>NW_027130691.1:5790000-7257500 GCF_026122565.2 Emydura macquarii macquarii | reverse complement strand
GACCTATGAGGAAAGGTTAAAAGAATTGGGCATGTTTAGTATTGGGAAAAGAAGAGTGAGGGGGAACCTTGCTAATAATCCTCAAACATGTTAAGGGGGGTTATAAAGAAGATGGAGAGCAATTATTCTCCACATCTCCAGAAGCTAGGATGAGTAAGTAATGGGCTTAATCTTCAGCAAGGGAAATTTTCGTTAAAAAGGTTTTCCTAATATTTAACTTTTTAAAAGTAGTTTAAGCTCTGGAATAGGCTTCTAAGAGAGGTTGCGGAGTCTGCAACATTGGAGGTTTTTAAAAACTGGGATGATCTAGGTTTATGTGGTCCTGCCTCAGCACAGGGGGCAGGAGTTGATGACTTCTTGAGGTCCCTTCCAGCCTTACATTTCTGTTGTTCCAAGTGCCATGTAGATTTTGTTCAGGTAGGCCCTAAACCTGCGAATAATTAGCTATATACCTAACTTCAAGCATAAACAGTGCCCTTGACTTCTAGCTAGAAGTTCTTTTAAAGCGAGGCAGAGAATATTGCTTCCACTTTTCTATTGAGTTTGGCATTTCTTTTTGCTTAATTTTCTTTAATGATAAATGGCTAGCTGTACAGCTGATGCCTTGCTATGTAAGGGCTAAGTGCCATTACTGGTCATAGTCACTGTCTGACTTTAAAGGAAGAAGCAAAATCATTTTAAGTCTGCATTGTAGGACCAGTGACTTTAGGAAACAGATAAGTAAATCATTGCTTTTTAGAGTGTTAAGACGATTCACTTACAGAAGCCACTATAAATACATTTGATCTATTGGCTAAATGCTGTGTTAAACTTAAAATTCTGGATTGCTTCTGACTCATGATGACACATCTTGGCTTTGCACTATGGAAACGCCTAAATTAAGGGAATATTGTAAAATCTACAGCCATGGAAGATTATACCTTCCATGATGCATTTACCAGAGCACACCCTACTGTCCTCTTAACCATATTCCCAGATGCAAATTCAGACCTAATTTTGAAGATTTTGAAATTGAAGACCTAATGTCTTCAGTGATACGTGCAGAATCAGTGCTTCAGTCAGTATCACTCCTTAAGCATTCATTGGGGTTATTGAGTGTCTCTCTTTGACTAAGATGCTGACAGATTAATTTTTGTAACACTAAAATGTAACTTTCTTTTTTTCTTGCAGTTCAAATATGGAAAAATTTCTTCCAAACATAATGGGAGTGTAAAGAAAGGTGTAATTTTTGCAACATACTCTTCTCTTATTGGTGAAAGTCAGTCTGGTGGTAAATACAAAACCAGGTTAAAGCAGCTTCTCCACTGGTGCAGCGATGACTTTGATGGGGTTGTATCCTTTCATTTTAGTATAATTGAACCATATTTAACACACATCTTTTGGTGCAAGACAATCTTGTACATTTTTATTGACTGTTCTATTTTAGGAAGGATGTTTTTCATTTATTTTAAACTATATAAACTATATAATCTGGCAGAATCTACAGAAACATTTTCTAAAGTCTTTATTCAAAACGTGTAGCATGCTGTACATGTGACCAACTAGCATTCTGATTCTGGTCTTGTGTTGTAAATGAGGGATTGACTTCAGTAGATTTAATGGAGTTACAATGATATAAACCAGAATGAGGTCAGAATCAAGACTTTGGTCTTTAAGTCGCAGGATGAGCCTGGAGTATGGTCATCAGAAACCTTACCCCGTGGTTAAATTGTATGTAATTTCTTTCTAGTTCTTATGGCTTTTTCCTATAAAATGTTGGGAGAATCCATAACATTTTTAAGAAAATTCATTCAGAAAATACATGAACACTATGCTAATTGTGTATTTGGGTAGTTTAAAGTTGAATGTTTTGATACGGCTTTTTAAAAAAACTAGTCAGATTGTTTGACTGAAGTCTGTGTGGAACATTTACTAATTAAGATTGATTGTTGCAGTGAATTCTCTACTTTCATTAGCTGTCAATTTAAAAACTCTATACTAAAGACCCTGTTCTGTACTGACACTGGAATGGCATAATACTTATTCCTTAATTAATGTTCAGATAGTATTTGATGAATGTCACAAAGCTAAGAATCTATGTCCTGTTGGTTCTTCAAAACCAACAAAGACCGGCTTAGCTGTGTTGGAACTTCAGAATAAACTTCCGAAGGCTAGAGTGGTTTATGCTAGCGCCACAGGTAAGTACTACTTAATACAGATGTTTAGAGAAAACTGACTTTTTACTGGCATTGGTACAGCATGTGCTCTTCTTTTCAGGTGCATCTGAGCCGCGAAATATGGCATACATGAACCGTCTGGGAATATGGGGTGAAGGAACCCCATTTAGGGAATTCAGTGACTTTATTCAGGCTGTTGAAAGAAGGTAATGTCTTAAAGAATTATAGCAAGAGCAGCTATAGTTGTGGCTGCATTATGATTTCCATTTTTCCATTTCAACCCTGTTTTCAGTCACTTCTAGTTCTCCTGAAACTCTTCCAGGCTTGTTCTGTGCCTAAAAGTGAACCTTTCTTAACTTTTTAGCAAAAAATGAAGAAATAAATGAAGCTGGGGTGACATACTTTTTTTCATTTAATAAAAGAAAATCTAAAACTTTTTAAACCACCTCTACATCTGAAAAAGGTTGGGTAGAATGGTTTTAAATTAGAGCAGTGCAATTGGGTGTTGTAGTGAAATCTGTTTTTGATTTCATTGATCCTCCTGAAAAATACATAATGCACACACCCATTACACTTCATACAAGGATAGATTTAGCTAAAAAAAAAAAAGTGTACCGAAGGAGCAAACGGATTCTGGAGGTCTGCTGCATGGTTTGTAACATCAGCAGAAGTAGTCCTGCTACTTAGGGTTTTCTGGTGGTCCCTGCCCAGATAGTTCCAGATTATGGAATTTACACTGTTCCTTGTTTAATGAAAACCAGAAGACCTTTTAAAGAAAATAGGCACTTCACACTCCAGAACGTCTACATAAAAACAAACAAACATGGGAAGTTCCATACAAAACAGTGTGAACTTAACGTTTGCTAACAATTTAATTCCCTGTCACCTGGTCATAGCATTTCTCAAATATTACATTTCAGACATTTTTCTAAACCTTAGATCCTCTTGTGTATCATCTTGTATTATATGTGGCCAACCCTGTTCACAAGTCATATGAAGAATACAAAATAGACTATACTGGTAAAACATACTAGGTATTAAGTATGCAACAAAAGAGTGATACTGAATATATAGGCGCAAGTTTGCAGCTAAGTTAACTTCATAGTTGATTGTCTCAGCCTGACTGCCCCTAAGGCTGTGCTGCTCTTGAAAAGACCTTATAGTACCTGGTTACTTAAGAGCCAAATTTCCCTCTTGTGCCAGTACAAATCAGAGTAACTAAATGAACAGAAAACGCACTCATCAAACACTCTGGGGAAGTTTATTTTTAAAAAATCTGTCAAATACTGTATCTTTAGCATGAAATTAGTGCAAGGATAAAAATGGGAAAAAAATTACAAGGTGGCTATCCATGTATCCAGGTCATTTGAGAGGTATGCTCTGAGTATTGTCTGCATGACCATGTTACAGTGCATATTCACAAAAGGGCAGAGTTAGGGTTGTGAATGAAACCTGATCTCTAGTATTTCCTGACTTTTGTATATAATCATTGGTTGTATGGAATAAATATTAGTTTCTTATTTTTTCATAGTGCACTTAAATATGCTAGTTACTTCTAAACCACTTAATATTTTTGTTTTGTTTTTGTTTTTTTTATTCAGAGGTGTGGGTGCCATGGAAATAGTTGCTATGGATATGAAACTGAGAGGAATGTACATAGCAAGACAGTTAAGCTTTTCAGGTGTGACCTTCAAAATTGAAGAAGTTCTACTTTCACAGAACTACATTAAAATGTATAATAAATCTGTGAAACTGGTAAGAATATATTCATTTTTTAAAACTTCATGATAGTTTGAACTTGTAGAGGCTGAGAACTTAATGGATGGAGATCATGTGCTGTCAGACTAGGTGTAGTGTCCTGATTATATAGCATATGTTGCTGACATAGGAAAAGAATGAAGTCCATTAGCTTTGCTTTAGTATGAAGTTTCCATTACTTGTGGCTTTCCTTGGAGAACAGAGTTGCTCCGACTTTGGAGTATAAAAGTCAAAAGGAATTTACTTCAGAAACATTTTTAAATGAGTCATTACAAAATCACAACATCGTTCAAGATTTATACAACATTACTTATTCCCAATCTTGTGCATTACAAGTGTGAATGACTTATCTCTTTAAAAATTCAAGCTTTTTAATCTTCAGAAGGAATTATCATCAAATTCAGTTAATTTCTTATGAAAATTTAGTTCAAATTGAGTTGAATTGTAATAAAAAAATAAACAAAATAACTCTTAATATAATTTTAATGAGCCATCTCTACAAACAAGGAAGTTGTAGTTAGTGTATGTAAGCCAAGTAACCAGAAAAGACCACTGCAATAGCCAAGAGTTAAGTGAATTATAGAAACTAATACAATTTTTCTACATTGAAAAATATAGAAATGGATATCTCTTTATATTGGATAATTGGATGGAACAAATAATGTACATAATTGCATGTGTAAATACCAAGGCCCATGTTGAGATGTTATGATATATTTACAATAAAGGTGCATTTAATGCTCTCGGAAGTCTATTTTCAGGTTTGATATCTGAAATGCTTACCTTGAGCAAACTTTTGTGTTAAATTTTCAAAACTTCATAGCATTAATTCTACTGCACAAAACTATCCTGTTTAGAATAGCCACTTTTTATAGTTTGTCCTTAGTTTCTGGCAGGCAGGCAGTTATTTATGTTTTCAGAACGCCCAGTATTTAATTAGCTCACATACATGAAATATTTTGGTATATATGTATTTGGTGTTGGATCTTCTGTCAGAGTGCTATTCGTTATTGTGAACTCCCTTGTCCACCATTGCTTTTCATATCTAGTAAGTCTGTAATAGACTTGACATGTTTAATCTTTCTTTGACTGTTATCTAATGACAGTAGAATGTCTCTACTGTCTACTTGAAATGTGTGGTGTGTAAAATGTTTGATTTCTTCTTCAGTGGGTAAATGCCAGAGAGAAATTTCAACAAGCAGCTGATCTTATTGATGCAGAGCAACGCATGAAAAAGTCTATGTGGGGTCAATTTTGGTCAGCCCACCAGAGATTTTTCAAGTACCTCTGCATAGCATCCAAAGTCAGAAGGGTGGTACAGCTAGCTCGAGAAGAAATCAAGAATGGGAAAGTAAGTTGTTTAAGTCTGGCTGTAGTTCAGAATGTTTAGGAAACCTTTCTCTAAGTGTAGTATCCTGCAGATTACTTCTACAAATGGCTTTGTTTCTAATTCTTACGTGTGTTGAAGGTGTGTGTGGTGCTGTGCTTTTCACATTTCTAAGGTTGTTCTTGATTGCGAATCCCTGCTTGTCTGACTTACAAGATAAGTAAAAATATACATGCTTTTTAAAATCAGAATCTCAGGGCTTTGTGTTAATTGTATTTGGTTTTTTCCCTCAACAGTGTGTTGTTATTGGACTTCAGTCCACAGGAGAAGCAAGAACGTTAGAAGCTTTAGAGGAAGGTGGTGGTGAATTGAATGACTTTGTTTCCACAGCAAAGTAAGTCTTCCTTTTTTGTTACTGTATCAGTGTGTCTGAGTGAATTTTAGTGACAAAGAAAGGGGGGGGAAACTGAAAAGTCACTATATAACTATTTCTCTCTTAGCTAATAGATGAAAAATGTGCTGAGGAACATTCAGTCTTAATTTTGTTTTTCCTTACACAGAGGAGTATTGCAGTCTCTCATTGAGAAGCACTTCCCAGCTCCTGACAGGAAGAAGCTTTTTAGTTTGCTGGGAATAGATCTGACTGCTCAAAGTAATAACAATTCACCTAGGGACAGTCCTTGCAAGGAGAACAAAATAAAGAAACGAAAAGGTAAAGTGCAAGCTATTCTTTTTATGTATTTGTTATTTTACTATTGAGTAATGGGAGCACTTGAAGAATTGCACAGAATAAGATTCTTTGTAGAATAATCTTTTTGTAGATGGCAGATAGAAACGATTGGGACAATTAATGGAATCTAAAATTGAAATGATTAGGACAGTTAATGGACTCTGGTTACTGGAGGAGCAAATCATACTCCTCCTATCTGTTTGATAGTATAGATATGCAGGAAAGCGGCAACCTTTGTGAGTCACCAAAACGTAAAGGTTTACAAAGATTAGCTTTTTCAAGCTCCCTAAATTGTATTATTTTCTTTGTTAAATTGATGTACTTTCAACGATGATGCATCCAAAAACCCCATTTCAGTACTGAGGCTTCATTTTTTCCTGGTTCCTGCAGAGGTATGAAGACAAGTTGTGGAAAAAGACTACAGATCTCTAATTCATGTTCTTATCTTGGGGGAGAACAGGTGAGGAAATAACCAGAGAAGCCAAGAAAGTGCGTAAAACGGGTGGCCTTGCTGGGAGCAGTTCCGATGAGAGTGAAAGCGAGTCTGATGCCTCAGACAATGAAGAAAGTGACAATGAGAGCTCTAAGTTTTTGAGTTCTGGAGATGACGACGACTTCAACCCATTCAGAGATGAATCCAGTGAGGATGATGAAGATGGTAAGATAACAAGGATACTTTTCATTAAGTATTTTAGCTGTATTTCTGAATATTGCATGTCAAATATAATTTTCTTTAAAACACTTTAGCATGAGACAAAATAAAGGGTATTTGTTATAAATGTATAATTTGTAGAAATAGGTTCTTCTATTGGTCCTGAAATGAAACAGTTCTAAAACTGTTATTTTATGTTTGTTGGTTGACATATGATGGCTATACTTGACATGTCTTTTAAAAGCTATTTTTAAACTGCTTTAATGCCCCAGAATTTAACCGAATGAAAGACATGTAGAATTTGTCATTGTACTTAGGAAAGTTAATTTTTTGGAAAGTGGAGGAGTGACTTATTTTGAAGATGCCTTGAGAATTTACTTAATATTTTCTTTAACTTCAGACCCCTGGTTAATTAGAAAAGACCATAAGAAAAATAAAGACAAGAAAAAGAAGAAAAGTATAGACCCAGATTCCATTCAGAGTGCCTTATTAGCTTCCGGTCTTGGATCAAAACGACCTAGCAGTTTTTCTTCCGCTGCCATTACCACTACTTCTAGTATCAATACATCAGGTATGAATGGTTGTTAGAAGTGTCTTTGGAGTTTCTCTACTTTTTTCCAACAATTGCAAAGTATTTAAAAAGCTTAACTTCTTAAGGAATTGTTTTTGTCTGTTTCTTTCAGCTAACAGTAACACTAATAGCAGCTTTGTAACAAGTCAAGATGCTGTTGAAAGAGCCCAGCAGATGAAAAAAGAGTTGCTTGATAAACTGGAAAAACTAGCTGAAGACCTTCCTCCTAATACATTGGATGAACTTATAGATGAACTCGGTGGTCCTGAGAATGTGGCTGAGGTAGGCCAGTATGACTACTGCAAGTGAAGAATTTGTCGTTTCCCTCCATTTCACTCAATATTTATGCATATGTTAGAAATCTGGTTGTGGTATAGCTATTTTTCAAGATGTGTAGTGATGTGAGCTGCGTTTTAGAGGATTAAGCTGACAGGTAAGTCATATTAGTCTTGGAGATTTGAGATTATAGGTCCTTTATAACTCCAAATGCTATAGAACAAAATGTAAAGATTGGTGAATAATCCATCAAGGTGCAGAGAAAGGATCTGAATAGGTAAAGACTGGGGAAAAAATCTCTAAGATTTGATTTTTCTGTTAAACTGGTTGTTAGTAGATGTTTCCTCACTGGGTGAGGAATACTGGCTTCTGTATTTCGTCTCTACTGTTTCTTAATTTCCTGACTAGCTGCATTTTAGCTAAAGCTGATTGTGCTATTCTCCTTTTACTCCAGGTTTCTCTCAAAAAATCCAGGCAGGAAAGACCCAGAGTGGAGTTGAGAACCAGGGAGGGCATGTGTGTAAAGCTTCATATAAGGGGTAACATTTTTACCCACCAGCACTAAGACCATGTCTTCTGTAGGCTATCTGTTTATCCAGCAGACAGTTTTTGTTCCCTTAGTCCAGAAGAGACCCTGTTATCTTCAGTGAAGTTCTTTGAGTTCTAGTTCCTTTCTTTGGTGCACTTAATTCCTCCCCTCTGGAGTTATAAGCATCATTTCTGTGGTATTCCTAGCTGCTGATCCATGGAATACTCACACTGTTAATGTGTCTGCACAGACAGTTATACCGTGGCAGGTTATTGCATGGTGAATTCACACCCTACCTTGCTGCTGTCTAATTGTTTGTTTGTGTAGCCAAGCCCTTAGACTTGTGAGTTCCACAACTTGATTATAGTAGTAGTGTGAAATTCTCTAGCTCAGTGGTTCCCAACCTATGCCCTGCGCGGGCTTTCAGAGTGGCCTGCCATTCCCCTCCCACTAGCTGCAGAAGGGAACCACTGCCTAAGGACCTAGGCAGAACGTGTTGCCGTGGGGCTAAAAGACCGGTGCGGGCTCCTTGCTGCAGCCCAGGGCATGGGAGATCAGCGCTCCCTTACCCCTGGCTGTAGTAGGGAGCACAGCAACACTCTCCGCCTGGGTCCCTAGGGCTGGTGTCCCTGCTGGAGCCAGAGGGAGGGGAGCACTGATCTCCCTTCCCCCTGGCTGCAGAAGGAAGCCACTGCCTAGGGACCCAGGTGGAGCACGTGGGGCTACAGGACATGTGCAATTTCCCTGCTGCAACCAGGGGGACAGGAGATCAGCGAGGAGGGAGTCAGCCTTCTTGCGGAAGTCCTATCTGTCTGCAGTGGGGATGGAGGGAGGGCTGCTGGTGGAGACTGGTGGCCCTTCAGGGTTGTAACAATGTTTTCTGTGGGCTTCAAGCCACAAAGGCTGGGAACCACTGCTTTAGCTACTAATGATGCCTCCTTCATCAAGCATTGAAGGGTACTAAAACTGTGGTCCTCCATCTCTTCCACATATCCTCTGTTTTATTGGGTTGCCTTTTTGAGTCTTAAGGTTATTCCCAAATAGCAGTATTCTGTGCTGCACATTATTGCATCAACCAGACAGTTTGTTATAAAATGTATCTTGGTCTTTGGATACTTGCAGTTTGCTGTCTTGCAGTGAGTGACTTGTAAGGATAGCATGTGAATACATAGCACTGATGTTTGAAGTAATTTTATGTTATATAATTTCAGCATCTCTATGATAAAGGTTACAAATATTCCTTTGTTTTAAAGATGACAGGCCGCAAAGGGAGAGTTGTAAGCAATGATGATGGCAGCATATCTTATGAGTCAAGGTCTGAACTTGATGTGCCTGTTGAAATTCTCAATATCACAGAAAAGCAGAGATTCATGGATGGAGACAAGGTAAACTACGTCCATGTAATTTCAAGGAATTGTTTAATGTTTGTGAGAAACTATAGTAGGTCTATCCACAAACCATAGCTGCTCAGACTGTAAAACATGCAGTTCTAAACACTAGTTTCAGCAGTAGAGTATAATGGAAATTAACCGATCCACAGAAGCATATACCCGTTTTGCTCCTAAAAGCTCTGTCAAATACTTGAACTTTACGGCATGCCCTGAAGGTCAATGAACTTCTTGATCTGGGGATGAGAATTTAACCATTCGTTTTAATAATCCTTTCTATGTAAAAGGGGAGAATCAAATTCAAATTGACGGTTCTAAAAACTCAATCTTCTGATACAATGCCCATTTAAAAAAAAAAAAGCAGTTTTTCTGCTCCCCCGCTGTGTTTATAAATACCTCATCTGGAATACTAGCCATACTTGTCACCTCCATTTCAAAAATGACTTTGCAGAGGTAGAAGGATACAGGGAAGGGCAATGAGTGACTTGTCATTGAAAACTCATGAAAAAAGGCTGAAAAGATTTTGAAAAATTTGGAATTACAGATCTTAGAAAGGAGACTAAGAGATCTAATAAAAATGTAAAATAATGGTACAGAGAAGATAGATAGGGAGCTTCTGTCCTCGTTTCATAAGAAAAGAACAAAGGGGAACATTCAATGAAATGTGGGAAATTCAAAACTGATAGGGAAATACTTATTTATACACAATGTAATCTGGCTGGAATTAATTCCCACAGGATATTGTTGAAACCAAGAATTTAGCAACATTCAAATAGGGATTGGATACTTACCCCCAACAGATTTGGCTGGGTTCAGGTACCTGTGGTTCTTGCCTTTAGGAGCTTCTGACCAGTGCATTAGTGATCCAAAACAGCCTTCTTAATCAAAGTATTTAACAGTAGGAACAAAATGAGAAAAGGGGCTTCGAAACTAAAGTTCTGTATGTATGTCTATCTTATCTAAAGGCTTGCCATCTTTCTGGAAGCTTAGGAAGGTATAGCTTCTTCATACCCCCAGGTCTCAGGTTGGTGTTTGTCCTCCCATGAACAGCTGTCAACTACTGCTTCCACTCTGGATTGAGAGACTTTAACTGCTAGCTAGTAGGCCTTCTGCAGTGTTGTAGCCATTTGGGTCCCAGGATGTGAGACACAAGATAATTAGGGTAATACATTTTATTGGACCAACTTCTGTTGATGGAAGGTACAGGCTTTCAAATAACACAGAATTCTTGAGGTTTGGGGAAAGAACACCCCCAGACCTGATGAACTCTGTGTAGTTTGAAAGCCTGTACCTTCCATCAACAGAAGCTGGTCCAATAAAATGTATTATCTTACCTGCCTTGTGTGTCTGAGAGATCTTTTGGTTCCCAGCCTTGGCAAAACAAGCTGCTACTTGGCTGGAGCTAAGGAGATGAGATGTTCCCATTTAATAGCTCAAGCATTCTCTTGATTTCTTCCCCCCCCCGCCCCCCCCCCAAGTGTTTAATATGGAGCCATTGTCCTGCCTTCTTGCTTGTTTTTCCTAACAGCCTGCTAGTAAATTAAACCAATATATTCATACAGTAAACATTCTAATTAATCTAACCTACAGTATTCATAAGTAAAACTGCTCCACATTGCCTATACACACAGTCCTGTCAGATTCATACAGAGCAACTTGAAGAATCATATTTTCTATCTGAAAGTTTTATATTGACTACTGTTAAAAGTAACCCCTCAGACTACAGAGAGCCTATTTTTTTCTTTTCTTTTTTAGTTTGATTGTTACCTTAATAGTACACCTCACTAAATGGTTTGAATGAGTTGTACCTTAACTTTGCTGTTGCAGTTTTGTTACAAGTTTCATGTAAATATTTAAATCTTTTATCCTATTTTATAAATATTTGATTACTTTTACGTGAGAAGACCAAATGCCAAAATTGTCTTGTACTTGGCGATCAAGGTGCCCCTTATCCAGTGCAGCAGCCTTATACTTTATATTGCTTGTGGTTAGCTACCACCTTATAGGAAAATGGCTTCAGTTGCTATAGTGTTTTCTCCTTCATGAGGGGCTAGCCCACATCACAACAGCTTCTCCTCTGGCATGACTGGATACAGATCTCTGCTGTTCTCCATTTGCAACAGGGATTTGCTGGGAGAGTAAAGTGATAACTCCCTCCCCATCTCAAGAGTTGTGTGCCTCTGTAGCATTTTTAACCTAAACACAAGGAGGCTTAAGCTGATTTCCCCTTCCACCAACTGACAAATACCAAAACTAGTGGTGTAGCTCCAGTCAAATAGCAATTGGCAATTCCAAAATCAGCTGTATTTTCACAGATCAAATTTATTGCTAACTAGCATCTTTTTCTTCTATATAAAAGAACATTGCCATCATCTCAGAAGCTGCCAGCTCAGGTATTTCATTACAAGCGGATCGTAGAGCTAAAAATCAGAGGCGGAGAGTGCACATGACTTTGGAGTTACCATGGAGTGCAGATAGAGCAATACAACAATTTGGTGAGTAACTTCTGTATTTTAATTCATCAAGTTCAGAAATAATCAACTGCATTGGGCATGTCCATGGTTAATTTTGGTATAATATGGTTCTGTTTGTTAGGTGCTGTGTGTTATGTCTCATTAATTCTGGTGAATTAAAATGATGTTGTATACAAAGATTTATAATTAATTGTTTTAGTTGTTTTGTGTGTACTGTGCATCCTCATGAAGTAATCAGAAATTTGGAGTGTTGTTTGATAATGTTACTGTTAATGTGCACACGGTTTTACAGTATTTACAGCAGAATCAACAACTTTCTAAATGTTGTTTTGCTAATAGAGACGCAGGATTGCTAGTTTTAGTTATATTTAAGTTCTAACCCTCTGCCCAACTCATAATAAGGCCAACTGTCTATGACCATCAGTAGAATTTTTAGCTGTTTGTAGGCATAGTGTAAAAAGTCTAAGCAAAATTGGTAATGTACCTTGTGTCATAGTATGTGCATCCATAAACGTTCCCCTTTGTATATAGCAGTTACTTTTTTCTCTCTAAAAGATGTATCTAAAACTGGTACATAAATAGGATGATTTTCTGAATTTTTTTAAAAGATTCAAATCCCTATCATGTTGACTCTTTGCTTAGGAAAGAATTAAGTCTGTGTGGCTAAAGTTCCATGTCTCCTAATTGCTTGTTTACAATTCTGGAGGAGACTTTGTTCTGCGTTCCCATCAAATGTTCTGTGGTACTGCTGGTTGGGATTTGTAACACTTTTTTTCTTTTCCCCCCACTTTAAATGCACAGGAAGAACTCACAGATCAAACCAAGTTACTGCTCCAGAGTATGTGTTCCTAATTTCTGAATTGGCAGGAGAGCAAAGATTTGCATCTATAGTTGCCAAAAGACTAGAGAGCTTGGTAAGATTGTTTGTTACACACAGCTCAGTTACAGCAGTGTGCATAGTTTATTTTTCAGCACAGGGATCTCTTGTATATTTTAATGACAAAGGTATTGTCTTGACAGGGGGCTCTCACTCACGGTGACAGAAGAGCAACAGAAACTCGAGACCTTAGCAGGTTCAACTTTGACAACAAGGTGACATCTCCTTAGTTTTATTTGAATAAATACAGATTGCAACAATACTTTTACTGGGCAAAATGGATAGCTACCTGTGCCTGTGGAGGGAACCCTTCCTGAACTGTTGTATTTTGTTTCTTCCTCTGCCTGTTTGGGGAGGAATGTCATACTCTGCTTATAAAGTGCCATGTAAAATTACAACACATATGGAGGACTTAATCTACCAAGAAAGGTTCCATGTTTTAATCTTAAACAGTTTGCTGCCTTTCAGTTAATATGGTGAGCATCTTGAACCTGTGGAAGTAAGCATGCTAGGAGAAATTAACAGACTGGGCAGTTACCATAGGGATGCATTTTGTTTTAATGAATTTTTCAGTTTGTTCCCCTTTCCTTCCTCCAGGCTCTAATTTAGTTTTTTTGCAATTTGGATTGTGAATGGAAAAACTATATTCAGGCAAGGGTTAAAAATAGTTCTTTAACCTACAGTGTATACCAGCATACATACTATAGTTCAGAGGCTTAACCCTATATGCAAAATTTGTATAATAACTTACTTTTTTTTTCTTAATGCAGTATGGCAGAAATGCTTTGGAGATAGTCATGAAATCCATTGTGAATTTAGATTCCCCAATGGTGTCCCCACCTGCTGACTATCCTGGAGAATTCTTTAAAGGTAAATGTAATTCACTGTTTTCTAATCCCTTTAGTGTTTGGTCATCCTTTCTCAAAAACACTTATTCCCCGTTTTTCTAAATGCTGGTGAGTTAGGTATAAATTTAGAGAATTATTCTGGATATCAGGTGGCTTAATTCTGTTCATATTAAGAGAGTACAATTCTTCTAATTTGTTTAGATTACTTTATGAAGTTTGTGTACTAGTTCTTAGCCCAAATGTGAGATCTAGTCTCCCATGATAAACACAGCTGAATATAATTCTCATAAAAATGTTTGTGAACATATATGGTTATTGTATGCATAGGAAAATGTGAAGTTAAATTCTCTTTAAATTCTGTTTTCCTGTAACGGGTACCAATTTCAGGAAGGACAACAGTCGTGTCTGGTTGTGGCTATTTAACCACAGTACTAGCAACAATTAAAAACTTGCCTGGTTGTCACCTTTTTAAAAGAGCTTATTTTGCTTTTCTGTTGATCATATATGTAGTAACATTAATATTCCTCCCTACCCATGTTTTGATTTGACCAGAAGCTAAGCCCTTTGTATCATGAGTTCCTAGCACATGCATGGATCAGTCACAAATTATATATATGGGGTTGCAAAACTTTGGAATTGGTTTTGGGCCAGGAGTGAGGGGTTATCTGCTGCCCCAGAGGTAACACACATATTGCTTTCATAGCTATTTTCATTTTCTTGGCAATGTGATACGCTTATTTAGGGGGCAAGACAAAGGTGGCTTCAGGCCTTGTAACTTTTTCTCCTCCTAGATGTTCGGCAAGGATTAATAGGTGTGGGCCTAATAAATGTAGAAGACCGCTCAGGAATTCTGACACTTGATAAAGGTATTGTATTGGTTTTGGTGTATCTGATGTATAATTTGTCAAATCAGAAATCACTTTTGTGATTGTAAACCACAATCCTGGCAGGGAGATTTGGGGGCAAATGTGGACCTGAAACTTTTTTAATTGATTTAAGTCTAGATTTCAAGTTCATCTCTTTAAGAAATGTATGCTTTATTTTAAAAATGCATGCTTTGCTTTGATCCTTTTGAGAAGTTTGATTTTGGTTAATTTTTAAAACATTTGAATTCTAGTTTAGGACTTTGCTTATATCAAAATTTTCTCTCCTAGCTGTGTACTTCATACATTATATGTCATTCTTTTTAGATTACAACAATATAGGAAAATTCCTGAATAGAATTCTAGGTATGGAGGTGCATCAGCAGAATGCTTTATTCCAGTATTTCTCTGATACGTTAAATGCAGTTATACAAAATGCTAAAAAGAATGGAAGATATGACATGGGTATTTTAGGTAAGTAAATCAAATGTCTTAATGTGTTTTTGCTCATTAATCTGCTTCTCTTTATATAAATTCTTCCATTTGTTCTTGGGTTTTTTAAGATCTGGGTTCTGGGGATGAGAAGGTGAGAAAGGCAGATGCTAAGAAGTTTTTAACTCCAGGATACTCTACCTCTGGACATGTAGAATTATACACAGTAAGTTAATTCCATTATTCTTTAAACTGCCATAGCTTCAGTTGCCCTGAAAAATCCTTAATTTGAAACTTCTCAGTTCTTAAATTGAGAATTGGCATCGCACCAGGGAGGCTTATAAACCTGTTACTCAAAGAATGGAGTTCCTCATCTTGTAAAGAGCACTGTTAACCATTCTGACTGAATTGCTTTTATGTAATCTCAGTAATTGTTCCAAAACATGTTGTTTAAACATCCTTGTTTTAATGTCCCTTCTAGATCAGTGTAGAAAGAGGAATGTCTTGGGAAGAGGCAACTAAGATTTGGGCTGAGCAAACTGGACCAGATGATGGATTTTATTTATCTTCACAAGTGAGAATCTTTTATTAAAATGTTCTTTGCAAATTTCTCAGATTCATTTTGTAATAGAACAGAACAATTTTAAGTCTGTCCAATAATAATAAACTCCAATAACTTAATTTATTTCATATTAAATGTGTACAGTGAATATATTCAGAACTTTAAAAATATCAATTTAAGTATTTACAATCCTATACAATGAGTTATTTTTATTCAGTTTAGCAAAATGCTTTCAAATTTTTATAAATGAGGAAATTCATTTTAAGAATGACTCTGGTGTATGTAACTTTTTTTAATGATAAAGCACTGATGACTTTTAAGACAGCCAGAACAGGTATCAAATGTAACCATACACTTATCTTTAAATGGTGTTCATCTTGAAATGTGTGTGCTCATGCTACATGCAAGGAAAACAGTGTATTAATCTCAGACACCAGGCTGTGGATTATGGTGATAATGACATGTCTTGGAAGTCAGTGTCCCTACCTTTCACCTGTGCCAAACCACAATTAAAGCATGTCATTACAAGACCATAATACATATCCTGTTATGCCATATTGCTTAACACTTTACTCTCTTTCTGGGCCAATATTTGTATAGAAAAAATGGTAATACATGTAGATAGTTTTAAAAGTAATTGGTGAAATGATTCAATATAATTAGAACCTGGATAGCCATTCAACAGATCTACTTCTGTCCACATTTATTGTATGCATAATTATTTAGGAAATACACTGTCCATTTTTAAACTTATAAAATAATCATTTTTCCAGATAAGAAATAATAAGAAAACTGCCATCTTGGTAAAAGAAGTTAATTCCAAAAAGAAGCTTTTCTTAGTATACAGACCAAACACTGGGAAACAACTCAAATTGGAAACATATGCAGACCTGAAAAAGAAATATAAGAAGGTAATCTTTTAAATCAACACAACTAAAGAAATGTCTTTGTGGTAAAAGAAAATACAGGATTTTTCAATACCTATGTCTGTCCATACACAATGTGGTGGCAAGTTATAGAAACACTTAGCTAATGTTTATGCATTAAACTTCATCCAGTACAAACCTATAGTTATTTTTTCCCAAAGAAATCTCCAGAGCTTTGCAAACCTGCCTAAACAAATAGTGTTTTGTTGTTATGCAAAAATTTACCAAAAGATTAATCATTCCATTGACTTTTCATAACCTAGAAGTAGCTTTCCAAACATCAACTAAGTAGAAAGATTCAACTGCAATTAAACTTACAGAAGATGCTTTATCCCCAACATGTTTGAACACTATGTTCAATATACTCTAACCATTCATAATTCTGACTCTTCAGTTGCTACTGTTGCTAAAGTACTGAAATTAATCCTTTCATTTGTCCCTCAAGACCGTATCACAGCAACACAATTGCTTTTGTAGCAAATGTTGTCATAGGCAAGTTGACTGTGAAGTTTTAAGAATTTACACTACGCTTGTAAGAATAAGTGAACAAAGTGCACTCTAATATGATTCTTTGAGTTTTTCACGTTACAAATGAGGTTCTGTGATCTACATACATCTCAGTCAGTGCGATTCTACCATACTTAAAACTTTCTTTACATCCTTAACAGAATTTCCGTTTTTAGCATGGATGTACCAAAATGCTTGCAGAGCATTATAACTTGGATTGTTCATATTTCCTATTCCAAAAAAAAAAAAAAAAAAGAGTAACAGTGTTACTTGTTGCCCCATTGCTACAAGCAAAATACTGTGTGCTGTTCTGTAGTTTTCAGAAGCCACGTTTTATATTTTAATACTACTTTTAAATGGCTTTTCAGGTACCTTCTGAAGATGCTCTACCACATTGGCTAGAGCAGTACAATTCATCGGCAGATACCTGTACCCATGCTTATTGGTTAGTATTTGTATGCATATATAAACATGTTTTCTACCCAGGTATTTGACTAAATCTGTTACTTTATCAGTTGGACCAGGAGTCTGCTTGTTTAATTTATCAACTTTTCATCCACATCTCCATAAAAATTCCAAGAGTTAATATTGGTCACTTCACATAATTTCTGAAGGAGTCTCAAAGTCAACAGTCCAAGTAGTAATCTGCAAACTCTTACTTTACAACAGAGAGATGAAACCATTAACTTGTTTTCAGACTTCACTTTTTAGTTGTAGGGCATAATGAAGAACTTTTGTAATAACTCAGAGGGACTAAAAGTATCTCATGCGTTGGTAAACACATTTATTTGACCATACTGATCTGTTCAGATATATTGGCTATAACTGACTTGAAAAAATATAAACTCAGTAACTGTATCTAGATTCAGAGTTTAAATGGTTGAACTAAAGAACATTCGTTTTAATGCTGATTCTCCTAGCCTGTATGCTGTTAAACCCTCAACATCTGGTGCCTTGACTTCTCAGTGCTAACCACTAATGAAGAATGTCAGTGCATTAGTACCCGCACATTTGAATTTGTGTATTGATTGCTTACTCTCATGCTATTTCTAATGGACGTTATTGGTCAAAGCTTCAGCTGGTGTAGCTCTATGGACTTTAATGCAGCTTTGTCAGTTTACGCCAGCTGAGAATCTAGCCTTTGATGTACTAATAGTCTTTCGAGACTTTAAAGGCATTTTGTGAAGTAGCTTTATCCATGTCACCATCTCACTGTCTAGCTTGATCATCTTCACTTTCTCATTCTTTAGTGTTTACTTACACAAGTAAAGATTTTTAACTAAAAAAGGGGCAGGGGGAATATTTTAAAATTCAAATAAACTTTTTTTAATGGATTAAACTCTCTTCCTCCTCTAGGAGAGGCAATTGTAAGAAAGCAAGTCTCGGATTAGTTTGTGAAGTGGGCCTCCGCTGTCGAACTTACTTTGTCTTGTGTGGTTCAGTACTAAGTGTCTGGACTAAAGTGGAAGGAGTTCTAGCTTCAGTGAGTGGTACAAATGTGAAAATGCAAATAGTTCGGCTCAGAGCAGAGGATGGACAGAGGATTGTAGGTAAGTAAGTTTGTCCATTATTTTAACTTATCGCTGCTGGACCACGTAACAATCAGACTGACTCAGGGAGTGCAGACTGCAGAGTTCGAGTGCTTGCTCATGTTGATTCCAAGTAGGTATGCATGCACTGCATGCATAGTTGTCGGAAGGCTTTTCCCCCAGTGGTACCCTTCGGGTAGGCTTTTGGGTGCCCCCTCGAGTTGTGCCACTATAGTGCTTTATAAAGGGCACTGCCGACCTGCTGCCTCTTCAGTTCCTTCTTACCGCCTGTGATGGTCGCTGGAGCTACTCTTCTCTCTTGCTTCGGCAAGCGTTCCTCTAGTGTCTTCATAGTAGATACCTGTAAATAGTTAGATCAGTGTGGTAATCAGTTGTTAGTTAGTTAAGTTTCAGTTGGGGGATCCTTCCCCCCCACTTCTCCCCCTCCCCAGGGAGTCAGGGCATACCTCGGTCCCAAGGGTTTAAGCTGTGTGGGTCCTACCATAAGGCTATGCCTAAGGGTAACCCCCATGAGTGCTGTCTGAAATGCCTGGGCAAATCCCATCAGACAGACCAGTGCAGGATTTGCAAAGGCTTCTGCCTGAGGACTAAGGAGAGGAGGCAACTCTACGTGTCCAACCCGGCAGGCCAGTCAGTGCATAGTGCACCGCCATCCTTTAGGGAGCCAGCAGTTATTTTCTGTTATTTCCTAATCTCAAAGGCCAAGGAAGGCCTCAAGCCCATCCTTGTCTTGCAAAACCTCAACAGTTTCCTGAAGCTGAAATTTCGCATGGTATCATTGGCCACCATCATTCGCTCCCTGGATCTGGGGGACTGGTACAGCACCCTTGACTTAAAGGATGCTTACTATTATATAGCAATAATCCCGTCCCACAGAAGGTTCCTCAGATTTGTGGTAAACCACATTCATTATCAATTTACAGTCCCCCCCTTTGGGTTGTCAGCAGCCCCCTGAGTCTTCACCAAGTGCATGTCAGTCATCGCCGCCTTTCTGAGGTGACACCAGGTTCAGGTGTTCCCATACCTAGATGACTGGCTGGTCAAGGGCGGCTCCAAGGCCCACGTTGAGACAAGGCTCAACAGGAAATGTCAGCAGTTCTGCTCATTCCTTGATCACAGCCCGGAATCAATAGCGGATGCATTCCTCTGGCCATGGGCACTTCCTGCTCGTCCACAAGTTCTGGCTCAAGCTCAAGAGGGAAAGAGCATCCATCATTCTGATCGCTCGAGCTTGGCCTCATCAGCTCTGGTACACAATGCTGCTGGAAGTGTCGGTGACCATCTCAATCACCCTTCCATTGGTGTTGCACCTAATCATCCAGGACCGCAGCCGCCTCCAGCATCTCAACCTAGAATCCCTCCACCTCACAGCATGGAAGCTTCATGACTAAACCCCATAGAGTCAACATGCTCGGAACTAGTTAGAGAGGTCCTCCTCGGCAGCAAGAAACCATCTGTCAGGGCTACATATTTAGCCAAGAGATTCTCGATTTGGACAATGCAGAAGGGCAACTCTCTGGTGGAAGCATCAATACCCTCCATCTTGGACTATCTGCTGCACTTGAAACAACTAAGTTTGGAGGTGTCATCCCTAAAATGCACCAAGCAGCAATCTCTGCATTCCATCCCGGGGTGGATGGTCAATCAGTCTTTGCTAATCCAGTGGTAACCCATTTTCTCAAGTGCCTGGACAAACTTTACCCCCAAGTTTGCTGTCCAATACCAACCTGGGACCTCAATTTGGTGCTCTCCAGGCTGGTCAGGCCCCCCTTCGAGCTCTTAGCAACATGCTTGCTCCTTTTACCTCTCGTGGAAGGTGACATTCCTGGTTGCAATAACGTCAACCAGGAGGGTGTCTTGAGCTCAAGTCCCTGATATCCAAACCCCCCATACATGGTGTTCCATAAGGACAAGGTCCAGTTGTTTCCTCATCCAGCCTTCCTCCCTGGTATCCCAAATTAACACAAGCCAGGACATCTTCCTCCCGTTGTTATTCTTCCCTAAACCACATGCCAATAGCAGGGAACGAAGCCTTCATTCCTTAGATGTCAGGCGGGCACTGGTGTTCTATGTCAACAGGACAAATCAAATCAACTCTTTGTCGCAGTAGCAGACAGGATGAGGTCTCCTGGTGTCATCCCAGAGGATTTCATCCTGGATCACATCCTGCATTAGGACCTTCTATGACCTGGCAAAAGTGCCAGCCCCAGCACTGACAATGTACAGGAGGCAGGCCTCAGCAGCGTTCCTGGTGCATATCCCTACACAAGAGATCTTCAGGGCTGCAACATGGCCATCAATCCACGCATCCACCTCGCATTATGCCATCATCCAACAAGCTAGGGACGATGCAGCATTTGGCAGAGCAGTGCTTCAATCAGCGATTCCGTGAGCTCCGACCCCTCCTCCCGGTGGCAGGTTGGGAGTCACCTTACTTGCAATTGACACGAGCAAACACTCGAACCAAAAATGGTTACCTACCTTTCGTAACTGTTGTTCTTGGAAATGTGTTGTTCATGTGCATTCCAAGACCTCCCTGCCTTCCCCTCTGTTGGAGCCAGCTGGCTAGAGGAACCGAAGAGGTGGTGGGTTGGCAGGGCCCTTTATACAGTGCTGTAGATGCACAACTCCGGAGGGGTGCCTAAGCTGACCCAACGGGTACTGCTATGGGAAAAACCTTCTGATGACTCTGCTTGCAATGCATGTACACCTACTTAGAATGGACATGAGCAACACATCTTGAAGAACAACAGTTACAAAAAGTAGGCAACCATTTTTTATCTTGAGTTTCTGGGTATGCAGGAGGTATACAGGTACAGTTAGAGAATAGGTCTTTGTGACTTAATACAGAACTCAAAATACTCACTTATAGTAGGAGCTGTTTGCATGAGGTTAAAGGGGAGAAACTATTCAGAACCAGCCTTCTGCTGAAAACTTCCACTAGCTAGAGCTGAAAAGTAGAAGAGAATTTTTTAGTGGGGGTGAGTCACGTCAGGCTAAACAGCAGGCTCAAGGTAAAAAGTAAGGGTTATTATACCCCTGCATTACTGGAGCAAAGTGTTGCACCTTCCCTCTCCTGTTTATCACCTAATGACTATTTCCCAGCAAAAGCACCTGTGCCCTAAGGCACCTGCTGTTCTTTCTGTCACCCAGTAGGTCAGACTCCACATATTTTCCACCCAACTATCTTTAAAACCAGAGTCACTCAACTTCAGTATTGAAGGGGGTAGCAAACCCTTAATTCAACCACTAAAATACTCACTTCTGCAGTGTTTGTGGGCTGTTGAAGTCACAACTGTCCACTAATTTGGAATGATTCATGGGTTGGAGCCATTCCCATATTTAAGATCCCTATATAATTCTTCATGCTACTAAAAACCTGTGTGAACCTGCCTTCAGTGGGCGTGTATGGAGGCAAAAGTCTCTCTCTCATGGATGTCTTACCCACATGTTCCTAATAGGTGGAGAATGTAGGCCTTGCCGGCTTAACTCCACTGAGTTTAGTGACATTTAAAAGGGATTTAAACTGGATTTTTTTCTCTTCATCCCTGAACTCTGCTTTTGTGACATCTTCTATCCAACCAAGAGAGTGACTAAACAGTCGATTGTTGCCTCATTTAGTTGACGGTACAGCAAGAATAATTGAAGCCCTTCTTCCCTAAAGACAACTTGCATTTTTTTCTCGGCTAGTCTGTGACGGAAGGATCCAATGACTTTTGAATGTACTACTTTTAGTTGGAAACAGAGCCTGTTGCAGCGCTCGATAAGTTCTTAAAGCCTTCACACTGAAAACGAAATCTTTTTATGTGAAAGCTACTGCTGACAGTTAAGGAACTTGGAACCATTGGCTTCAGGTCTTAAAATCTATACAATGTTTGTATGCTTAAGTACAACTGACTTGTTGCTTATTACAGGTTTGCTCATTCCTGCAAATTGTGTATCACCCCTTGTAAACCTCCTGTCAACGTCAGACCAGTCTCAACAGCTTGCAGTGCAACAGCAGCAGATATGGCAGCAGCATCACCCGCAGAGCATTACCAACTTCAACAATGCATAAGAGGACAGACTACAGGTGTTGACTTTGGTGTTTGAAAAAAGGCTGTAAAAGCATATCACTTGCATAAAAATCAGGGACAGATTCCAAAGAAATAGAACTTTTTCAGTTCAGTTGTGTGCTCTCAGAAGTACTTTGGGAATAAAGAGGTACGTAAAGAGTGATAGAACTGAAAGCCAGCAGTTGCTTATGGTGGTGCATCTGTCTATGCTCTCTCTAGAGCTTCCTGTTTGCTTTTACTTTTGGCCTTTTAAGCCACAAACCACAATTTGTTTGAAAATGCTTGAAAATTCCCAAACAGGCTTTATTTTTATCTTGTCATACAGTGCTCAGGGTTTAACGCAGTACATCAATGCCACTGCAGTGGGAAATAACCTCGAATGCATGTATTGAGTATATATAGAAAATATATATTGGGTTTTTCCTCTTCAACCTGTAAGTTTATATAAGCATGAATACTAGAGATTGCACATCATGCATTCATTCAGGTTCCTTCCCAGTTTCTGTTTGACAGTGCATGTCTTTGGAAACAGGCATGAACAGGATAAACACCTCAGTCAAGAATTCAGAGAGAGAAAATCGTAGTTGTACAGCATTGGTTATTGCATTTTTATAGTGTTTATACCCAGGTATTGCATTTTTTCTGGTTCTTTCCTGGAGGTTATCTATTTGAGTCTGCAACATGTTCTTTTTGTGAGAAGCATCTTAAATTAAAAAGTTACTTCATTTTAATGTATTAATGGTATTCCTAATGTGTGATGCAAAGATGGCTAAAAGCCTTTCCTTTAAAATTAAAATATTTCCTTAATCTGAGGTGACTATGGAAACTAAGTGCAAATTCACTTCCATCTCACATACAATCTTATATTTTTTACTTCATTAATGTAATTTAATTTGTCACTTGTAAGATGAAACCTTACTTGAGCTGTAAATTAGACAATGGGAAACTCTGGAGGGTTCCGCTATATGTGCTGTTTCTGTTACCCAGTAACTTGAATACTGTTTAATATGTTGTAAGACATTGTAGAGTTTATCTGGAACCGTTTAAAAGAAATTGTAATGTACAAATGTGAATAGTCACTTATCTATAATATGGGTAAGTTTTGTTTTGCCTATAATAGTAGATGTTTATAAGAAAGTGAAGGACAATGTTTGTCATTTCTTGCTTGCACAGGTTGCACTATTGGAAAAATTGAGATTGTATAAACCTGTCCAAAAAACTGCAAGATACCAAAATCTTGTAGATGTCAAATAAAAAGTTATTGTACTAACAAAACTGGAGTCTTGTTTAGGCAGTTGCTGTATTCCAAAAAACTAACAGGTCTGCAGTTTGGAATTCAACAAAACTTGAATGGTCCAACCTACTTTAGCTAGTCTTCTGTCTTATATTTATATCAGTCTTTCAGTTCAACTAGTTATTAGTTGAGACAAAGGATAAATTTTATACTGAACTCCAATATATATTTTACAAGTAAAGATTGTGCTGTAAGTACAGTAAAGATAAGGGTAAATGGTTGACCTGATGGAGACTTAGTACTGTGATCCATTGTAGTGCCTGCCTCATTTCCTTAAACACTTACTCAGTGGGCCAGATTCTGATGTCTCAGTGATGGAACTGAGATCAGAAATTGATCTAATAACTTTAGGCTTAACTCAGTTAAGCTAAATAAAGTGATCAATGTGAAGTCCTGTTAGTGCTCTAGTGCTAGCACATGCAGCACTAATATAGGAAGAACTCATGAATCTGGGGGAAATCTTATGTGCAGGAAGTTCCACGTTTTACTCCGCCAGCCATTTGAGAATCTGCACATGAACAAACTGAAATGCATTTTGAAATAAAGATTTGTAACTACAATTGTTGTGTCTGAGGCTAATACTGGTAGCAGTTATACTAATAGAAGTATTTCTAACCCAGGTACTAGTGGATGGAGTTCTGTTTGTAACTGTGAAATTGCAAAACAGCACTGACCTGAACTCACCCTTGTACTCTGTCCTAGTGGGGTCAAGGAGTTATTTGACTGCTGCAGTGTCATCAGCTGGTGATCCAGGCAGGCTGGACATTGTGGACCATAAAGGTAGCAAGAGTGGTGTGAGTTGCATGCTCATCATTGCCTTGTTAATGGGTGCATTCAACATCCTCATAAAGGCAATGGAGTCTTATAAATTATATTGGCAGGTCACTTGTAAACTACCATTACAGAAGGCTGGGAACAGCTGGTTTGCAATCAACAGAAAAAATTCAATATGTGTACACAATTGAATGTTAAGCATCAATTTTAATCTTCGTTATATCAGGCTAGAGAATTCTACTGTCTGAGATGAGAACCTTGTGTTAGACCTTATTTTTCAATAAGGTGGTTCTGACCAGTAGTAGACTCAAGAAATGGTAATTTGTAGCTAAAAACATTTTCAAATATACTTCATTTCATTTGTTCTGAGGAGAGCAGCTTGCTCTCAACTCTAAAATTATTGTGCTGAGCAAAACAAGTTCCATGTGTTCCCAGGTTGTAAACCCGAATGCTCTATCTGCAGTGCAAGTGCAGAACCTGGTCGAGAAACTTCACCAAAAACGCAATTCTGATGGAAAATTGCATAATTTTCCATTTTCCAACCAGCTCTAATTGTTTCAGGATAGAAATATTTTAATGGGTTGAAACAATCAAACCAGTAACTCTATGCATAATTTCCCCTGCCAAAAAACTATCCCCCTCACACTCCCCTCCTTAAGTTGCAGATGCACATGAGCTGTTTCCCTACTGCCGTATCATTGTTTTTGTGACCCAGATACTTCTCTAGCCTCATGCCATTGATTTCCTGATGCAACCTGCCAGTGAATCCAGACTTACTTCCTCTGGAACTGGATCACAATAGGGTGTTATGAACTTCTGTTTTAACAAAGGTTTTTGTCTTCTGCCTGCAGGATTGCTCCCTGCTTCAGTAGTCTTGATTTGTTTTATATGCTCTGGGACATCAGAGTAGCCTTAGTGCTACTCACTTTGCATGTAAGTAGTATTAATGCTATTTGTGCAGTGATTAATTTGTATTGTTTTTACCATTAGATGCTGGAAGTGCTAACCCCTAATGCTAGAAGCTCATGGGAGGAGTGGCCTAGGAGTGTAGGTAAAAGTAGAATGGCATGGGAAGTAGATCAGTCATCAAGAAAGGAGAAGGGAAGACCTAATGCAACTAACTACAAAGGTAGGGTGACTATCCCGTCACAGTACCTCTAGTAAATTCAGGCATCAGGAAGGGGAGGGAGCGATAAGACCCAGATCACATCATGTTAGCTAAAAGGAAGGCAAAGCTCTGTTTATCAGTTGACCCCTATTTTTCACTTATGGCTCATTGTTCCATTTAGACAAATAGTTATTTTGTTACTAACGCTGGATATCGATGTCATTGATAAGATTAACTGTTCAGTTTCAACTGTCACCCATCATTCCCATAATGCATGTGTTCCAGAGACATGCTATATAAAATGACTGCGTAGGGGCGTACAACATAGAAGTATTTGAACTGTCTTGACCTGGAGTTAAGAGAAGGGATCAGACAATTTTACCTGTCTGGGGTCAGTGGATTTTGACTTATTCACTTATTTCAGTTGTGCATCTACTAGTATGCTCAAATACACTACAGATGTATCCATAACACTTGCTGAAACTGTTTTGTCCAGTAAGTCTACAAATTTTTGCTATCAGCATATGATTCTCTAGTAGCAACATACACAACTTTAGAAAAGACGGAGTTGAATTCCTCTAAAGATGCCAGTTCTCTAGTCAGTATCTTGAGTTGCTTTTTATAAATGAAGAAAATTCTGCACCTGTAAATATTTTTGGAAATTGTTAGAATTTTGCTTTGGCTATTGCGATAAATTTTGCTTAAATCCCATAATACGTTATGTACATATATAGATAGAACATTTGTATATAGAGATGTTAAAGGTAGTTGAGTTCATTAATGTAAATATCTCCTGTAAATCTGGACTCTAGTGATCTTATTTTTTGTCTTTCCCTTTCATATGTTCCAAGACTTTTCTTTTTATTTTCTTGACTTGCCACACAGGGCATTTGTGTGTACGTTAAACTATATATAGTATATACAAAATTATCCAAGGGTATCTGCATATACTAGATAATTCTATTTTGCAGTCATATTTTCACGACGATCAATTGTCTATCTTCCATAATTTTTTCAAAGTGTATTCTGTATTTTTAATTCCATTTTTTTTAGTGTGAAATGCATTGTCTTGAAAGAAACTGATTCCTGATGATGTCCTTAGGTGATTACTACCATTCACTTTTTATTGTCTATATTAGAGGGAAGGAACAGTTTTTGAATTTTGATTCAGTTTATGCTCATACTCTTTGATATTCAGTCTTTAGCCTTTTTAGTGCATACTGGATGCTCTAGCTTACATTCTACGTGAACTCATCTTAGTGTAGAGTGGAAGGAGAATATCTCAAACTAGTGCATTATGAACTCCTACAACCAGGGCATGATTGCAAGCACAAGATCTACAACTAGAGTTGTAGCAACAGCACTGTCCTCAGTCCTAAAGCACAAAGGTATGGTGATCGATACTTAACATGGATATAGCTCTACAAAGGTGAGTAAGTTGAAGGGAGAAGATGCTGCTATAGTGCCCTCCCAGGGAGAGCCTTAAGCTTTATTTTAATGCATCAATTCATGAAAAGAAAGTGCAGACTGAGATGTAATCAGAAAAGGAGTGTCTGCAGAGGTGTAGCAAATGCAAATGGTCCACATTTAAATCTAGGTCAGAACTCATGGAGAAACCTTAAACTGTCAACACAGGGAGACCACCCATATTCCTGTAGAAGTTACTTAAATTATGGTGTCATTTTACAACCCCGTTATTATTGATGGTAGGGGAAGCTAATTTACATAAGTAATTCCAAGGTGGCATGGGATTGGAAAAGAAATGGATGAGATCCAGATAATTTTTAGTTTTATCCCTTACTCACCTATTTAAAAACTAGAGGCTATCTAAACCTGAAAGCACTGTTGCCTGTCAGCTCTTCCCTTGGGAAGGACTATTTTAACACACTTGTTACTGTGCTGTACATGTCACAGACTGGAATATCATCAAAGGAAGAATCTAACTGCACACTGAGACAAAATTAATCTCTGTGCTAATTCTATTACTGGTGCAGGCTTCATTAAGGAACTATGAGCCTCAGGAAATATTTAAACCATTTCTCCAATAAAGTGCCAGCTACTTGGACTCCTTGGAACCATCTCATGCCACAGACTGACAAAATTGGCAGGAGTAACAAAGCAAAGCAACTATAGATGTGAATGCATCTAGAGGTAAACCAGGGGGCATTTCTTGTGCCAAAAGTAAAAGTAAATCCAGAGTGTAGTTGATAGCATAACTTGCTAATTGAGACACGTTGAAATTGAATGGTAACTGCTTTTCTACTTAAAGAAAGGAAAGAAGTGCTTCAAATGCTGCTGTCTTGTAGCATGTGGCTACAACCAGTAGCAACAGATCCTATTAAAACATCATTTCATCTTGTATTATTGTGGTCTTGTGGATTTTTAAGGCCAGATGCAACCATTATAATCTAGTTTGACCTGTATAACCCAAAATTGTGATATAGACTGTGATCCTCCAATCATACTACAGTCCACAACCTCCCTAGGCTGGAGAATGTTTCCAGAGTATGGATTGGTCCTGTGCAAGCCCAAGTTATTACAACCTGTTCAGGAACTACCATGTCATCCAGGTCTATTAATGCAGCAGCTTTTTATAGTATTGTGTAATAAACACTTAAAAATCAGTGGAGTCATTTTTCAAAAGAGAGACCCTTTCCTAGGGGGGGATAAAATAGCAGTGGTAGCAGCATTTACAGCCAGGCTATCATTCCTGACAAAATCTAGAAACATGAATTTATTTAAGTTTAATTGGTAGAGGATTTAAGACTCATTTAAATCCTCATATCAGTTTGCTTTAAATTTTATTTTGTAATAACCAAATCCACTCCTGATCTGGGATTCTGAATGTCCAGTTTCAGTTTTGAGCAAACTTCAATGGGCTGAGTTACCTGTCTGGGACCAGTCTCTTACTGTATTTGACAATTGCACTGGAAAGGATAAAGAAGTTTTACTACTGATGTTTGGTTAGTTTAGATTTTTTTTAAAATCATAATCTCCACATTCTCAGTTGGAGAAGATAACTTTACATATAGCAGTACTGCGATGGGCCTATGATGAACATGCTATTTTATTAACATTATCAGACCCATTAATAATGTACATAGAATCCCACAAACTACTAGATTTTATTTAAAGTGAGTGTTCTTACCAACTACCATCAATCCTGTGGAGGGGATATATTTTACCGCTGCAATAACTTTTGCCATGAGACTACCTCTGAGCAAAGGATGCAGCTTGTATAGGTAGAACTTCACAATTAATGTTCTCTCACTATAGTCTGAAAACTACATGATAACCCTAATTTGGAATTTCTGACAGCATTAAAGACTTCACCCTATTCTGGTGCAATACTGCATCTCCCTGCCTTTCCCCTGTTAGTTGCAATGATAGAAAGTTATACATATGCTCCAGCAGTTTTGATTCAAGGTGGCAGAAGATTTGGGGTGTCATGCAATAAAATCTTAATGGCTGCGTTTAGCAGGATTTATACTCAAGTAAAAATGACAAACTGTGGAACGTTATGAATTCTGTATTTAGTTTTCTTTTTGTAAAAATTGTTAAATAAATTAAACTGGCTACTACTTTATTTTTCTTGATTCTCTCCTGTAACACTTAGACACCCAGTCATTACTTCTATGAGTTGCCTTCAGTCAATACTGAAGATGTTCATTATTGCCTACCCTCTAGGTGCTCTGAGAAGCTTAGATTATTTTACTATAATGGAAAAATTATTTCCCATTCATTTCATTTAGTAAACTGAAATACCTGACACTTTTAGCACCTCTAAGAGGAAACTCAGACATTTAAACAAATTAATAAGAATGGCTTTGAGACTAGTTTGGGGGGAATTACCCAACCTGCTTAAAAATTAGTTGTATGATTTCTTAACCAAAGGGGAAAAAACAGGGCTGACTGGACAGTGTATTAGAGCTCAGAAACATATCTTCTTTTGGTGCCTTGCAGAAGGCGTACACACACACACACACACCCACCCACCCACCCAGTCTTTTCTCTGGTCCTATTTGGAAGAGTTGCTTTAAATTTTGTCATTCTTTTTTTTGTTTGACTGTCTCCTCAAAATCGTGCACTCAGATTCTAATGCTTCTCTGATATCAGTAATTCATTGTGACTAATGAAGATGCCCAAGCGTTAGAGCTGCATTCTTCATTTTTATTGACCAATAATTTTTTTTCTTTTGCCTGGGAGTAGGGGTGGAATTCTGAAAGGAATTGGGATGAATAAGCAAAGATGTCAGATTGGCACCTCTACCCCCAGCAGCTCTTTGAAATCCAGAACTAGATTATATTTCTTTCCTGGAACCACTGCTATAAGTATACGTTCGCAGAATTTATTGTGATTCAGCTAAATTTATGGTGGGTGTGAAAGGACATGAAACTGAGGATGTATGTCGGATCAGGCAGACTTGCTGCCTTCCTCTTTTAAATTGTCCACACTAGAACCCAGGGGGATTTAATTTACTCCTAGGTTGGATATTCACTACAGTTATTTGGGGTGAATAAAAATTGTGTATGTTTAAAATATATGACTGAGCGATAGTGACATGAAAGGTCTGAGCCTGCAATAGCAGGTGAATGAGTGCATGGAAGAGCAGAGGGGAGACAAAATACTGACACTTCCTACAAGTCTACTGATTCTTCTCTCTGCCAAGAAATTATTTTGCCAGAGAAGAGGAACCTGAGTTTGAAAGGATATGGAGCTGCCTCAGCCAGCTAGGTCTCGGGAATCAGAATCTTTAATCCAACAAGCCCAGCTAGTTGCAGGGACAGTGCCTTCCACCCTGGAGCCTTCCTAGAACCTGAATAGGCATGTAGGAGACCAAAATCCCAGTGGTGGCCAGAGTGAGTTTTCGTTGGGTCGAACTCAGTGAAACGCAAGAAAACAAAAGGCATAAACGGAGGGAAAATGTCAGTAAGGATCATGTCAGTAGTAAGAAGAGATAAGGATGTTAAAAGATGCTAATCTTAATCAGATTCTCTCTTTAATAGCAAGAATACAAGTGCCCTTTGAAACAAGAATACAAGAGGAACCTTCAAATCTTCCATCTCCTGTGAAGATAGGCAACCCTGCTGCAGTGGCTAAGGTTATTTTTACCCCTGACCTCTTCCTGCAGCTCTGACAACCTCATACAGCATTTCCCTTAACGTTTTCACGCAGACACGGTGCTCCCTCTTCAAGCATGTTGCCAAGTTGCTTAGAAGTAAGCCCCCACCTTTATTTCCTCTGGGTAGTGTCTGCTTTACCCTGTCAATTAATGTGTGTGTGACACCTTCATACTAAAATTGCCCATGCTCAACAGTTCCACCCAATTCTACAACCTCCATGCTGCTATAAGACCCTACGGAGACCCTCTGAGCCGTCACCATGAGTTTGCACAAATTCCCCTTCCTCACTGCATTTAGGGCAGCGTCCCTTATCAAGGACATGGTTCCATCTTTGAGCTTTACAGTCAGTGCACTTTTCTAGGCTCTTTGCCAGGATCCCCTGGATTCAGTGTTAATGAGACTCCTGACACTTAGAATCTTGTTGCCATAGTTGCATTGAGACGGGTCAGAGAGATGGCAGGCTCCTGCCCTCCTCCATCTCTCCTTGCATTTTATACAGGTTATGTGGCTGTAGGGCTGGTCTGTCTTTTTCTGTCCATAATGGCTTCTAAGGGCATGTCCATGCTCCAGCAGCATAGCTATGCAGCTGCAGCCGTGCTGCTGTAATATAGATACTTCCTATTTTGACAGAAGGGGTTTGTCCATCAATGTAGTTAATCCACATCTCACACAGGTAGCTATGTTGATGGAGGAATCCTGGGATGCCAAATTTTTCATGGCTGTAAGCAACATAGCTCACTAGATTTGGTGTAGACCAGGCCTAAATCCATGCAGTCTTGTGGACAGAGCTGGCAACACCATGACCTGGCTCAGGATCCTTCAGCCCGCAATAGGGCTGCCCTCCATCTCACAGAGCTGTGTGGGTCACCCTGGTCAGGAGGGAGCTCTGCGAAAATGTGGCTCAGCTGTACGTGGCTGAGTGCAGCCTGGTTTGGGGCAATCTTACCCAGGCCTTTGTGTACCCAGCCAAGAACACAGCAAGGAGACGGGGCATTCAGGAGAAACCCAGATCCCTTGTCTGCTTCTCATAACTGGCTTAGATTTAACATTCATGTTTCCGTTCACTGGATAGGGAGGGGAGGTGAGTGCTCTCTGAGTAACTATTCTGTTAACTCCACCTCTTTCTGAGGTAACCTGGCCTGCCCTTTTTGAGAGACCTTATGACCATCTACTTTTCTAGATTGTTGGAGGAGAGAAAGGGAAAGTCCAGGGGCTGGGGCATGTGGCTAGCACTCTGAAGAGCTGGGTTCAACTGCACATCTCTGGGCCTCAGCTCCCCAAGTCTGAAAATGGGGATAATACTTCCTGGCTTTGTCTTTTATTTTGATAGGAGGAGTACATGGTGCATATAGCACCTAGCACAAGGGGGCTCGGAGTTTGTTTGGGGCGTCTATGTGCTATTGTCATAACAATCATAGAGGTCAGATTTTGCTGCATTTCTAGAGTGGTGGAGGCTTTTTAGCTCAAATCCTTTACCTCCTCCCCAGAGAGTTTCAGAGAACTCCTGGGGGTCCCTCCGTTACTCTTTTTTCAGTTAAGCAAGGGAGGGGAAAGGGAATAATAAATATTGTGCAGCATTTACAGGATATTCAAACTACTGCATCAACTCTCCATGGGCTATTGTCCAGCATTTACTTATTTCAGTGATCCCAAAAGAACAAGCAGGTCCAGCATATTTTGGACTTGAAAGAGCTGAATCAGTACATCAGCTCCACTAGGTCTGTACACACAGAAAGCTATTCCAGCCTGGGCAGCCATCTAGCCATGTGGACCTTCCCAGTGCTGATTTATTTACGCAGGTCTCAGTTCAGCACCAGGAAACATCTCCTTGGGGACTTTTGCCCCAGTCCAGTGGAAGGCCACCGACACAGAGAGCAGGAGTGTCCACATTTGAAAGGGCTGAATTGTGTTGAATAACAGGCTCTGGCCTGGGGATAAATTCAGGATTTATCTGCACCCCTCCCAATTCACAGGGAGTGCCCACAGACATCAGGAGGTTTAGGCAGAGATCAAAGGGAGAGTACTGCCTAGATGTACTGACTAAAGGGCTGGGTATTATTTGTCCCAGTGCCTCGTTATCCTATTTACTGGTCAGTGGAAGAATCTGTTCCCCTTTAGGCCACCACTGTTCCTGCCCTTCGTTTCTCTTCTCCCATCCTCCTGTCTCTGTGAGGTCATGTGACCACATAAATACATCATAGAAGCCGGATCCAGCTAGTGGACTGTATGTTTGACGCTGCTGTTTTAAAGCAATGGCAGTAGTAGCAGCCTGTTCAAGGAAAGGAAGCATGGTGGGCATTGTGCTTTGCTTTAGGCTTGCTCCCTGCAATGAGCCGTAGAACAGATCCTGAAGCCGGACTGGCTGTAAGCAAGTGCCTAAATCCCTTGTCTCCTGCTCAGAACCCACCACCCCTCAGAATGCGGTCTGCAGCAGCTGACTGGCAGAGTCTTTCTACTGCCGGGGAGTGGAGATAGAATAACAGGATCATTGGGATCTCATGCCACAGCTAGACAGGGCCTGCATGCCATAGTAAGAGACAGAGCAATACGCACTGATACAGACTGACAGCTGAATGGTGCCAGAGAGCTGCTTGCTGGGCTGAGTTTCCTCATTTGGCATCAAGATCAGTGACTCAGGTTTGGGAGAAAAATGAGTCCAGCCTGGAAGACTACAACTGAGATTCCATCCAGGGAAGCTGAAGGGGTTGGGCTGGGAGGAATGAGAGTTTGTCTAGGCTGGGGGGCCCTAGTCTGGGAAGAAGTCTGCCCAGGGAAGCACAGAAACGTGGGGGGATTGTAATCCACCTGAGTAATGGTAGTAACAAAGAAAGAGACACTGCACTGCCACAGGGAGGTTCATCTTACTTAGGGTTGCCCACAGTCGCTTATTTTTTCATCTTTGTACAACAAGATCAGGAGTTGCTGAGTGCTGCAAAAAGCAGCAAGAAATGCCCCGGGGTGAATGTATGTGAGTACTGTTTAGTAGTAGTATTAATAATTGTGATGTTACTGTTGGGAGGAGGGTGAGGCAGGGGTGCTAAGAAAACAGTCCCTTCTTTTTTAAATACAATGTTGGCAACCCTTCCACAGCACTTCCTTACACTCCCTGGAGTCTGTGACCCAACAGTGCTGGTCCCCTTCCTGTCTTCAGGAGGGGTATATAGAGACAAAATCCCGTTATTACAAAGCAGAGATGAACTTGTTTTCTAGTGTGTTTTGCACTGGACATGCAGGGCTTGTGTGCCTTCTTTCCTGGAGAGTCAGTAGAGTGATGGCATCACACCGCCAGGAGCCTCAAAACTGAGTGAGTGAGAGAGAGGGGAAAGGATTTTTAGTCGGGCTCTTTAGCTAGTTTTGTTCACACCTGTCACTCAGATTCCTGACAGATCTGGGAGGGAAGCAGTCAGTGTGCAAGATTCCAGACTCTCAATTGCATGACTGAGAGCTAAGAAATCTCTCACTCCAGTTCTCTGGTCCTCCAAGGAGATCTCCAGCAAACCAGGAAAGACCAGACTTGATATTCCTAATATGTCCAAGGTTAAACAAGCAGCAGTAGCGAGGCCCGTTTATCCTGACCCACCCTGAGCCTTTTGTTACCCATTCATAAAGATGCAAAAAGAGGCCCCTGGACAATGTTTTCTTTTACTGGTCACCTTTAAGGCAGAATCCAGAGGATGTGAGCCCAATAAACGGAAAGAACCTGGAGTCAGAGCTGCAGACAGGAAGGCAACACCCAGCTGTCTGCCCGGCAGGAGTGTTCCACTTGGCAGGAAAATGAAGGACTCAGGCGTGGGAGAGAAACAAGACTCTACCCTAGAGGGCTGGAAGGGAGAGTCAGTCTCTCCAGAGCTAGTGAGAGGATAGGGCTAGGCTGGGAAAAAGTCTGTTTTGGGGAAGTTTGGAGGGAGAATCTGTCCGGTGGCCTGAAATACTGCTGTATCTAGGCCTTGGTTACCCTTAATCCACCCGTGATGTGGTCTAGAGGCCATGGCAGGGAATCAGAACTCCTGGACTTCATTCCACATCAGCTACTGCTATGTTTTGTGGTGTAAATTTCTCTATCTGAGTTCACCACTCTGTGAAGTGGGGGTTGGGAGACTTAATTCATTATTGTTTGTAAATGCTTTGAGATCGTCAGGTGCTTTATAAGAAGGGCCAAGTGTTGTCATCAAAAGGGTGATGGCACAGCTGAATCTACCAGGTGCAGAGAACTGAGCAAAAAATCACACAACACAAGGTCTAAGAAAAGAAATGAAGCAAAGAGGCTCAGGAAAAAGCCAGTAGCCTAATTTGTAAGAGAAAGATCCCCTCATGCATTCTCCTCTGCTTTCAACCCTCTAGTTTCCCACTGCCTAGCTTCTCAAATGGTTCCATTCTGCGTATAGCCAGGAACGGCTCTGCAGACGTCTGATGTTCCGCACTTTCAGCAGCAAGAAGCATGACGAAGAATAAATCTAGCAATATAGGTACAGAGAGTGGGATTTCAGCAGCCTGAACTAAAAACAAGTGGAGGGAAATCTTGTTTGATAGAAGCAAGAAGTGATGATAATAGGAAATGAGAAGTAGCTGTACGGGGACCAGAAGCCTGGTGAGTGTAACAGAGCTTGGAGTCTTTAGAAAGATGATGGTTGAGGTGGAATATCAAAGCTCCACATTGGAGGCAAATAAAAGGAATAAGACAATCTGCTATCATGTTGCCACCAAAGAGCCACTAGAGATTATCGGACAAATAATCAGCAATTGTGGAAGGTCCTAAATATGTATTTACTCAGCAGGCTTAGAAGCAGTTGTTGTACATTTATAAAGATAGACTATAAAAGATCTGGAGGCGCTGTCATCAACGTGCTTTGAAAAGTCTCTAAAGACATATTTACGTGAGACTTCAACAGCTTAGTTTACTAGCTGAGATCTACAAGGGGCTGTTTATGTAATTATTATATTGTATACAATTATTTAGTAGTAGTGGTGTATAGCTCTATATTATTATTTGATTAGAAGTATTTCTAGGTTCTTTAAAACTTGTGGATATTTACATAAATGTTAGAATATAAATTCCTTCCAGAAAAGGAACAAAGCTCTAATTTCTTCCCCTCAATTCTAGCTGGTATGTATGTTTCCCCAGCAGGCAGAGAGTTAACGTTAAAACACACACAATTTTTTTAGATAAAATTAACCAAATTAGTTCAATTAATATGAACGTGCACAAGCAATTTTTACACAAATCACAGTTGCAAGGAAATGCCAAGATTTTGACACTCCGCCTTTAATTCCAATAATTCAGAGGCGTGCACGTGTGTGTGTGTGTGGGGGGGGGGGAAGCAGGGCATGATACCCTCCCCTTCCCCCCCCATCTCCATGTGTTCCTGCAGCTAGGAGATGGAGGAAGCAGCAGAGCAGCTGGTGGCCAGCTGAGCTCCTCCCTGCCCCCCAACAACTGCAGCCTGCTGCTAGAGTCCCGCCCACTGGGTGCCTCTGCCTCTACCCTCTGTATTCAAATTTAAATTCCTGTGCACACCCCTTCTCTAATTTAATGGTAAGGTTTAATCGAATATGATAATAAACATGGCTACTTTGCACTTGGCTATCGCTTTCCATTTATATAGCTGGATCTACATGATTTATTATTATTTTACTTTATTTTAAGAGATAATAAACAGACAGAGAGGTCACTGGTCTAATTTCACAGCTGGTGAACACACACAACTCCCACTGAAGTTGATGGGAACTAAGGAAGTTCAGCACCTGTGTAAATCAGGCTAGAAAGCAGTTACTTACTACTAGGGTGACCAGATAGCAAGTGTGAAAAATTGGAATGGGGGTGGGGAGTAATAGGCACGATATCAGACAAAGCCCCAAATATTTGGATTGTCTCTATAAAATCAGGACGTCTGGTCACCCTATTACTTCACTAGCAGCAAGAGAGTGTGGTGAACTTTTAACTCCTTTGCTTTGGGTTTCAGTCTTTTAACATCACTTAACTGTAGTTTGTGTGTGTTCCTTATCCAAAAGCTGGAGGGATGTGGGATCCAGTCCTGGAGTATTTTCTCTGGAGAATCTCTCAGCTAATTCAGGAGGAGCTGTGCCTGAAAAGAGCTGGGCAGTAATGTTGTATATTTTCTTAAGGTGTCCAATGGCCTGGGAGGAAGGGGGTTGAGAAACACTGATAATGGACATGAAGAAAATACACAGAAGGAGAAGAAGAATCAGGTGAGGGTTCACACAGCTGATGTCTTTCAGAAAGTGAAGTAGTCTTTAGAAATTGTAACAGCTGTAAGGGGGCCTGAAGCAGCATGTACAGAGAGGAGGAGATGACCTAGTGGAAACTAGCTCCACTTATGGCCTTTCTCCCTCAATTAAAAAAATTAAGAACACAAATTTATTTTAAGTTACCCCTTCCTTCAGACTGTGAGTGAGAGAGAGAAGATCTAACTCATGTAAGATACTGGTTCTGTAGGGCATGTCCTCTTCTAGTAGCTGGCCTACATAGAGATTAAGAGCCCACTACTGCTACCAGTTCACAGAGTCATTTCAGCTCAAGTGATAGGAATGTATGAATTTGGTGCAGAAGAGTCCCAGCTTCTCTCTCTGCTGGATGTCACAGTGAGAGAGGTTTTTGCACCTAATGGGTGCTGGATGCAGAACAAGGTAAGTGTTGTCCTCTATCTGCAGAGTGTGGGCTCCAGCCATGCAAGCTAGCACACAACATGACCTGACCCTGACCTGAAGGCAGTATCTCAGGGAATTCACTCTCTGGCCTCGATGAAATTGCCAACAAGGTAGCTGATTAATGCCAGTTGGGATGATGTTTTTTTCTGTTGCAGCCAAAAATGATTGAACTGAGACCACTAACTAATTTTACATGGACCACAGACCATGAGGCAGATGGGAACAACTTTTGGTCACTTTCTACACAAGCCAACTTCAGTGGGGGCTGCCCAGAATGAAGTCAGAACAAAATATAGCCACTCGAGACAATTAAAGTGTACTTGCATTGCAAGTGCCAAAACTTAAGGGTCTGATTTTCTGTAGTCTTGCATCTTGTGTTGTCATTTACAGCTGTGCCTAGGGAGTTGCAGAGTGGGTGTAAAATCCTATTGTTCTGACAGGGTATCAATATACGCTCACTTTGTCATGGAGAATCAGGCCCTGCATTCTTGACAGCTTCCTATCAGTGGAGAAAGGAAAAAAAAAGGAAGTGCTAAAAAAAGTAGAAGGGTCTCTCTACACCTTATACTATTTTATTCTAGAGAGAGATGGTTTTAGAGGGTCTTTTCTATTTTAAAGACATTTCTTATAGGTGTATTATATATTTTAAGCTATTGATGTGAGAACCAAGCAAACCACCCAGATTCCAGTTCTCGGCACCACGTGTTGTTGTTTGCACTAATGTAGAGTGGCTGTAGAATACTACTAACTCAGAAAGGTCCCATTCTATACCGACTTTACGATAGTATAAATGACTGCAGAAGGGTCAGGGCAATGGAGAATCAGGCCCCCAAAGAGTTAGGCCAATAATTGTGTTTTACAAGCATTTGAGGGAGCAGTGTGAGGGCAATGATTTGCAAAGCAAAGTTTCAGGGAGAGTCAGGCATCAATTTGCAAAGTGTTGTCTGAGGAGGTTTAGCTTTGTGGCTCCTGTTGACTTTGATGAGAATTGCACAGCCAAGCTTTATGCGCCACTTTGAAAATATGGGGTAAAAAGCATATGCTATGCCTTTGGCTTTCAGGCCCTGTGCAAATGGAGTACAGCCGTACCCATCCATTGTATAAGCAGTAGTCCTCACTACTCTGTGGTCCACTGCCATAACTTGAGTTATGCATTTGGAATTGAAAGTGAGAGTGCAGAACATCAAGATAATTTATTTCACAGCAGAACAGGCATCAGCCATTATTATTCCTATTAGACAGTGCTCTTATGTAGTGTTTAGTGGGTAGAACAGGAGAGTGGGAGCTCAAACTTAGGTTGTATTGCCTGCTGTGTGATCTTATAAATTGTTGAACCGCTGTGACTCAGTTTCCCCATCTGTAAAATGGAATAATACCTACTTTCCTTTGTAAAGCACGAATGAAATGAAAGATCCTATAGGCCCAATTCTGCACCATCTATGGCAATGGGAGGTTGCCATTAAAAAGAAACAGAAGTGGGCCCTGTATGGATTAAAAATATTAGTAGACATGATAACAGTGTTACAGCCTTCTCAGAGTGACAGACTTAAAATGGAAATGCCATAGAATCTGAAAGTTCCAGCAGGGTGCTTAATTCCAGTTACAGAACCCACTAGACGAGCAATTGGCCAGATTCCGATTCGATACACTCACGTAAATCTGGAATAACTTTAACTGAATATGCCACTGCGCTCCTGTGGATTAATTTGAGGATAACTCTGTTGCAATCAAACTGATCCATTGTTTCAATGAGTTTCTGGGTCACAGATGGGTGTCTCTAAATGTCATTTTAAATTTTAAAACTTAAATTTCCACTCAGATTCAGAATTCTATTTTTCACTCCCATCTCTGCAAACAGAAAAGCAGTTAATTATAAACTAATTTTATTTGTATTAAAGCACTCAGTTGCTGCAGTCTATGTTAACCTTCAACCTCTGATCGGACAATTGATGGTCCGACAGAAAATGTACTTAGTATATAAAATAACTGAAAGGAACACCTAATTCACGTTCTCAGAGAATTTGCATGGAAAATTGAAAAAAAACCGCTTTAAAACTTATTGGCCGATATTTCCCACCACCCAAATTAGTGGGGAAAAATCATAATATTTATTTTTTTAAAATACAGATTATTCCTTCATCTCCCCCCCCCCAAAAAACCCTTCACAGCCACCCTAAAATCAAACCCACCTCTTTTTATCCTTTGAACCATGCCCATCAAACACTTCCTGGCCCCCAGATCCCCCCCTTTTCACCCGGGACGGGGTAAGATTTTTTTTTTCAACCCGAAAAGTTCTGCCCAAAGTTTCAGAAGTGAATTTTTAAAATTAAAAAACAAAACAAAACCCAGCGCCCTATTGTCTGCGCTTTAAAAATAACAATTCACCCTCCCCAGGAAATAAACCGCGACAGGGCTTGGGGGGGGCGGCGGGCGAATGCCTGGTCTCCCCTAAAGTTTCGGGCTCCACGTCTCCTCATGATGCCCGGGTGATCTATTGCGTGGTGGGTGTCAATAGAAGTGACGGCCATATTTGCCGGTGCTGCTCCCGCTGTAAACAACCCAAAGTGTCGGGGAGCGGCGGCGAGGCTGGGCTGAATGTCCGGAGGCTGGCGCGGCGCGGCTCTGCCATGGCTCTAGGAATGTCTTACAAGCCCAACTTGAACGCCCACCTCCCCGGGACGCCCGGCCACCAGGGTAAGGCTCAGGATGGCAAGTTCGCCCGCCCCGCCGAGGGGCCGGCGCGGCGCGGCGCCGCCGGGATACCTGGGGGGGGGGAAGCCCCAGCCTGGAGTTTTCGCCCGGTTCCACACGCAGGGTCGGATCCTCGGCGCCGATTCAGATCCGCCATTATTCCGGAGCGCGGAGCCCGGCGGCGGCGCTTCGCTTCCCCGGGCGGGCGCCAACTTCGGCTCCCCGCCGCGCCGCGCCGCGCCCCCACCCGGCCCCGGCGGCAGCCCCGGTGCCGGTCTCCGCGCCACGCCGGTCCGGCAGGAGGGGGGGGGGGTCCTCTTTTGATCCGGCCGCTCGCTTTCCTCCATGGTCGCCTCCCCCGGGCGGCTGATTGATCTGGATCAGGAATATTCCGTGCGCGGCTCAGCCACGACCGCTGCTGGCCAGAGGCGGCAAGTGCCGGGCTCGGCGCCGCCGTGTGTGGCAGGCGCAGGCAGGCGCCCCCCGCTCCGGTCTGTCCTCTTCTCCCCGGGGCCGCTGCCGAACCACCTCCCCCCCGAGTTTACAGGTCCCCCCTTCCGCCGCCAGTGCTCGGTTGTCATCCGGGCAGAGGCGCTCCGAGCGCCCGGAGACCAATCTCTGCCGGAGAAGTCTCCCTCCAGCAGGAGATGCCGTGGGGAGCTGCGGCACCCCTCCTCCTCGTGCAAGAGAATCTCTGCTGCTGCTGCTGCTTTTATTTTGGCCTGTGTTTATTTTTATTCCCCTTCTTCCCCCCCCCCCCCGCCCCGGCAAAGTGACTTTGAGAGTTTCAACTTTTTGTCTTTTCTTTCCAAAGGTAACAGTGATGTTGTGTTGGGTGTTTTTTGTCGTGTTATCATTTTAATTTCTGTTGTGAACTTTGCTGTAAAAGTGTGTGTGTGTGTGTTTGGGCGGGCGTGTGAAAGAGCGAGAGAGTGAGAGTTGTGTGTGTGTGTGTGTGTGTAAATTAAGAGAATTCGGAGCAAAGCAGCAGCAATTCAACTCACTGTGGCATGTTTTCATGAGAGCATGTAAAATGTATGCTCGCCAGCTAGCATTAAAACGAAAAATGGAGAAGCTGTCTTTAACCGTTCTGGTCTTAACAGTTCTCACCTCACCCCAGTCTACAGGTCTGACATCAAAATATCAACAGGAAGAAATGTGCCTCTTTATTTAAAAAAAAAAAAAAAAAAAAAAAAAGGTTGACAGAAAAGTTTTGTTGTTTTTAGAAGGGAATGGCAATGTGCTTCTGGGGTTTTGCAGCACTGCCTGTGACTCTGTTCCTGGGCTATTGATGAGTTAAAGGGATTAATTACATGTACCCCAAAGAAACTACAATGAGAATGGCAACTGCAGCAGATTTCATTTTGCTGTAAGGAATTGTCACCAGCTGATAGAGAAGAAAGAAATGAACAAGGATCCTGATCCTGCAAACACATGCACATGAGAATATCTTTAAGCCTGTGAGTAGCTGTCTTTAAGGGGAGTACTCAGCTGTGTATTAAGCATGTATGTAAGTATTTACAGGATCATGTATGTAAGTATTTACAGGATCATGGATCAAGTATTTACAGAGATCTGCACACCCCTTTTTGGAAAAAGCCAGGAAAAAGGCACGTTCCTGACTTCAGATACTTTGTGACATACTAAAGCAGTGTCACCAAAAAGAACCCAGCAATGAAACTATTCCTTTTTGTCTCTCACTACGGTCAGTCTCTCTTTCTCTAAAATACCTCCATAGAAGAGTAGGGACACTGAGTTTTTTGTTTTGGTTTTTGGCTTACGTCATGGAGTGAGGGGAGAACACAAGGCTAACTGCACTTTAGATGAAAGCAATGAATAATACCACGGCGAACATGTTACTGAGACGATTGGTTTAAGTAACTGGGAAAGTTCTTTCTGTGATCTTTGTTGGTGCTGTCATTGTTCTGTCTATGTGATCTCTAATGATCCCTGCCATGATTCAGCCTTTACATTCTTTCATTCAATTAGCCCTCCTGGTTTAGTAGCTTTTCAGCAATCCATTGTGATGCTTCAGCTAACCCTGTCTTAACTTGTGCTTGCTTGCTTGACTCATGTCATTCTTCACACCCACAGACTCTTTGAAATGAAAAATGTTTTAATGGGTCTCCAAAATGGGCTCTCTCTGTCTCCTGCCATTATCCCTCATTCACCAGCCCTTCCTGTAGCTAGTGCAATGCCAGCATCATGGCCGGAGGCCAAGGGCATTAGACAAAGCAGTCCTTGCAGCGCACACATTGCATTCAGAGTGATGTGACTACAAATAGCCTCCCTCCTTGCTGGACCCTAATTCTGAGTTTCAGGAGGTTCCTTCTCTATTGTGTTTACATTAAATGCCACCCCCTCTGCTAGAGGTGGAAATCCTGGGTTTGCCTCCAAACCTGAGGCTAGAGCATCCCTTTTGTATCCTGCGGAGGGGCTGAAAGCAAGACATCTGTCCCTTTGGCCTGAAATTAGCTCGGCAGAAGCTGCTCTGCGTGAACTCAGAGTGATTGGGGCTCAGATGTTCGAGGGGAGGTGACCAGCTGGGGGTTCCTAGGTAAGATAATGCCGATGCTGTGCGCTGCAGCACTTTTGGGGCAAGTGAGACTAGAGAGGCTGTGGCGGCGTGTTTCCAAAGTCTATGTCTTCACTGCAGCATAAACGCCTATTATCTATGCTCTGGTTAATTCCTCTCCAGTTAGCTGAGTTCGAGTGAGAGTGGCCACGCTGCAAAATAACACTTGCGCTGCCCAGAGTGGTGTATTAACAGCTGAAGAGTTGTCCTAAGTTGAGCTGCAGCTGATGCCACCAGGCAGGCCAGCCAACTCCAGTTAAAAGCTCCACCACGCTCGAGACACGGGATTTGTGCGGGGATGGGACTCAAATTAGGGGCAATGCTCAGGTGATACACCAAGTTACCTGTGCAGCGAAGGCAAGCCCTGAGAGAGGAGAGCTGCCATAGGGGCAGGAGGGGGTTACAGAGGGTCTGTGCCATGTGGTTAATGGAAGATCTGTGGGGATTCCCTGCAGATCTTAGGGTTGTGATGTAAGGAAAGCCTGTCTACTCCACAGGTTGCTAAGCCCTCTTCCCAGATAAGGATAGCCTGGACTCTCCAGGGGCCCGATTCTCCACTACCTTGCAGCTTTGTCAGTTACACTAGTTCAAATTTGCTACCAAAGTGGAATTTTACACGGGCTCTGAACTCACTTTGCACAGATGTGAGTGATGATGCAAAGCTCAGAGCAGTTGTGGTTTAGGCCCTATGTGATTAAACTTGCAGTGTTTTTCCAGGTATTTGTAGCCTTCCCTTGGGACTTTCCACTCTGGAGCCTGGCCTGTTGTGGTATAACATTTAGTGCAGCTCTTGTGTTTCTGAATCAGCCACTTGCAGACATGTTGTTAATCTCAAGCACAAGGCCCTCTATTTTTGTAAAGCCCTCTTTATTTTTATTGCCTCACCCACTTTGTTTGTTTGTTTTATTTAAACAGGATTAGAGCCATTATGGCTCTATTTCGTTTGTATACCAGGATCTTTAATAATTTCATCTGGAATCTGCACAGCTCTGGGACTGGTATTTGCAAGGTGCATACTGTATCAGAGTCATTTTTTTTCTTCTGACCCCATAGCAATGACAGCTTAAAAAGCTTCCAGCAAAATGCTAAGATTAGAGTGAAGCTTTAAAACTTCCATGTATAGAATCCAGTTCCAGCAGATTGAACAGTATGAAGGTAGTCGGCTGAATCCTGGATCCACGTTGTTTGACAGCAACCCTTTAAACACAAAAACTATTGTAACCCAGGACTTCTATAGTTCTTACTTTGCCTGCAGTGTCACCACTCAAAACTTTATAGTGATTGAGATTCTCCTGCTCCAAAAACACAAGAACCTCCTGCCATTTGAGCCAAAAGAGAATCTCCATTAGTTGATGACCGTATAGGAGCTACAACACAGCTGAGAGTTCTGATTCCACCCAGTAGAGGGCAGTGGAACTTTTGTACGCTAACTAGTCCCTTACAATATCTCCAATGATATGTCACATTAATAACATTAAGGTTCTGACTCAGAGCTCCATGAACAAACTGCTTCCTTAATGTTCTTTATGTAATTATATTAGACCTGATCCAGCTGTCCTTATTCAGGTTTTATGAAGTAGGGAGTCCATTGTGCCACGGCAGTGCAGAAAACGAAGTACTCTGTTAAGATACCAGTTTGTGGAAACTCTTCTATACTAAACTATGCTAGACATAAGGGGTAATTTGTAGGCATTATAAGAACTTTAACACTGGTTTTCCAGATATTTTTTTTTAATCTCTCTTTTGTCATAGATTCACTCTACAAAGACTTGTAGTAGCATTGTTTTTATGACTATAATTTAGTTTGCTAACATTTAATACAGTGCTTGCTTGCTATTCACTGGAAGTCCAAGTCATGTTAAAAATTATCTGAAAAGAAATGAAGTAAACTTGCTGAGTAGTTTACTTTTTTCAAATATAATTCACCTTGTTCTTTATCAAATGAGTGTTTTTTCCCCCCAAAATAGAAACGGATAATGATAGGGGGACGCTGACAGGTATTTTTCGCTTTTTGAACAAAAAAGGAGGGTGGAATTTACAAAACCTAATATGAATGACTTTTGTCTATGTATAAAATGTTAATACTTACAAGAGCTAAAACTTTAAAAAGGGTCTTTGACTATTACAGAAGAATATGCTCACATTTTTTGTTTTTCTTTGTTTTTAAGGAAATAGTTGTCGTGATTCTCATTTGCCTTACATTTACACTAAGGCCCCCTTCCAGTGCTCTGGCAAAGTAAAGTAGATTTAAAGTGGGTGTAAATATAATTTATGTCACATTTACACTGCTAGCGCACGGTAAAGGGGACTTTGTAAATGGGAATCAGTCCCCATATTTTCTACTAAAATGGCTTTTTTATTGTGTATTTAAATATTCAGTGGGACCAGAGTGTTTAGGGAATTGGTAATGGGACACAGAGTGTTTCACTTCTAGGTTGGCGGTGCCTGTCCAGTGCATTGCTCTGATGCTGCAATAGGATCTGCCTGCACAGACATATGCCCATGTGGCATCCCATTGATGATACCCAGAGAATAATGGAAATGTAGGGCTAGAAGGGACCTTGAACTATCTAGTCCAACCCCCTGCACTGAGGCAGGACCAAGTAAACCTAGATGATCCCTGACAGGTGTTTGTCCAACCTGTTCTTAGAAACTTCCAACGATGGGGATTCCACAGCCTCCCTTGGAAGCCTATTTCAGAGATTAATTAATTACCCTTACAGTTAAAAAGTTTTTCCTAAATATCTAACTTAAAGCTCCATTGCTGCTGATTAGATCCATTACTTTTGTCCTACCTTCAGTGGACATGGAGAATGAAAGATCACCATCCTCTTTTTATAATGCCCTTACCATATTTGAAGACTATTAACTGATCCCTCTTGGTCTTCTTTTCTTAAGACCAAACATGGCTTTTTAATTTTTTTAACCTTTCCTCACAGGTCAGGTTTTTTAAACCTTTTGTCATTTTTGTTGCTCTCCTCTGGACTCTCTTCAGTTTGTCCACATCTTTCCCGAAATGCGGTGCCCAGAACTGGACAACTGAGGCCTCACCATTGCCAAGTAAAGCAGGACAATTACCTCCCATGTCTTTACATACGACACTCCTGTTAATACACCCAAGAATGGTATTAGCCTTTTTTGCAACTGCATCACAGTATTAACTTGTAATGAATTTGTGATCCACTATAACCCGCAGATACTTTTCAGCAATACTACCCCATTTTGTAGTTGTACGTTTGATTTTTTTTCCTTCCTAAGTATAATGATTTGCACTTGTCTTTATTAAAACTAATCTTCTTGATTTCAGACCAATTCTCCACTTTCTCCAGGTTGTTTTGAGATCTAATCCTCTCTTCCACTGTGCTAGCAACACCTCCCAGCTTGGTAAAAACAACGAGAGTCCTGTAGCACCTTAAAGATTAACACATTTCTGCGGGCATAAGCTTTTGTGGGCTGAAACCCACTTTGTCAGACTTCATGCATCTGACGAAGTGGGTTGCAGCCCATGAAAGCTTGTCTGCAGAAATATGTTAGTCTTTAAGGTGCTACAGAACTCTCGTTGTTTTTGCTGTATACAGACTAACACAGCTACCCCTCTGGAACTTTTCTCCCAGCTTGGTGTTATCCAAACATTTTATAAGCATACTCTCCACTTCATTAGCTAAGTCATTAATGAAAATATTGAATAGTACCAGACCCAGGACTGACCCCTCCGGGACCCTACTAGATACACCCTCCCAGTTTGACAGTGAAATATTGTTATCTCCTCTTTGAGTACAGTCTTTCAGTCAGTTTTGATCCACCGTATAATAATTTTATCCAAACCACATTTCCCTACTTTGCTTATGAGAACATCATGTGGGACTGTCAAAAGCCTTTCTAAAACCTAGATACATCACTTCTACAGCTACCCTCATCCACTGAGCTAGTAACCTTGTCAAATGGAATTAGGTTGGTGTGGCTTTATTTGTTCTTGACAAATCCATGTTGGCTATAACCCTTTATCATCTAGGTGCTTACAATTTGATTGTTTAATCATTTCTTCCAGTATCTTTCCAGGTATCAAAGTTAGGCTGACTAATCTATAATTCCCTGGGTCCTCTTGGATCCCCTTTTTAAAGATAGGTACCATATTTGTCCTTCTCCACCTGTCCTCCGTGAGATTACAGTGACATTTCGTATAAATTAAACCAAAATGTTTAGTGTGCTAGTGTGCTAAGAATTCACATTCTTTCCTTCCAAGTTTGAACACTAAAACCATGATTCAGCCTGATGTGATTGTAAAAGGGTCAGATTCCACAGACTGGGCTGGGCAACCTGGGTGAAATCCTGGCCCCATTGATTTCTCTCCTCGTGTAGTCATTTGCACCTACGTTCAGGGGCTGTGGAATTCCATCCAGTCAGAATGGCAGCAGTTTGCACAGGTGTCTATGACAGCACGGCATACAAGGCAGTGGAGGAATTTATCCAATGGGCTTAATATTGCTCTCACTTAAACCAATTTGACACAGCTGTCACACCAATAAGTTCAGTAGAATTATTTCTGATTTATTTTTGGTGTTTTGAGAGTAGAATCCGGCCTGTAGTTGGGCAAATGCGTTAACCCCCCAATTAATCCACTTGGATTAAAAAAGTAACTTCAGATGAACTGCCCTTTATTTTTTTATTTTTTTTTTTTGCTTCTTCACGTTGTATAACTAAGGACTGAGAATGATGTGTGTTTTTGTTTAAGAAAAAACTTATTTTCTGCTCTACTTAGAAATATCAGGTCTTGCCTTTTTTTTATTGATCCATATCTTTATTTTTTTGCTGGAGTATTCTATGGATGACTAGAGAAGTGGAGGGATTATGACATCACAAGAGAATGACAGCTGAGCACTTGAGAGGGGAGTAGTTTTTATTCAGACTGTTTAAGACGTGTTTATTACCACCTGTTTTTGCTCAAATGCTTGACAAATACTTGGGATAAAAGTACTATGTGAAAAATTCAGACACCCTCAGCACTCTTATCTCCTGCAGAGAGAGGCACTGCGGGGTAGTTGCATGGATTTTCTCCAGCAAGCACCAAAATGGTCACAGATTGTGTACCAGTAAAAACACTTCAGTTAAAAAAAAATAAAAAATCAAACCCTAACTAAATAGTTATACTTGTAGGACTCTTAATGTGGACACAGTTATACTGGAATAAATGTTCTTTATATTTGTATAGTTTCTTTTCCATTCCCATACAGGAATAACTATCCTGCTATAGGCCCCTGCACACTGGAGTTGGAGGTGTTGTACCACATTTAGCGACATCAGTATAATTAAAGCAGGGCAACGTTTGAGTGTAGACCAGGCCACCGTTAAGCAGCATGGTAGGTTTGGATGCATAAATGTGCCATGGGGTTGCATGCTGACAAAAGCTGCCACTGTGCCGATGTAACTGCATGTGTTGTAAGCCGATCGATCAGATGAGAGTGCTTCGACCTGGGCACAGGAACACAGTTTACTTGCTGCATGCAAAGGGTTTCATGAGTTCTTCCAGCATAGCCTGATTTCCCATCCGCTTCACTTGCTAGCAGCAGCAATCCATTTAAAATCACAAATTCTCATCAACCAGATGAGTGAAACCTGAGAGACTTGGAGGAACAACTCTGCAAGAAGTTAGAGGAGTTACAGGTGAGGCAGTGGGGATGGCATATAGCGCTCCATCCAACTCCTACTAACGTCAGTGGAAAGGTTCCCCTTGCATTCAGTGGGAGCTGATTTGGGCATAGAGGGCCTGATTCCAGGCCCATTGACATCTGGGACCTTTCAATTTACTTGAACTTCAGTGGGTGTTGAATCAGGCTGAGAGAGAGCAGCTGGAGGTAACTTGGGGGGTTGGAGGAGGGAGGATTGGGAGTAAAGAAGTGATAAATCATTCCAAGAGTGCAGCTGATCTTGAGGGGAGGGGATGTCTGAGTCTGAGGAGTGTTAAGTAGCATCTGTCATTCCTCCAGAGGCTCTGGTGACATTAGCACTCCAGGGTCTGTCTTGTCTGTTTGCAGCATTCAAAAGTACAGTTGGGGTTCTTGTCCAACCTGTAGTTTCTGAGCCTTCAGAGGGCACTTGGGTCCCATTTTTCAAGCTTTTCTCCTGAAATCAAGAGAAACTGAAACTAAAAACTTCTCTTTTTAAGCTTCTCTACAAACTGCTAAAAACCTCTCTTTTTAAAAAATATGCCAGCGGAGGTTCTCAAATAATGCCTTCCCTCCCCCTGTTCCCCCCGCGCCTGGAGCATTAAGAAGAACATCAAATAGCATGAGACTCGTGATAAATCCGTGAGCATTGTCAGCACTGTTTAGATCTAAACACAGGTAAATCAGCGTGCCTATCACCTAGTCACCAGGCCCCTGTATAGAACGTTAAAATAATATTCACACGCCTAGCTGATCAGTGTCAGCAGGGATGGGTTACCAGCCAAGGATTAAGCGACAGGGGATCCCAAAATCGCCACCATCAGACCTTGCACCATGCGGTGAAGGTCAGCAGCCTTGACTTCAGTTGGATCAACCCCGAGAGTGAATTTGAGTTGCCCATCCCCCTCCTATTCTCCCCTCCCCCTCCACATGTACAGTGAGGACATATTTCTCCAGCTCACAGATGTTCAGGTCTAGAGTCTGTTATCAGAAGCGCTCCAGCTGGCCTCATCCCTTGTGCTGGCAGAGAGAGAAAGCTACTCAGGTAGCCTGGACAGAAGCCATATCGCTCTCTGCAGATCACATTGGCACTTTGAATCAGCCTAGGAAGCAGACGGGATGCAAGAGAAACGTGGCATCCGAACGCCACAATGAATCTTTCACCCTCTTCTGTGCAGCACTGTCATTTTGACGTCTTGACCTGGTCTCCTGTGACCTGGGATGTCATATGGGTCTTGCTGGCCTAGTTTTCTTGCTCATTCTAATGGCGGGGCCAGGAAATGTCATTTGAAATCTATTAAATGCTTCGATACACAAATGTATTTTGGATTAACTAAGTAAAAACATCTCAGACCCACGGCCCTTCCTGGGCATTAATGGGAGAGTTGAGAGGCTGAGAAAAAGCCAAGGTCCATTACTCCTCAGCAGACATTAGTTCTCAGGAAATCTCAAGCTCGTTATCAGGATCACAACCTCATCTGAAATAAATACACCAATTTGATTTTCTTTTTTCTTCTGCCAAGTCCCACATGCTCGCTACCCTCCCTCTGGCTCTGACTGGCAGGCGTCTGCCAGGGGCACTCACAGTGCATGAAGGGCTGGTATCACAGCCAAGCTAAATCCTTTTCTTTGTTCTCTGTGCCTGCTGCTGCTGCTGATACAGTGCTTGGTGCATGGCATTATGTCTTATTACATTTTTGATGCAGACTGCAAAGAAACAGGTAAACTCACCATGGTTACCACTACTTGTCATTCGGCAGGACATTCTTTACTCTGTAATGGCCTCTAGTGTCTGCATCACAGCTTTGCATATGCTGTGTGGAAAGTGGACAATACAGTGTGTCCCTGGCTGCTCCAGTGACAACAGTCCATTGATCTGATTATTAATTAAATGAGAAGTAAGGCGCTTGGTGTCACTAAAATTCCAATAACAATCCTCTTCCCAGAGCTCTCTGATAGGGTTAAGTTTTTAATAAATTCTCCGTATTTGTTGTACGCTTTTTCCCTTTAATGGTAATTCCGCCACTGTCAGAATCTGCAGCTTCCCTATACTGCAATGCCATATTGATGTCAGCGGCCAGATCGGTGAAACTTTCTCATGCTGCAATATTTTGCTGTGGAGCCGCTGCTTTGTCTCCATGCATCAGGCACTGGCTGGTTTTTGTGCTTATCTGTACGCTCCTTGTGTTGTAATCTTGACTTCTATCCAGACTGGGAACGTGACATAGTTTCAATTAACTTGGTCTAAGGAGATCAATGAAATGTCCTGTATTGTTAAATAGCAGCAGCTGAAACAAGTCATTTTAGTTGTTTTCTACTTCTTTTTTTAACTTCAGAGCCCATAGGAAAGGTGTGTTCGGTAGTTACTGGAAGAGGTGACTGGAGTCTGAACTCCTGAATTCTTGTCCTAGTTATGTAAACTGATTCAGGGCTTGATCCTGTAAATGCCTTTACATCAGTAGTGGTGTACTTATTACTGCATGCAGTTCCACAGACTTCAATTAGATGGTTCAGAATCACATGGTAGCAAGTATTCACAGGATTGGGCCCATGTTTTGTGACTGTAGGGAAAGATACTAAGCCTACCTATGCCCAGTTTCCTTTTCTGTAAAATGGGACTAACCAAACTCCTCTATCTTACAGGATGCTGAGCTAATTAATGGTTGTAAAGCATTAAGAGTCTTGGAGAAAATGTGCTACTTCCTGCAAAAAGACATCATGGATGTCTGTTAGATGCCACTATTACAGATTTTTGAAATGTTGGGTAAAATGTGGATATAAAAATGTTGCAAGTGTGTGTCTTGAGACAATAACCAACATGACAGAGTGTAAGAATTGAGAACATTAAGGTGTACCGTCATTAGGAAAAAGGTGTGTTCATACCTCATATTAGCTACCCTATGCAGACAAGGCAGTCTGTAGTTTTTCATGCAAATTAGCAGATTGAGTTGGAGCCTCATCTCCCCTTTAATCTTTAGCTCAATCAACTGACTCATGAAAAAGCTACAGACCGCCTTGTCTTCACTAGGATTTTACCTTAGCTCACTCGAGTTAAGAATACGCTTTCTTTTTTTTAGTAAAGACAAGGCCATTGTGGTGCCCTGTGATTGCTATAGAAGCACAATGATACTTCCAAAACGAGGAAGATTAGACTCTTGGTTCTGTCATGCACTCAGTAGCACTTCTTATAGTGTGCGATGGTGGGCTTCTAGTGGTGTCCTTGCAAAAATAAATAGGAGTAAAACACTGAACAGAACAAAATGACTCACACAACTTCAGATCCTTTTAAATTGTATTTCACTTAAATTCCAAATGGAGCTGGTAAACGAGGGCTGGGGGTGTGGGAAGGGAATGAAGAAGCCTCTGAATTTTTAGGAAAGGAGTTTGTAAAGAAGGGAGCTATCGTACTGGAGAGGCTGCAGAGAAAGAAGACAGAGGGAAGCAACAGTGGGAGCAGGAATGTTTGAAGATGAAGAGGAGAGAAAACAGCTAAACCTGTTGCTATAAATCCCCCTTGGACCTGATTCTGTTATCCCTACTTGGGCAGAACTCCCAATAAGGTGGTGAAAACAAGCAACAGGATCAGGACCCTTATATGCCTTTTATTTTTAATGGTGCATTTTCCTGAAAAGGATGGATGATAGAAGATGACTAAGGAGGCTATTTCAGTGGGAAGATGAGACAAGATCAATAGGTGCCATTAGCAGACTGTCACGTAGCTGGAGGCTGAGCCCTTAAATCAGTGATGCACAACACTGGATCTGTCTATTGTGTGCATCACCTTTAATTGTTGATTGTGGCCCTTCAGGAAAAGGGGGAAGTGATCTGATGTTTCTCCCCCCACAATTTTGAATGTTAGTAGCTGATTAAGGAATCTGTTCAGATTCTCCTCTACTGGGGCAGATCTTTGACTGATCACACTGGCAGAACCCATTGAGGTCCTGTAACTCTTGGTTCATCTAAAAAGCCACATTAATTTATGGAATCATTAAGGACACAAAAGATTTGGGGTTTATTTGGGAGGAGGATGGGGGAATATTCCTGTGCAGCGTTAGTAACTCACCCTGCACTCCTCCGGGAAAAGGAACTTGCTGAAAGATTGCAGCAAGTATAGCAGTTATCTTCTGAGGAACATACTATTATTAAAAATAATCAAGAAAGTTTAAGTAGATAATTACTCGTTACGATCCATGTTAAGATTTATTGACCTTAGAAGTAATGCCTGTCAGTAGTTATCTAAGGGACCATAAAGCTTGATAGCAACAAAAGTAAATATATGATCATATTAAGAATGTTCAGTCAGTGCAGTTTAACTTCACTCTGAAGTCTGATGATCCCGTGAAATATCAGAGGTAGGAACAAAAAATGGTTTTTATATTAGTGATCTCTTTCCTTGGTTTCTTTGCATAGCACAATCCTACTGGTTAAAAATGTTTGACATCACACAAAAGATGAATGTTATGAACAATATTCACTGCTGATGTCACACAATGATGAATAATTGTGGCTTTAGCTCAAAATAGCTTTTAGGGTGCTTTGCATTGCCAGGGTGAGGATAATTTGAGTTGTAAAATTACAGCCATATAATTTGCACTGTAAATGTGAAACTAGCAGAGTATTGTATTCGATTTTTTTGAAGTGTATTTGCAACTCTGTTTACAGTAAGTCTATACAGAACATGTAATTTTATACAGTGTTTAATTTTTAACAGTACAAATGATGTAACTAGGCTTGGCAGAACTTGATTTTTATTTTTTCAATGTTTATTTTGAGCATTTTTGTCCTATTAGTGATTTAAATATTCACAGTTGTGCAACATTATGGGGTGGGGTGAGGGGGGTCAGACACTAGATGCTGAGATTCAGAAAGTTTAAACTTTATAACCATTAAAGCACAAATTGCCAACATCACATGTCAAAATATACAAAGCCAATATCCTTAAATCAAACTCTAGTAAGTTCTCAAGCAGCATTTTTCTTAGGTTGCCTGTCTGTAAATTGGGATGATCCTTGATTGAAGAAATTTTGTCATGGGTTTGTGTGTGTGAAATTATCGTTTACTGACATTTACCGATTAAAAATCTAATCCCTCCAAACATATATATAACTGTAATGTTAAGGCCTGCACTACTTTCACATGTACAGTGTATACTAAATGACTGTTACTGTAACTGTCTGTACTATTTTCAGTGAACAGTGTGACTCTTGTGTTAGTGATCTGGGAAAAAAAGTTGACAGGTTACTGTTTATTTAACAAAAAATCCCAACAACAACTCACTGAACTATGCCCCAATGTGTATTGACTAATTCATCCTTCGATAATAAATCTTGCTTTCATATTTTTTCTTCCTCCAAAGCTGGAAGTGTTCACTCTCCCTCCACAAGCATGGCAACATCTGCACAATACAGACAGCTTATAAATGATTATGGACCCCCATCTCTAGGCTATACACAAGGAATGCAGGTAAAATTCCAATTTTTTAAAATCGTATCAGTGACAAGGTTTGAGCAGTAGTGTGAGTTTTGGCATGTAGTCTGATGTGACCCTCCATTGCTTTGAAATTAAATACAAATGGCAGACAGATTAATCACATGCACCCTGGTTTCATGTTAGACCAACTGCAGTGCTCACTGGGGTTATAGTATCATATGTAAATCTGGAAGGGACTTCAACAGGTTGTCTAATCCAGAGTTTCTCAATGACCAGTCCATGGACCGGCACCAGTCCCTAAGATCTCCCTGACACAATAAGAAAGCCTGAGATCTCCCTGACACAGTATAGGAAGTCGGTCCCTGGTAACAAAAAGGTTGAGAAACATTGGTCTAATCCACCTTTGCATGTTGAGGCAGGTTATTTAACCACACGTCCCTGCCCTTCTGAGCACTGGTGAACCATGATGTGAGTTCTGTTTGAAGGCAAAGGCACAGGTATAAAATGATAAAGGTTTATAATCTGATGGTAAAGGCTGCAACAAACAGGATTCTATTAGTATGACTTCAAAAATACAAAATCATATTTATTATTATATCTCTAACTGTAAATTAAGATTTACTCCAGCAGAACAATGTTATAAAATGCACGATCCAAACCTTCCTGCTGGCTGCTACAAGAATCTGACTTGTCAACTTTTGTGGACTGGCTTCTACCACTTAACAGGGAGAAGGCCTTCTTTTGGCATTTGGACAGCTTTTGTGTGTCTCTCTCTCACTGACTCCCCACCTATTTCAACATACTCTGAAAATATGTCTGGTCAGTTTTTGCCTGTATCAATGAAAATTAAAACGAATGGCGGGAGAGAGATGAACTTAAGTGTTGTGCTAGTTAGGGATTTGCAATACTGTTTGGATGAAATGTTACACAAACGAAGGTCCCAGCCCTGCATCCAGGAAGTCCTTGTGACTGCATGGTACCTCATCGTATTTGATTTAAGGAGCAAGAGCTAATGCAGCATTGTGTTCAAAATCATGTACAATTATAAACTCGATGCATTTGGTGGAAGTGACCACGATCAACTGGGGCACATCGTGAATTTGATTCATATGATTGTTTTATTTTTGCATATATAATTCGGATTAATTTCTTTCAAACCGTAGGGTACCAGCAGCAGTCAAGTACCACAAAGCAAATATGCAGAACTTCTAGCTATCATAGAAGAATTAGGGAAAGAAATTAGACCTACGTATGCTGGAAGTAAAAGTGCCATGGAGAGGCTAAAACGAGGTAATGTTTTTATTAGAATAGACAGTTCTTTTGGATCCATTATTTACAAATCAGTTCCCCACATCGCTCACTTCAGGCTCTTACATCTGGTTTGACTTAGTGTATTTAGTTATGGGTTGCTTATTTAACATAACTTTAGCAATAGCCCATTTACTTCCAACATGACAAACCAACAACTGAATGTATTTCATGAGCCCAAAGGGGATTTTAGGTTATTGTAGCTTGCACATTCTTCCAGCCCCCTGACTGTGTACATTATTTCAACGTAGGCTCCCAGCAGACTTCCTTAGAATCCCCTAAACTCTCTCCCATAGACTCCAAACCCTGTACCAAAGTGTCACTTTTATACATCACTTTTCCAGCTGGCCCACTTCATCTTAACTGAATGTATGATTGAAATGATTCTACATTGTGGCAACTGGCAGGTTGAGTGGTCAGTAGAGAGGAGTGTGTGTGGGGGGGGGAAACAAACACACACATCTAACAAGAGGCAAACACTGAACTAGCCAGCATCTTCCTCTGTCATGTGTATTCCTGCTCTCTCTAGCTCTCTGTAAATTCCACCTGCTCAGACTGTCTCATACATCAGTAAGTGGGCATAAGTAGATCAAAGGGCACCTGAAGCTAATAGAGTCTAAGGGCCCAATTCATCAGTGGTCTACAGTTCCTTTTGGCCAGCAAAAGGGGATAAAAAGTACCTTTTCCTCTCCATGTAGGGGAAATTACTGCATCCCCTATAGCTGGTGTAGCCAGCTCCACACCATCCCCTGCAGGAGGCATGTCAGTGAGGTTCCTGAAGGAACAGGGGCCTGGCTTGGGGATTCCTACACCCTCACTGCTGGAGTGACCCATAAGAGCCATGGGCAGCTGGGTGCAGAGCAATTCCCCAAGCTGCTATATGCTGTGCAAGCGGCTAAAATAGTCTCTGATCAGCCCAGCAGCAGGGTGGTGCAAAGGTGGCATGAAGCCAGCTGTATTTAAAGCCCAGCCATTAATGGGAGAGCAATATATCTGCCACAATGTGCAATAAAATGACCAGTGCCAGTTCTTGGAAGGGATGTGATAAAGTCTGCTGATAAGAGTGGTAAAGTGGAATCTGGCCTGACTAAAATCAATGTTGCAGGAGTCTCTTTATTACACTGGCTGCTCAGTGTCACAATAGATCAAGAATGGCAATACGCTAATGTGAAGGACGTGGGAGAGACCTGGAAAGATGCGGACTGTCAGCATGAACAACAGGGTGCTGAAGAGTTGCGGGATTCAAGATGTGCTTTCATACATTACAGTGACTATGTATTTTTAGAGGCAACATAGAAAAATTGGCTGATTTCTGCTATCTTCTGACTCCAAATCTTGCCCACTCACCATTGCAGGAGCTCCCTAGGAGGAGGAATTAAGTGTGCGGGTAGGGTGTGTGCCAGTGGTTCCCAACCTGTGGCCTGGGGGCCAAAAGTGGCCCGTGGGGGCTTTCAAAGTAGCCTGCGGCTCTCCTCCTGCTGGCTGCAGAAGGGAGCCATTGTCTAAGGACCCAGGCGGAGCGCGTTTCCACAGGGCAAAGACCAGTGCAGGTTCCTTGCTGCAGCCAAGGGGATGGGAGATCAGCGCTCCCCGCCCTCTAGCTGTAGCAGGGAGCATGGGAAAGCGCTCTGCCTGGGTCCCTGTGGTCCCTGCTGGAGCCCGGGGGGAGCACTGGTTTTTCGGGCTGAAAAAATTATATCTGTGGCCCTTGAGCCAAAAAGGTTGGGAACCACTGGTCCATGCAGGAATATGATGGGGAGCAGCTGGGGGAAGCTTGCAGTTGTTCTGCAGAGGAGCAGGAAGATATCTGATATATGGAGCATTCCTCCGGCAGGAGACTCCTGCCTCGTGCTCCACCAGCTTAAAAGCAACCCACGCTATCAAACTGTGAAATCAATCAACATTCTCCGTTTTCTCCCTAATTCAGGGGAGCTCTGCTGCATAAACTGGGCAATTTGCCACATAATATAAATCGAATATGCTGCTTTGAGTCTGTATCTTCACGTTCCATAGGTACGGGCACTAATTTCCTTGTATGCATTTATATTTAACCCTTTGAAAACCCGTATATCCCGAAATAGTCTAGTAATTATTTAATGAACAATTATTTCCTTGGGTGCAATCAATGGCTGTTGCTCTGTGACCTTAAAGCCTCTAGGCTGGCCATCCTGCAGAGGCAGTGTTCTTCAAGCATGATGAGGCTAAGCATCTCCTGCTGCTCAACAGCAATATCTCCACCCAGTTAAGGAGCAGCAGTGGTGAGCTCTGGGCAGAAACCAATCTACTCTCTCTCGCCTTGAAACCTTGTTGCCAGACTGCAGCCTTGTCTGCACCGGCCAAGTCATGCCAAAATCTCCCTTGCTTCAAACACAGGCTCCGACTCCACTGCTGTGAACTTTGGTAGCACTAGTCTAGATCGGCCACTCGTGTTTTAGATACCAAGTCTTGGATTTTCAAAACGCAAGGAAGGTGGTAAGCTCCTTTTGAAAATTCTAGCTCATGTCAACTAGACCTGAGCAAGGTTAGAGGATAGTGCTTAAATGGTAGTGACCTCTCTACGCTAGCACTCTTAGTGTTGTTAACACTGGTGGAATTATGAACCAGAGTTAAGAATAGATTATGGACTTTCAGGGCAGGATGATAGTTATAATTCTGAGGTGACAGATACTCTTGCAGCAAAAGTTACTCAATGGACAGATCAGGCTTTTTGATTGGATTATTTTTAGCAGATTTTCAAATAATTATTCAAGATCAATTTTAAAAAAAATGAAGGTTTGCAGTTTAAGAGGCCTGAGCTGCAAAGTTTAGATCCATCTCTGAATGTGGAACTTAAGTTCACAGGTGCTTGGATTCAGGGTTTTGGCCTGGACCCATTTCTAATTTAAGTTTAACAGTGATCCTTTCTGGCATTAATCTGTGAAAAGGTGCCAGTTTGGGGAACCAAACTCACTTTCTTTAACTGGATGGTGGGGGATGCTGCCGCCACCTTTGTTATGATACATTGCAGCACCCTTGCCAGCTGTTTTAGGACAGAAACATTAAGCTACTTTGTTGAACTTCAACTGTCACCTAATCAGATGCTTTCAAAAATCTACCATTCTTTTGCAGGCATCATTCATGCGAGAGGATTAGTTCGGGAATGCTTGGCTGAAACTGAACGGAATGCAAGATCCTAGCCTACTCATTAAGTTACAAGACTTTTCATCTCTTTATGAAGAAAAAAAAAGTAATACTTATTCCTTTTGAAACATTCAACTGAATCTCTTTATTTTGAATGTTTTACCTTTTTTGCCCTTATGAAAATGTACAGTTCAATATTAGAAGATTTTTCAATGTACTGAGGGTTTGCATTTTTTTAAGATGTTAAACTCCCCAAATTATTTCTAAAAGGTTAAGACTAAAAGTGCATGCAGAGGAATGCTTTCTCTCCCGCAGACTATACTTTAGTTCCCTTCTTATCCAGCCACAGTCTCATCCTTTTTATTTCTTTGACTATATTCACCTAACCCCATATGGTCAATCTTTCAACCTTTGACATAAGCTCTAAGGATTTTTATTTAAAAGTAACTGCAGAGGTAGCATGTTTTACCTAGTAGTCAGCTAGACTCACACAGTTTGCCATACAGCATAGACCCTGCTTGGAAAGAACCCTTTTTTTGCATAAGCATTTGCATGATTGTTAGTGCTTTGGAGTCCATTTAAAGTGCATGAGTTATAAATACAGAAGATAGAGCAACCTATTAAACAATAACAAGGGCCCAGAAAACTAATTTTCACCCTAAGGCTGAGGATTTCAATTGTAAGTTTGCCAAAAAGCAAAATTCTGGATAAATGACTAAAACTTATTTGCATCTTTGTATGTATTTATTACTTGATGTAATAAAGCTTATTTTCATTAACCATTTGTGTTAAAACTATGTACAGTCACTTTAATATACCTTATGTGAAAGCTGCTAAGGTCCTCAGGAGATGAGCCTCCTGCATGAAGGTTAAACATTGGCCTAAGTCCAGGAACACACTAGGGCACAGGGCTGCAGACTGCTGGAGATGGTCCGTCCATAGCACTGTCCTGATGCAGTCAGTCCCTGCAGGAAGCAGGTAAAGCTGCTGGCTGGCGCCATTACTTCTTATAAAAAGCAAAGGGCTTGGCAGTTCCCCCATAATACTATGACCTCGGTTCTGAAAAATTCCTCTTCCCCTCCCTTCAGGGCTGGAGGTTCGAATCTCTGATAGCAACCAATGGGGTGTGTGCATAAGAATGAAATATACAGTGAAGGTTGAGGGATGTGATTTGACTTTTTTTTTTTTTTTTTTTAAACTCTCTATTAAGAGGGAAGATAAAGATGTTGATTTAAAATCACAAGGGAAAAAAATTAATAAAATTGAGTAGATGTTCCCTATTCAAATAAAGCTGGGGAAATTTTTAAAGCAGATTAAAGACCCTTTCTGAGGTGAAACGATCCAAGTATATTGTGGTACAGTTCAGACACTGGCGTAACACTAGTATTCTGTGGCATCAAAATTCTGCAAGGTAAACTAAGTAAAATTTAATTCTGAAACTGGACAATGAAACTCAAAGAAAGGGAGACTTCTCAGTGCAAACTATGGATGTTGGAGTTCTGGGAAAGGGATACTTTGCATAAAAATGGTTCAGATGAGTGAACTCACCAAACTAACTTTCAGCCTACAGTATCCTCCACCTCTTTGTTAGTTATCACATCTTTCTTCAGTTGACAACGATGTAATGCCTAAAAACCAATGTTTAATAGCTCATCCAATCTGTCGACTGTACTTCTATAAAAAGGATTCTGAGTTAAATGGGAATGTTGTCTGAGTATCGACTATAGGATAAGGCTGACTATGTTTCGGGGAAGTCCTCATCTTTATGTGGGGACTTAAGCATGAAAGCATTAGAAATTGTGTCTAAATCCTCCCACAGGGAGAGGAGACTATTCTCAGCAAATTGTGTTTCTTAGTTTTTCTCAATTAACTATACTGGAGAGAGTTTTCCTGTAAGATCCATAAGGCTGTAATTAAATGGATCTTGTTTTCTTACCACACCTGTCCTAAACTTGGCACAAATGAACTGATGATTATTGAATCTCTGAGTACCGGGATGTCCACAGTAGTAGAGGAAACATATGACTGTTAACATTTGGCTAAATACTTTAGTCATGCACTAATAGCAGGTTACTAAACTCTACATTATAATAGTTTATTATGAAATCTTATAACGGCATTAAGATAGAAAACTTCTAACACGTTTCAAGGGTAGTGACAAACTCTCTCCTTTTTCCCTGACAAGCCAAATTGGTATTTTCTCACACACTTATTTGGTATCTAATTCTTTCATTTCTTTAAAATGCTTTTTCTTTTCTAGATTCTCCTTTGTTCTTCTTTTCTTTTCTTGCTTTTTCTTCTCAGCTGCTCTTTGCTCTTTTACAATATCACTATTTTCACCTTTGTAAAAAAGATCAACTTTTTGCTGCAGGATTTCTCTGGCTCTCTTTCGGTTCAGGTCCACTGATCTAGTTTGATGACACTGAAAAAAAAGATATTTTATTGTAAATTAACTCTGTTCATGCTACACCTACACATTTTTCCTTTTACTAAACATGTTGTACTAGAATAGAGCCTCATCCTGTAATCCTTATTAATACGAATTAATCCTAAAATTTAAAAGTGTTTGTATAAGTAAGGAGTGGAATACTTCGCCTGTAATTTGATTTTATTTATGTACTGGCTGAAGGAAAAAAAAAGCAGCTCTGATAAGAGTGATATTTGAGTTTCAGACTAATAAGGAAAAGTGGACAGGGAAATAAGAAGCCAAATATGTCTCATGACAGTTTCTAAAGGAAAAGTATTCTCTTTATGTGGTAAAATTCAAGAGATGATTAGAACAATTGAGGTTTATTAATTTGATTACTGACTCAAAACGCCCCTGCTTCAATGCACTGGCCTCTCCCTTTCAGATACAGCAGTAAAGAGCAAACCATTTCTGGCAACTACCAGGTGATGTGATAAGTGTTTTGAGGTAGCATTTTTTGTATAAGGGATCTTGCAGTTTTGCCCACTGACTTTTGTCTTAATCATTCTCACTGGTAGGTGTGAAGACTGTTCCTCCTTCATGTTACTTCTAAACTGAACTTATACAGAGTAAAAAGAAGAGATTCTTAAGTTATAGCTAGTGAGCAAAAATTGGTCTCATAAGGATAAATGGTCAGCCCCTAGTTGATAAATTATTCTTACTCAGGATTAATTTGAGGAGAAATAGCTATGCTCAGTTTGTACAAAGCTTGTTGGAGCTGTAGTCTTGTCTAGCATTTGTAACAGGAAGGGGGAGCCAGGAGTCCTGATTTCTGTTCCCTGCTCTACGGGCCTGGAAAAGTCACTTAAGCTCTGTCCCTCCATCACCATCTGTAAAATAGACATTTCCTTATGCCATAGCACATTGGAAGGCTTACTGTAAAGCACTTTGGAGTTCTTTAGATGATAGGAGCTACTGAAGAGGAAAATTTCAGGTCTCTCTTTAATTGGATGTTACATATGAATGCTAATGTGGGTTGCCTACTTTTCCTATGAAGGGTATCATGTAAGGATGGCCTTAAAAAAAAAATCAGGGACATAAAGCAACACACATGCTATCATTTAGCTCTTTACATTCTAAATATCAATACATCTTGGTCAGAACCATGGGATCTATCATACCAGCTCAAACCATTAGTTCACCAAGTCTGCCACTAGCCGATTAACCCTGCAGAGGAAGTTGAATCTCCTTGTAATGCACATGGCAGTTGTACCATGCTGAACACTTCTTCCCTGATTGCTGTATACTGAATGCCCTGCAATAGTGCATCATAAGCAGGCTAGTCTTTAAACTAGAATACATATTGCTTTAAAAAAATACATATATAATACACATTGCTTTAAAAAAAAAAAAGCCAGGAAGGTCTTTGTAAAGATGATGCAGGAAGTCATTTGATGGAACCAAATAACTGAATTACCTTGACTACGATCCCAGATGGAATATGCTTCAGGACCACACAGTTGTTTGTCTTATTAGTTGCTTGGCCTCCTGGGCCATCACCTCTTACAAACTGTTCTTCTAATTCTGTTTCACTTAGTGCCAGAAGATCCCAAGAATTTTTCTTTTCTGCTACCTGGAATAAAGGTACTGCCAGTCTGGGGGATAAAAACTTTTGCTGCCTCCCAATCCATGGTCTCCAAGACAACCTATTTATTTTGGTCAGTAAGATTGTGGAATGAAAGAAACTTGAAGCATTCATAAAGAAATGGAAACAGAACTTCCTCTTGACTGGAACCTGAAATAGAAAATATCAATCATATAATCAAATATCAATCTAGTTTAGCCTAATATGACAATGTATTTTAAAAGATGTCAAACTAGCTATGTAGCATTGTTACAGATGTGTCAAATTTGGAAGCTAAATATTTCAAATGAATGTTATGAAGTTACAACAAAATTTCTTAAAGTAGCCAAAGTTATTTTTTCCATAAGGCATCTGTAAAATAGCCAATAAGTTAAAACAGAGACTAAATTTCAAAATCAAGACATTAAGTGGTGCTTGAAAACACTTGTTAACATAGAGAAGCCTCATTCCAAATGTGCAAATTTGAGCTTTAGGATGCAATTCCTTAGTTCTGGTGAAATATACTAATTGCTCACCTTTTTTTAGTTTACTTGGTTTTGGAAGTCTGATTTACACAATGGTTCAAAACAACATTCAAATAGGGATGCAGTTTTGGTTTATAAACTCTGGGTGAAATCCTAGCCCCAAGAAATCAATGGTCAGAATATTATACTAGAAAAGAAGGGGGTAAAGACCTAATGGAAAGAGAAGGCCATGCACCTCGCTACCTAATAGCCTTATTTGGAAGTTCTCATTCAGGCAAAATTCCCATTGAATCCTGATGTCCAGATTCATTCTTGCTGACAAAGAGAAGTGTAGTTCACTGCTCTCTGAACACTACAGGGATTCACACTGAAGCAGTCAAGTACTGATACAAGAACTCTCTTCTGTGGGCATTCTGCTGAGTGGAGGCAGCACTAAGTTACAGCAAAGGCAGGTAGCTCTGCTGTGGAGGAATCAGCACCTCTCCCCAGCAACTGCTGCCAACTTCCTCAGCTGCACTGACTCTGCAATGGTGTGAGACTGCAGACACTTTTCATCCACCACAGCCGCTCCCCACCAAGCTAGCATAGATGGGAGGATGAATCTGGCCCAAAGCCTGCAATGAGTTCAGGGCTGGGCCATACAAGACCAAAGCCTGAGTAGTTTCTAATATCTTCAGAACCCCACAGAAGGCAGTAAATTTCCCTCAGGTGTTACATATGATGGCTCACTTAAGAAAATCAGTATTAAATTCATACAGTGACACTGTGCTCTTGTATATTTCTTTCTAGTGTGAGCCAATCTATACCTACAAAGTTGGTGTTAAGATATCAAAGGTGACCCAGATAGTCAGAATGTGATTTACTTAGTTTCTTTAGCTAAATTTACTGTAGTCTGCAATGTGATATTTCAAATTAGTGAAATTACTAGAATGAAACTTTCTTATCAAGAGCAGAATGTTATTTTTGCTAGATACTAATGGCTTTTCTGTACCTATCTGGGAGACCTTGAAGGAACATCTAAATGCTACAGAAAGTGATTGTTGCTGATGATTTAGATGGTACTCTTTGCTGAGTCTGTACCAAATCAATACCCTGTTGTGATGTTAGAAGCCACTCTGCTGGATGAGGTCCTATCTTTCAAATAAGATGCAAATATTTTGTTCAGTAAAGACACTCCCACCTTCACATAACTTTTTACAAGCGTGTGGCTGATACCACTATGTCTTGGCTAAATTCTAAGATAAGAAAATACATTCTGCCTCTCACTTCTTTATAGTTTCAGTTGAAAAAAGTAATGTTCACTTCGTGGAATGGTGTTAAGCATCTGCCATGTTCCAGCATAGAGATGGCAGTATTTCAGTGTTGGATTTTAATAACCCCACACTGTATGTAGGATGTAGAGTGTTTGTTTTATGTAAAACATCTTGGGATGAAAGATATTCAATAACTATGACAATGTTATCTATATTCAGAGAAAGCAAAAACATATGCAGCTGGGAATTAGAGACATATGATAATTGAACAAGAATAATTTGTCATGAGAACATTGATTTAGACAGGTTTTATTCTCTGCTGTGAAACTTCTAAGCATTAGATTAACAATTCCTATCTATTTGAGACTTTTATTCTTGGTGCCCATTCTAATTTTTAAAATAAATGAAAGTGCCATTTTTTTACTTGCTGCTACTTCATGCTAGAGTGACTATACTGAATTTATCAGTATACTGGTTGCTCTAGCCATCAAACCTTTGTAATTCCATTAATGATTTTCATGCCAACTCCTCATCCATTTCCATTTTTCCTGTCATAACTCTTCATTTCCACATAAAAATGGACACCGTTTAAGATAGCAGGTCAATGGGCTATGAAGACTGAATACTAGAGGTGATCCCTTCTGGTCAGGGTTTTGATCCTTATAGGCCTGAAAGTGTAGAGAAGCTTGCACTGCAACCACCTGTCTGTGGTTACACAAATTGACTTCAGCTTTCTAGTGCTATTAAACAGCACTGTTCCTTGGGCTCTATTTAAGATAATTGGACATCTTTGTTTTGCTTTAAATATTCACTTCTTTGGTTCAAAAGAATGACTACTTGCATATGTGAACTGTATGTCCCAAACACAATTGATAAAAAATGTTAACATTCAACTAGCAATAAATCTCCACAGGTAGGAGGAAAGGGGAAAAACTGAAATAGTTTTGAGTGGTTAATGAGTAGGTAAAACTGACCACTTGGTGGCACTAAAAACTAAAAGATGGGAATGCACAGTTTTATTGCAGCAACTCAATTCAAGCAACTCAATTCTTCAAAGCATATCAGCAATGAGTTATAGGAGCAATTTTCTCTTTCCTATTGTCAGTAACTGGTTGCTTAGATATGCTTTGTTTTAACTAAGGTTAACTGTCTGTGCTACCCATGACAAGTGAATAGGGAAGATTCAGGGCATGATTAATGCTTGCAGACTAATGTGAATTTGCTACTGTTCCTTGATGCTGTAGCTATTAAAAAAAAAAAAGACTAAAAAGAAGATGCACAGAACAAGACAGATACCAGGATTTCACGTTACACAAAACAGGATCTTTTTAAAAAACCCACAGCTGTTAGGTGTAGTGTGTGTGGGAGACAGAGGAAATAATGGTGAATGTTAGTCCTAATCAGCATAGGCATCACCTTGCTACCATTAATGTAGTTTAATGAGGGGAAACATCTTGGTCTATAAAAAGACAGTAACATCACAGGGTGCTTTAATACACACCTAGAAATGTCAAGTTTATCTGAATTCCTTAGATCAGGAGCCTGGTGCAGTGAAAGCTCTGCAATTATTATACCCTCCACATAGCATCCAACAGCAGATTGATGATTTTAATTATTGAAGTCCACACACACAAGGTATCCCTCCATTTTGCTGAAAGGCTTCTAAAAATTCAAATGTCTTGGTGTCTCTTAGTTAAATGTATCCTGCAACTCAACCTGATATCACTCATCAATTTTAGCAAAATGCCCTTAACAGCCAGACTGGAAAGAAGAACAGTCAGTACTTTAATATCCCCTTGCTGTCAACTTCTTGGATATTAAACTAATATGCTGAATATCCTCCTGTTAGCCTTCCTAATTGGAGCATTCAGCACACACCCCCAAATGTTGGGGTGTCACCTACTAGAAAGTGTGATGGACACCTGAGTTCCATTCCTTCTTCTACCCTGAACCACTGTGTGACCTTAAACAAGTCCCTTACCTATAGTTTATTTCAACCATCTCTAAGACATGCAATACCTGTGTTATTGAGGGGCTGCACAAGTGAGTAGCATTATTTAATAAGTCAGCATTATCATACTGATTTGTAGGTCACCTTATACATTTAATGGCTTTCCCCTTCACAGCTCATCCTCTCCTTTTGCTTCATCCTGAGTGAAGTCACAATCCAATACTTACAATATCAGTTGCCAAGGAAATAACGGTGGTAGTAAAACAGTGCCTCATGATTTCATGGCAAGATCAGCTAGGAAGAGGTCTACAAGAGACCAAGCTCTGATTTAATCATGGTAAGCAATTATGGCATATACACAAGAGATGATAGTTTATCTTCTAGTATAAGAGCTTTGGTCCAGGAACCTTGTCTTCATACCTGTCTGTAAAGCAAGTAGCACCATGTTGGCACTGTGTGTATACTTAATGGTTGGGCTGTCAGGGTAACCAAGAACTAATCCAAAACATCAGTCTTCATTTTGAAATGCAAAGAACCACTTGCAATAGCTTGTGTCTGTTTCTTATGAAGAATACCATCTAAGTTCACTGACAAGTAAGGCCTGCACACACCCGTTTCAGTGATGGTCAGTCTGTGGTTCATGCACATCTGCTTCCATTTCCTCACACTAGCAGTGCCCTAACAGGCTCCTGTCCCACAGAGCAGCACAAAGGATTCCAGGATGCAGCTAAGGTTGTGAGCGTGTGTGTGTGTGCGCGCGTGGGGGTGAAACGGGAAAAATAGTGGGATCGGAGGTCAAGGGAGTAAGAAGTTTGAACACGTGCTCTGCCTGGGTGGCAGCCTGGGCTTCAATGGGAAATCGCCCTCACTGCCCCGCATGGGCCGTATCTTTGGGGGGCTCCAGCCAGACCGCAAATGACGTTCCACAGCCCAGTTCCAAGTCCATGGAAAACAGAATTAATTCTGAAGAGGGGTTTTTGGGGGGGCTGGGAGCGGGGACTCCTGGGTTCTCTCCCCAGCTGTGGGACTCCTGGGTTCTCTCCCCAGCTGTGGGAGCGGGGGCGGGGAGAGGAGCCGGGACTCCTGGGTTCTCTCCCCAGCTGTGGGAGCGGGGGCAGGGAGAGGAGCCGGGACTCCTGGGTTCTCTCCCCAGCTGTGGGAGCGGGGGCAGGGAGAGGAGCCGGGACTCCTGGGTTCTCTCCGCAGTTCGGCCCCTGCCTGCAGGCTGATAAACCCGACGGGCCGGGCGGCGCAGGGCTGCCGCGGGAGTGTTCGCTCAGTGTGACTGGGGAGGGGGGAATCGGTTGTTCAGGCTCAGGTTCGCCCTCCGACCCCTCTTACTTACGGGCGAATCAGGGTCACCACAGGCCACACATCACTATCCACCGCTTTGCGCATGCGCACCGCACTTCCCGCTACACACGTCCACTCTGCGCATGTACAATCCGCAAAGTCCCTCACCGTACATCATTGAGCATGCGCATGTAACAGAGGGGCGTGGCCAAGCACGGCTTCCCGCAGCAAAAGCCAACGGGGCAGCGGGCTGTTTTACGAACGTGCGCTTCTTCCCCTCCGCCAATCGTGGCCCGGATGCTCGTACGGCGCGCAGCCGCATCAGCCAATCGGCACGCGTGGACATGGCTCGCCTGTACTTCCCGCCTCTTAGCCAATAAAGTCGCACGAACTGGGTCTGGCGCGCGGCCACAGCAGCCAATCATCGCGAGGAGACCTCCTCTCTCGTGCCCTCTGGCCCCCCCAACGTTCGAATCCTAGCCGCCAATGAGGAAGGAGCTAGCGGCTGGAGCTTGTTTACAGCCTAACGGTCGCCGGAGGGGAGCCGTGCTGAAACCACTAGGACACCCCTCCGGCCAGAGAGATGCAGGTAAGGGCCGAGCGGCCCAGACATAGACCCCCGGAGTAGAAAGCGCCCAGTGACGTGGGGCTTGCCTATTCCGCGGCTTTAAGTTTCAGGGACCCCCTTTAAGCTGAGCGGACCGAGTCGAGAGATGTCCTCATTTATAGCGTGGGTCCCGCCCCCGACAGCGAGTGACGTGCCTGCTGACCAATCAGCGGGCGGCAGCTCTGTCAATAGTCCAGCGCGGCGAGTAGTAGCCCAATGAAAAGAGAGGGGCGGAGCCTGGGCTGGGAAATTGGAAGGCGGGGGGAGAGACAGGGGAGAGCTGCTAAGGGAGAGGAAACTGAGGGAAAGATGCGGGGCATGTCATGGGAGGTGCCAGAGGGGGGAAAAAAGGCTGGGTAGGGCTCAGGGGGAGGAGGGGGTGAGATAGGGTGGGAGCCACAAAAGCTTATGCCCACAGAAATTAAATTTGTTAGTCTTTATAGTGCTACAGGACTCCCCATGTTTTGACAGGGAAGAGATAGTGAAAGGAGAGGGGGCCTGAGGGGGGAGGAGAGGAAGGTACTGTAGGGCAGATGAGTGTGGTGTTAAGTGAGTGCAGTAGACCCTGATGTAAATGCACTGGTGTCATAGGTGCTGGAACTAAGAGTGTGGGTCCCTTCCCCAGCTTGAACTGGTTTTCATTATATACAGGGGTTACAATTAGGTTCAGTGGCTCTCAGCACCCCGACTATAAAAATTATTCCACCACCCTTTCCTGTTGTTGGTGTAGTAGCTAACCAGCATGCATGTTTAGCTCATGTGTTTTTGAGTTGGTCCCACAGTTTGTTCTGGGCTGTACCTTGGCCTGTAAGAATAGCGCCTAGGAAGCGTTTCCTGTCATTTTTCTGTTTAATTAAAAATAAGAGTGGTCTAAAATTGTAAAAGAGTTTGGAGTTCATTGGTCACTCTCTCAAGCACTGGTATAGTTCAAGTGGTTTGGTTCTCCCAACTGAAGTTTAGTGATCAATGTGTTCATGTTATGGCTTAGTTACTTTAAAAGAATGATAAAAAAGCTGAGGCTTAATATCTGAAATGTAGCTGCTGCACACTGAAAGCTCAAAAAGCAATGTAGATGCAGTTTTATGTGTACTTCTCCATATTTTTACTCTCAGGTATTTAACTTGTATTAAAAAAATTGCATCAGATCATCTGAGGGAAAACACATAAGGATTAGTTTTGCAGTCTAATCTAATTTAGTGTCTTTCTAGGAAGATCAGTATTTGAGACTGTAAGGGCTGATCTGTACTACAAGAACAATAATAAGGTTAAAATTTGTAATGTGGACAGGACTAGTCTTGACAAGCTAGTCACTGCTCAGATAATGTCAATTGACTGTCCAATTGATCACCTGTTATTTGACCTTGGTCAAATACTGTCAACAAATATTCCAGCAAGAATGCCCAGCACTGGGCAGCAGCCTACTTTCTTGATTGTGTCATAGTGTTATCTGTTAGAAGCCTACTTAAATATCTTGATTATTCACTTTACTACCTGCTAATGCCCCCTGTTGGAGGGTGGGGGGGGGGAAGGGAAGCTGAACTGATTGAAAGTTGAGCACCTTGACTGAGTGGACTCTTCAGAACAAACATTGTATCTATGTATTTCTTTATTTGTATACCAGATCATCAGTGTATGTGGCAGTTTACAAACAAACTAAAATACATGGTCTATGTCCCGAAAAGCTTACTATTTAAACTGATAAGACAAACATACAGAAGAAGTTGGGAGTGAGAAGAGGGTTCAGTCATTAAACCTTCTCCCCTAACACAAAGAAAATAGATGCACAACCATTAAGCTGCCTGAAGAGTTGGCCTGCTGCCTACCTAGCATAAGTGCATTTAAAAATGACTTTTTTCTTTTATAGTTGCCATGTGCTTGTTTTATTTCTGTTTAATTTCATTTTTCTTTTCTTTTGTAACTGTTAAATCTTGAGTAACATTCATATTTAAATGCTAACCTAATATTGCTAAAAAAGATAATTCTATCATTTTTTCAGAACTTCATTTAATTGTTTTGCATTTTTCTGCATTAAAATAACTCAATTAAATAACTTTTTGTACTCTAGGTATAAGTATCTATATAGGCTAAGCCTGTTGGACATCATAAAGTCTTACTTTTTTTTTAACTGTTGTTAATGTTCTAATAGATTAGTGCTTTAAAATATTTGGTTATTTTTTACATTATTTGACTAGTCAATTGACCAGTTATTTTTGGAATGATCAAATGCCCAACTTTAGACAGGACCTTTACATCACAGTTATGTCCCATCCACACTACACATTTTAATCATGTTGTAACTAGGTTAGGTGGCTTGATTATTTTTGTAGTGCAGACAGGGTAAAAGGTCTTGTCAAGCACAGTTCTGCTCTGTATAGACAACTGTTTTTGAACACTGTTGTAGCTAGCGTAGGACTAGTATGGCTTCAGTGCATATTATAGAGAGAGAGCTTTTCAGAGCTACCATACTAACAGAAATCAGACCCTGTAGTTCATCGCTCAACTTCCAGCAAGTCCATGGCATGGTTTCTGAACACTTGTCACATAGTTTGCTGTTGGGTTGTTTGTAGATGCAAATCATGTGGCAACTGTGTTTGAAAATTATTTCAGATGCTGTTATATAACCAAGAGTGGACCAGGCCTGAACTGATATTCTTGAGGCAGTGCTTTAGTCTGAGTGCTGTGGTGGCAATTTATTCAGGCTTTGGGGACCTCATGTTCTATAATGATTTCTTTTGCATGACTTGGGGAGCAGTGCTAATGGATTCCTGAGGGAGCTGCTTCTGGGTTTCCTGGGCTGGATCAACAGTTGATACAATCCAGAGACTTTTAGCATGGGGCTTGATGCATTTACAGTACCAGACATCTATTAATTTAAAGACTAAACTTACCAGACAGAGACAATATGAGAGATTGGGGTCAGGAGAGTCACCAGCAAAGACCAGGATCAGTTTACTACAAAGAAACATAACCCATGGCTTCAGGCTGATAGAAAGTGGGTGAATCCTGGGATTCTTGCCATGGAGCTGTCCCTGGAGTCAGCTTGGGACCTCTATTTTTTGTATCTGCTTTTTGGGGTCTGTTCAGTTTGAAGCCTTTCCATATCCTTTCTGGCTGTTAAGAAGGAAGAAAGAGCTTTCTTTTTCTAAGCACCTCTGACTGTTAGAGAGACCTATGTCTTTAGTACTACACCCTTTCCCCAGCTTCTATTTTTTTTAGGTCTTCCTCTCATGGACATAGCTGCAGTGCCTGCCTGTGAAGTACTGAGTTATTAAATACTAGCAATTAAACCAAGCAAAGTCTAGTTAATTTTCATCAGCTGTTGCTTGGAAAAGCAATTCAAAGATTACTGGAACAGTCTTATCTATAGAATCAGGAAGATTGTATCGTACTGGACTGGTTCATATTAATATCTTCACAACTCTACAGACTTTTAAAAACCTGAAAGCTTAAGTTCTGCACAAATCAATGTTATAGTTCCTCCAATGCATTACAAAAGCCCTATAGAGAGAGACAGGATGGTCTTGTGATGAAAGTATTGGACTGAGATACAGGTTGGTTGGATTTTATTCCCAGATCTGTCACAGAATTCTTGTGCAATTTTAGGCAAGTCACTTTGTGTCTCATTTCCTCATCTGTAAATGGGGTTGATAATGTTTTCCTACATCACTGGGGTGTTATGAGGATAAATGAATTAATGTGTACTCAGATAAGGCTATAAAGAGGACTGATTTATTTATTTATTTATTTATTTATTTTTTAAAAGAGTGGGGAAAATATCTTTTATTTCTCCTCTTCCCCCTACAAAAAATTGCTCATTTGGACCCCAAAAACCCCAAGTCCAATTCTTATTATTGTAGTGTTATATACAGTCTGATTTTATTGTCATAATATATTTTTGAAAATGATTATACTTTTAATGTTTATCTATAGTTGAATTCATGTTTGGTTACATTTTGTTATTTGTTGGAGAGAAATCTTGGGGGAAAAAAAGTTGAATGCTTTTTGAGTGAATCACTATAGAATATTTATAGAATATTTACATTTTAAAATATTCTGGGGGAATGAATTAGAGAATGAACACAAGCAATACATTACATTAATGATTGTATAGGGAAAGAGTTATGTCAGTAATAATCTAACTAGAACACTGGCAGATCCTTGTTCCCAGTATGGCCCAGTCAGCCTCTAATTGGGTATCTGAGAATTCCTTTGATGTGGAGTTATTCCTGGGTGGTGTAGGGCTGGCTGAACAGTAGCCCCCTTGCAACTTCTGGCATAGGGGTTATGCAAGGGCAAGTGTGCTTTATTGGAGTGCTACTGTGCTCTGTGGTTCACTGGCTGGTGCATCTGGTCTTTGGGGACTCTTACAGTCAGGAGAAATTAAAGTAGTTTCAGGAATGCTCTTACTTGCCCTAGGGGCCACATCCATCCCTAGCTGTTCTCAGTATCAGTGAGTATGTAAAGGTGACTTAGAGCCATCTTTGTGCCCAACTCCCTCCAGTCCTGTGCAGAGCACAGCTTGGGTAGATCCGAAGATTGGACCGTAACTTTTCATTTGATTGTTTAGCAGTTTTCACCACTGCCTTGCTGATGATATACATTTGTTTTTGGACTATACTTTGTTTGATATTCTAGCTAAAGTTAGAGTCAGTTATGAAAACATGAACGCTGAATGGTTTTGAAGGATGTCAACTAACTTTTAGAATCTTGTATAGGAGTTTAGGATGTTCATGTTTATGAACATTATGACTGAAAATGTACTTATCGGTAGATGATGAAGCATCTGAAGATTAATCAAATTGTTTCATCAAACAACACAGCCAGTTTTGAACTGAGAATATGATAATTCTGTATTTTCAAAGGATAACAACAATATCCTTCTTGGGGATAAAATATGGAAAATTTGGACTTGGTGAAAACTGTGCAAGAAATCTCCCAGTCTTCTGTAGAATCTGACATCAGAAGTTCCTACAACTTTGGCTGTAACTTGAATACTAACAGGTAATGATGATGTATAGCACAAACTGATATATTTTTTAAAAAAATAGGAAATGTGTATTGGACTACAGCTCTTTTTTTGTCTTTCTGTTTGGGTGGTGCCTTAGATCATTTGAAGTGAGGTTCTGTTTCACTAAAATAGAAGCTTCAGAATATATTATGTGGCTTTGTTAACTTCTGCTGGGACAAAAAGAAAGGTGACAAAAAAAGTCCAAAGTATACATGTGAAATACTACATCAACACTTGGGGCACTTCTTTATTATTTTTAATCTATAGAGAACACTGCTGTATTATTAAATCTGCATGTAAACATGTATATAGGCCACTTCTACGCAAATATAATGTTGTAAATCATTTATTCTTTCATATGTTAAAACCCACTATTACAATAAAATTGTTTCTTAAAATAGTTATTGTATTCAGCCACTTGTACTTAAACTTTGTAATGCAGAAGGAGGAAGCATCACAGTTATTTATTGTTCTTAAAATGCTTCTTTCTTGTCTTTCCCACTTGTCTCTTTCTCCCTTCCAAAGTTGAACTTTCGTTTTTCTTGTGCACTTTGGGACTGATAAAAGCCTAGTGAAGTCAGTGTGTCTCTTTCCACTGACTTCAGTGGGATTTCGATTAGGATTATTAAGTGCAGGATCAGTTGGTATAAGTGTAGCGTGAACAACCGTTGTGATCTTGTACAGCCTTTTATAACACTGGTGTGTTTTCTGGCATTGAGAAACAAATAAAGATAATTCCATTCCTTTACTATACTGTTTGCTGTAGGAGGCATAGGCCTATCTGTTGTGATTCAATGAGAATTGCTGTTGAAAGCCACAAAATCTCATTTCTTTGGAAGATAGAGTCACTAAAAGGGAAACTAGTAAGTATTTTAGTCTGTCACTCAAACTGCTAACAGTTAGCAATTCCAGACAGGTGAAACAATAAATATTGAGCCAAGGATGTCGGTCTATATCCAGAGCATTTTATTAAATAAAGCTATAAAAAAAATTAGCACATACCTGTTGACTCTTGCCAATTCCTATTCTATTTATAGTTACATCTTTATATGGACAAGAAGGAAAAATGAAAAATTCTGTAATCATGATGTTCTCTCATAATATCTATCAATGCAGAAGGAGGCACTCCAGTTCTTTTCTTTTTCTTTACACTTTATAAAAACAAAGAAAATGTATTGTAAGCATCCTGATACAAAATAGGGTTCTGCAAAACAGCTGTAATGTGCAAAACACAAAAAGGAATACAAAAAGCTCTATACTGAAGCAGATATCTCCATTGTGTTGAGAAGCTAGATCTGGTCAGTGAACCTACCAGATACTTAATAAGTAAGGATATGATTTAGTCACAGAGGTCATGGATTCCGAGACTTTCCAGGACTTCTAAGGCAGGGCTGGAGCAGCTGTGCTGTCCAACAACTGACCCGCGGTCAGCCCACTGCCGCAGGAGCAGCGAGGTGGAGCAGCTGCATCCCCTGGCAGCTCTGTTTGTCCCCTCCCCCCAGGGTATTTTTAGTAAAAGTCAGGGGAAAGTTGTGGGCTTCCATTAATTTTTATTTATTGCCTGGGACGTGTCCCTGACTTTCATTAAAAATACCCATGACAGAATCTTAACCCTACTAATAAGATATAGGATTGTGATTACTAGTTCAGCAAGGACCCCAAATGGTTAACTTTCAGATGCAAGTGAGCACATAAACTTTCTGTGGTATTACCCTACCCTTTCATCTCCTGATAGGGTTAGAATTTCCAAGTAGGAATTAAGGCTAGGACAAAGATTTTGGGGCCTGTACCCAAAGTCCCAACAGAGAGAGGGAAGGATGCATTTCTCTGGAAAACATGGATTTATAATTTGTGAGTAAATTGCAGTGCAAAAACCTGTATGTATTACACACATCTACAACATTCATTAGCCTGCACCTATTCCATTAATCAAGAAGGTAGGGCTAGTTAATCTTTAAGTACAAAGAAATAATAAAATATCTCTGAAGTAATCTGTGTTGTATATTAGGTTCTCTTTACAGTTGCAGATGGAAAACCTTAGTGAGATTTCACCTCTTTGTGAGTCTTGTAAAATTGTTACTACTTTGGTTTTCAAATGGGGTGTGCCAAGATTAACAGGGGTGCGTGAGATCTTATAAATATTCTGTCTTAATACAGCATAATAAACTTGTCTGTTGTAATAAACAGTTGCTCTGAAAATCTGATTTTTTTTCTATTCAACCCCCAAAGTACTGATCAAGGAGTATGAAAGGAAAATGTAGGCTAAAGGATCAAGTGGTAAACTGGAAAAGATTCTTCCTAACTAGACCTATTAAGATGAAGGCTATATGCCATACATCAGTATTTTTTTTTTTCCACTGGAAGTTATATTACTAGAGGCACTGCTCTCAAACTTCAGAAGTCAGCAATATACAAGGACAATCTTCTGTAAGCTGCTATCTTCAAAAACTACTAAGGAGTTCTGCTTTAAGGAAAATATATGATTTTTGAAATCTATATCAGTGACTAATAATTACATATTCGTGAGGGCCACATTTTCTCTTTTCTTGGAGCGCCATTATGTTAATTTTTAATAATATTTCTGTCACAGCTCTGGTTGAGCTCCCTCCTCTGGACACTCACCAAGCTGCTGTGTTTGGAGCACGACACTGGATCATTTTGTTTTTAAACTCCCTGTGGTCCAGCCACCATCTTTGACTCTCACCTCTCTGGCACACTTCCTGGGCACAAATTCAGGAAGTGAGATCCCGTGGCCCAGCTGCCCTAGTCCCCAAGACCAGTGCTGAACTCCCTGAGATTCCCCAGTAACTTAAGCACGCCCTTTCCCCGAGCTCCACTTTTGTGGACCCACTGGTTTATAGTTTACTTCTTCAGGGACACATTATAGTTGGAGCAAATAGACACATCCTTTTCAAAAGCATTTCTAAAACAATCAATTTTTGCTTTAGGCAGCACAAGAGATACACAGATCAAGATAAAACAATAAACATCCACACACCATTCTCTGCCCTCATTTCCTTACCGCTTGTGAGCATTCTTCAGGGTTTGAATCAGTGCCCTTTCAGGGGTCCAGATTTCTTCTCTAGGACTTCACTCCTCCAGGTCAGGCTTCTCTTCTGAATCATGGCATCTCCTTTCTGCCCCTGCAGCTGCTTCCTTTAGTTTTGTCTGGTCGGAAACCTGCTCCTTTGAATCACTCCAACTTCTTAGCCTTTGTGTTTTTAACCCCTGATCTGACACCTCTCTCTTTGTTCCCTTCTGAGGATTTTGCACTCCTTAAAACCCTTTAATCTCTGCTGACAAGCAGGAGAAAACTGGTTTCACCTAGGATGTAGTCATCCCATTGTTCTATTTGGGTTTGTTGATGGTCTTTAACAACTGTCCTACTCAGAGACAGACACTAAAGCTATGTCTACATTGCCACTTATGTCAGTATAATTTATGTCGCTCAGAGGTGTGAATAAGACACAAGTTACACCAATCTAAGCGCCAGTGTGGACAGCTCTGTGTCGGTGGCAGAGCTTCTCCTGCCGACATAGCTGCCACTTGTTGGGGGTGGGTTAATTAAGTCGACGGGAGAGCTCTCTCTTGTCAGCTTAGAGTGGCTACACTAGAGCACTTACACCGGCACATCTTCCTGTCTCAGACTATGAGCCAAAAATTCAGTAAAGTTCATAGTAATAAGTACTTAAATATGCAAAGAGTTCATAATTTCTAACAGAATTAATAAATTATACATAGATAGATTCCCTAAATTATCACAACATGATTAAGATGACACTGAATCATTTTGTGAATTCTCTCCCTCTTTTGTGGGAAAAATTAATCTTGTTTGTGTGATAAAATTAATCTGATTTTCAGTGTATTGGGTTTCAGAATGAGAATTCAATACCAAAGGCTTTTGTACTACTAGTGTGTTTGTTGGACAACATTTGGCACAATAAATAATTCAAATGTTTTTCTTCATGTTTCAACAGAAGTAGTCCCTCATCCAATCCGAATGGAGTTTCCAGTTTCTCAGGGCAGACCAGCTCCTCTGTAATTCCTGGTTCTGTTGAAGTGCTGGCCTCCTTTATGCAAGATATACAAAAAAGTGGAAGGACAGACTCAGAAATTTTGAAGAACTGTGAGGTATCTGATGTTCAGTTTTATTTTTGAAGTTAGTATTAATGTAAAAAGGTTGCAGTATAGAGGACAGGTCTAATGGTTTTATCATTTAGAAATCAGACATGACAATGTGTATTGGGAGCTTATTTATTTATTAAATATTTAGGGAGCAGTTGTGACCCAATAGCTAGAATGCAGAACATTCTAGTGTAATTTGTTACATTGGTGTGTTATATTGCAATCCTAACTTGGCTTTGTATGTCTTAATATTGTACCTATATTGTACAGACAAATGTGTTTGAAATTTATTACATATTTTAAATTTCTTTTGCAATAACTTTGAGTCTCATTTTTAAACCTTTAAAAGCATAGAGATTCAGGGTAACTGCACTATTGTTAGCAGAGTTACTTGTACTGTACGGTTCTGTGAAGTCAGAACCAAAGTCTTAGAAAAGTACTAGCATGAGTCATTAGTTTTATTTTCAAGAAACAATTGATGTCACAATTCAAACACAGTAATGTGTGTTGCATTCTTCAACAGGTGCCAGTTCATTTTAGATTAAAATGTAAGTATAAAAATAAGATAAAATAAATAAAACCAAACTCACTGGTGCTATTTATAAATTCGATAGTCATTTAAAGTTTTAGAAGTCTGTTACATAATTTTATTAACTTGCATTGTTTTAGTCTTTTTAAAATCTATAACAATATTATTGACATTGTAGTAGGACTTGTAACTGTGGAAATGTCTTGAAATACTATTAACGTTTTATTAAAAATGTAGCTTCTTTGCAAATACATTAATTTTTCAGAGTTTCATGACTTGACTTTTTAATATAAATTCCCACAGACCACTAGGTAGAAGTCAACATCTTGATAGTGAATAAGAGATAGTAGTAGATAGAGTGCGGATATGCTGTAAAGGGCTTTCAAAGGGCTTTTGCTGGTATGAACTTTACACAAATATTACTCTAACTGGAACCCGACCCCCTCATCTAATGATGGGATGCATAATTTTTGGACCTGCGTACACAATGTATATTTGCTGTTTGGATCATATTCACCCTGAAAACCATTGATGCTCGTATCCTCTTGTCACCTGAAGGACAAGAAGAATTGAACCAGCACAGCATTTTCATGGCAGGACTCTGCAACACCTGTTGGAGTGGTGCCACTGAGATGTTGTTATGGCTATCATTGTCTATGGTCAGGCCCCAGTGGTGAGGGTGTTGTCTGCATGAATCTGGATGGTGTTGCCTTGACGTTATCAAGGAACGCTCATAAAGCCCTCATAAGCTGGTCTCCTATCTCCGAATGGATTACAGTGGCAAGATTTTCTGATAGACATGGTAACATCAACATCATCTCTGCTTATTCACCTGCTAATTTGCAAATGAGGAGAACAAAGAACAATAGGCACAAGCCAGGTATGATGTTGTCAGCAGATTATCTGTTCACAACATTGTCCTTGTGTTATGTGATGCCAATGCTAAAACAGCTTGGTCAGAAAGCACTGGGCATTTCTTTGTGGATGGGACCATGAATGATAATGGTGAGTGGTTGCTCAGATTTTGTGCTGCAGTCTGACTCCATGCTTCTGTCATCGATTTCCAACAGAAGAACATACATTCCTGGATTTGGTATTTGAATGATAGATGAACCTACAGAGCCACTAGGTCACATTCTCATATCCAGTCAGTGGAGAAGCTGTATTTGCCACTATCGGATGATCAGTGGCGCTGAAGTTGGCAATACTGATGGCAAGTTGTCTGTGGCCTTGGTGAAACTGAAGTTGAAGGCAACTCAAACCAAGCCTTCCATTAGTCATTTATATTTACAGAAACTGACTGTTGTTGTCACAGTGAAATATCAGGCTGAAATCTGCAAATAAACATATTGAACAGGGAAAGGTGAAGCTCTGGTGTGTTCTACTCACCATGCCATCACTTTGTGTTCCATTCCTAGCAGACTATTCATGCTGGTTCTTCTTGAGCATGTTAAGCCCACCATAAGGAATTTGTGCCACCTACAGCATACCTGGCTGATCAGCCACAGAACAGATTTTTACCATTAGACAAATGATTGAAAAAGCCCAAGAGTTTTGGTATGGGAAGGATGAGAGGTATATAGCCTTTATTGATTTAAAAGCTACTTTTGACTCTGTGGATCATTGCTTCCTTTGGCTCTGCCTGCAAGATGCTGGTGTGCCTGGCAAACTCCTTAACCTTCTCATAGATATGTACTGCCAAACTGAGAGCTCTTTGCTTAGGTATTAGGGTGTCCAACTGGTTTTAATACAACAGCTGTCATTGGTGCATGGCTGTCCCTGATCTGTTCAATACTGTTATTGGCTGTATGATGAAGGCTATCACCAGCTGCCTACTGGGGGTGGTACTGCATGACTTCTGCATAACAAACCCAAAATATGCAGGTGACATGGCTTTACTCGCATTCTCACAAATAATCTTATCGGTGCACTGAATATATTTATGGAAGATGCAAGTAAGCTTGGTCTTCTAGTCAACTGGAAGAAGACCACACTGAAGAAAGTGGTTGATTGTAGCTCTGTCCCTACCCATCATAATCAATGGACAAGAAGTTGAATTCATCAGCTCATTTGTGTATCTTGGCTCTGTTGTCACCAAGGAGGGAGGTTGCCTTGCTGACATGAAACATCAAATTGGCAAGGCTACGGGTGTTATGCATGCTCTTTGGAAGCCTCTGTGGCATCAATGCCACATATCAACTTGGACTAATGTGTGTATCTATCAAGCAACAGTGGCTTCTGTCCTCTGTATGACTAAAAACGTGGCCTCCATTGAGACACAAATGTGCCAGCTGGACGCTTTCAACGTGAAACAGCAATGCTGTAAGGCATATGGTAGTTTCATCATGTTATGAGGATGTCAGGTGTCGGACCAACTAGTCTCCAGGGTCTTCCCAAGTGACTCAACACTGGCTCAAGTGGCTTGGCCATCTGCTCTGTATGCTGCAGCCCATACCAGCCTGCCAGCTTATACGTGTAATCCAACAAAAGATGGATTTAAAAGACCTTGTGGATGGCCTTGCGTGCACATCCTGGAGGGATGTTGTGGCTTCTGACCTCCCGCACGTCAGCCTTAATATACAGCAGGCTGAAACTTTGGCAGGAGACTGGGCTCTCTGGAAATGGGTGATACAAAGTGTGTACTCCATGAGCAGGAAAATTAATGAATGAATAAATATCTTGAAAGTGAAGACAAGCATCTTATGTTTGATATGATAGATAAGGGGGAGCCAGTGGAGAGATGCAAAGAGAAGAGTAACATGGTCTAATTTCTTAGAGAACACTTTTTCCTCCTTTATATTTTAAATAAACCTAGATGATATGCATACATTAACTAGAAGTGTCTTCTTATTTTTGTGTGTTTGCTTGACGAGTGTCACTTCTTTTCCTTTGCTGTAGTTATTTCTTTAGCAGCTATTATTATTTGTCTTACAGTAATAGCTAGGGGCCTCAACTGAGGTTGGAGTCCCATTGGGCTACTAGAGTAAAAGTTAATAAGGAAGCAATCTGATTTTTAATTATTTCACTTTATGGTTTAATAGACTAGGTGGCTACAGTTATTCAAACTTGTGGAAAAACAGTGTCAAGAACAGATAGTTGCCCAGCAAGAGCAATTTCATCATCAAATCCAAGTAAGTGATTATTTGTTCATGCAGTAGCTTTAGACTGACTGCTTTTTAGCATTTTGATCTAGTTTTGTATATTTACAAAACAGAGCACTGTATCATCCACTACTGCTGTATTCTGTGAATACATGTAGGGCCTGATCGTCCTATCATATGTGCACATTTAGTCAATGGGAGTTGTGTGTTTGCATGTGAGGGGATGATTGGATCTCTGATATTTAATGTACACATCTGCAGTACCTAATCACCTGGCTATTTACTCATGTACATTTTTAGAAAGGGAAAAACAAAACAGATGTTTTGATTCAAATTGTTTTTTTCATAAAAATATGTTTTGACCAAATACGCTAAAATTAGATTTTTATAGATAACTGCCATTATATGTAATCAGTTGGAATACATCTTTTTCTAATTTTAAAATATTTGCTCTTTATCAGAAAACATAGTCTGATACATGATTGTCTTAGTATAACATTCATTGTAATATTCTATGTGCAAAATTCCATATACCTAACAACTATTTTACTCTTGACTTGGAGAACCTCCCTTTCTAACAATGAAAAATTATTCAAATGTTAAGATCTCGTTGTCAAGATTCAAATTCTCCCTCATCCTTATTTCACAATAAAACCAGAATAGAAGAAAATGTATGAGTGAGAGATAATATTTTAATATACATATAAAATATTTTATATCGTCATAATTTTGGTTGCTGTTTTTCCCTTCCCTTTCACGATGCCCTCTACACTAGTAGTCAGCAACTGTTTCTGAACTGATAAAATTAACGAGGTACTGTCTTTTCTTCTATCTTTTTTCCTATTACCTCCCTATTTTGTATTTCTTATGCCTGAATATTTTTGTCCTTATGTCCTCCACTCTTGTATTTCCTTTCTCATGTTGTAAAGATTTAAATATAGTTGTTGTTGCTCTTGCTAGCTTGACTGATACACTGTGCGGGCTTTGCCAGTCTTGTTTTTACTGAAAGCTCTTCCAGTGGTAGGCCCTCCAAACTTTGCACTTTGTGTTATTAGGAGAGATTAACTGCATGAATGGCCACACTGTTGAATATAAAACCAATGGCCGTAATGCTTTTCTCAATTATACTGATATAAATTAGGGATAACTCAATTAAATTCATCATAAAGTAAATGGAGTTATTCAATATTTATACTTCTTAACTGAGAACAGATTTTAGTCCAGTGAATCAGTGGGGGGGGAAATGGGGAAAGCACACACTTTAAATAAGTAGACAAAACTTATAGCATAGCAAGAAGCTTCTTTGATATTTAATATCACTAGGAAATATTTGATTTGCTGTACTGTGAGTGACATTTTAACTCAAGGGACAAAGATCCTGAGTTTGGTTTGGAATCACAATGGGGACAGATCATCAGCTGGTGTAAATTGTCATAGCTCCACTACCCCAGCTGTGAATCTGCCCCATTGTCTTTCAGATAATGTGACCGAATGTCATCCTGATATATGAAACTCTGTGAAAGCTACCTAAAATACATGTTTACTATGGGTCTGAACATTTCCAAAAGATAACATATAATATCCAGATATTGAAATATTTTCCATTGCTTTTGACCTTGTGGAGTTATTTACAACTGTGCAAAGTGGGTGTAAAATGCTGCCCAGTCAGAATAGTAGTGTTTTACACACAATTTCCACAGATGTAAATTCCTACACAGGGTGAAAGGCAATGGAGAATCTGACCCATTTATGTCTGGTTCTCCCCCACCTCACACAAAGAAAATGTAAACCAGAAAATGTTGTTGGTCTTGTGATCCAAGTTGCTGATGGCCAATGAAATTTTAACTTAGGACTGGAACTCCATCCTTGAATCTTCGTGGGCAGAGATGGAGAGAAAAAGACTGAGTTGAAATCCTCAATAGTTCATTTTTATCACAAGTTAATGAAAGCTAGTGGGCCTGAACCTGCGAGGTGCGGTACACCTGCTAAGTCTACTGAAATCAGTGGGTTTTGCAGGTGCTCACTGTCTCTTGGCATCAGGGCATGTTTTTATTTTTCAGGTTTTTGGACAGAAAGATTTTTGTTTTAATATTTTAATTTGTGCTCTGGCTGTTGGTATTCATATATCATTGGCCTGCTGTAGCTTTGTGGAGAAACATTAAAGGAGATTTGATTCCTGTGCACAGAACACTTATTAAAGTTTATGGGAGTTATGTGTATTCCAGGGAGATTAATACATTTCATTTCTGGAAAACAGCTGTAGACCTGATCTTGCAGTGCATGCCTGGAGGACACCTGTGCACATATAGAGCTTCACTGACTGCAGTGAGGGTGCAAGTTACTGTCCTAGTGCAACCCATTGCAGGATCATGGCCATAGGTACCCTCACAGAACTTGACAAAAATGTTTGTTTACTCTTTGGAACTGTTTCAATATATTAGCATACAATAATAAAACAATTTTTAAATGGTGTATTATTTACCAATATATTGAAACAGCCCTTTTGGAGACAATCCAGACTGAAAATTAAATGTTTAAATTCACATTCTGCTAATTCTAACAAATCTGTACAGGTGATCCAGTTAGTGTGGATTTTTGACACTGTTGTACAATCACAAGGCAAACACAGTAGAGAATTTAAACCTCTGTATCAAAATGAACTGCATGGTTATTAACTTATTACCTAAAAGGGATATTTTAAAGCAGAGTTCATAGAAAATAATTTTACAGAGATATGTTATTCCTATTGTAGGTAAAGCTGAATTGTAGTTTCCACTTCTATCAAAGCCCTCCCTCTATTCTCAGGAATTTATAACTTGGATATAAATTTCTTTAAGACTTAAATTTAGCAAGCATATTCTTTGCCCTGAGACAAATTGTTTCCCTATTTTAAAGGATATGATTAAACAATTTATGATTCTGTATTTAGCTGATGCATCACAATAATGCATATTGGATACACACATGCATGTTTTTAAATTTATAAGTGACTGCTGAGGGTAGTCATTCACTGCATCAAACTAAGATATATTTAACACGTTTTACTGTTATGCATAGCACACATGTTTTTACTTTATGCATGATATGTCTATATACTGAAAAGTCTTAACCAGGAATTAGTTCAAATAAGATCTGTAATTCCTAACTATTAAAATTAATGAAAGATGCATCAAAATACTAATGGGATTTATGGCACAATTGTATAGTAAAAGCATTTTATCTATTCATCTTTAATTTTTTTTAGCGCATACAGAATGAGATAAGACACTTAGTGAAGTTGCAGAACAGTAATGCTTCATGGGATTCCTCCAACAGCAAAAGTTCTTCTGCCAAACTTGCAAACAATTTCTCCTTGTTAGAAAATCAAATGGGGTTGTGTTCTGAAACCTTTGAAGAAAATGAGTTCATTGTCAATCAACTTAAATCTAATGAAGCTGAGAATCAGCCAAAAGCATTTGCTGAGCATCAAGAGTGTTGTGTAAATAGTATTTCGATGAGCAGTGGGTATGGTACCCTTCCTGCATCAGAACTGAATCCTAGAAAATCTAAAGACATTAAGAAGTGCATGGGCTATACAGAGATTTCAAGAGGACAGGGTGATGCACCAGTGACACAGAACGATTCAGTTGCAGCCAATGTACAAACTAAAAGAGAATTTATACAGAAAACTGAGGAACATTGCCCATCACTAAAGGATGGTATTTTAGTTTTTCCTGCTGAATTTGAAAACGAGGTTACTGAAGATCAATGTGGAAAAACAAACTGGTAAGTGACAAACTTTCCAATTAATAAATTTAGTACAGTGTGGCCCCAATCCTGCAAACGCACGTGAGTAACTTAATGCACACAAATAAACCCATTTAATTTAATGAGACTGACTACTGGCATGCGTAAGTGTGCTATGCTGCTTGGCATATGGTCAAGTTTATTTATCCCAGCTTTTTATGTATGATACATTTCTTGCCTTTTAAGATTTTTGAAATCCTTGTCTGTTATTGATATGGCAAGACAAATCCAATGGCACATTTCTGATTACAAAATGAGCTAAAAACACTTAGTTGTTTGTCAGTGTTTTCATTTCTAGATTGCAGGTTTCATTTATTTAAGTGTTGAATGTCTGCCTGAATGTGATTAGTATGCTGCTATCTTGTGCAATGGCAAACCTCCTCATAGTTCCCTGTGTACATACATTATAGTATAGGTTGCATCTATCACGAACCACAAAAAACAAAATTTGTTCTGCTTTTGCTGTACCCAGCAGAATGAAAGTTCAAAGGGTAAGATGAACTTTTCATCATCAATAAACTGAAATGACTGTGAAAATGTTTAAGTTCACTTGGCTGGTTGACAGCATATAATAGCATATGTGGCTGACCCTTCCCTTTCAGTGGGGTAGAATTGGGAATGTGTGATATCTGCTTCATATTTATCTCGTGTGTGTGTGTGTGTGTTTCTCTCCCTCATCTTTCTGTCATTGGGTTAGATTCTGATAACCTTGTTCATGAGTATCTTAGTTCCATGAGTGGTCCCATGGAAGTCAATGAGTAGTACTCTGTATCAGGGTCTCTCTTCCTCCCCCTCTCCATGTAACTTTTCTTTGTGTATTTCTGTTTGCATCTCTCCTACTGTTACAGAATCACTTGGGTTGGAAGAGACCCCTCATAGTATGCTATGTGGCTATGCCCCTGCTTGGTGCTGTGATTGAGTCTGTTGTTCCTAAACTAACATTGATTGATTGCTGTTCAGTCAGTCAAACAAATGACTGCTCTTCATTTGGCTACCTTCTTTTTCACAATCAGACTGATAACAGACACTGCACTTAAACACTTTACTTGTGGAGCTAACTAGGATTCCATGATTCTGGGCAATTTCACCCTGTAGCCAGTGTGTCCCTGTTAAAGTAATTCTGTCCATTTAACGTAGCACTCATTTGGCTTGTTGTAATCCACTGTGTGGTTTACTGGAATTGAACAGGAAACACGGCGGTTATCTAAGTATGTGTAGTACCTCCATTATATGTAAGTCTTTTGTTGTGATTTGTTAAAATATTATAGAAAATTTGATTCTAAACTTATGTGGCCAATAACTTACCTTATCAGTGCTTTTGCTGGAAGTCAAAAGACAGAAAATCAATTTGGTATCAGTTATTTCTCACTCTCAAGAATGCACATGGACTATGAAATGTTGATAACTGTTTTGCATTGAAGGGTTTAGCAAGAAATGGATTTCAATAGAAATTATTTTTACATTACTGTAAAGAGAATAGCTGTTGTGTGTGTTTCTCCCTTCCTCCCCCCATTCGTGTAGTAAATATCTAACATCATGGGCACAAAAACTAAAACAAAACCAGCCGAAAAGAACAAATATGGAAGAAGAAGGGTATATGAACTCCATGCAAGGAAATGAGCAAGCAAAGAAATTAACATTTGAGAATGTAAGTGATATACTACTCCTGCCTGGGATGTTTCTATGTAGATGTTGTTGTTATGACCTGATCCAGCAAAGCACATACATACATGCTTAATTGTAAGCATGTGAGTAGTCCCATGACTACTAACATTCTTAAAGTTAAGCACATGTGTAAGTCTTTTGTTGAATCAGGGCTTTCTTATCAGATTATTATATATTTACCTTCATAGCTATTTGTTTTTATTCCCTGATTTCTGTTTTATATTAACTTGCCCCATTGACCTGAGGTTCTTTTGTCTGGATTTTACCTATAAATATTGAAAATAATGGCCACCTGTGACAGTGTCCTATAGAAAAAAGTTCAATTAAAGCTTTAACTAGGAGTTACTTTATACAATGTGTAATTTTTATAAATGATCTTGTACTTTGCAAATGTTTGTGTTGTATTATATCCAAAAAATATCTCCCTAAAAACATAGGGTCTAATGTGAGGTGAAGTCCTTGGGAATTGAGTGTACTTAGCATCTCCTAGGAGACACCAATCACCCTTCCAGATTGGGCCCTTAAGCAGCTGGTAGTTTGTATTGGATTTTATCTTTTAGGATAAAACTCATGGTAGTTATCCTTTTTTCAATCATTGGTTGATGCAAGCACAAGGAACTCTTTCTATGCACATATATGGCTTCACTAAAATAAACTGGCCCATGAATTCAATTATAGTATGGGGCTAAAAGCACACAATCAAACCTACCTATGATAGAATTTTGGGACACTGGATTAGATGTTCAAAACCACTTCTGGTAATGTACATATTAAGGCCCTGATATTTAAGCTTTTTGTGCTGTAGCTCCAAAGTTATGTTGCCTTTTCTTTTAATATTCTTTGTACTGTCTGTCCAGAATGCATTTACTCTTGTATTTCCTTTCACATGTCCTTGAATAAAAGTGCCAGCTGGAATGACATTTTCAACCTTAAAGGAGCAATATACAGTATAATAATTTACATACTAATTTCAGAATCTGGTCAGACCTCTAACTATGAAGCTTTAGAACAATGGCAATTGTACTAATTGTCGTACACCTCTCTCCTTACACCATTTTAAGGAAGAAATTCCTACACAGCTGTTTAATGACTCTACCTTCCAGAAAGTAGCAGCCTTGAGGATTGTTAATTACCTGGCTTTATAGGGTGCTGCCTGTTCTCTTTCCTTTTAGTCTCTTTGCTACTGTGGAAGTATTCGGTTGAGACCTCTTTATTTTTTATTGTCATGCCTCTGTAGAGCAGAGGAAAGAAATTTAAAAAGCAAAGTTAAGAAAGAAGAATTTTAAAAAAAAATGTGGAGGTGGGGCAAGAGATACAACATGCGATGCAATGATTCGGGAAAGTTGTTTTGCTTTGTTTTTTGTTCCTACTTTCCCTTTCAGGAAATCCTCCCCTTTTTCAGTCCTGAGCTATACTAAGCTTTTCAATTCTGCCAAGCAGCAATAGCTCCGTGCATTTGGAACTGAGCGCTATCAGTATGCCGAAAGGGAGGGGCTCTCCTAGTTGACTGTAATGTCTTCAGGCCCTAGTATGCTCTTGAGAAAGCTTGAATGTACTGAAGGATAGTATTTTGTCTTGGTTAAGTATTTCTTCACTGTTTTCCCCAGCTCTGTTCAGCAGCCCTTCTTGAAGTGTATTTCCCACTCTCTACTCCTTTGTGGTTTGGTCCTTTTTACTTTTCAGATGATATTGGAGGGAGCTTAGCTAGTCTTTCAATCTTTCCGTTGGGCACCCTGACTGTAAAATCCAATTTTGTATGCTCTGAAGGGGGAGAGTGGTAGGTAATGGATTGTATGATGCAGTCCTTAGAAAGTACAAAACCTGAAGTTGCAGGCATTAGGGACTTTCTTCCTAATAAGAAATATCTTGGAATCACTTGCAACTAATTGGATATCTGTGATATAAAAACTTGTTTTATGCCAATGTATGTTCAGTGTATTAAGGAAAGTAATATACTGCACATGTACAGTTATTTCAGAAAACAATATATCAAATGTATTGAAACTTAGGAAAGATTGTATTTTGCATTGAAGACTACAGACCTACTACATTTGACTCCTTTTCAAGAAAATATCTTCAGAGTGCAAGGTCAGTGTTTCCGAAGAAGAACACAGGAATTGCCAAGCTAGTCTAGTATCCTGTTTCTGACAGTGGCCAGTACCAGTTGCTTCAGCAGAAGGTTCAAGAAACCCTGCAATAGGTAGCTGTGAAATAAACTCCCCTAGGATAAATTTCCTCTTAATCCCCCAATAGTTAGAGGTGGGATGGTGCCGTGAAGTATGATGTTTTATATCCATTGCAAAACTGTTATTTTTTTAATATTAAAGGTGGGCTTAGAGAGGGTTTGAATTAGAGACAGAAATAAACAATGACTCCCATCTTGAAGTTTGCCCCCCAAAATATTAGTGCATCAGTGTACTACATCAGAGGTCTTGCAGATACGGTCTTTATGAGAGTTGCGGATACTCGGCATCTCTTTGGATGAAGTCCTACTCACGTCCTTAGTGTTTGTTTCTTCATTACAAAAGCTGTTTTCATTCACTGAATATAAAACAATTTCTGGAGTTTCCCTTAGGCTGGACTAAGGAGTTTTGAGATTTTCCAAGGTTTGCTCTGTTTGATTCCAGGTTCGTAAATAGGGTCAGAAAGCTTCAAAGACTCTGCTATATTGTTGGCTTTAAAGATGATGCAATTAACTTTGAAACCATCTGGAAAACATTACCAAGGCACAAAAAAGGTCATTTTATTAGAGTTTTGACAACTTCATGGGTTGAGATGATGAAAGCTTCAATAAAAAAATTTGTACAGAGCCATACCGGTTCATTTGCCATATTTTCCTATACCTTCTTAAAAGCCCAGTGCCCAGAAAACTTATCAATTTCATTACTCTAGCTGAGCAGTGAAATTGACAACTATGACAGCCTCAGATTTTACCAGTTACCCTCATTTCCGGTCTCTCTCTCTTGCCATCCTTCCCTGTCTCTCTCTCACTCCTTCCTCCTCTCAAATCTATGGCAAAAAATTTGGCGTGGCACTTTTATATTCCCCAGCATTGGCATGCTGCTCAAAGCCGCCTAGGCTCAAAGGCCAACGTCCCCTCTAGCCCAGGTACATACTTGAGTTGTGCACCCCTGGTGTAACGGTGGTAACTCTACCCACACTAGATCTGACAGGCATATCACGGCCTTATATACTCAGCTCTTCTTCCAACATATGACTCGCATTAGTCTGTAAATATAAAATCCCGTGGAAAATTGAGTGTTGGGGTACTTATTAAAATTTTCAGAAGTTAGGGGGTACTTGCTACTAAAAAGGTAGAGAAACACTGCCTTGTAAGGTTAAGATGATAGACAGTATTTGCCTCCTGATTCCTGGAAGGTGGAGTCATAACAGCTGAATGTAAGAAATTCCAGTCTTAGTATGGGGAGAGAGAATAACACATTTATTGGTAAGTAAGTTGTCTCAATAATTGCACCTTTTATGGAGCAAAAAATCAGATGACTGTCAAGCTGACAATGGGAGAGTTCTTAATTTTGTGAAATTTCACAAAACCACGTTCAACTAAATGTATTAGCACTTGAACTAAATAAAAAAAGTGGGTTTCCAAATGTGGGATGGGCGTGTTTTTTGTTTTGTTTTTTCAGCAAATACAATATGCTGTGTTTGTTGGCGACAGCATATTGGATATACATCTTATGGGCCTCAATGTCAATTCAGTTGAATGGACATGAATCATGTCATTAAACTAAAAATTTAATTCAACGTTTAACAAAAAAATAAATGTTTTAATGCAATTTTTTTGAACTGGTGTATTTTTATTACTTTCTGTATTTTTCTGCTTTTTTATAGTCCATAAACCATTTATTTTCCCTTTGGAATTTTAGACTAGTGTTACTACTGCTGCTTCACCGTCTTACGCTTTTTACCTCAGCCAGCCAAATGAGAGTCCAAATTCCTTAGCGTCTGAAACTTCAGGTATAGTTAATTACTAGTTTATTACTAGTAAAGCCTGACATTCCTTTTTTTTTCTTTTGGATTCCCAATATTTAGAACTCAGTGCTGTAACGGTTACCTCTTCTGTTATGTATGTGATCTAAGTTTGTTTCTAGCATTGGCAGGCTGTTAAACCTTTTAAAATCACAATTCTGATTATCATCTTGCTATTCTCCCACTTCAACCCAGTGGTGGCTATGGCAGCCAATATCTCACTAGAAGGTAGAGTTAGGATGTAAATCAAAGGATCTCAGGCAATATTTCAAAACCTACTAGGACTAAAATCGTTATGATTAGTAAACATTTTCAAGTATCTGTTCAGTTCAGTGATCAAAGGGGGTGTGGAAACTTGAAAACAACACTGCTGTAAGCCTAAAGCATGTTTCCATACTCCTTTCCCAGATATGTGAGCAGACTGTACAGGCCTGTTTTGTCAATCAAACCTACACAATCAACTCTCATGTTTTGATCAGAACATACTGAAGATCCATTTTAGGAACAAGACTGAGTACAGAAATACATCTATGCAAATTTACTACATCTGCTTATCACCCACTGAGACAGAAGTGTGAATTTTAAGGCAGCAACTTGGACTCGGGGCTGTTTTTGTCCCATTGATGCTGGGTCTTCTAATTCTGGAGGACTTCATTAGCCTACTCCAGAGTGCTGATCCAAACCAAAGAGTAGGCAATTCAGAGTTATGTCTAGAGCTAGATCCTCATTCTCATAGCTCCAGTGGCTTCAATACATATATGACAATGTACATTAGTGGAGGATATGGCCTCTAGAGCACAAGGAGTAAGCCCAAATATTTTCACTAATTTATTGGTGCTACATCTCTGGAGTGGTATAGTGTAATGCTTGTATATTTTTGTTAAAACCTCTTGATGCAAATTGCTACTACCAAAGATTGAAGTAAGATGCTTAAATAGACACTAATATTTAATACAATTGCTACATTGGCTATGAAAATATCAGCTGCATAACAGACTTCACTATTTTTGTTATATAGAAGTGAACTTTAAAATTGTGCTATATCTTTTATTTTGTTTCTCAGGACTTACATACTGGAAATTAGATGAAAAGGAAATGTATCACTCTTTGCCTGAAAATTTCAGAAATGAATTTTCTAATATTTTTGCCACAAAAGTGTCATCAGATCAGGTACTTTTTTGTACTTGCTTTGAAAATCCTCTAATTGTTCTTTGTTTCCTATTCGACTCTTTTGCATATTGTAAAGGGCAGTCTCTACAATCTGCCTGCTATAGGGACCATCTAATTTCTTTTGTGATCCTGGGGCTGTTGAGGTCAGACGAGGTGCTCAAGCTACCAATAGAAGCCCCTTAGTTTAAAGAGAAGGAGTTAGAGGCTGGGTATGTTCCATGAAGGAGCCTGAACTCTGGATCTCTGTTATCTTTTCCCACTCCTAGTAGGACAGTAACTGAGTCGTTGATCTTTTAAAATTTAGGGCATGTGAACACTGAAGCTGGGTGTGTACCTCCCAGCCTGGGGAGACAGGCATAGGCTACCTCTACTCGAGCTAGCACACACAAAGTAGCAGCATGGATGTTGTGGCATGGGTTAGCCAGCTGAGTACAAACCTTCCCCTACCTACTGGATCTGTACTTGGGTGGCTAGCCCATGTCACTGCCTGTGTTGCAATGTCCACACTGCTATTTTTAATGCACTAGCTCAAGCTGAGCTTGCACATGTCTTTCTACCCAGGTTGGTAAGTGTGCTCCCAGCTTGTTCCCATCCTAAGGCTGCAAGGCTTCCACTCGCCTGCCTTTTGAGAAGGGGTGGGTTGAAGAGGGTGTATGTGAGTAAAGAAGATGAGCAATTCATAATCCTGACAAGCAGGATGGGTGGGGAAGAGATACAGTTAATAACACGTTATTTTGTAAGGTTCGTATGTATCTTTATATTGTATGTTTGCCCAGAGTTTAGTTGGGTACATTTTATACCATACATGGGAAGAGGGAGGAGTTACTTAGAGACATCTCCCAAAAAATTGCATATGAACTTCATTAGTAATTAAAGTATCTTTAAACCTGGGGGCCTCAATGTCTTGTCACTCCAGTGATTTACAATTTTATATTTATTTAGCTGGTCTTATGTAAGTTTCGGTGCCTAATGGAAAGATGAGAAGGTGGAGAGACAATTATGAATTAACCATATCAGTCATGCTTCAGATGATCCATTTTCATTTTGATTGAATGGTGGGCTTCTGTTGTTTAACCCTGTCAATTACAGAGAGAAGTAAATTTCCCCATGGAAATACCTTTTTTGCGGTTAACTCCCACTCTCAAATTCTGCTTCTTCTTTATTCACTTGCATTTGACAAACTGCTGTTTAATGGACTTGTGGGCTGTCAGATGGAGAAATTGTAGTAAAGTTGAAGAAAAGGCAGAAGTGCTGCTCTTCAGTCATTCACGACATCATTGTCTCTCCTAAATGTGTAGACACTATTGTTTTGAAGGATAAGCAACCAGAAATAATTGTTGCATTGAGCGCCTCATTATCTTCAATCTTGTAGCGTCTACTGGAAACTAATCTGCTTTTAACTTGTATAGTTGGGAACAGTAAAATAAAGTTATCACCTGCTTTTTATCTTATTTGAATACTTCAGACATTCAGAGAGAGCGACTTATCATTCACAAAGGATTTATACATTTAATTGAAAACTCAGTGATTTTACTTGGGTGCATTGAACAAGCCATTCCTAATGTCTCCATTTTTTAAATTAAATGTATTAAATGAAGATTGCTTTAATATCATGGGTGTTTTAATCAGGGAAACAATTAGCAATTTTGTTATTTTTTTAAGTCCTCTTCTGGTGATGAGATGAAGCCATCATTGAAGGATATTTACCATAAAAAACAAAGGGAAAACAAGCAGCTGCCAGAATGGAATCTCATTTCTCCATCCCAGCCAAGTCACCCACCAGAGGTAACATTTATTTGCATATTAGTACCTCATGTTTGAACAGAAACATTTGGCACATTATGAGATTTCAGATTGGTTGTTCTCTCTCATTTTCCACTCACAAACCAAGTTCTAACTCTTGACACAAAGATAAAATGTAGATTGTGGAGATCTTCATTACATTATCTAAACTGTATGAAGGTCCATGATATTTGATTTTTCCCTCATCTTTCTTGAATCAGCAATGAAATAGTTAATGACTATTTAAGAGTCAACCTTGTTAAGTTTTAGAACCAAAATCCTTTAAAATAATTATGGATAGATAGCACACCTTTCTTACAGCTAGTGTTTCAAATTCCCTGCACACTTGGGCAGATATCACTGTATCCAATTTACATTTGGCTCACATTTTAAAAGTTTTCTTCACAACTACAAGTGCTAGAGACCAGTCCCTTTTTAAAATGACATTCAGGAACACAAGTAGCAGCCACCAGGAAAAAGTGCCAGCTCACCAACCTGCAGCAAGTTCTACATCTGTTTATTGCTACTAAATAACTGTTGTAATAATAATAATTTCTATATAATAGATTATATCTCTTTCTAATGGATAAAATGATTCTTCGTTCATAAAATCCAGTCATAGTTTATTAGTAGTATAATTTATTTCATAGGTCTTAACGCTAGATCCAACATTGCATATGAAACCCGGTGAGAAGAATCTAGGACATTGTTTTGTCAGTACTCTTGGTGAGAAGACTCCTTTTTCTCCAGACTCTATAGCGGATCCCACTTTTTCAAGTCATTCTGACACTGATTCCTTTTCACATATAAGTAACATAACTTCACCTCAAGTAGGTGGTACTCCAAAATGTACTTCCAGCACTAAAGTTTTACATTTGGACCCCTGGGAAAATCATGGATTCAAAAATGAAACCAAGACTGGCTGTTCTTTTCCCATGGCATATGCTGATGTGAATAATGATCCGTTAATCAACACCGAGGATGAAGAAAGTTTAACTTCAGCTCCCTCTTCAATCATCCAGTCCCAGTTTCCATGTGCTGACAACAATGTAGAATATAGTATTTCAGTGACATCCTTCGAAGATCCGGTGATGTTGTCAAAGTAAGCATTTTTTGTTTTTTATCTTATGTAAATTATCCTTTTTTCATAAAAATAATATTTAAAAATACAAAAATCAGCAAATTGGAGGGGGGAAGTTGGACTAGCTCAAAAAACACTGATAGAATGTCACTTAATGAAGTTTTTCTTGGGTAATGCAGATCTGTGCATACCCTCTATGAGGTAACTAATACCCCGATTTTACAGATGAGAAAAAACTGAGGTACAGAGAGGTGAAATGATTTATCCAACACCACCCTATAATTGGGTGTGAGAGCCAGCATTAGAACCCTGTCGCCCTATCCCATGCACATCATTAAACAGCTTGCACAGGAGGTAACATGACTGCTAACATATCTGTGCCTCTGTTGTCACTATTTATAAAATGGAGATGATAATACTTACCTATTTCTGTGAGTAAATATGAGAATTAATGTGTATAAAACATTTCAAAGGGATAAAATGTATATGTATTCTTATTTGTGCCCTCTGCTAAGAGGAGCAAAGAGCCACACTATCCAATGTAAAGCAAATATCCCCTCCCTCCCTCTGTTCAAGCTGTGTCACTTTCTGCAGAGACCAGACATGTAAGGTGTACATGGCTTTCCAAAGGGATCATGGCTTGGAGATCATTTGAGTTTTTCTTCTGTTTGTTTTTCCTATTTTAATTCAATATGCGTATCTTCTATTGGGCTGTGCAGGGAGAGACAAGAAAAGCCTTGAATTTATTAGTATGCATATCTATATAAAAGCACTTCGGGCTTGACCCTGCACCATTCAAACCAACTTTTTCCATTGACCTCAACAGGAGTAATAGTCCTGAGGGGAGAGAAATTAATGTAGTAATAAATATGGCAATGGCTTTAATGTTAGATTGCCAGTGGATGATAATGTGAACTAGGGTAAGATTTCCACTCTGTGAAGTGGGAAAAACATTAATTTTTGTTCTTAATTTTAAAATCAGGATTAGGCAGAACTTGAGGGAAAAACATGCCCGACACATAGCTGATCTACGAGCTTATTATGACTCAGAGATCCATAGCTTAAAACAACAACTAGAGGCAAGTCATAAAACTGCTTCATCTGAAGAGCTGAAGAAAATCAATCAAAATCTTGTTGATAGGTAATATTTATTTTTGTGACTGTGTGTGTGTGTATTCTATATGATTTTCCCACAATTAGGGATTTTAAACATGGTTAGAAGTTTATTTCATTCCAATTCTGAAGATTTATGTATGAATAATACTAATATTTAATGTTAAACAAAAATCTGTAGTTAACTAACACCTCTGTATAGCATGAATATAAAACTTATTGTTGGGCAGTGAGCCGGTACTGTTTGGGTCCAAAATTGTAGGCCTGGCTTGGACCTAATAGCCACTGAAATGAACCAAAGGTTTGCCAAAGAAAGTCCACTAGGTTGGACCCAGTATTTGTATGTTAGAGATTGCTCTGAGCAATTTGTAGCAAAAGTATTTGTGTTTCAGCTTGTGTTCACCAGTTTGATGGTAATCTCCATTTGTCTTGATCATCTTTGTCAAAGCAATAAATAATGTATGGCCAATTTTGAATCTACAGCTTACTTCATAAAAGTTTCTCAGCTGTTTCTGCAAGCTAATGCTCTCTGGCCAATATTACAGCCAACTATGCTTTTATATATAATATGCTCTGTTCAGCACAATTTGAATGTTTTTCATATTGACACATAGAATCCTAGCACTGGAAGGGACCTTGAGACATCTTCTAGTCCAGTCCCCTGCACTCAAGGCAGGACTAAATATTATCTAGACCACCCCAACAGGTGTTTGTCTAACCTGTTCTTAAAAACCTCCAATGACAGAGATTCCACAACCTCCCTAGGCAATTTATTCCAGTGCTTAACTACCCTGATAGTTAGGAAGTTTTTCCTAATGTCCAATTTAAACCTCCCTTGCTGCAATTTCAGCCCATTGCATCTTGTCCTATCCTCAGAGGTTAATGAGAATAATTTTTATCCCTCCTCCTTGTAACAGTTTTCAAGTACATAAAAGGTTATCGTGTCCCTCCACAGTCTTCTCTTCTCCAGACTAAACAAATCCAATTTTTTCAATCTTTCCTCGTAGGTCATGTTTTCTAGATCTTTAATCATTTTTGTTGCTCTCCTCTGAACGTTCTCTAATTTGTTCACATCTTTCCTGAAATGTGGTGCCCAGAACTGGACACAATATTCCATCTGAGGCCTTATCATCACCAAGTAAAATGGAAGAATTACTTCTTGTGTCTTGCTTAAAAAACTCCTGCTATAATACAGCCCAGAATATTTGCTTTTTTTGCAACCATGTTACACTGTTGACTCCTATTTAGCTTGTGATCCCTAACAACCTCCAGATCCCTTTCCACAGTACTTCTTCCTAGGCAATCATTTCCCATTTTGTTTGTGTGCAACTGATTGTTCCTTCCTTAGTGGAGTACTTTGTATTTGTCCTTATTTAATTTCATCCTGTTTACTTCAGACCAGATTGTTCTGAAATTTAATCCTATCCTCCAAAGCACTTGCAACACCTCCCATCTAAATCATTGATAAAGATACTGAACAGAACTGGACCCAGAACTGATCTTTGTGGGACCCCACTCAATATGCCTTTCCAGCTCGACTGTGAGCCACTGATAATTACTCTCTGAGAACGGTTTTCTAACCAGTTATGCACCCACCTTATAGTAGCTCCATCTAGGTTGTTGTTTCCCTGGTTTGTTTATGAGATGGTTATGAGAGACTGTATCAAAAGCCTTACTAAAGTCAAGATATATCACATCTAGTGCTTCCCCCCCATCCATAAGGCTTGTTGCCCTATCAAAGAAAGCTATTAGGTTAGTTTGACATGATTTGTTCTTGACAAATCCATGCTGACTGTTACTTACCACTTTATTATCTTTAGGTCTTTGCAAATTGATTGTATAATTATTTGCTCCTTTATCTTTTGAGGTACTGAAGTTAAACTGACTGGTCTGTAATTCCCTAGGGTTTTCCTTATTTCCCTTTTTATAGATTGGCACTATATTTGCCATTTTATAGTCCTCTGGATCTCTCCCGTCTTCCATGACTTTTTGAAGATAATCTGCACTCTGACTCAGGAACATCTAACTACTGCAGGAGGTGGTGTTTGTGATCCAGGAGGTGGCAATATTCCCTCTCAGTCAATATTGAAACAATGACCCAGCATCGTATTAGGGAGCACTGATTTTTTGGTGGTGCTTTTTTTGTATAAGACCAAACCTAAGGTCATTTGTGATCATTAAAAATTCTCTGCCCTTTTCATAAGAAATGGACTGTTAACTCTGAAACCTGACTAAATTGTAGCTTGATTAATTACATTTTTACCTATTTAAATTCTCACATAGTTTCAGTTACATGGTAGAGTATTATTTGCTTCCTGCCCTAATCTGTTTTATAACGTTGGTATAAAATGTCAACCATTTGTTCATTTTCAGAGATGTTGCTTTTCAGGATAAATGAAATAATTCCTTTGTGTCTATTTTGTTTATCCATTTGTAAAGTGCTTTTAAATCTTTTTGGGTAAAAGATGCTACACATATGTAAAGTTATGTTAATTTAGAAGAAAAAAGGTTTTTTTATTTGGTAAATTCTTTGGTAATTTAAAAAAAATTTATGCCTCTAGGTGTGACCACTTAGATGCTGCTCTCAATGAAGCTAGTACTCGCATGAGAACCCTTGAAAATAAGAATAATATGCTAGAAATGCAAGTGGTAAGTATATATTGTGGGTAACATGGATTAAAGTAGTTTATTAAGTGAAAAGGAAAAGTGCAACCTTTAACTATTAATTTAATCTATATTTTATGTTGCCCTCATCCAATCTACACATAATATGAACAGCCAGATCATATTTGTGCAAATACTAAGTTCTTGGCCTTGAGAATCTCTTGATCTACAAAATCACCATCTTTTGAGTGGCATTCCTACTACACTCCAATCACAGCCCATTCTCATGCAAAGAAATTGTGTCATCATGTGAGTTCTCTCTGCCGTTTTATTCCCACACTCCCTTCCCAGTGCCTGATGGGCAAGCTATGCTCTACGGATGTGACCTTCCTTATCCCTTTCTGTTTGGGGTTTGGTTGAGAACCTTGACCTGTGTGCATTTTTTAATTTTATAGTTATAAATAACCCTGTTACCCCATCTTCCTTCCAATTTTAGTAAGAACTAAAGTTCACCATCAGAATACTAAAGACATGTGTTTCTGATTTTTTTCTCTCTTTTTTCTCTTTTCTCTCTCTCTCTCTCTCTCTCAAAAAAAAAAAAAAAAAGTGAAGGGGGGGGAAGGCTAACTAATTACTTCCTTTTCTTATTTTACACATGGGTGGCAACGCAAATTCCACGTGCAGGGAGGCAAAAAGAACTATTCCTTTATCTATATTTACCCTACGATAGGTTGTAAAGGCCTAGTTGGGGCAAAATAGACAAGTCCTCCTTTCATGACACACACCTTTCCTGGCTAGGCCTGGGCCAGTTCTTTCATGGCTGTATAGCAGTCTGATTCCTTGTTAAAGAACAGGAAATATTCATGCAAGATGGAAATTGGGTGTCTTGTCTTGAATCTTTAGTTTTATAGTCCAATGCACTGCGCTAAATAAACTTTTTTCAGTTTGTTCCTTATTAAAAATTAACTTCTGCTTTCTATCCTTGTAAGATTTAAGATTATAACTTTAATATTAGAGACAAAATCTGTCATGTAAATATTTTAATTAATCTTGTTTTTGTTTTGTAGACAGATTGGAGAGAACGCTTTTATGCAGTCAGTAATACTTCCAAAGTTTTGCAAGAACGTATTGAAGAAATGCGCACGAGTCATAAAGAGAAGGATAACACTATTAGCCGACTAAAATCTAGGCTTAAGGATCTAGAAGAAGCATTTGAAAAGGCTTACAAGCTGTCAGATAATAAAGATGCCAGGTTAAAGGAAGAAAATAAAATGTTTCAAGATGTAAGTGAGAAAATAAGCAATAATGGTTTACAATTGCCATGAACTGTAAAAGTCCTAGATACTTTTGGCATAATACTCAAAATTTACTGCAGCAAAATCTGTTTCAAGTGATCAGCCAAGGGACCAGGAAAATTCAGTCCTGTAGGAGGAGGTGGCAGTTAAATAAAAGTTGAACAAGATTATATTAGAAATGTAATGGATATCTTGAAGTAGTTGTTTAAGACACCAAATCATCTACTCAAATTGGTCATTAGTGCAGATTTCATTGTGTTTTGTTACAATTGTACATACTAAAAGAAAAGGATATTTATAGTATAGCTCATCTTGTAATTTTATTACTTTTTAAACTAGTAGTTCATTTTACTGGCATTATAGAGAAATAAGTATTATTTATATCCTTCAAGTCCAGATGGCTAGGTGTTGTTTTGCAACAGCAGGGAGACAGATCTTTAAAGACTCTGCCTACTCAGTTTCTTTTCTGTCTCCAGCAGTTAAATAATTGTGCTAGCTTAGCTTACCATCTGTGTGTCTGGTAAGCTAACATTTTCTGAACTAATTTTAGAACAAGTTTCTCATTGACTTTTTTTTTTTAATTCACTGGGGATGAGTTGAAGTTCTGTACTGTAACTCTGTGGATTGTTCAGATTTTGTGTCTTACTGCAGACCAAATTAAGAGAACTTTGCTCTCTGGCTTCTCATTAATACTTTATATTAAAATTAATTTGTCTTTACAGAATGGATGTTAGCGGTGAGAAGCTATTAGATGCTTTAGCTCCCTTTTTAGGATGGGATTCTCAAAAGTGCTCTCTGTTGGCCAAAATCTTTTCTTTTAAAGTCTTTGGAAAATTTGACCATTGATTTCAGTGGGAGCAAAGCAAAGCCACTATTGAGCACCTTTGGTGGGAAAGTTATTTTTGTTTCCTTTTTCTTTTCAGCCATTTTTTCTGATTATTTTCTTGTCATCTTTTAATGAAGTTTTTATATTTTTGTATTTTTAATAAAATTCATTTTAGAAAAATCTAATGTACTCCAATCGGGGTAGTGCTAAAGCTGCTAAAGCACACAAGGATTATTAGATAAGTCAACAAACTGCCAACATTATTCGTGCAAACAAAAAGAACTGCCAAAATTTTAGAAACAAAGCCTTCTAAGGAAATTCTGACTTTCTGGACTTATCCCATATTATGTACTTTTATACATATGTCCCAAATATTTAAAAGTATGTCTCGGAGTTGGAAGAAAAATGTGGATTTAAAACCAAAACAGCTATCAGCAATAAAAAGGACTTACTCCTGAACAGAGACAACTATATTGATCAATAAACATGAATTCATTAAGAATCACTCCCAAAAATAATTTCTTTATATTGTTCAGTCATACTCTCCTAGAGTGAAGACACCTCTCAACCTTAATTAAAGCCTCGGCTCAGCAAAGCACTTAAGCATGTGCTGCATCTGGATCTAAGGGCTTAAAATGTCTTAAATAGTGTACCTCTTCTTGCAAGTGTCCCGCTCAGTGATGATTTTCCACCCATTCTGAATAAGGAGATCCATATTCAATACTTTTCATATGGTGTTGGCCCTGATCTTGCAAATTATTCTCCAATACTGAATCTGTGCATAGCCCCATTGACTTTAATGCAGCTCCATGGGTAGGCAGAGGACTCTCTGTTCAAACAAATTTGCAGGATGGCGGGTTTTAATCAGAAAAGTGCTCTATGAAAATGATTTGGGTCCACATCCTATAAACTCTGACTCCCACAGTTAATTTCATAGGTCTTCAGGATCTGGCCCACAATTGTATCCATATTACATTTATTCAGTTTACATTGAAATGATTTTTAACTTTTATACAGACTTCAGACAGTTTTAATGCCCAGACTTAAATATTACATTATCTGTGTTGCAAATACTCCACGGGACTATGTATATTAAGAAAACCTATTTCCATTGGATTTTATTTTTTTGGGTAAATTTTCAATCGATTGTAAAGTTTCATAAAACAAACGTTTTTACAAACCTTGAAGTTCAGGCATATCTGATTTGGCAATATGTCTTCAGCTTTTTGCCTCACGTAAACTATTCATCAGTTTGAATAAGTTTTACATTTAAATCTTAATGGTCAAGATTGTCCCTTACCCTATGTGTTGAAACAGAGTGTAACGGGGTATAAGGTGCCTCCTTACTTCTGTGTGCTCTTGCTGGGGCCCAGCGTTGGAAGGAAAGCAACCACCATGCGACTGCTACTTCCTCTTCGCTCCTATGCAGGTGGGCTGGGGCAGGCAATCAAGTAATGGTTGGCTCCTTTCTCCAGTGTATCAGCTGCTTCACACTGGCAGGGAGGGTGAAATAGTCTGCTACTGACATCAATCTTTAGTAAACTGGTGTGCTAAACCACTGGAGCGAGAGGGGAGCCAAGGAGAGAAGTTTAATTCTCTAAGTCACAAATTCCCTCCTGTGTCTGCATCTTAAATTTACAATTAGAAATACACAGTCTAGCCTACTGTAAGGGAGCAAATATGCTACAATTCTTATTTTGCTTGTAGCTAATTGGCTTAAACTTTATTTCTTTAATTGGACTTTTGCTTTATGCCAATAACTTTAAAAGAAATTAAAATGCATATTAAATTATAAAAGTTTAGTTTTCCATTATGTTTTAATTTTATTACTTGCAATTTTTTCCTTTTAGCTTCTGGGAGAATATGAATCGCTTGGAAAAGAACATGAAAGAGTAAAGGTAAGTAGGCATTGGTTACTTTTTATTTAAAAATTTTTGTTTTGGAAAAAAAAAAATCTGTGTTACATAGTTTTATTGTATATATTTTTAAAGGAGTGATAGTACTGGAATGTCCAGATACCCAACTACAAATGAGAGGATGATATTTGAATCAAGGGAATTAAAGTCAGGGATAATTTTGCAAGGCCACAGTGTAGGGCCCAGTTATGTCACCATGAGACTAAAATCCTGAAAATGGCACAGAAATATGTATTTATTGAATATTTATGTATTTTAAAAAGGATTACAGGGATGAATCCATGTATATTTTAACTAATGACTTCATAGTGTGTATGCAGTGTCATAGAAGGAGGAAGAGCATGAAGTTTAGAGTACATCGGATGAAGAAGGAAATCTTATTGTTTGTATATTCATAGGCATCAAGGATATTGCAAAGTCAAATTGAAGTCTAAGGATTTTGTTTTAACATAACTCCCTTTCAAATAGAAAGGTGATGCATGTTGTACATTTTCAAGATAGATGAAGTTACTAATTTTTTCCCTTGTACTGTTTCTGCACTTGCTACTTTTTTGTTTGTGTATTTTATAGGATACATTGAATGCAACTGAAAATAAATTGCTTGATGCAAACACCCAGATTTCTGATTTGAAAAGGTAAAATGTGAAACCATCTAAGTACTATCTTAATAAAGTGAATCTAGGTTATAGTGCATTTAGCATTTAATCCTTGATAATGAAAGTTATTGCATGTCTTTAGAACCAGTTGCAGTTTGTAAAAATTAAGCAATTTTGTACAGATGTTGAATTATTTCATGTTACATTGCACAAATAAGAGCCTGGAATGTATGGGTTGCATCTCCTCTTCTGTTGTCACTCAGTTCAGCCAGTCCACTGCTCATGTTTTTCATGCCACAGTTCTCTCCTCAAAAGCCCTCATTTTCAGCAAACCAGTCCTTGTTCTGGTTTTCAGGAATGTGGATGCTGACAGGAATTTGCTGCTCAACATTATGGCTCCTAGGCATGAATAAAGAACAGGAAGGTGTTCCATCTATAGATCAGGAATAATACCTCCTATGGCTGTCTCTCCAGCTGCCTGTACCTGTCTCCTGGCTGATAGAGCAGCAGTCCATTGAGTTCACATTTTCTGGGTAGGCATCAGGCAGGGCACATGGCCAACAAGGGATGAATGTCAGGGCCAAAGTTCAGTCGGAATTGTGCATGGCTATAGACTGCTGAAAGTCTTCCAGTCTCAGATTTCTCAGCCATTCCCTTGCAAGCCTGCTAAACAGAGCATTCAGGGAGGCCATAGAGGCAGGGGAAGAGGGACTTTACTCTGGAAAAGCTCTAATATAGGCCCCACAGGATCTCTGAAAGCAGGAGTCAAGGGCAGTTCATTCTAGTATTCCTCTTGCTCTGTCTGTTTCTTTCTGGTTCTGTGTACTGCTGGGGCATAAGCCATTCCAGATTGGGTGAACCTTAATGGAAAAGGTTATTTTTTGTTTTCCTATCTTAAAAACTATAGTTCTGTGATAGGATCTGTACGACACTTTTCAGGGTTACATGAGATGAATCACTGCCGCCAGCTTACAGTGTGAGAGCCGTGCCTTAGCCCTCTAGGAGAGAGCATCCTCAGCTACTGGCTGTTGGCAGCACAAGCATTCTGCACTGGGCTATACAAGCCCCTCTCTCCCAATGCAGATTAGAAGTTTTACACACCCCACTTTGATACACTTGTGTGCCCAATTCTTTATTGTCTGGACACCCACAGTATACACTGATCCACTGCCTTCATGGTAGCAGTGCACCTCTCTTCACCATTTTCCTTAGCACAAAGCACTTAGACATGTCTACAGTAAAACCAAACTGAATTTTATTTAACAGAGCTTGAGATATTCAAAAATAAGGGTTTGAAAACATAAGGTTACAAGTAAAAGAAAAAACATATACAAAATCATATACTTATTAGCAAGTTACTTTCCTGTCTAATAAGGTATTTCTCACGCAATGGTCAGTCCTTGCAGCATTTGTCGAGTTCAGAAAGCTAGGATCTATCTTTAATGAGACACCATCCCCCTGGTAGAATATCTCCTCTGTAATGGAACAAATCTTGTGCCCTTTTCCCAGGGGATTCCCTTATTCAGAGATTTTTTTTTTTCTGGGGTTCGTTTGAGTTTGTAACTCCTCAAGCTTGCACCTGGTCCTCATAGTAAACATAGAGCTGGCTCCACAGATGTCCATTGTTCCCAATATTGATTGAGTTAGCCCTGAGGCCCACCTTGCCTCGCCTCAGGTGACAAGTTCAGCAGTTTTGAAAACTAATATTCTACATTTTATGTATCTTTTAAATTATTTCCCTTACAAACATCTCCCAGTAACCATGACAATCAGCTAGTTCTTAGCTTTCAGCAGAGACTACACACAACCGCTGTGGTGAAATATTGAGAAGATGGTTGGACACAGGTAACATACCTGCCTGGGTATACCTGGGCATGTCTGTGTCACAGTTTCTCCCAGTCTAGAAGTACAAGGTTTTGGGTTTTACACTTTAACTCTGATTGCAGATTTAATAGAATTCTTGCAAAGGGTTGGTTAATTGAAGGTGTGGACTATTCTGTGTGGAGAGGAGAGAGTGTTATGATGTGAAAAGTCTGAACAGCAGACTGGGTGAATTATCTGAGTGACGTGAGATGAGGAGCCGCCCATAAAAGGGGCGCCCTTTACAGAAATCCACCTTTTCAAAGAGGAAAACAGATTTTTTTTCTCTCTTTTTTGGTGAAGCTAATTTAAAAAAATAGTCAGACTTCATTCAGATGGAACCCATGTAATCTCATTAGTATTCTTTAACATTTTTTTTCACTTGGATGGAATTATTCCACAGCAATGTATTTTTCTTGCCCTCTATCCATGTTGTTTAATTTATGATTTGGCAGCACTTGGAATAGTATTCAGTGAAGTGTCTTTACATACGGGTTATGCTCCTTTCACCTAAACTTCGCCAAGGACATGTATTAAAAAAATCTCTATATTTTAATACTGTATAAGATCTAATAACACTATCTTAAACTTCTTTTAAACTTCCTTGTAATATGTCTTCATTACTTCTGCATTAGAACAATTTCAAAACTTGAAGGTCAGATCAAGCAGGTAGAATATGAAAATATGTTGAAACTCCGTCATATTACTGAACATCATTTAAGAACATCTCATGCCAAGTAAGTGAACATTCTGTCATGTGAAAAAATGGGTGATGTTTTATGGAGCAGTTCATCTTTATCTATTTTAGCTAAAAATGGTAAAGAGGGTGTCTGACAGTAGACTGTAGCAGCTGAAAGACAGTTTACATAATTCAGACACATTATATGCCAGGAAACAATTAAAAGAAATAAAAAAATATGGGTATCTATTTTTGCAAACCTTCCCCGTAAATACTTACTCCATATAAGGGGTTTCAATTACTTCAATGGGATTACTAAAATTACAGTTTACCCTTATGAGTAAGGGTACACGGTAGGGAGTGTAAGATCTGATCCTGCAATTGGACTGTAAAGACTCCATGTTATTGTATTTTTATGACTTTGAATCAGAAGGGTTTATATGGCTTTTTAATTTTTAAAAATATTTTACATCATTCAGATTTATGTGGAAATGAATGTAAATTTTGCTATAAGAGGGACAAAACTAGGGAGTACCTGCTTTGTTCCTTTATATCAAGAAGGTCTGAAAAATCTCACCTTCATATAAAAATGTTTTTTAAATAATAGAAATATTAGATTATGACTTCCTGTTTGCTTCAATGTAATACTTTTTAATTGGTGCAGTGGTGTGCACTGCATGTTAATCTAATGCATATGGTTTGGGAATGTCCATTTGTATGTACATTCTGATATAGATGTACTTAAGAGAGCTAATGTGATCTTGAACAGCAGTATTTTCTTGGATCTCAACATTTTTCTATTAAGGGACTTAAGACATGTATCTATTAATAACTGAGAGGGACAATTTCTATTGAGGACTAGTTTAATAGCTAGAAGACGGGGAGTCCTAAAAAATGAAAAAACTTAAACATTATGGGACAGATTTGCCCCGAGTGGTGTAGGGAAGAGGTGCAATTTGCAGAAGCTAATGTAGAACTGGGGATGAAATCAGGCCTGATAAACTGATAGCATCATTCCATTTAAATAAACAGGATAGATTTAAAGAACTATAATTATGGTTCTTGGTATTGTATGAATGACACCTTGTTTTTCTAATTTTCATTTACTTTTTAGTGAATCTGTATGTAAAATCACTTTTTTTTTTTTGTTGTTGTTGTTATTTCTAATCTGTAATTTTTCAGTTGAAAATAGTTGGTAGCCTGTTTGTTCATCACTCCTCTTCTGTATTATCAATTGTGCTCTTTCTTAAGAAATCTATAAGATGAGACAAAAGAGAATTAAGAGTTGGAGGCTTTAAACCAATAGATTCGCCTTAGGTACAATTATATCTTAGTTTTGCAAAATTTGTTCAGAATCTTTCAGTAAAGACAACTTGGTATCTGGTGTTTGAAGTCAGAAAAACAAGTGTTTCTGTACAAAAGTACAGATCTGTGGAGAATACTGTCTTCTCAGAAATACATTACAAATAATTGCTGAAATTTGAGGGAGTGTGTTCTTTTAATTAACAAACTCACTTTAAAAAAAAAAAGTATTTATTTCCCCAAATATTTACAGATTTGTCATTTCATGTTGGAATGTAAGATGCCTACTCTATTTTGCTAACACAAATGCTATTTGTTTTTTTAATTTTAAAAACAAAACTTGGAGCCTTTCATAATCCTGAAGCTTTTCATTCCAGTAGCAAGCTGACAACTTCTGATGTAAACAGACGGAAGTGGTTGATACCAGGAGCAGAGTATTCAATCTTCACAGGCCAACCTTTAGAAAACCAAGAGAGCACTATGGATAATAGACTGGAGGAAACCTACATTCCTTCTAGGTAAGACAACTTCCTGTAATCACCACCCTCCACTTTGATGTAGGGAAGGATCAGGGTTGTTGTGAGCCAAGAAATACCTATGCAATTTCCGATTTTAGAAATAATTTTATCTTAAAATTGACTCTTTGAATCTTGTTCTTTTGTATTTATTTACTTAGAGTTTTAAAGGATTTATCCATTGCCCAAAGCGCTGTGCATGTTGTTGTGGTGTGTTTTTGTTTTAATTAAAGAACCCACTAATCTAATGTGAAATATGCAGGGACTTCCCTAGCTCTCAAAGGTTTTTGACCCTTGAAGAGACCTAATAGGTAAGTTTTGTTCACTGTGCAACTGCCATTGTCTTTATGCCCTCCAAAGTGTTTGATTGCAGCTCTGCTGGTCTTGAAGACCTCAGTTTTGATGAGGATGTCACTCTGACTTTTTAGTAGTTTGCCTTGTTCTTTGTATGTTCCTCACTCTCTGTTGGGATATATTTGGTTTTAAGATTTTACAGAGTTGATGTTCAGTGTCTAAAAAGCTCTAGCTCACCAAACTTCACTTATTTCCACTATTGCTCAGATTTGGTGGCTCAGATCACCCTGTAACCAACGTTTAGAATTCAAGGGTTTCTGGATGAAATAAAGAACATTATAAGAATTTCCAGTTTGATTTTTGTACAGTGACATGATACTTTTCACCAACACACTGTAAAGTATTAAATTCATTTCTATATGAGTATAACTCTGTTGACATTTGGATAACTTACTTACAGTATAAAATTTTAGTTCCTCATATGCTACTTTCATATATTATTTAAGGCACCATTCTCCTCCAGAAAAGGATCCTTCACAAGAAGACTCTTCAATAAATGTAATGGCAAAAAAAGAAAAGGAGGCACCAGACACACCAATCATGAAAGCCTTTAAAGAACTTGAAGAAGGAAAAGCATTTAAAAGTTGGGGCACACAGACAGAAAAAGAAGACCCTTCAACTAGTAAATTTATTTATGTTCTCGAATTTGTCTTGACTTGCATCCTTCAAATCACATGTTGTTTTGAGGATTTTTTTTCCCTTTGTTTCCATAGATTAGAATTAGTCTGACTCACATGACCGTAAAAATAGTTAATAGCTGTGCAAAGAGCCTTTGTGAATCCTAATGCAACGTTCTGTACTTTGCCTAACAAAACCTGAAATAATAAAGCTAGACGAGTCCTTGTTTAAAATAGTATGAACGCAACGGTTTCTCTATGGCATCCTATTAGTCCATCTAGTTGAGTGCTCTTTCTCTGGTGGAAATTTATATACATTAATTGAGTATTAACAAAGTTCCTGCTGTCTTTGAACCCACATTTGTTTTGTTGCAGTGTAACATGAGAATGTTGGCATGAAAGCTGGCATGTACTATATGACTGAGCAGAGTTAATCTCTTTGTCTATGCTGCTGGAGGTGCAGGTGCTCAGTACCTCTTCATATGAGGCCTTTCTTACTCAGGAGCCAAAATATGGAATTAGGAACCTAAATTCAGGCACCTAAATTTGAAAACTTTGGACGTGTCTAACTCCTGTCTACCCTCTCTCTCAAGATACTTGTGCTGCCCTGCTTTCTGTCCTGTTTCTGTTAAGCTTGTGCTATTTTTCACTTGCTCAGACTTGTCCTGCTCAACTTCACTTAGTTCTTCTCTTCCATACCTGTGCTGCAAAACAGCCTCTCTTCATAGGTCACATTAACATCTTCAATGAATGTTAGACATTGCTCAATTTCTAGTGGGGACAGGACTTAAGCCTGCATAGCTGGTTAGTTTAACACAAACATGCTAACATGTGAAACAGCTGAGGTAGAATAAGTACAGGTTTGAGTACAGTAGGTTACATGTGCAATATAAAATAAATGTAAATGTAAATTTTTTTTATGTTTGTTTTGTTACAGAAACATCAAATCGACGTCAAACTGTTGGATTTGCTGAAAGCACTTTCAGTGCCAATCACTCCCCAGAAAAATGTAAAGATCAACAAAGACCAAAAAGGTACAGCTCCCCTAGTGGGCAGAGGTCGTCATCCCTCCCACCTTCAAACAGGAAGGCAAACACTCCAAGTAAGCATTTTTGTGTACGGGTTTGTTGTGTCACTTCAAAATGCAATATATTTAAATAATGTAAGGCTCATCACAAACCTTACTTTCTTACTGAAGGTATGAAATTTAAAAGTTAAGGTTCTCACACTCAACATAACATAGAAGTGGGTTGTAGCCCGTGGAAGCTTATGCCTGCAGAAATTTGTTAGTCTTTAAGGTGCTACAGGACTCTCATTGTTGTTTCACTTAACATAGATTTTTCTGAAAAAAGTATTGCATACATGAGTTACAGAATATATGAAAGCTGCAACCTTACTATCATTTGTCAGTGTGTAACACATACTTTTTATATGATCTGAACGGACAATACTTCATGGAGAACTTTGAAAATTGTTCTTGAAGACTTGGGGTCTACCAACTGGATCAATTTGTATTAAGAAAAGCTCTTTTCATAGAAAAAGTTTTAAGTACTTAAATGTTTTCTCCTTTGCAGCAAGAAGAGAAATAATGCTGGCACCAGTGTCAGTGACATACAGTCCAAAACGATCTCCAAGAGAGAACCTGTCTCCAGGATTTAGCCACTTGCTTGGCAAAAACGAAAACACAGTGACAAGGTACACATTTTTTAATATTAATTTGGGAGTGGGACTTGTTTTCTGATAGTAGTTGCACAATGTAGGAGCTTGATCCAGCATACCCATACTCTTGTGACTAGTCCTTACTCCTTGCAGTAGTCTTATTATAGTTAATGTGAAATACTCATATGAGAGAGGCCTGGTCACTTAAATAAGGGTTTGTTTTGCATAACTGGGCCATATATCTGAAATCAAGTTTTGCCTTTTGAAATACAGCAAGAATAACCTTGGATTTCCCCCCACTTAGCATTCACCAACGTGATATGTCAGATATATTATATTTGTTGGAATAATATTGACAGGGCAAAGGCTGTAGAGACACTGTTCTGTGTCAACACAGAGTAAATCTGGGTCACTATGAAGGGATACAAATGATGCCTTAAAAAATGGATAAAAGAAACAGGGCTGTCCTTAGGGTTGCCTGAGGCAAACCACATTGTGTGGGCCTTCTGCCCGCCTCCCACCCAGTCCGATGTGCAGCCAGGAGGCAGGCTGCAGCTGCCTGCCTGGTCCTGGCATGAAGCTGGGACCTTAACAGCAGCAGCCCACCTCCCGGCAAGTCCGGCGCAGGGCTTCCCAAAGCATGAGGCCTGGGGCAGTTGCCCCAATTCGCCCTACCCTAGGGACGGCTCTAAGCAGAGCTCTTTTTCACCGATCCATAGAAACTTGTGTGTAAACTAAACTAAACTTCTGAAACAAGTAAGTTCTCTGTGTAATACGCTGGATATCCTGGTTGGCAGAGTTTGGCAGAGCTGCAGAGACAGCATTCTCTGAGGTATAGGGCAGGCATGCATAAGGAGGAGGAAAAGGAAAGTTCAGCATCACTCTTAAGTGTAACATTAAAGTGCTCTCAAGAATGGGAGTGCAGCCTCTTCCTTTAGAAAGAAGAAGGTTGCATGATTCAAGACCCTGGATATATGGAGACAAAAGAACCTGAGAATGGATCTGTAATTCGGTGAATCCAGAGGGATCACATTTTCCACTGAAGAGGAAATTGCTTTTAATATGTAGAAAGGAAATATTTCCTGATAGGTATTTCTAATGTAGTTGTGTCTCCTCCCCCCATCATTCTGTAGATTCAATGTACTTCTGGATGATTTGGAAACTGCTCCTACATCTACATTACAACACAGCAATCCAAGAAAAAGACTCCAGTTTCTTTCACTAGATGATATGGAAGGTAATTTGTCAAAATGGGCAGAATTATGATGATTTTTTAAATGTTATTTCATTTTCTTTTCATCCTCCTAAAGGGAATTCTTTTTCTCCATGTAGCTTCAGCTACATCTTCACTGATGGTGGCAAATTCACCACCGTCAGATCGATTTCTCTAAATCGACTGAGCGGTCAGTGAAGACCCGCTCAGTCGACCCAGAAATCGACATATTAAGACCATCTTCTCAAGTGGCGCAGTGCAGTGAAAACGGCGCGCAGAAGAGAAGCAGAGAAGTCAACAGGAGTTATGCAAGTTTTTTGCGTAGCTTGCGTAACTCTGGTCGACTACTGCCAAATCTCGGACTTAAGTGTAGACAAGCCCTTTCACCAAGTAGTTAAGAGGAATCATGACCGTTTTCTAATAAAGCTCAATCTTCTTTTTTACGATAAATAAATGCTATAGTAATATTGTCTGTAGCAATAGAGAATTACCATTAATACAGTAAATATTTAATTTTTATACAGACACACACAATAGAATAACAAAAATAATTCAGCTGAAAAATAGAAAGGAAGGAAATACATTTTCTAATTGCTGATTTAGTTAAGCAATGTGTATATTACTAGGAACCATGTCAAGTTGTGTGTATTCAATCTCCTTAATAAAGGTTCTATTACTAAGTGTTGCATACAAATAGTGAAGAGTAATTATAATAATAAAGCTAGTTAATTCAATTTTTTTAAATAGTTGGATGAAACCTTATTCTTTAAGCACATTTTTATTAAAATACTGAATGTATTATATTAAATATATCATTTTATATTACATTTTAAATTTAATATTTTAACGTTCAGTCATGGTTTTTTTTATTTCTTTAACTAGAATATAAAGAGCAGTCTGAAGCTATGGTGAAATATTTTTCATTACCTATATTAGATATTCTTGTTTAAGATTGTAGTAAATTATTTTGTTTATAAATCTGTGATTACTAAGGTCTGCAGTCATCAACAGAAACTAATCAATGTTACGTAACTTCTTCCAAAGTTTAGCTTCATCTTGGGAGAATCCTTATAATATCATGAGGCATAATTAAATAAATGAGTACGTTTGTAGTGAAAGCCTCAAATGTGAATGTTCATGCCTTTGTCATTTTGTGTCCTACAGAATCACAGTGATTCCTTGCTTTTCCTATGATTCATTTTATTTCTGTTTCTATATATATATTTGAGAGAGAGAGATTTTATGGAGAATTACAAAAAATAAACAGCACTTTCATCTTTTCATAGGAAGGCAGCTTTCAGGTAAAGGCATTGACAGCTGTGTTAAACGCAGTTCTTGCAGTGAATCTTTGCATGCTGGAATGAAGAAAGGAACTGCAGGGTCCAATTGGGAAGAGAGGAATATACCACAGAAAAATGAACAAAGTATTTCTGCAACAGCACCTTATGACACTGATTTCAAGTATACATCAAGAACTAAGACATTGGCTGAAACAGAGAGACTTTTTGATGAACTCACACAAGAAAAGCAACAGGTAAAACCATTTTTCTTTTAAATTTGTGAATAAATGTACTAATATAACAGAGAGGCTAGTGACACAGCAATCTAGCTGCACTAGGCCTGGCTCTAACCAATGCAAAGTTCCCAATGTTGTTCTGATAATGCATCTTCTTCCTTGGATACTAAACTTCTGATATTCCAGTGCTTTGACTCTTCTGAGCAAAATTATATTCTGCAATTGAGATGCAGACAAATGGGGATGGAGGGTCTGAGGTGATTTTATTTTACAACAAGACAAGATTTAAACTCAGCTTTTCAAAGATGAAAGGTTTGTGCAGTAAATCATTCTAGCACCAAATTAGAGTGCTCTCTTCTTCAAAGGGATATTTGTGAGGGTGGGCAGGAGTATATACTTATATATTATGGGGTATATCATATAGTTACATGACAGAGGAAGTTGTTATCTGAGCAGCTACACTGCACATATATCTCTAACCTATCTCTGACTTTCTTGCAGATTAAAGATTAGGCAAGTTTATACTGGCTCTTGAAGCTGTAATTTACAGCTACAATATTTTGTGTATTGCTAGATTGAGGCTGCATTGAGTCGAATACCTAGCACTGGGGGAAGAATGACCTTACAAGCAAGATTAAACCAGGTGAAGACACTTATTTCTGTGTATCTGTGACTTTTTTTTGCAATCTCCCAATACTGGAATCTCAAACTGTATTCTTTGTTTTGCTACAGAATAAGGTATGGTTTAGTGAATTGTGACAGGAGCTTTTCCATACCAATCTTCACTGCCCCTGAATCTGTTTGAATCTTTAGCTTTTATGGAAGGTGTTCATCGGTCATAGTAAAGTCTTAGGAGCAAATTAAGAAATGGTGGGGTATAAATCAGATTCACAGTTAGACTCACTTAGATCTACTGAACTGTAAAGGTGTTGTAAGTTAGAGCGGTGGTTTTCAATCTTTTTTCATTTGTGGACCCCTAAAAAATTTCAAATGGAGGTATGGACCCTTTTGGAAATCTTAGACATAGTCTGCAGATCCCCACGGATCACAGGTTGAAAACCACTGAGTTAGACTATATCTACAACGCAAATGAAGGTATGGGTGGTAGCTTACATAGGCATACACATGCATCTTTAATCTAGCTAGCACAGGGAACAATAGTATTGAAGATGTGGCAGCACAGTCTTCAGTGCAGGCTAGCTGCCTGAAGACAAGCCCATCAGGTACCTTCGATACATACTCAGGTAGACAAGTGTCCTGGTGCTAGCTGAAAGTTGTTAATGCATCAGAAAAGACACTAATGGAAAATGGGGACAGCACATTAATTTTAGAAGGACCATTGCTTAAAATTATGGTATTGAATGTATTATCTTTTTCAAATATTTCCTTTAGGAAGCCTTGGAAGATCGCTTGGAAAGGATAAATAGAGATTTGGGCTCAATCCGTATGACGCTGAAAAGATTCCATGTTTTACGTACCTCTGCAAATCTTTGAGACTTGTATCTATTAAATTCAGATATGCTTTTGTTTGCACAAATGTATAATTATGCACTCAGCAAATGCAAATTGTTTTGTACTTTTGTAAACCCTCAATAGTAGTTTTTACAACCATGTTATCCTTCACACACAGCAATATTTTGTACATCAAACAGCCACATATATTTAAACATATTTTCTTACACTTGGGAAATCAATCTATTAATTGTGTATTTTTTTTTTAAAATGTGAATTATTTTTAAATAGCGTATAAGAATTCAGTTTATAATAAGGAAGTAAACTGAGGCAGCTTGCTATCTGAACAAAATCGTGTTCTAATCCTTTTGCAGTTCACTTGGCTCACCATTTTTATAGAGATTAGTATCCTACATTGTAAATAATAGGTACTATGACATTTTGAACTTTTATATTATGCAGAAAGCAACACAAAACTTCTGTGGTGAATATAATTACAAGTGTATGGTAAACCCCTTTTATTTAAAATACTGTAGCTTGGTTTTTAATTTGTTGTGACACATTTTAAATAAATACATATCTGCAAACTGGAATTTTGTTTAAATATCAATCTGTATAAATGCATAGTTTATAGGTATACAAACTGTTTTTATTTTTTTTCAAAATTGTATTTCTTGTGTGATGGGTTCGGAATATCACAGAGCCACGTGAATTAAAAATGATTTCTTTAGTGTTAATCTATCGCTATCGTTCCCATAACTGCATTGGTCCATGGGGCAACCAATTATCTCCACCCCTGACAATTAGTGTTAAGATTGACTAATTCATTTAGAATCTGTTGGAAATATTCAGGACCCAATTCTTTTCCATGCCATTTGGTCTTGCCCTCAAATTATCTCAGTGTTGGTAAATACATAACTCTTGCGAGGAGAGTTATTATAGGACCTTGTGGAGTATTTTCAACACTCAACCTCCTGGTAACTTGAAAACCCCAATGTGAGCCTAAATTAATGCTGAAAAGGGAAGACGCAGAGTGCTGCAGCACTCACTATAAGCATGGTTTCTGATGATCTCCTTCTCTCTCAGACAGAGACAGAGGAGAGCTGCCCATAATGAAGGGATGTATAATGACTCAGAAAATAATACTTGACACAGAAATGCATTCTGTACATGCTTCAGTCTAGTTTGAGATTTTCCTTCAGTAGTTTTGTACAAGTGCTTTCTTTATACATTTTTAGCAACTAGAAGCCAATACTTACATTATGTCTGAGTGCCTGCAGATTGTGATGTTTTTTGCTAGCTTGATTGCCATTGGCCTATGTTAGCAGATCATTTTTAGCACTGTTTTGCTATCTCTCAACAGCTTTGGTGCATAACGTTTGGACACAATGGATCACAGTGAGTGCCAGCACACACCCCCTCACACCAGTCAGCTATCTCACTTCCTATGACACTCCGGGACCTGGGAAATCTAACCACAGGTTTTTTTAATATGCCAGACACTAACCATTATGCTGCCTCAATTCCAGTTGGAGTTATGATCACACATTAAAAAATAAAATCTGCATTTTACACTTACATATTATTCATCGTGACAAAATTTGTATTTGTTCAGTGGCACATTGCTGAATTACCAAGGTGCATACCTAATATTTCAGTTTTGTATTTTAATATTAAATATTTAATTAGATTCTTTCCTACTGCCCAAGAATAATATACAGTAATAGTTTCAGGGATATTACACCAGTGATAATCTAGGTTTTAACCATATCATCTGTTTCAAATTCTGTCCTGGTTCTAGCTACCAACAATATGATTACTTTGCAGTGGAAAAGGCAGGGTTACTGTCATAAAGAAAGCTTGTGCAAGTTTGAGTCTAATATTAGGGAACTAGGTTTTAAAGTATTCAGTGAGGAAACTTTCCTAATTGCCCCTGCACAAAGTCATCCAAAAACATATTTACTGCAACCTTAACTTTGCCAATGGAAGATATAGAAGGGGGACTGAAAATGTAAATGAGGGGGAGCTCAGGAGGTGGAACTTTCTCCCCTTGATCTAACATAGACTTACAACCACAGTCGTCTTGGCATTTTATATTCTGATTTGCATTTTGCATTCAAAATACTTGAATTGCAACCTCCAAACAGCTGCAGTGCCACTCGCCAGGAATGGTATTGCCATGATTTTGAATCATCACAATGTGCTTGCTAATGCCTTCAAATGTATAATTCAGCCTAGAGGGTTTCTCCCAAGGAGTCCATTATTGGATAAGTTTGCACTTGGGAATTAAGACAGGCGTTCAGTCTTCACATTTCTTAAGTGCTTTTTCTTGTGTACAAATCTGTTCTCTTCGCTCAGTTATCAGAAGAACCAATTTTCCTTGGATAATTGATTATACCTACTGGTTTCCAATTTCAGCTGTTCCATTACCTCTTCACTACCATTCATTTTAGACCTAAATTTACCTCCATCCTACCCTCTTTGGTGCTGTTCCCTTTTTATTACTGTAATTTGTTGACATCAGGGAAGAAGAATCATTCAAGTGAGTTTATATGATTTCTATCTGAAAGAAACCTTGCATTAGCTCAGGTTTTCTGAGCTATTTCTGTTTGTGTTCATTCTGCTGGAAAAAATTCCTAGGCTTCTGGTCCAACATTTTTAAAAAGTATCACTGATTTTTGGGTGCCCTGCTTAAGACACCTCAGGCCTGATTTTTCAGAAGTGCTAAGAATCTGCATCTCCAAATCAAGTCAGTGAGACAACTGGATGCTCAGCACTTCTGAAAATCAGGCCCCCAGGGTGTCTTAAGGTGTGTACCAAGAAATAGATGAACCCAAAATCAGTGGCTGCTTTTGAAACCTTTGTCACTGTGGCTAACGTTGCTGAATGGTGTCCATACGATGTCCCTTTAAGTTACATTTTAAATGTACAATTTTAAAATGGCTTTCCTTTAATACAGATGTAAATTTCATTCTCTGTTGAGGACCAAATGATATTTTCAATTGGCTGGAACATATTTATGCTGTTTCCAAGAATGATCTTAGTCCTTTTTCCTTTGCAATTCCTCTCATTCCTATGGCACTTCTATGTATCACAGGGATGGGAATTAACTAGGAATCACCATTTTCCTGTGTGTCAGTCTTTTCATTTAGTTTTCTCAAAGAGAGCTCTTCATGTAAATCTCTTGCATTGCTGAAGCCTGCTTTAATTTGTTGTTGCCCAATTTACAGCATAATGGTGAAGTGAAGAGAGGGCCAGATCAGTTAGGTTATCTCTAGATCAACTGACTGGCATCCTGACAAGTATAGTTAAGGAAGATTATTCTCTGAGCTAAATCATTGATATGTGACAAAAAGAGAAATAGAAAAAAAAGTAAAACAAAAGCATCGGGTCCAGAATCATATCAAATTGATGTCTATCTCATTTCCTGACCCTCAGATTGGGAGTTTTGTTACTTCAACAGCAACTCCTTAAGTATGTTGCACTTAGTTGATTTTAGTTATTCATATGGCAGTGCAAGTGGACAGGCACTTTGCAAAGCACATAAAGAGCTCAGACCCCTGCTTTAAAGCATTTATAATTTAACAAAGAAACAAAACACAGGGTAACAGTTCAGTCATAAAACAGCAGCAGATGAGCTCATTGGATGTGAGGGTTGCAGGAATAGGTTTTGAGGAGATGATGGGCACTGGAAAAGAGTTGGGAGATTCTGGATGTGTAGGAGGCAAATTTTGGGACGATGAAAGGAGCAGTAAAGAAAGAGGATTGGAATGTGGTAGGGACTGAAAGGTGGATATGAGGGCAGTGGGGAGATATATGTAAGGTTTTGAAGGTGGGGACAAGGACCTTTTATTACTATTGCAGCAGTAAAGAAAGTTTAATGTGCAGATAGTGCAAGTCTCTGGAGAAGGCTAGCAAGTTTCCATTAGGAATTAATTGTATGTCTTGTAGCTCTGCTAATTGTTTGTTGACAGTGTTTATAGTTGTGCCATACAAGTAATCATGACATAATTGGAAGAACCAATTACAATAACTAATGAAGTAATTATCTAAAATATGTAAGGAATCTAGTTACTTCTCAGGCTTCAACCCAGTGTTAGTCACTATTTTTCTTGCTTTTATCCAGTCTTGTTAATGAGCAAAGATGTGTAATCAGTTCTGCTCTAGTCCTGCTATGTATCTCAGAATCAGCCAGTGTTGAAATTGTAACAGGGCTGGCATGCTCATCATTTAAAGGAGAGTGCTCCAGGTTAAATTAAAATTCAGATTAAATGAAAATGTGTTAGTCTTCCTAATTCTGGCCACTGAGTTCTATCCCTGGCATGTGATGCAAAGATAATGTGAAAGAGAAAGTAAGGGAGAGCTTATAGGATATGGCTTATCAGTTGCTTGTAATTATTTCAAGTTAATTTTAAACAGATTTATCATAGAACGGAAATTAATGTGCAAATGATATAGACAAGCATCATCAAACCAGCCTGACAACATTGATTTGTAAAAATCCAGAAAAGAAGCCACACAAAGCGCTCCTAGATGCAGACCTAGATAATTAACACATTGCATTATATTTATTGAGGGGTAATGCAACAAATTATAAAAAGAGGATTGGGGGTCTTTCCTGGCCTAGGAAGTGATGGAACATTTTGAGACAGAGATCACATGGCTTAGTGAAGCCCTATCTGCATACTTTGAGCTTGTGATGCCCATGGGTAGCTTGCACCTACACTCAGCAGTCTTTTGAGGAGTTTTGCAAGTATTTGTTGTGATAGTGGTTGCAATGCATGAGCTGAAGTTTTTCTCTTGAGTGTAGCTGACCTGGTTTCTTTTCAGTGTGGCTGGGGAGCTCCAAGCCCTGCAACTGCTTCCCCTACATCCAGCTCTCAATGTACTCGGCCTTGTATTTACCTATGGCTATAAAGCTGTCGCTCCCAGCAAGGGCCCTAGCAGTAGCCCTAAGGGAAAGGTGTTTCCTAAGTCCTTGAATGCACTGGCATTACTAGTGAGCGGATGCTCTGTGTACAGATGTGCCATCAGCAACAAGACTGCTGTGTGTACACTGTGCAAGACAAACTGCCATTTATGAGGTGGAGAGGTGGGATCTATGCCAGACTCTACCACTAACTCCCTGTGGGCCCTTGGGGAAGTCAGTTGTTGCCTGCTTGGTACCTCAGGTTCCCCATCTGAGAAATGGGGATAGGGGGGCTGCCTTTGTAAAGCAGGTGGCCATCTAGCCCCGCAGAGTGTCGTGTAAGGATATGTTTGTTTATTAGGCTAGCCCTATAACATTGCCTTCATCGCCTGGGGCTAGGGCTAGGTGTGGTCTTAAGGCTAGGCCCAGGGGCCAGCTAGTTTGGAAGGGGGAGATTTCCCTGCCTCCCGCCCCACCTCGGTAAAGTACCAGTCAGCTGGGGCCGGGCTTGTCTCACCAGCCTCTGCCCCAAACCCCCTCCAGCCTCACCCACCCACGGTCTGTGGAAGCTGAGAGACAACTGGGCGGGAGGGAGACGGAAGCTCCCAAGTTGCCCCTGCCCCGCCGCAGCCGCCGGCCGGCTGTTCCCCCAGCGTGGCCTGCAGGGGGCGCAGCCGGCCCGCCTTTCCCGCGGTGCGGCCGGTGCCGCGAGTGAGGGAATGCCTGCGAGCCGGGGAAGGAAGTGGCCGCGCTCTGCTGCAGTGGGCAAGGCTCGCGCTGGCAGAGAAGGCTGCCCGCCGGCTCCCGCTCACGGCCGAGGGGCCTGGGTGACAGCCGGGCGCCCCTCGAGCCGCCGCCCGAGCCCTGCCTTGCAGCCGCCCAGCCGCGCCGGCAGCCAAGGGATTGCGGCGGCGGCGGCTCCCCCTGGCCAGCAGCACGGAGGAGCCCGGCAGCCGCCGGTGCCCTGCCCGCCCTCGCCGGGGATTATGCGAGAGGGGAGCGGGCAGGTCGGCAGCCCGCTCCCGGTAGCCGAGGATTGCAGCGGCGGCGGCCGCCGAGCGAGCGTTGGGGCCGCGGCCGGCGGAGGAGCCGCAGCCGGTGCGTGTGTGTGGGGCGGGGAGAAGCCGCGTCCCGGGGCGGGGACCCCCGCGTCCTGGCTGGAGGGGCCTAGGCCGCTAGAGCCGGAGGGGGCGGCCGGCCCTGAGGCGACGCGGCTGCTGTGGGGGGCGCTCGCGGGGGCCCGGCCCGGCCCGGCTGCTGACTGAGGTGAACTCGGAGAGGGGCGGGTGGTGCAGGCTGTGGGCTGGGCCCCAGGCGGGCCCCCGGGGGCTCTGGGCCTCAGCCCCTTACTTGGCCAAAGGGGAGGATAGTGCGAGGAGGGGGGGGCAGCACGTGGCTAGGTAGGGCCCCCAGGGGAAAATAGCATCTGATCTCAAATCCCCAGTACTTGACTGCCAGGCAGCCCCTGTCCCCCCTTCCAGCCCGTGCCATGGGTTGTAGTGTGGCACCCTGCGGGGAGCGACTTTCACCAGATGTTTCCGGGGGAGGCGGGGGGGATTTTACAATCCTCTCCCCTCCCCTCCCTTCCCCCTCGGCTGGTCAGTTCTGTTTTATTAGCCTGACTGAATTGCGGATGGAAAAGCTGCCCCCTGTGTTGCTAAGAAACAACCTCCCCAGGCTGCTGCACAGACTCAGGCATTAATGGTCACTTCTGTGCCCGCAGATCGAGTCTCGTGCTTGTTATTACTACAGAGAAACCTTTCAGAGAGATGGGGGAGGGAGCGAGCGTTTCTCTTTTAAGTGTGCTTGACACAGGGACACTTGGCTGGAGCATTGTTCTGTGCACTGAGGTGACAGCCTTTCTAACATGGATTTCTTCTGGTGCTATAGTTAGCAACGCAGGAGTGGGTGCTGGTAATGCACGGTAAGAGCAAGCTGTCACCAGAATACAAGTCACTTGCTGTTTCCAACGAAGTATTGCTAGAACTCCTCTGTGTTTTATCCCCCCCTGTGGCAAACAGGGTGTTTTGCTAGCAAAAGTTTTCTAAATAAATGAAGCTGCATGGTAGAAAAGACAGGCTATTTGTATTATATTACAACAAATCTGAGTGCTGCAGGAATAACAGTATCTGCCACTGATTGATTGTTTTACAGAAAAGATCAACTGTTCATGATCTAGTTAAAAATAATCCATAAATAGCCTAAAATGTGTCCCCCCCCCCTTGTTTGCTGGCTACTTGGGCAGAGTGGCTTTCCTTTTCATTTTAGGCAATATGATGTCTGAGGAGATGTTTGTGTTTGAAAATATGAGGTATAGCAGGTATACCTGTCTTTTGTTTCAAATGAGCAAATGGAACATTTTAGGTAGTTCATGCACTTGATTTGTATGAAATATCGCTGGGCAGGGATACCATCCTGGCTTGATTTCATATTAAATAATGTGGACTCATGAAACGCCTCATCCCTTTATTGCTTGATTAACCCCCTTTTCCTCCCCCAGTCCTTGATCCTCTGGAATATTTTATCATGGTTATTTCTGGCATGTCTGTTTTATGCTCCAGAGTAATAAAAGAAGATTGATTGTAGCACAAAATACACTAGCTTCTTAGTGATTTTTCCACCCTTCAATAGTAGGCTGCCGCTTGTGGGAGTGCACCATTATGTCCTTTTGCAGACCTCATGCCTGATATTTCAATTGATCTGGCTATTTATATATATATATATCTGGTTCAATTGATCTGGCAATTGATATGGCTGGTTATTTTAATGGTTGACCAATTCATGGACTTCCAGAGTTGCTGGATAGCTGAAAAGCCACAGCGTGAAATACGAAGTAAAGAATAGCTAAGCATGACAGAAGAATGACCACAGACCAGTCCCCTCTTGCTGTTCTACATTGCAGTGCTTCTTTATGAGACCGTTGATGTATTCTGATCATGATAGCATCTTAAAGAGAGAGAGATGTGAGTAAATGACTGAGGCTTAGGGGTGAAAAACGTGGCTTGTTATGTGTCTCGCCTTTGATAGAGCAGAGTCCTTTTAGGCTGTTAGTTTGGATTAATCATATTTAAGTTTCCATAACTAACTTTTAATTAAAGAAGGTTGATACCAGTTTAATGAATGTACGTATGCTAGGCCATCTGCATGAACAAAAATGGTTTTTAATTTCCTTACTATTCCCTTTATGGCCCTTAGAAGCTTTTTGTGGCCATTTAAACAGCATACAGTAGCAGCTATTCATCTTTTTAATATAACTTCTTTGCATCTGTGTTCAAGAAACAAAAAATATGTAAATAAACAAGTACCTGGTATCTTTAAAAAGATTTTTAAAATAACTTGGAACATGAAAAGGGGGTAAATTATTTCTAGGTGTGTGTATGAGAAAATATTGCCTAATTTAGGACCTGATTCAAAGCCACCTGAAGTTAATGGGAGCCCTTTTTGTTGACTTCACTAGGCTTTGGATCTGCTGTTGGGCCCCAGTTCAGCCAAACATTTATTTATGTGCTAAGTCTCACTGAAGCCAGTGGAATTTAAGCATATGCTTATATGTTTTGCAGAGTAGGGGTGGATTGTTCAGTCTTAATGCACTCTGATCCTAAATCTCCTTTTACTTACAGTAACTTTTGCATTAGTGTCATTCGAATGACTTCGGTAGTTAATCCTGGTTTACACCTGGGTTAGTGAGAGTAGAATGAAGACCTTAGAGATTGATTTTTGGATTATGGTTAATTTAATGGGCATCTTTCACCAAAACAATAATTTCTGATACAATATTCATTTTATTTGGATTGCTTCGGACAGCATATTTGAATGTCTTCAGTGTTGTGCATCGAACAGCCCAAACGTTTATTGTGATTTGCCATCTGGTATGTGGGAGTTGTATGCGATTGCTAATTTTAGTTAACAAGGACCAATTTAAAAAGACTTTGCTTTAGGCTGTTGAGAAATGCTAAAAAGTTGCAAGTGAAGTGGGATTTTTTGGTGTTTAATTATTTTATTGATTTGCCTTTTTTATTTGAAATCTGTATTGCTTCTGAGACCTTTTCTCTAATATTGCATCACACCTTCCAGGAAAGCTCATTTTTTAAAAAGTCTCATTCAGCTGGCCCCCAACAGATTTTTTTTGTTTGTTTTTTACTGGAGTCTGTAAATTCCATCTGTCCTATTTATTGTGACATCTACATAATCTTATAGCTAGTTAATCACATTATATATTTTAACAAACTGCTATATGAGGGCCTGATTCAAGAACTGCAGAGTAAAATGGTACTTTTTGTAGTATAAAATAGAAGCTGCTGTTTAATTTTTTCTGAATCTAATGTGACTCATTACTGTGAATTTGAGAGAAAGCAATGATTTGTTCTAGGATCAGTACAGTCCACTGGGAAATATTTCTTAACCTGTTACTTTTCCTTTTAACTTTCCCCTCCTTTATAAGGGTCTGCTATGTTTGTGAAGAAGGACTAATCCCCCCTCTCTTTAAGTTTTCTATCAGAATGCATTTTTCTTATTTTAATTGTCTTATATTAGCCATTTTCTCTAATTTGTGAAAAATTTTCCTTTTCTAATTAATTTTGAAGCTGATTTGTATAGCAAAGGCATCAGTGTTTCTATTTAAACAAAAATTAGTGAAAGACACTGTTTTTCAGGCACAGATTTCAGGTTTTGTAAACAAAGAAGTGTTTTGCAAATCCCAATATGAATAGAAATGTAGTTATGAATCTGAGGGGGATTGGGGTGGAGAGAATCAAATAAAACCCGCATTTGTTTATAACTTTTCCTGGGCAGTGTTGGAAATCCAAATACAACAGCTTTATGCTAGGGTAGGAGAACCTGAAATTTAAATTTGCTATAAATCCAAAGTGTATCTGATTAGTCCAGTTTCAGTGTCTAAGTTGAGTATGGTGCCAAATGTAAACAAACAACATAAATAGTGAACAATACATTTTTAGAAATGTTTTAATTTTAATAATATAAGGTGGGATTTTCAAAAATACTTAGCCTCAGCCTTGTACTGCTCCCTTTAAAGTCAATGGGAGTTTTACCCAATAGGGATGTTAAGTCAATGCAAAGAGCTCCTAAAAATTCTACTTCTAAAGTATCAGTAACATGGGCAAGGAAGTTAATACATGTAACTATCTGAATAGTGGCTCTTCAGTAAGTTGCACTGAAGGAACTGGGAAAATGCACAAGGTCTTCTCATGGATGATCCTGGCTTCTGGTGGATCACCTAAGATCTACCGATGTCAGGAGTCAAATCCTCTTTCCGTTTTGTAGGGGACAAAGGGCTACAGGGTTAAGTGGTTTGTAGCCCTTGTGATTACCCTCTGCGCAGTGACAGAGTTTGCCCAGAAAGGAGGATGCAAGGATTCTTGTGGTGAGAGGATAAATAGTGGAGGACTGTGCCTCAGAGAAAAAGGTAACTGAGCTTGCAAGCTCCATCAGTGAAAAGTAGGAAGAATCCAGTAAACTTAGAGCTAAAACAGCCCCTGGAGAACACTTGGGGATATCTGAGGAAATCTATTCAGGAAGATAGTTCCCATTTTGAATGGAGACCTATTTTAGGGATGAGCCTCATTTCCTATTGCTCTTCTCCACACGACCTAGTTATCTGTAGATCTTCATAAACAAAGGAGAGCAGGGAGGGATGCTGTATAACTATAAAGCTGGCATTGCCGGTGTACAGTGCCTTTTCATCGAAGCATCCTGAGAAATGTGATGAACGTTGACTAACCACTATGGTGCACAACACCCCTTTAAGTTCAGAACGGGATGCATAAGTGTCACTTCACCGGCAGCTGCCTCCTGGGAGGGGCATGTCGGGTGCATACTGAAGTCAGGTGTACAGAAACAAAACAGTTGAGGACAGCAAGTGAAGAAAAATATTTTAGCCAATAAGACTGTAGGTAGCATGTAATTTTCTGTGCTGGAGTATGGCCAGCAGGGCAGGGTTACCTGTACTCTTTCAAAAGAGCCATGGGATCTTTTAATGACCATGTGTGGTTAGGACTTCAATTTCTGCATCTCTTCCCAACTCAGTTGCAGCTCCAGGGTTCCAAATTAACTGCTTCTGGATTGTATTCCAGCTTTGAGGCAGCAACCAAAATATTTTGCTCAGTTGAGTCCAACAAGGCTATAAGATCAGGAGTCTTCAACCTTGTGGACAGTGAGATGTCCAGTAATGAGAAAAATGTAAGGAGTTGGATATCCTGGATAGTTTTGGAAGAGTTACACAGATTCCGTTTTTCTTGCTTGGTGTTTAGACAGTACTCTCATGGCACTTACTAAAGCATAGCTAACAGGAGACTTTACAACTCTTATTTCCACAAGGAAGGACCAACACTTAGGTAGCTTGGAGAGAGACCTTGAATAAGATAAGCAATGATGATTCACCACTTACTGTTCCCCCAGCAGAGTGACTTAGCAGCTTTGCTCCCTATCTGAGACCACTGTACATCAGATTCCTGCTTGGAGTGAAATTTTTTAGCCGATTTATAAGCCTGGTGACCAGCAGGTAGAGGGAAAAGGGCAGAGAATTGGCTAATATGGTGTGCTGTAGCAATCTAGAGAGGCACGTCCCAGCATTCTTGTATTGTCTGGAGTGGTTATAAAATACAATAGTAAATTAATGGTTTAAAGTTTTTAATTTGTCACGGTGAGTGCAACTAATTTCATAGATAGGAAAGCTGACTATAATTTGTTTGGATTGCTGATGCTTACATAACTAATCCTTAGCTGCAGGACACTAGTTCAAGCAAATTATCTGGCTTAACCCATACAACAGTGTCTTCAAAAGGCATTCTCTTCCAACAATGTAATGTCCTGTTTAGAAAGTGGGCATATGTAACAGCACCCACATATGGAGGGTCTTGACATACCTTAGTACTTCACTGTCAAGAGCCACTAGAAAGGCCTCGTTATCCCAAAATGTATAGGTAGAGTCAGGTCCTTGCAAGACTTTAAACTTTGGATGTATCATAAGGATTTAATTCTATTAAGTGCTTTAAAAGGATATGAGAGGATTGCAGGTTTTTATAGTACAGCTGTGGGTAACTACTGTTCAGCTTACTCATTGTGTCCTGAATTGGTTAGTTATCAGGAATCTGGTTTAGGGTTCAGTGAGTCACTCTTCTGTCTACTGATTTTGTTAAAGTCAATGAGTTATGACTCCTTGGGAAAGCTGGCAGGGCTCTGGCCATCTCCTAAGGTAAAGAATAGTGCTGTATCCATGTTTGTGAGTTTACACTCGGGCCACTCCTGCTTCCAGCAAAGTCATTAGGAGTTTGGAATTAATAGATTATGATTTTTCTTTTTTGCCTTCTGTCACAGAAAGGCACAAAACAGGGAGAATTTCTGTTGTGATTTTTTGTTTTTAGATCAATAGTTCTGGGTAATCTAAGAGGCCTCCTTTTAGAGGAAAGTAGAATGTAGAATGTTTTTTCTTTATGTGGGCGGTTTGGTTATCTTAATGTTACTCTTCTTTCTCCTCCCCCTTTTCTTTGAAGGAAATAGAGCATGGTTTTATATTTATCATGTCAAATGAAATTGAAATCCAAATATTTACATCTCCTTGCTGTATCTCAGGTTGAAAACCAATTGTAGGCGTTTCCAAAGTGTTTAATTTTCCCTTTCACTGAGTAGGTTGTTCCCCTTGCGTGATGGAAATATGGATCCTCATTTTCTTTTCAATATTTCCCAGTCATACTCTGCAGCTGGAAACACTTCCCTCTGAAAGCCTCTCAACCAGGCATCATGCTCTGGTGTTCTAGCCTGAACATACACAAACTTTGTTGCTTGCCCCATCTTTAGTAGCAAATACAGTGAATGAAAGTGTGAGAAGCCGGGGGGGAGATAGATTCATGTCTAAATAATTATGGAATACCTCTGAAAACGATTTAAAATGCTGTGGAAAAAACCAGAGGTTTATCTCTCTCTAGATAATCCTTACTACTTCTATAAAGCTCTTTACCTAGGAGGTGAAGTACCATCATCTCCATTTTACAAATCTTTACACTGAAGCAAAGGAGTGTGAAGTCATTTGTCCAACGTCACACAGTGAGTCAGTGGAAGAGCCAGGAAAAGAACCCAGGTCTCCTGTCTCCCAGGCCAGTGCCCTATCTTTGGGTCCACATGAATTCTCATGAACATTCCCATGTAACTGAGATTGAGACGCTGAGCAGTTCTGGCAGGTTACTCATTTGGACCCCAATCCTGTGCATTGTATAGTCCCACCAAAACACATGATCTGAACAGAAGCACCGTAGGCACCATGGTGTGTGGGTTTTCGTGTGTGTGTGTTTGTGTTTTAAATGCCACATTTACGAAGATTGTCTGAAGACGGTATTTGAGTTTACTGCTGTTTTTCCCTATTCTTGGACTATGAAATACTGCAGCAAATTTAATGATCGCAGAAGGAAAATACTTGTTTTGTTTTTAATTGCATTCACTATAACGTAACACTTTGAAGAATGGTTCCCAAATAGGCATTTAGCATGGATACAATGTGTCCTGTCTGTTTTGTGAACACAGAATGACTCTTAAAGTTCCCCATCTCTTGCATAAAGTCTCCTAAATGGGCTTTTCAATGACAGAATTTATTTAACACCAATAACTGTCAGATAGAAATGCATATTAGGCAAGCCTAATTGAGGCATTAACCTGTCTTCTGCAGCTCCTGTGTAATAAGCCACTGTACTAGCCTCACGTGTATTTTGTCAGTTTGTTTGTTTAGCGTAACGGGATGAGTTTTTGACTCACTGCATGCTTTGCTAGCTCTGTTTGACAGGCTACTTACCCAGATATTCCTATAATGCTATTATTTGAACAAGGGCACTGGAAATGCATCATCATGCTTGGAGGGGAAAAAGCTTGTGATGGTAAAACCTTTTTGTTCCATCTAGCTGTGGTCCATCAATGGCTATTATTAAACGGCCCATCAATGGCTATTGACAGGGATGCAAAACCATGCTCTGAAGCGTCCCTAGCCTCTGTTTGCCAGAAGCTGGGAATGGGTGACAGAGGATGAATCACTTGATGATTACCTGTTCTGTTCGTTCCCTCTAAAGCACCTGGCATTGGCCACTGTCGGAAGACAGGATACTGGGCTAGATGGACCATTGGTCTGACCCAGCACGGCTGCTCTTTTCTTAAATTAGGGACTGATGTTTAACAGTGCTGATTATTCTTGCAAATCTCTAAGAAAAACTGCTCAAAATGTTTTATTCTCATACATTGCTTCCCGTTCTGAGTTAAGTGTCATACACAATGGATGTCACCCCAGAGATGCACTAGTTCTGTTACATGCTTCTCCTTTCCCTTGACCCTGGGGAAGCCTCTTCTGTAGGAGTGTCAAAGGGTTTGGGCTTCATGGATGGTGAGGGCATTTCCCTCTTCCTCCACCCCCATAGAGATTCTCTTGCATAAAATAATGTTGACAGCACCAGCATCATCTTATGCTGCATGATGTGATACACCCTGGTGGGGAGTTTCTGGCAGCTGCCAGTGGTGAGTCCATGGGAAGTGCCATGGAACTGACTAGAAGCACTGGGCCCCTACAGCTAGCCTGCATTCAGCATGGATGTCAGAATGCCTGCAAGGTAAAGTTTCTTGTGGAATCAGCTTCCTTCTTCTGGTTTCTCTGCACCAGGGGATGATACTGTCAATTGTTTGTTTTTGAAATAACTATTGCAGCTATCATGCCAGGACATGTGCTTACCTCTCTGGCAGAAATGGAAGCCCTCTCCTCCCCCAAATCATGGTGAGGCCAAGTCCCGCCTTCTGTTTCAACCAAGCAATCCTGTTGATTTCAGTAGGGCTGCAGACGTGACTGAGAGCAGAACGTGCCCCATATAAGCACTGGAGTTTTTCTTTGTTGCAGGCTCTGCTTCAGAGAAAAGCTGTGGAGAGTTTCAAATTTGGTTTTTGATTTTCAAAATGGAGTCATCTTCCCTAACTCCCTCCCACTTCATCAGGAATAGTATTAAAATTACCAGTGTCAGTGTTTTTTATGGTCAGAAACATGCCTATATTAAAAAGAGCACGTTTTTACTGGGACCTACTTACGATGTCTGTATGCTGTGTGTCTTTGAGCAGTACATGATTGCTTTAGTGACAAAACCCTGTTTTGACTCCCTGCTAACTGTGTGTAGCTGACAGAACTGTCAGGATTCTCTTTAATCTTATGCATCATCAATAACATTTTCATCTAAGTTGCGTTGGCAGACTTTTTTTTACTGCCGATGATCTGAGGCAGACGTGGGCTTTCGGATCTCAAGTTGAGTTTGCAGCACCAGTTAGAAAATGCATCTTCTGACTTGTAAACTGAGATGGAGTCAGCAAGAAAATAAACCTGGAAACGCATGATGTCAGTTTTACAGCTGCTTCTCAGAGGAGAACTGCATTTTAATATTCCCACTGAGTACTTGAAAGAGATCTTGCAGTAAACTTGTGATTGTCAAATTTTTGTGCATAATTTGGTTATATTGTTATAAAACCGTCCATGAGCACCTATTATGAATTACTTAAACTCTTAAAAACTTCATTCATAGACAAGGGCATGAACTAGGTTGTGCAGTTATTTCTCAGTGTAGATTCTCATTCCACTCCCCTTACTGTCGTATCTGCAAGGCAGAAGTTAACACTACATTTATTTATTTTTCATAGACTACTGAAAATCAGAGTTGTACAGTAGATCACATAGCTGAAAGCCAGGGTGAAGTTAAATCACTAACTCGGGGAAAAAATGGGTGAGGTGCCTTTTCTCTGGAATTAGATGTCGAATTGGCAATATGTTCCTTCTGACAAAACATGTTAATCTGAGTAGCTATAGCTGGAGTAAATATTTAAAGCTCTTCTAGCAAAGATTTCACCAGCAAAACACTCTAGCTTTTTATATGATTAAAACTCTGATGTAAATCCTACCAAAGCTGTTTGTTTTCAGGGATAAATCCAATTTAAAGCCAGTTTCCTAAGATCTGATTTTGTTCCTACTTTAGTCACTTGGGGTCTCTGCAATGGAAGGTCAGCAGGACTGGCTCCTAAATTGTGGCTGTGCTACTACTATATCTAGTAAAGGGAAGAAGTGTAGCTGAGCTCACTACTAATCCTGCATGAAAAAACACAAGCTCAACATCTCTAAGTTTCCAATCTGGGGTCTAAGGAAAGATAGTAGCAACGAGGGAAGGGAAGTCCAAAGCACTGTATAAGTACATTGGAAAGCTGATTTAACTTAATCATAGCAAATAGAAAGTTATTGTAGCTCAGCGCAAAAGTGTTTGTTTTATTTTTAGGTTTTAATTTTTTATTTCTCTGTGCCCCCATTCCCCAATTGTAAAATGGGCATATAATACTTCCTTTGTCTATCTTGTTTGTTTAAATGGTGAGCTCTTTGAGTCTGGACTGTCCCTCATTATGTATTTGTACAGTGCCTGGGCCAAAGGGGCTCACGTTTCAATTGGAGACTCTAGGTGTTGTTGTAATACAAAAGACAGCAGTGGAGTCCAGTGTTCTTAAGCTTACTACAAAGTTATTCCATCTAGAAGAAAACTTTCTGTAAAGTATTTCTTTATCTGTAAAATAATGAAAGCTAGCAAATTGTGCCAAACCTGAGTGGCATGTTTCCGTTTGACTCATCAGTTATCAAAAAGATTACACCATTTGCCTCATTAAATATGAGACATCATTGCTGAACTGGCACGTTCATTCTTTCTGGTAGGTGTTGAGCACACATTTTTGGTTAAGAAAATAAGTAAGTTGTTATTTCAACTAAATTGGGGATTACATTTGTAAATGTTCAATCTTTAATGTTTAGGATTAAGAATTGCAGCAGGGATGGATTCACGTGTGATGCTGGACTTGGACCTAAACGGTGTGCAGGAACCCACTTAAAAAATAATACATATTTTGAAAACCCTTTTAAAATGCAAACTAGCCAGATGGTCAAAAGAACCAATCAGTGAAGCAATATGTAAATATTTTCAATCATTACCATGGCACTGCTGTGTTGACACCGAAATGTAAAGTGCTATTCCATGGAGCTCATCAGTGATCAGCAGATGAGCTCTGATAAAACAGAATAAAGGTGAAAGCCTGTATATTATTGTGTGTTTCATTTACGCAGGGAGACTACAATCCATTTGTATACCATGATGGAAAAGCTCGCTCTCTGTCCTCTCTTTAAGCATGTTATTAAAACCCAGACAGTCTTTATTTCCTTTCTCAGTCAAGTCCTGATCAAATATGGTGGCGTGGTTCTTTTTTTGAGACTTCTCATTTCAGCTGAAATATTGTGCAGTGGTTACCACTTCTGCTTTAGTTGCCCCATGTATTTGGAAAGTGGAAGGGGCTGAAGATGTTGAGGAGTTCTTTTCTTTAAACATAGCCAGCTAGAGAGAGTGATCTGAAAGTAGTTAAAAATCAGCAGAGTAAAATAAATTTTGACAACGTTTTCATGTATAAAACATGAGGTGTTCTCAGTGAGAACAAATGCTGAGGCATCATCTAGCAGAAGGCAGCTTCCTCAGTTGTGTGGCCCATGTAAACCTTTCAGAATCTCAGAGGCTCTGATCCCCACTGAGGATGCTCCCCCCTTTTGTGGTAGCCTTATATAGACAGCTATGACACATCCATCCCAGGGTCTGAGACTGTAAGTGGCCTTCTCACCAGGCTTGTGCGAAGCACTTGCTGCTGTTCTGATAGGATGTGGGGCATGGCAACAGCAATCCAAATGCCATTGTCCATTTTGGAAGGTGGGGTTCTGACCAGACTGGCTGCAGCTTACCGCAGGCTCTAAATACAAACTCTCCCTGCCTGAATGAGAACACAAGGCCAAGGGGTGTTACATCAGGATGCATGGGGGAGGCATCCTCCGTTGAGTTGCTGAGCGTTGCTGAAGTCAGTAGGATATAGATTGAAATGGCATGTTTAGCATGTCTCCTTGCGCCTCGCACAAGTTTGGCTCTGACATTAATTTTACGAGAGGCCTGGAACAGTGCTTTGAGTACTGGGCTGGGAGACAGGATCTGCTGGGTTCTGACCCTTGCTCTGACACAGACTCCATTGCTGACCTTGGGTCCATCACTGACCTTTCTGCCTCCAGAACCGGGCGACCATTTGCCTACCTTGCTGGGATACTGGGAAGGTTACTGTTTGCAAGGAGCTTTGAGAATGAAAATGCCACGTGAATGCTGAGTGTCACTGCAGGTATTGCACAGTCCAGTGAGCTCTCCCTAGATGACATCTGTGCCCTGGAGCTCAGCCAGGAGAGCTCTCCTCACCCTCACACAGCTGCTTCCTTCCCCAAACAAAATGAGGGGGAAACCCCATGCAAGAATGATAGGGGGAGGCTCCCTGACTGGGTGGGGGGGAGATTGAATGACCTCGCTCCTCCTAATCGTGTAAACAAATTTTCCAGATCAGCGTTGGGGGGCCCACTTATATCCCCTCTCCGAGGGCCACACATGGGGTGTTACTCCACCCCCAGGTGTGCAGTAACTCTTGGGCTCCATAGCTGTCATTGGGTGGAGGAGGGGTCTAGCACATGGGGCTGCCTTGCAGGGAAGTGAGGCGCTTGGCTAAGTGAGCTCTCTTCTCTTCCCTGAGCTGCTTTGTGGCTTACTGGAGCCGAGCAGTCGTTCTCCACGCCGTCCCCCTTTCCCTTTTAGGCCTTGTGCAGCATCACATCCTTTCCCTTGGATGGATCAGCCTGCAGCCTCCCAGACCTGGCATTTTCCTACATTTTCTTCTGGCTCAGGCCCTTTAGGGTTTAAACCAGCAGCATCTCTCTGTTATTTAAAGTGTCTAACCGTAGCAGCACTGTAAAGGATCCAGATGCTACCAATGTCGGGGAGGGAAGAGCTGGGACCGTCACTTTCTGTGCACCACTGATTATATCTGCATTAATTGCCGGATTTAGCTTCCTTGTTATAAACTGCACCTGTTCCCTGGCATGTTCTGCTGCCTTTTTTTCCTGAATATTGGGTGCTTTTGAGTTTTTGATGTATTCTTCTTTTAAACAAAAATACAAAGTGCTGGCAGCATCTTAACTAATTACAGCCAGATATTGCACCGTTAGGGCTGGTTCAGAGTCTGATAAGACAGGAGAAAACCCTTTCATTTCAGGTTAGGCAACTACTGTGAATGTCCACAGTCAGAATATGTCGCTTGCAAATCGTGCACATACAGTGTTTGACAGCAGCAGACCTCTGTTGGGATGTAACATCAGGCCTGCTGAAGGGGGAGCAAGGGAGGCAATTGTCCAGGGGCCCGGTGATTTAAAAGGGCCCAGGCAGATGGGAGGCTAAATACATATCCTCCATTTCCCCCGAAGCCCCCCACCGCTTGCGCTCTCTGCCCCTCCCCTTATTTGTTATGCACCACGCAGGTTCCCGGGTGACTGAGGAGGTGGTATCTGCTACTCAGCTTCCTGGGTTCATCAGTGATCAACTTGGGGCCCGGAATTGCTGTAAGTGGGCCTGTGTAACATTTATTATTACTGATTGTACAAAATGATTAGACCGAGCTATAGCAGCTGCACTATTAGGAACTATTTCAGTGGTTCAGTTACCCTTGGAAAATTGTACTTTTCCACTCTTACAGTTATGCAGAAACAGAACAAGGATCTTTCTTCCTCTCTCCCTATTCCTTTCTCAATAGCAGTGTGGCAGTGCTCTTCTGTTGACCCCCTTTCGCCCCCGTTATCACATGTTAGTGATAAAGCTATCACATACCTGCCTAAAGCTGCTGCCTGATTGTGGCAGGTGTGGTTTCTTAACTGTTGGGTTAAAAGGGACTGGGCCCAAGGAACTAGGATCTGGGACACAGGGGCTTCTGCATGGAAACCTTAAGAACGGCCGAGTATGGGGACAAGGCTGAGGCTTATGGTGTTTCGTTGTTTGTTTCAACAAACGATAAAGCCAAAAGTCCAGGTGAGGACCAAACTTGGGACGCAGTGTAGTGTTGTGGATTGGGCACCAGAATGGGAATTGGGAATCGTTGGTTATGTTGGTCATCTGCCTGACTTTGGCAAGTCCCTTCCCCTCTTTATCCTACCTGAGGAAGTGACTGTCTCTTGCTGTGTGTCTGCACTCTGTGGGGCCCTGATCTTGGCTGGGGACTATAAGCACTACCATAATCCAGATAAATATTTGGTCCATGGTATATTGTTGTAATCTCTTCAAGGTGGAAACGCTACCCATTCCCCAATAAAAAGTACTTGTGTGGTGACATTTATGATATCTCTCAGGGGGAACAATTGAGAACTGAAGCACAGCACATCAGTTAAGTAGACAGGCCTTCAGAAGCCAGCCAAAATAATGTTATAATTAGTCTGCTTCCATGGAAAGATAAATGCCAGTTCTATTAATGTAGTGCAGAGTTTTCAGCATTTGTGCTAAAAATGAGCACTCACCACCTGCTGGGTGGCACCTCATCCTAACTGCAAAATGTATTTACATATGAATTTGTCTATTAATTGCTATGGCTGCTTTGATCGGTTTCCGCATGGTGTCATGATGCTTTTGAACTTAACTTTTAATTTGAGAGAGAGACTGTCTGTCTGTCCGTCTGTTTTAAGAGCTGCTGAGCAACTTCCACTCCCATGGAAGTCTGAGAGAGTTGGGATTATTCAGTACCTCTCAGGCTCTAATCAGTGGTCAGTAAATACACTATAGCATTTCCTTTTTTTCTGGTGTGAGCCACCTTGGCCCAAATGCCTCCTTGGTGCAACTCCACTAAAGATTTTCTGATTGTAGCAGGATTTTTTTATTTTAATTGAAAAAAGCATTTTCTTCTTGAATTTGGATTTTTTAAATTTTAAATTAAATAGATTTATCTTTTTAAAAATAAACCTATTTAAAATTAAATTTGAAGTTATGACAACCTATGTAAAGGCCAAAACTTAATATAATCTACTAATTGTTCAAATAAAAAAATTTGCAGCACCCTTTTGCAAATTTTAATGAATTAAAGGGTGTTGATTTTTTAATTATATACAGAATAAGTGGGGAGAATCTTTTAACTTTTAAGGTCAATTCAAGCTATGTTACAATGACCTGTGCTGTATTAAGTAAGTATTTCTATGTGGGTTGCAGCCCACGAAAGCTTATGCCTGCAGAAATTTGTTAGTCTTTAAAGTGCTACAGGACTCTCGTTTTTTGTTTTACTCTTTACAATGCCAGTATTTACATTTTTTCCAGTGTTGTAAGTACTTTCAGTTTCTGTTGTGCAGAAAATTTTTTAAGAAAAGCTTAATTTCTTTTGGTTTTAGTTTAGTTAGCAGATGCAGAGAGAATTTTTTTTTCATTTGAACTAGTTAATTCAAACTTGAGAAGCTGCTTGTGAGTTGAAAAAGCAGGAATGCTCATTTTCCTTGTCCAATCTATGAATAAAAAACAGGTGGGAGATGATGAGGTCTGCTAATTCTAAAAACTTGAAGAACATGGCACCAGATTTTCAAAAGTATTTAGGTACCTAAAAATGCATATAGACGCCTAATAGGATTTTCAAAAAAGTGCCTCCCATGGGAGTTAGGCACCTAATCTGCTTAGGCACTTTTTGAAAATTCCATTACGCATTCCACTAGTGCACCTTCAGGCACTTAAACTAGCCCTGGGTGACCATAAACAAGTTAGTCAGTTCACTAACTGCAAATGATACTTCCTTTGTTTAATAAATTGGTTAGTTTAAAATGCAAGGCATAATTTGCTTAATGCTTTTTATGTATCTAGCACATTTAAGATAGTTTTTACTTCATAAAAACAAATTTAAAATGCTGCTTTTGTGCTTTTTTAATTGAATTCAAATTGTCATCCTAATGCAAATGTGAAAGAAATCATGAGTAAAAGTTACCATCTAGTTGTGTAAATAGAAAACTTTGAATGACACATTTCTTAACATGATAAAAAAATGTAAAAATTAAGAATCTGAATAAATGTATGTTAAGCTACGTAATTCATTAAATAAATGTGTATACATATAGTGTAAACTTGGTTTAGCAAAAAGTAGTACCAACATTTAGTGTAAAGGCTATATTTGCATTGTAAATCAACATGTTTGAATGGTCATGGAAGCCAAGCAGAACAAACCTTTCTTTTGGACAATATACAAATGGAAAACAAAATTAAAATTATTTAAATCAGGGTTTCCAGCTTGCTGATTTAAATCACTTAAATTTAAATTAAGCCCCCCAAAAGAGGGGAGGAGGTAATTCCTGTCGACTGTTGTCTGGTATCAGATTCTTGGAAGCCTGAAGCTGAAATCCATCAATAGATGTTTCTTTGTTGGAGCCAGGGCTAGCACTCAGGACTGCCTGACCATTGGTCCTGTTATCTGATCATTATGCCATGTCTCCAGAGTTGCAGTTCAGTTTCTAAGCCAAATTACATCCATTAATAATAGTCACATTACCAAAGGTTTGTATATGGGTTAAATAACTTGCTGTTGAACTGCCGTAGCATTTTTATCTGTGCTGGGAAAGCAGAAGTAGTGTTTGGGCTCCCTGTGACTGGCTGAGCTGTGAATCGGCAGATGATGTTAATAAGCATTTGAGGACTAAATATATTTTAAGCTGTCTGACTGTTTGCTCTCTGTGAGGACTCTGAGACTCATGGGCCTGAAACATTGCTCATACCTGCTCTTTCTCCAGTTTGACTCTGACCCGTGCAAGCATGTTAAATAGCTTTGTATGGAGTACAAGATTAAACTGCAATTAAAATTTATTTTGGTAAGGTATAAATCACAACCCTATTAACCGTGGCAGAGTCAGCTAAATAGTGTACAGTGTAGTGATTCCACTCCTGGCTCCGTACGTTCTGTCTTTGGGCTCATAATCCATGTTCCAGTTGCAAAGACGCTGTATTATGTGTGTGGTGAGCTCTTGTCGGCGTGTGTTTCAAGATAGCTCCTGCTAGGATAGCTTCTGCTTTATGTTTGACATACAGGAGTTTTCAGGGGCGGTGACTGAGGGCTCCCATGTACCTCTGCTGTGAGTGTTGGGAAAACGCTCGCACTGCCATGAAGTGTTTTTCTCCTGCTATGTAATGCAGGGGCTTAGAGTCCGGTATAGGGCATGCTTGTAAAGACGGGGGTCCAGGATCACCTGCACTGGTGCAAGTTATAGCTCCCATGCCAGAAAGGGCAGTTGGGCACCTTCCAACCTTAAAGGGATGGGGTGTTTCTATTGCCCCCTGTGGGTTCTGCTGTGGTAAGGGAGCTTTAATAGGAAGCCAGCTGATGGGGCTGCTATCAACCGAATTGGTGCCTCAGGCCTGGCTACACCACCTCTTGGCCACACCTACCTCTGAGGCTGTGCTGGCTGGCTCTAGGCCTTCTGGCAAAGGCAGATGCACGCAGATGCCTGGTGTCATTGCTGTTTTCCCTCCCCTCTGCACTTTCCACTGTTGGGAGTCTTTGTCAGGGTCTGTGCTGCCTGCCTCTGAGAGAAAGGGATTGAGAAAGGAGTTGGGAGCAGAGGTGTGTGGGGCCCATGGTTTGAAGGGCTTTGAAAAGACGTGGAGGCGCTTGACTCTAATGTGAGAAGGGACGAGAAGCCAGTGGAGTGAGGATCTTGGGAGCGTTGCATATGTGTGACCTGATGTACTGATCAGGCTCTTTAAAGCGTGCGTTAAAAATGATCTACAGTGTTTAAAAGTAATGCTGAGAGTCCACCCAAAGGAATCTCTTAAAAAAGGTAATAGGCCTCTTGCAATAATTAAGCAAACTGCATGAGCTACTTAGAATATAATTGTTCTATTCAGTTCCTTGTACACCTCTCTCAGCTCTCCTGGCAAAGGCAGGCTGAGGGGCAGGAAACCAGTAACCACAGGCTGGGGCAGGAAGGTGGAAGGGACTGTCTCAGATATAAATTCCCTATCTCTGCCTGCCAATACAGGAGAGGAGCTGACATCCACCAGGCTTGAGGCACTAAAAACTCTCATTTCCCCTGCTAGCCGAGCACTGTCCCCTTTCACCATGCTGCTCTTCTTGTAGTACTAGGGGAAAAAAACCATCTCAGTGGTACCATGAGGTGCTGTTTGTCCTTACTTTACTCTTCTTCTGCCCACGGAAGTGAATGGCTTCTGGAAAGGCAGTTCCAGCTCCCTTTCCATTCCTAAAGCAAGGGGTCTTGCCTGATCTCAGGGGTGCTGTTTAGTAGACGGCTGCTATGTGAATTTTGTCTTCAGCAAAATCCATGCTAAATATCTGTGTACTTTCATCATTCAGCATCCTGTATGAACTGGTAATCTTGCATGGGGGACTATGATGATTTTATGCAAAGAGAGCACACAATAGTGGTCAGTGCAATATTTTTTTTCTTACTTTACATTTCCATAAGTTAGAGAGTATGATGACTCATGGCTGTGGCTTGGAATGAGCTGAAATCCCTAAGGTGCTTGTTACTGCCTACTATCACGTTTTGAATTTCTAACATACCAGAGGGATGTCTGCAGAGAACTGTGATGTACAATTATAAAAGGTTATAGCTTTGCGTTGTTTGTAAAGGAGCTATTAGCATGGCATAACTTCACTCTTGCTGTTAATTTCCCAGTGGCATGGTCGTTAAGTGCATGTTCTTTATTTTCTGTAGGATGTTGACATATGTGGATCAACAGTGACATCCTACATCAGCAATGCTGCATTGACTCCCTCCTATATTCAGAAGCATCCAGAGAGATTTCATACGTAAGGTATGTTCTGACAGTTCCATTGAACTGCAGTTCTATTTCTATTTAAAAAATTATTCATGCGTTACCATGGAAAATGGCAACCATCTCTGCGGAACAAGGGGTTAACCTCAGATCAGGTTCCTGTTGAACAGGGGCTCAGAGAAAGGGCTATACGATGGAGGTTCAATGAGTGGCCACTAGGGTAGCTTTTGGGAAGGTCAGACTCCATGCCTAGGGGTTCACAGGAGTAAGTTGTCCTGTATTGAGTTGACCTGTGTGTGTTTTCTGGCTATAATTGTTCTCCTTTTGAAGAAAACTTTTGCTGAGTGCACCTGTGCTTTTGTGTCTGCTCAGTCAATACTCAAAGCTCTCTAAAGTTTGTAAAGTGGATTCGTTAAAGGGACGCTACCAAATAGGTTACTCCCCAAACTTGGACTGTATATATTTAAAAAACCTCATGCAAATGTATTCATTTTTTTCTTTAATAAAAAAAAAAAGTCAATGAATGTAAGCATTTTGTTTCAATTTAAACCAAGCAGGGTTTGGAACCTGAACACTGCAACATTGTGCTAGTGCAAGTAATCGAAAAAGCAAGTAGAAATTGACAGGCTTGTGTTCATTTTCAGAGCTGACTGAAATGCAAAAAACCCCCAAACACACAAATGGTGAGAAGTTGGATTTTTTTTTCTGTTTGGATAATTAAAGGTATTGAGATGTTTTTGTTTTTTTGTAATGACATGGTACCTTGCAATTCCATTGTGCTTTAACCTCAAGGAGTATTCCTTTAATATTTCTTTTACATATTTGGTGATTTTCATTAAACTTCCTTCATGTTAGTTTTAGAAATATGCGTCAAGACCGTAAACCTGCTTATGAAACTAGCAAATGACCAGGAGTTCCACAGCTAATTTACTTGAAAGTAGGTGTGGCCTCAGCATACCCATTTGACTATTCCTGACTGTGCTGGTTGGATCTGTTGTATTTTCCCACTTTCTTTACCCCATTCCTCGTGAATCTCATTAAATTTTTTACCAAAAAAGGGTTTAAGTTTTACCTCCAGCCAAGGTTTCCCTTTGGAATGATATCTGAGGTGCTATAATCTTGTATTCTGCTGTTGTAGACTAAAATTCAGGGCTGCCGCCCTTCAATTCAAGAGCAGCTGGAAGCAGGGACAGGGCGGACAAGTATAGTTGTGAGAGTGCCCAGGTTTAGAAGCACAAGTTGCTTTCAGTCATTCTGGATTCACACCCTGAAGTCAGTGTAGGTACTCTGAATGTTCACAGTTTCAAGTGAAAGCATAATTTGGCCTTGAACTAGCACTTGGTGCCTCGAGCAGAAGTCACCGAAGACGAAGGCCCGAGTGGTACCCTTAGTATTGTACTAGCATAAAACACATAGGAGAAGGACAGAGAGCCCAGGAAATTCAGCAGCATCCACCTTGGGATGTCACCTCTTGATACTTCCCATAAAGTCTGGGGGCCAAGATACTGACGTGGTGACGGTTCCTAACACTGCAGCAAGCTTGTGCCTTTCTGGGGCCTTGCGTCTCTCCTGAGGGAGCCATGCTGCCATTGAATGCTCCCTTTTCCCCATTGCTGCTGTGCAGTAGGAGGAGCCATGGACCCGTCTCTCTGGGAGTAAATGCCGCTGTTAGCAGCTTTAACAACAGGGTTAATGCTCTTAGCAGCCAGGTTTTCACTCCTGTCTACGGGGTCCTGAGGAGAGCCTCATCTGTGTGGTGGAGGCATAGAGGGGCTTCCAGTTGCTTGGAGGAAGGGCAGGAATAGGTCCCATGGGTTTAAGGCACCTTATGTCATAGTTCCTGCTCTTTTGCTCCCCTCTGGGCTGTGTAATGGAGGGGGATGTGGATCTGTAAACTAGTGACAAGCTGGAGGAAGGGAAATACAGTTTAATTTTCAGGGTTAACTTTGTCCTGTGGACTTAGCCCCATTCCTTTCACTCTCCTGAATGTATCAAGAGGGCTGAGTGTTTCTCTGTAAAAGTGACACAAAATTGGCTGTCAGTTATTTGGAGAGCAAAGAAATGCTACCTTTACACAAAGCAAAATGAAACCATGCAGTGTGGGTCTCTAGGAAGCTGAAAGGAGCGAGTAATGTCTATGGCTCGGCAGGTTAAGTACATAAGGGAATAAAATTGGCTTTAAAATTTGATGATGAATGCGGCACTCATGAAAACAAAGGTGTAAATGGTACAGGCCAGAACTACAAGCAGTGAACATACACGCTGAGTAATTTTCCTACTGTGCTCTGCCATTGTCCCTGTGCCACAGTTCTGCTTTTCCAGTCCCTGAGATACTTGTGACCAAACAGAGCAAAAATGTGTGTATATGGTGGGAGGGCTCCCTTAAGGCTGCGTCTGTGAGGAGCTGAGAGTCTTCCACCCCCACTGCCCTCAGCACATCACAGAGTCGACACCTGAGAGAAACCATATCCCAAATACCTGGGGGCATTATAAAATACAGGAACTGGGCTTGATTCACAAGGACTCGGGGGAGGAGAAAGGCGGGGGGGTCAGGGTGTAAGGCCATATGTGGTGCCTTCAGGACCTGTGATAGGAGTGAATGTTCCCCTCCCTCATATTCACATTGATTAGTCTCTGCCTCTCCTTCCGTTGGGTGAGAGGGCAGTGGGGAGCTGGTGAACAGAAAGGGTGTGTGGAGACACAGCAGACCAGGAGTGGGGGGTTACGTGAGGAGGTGCAGCAGGAGTGAAGAGGTGCAGGGGGGAGGGAAGAAAGGGCTAATTGGAAGGCAGGGTTCTTGTACTCTAGGGAAGTGGTGCCCCCTCTGGGTAATTCACATGTCATAAAGCAACAATGCCTAGAACCCACCCCATAAAGGGGAGTATAAATTATACCTGAATTGGCTCCTCCCCATATATTCTGGTTGCACCCTGTTCCCAGTCTGCACCACCACTTCTTTGATCTGCGCTGTTGCCCTAAGCTCCCAGTAAGGCAGGTGGGCAGAGCTGATTTCAGTTCCCTGAACCAACCCTGTAGCAAGCTTTCCCCTGTAGATCCTGAGGCCTCTACGTGGGAGTAAACCGGACTGAATTTAATCCTTGGTATGTGCTGTACTAAGGGAAGATTAACAGATCAATAAAACACAGACTATTTTTATGTGGAATCCATTACATGAAATATTGCAAACCACTTTATGAGGAGCGTTAGATCATGGCGATAGCACTTCAGAGAGCTGGGTGACAGCCATTCTCAGACAGACAGAGAATCGGACCCTTTGTGGAGATGCAGCTGAGCGAGATAGGAGAGAACTGCAATTTTAACAGCATTTAAAGGTGTTGCATGTTAGCACGGCAGCTGCTGAGTTACAGTGACGAGAGGAGAAAGGAGTCACTAATGGAAGAGAGGTGAGTGTGGATAATTTATGGCAAGTGGAGTGAATTATGGGCACATTGAATTGGGTATGGTTTTAGTTCTCAGCAGAAGTGAGCAATAGGGTACAGTGTGCTTCTCTTTAAAAGAGTAGGACTTCAGCCTGCACTAATGTTTTATTTCTAGTGGAAAGAAGTGTGTGTTTAACTTTTTTTCCCCTTGTCATTGTTGCAGTAGAAGCAGTAGACATGATGAGCTGTTTGGACACCCAGTGTAACGGGGAGGAAAGAGCTGATGACACTGGTGTGGTTCTAACCACAACATCAACTGACAGTAGTTTCCTGTTACTCTCTATAGATATGAATGTTGTTCATTTGTGTGCTTGTCTCTCTCTCATTTGTTAATTTTTGGCTGAGATTCTATTAATTTTGTTTAGGTTTTTCTGGACATTTGTCATACTTGAGTTTGGAGGGTGAGGCAGTTATAGAACTCATTACAGTCAAACATTGAAGAACATGAAAACAGACTTCTGCACCTCTCTTTTACAATGAACAATAACAAAACCAACAAACAACCACCCAAAAAGCATGTCAGGCCTCTGTTTTTCAATCAGATCTGCACATACAAAGCCTCATTGATTTCAGTGGGACTCCATGGTCATAAAGGTATGTCTTTCGGAATCCGATTACAGGATCGGGGCCTCTGAATCCATCATTTCCACAGATTCATTTCACCCCTTCTTTGATGTGTAAGATATCATGACTGCAAAGCCTAGAGCATGCTCTCTTCTGCCATTCCCATTCCAGCTGCAAAACTTGACCAGATCCTTCCCTTGTGGTTTGTGAGATTGTAAATAAAGGCTTGAAGAGGTCGCATGTTTTCCAGCTCAAGTTATGTTGATTCCAAGGCTGAGAGGTGGAAATGAAATGGAATTGTTCTGGGAAAATATTAATAATATTATGGGAAAAAGACCATCTCAAATAAGACCATTCCTTTCTGACCGAAGTTTTATCTAGGGACATGAGACCAGAAATATTCTAAGATAGGCACCTTAAAGAAAAGTGGCCCAATTTTTCAAAGGTGTTGAGCACCTGAAGCTCCTGCTGACCTCAATTGCATTTATGGATGCTTCTGAAAACTAAGCCATTTATCCTTAAAAGCATAAAGACACAATTCTGCAAATATTTTGCATGTGAATAACTAACCATGCTCATAGTGGGATTACCACATGAATAAATGTACTCAAGTGCGTTAATATGTGCCAGTCAGACCTTTGAATATGGATTTTTGGAAAATTTTGGCATAGATCTTATCAGGTATGACTCATCCTGTGTTCCATTTAGTCCAGTACTCTGCCTTTGGCAGTGAGCAGTACATAATGCTAGAGGAAGATGTATGTGTGGGGGGGAATGTATTATATGAGAACTGTATGATTTTGTGTTTTGAAAACCTGTGCTGGTTTTTACTAGTAGATATAAACTCTCTCGTGCTGAGCCACGATTTGTTTGTTATCCAAGTAAATGCCTGTTTCCTTCTGCCTGATTTTTGTCTCCCCCCTCCTTCTGTGTCGGAGTTTGAGGCTTTCTGGTAATGGGTATTTACAGGAGAATATTGTTTGTGTTTAAACTACCATTTCATATTATTAGTTTTGATATTTATATTTAGTCCTATTAGGATTTACTAAGAGATAAGGGATCACAACAAGGCTATTGGTCTTTATTACTGGCTGATATGCAGAGTGTGATGTTTATGTTAGAGAAACTTGCAGTGTTGTAGCCATATTGGTCCTAGGATATGAAAGAGACAAGGTAGGCGAGGTAATATCTTTTATAGGAATCAAAATCTGTTGGTGGAAGGTACTCCCTTTTGAGCTACACAGTGGTTTTTTTTCTACCAACAGAAAGTCCAATAAAAGATGTATTACTTCACCTACTCGTCTCTTTAGAGTAGCTAACAATTAGTGGCAATTCTTCGTGTCACTTTTTGTTGTTGCTTTTATTTGACATTTACAATTTTCTTTAAAGACCTTTTCTTGGTAAAGATTTTCTTGGTAGTTTTCTTTATCAAAACAGGATATAAAGTATGAATGCCATTTGTCACTTTAATCTTGCATTGTAGCTCAGTGCTACAGAAGTCAAATTTAACATAACATTTATATAGATCTAAATGCACGGCAGCAAATAGAATTGATGAAAATACATATAGATATTAATTTGTCTCTGCAGGATAGGTTTTAGATACAATCACTTAACCTGATTTTGTTTTCTCAGTGGGTGCACAATTCATGGACATAAAAATAATGGCCCAGTTTCATCCCTGCTGTAACTCCATTGACGTCATTGAAGTTGCAGCAGGGATGATTTGGCCCAGTTTCTTTAAAAATAAGACCTGATGAGCAAACCCTTAAGGAAGCAAACCCTTAAGACCTTTAGAGAATGATTTTCTAGGCATAGGACAAAAGGGATCTAATTTTCTATTAAATTCTGTAGGACCACTTTGGTTCCATCCCTATGAAATTCGATAGGACCCTTTTGTAAGGGAAGAGTGTAACGTACACTTGCAGTCTGGAGGGTGCATTGCCACAAGTGGCACCAGGGAAAGGTTAATTGGTTCAGAGCATGTCCACTTTAAAGGGACAAATTTAGAACTAGTCAAGTACATGTCAGTCAACAGTGTTGCATCCCCTACATGAGGTTTACATTTTGCATGTGAAAAACCCCAGTAGAGCAATGTACTCTGATATCCCTCCTTCTTAAGAATCCACATTCTGAGACATGTAGTCTTGAACCAGGTTTTAGAAAAGTGACTGTGTCTATTTCATGATCGAGATGCCAAGTTTTCCTTTTCCCCGCAGCCTTCTAGAATTGATGTTGCCTGTCCGCATCTGAACAGTGGCAAAAGAGTTTTGTTTCTGCTGTCTGATTTAATATCACGTTGCATTCAGTTAATGAAACTCCTGTGGTGGCTGAAGTATCCTTGGTTAGAAACCAAATACACAATTGCTTCCACTTGCCCTATTTCCACAGTTTTGACCTGCCATGGAAATGAGAAGACATAGACAATACTGAAGACAAAAAACAATACTGACCACTACAGAAATGTAAATTATAGGTTGTCTTAAATCTCCCTTCCCTCCCAGACAAAAAAAAAAAACCCAAACCAAACCCCAGAACAACCAACTGCACTTGCAGGCTTATCACAAATTGAAAACTGGGACAAGTACTATAGACATTTAAGAGGTGCTGCTCTTTAGCATCTCCCAGCTACTGTAGTGGGAGTTGTAGATACCCAGCACTTCCGAAAATTTTGCCACTAATTCATAAAGTGATAGTTTCAGTTCGGAGTCTAGCAGCAATATTTGGGAGAAAACAGTTAGAAAAAATGAGTCCTATTGTAACTGACTAAACATCATAGTGCTCTTGAAATGCCAATATTCGTTGTGTAGGGTAGATGTATAATTTGGAATTCATTAAGTTACAGGTTCTTGGCTCTTTAGATGGCAACAACTATGTCTGGACAAGGTCTAGTTAGCAACTTCTTTTTTTTAAAGCGTTCTTGACCGCTTGCACTATATCAGATTATTCAGGTCAGGGCGAATACTGTTGCACATACAAATAATTCTCCATGATGAGAAAATGCTTTTCACATTTTTGATGAAATAACTTCTCTGAGCATGCAAAACAACTGGCTTGCAAAAGAAATGCCTTGCTGGTTTAGGGGGCAATGTGTCCTTGTGTATATGTGAGTGCATGCCCTGTAGGGGAATTAAAGTGGGCAGGCTTTTGCAGCATTACGCTAAAGCAATACCAGAAAGTGCCATTTGACTAGTATAAACAGTGAAAAACTGCCAGAAGCTGGAACTGGACGACAAGGGATGCAGCTGGCATTAGCCACTGTTGGTAGAGAGGATACTGGGCTAGATGGACCATTGGTCTGACCCAGTATGGCCATTCTAATGTTCTTATAGTCTTTTTTCTCTCCTGACCCTCCTTTAATTTTCATACTTATTTTGTTAGATTCCTTAACTCCAAATGGAAAATTTATACTCCTTTATGGAGGGAGAGAGTTCCTAGTGGGGGTGATAGGTTCTGGAACAGGGGTGACCAAACTTACTAACCCCCCTCCTTTTCTAGCCCCTTATACTTGACACAAGAAACGGGGAGTAGGGAGGGGGCGTGTCAGGGAGGCAAATCCAGCAACTGGATGGCTGGGGCCAGGTTGGGGATTTGTGGAAATGATTAAAGAAAGGATGATGACCTGTATTGTACAGTTTGTTGCCGGGTACTTCCAGATATTTTAATTGAATACAATTGAGGCAAGTAAAACACATCCATTGCCTCCTGTCTTTCTTCTGGGGTGGATGGACAATGTTACATGGCATTGAATTAGACAAAGGGTGACATTTTCAAAAGTGACTTAAGAGCCTTAAGTCACTTTTGAAAAATTTGCTCTTGTCTATTTCCAAAAAGGGAGGATGCTTAAAGTGCCCATAAATTCTTTAGCTGTAGCATTCACTGTGGTGGTGTTTACAATGAATTTATAGGACTTGTGGACAGAGCCCCCTGATGTAACGCTGACCACAACGGAGTTAAAATGGATGAATTTTGCTCAGTAGGTTTGTCACATTCCATCACATGAAATGGTGCATTAATCAAAATCACAGCAGATTCCCAAGTAGATAGGCTGAGAGTTATAAGCACTGAATTACTGCTGAAGAAAATAGAAAGGCACTGATATATGCTGCTCTGATACATTTATTGAAACATTAATAAGCTTTTTGGTTTTTTGTTTAAAAATAGTGCCCAGAGTACTCTCTTTCAACTGATACTTGCCCTCTTTCACAATATGGCCAATCCCAAGCATTGAAAAATCATGAGTCAGGCCCCCCAAAATGAAGAGAATTTTAAAAATAACTTATTTTTTATTTGCCTTTTTCCTTTATGAATCTTTAGGTGTGTCGTGTCGTGTGTCGCGCCTCCCCTTCCCCGCCCCGGGTATTCTCAGCAACCATGAGGACTAGAAACAACATTTTAAAAAGAAAACTGAGATCCTGGCGCAGCGTAATAACATGACTCCAGCAGCTAAGCCTCTACGAAAAGTGCCAGATGTTGCAAGACTTGTGATTAAAATTGCGAGAGTTGTCAACCCAGCTCACATATTGATTATAAGATCTGACACACATTTTACTGTGAATCCAGGGCCCGGTGCTGAGGGCCTCTGGCTCCCACTCAAGGCCATAGGATAAAGGGCACTACCACCTCACATGATTAAACTCCTGATAACATGATTTGTGTTGGAATAAAGTGAACAGCTGTTAATCCAGTGTTCTGATTGCACTGGAGGGGCCACCTATATTGCAGTGAACACTGAAGTGCTTGTGCTTTTTGTGATGTCTTTAGTACTTTGCAATCAAGGACAAAGACCTGTTCTCCAAACAGGATGCCAGGAAGTTCAGAAGGTGGGAAAGCAGGAAGCAGTAGTTCCAGGGTTACTGCAAGCTGTAAAAAACTCCTGGTTAAGATTTATGCTTGTTTTGTGTTGGTGGGATCTGTATTTCATTTCCTGGCATACTCAGAGTGTTACCTATTGTCTCGCTAGACAGCTGATCTGAGCTCTTTGTCATCACCAGGAGTGTGACTAGAGATAAAGACCGAGATGAAAAGCTTTTGTCTGGAATCAGACTTGTCCCAAGTTCTGAGGTGTCTGGATCCAGGGTTTTGGTTTGGGCCCATCTCTAACTCTTGCTGTACAAAGGATTATAAAAGCGGGACCTTTACTGTTGGCATTAGACAAAGATCTGCTTCCCCAAACCTCTAGAAATGTACTTTTAGCAAATATGTGCGCATTGCAAAATGAGGATGTTGTTTGGGCAGGAGACTGTGTCAGCAAATTTTATATAATTTGGGGAACTTTTTTCACCTGATTGTGTTCTCTGAATCCTTCCTTTTTTATAAACCAAAATACCCCCTTCATGCCTGTCTATTTCCATAAGAAGTTACCTTTATCTCAGTGTTAATGAAATTATACCAATGAATAAACATACCAGGTAGTATAAGCTGCAGTGTTGGTACATTTGCTATAAAATGTAGCAGTACATCCTTTTTCTTATTTTAAAAAAAGAAAAAAGTGGCCATATCCGAAGAGAAGCCTGTCTCAGTTATTTTTGCCAAACATGCAGCCTCCGGGAGTCCTCAAGTCATAGGATGCCCCCACCTCACCAGGGACATGACATGTTGAAATGCCAGCATGACATGCTTCTTTGCCACTTGACTTGGGGTGTGAGTGGATTTGTGCCAAGTGAAAGCTGTGTAGGGGTTTGGGGTATTTGCCCCGTATGTCAGTCTCTCATGATTGCCCCTCCTTTGTTCAATGGAAAGTTTCCAGCCAATACCTTTATAAGACCCTCCACAAATACCCACATTAGTTCTGGACAAGCTACCTAATGACTTCCCTCGTCTGTGAAACACCCCTCCCACCTGGTATAGAAGAGCGGATTGGTGCAGTTGAGTGGAAACATAGCACTACTAACTACTTCATTCTGCAGCTTTGGATCCAAATGAACGGCTCTGCAGAAGACTCCCAATTTTTCTTGAACCATCCCTGATCCTAACATCTGCTGCATACAAATACTGAATCCTACTGAGAAAGACTTGTTGAGAGCTAAGCTAAATCAAACAGCACTTTTTGCCAATTAAATTGATTTATACTTTCTATAAATAAGTCTTTACAAAAAAATATACTTTATTTTGATGCATGGAAGCTTTCAGAAAGATTAATTTCTTCTTCAAGTGATGGTCCCTATCTGTGTTCCACACGTGAGATATGCATGCACACCATACTCCTGAGTCTGGAATTTTTTGCAGGCAGTGTCCATTGGCCTGTGCATGCGCCGAAGCTCTCTGTGTGTGCTGAACCAAGGGTATAAAGGGCAAGGTGGGCCAATGCCTCTCCAGTTCCTTCTTACTGCTGTATGGTCTGAGTTAGAATCTTCAGTGTCCTCAGTTCCTTTTTACTGCATCATTCCTGTAAGAATTGTATATAGTTTAGTGTATGCTCGTTTTTATGGTATAGTATAGCGCAGATAGTTAGATTGCATTTTTCTCCTCCTAGGGATGTTTCCCTCAAGAAGTCTGGGATTATGCTGAGGCTTCTGGTGACAAACATCAGCACTGCCTCTACTGCCTGGGTGAGGCTCACATTTCAGCCAAGTGCAGCATTTGCCAGTTCCGTCCCGTCCCGTCCCTCCTTCTTCCCCCTCCCCCCCGAACTTGTGAGGATCAGGAACTGAGACTCAGAAAATACCTCTTGGAGAAGGCAATGAAGCCCCAGTCAGATGCAGGCTAGGGACGATGCCCCCACCCCCCCACATCAGCCTAAACAAATGGTTAGTGCTCCTCCAAGCATGAGCTCAGGAATGGAGGCTGTCTGTTAAACCTAAAGAGAAAGCATCACAGGAGAGAGAGGGACACTCTCATAGACATAGGGACAAGTAATCTATGTCTAAGACTGTCGAAAAGAAAAAATCCCTCGTTAAAGTCAGAAGAGGCAGTGTGCCTGGGTGCTGAGGTCTTAAATCTGACTAAATCGTCTCACAAGAGAAGGTGGCGCAGAAGGGTATGGCTCTGAGGGTTCCAGCACCAGCTCTGGTGGTGAAGATGTGGGATAGATAGTTCCTGGTGCTTCCATCCACTTCAGGAACCAAGTGGTACCAGTTAATGCAGCCCCAGAGGGAGCTGACTGTCACGGTGACCAGAGAGACTCCATCTCCACCAATAGAGTCTCGTGCTGCAGGATGGTTGGAGACATACATCTACCTGGAAGACCTCTTTGCTTTCCCTGTCTGCATTCACCACTTCTATTGGGTCCATCTGTATTTCAGGACATTGATAAACCGAAGGATAAGTCCATCACAAGGAAATGGAGTCATCCCCACATTGAACCCACCAGCCCCAAAGTGCAGCCATGGCTACCATCAGTCCCACAAGGGATCAGGAATCCAGGCTTCAAGAGGTGTGTGGAGTTGGAGAGGTGGCCCTGGACAGAAGCCCTAGAAGGTCTGGGTTCTGACCTCCAACCAGTATATTGTTTGACATCAGTATGTCAAAATCATAATTATTCATATGAGATATGCCATGTCAGGTACTGTTAGAAAGGCTATAATGTGCTAAGTAAGATGATAAAGTTTATGTTCATGTGTTATATGTGAAATGGAAGTTATGGATATATTTGAGATATCTGTATTTCAAATTGTGCTGGCTGGGACATACCCCAGACAGGATGGCTGCAAAACAATAGCCTGCTTAATGGCCCATTAAGACATTCCCAGGTGCAAAGGGCCCAGGAACCCATGTGACTCTGGACTCCATTTTGGTTCCTGTGAAATTCCACAGGCAGCATACCTGATGAAGCACCAGGACAAGCCCATGTGACTCTGGACTCCATTTTAGTTCCTGTAAAATTCCCCAAGACAGCATGGCCAGGGCCAGGAGGTATATAAGGCAGAGGCCTGGGAAACCATTTTGCCTTTTGTTCCTGTTCAGCTACGGACCCATACCTGCCTCTGGATCAATTCACTTGCATCTGAACCAAAGGACTAAGACCCATCCAGATATTGGATGTATTCCAGAGGAACTGTGCAAGCCTGCAACTCCACAATTCTTCCAAAAACTTGATGTATATGGACTTTCAATCATTTATATGTATCTGATTTGCTTTGACCCTTTAATATTTCTCTTATGGTTTGTTTCGTTCTTTTATAATAAACCTTTAGTTTTAGTTACTAAAGGATTGGCTGGCAGCGTGGTATTTTGGGTAAGATCCAAACTTGTATTGATCTGGTGCTGTGGCTGACCCTTTGGGGTCAGAGGGAACCTTTTTAGTCAAGAGCAGAGAGTTTAAATTACTGGTCTCTTTACTGGACCTAGTGGCTGATTGGGAGCTGGAAACTGGAATGCAGTAAAGGGGGCTGTGTGTATTAGTGTACTGGCTTCTTGATAACCGGTTTGGGGGAATCAGAAGCACTGTTTGTGGCTGGTTGGGAAGTCTGACTTCCCAGTGCTGGGAAGAATCCGCTCTCCTTTTACGGCCTGCCCTGACCTTGGCATTCTCAGGTGGCTGCTCTAGGCATGGGATGGGTCACAAATACACTTAGGGAACATCACTCAAAGAAGAAGGGGAGGTTACATACCTGTAATTGGATGTCCTTCAAGATGTGTGGTCCTATCTGTATTCTCCTACCCACCCTCTGCTGCAGGTTCATTACACTGCAGTAAGAATAGGAAACTAGAGAGGTGTCAGCCTGCACCATCCTTTATGCCCTCAGTTGGGAGCAAGAGGAGAGCTATGGCGCATGTGCGGGCCAATGGACATGGCCTGCAAGAATTTCCAGACAGAAGTGCATGGTGTGCTTGTGTATCCCATGTGTGGAATGCAGATAGGGACCACACATCTTGAAGAACCTCCAGTTACAGGTATGTAACCTCCATTTCCCAAATGACCCATTTGTGCAGCCTCTAGTAACTTTAAAGATCTGTCATTAATTTAATTCCTTCACTTCCATTAAAAAGAAGTCTGCTGTTTTTGCTCCAGCTTAGATTAGACATGCACTTAAAGTGGGGTGAGGAAGAGATATTCAAATGTCTGTAGCCGCTTACATGCAAAAGATTGTGAGAAAAGCATGCTACCCAGCTCTACCATAGCAACTGAAAGCTTCATATCAATGTACAAGCAGATTCGTCAGGTGAGGTAAGGTGGTATATTATTCAGACAAAATGTTTGTTAATTTCATAATGTGGGAGAGAGGAAGGAAACATTTACAAAATTTGTAGTCAAAAAACATACTTGCAGCAAATACTCTTTCTAAATAGCCACATTCAGTTCACTGGAATTCCCAATTTTAGATCACGTCTTCTCTACTCGTAGTAATTATGGTGTGTCGTCCAGCTTTGGTGACTCACTGTTGATAAGTGCTGAAATGTTACCATTTTGAGTCTCCTGGTAGTGTCTATTTAAAGATGGTTGCAGAACAGTTTTTATTATGACACTTTTGACAAAACTGCAGTAAACATGGCTGAAGTTTGAAACTTGCCAGGGTCAGAATCTTCATTGTGACCTAGCACACAGGTTCCCGCCTTATGGTCCACAGAGCAGTTGCCAGTGGTTTGCAGAAAGCTGGCTAGTCACATGCTGTCTGCAACTTGTTTTCAGTTTTTAAAATTACATTAAAAAAATGACATGGGCTATATGTTGTGTTTCATGCTAAGAGCTGCATTGTTCTCTCTCTACTTGGGATATGAGATTCATCTGATCTAAGGCAAATGTTAGTACTGTAATACTTAAGTTTTTCTCTCGCCCCTCCCCTATCATTCTCCCCTTTTCTAAGACATTTCTTTTTGATAGGTTGGGAGAAAATAACTAGTTCTATGAAATTTTGTTTGTTACTTGAACATAATCTTACTCATTTTACATATATAAAATATTACAGCTGTCTGGTTAAAATGAATGGTTTTTTTTGTTACTGTTGTATTTTGTTGGTATAATTTAATTAATATAGAAACAGTAAAAGTCCTATAGAAATAAAATGACACTGATGTTAATGCTAGATAAATAAATCATGTTCAGTGCTATTAAAATTAATAAAAAAAAATTTCTTAATTCTTAATGGGTCTATTAGAACAATAGATGTAGATCTAAAGAGACACACTTCTATGTTCTAGCTGTAAGCTTGTGTTTATGGATGTATAATTAAATGTTAGATAACATGTTAGTCCTTGATCTTAGCTAATAACTAGATTTTGGCTGTAGCTGAGAGTGCCAAAATGTCTTTATTGTATTAACTTATCCTCTCCACAACCAGGTCTAGAGTTTGTAAAGCACCTGCGTGTACTTGGTGCTGGCTGTGTGTAGTTTAATTAAATCCCAAAATAGCCCTGTAAATAGTATCATCCCTGTCTTACAGATGGGGCATGAGCATATGGGTTATTCTTTCAGTCTCCAGCCTCAGTCACTGGCCGAGTTGGTAAGAAAATCTCAGATAAAGATGGATGAGGAAGAATAAGGTGTGTATAGCTTCTTAATTCACTTGCAATTGCATTGCAAATCCTTTTTTGTGAGTCATCCGTTTCCACTGGTGGAAACCATATAATATCAGATAACTCATTAACTCTAAGAGCTTTATTTCACATAAAAAGGCCTCAGTGGTTTTTACAGCTCTGTACAATATTTTATATGATTAAGTTGTTTTGAAATGAGGATTTTTGGCATATAATTTTCAATAGTACTTGTAGTTACAGGGATCAGAAATGTAGGGTCCAGCAGTAATGAAGCGCTTCTTAATATGCTCCTCTTGTGTGTTTTTGTTTAAATTATTAAATCCTTATGGTTGTGACCATAATAATGCTGTCATCTGATGTCTTAGAAAAGGAAAGAAATAATTTTATTTGGGCAGAATAATGCAATTGTAACACATGCCTCTGGGTTCTTTGAGTTAAAGGCTAAAATGGTGCTGACAGTTGACAGAGCTGCACAGTCCTGTTCTTTTGATGATGATCTGCATAAATTCCACCACGACATAGTGGCAGCATATTGGTTTTACTCTAATTACTCATGAGTAAACATCTAATATTGTTTTTATGGTGATGTGAATGCACTGGAACAATGCAGGATAAAAAACCTACTTGTCAGGGGAGACTGTATTTCTAGTGGTTAGTTCCGAGGTTTTGGAGTACGGAGACCTGGGCTCTGTAATGGGAACTACCACTGACTTGTTGTGTGACTGTGGGCAAGTTGCTTAACCTCTTTGTGCCTCGGTATATCACTTGTAGAATGGATGTACATATCTATTTGGGGTACTTTTTCTGAAGCATTTTGAGATCCTCAGATGTAAATTGCTGTAGAAATAGAAAATGTTTTATTTCCCTTTCGAAGGAGGGGGAAATGTATGCAGAAACTCACTCATTACCGTGATAATCTTGAAATCAAGGCTCCTGCATGTACTGTATCCAATGCTGTCAAATGTAATTTTATACATTAAATACAAAGACCTAATGTACGACCTTCTGCAAAATGCAAAGGTGTGCGTACCATTTGTGCTTTAAACACTGTGCATATCTTTGTATTTTCTGTTCGCTGCACGTTGAACAAGTCCCTTGTGCCCCCGTTGTTTTTGACTCAGTAACAGATGGCTAACAGGAACGTGCTGAAAGGGAAATTTCAGTGTAAAAAAATGTGAAAGATGTGCTTGTTAAACCCTTCTTTCCACTGTTTATTATGTGTGTTCTTGTGGCTCGCACAATGTGCTAGGCACTGTATACGTAATCTCATAATCCAGCCTAGTAATAGATGACTCCCTTTCTGAAATATTATGCCCCTGTGGTGAGGAGGCAAGGAGATAAATTTCTTTCCCATCTAAACTCGAGCATTTTATGGTCTATAAGCATATCTTGCCAGCTCAATGGTATGGCCAGTTTGTAGACACAGGTATCTGAACTATGGTGTGGTTTTCCTCTTTGTACACCTTGTCTATTTATTTGACAGTTATGATTGCTGACATTTGTGGGTGAATTTTTAACAATTGCATCACGTCCAGTTTCTCATTTCACTGCAAGTGACTCTGAAGCCTTGGTAGGGCTCCCAATAGGAAGATGGCTGTACAAAGACATGCGAAGCTATAAAAGTTTAGTGGAGCTAGCGTGTGAGTGAAGTTACTTGTGTGAGAAATAAGCCCACATGTTTTGAAGGGCTCTAGAGCTCTGCTCTGTCAATGGGATCCTATGCCTGTGAGGCCTCATGAGCTGGTGTCATGACTTGTGCTACTGGAGAAATAGAGCTGGTATGTAATAGATATGTTGTGTCCCTCTCTCTCAGTGCCAGGGCTTGGGATGCTATGGCATCAGTGTCCCTGGCAGAGTTCAAGGCACAAATGAGACTCACATGATGAGAGGGAGATTGAGCTGGAAGGACTGTTGGATTTCCTTGTCCCTCTTTCCCCCTCATTGTCTTCCTTGCCCTCTTTGAACTTGCACCTTTCCTTTTTATTCCCTTGCACTCCCTCCAGCCTGTTAGCAGGGTGAGGTCTACTCTCTTGCCTCAGTTAGTCCAATCATCAGCACTCCTTGCTCTGCCTAAAACAAATGACCAGAGCAGGCAGCTTACTGCCAGTAAGGGAAACAAGTAATTGTGCTTGGCTCCCTGCTCTGCGAAGAAGCCAGTTAGGGAAAGAAATGGATCTGGCAGAGAACAGCCTAGGGTTGCCAACGGTCCCATATTATAAGAGATGTCCCTTATTTAAATAAAAAAATTCCCATCCTATGTTAAATCATTAAGGGATGCCTTTTATCCAGTATTTCAACCATTTCTGGTTGGCAACTTGACTTGGTGCAAGGGTTGCAATGCCAAACGCCACTTGAATTTTGCCTGGACACCCCTTCATCATGCCTATGTGGCTCCCAAGTCTGTCCTACATTTTTGAAATGCAATGTTGGCAACCCTAAGCAGGTAGGAACTGTCAGGAGATTGAGGGAACTGGAGACCAGTCTCACTGCAGGGCACTCCCAGAGCAGGTGGTTCTGAGGGAAAATACTTTGCATTGTTCAACATCAGCCCCTCCAGTCAACTTAAAGGGACGTTTTCTTAAACTAGTTCTGCCAGGAATGTTTGGACCTACTGTCGTTACAAGTAACCCCTAAATCTCTTGTTTACGCTGTGCTTTTGGTGGAGCTTTGTGTTCTGTCATAGTCACTATTTCCCTGTGTGGTCAATTAGCAAAAGAGAAGATAACTGAAGAGACCTTATAAACATCAACAGGGGAGAGCAGAAAAACTTACTTTTTGAAGATGAGGTCCTGAATTTTGTTAAGTGTGCTCTCTTGGAGAGCGTTGTTTTCTGGAGCCATGGGCTCAACTTGAGAATCCTGACTTGATTCCACCAGGGAAGGTCAGGAGCAATGAAATTGGGTATTGAGGTTGGGGAAGAATTTATAGCAATTAGAACTCTGGTAGATTCTCAGTGGAGTTGCGCAGCATGAAGAAAAGAGATTCCTGAGAAAATCTTGGGTGAATTTTTTTTTTTAAAGTAATTTAAAAAAAAAAAATCTTTGCTGTAGCTAAGAATACATTGGCTGCTCAGGAGAGGTTTTGTTCTAAGAGTATGTAACTGAATGAAAGGTCACAGTCCATTTATGGATTGTAGCCTAGAAAAGGTCTCCTGTACACCATTGCCCATTGTTTTCACACTGGGGTTAGTGTAATACTTCCAGGTAGTTTGCAGAACTGCTTCTGTCATATTGGTGGAACATGTGTTGGTTTTCAAGTTATGTTAGCTATAGCCCAGCCTAGAACTCTTGTCACTGTCAGGGTTTCTAGAGGTTTTCTTGACAAATTAAAATAGAAACATATCCAAGTGATCTTTTACATCCTGCATATCTGCTCCATATCCCTCTTTCAGGTATTCTTTTAGGACAAATTCAATCATGATCACATTTTGCAGACAACATTAAAATCACAGGGGTAGGAGGACAGAACCAAACTGGTAAATGACGTGGCCAGATTAGAGCAGCAAGCTATAAAATTAGATTCAACACCAATAAATACCAAGCCTGGCACTCAGAGGAAATACAGTGTGGATTAAAGGGGAAAAATAATTGTGGGGCAGAAAGCACCTTATGCTCTGCACAGTAAAGTGAGTTTGTTTTACTCTTGTCATCTTTAATACTATTGTAGTATTATTTCTTTATATAACGAAGCACAGAAGCTGCTTCAGGGCAAGCATTGAGAGTCTGGGAGGAAAGTTGGTTCCCCTGAAAATCTTCCTCACTTTAGAAGTGGTCCACAGTATGAAAAAGTTTGAGAGCCACTGATTGTACCAAACTGTAAACCACCTCTATGACTTAAAATGATTGCCATGTATTGGGCATATTGGGAATGTACTATCTTATATCCAGCACTGAAAGCCTGTGAGGAGTTGTTGTTTCAGCAGGATGGGTAATGGAGATTTAGCACCAGCAACTCTTCTGATGGATTAGTGGAGGAAGGCCATCTCTGCTCCCTCCCCCTGTAATTACAGCATGTTTGGGCTAGAGATGTATTGAGCTGCCCAAGACGCAGAGGATGTTATGGATTCTCCATGTTGTTAGTCCTAATCTTCGTTATATATAGCACAGTTCATGCCAATATTCGTCCACTTGGATTTGCATTTCCAGTAGCAGTCATCACACTCTGAATTTCACATATGCACAGCTTGTCGTGCGGTTGAACCTGTGGTGTTGATTCATTTTTGCCACAATATGGTAGGGGAAAGGAGGAAGGAAAAACCCACACAACTGTGATACTGATACAAGTCTCTGAAAAGGGCTGCTTTGTGGTGCTTGTTGCAGCCCATCAGAGGTGGCTTGATGGCAGAAAGGGGAAGAAATTCATTAACTCTCTTCTTTCCTTCTACTTTGTGTGCATTTGGGGAAACTCTGCTGTATGTTGCACATTGGGTGGTGGTGTTTTGTTTTGTATTGAGAATGCCTACCCTAATTTGTCAAGTCAGGAGCTTGATTAGATTCCAAAATGCACTTGACAGTGGGGTCACCATGCTGTCAAAATCCCTCCTCCATTTGCAATGAAACAAAGAAGCTCATGAATAACTTTTTCACTGGCTACTTAATAAACCACCATTCTTCCACCATCCCAGAGTTGTTCTTAGTATGACATCTTCCACCATGTTCAAAATGTATTTGTACATCTTTCACTTGCCTATTGGAGTACTTAAAAACTTGTAGCTGTGATATACTGCATGCAAAGCAAGTTGGCTGTGGTTACAGCACATGATTTGGTTTTCATGATCTCTTTAATTAGTCTGTCACAAGGTGGCTTGTTCCTATAACTGAAGTAGGTCCAGCTCCTCTGTGCCAGAGTAGGTGCTCCGAGCTGGGCCAGTTTAGGGTGATGAGGTTCCAGCTGCGCTCAAGGGAGTCCCCAATGTTCCAGGGAAGTGCTGGCTGTGAGAAGGAACCGGCTGAGGGAGAGTGAACCAGAGACAGGAAGCTGCTGGAAGCAAAACTTCGAGTCCCCTGGTAGGGGAGGCAGTGAAAGCTTGAGATGCAAAGTGTAAGCTGAGAAACTGTTTGTTTTGGTTGTTTAAGTTGGGACCAAAAAAAAACCTTCCTAAAAGAGACTGTGGGTGTGTCATTGAGGCCTTGGCAAGCTGAGAAACCCTGACATGTGGTGGATAATGCAGGCACCTTGATCACCCCCTGATACTGGGGAGAATGAGGATTGTTGGTGAAAAAGAAAAAAAACGCACTCTAACATTGACTGACCCTCACCTAATTTGAGTGTTTGAGGTAGATGGAGGAGGTGATAGGTCTGTGACAGGACTCCCAGGGTATAACCTGGAACTGTGGGACCGTTGTGCCCCCTTAACTCTCCAGCCTCAGCTGTCTCTCATGATGCTTTGCTAGTGACAAGCAGCCAACCCTTCCAGGTGCTGTTATCACTGAGCCACCAACACACAGACACACACCCAGCTAAATTGCATGAATGCTCTCTAAGCCACTCATGAACTGCACATAGGGAGACACCAGCAAATCCTCCCAACCTTGCACCTTAGAAGTGTATCGTCTTACACTGCTCAAGACCACTTGAACAGTGGCAAGCTCATTAATTGGTTTTGTGAGAAAGAGAGAGCAGCTGGCGGCAGGACGTTAGGGTGCTCAGGAAGAGAGAGGTTGCCTGATCTTGATGGTCAGTGAGCTTGAGAGAGAATTAGAGACTCTGTATGCAGAGACCTCGAAACCTCAGCGAAGATGATGAGGGTTTTACAGACTGTGCCTGGTGAAGATATGAATGATTTGACTGGCGTTAAGGACTGTGGGGAACTTGGGGGTTCTGGAGCTATCTATACATAAATGTATATGTATGAGTTTTTATATAGAGAATTTTGGGGTAGGGGTGAGAGCAGTCTAGATGGGGCCCCATAGGTCAGGGTAAAAACCTGCCTGTGAAAGAGGCAGGTCACACTGTGGCTGGCCCCTATAACTGAAGTAGATCCCTCTCCCCTGTACTAGAGCAGGTGGTTCCAGTTGGGCCAATTAAAGGGGGAGCTGCACTTGGGGTTATAAGGGGTTCGAGGGAGTTCCGGTGAACAGCTGGCTCCGAGAAAGAACTGGATGAGGGAGAGTGAACCAGAGAGAGACAGGAAGTTGCTGGAAGCAGGACTACCAGAGTCCCCTGGGAAGGAAGGCCTGAGATGCAAAGGGTGATTTGAGGAACTGTTTTTTGGCTATGTTTGGACAATAAAAAGATGCCTAAAAGAGACTGTCGGTGTGGCAGAGAGGCCTTGGCAAGCTAGTGAGAAGCCCTGCCATGCGACATGGACTATGTGCGAGTGTATATATTGATAGAAGTGTCTAGGGGGAGCAGTCAGAATACTAAGGAAGGTGTGTGAATGCATGTATTGTTGTAATCTGCTCTTGAGCAATATGTTATAGTGTATTTCTCAAGTCAGGAAGAAGCCTTAATTACTGATATGAAGCCATTAGGATCTGAAGCAGTGATTTGAGCTCTTCTTGCAATTGCGTTTATATTTCTGTACTGAAGATTTAAGCACATAGAAGGTTTTCTATTTTGGCTTTATAGGCTAATCCCTGACTTTTCTTCTTTCTTTTTAACCTGTACAAAGGTGACAATAGGTACTCAGATATTACAATGGTGAGCACCGTAGAAATGGCTGCTGCAATAAATAAAAATAACCTGTTTGCAACATGTAGACGATTTCCATAGCCAGGGAAAAACTAACACTTTTCTTGTTCCACAAATGATTCTTATCCTGTCTCCTGGTGTGACTGTAGCCAAGTGCCGTGGCTGGGGTCTGCATAATGAGAGTGGTAGTGCTTGGTTCTCACAGGGGATTTGTAAAGTTTCATATTTGTGGGGTGCAGTTTAATTCTTACATGCAAATTTCTAGGGAAGTGCAATGCATTATTAAGCATCATCTGCGGTCCATATCACAATATCCTGCAGGATATTGGCATCTTACTTAATAAAACAAAAGTGAACAAACACTGGAAAATGTATGTATAAGGTGGTAAATCAGAGGATTGTACGAGAAAGCTTGTGTGACGGTATCATTTCTTAAACCTAAAATAGATGCTGTGCTGCTCTATTTAATGCAATATTTCTCCACCAACAAGAAGGCTAAATACGAGCTTTACCGCTATAGGTCAGGATAAAACGTACATCGTTTATTCATGCTTCAAGCAATCAGCTTTTGGAAACAATTACAAACGTGACATGAGAGGAGTGGTAAGAGAGAGCCTCAGACTGGAGCAGTGCCCTGCTATTCCATATATAGTATTTTTGTTTCAAGTTGACTACAGCTTGTCTTCAATTTAATCTTTGGACTCTTGGTCACCTCAGTACCAGGCTCTATTGCAGTTTACACTCCCCAACACAAACACGCGCACACAAACACTTGCAGTAAGTTTCTAATTGCTAAAACACAATGAGTAAGGGCCTCATTCTGAAAGATGCTAAGCACCCACAATTCCCAGTGAAGTTAATGAGTTGCAGGCTTTTTGCTGTAAGATCCCTAGGGCTGGGACTGGGTTTTTGTGTAGCTTGCTGGGTGTAGCCTTTTCAGCCTGAGGGCCAAACATATTATTTCAAAAAGCTCAAGGGACTACACTCAGTACGTTAGAGCAAAACTCTCCTTTGCCACAATGCTTAGAAAAAAGTTGACAGTGGTGAGGCTCCTAGTGTGAAAAGATCACTGTCTGTCACGCTGACCAGTAAATACCTTCTCATAGTTTTCTTTGCACTGCCCCATCTGCCTGTATCATTCTGTTGTATCTTGTCTTATACTTGGATTGCAAACTCTTTGGAGCAGGGACCATCCTTTTGTTCTGTGTTTGTATAGCACCTAGCACAATGGGGTCCTGATCTATGCCTGGGGCTTGTAGACACTATGATAATGCAAATAATAATAGCGGGTTTGCCCTTCTGTGTCAGTCAGTGTGCGGTGTCTCCTCTATGGCAGGACCTAAGATTTATTGTAGTATAAAAAGCCTGTTTTCTCAGATTGTCTGTCCAGTTGTCAGTTCAATCATTTTACTTCTGTTCTGAGGCTGGGTTTTTTTCTGGCTTTTAGCATGATAGGCTGGATTTGGTGGTGGAAAATATTATTGCCTAAGCTCCGTAGGGTAATAACTCACAGTATGGAAGTTGAAGGATTATTTGATGTCTTTGAGTGGCTGTAGTAATGATACATCTGGTGTATTTTCTCACATCTTCTCTCCCCAAACCTCTTTTCCCAGAGCAGAAAAGCCCTAATTAGCTGAGAAGTTCAGGTAGCAGTGAATGGGTCCAGGCTACTGAACGATGTAGCAGCTAGCACTCAGAGCAGTTTCCCTTACATGTTAACAAGAAGGAGTCCATAACATTTTCCAGACACAGTGCTGCTGCATTTTTCATTATGTTTATATTTATCAAAAGGTAAAACTCCTCTGTTTTCAGTTCACCCTAATAAACTGTTATGTGTTAGATGGCTTTTTAAAAAACATGTAATGATTATTACACACAGAGCACTGTTTCTTTCCAGAATGACAGCACTGCCAGCTTTAGTTTAATTTTTAAACTAAATTGTTTACAAGTGTAAAGCTGTAAATACCTAAGTCACATAAAATAAAATGCCAAGGAGCTGTTTGAGAAATCCATAGAAATTTTAAAGATGGAAAAGGCTTTTTACATTCACTCTTCATTCATCCTTCTGCCACAACAGAATTGGTCCCTTCAGTAGATTCTCCAGTACTTGTTCCAGTCCAGCTTTAAATAACTTAAGGAATGGGGCTTCTGTCACTTCTCTTAGGGACTGTTTCAGTACATGACAGATCTTATTGCCAATATGTTTTCCCTGATGTTACTCATAAATTTACTTTAGCTTTAATTTATTCCATGCACTCCCAGCTTTACATCCACATTGTGCCATGCTGAATCATCTTCCTTCTTGGTGTTTTCACCATTCAACTGCTTGCAGATTGTTACTTCCACCTTAGTTATTGGATAGTTATACAGTGATTTCCCTCTCCCCCTTAGTTGTTTTGGTCTATGCTGAGGCTGGGATTCTCAGGGTGGCTGACTGAAGGAAGTTGGGCATGCAACTCTCATTGATTTTGCAGGATCAGGGCATTATTTTGTACTAGCATCTGCTTAAGGCAGTTATATTATTACTTTTAATGGATTGGTAACTGTATGCCTTAGACCCCCTTGATAATAGCAGGCTAAATTCTCTACAGTGTGTTGTCATATTGGGTTCTCACCAGTGCTAGAGAGAGAAACCCTCTCCTCTTAGGTCTGTTGTTTGATGCCTCTGTATATTCCTTTCAGAATCACTGGGGATTTTTTGGTTGTCATATCAAAATGCATACTGATATCTAATTTACTGTCCACTGCTATCCCCAGGTCTCCTGGATTATCTTTCTCCCAATGTATTTGCTTGCATTTTTCCAGGCTGAAACTCATATTTTGTTTCAGCCCCATATTTCTAAATTCCCTAAAGAAGTCTTCTATCTTGTTTTTGGGTTTTTTTCCCCTCGATCCTCTCTGGTATTCACAACCTCTCCTGGTTTCATATCATCATCTGTGAATGGTATTAACTTGTTGCTTACATTTTCTCTTCCGGATCATTAATAAACATGTTAAATTAAACTGGGCCTAATACCAAGTCTTGTGATTTATCAGCCCTATATTGTTTAAACGAATCCTACATAACCAATGTTGCCAAAAATGGCTGATGGTGATTTGTGAATGATCATGCTGCATAATACGGTATCCTGTAACCTTGCTGTAAGGTATTGTAAAATGTGGTTAAAATGTGTTCGCAAAGAAATCTGAAACCAGTGAGCGAGCCCTAGAATGGGTTGAGGGCCTAGATAAATGGCAGAATTTCTTCCTGATTCCGTTGCTGCAGGATAGGGTGATTGAGTGGCCTCCAGGTCTCATAGCCCTCCTTGTAGGCCAGGCGGAGAGCAGGTCTACATTGCTAGCCCTGAAGGTCTAGGGAGAGGCCATCTGCATGCCCTGTTGAGAAGTGGGTGGGAATGATCTATGAATGTAGTAATGGGAGAGAGCCTAACATGCATTGCTCTTTCACAGCCGTTAGGTGTTTTGGAGTGTGGAAATTATAGCCTTGGAAGAAGTTGCTGTGTCCCCCCCAGGCAGGGTTAGCTGTAATGTAACAAAGGTTGTGAAAAAGGCAGCTCTGAATGAAATGATGGAATGCAGGCTCTCATGCGTGATGTGGTTTGAGTTCCAGTTTGTTGTCTGGCTGGGGTGATCCTCCTTGGCACTGACCCACGTGAGCAAAAACTGAATGAAAATCCACTTCAAGTAAACTTCAGGACTGTTTGGAGGAATTTATGTTTAATGGGCTAAAATCTGCTCTGAGTGACATTGGTGTTGGTCTGGAATAACTGCAGTGGCTTCACTGGGGTTACTCTGGTTTCACACTAGCGAATTTGAGAGCACAGTTAGGTCTAGTGGGTGTTGTACAGTTCGTCCCTTTCCCATGCTGGGAAATTTTAATCCTTTAGGATGTTTGGGCCTTTCTACATTTGTGTTAATAGGCTTTCATTAAAAGGACTCTGATGGTTAGGTCCTAATACTAGGTCTTGGGGATGGAGGGCTGGGGAGAATATATTACAAATGTGTGTTAATAGAAATATGTTAATTAACTTATTAAAAGAGTTTTCATTGACTGCTTGTTGTATTTAAACCTTCTCCTGCAGTTCATTGATTCAGATACTCCACCATTTACCAGTGCATGAGAATCAGACTGTGAAACTGACCAGTCTTTTCATTGCCAAAAGTAAATAACACAGATAGGCCCAGATTTCCAATTAGGCATAGTAGGCAAGTGCCTGGGGCACCAGCTTTCTAGGAGACCCTAAACGGTGGCGGATTACCGCCTGGGCCAACGGGGCCTGTGCCTAGGGGCCCCAGCCAATTTGGGGGCCCTGCATAAGTGTTGGAACTCTGGCCCTACCCCCTGCTCCTCCTCGTCCTCTTTTTCAGGGCCCTTCCATCTTGCTCCTCCCCTTCCCCTTGTGGCTCTGCCACCTGGCCTAAAGAAGCCTAGGGGTGAGCGTATTCCTGCCCGGAGCTGGCTGAGCCAGTCGCCCCAGCCCCTTCCCTCTTGCCCGGAGCTGGCTGGCCAGCCCTCTCTCTCCTGTTGTCCCTCCCCCACACGGAAAAACACAAAGGAAGGTCAACTGTAGGCCGAGGGGGGGACGCTGAAGTTTGTGTTATTCCATCTTGTTACATTATGCTTCTTCTTGCAGCCAAATATCTCCACGGACTTATTTCGACAGTGATATTTTTTTGGTACCACTGTTGCTGTCTTATGTTTTGCAGTCTCTCCTGCTTGCTTTTTCTTTTCTTCACAGCATAACACTATCTCCTTTAGTTTTGCATTGACATTATCATGAACCTGCTATCTTTCAAACAAATGGAGAATTCCAATTAGCATGAGAAAGTTACCAGAATTGCTGCATGTGCTTCACCACAGCATTGCTTTTATTAAGAGAAATGGAAAAGCTTTGCAGAGAGAGGAAGTACTTGTGTTTGGAAATGCAACTCTCCCACCTGAGGAGACTTGGGTTGAGTGTTCTTTGTCTTCCCCTTTCTGATTATAGGCCAGATGTTTTCCATTGCTGCATGATGTGAAGTAGAGGAAAGGTCGGTTAGATAGGTAGAAATGCTCTTATAGTAGGTGTGTGTGTAATGGAGGCAGGGGGAGTTTGCAGCATTTACTCTTTTCCTAACCCCCACCTCAGAACCCTGCAGAATCTTTCCTCGTTAACACGCTAACATGGCTAGTTCTCTGTAAAATTGGATTGGAGATGGAGAGCAGATGCAGTGTGTGAGCTGTTCCAGTTGTGGAGCTAAGGGGGGGTGGTGGAGGGAGGAGAGAATCGTCCCCCTGCTGTCCTTTGTTTTCTGTGTGGCACCGTGGTAAGCCAATAGGTATAATTGAAAGTGGCATCACCAATGCCTCATCACCCCCTAGCTCCATGTCTGCTCAAAACCTGGCTCCGCTACTGAAGCTCCTACAGGGTTTACAAAGCAGGATTCACCCCTTCTGTAATTTCTTCCACATTTTGGGGGTGGGAGGGGAGTGGATAGGGCATAGCCATGGGTGAGACCCATTAGCAGTGTAACTCTTTAGGGAGCTGTGCTGCCCCGCAGGAGGTAGATGGACATCCCAGGGAACAATAGAGGATGCCTCTTGTGAGACTGGAGCTAGATTTCCCCATGGTCCTTGATTTCTCCAATGTTCCTGGCCCTGGCTCCTTTCACTGTCAGTAAATCTATCCCCCAATGAGAGACAGGGAAACGTGCAGAGTTTTCTGGCTGCTTTTGCCTTCTCCTTTGTGTCTTTCTGATGCAAGCTGCATTTAGGCCTCTTACAGCTATACTACAGATGTCATTGCACTGAGTAACCCAACAGCATGGGGAACCTGAGAGAGAGACACCAGGGAAAACTTCTTGCCTCCCAAGACTAAGTTTGCGGTTCTGTGATTTTACCTGCAACAGTTGATTGTATCACACAAAACTAAGAGCAGAAGCTGAACTCTCTGGAACTTCTTTGCCTGAGTTGCAAACACTCTTGCCTCCTTGTTGGTTTGGATGGAAATTGTGAGAGTGCTCAGCACTTCTGGGAATTGGAGACCAAAGTGTCTTGATTTGGGCACCCAAAATAAATAGCCACTTCTAAAAACGTTGGCATTAGTAATTCTTCAGATGTCTCTTGGGATATAAACATGTTTTCAGCCCTGCCTAAAGAAAAACAAGTTGTATATTTGGACTCCCAGTTGCTTTATATGTGTGTGAATGCATGTTTCTTTTATTTAGGGAGTTGGTATGTAATCAGATTTAAAATTAACTGACTGTTGATTTGTCACCCTGTGAATGAAAGCACATTGCTTATAATTTGTTTGACATTATTCTGTCCTGTTGTCAGACTTCTAATTACATTTAGAACATAACCCAGATGTCTGTCTCTCTCTCTTTTCCCCCCCCTTTTAATTTTAAATCATGGAGGGAAACAATTATCTTGTGAACCTGTGGAAGTCTGTTCGCTCTTGTAAGGCTTGTTTACTTAATTGCTGTGTGGTCAACTGCAGTTGAATTTGAGATGCAAAGTTCATTTCAGGGTCTGGGGCTGTCTTTTCAAAAGTGGTCAGTGGATGCTTCGCTTGTGTGCCCAGCCTGAGATGCTTTAAAGGCAGAATGTGAACACTTGCCCTTCTGAACATGAGACCTTTTAAAATGTCTCAGTTTGGGTCCCCCAAATCGCTAGTACTGTTTGAAAACTTAGGCCCTAAAGTGGAACGTCCCCCCCGCTTGGGGTGTTTGAACCTATCTATGAATGCATAAATGCATCATCCAGACCTATATTAAGTGTCTCTCTCGAGCCATGGCTCTTAAAAATGTCCTTTTAAAAACAGATGAAGTGGGGAGTGAGAGGAGAGAGAAATTGCTTGTACTTTATAACATTTGTATCTAAACAGCAATGAAAGAGATGCAGAAAGGTTGCCCTTTCAGGAGGAAAGCCATGTTTGTGAATGAGTGATCTTTTATAAATCAGGAGTAAGATTGGCTTTCCCTTGAATAAGAGCATGATATTCCCTGCCGGCTTGGCTTTGTGAGGGTTTGGCTGGAAGAGCTCAAGCCGTTTCCCACCTGCTGAAGTGAGAAGTTTACCTCTCAGACTCTCTTTGTAACTTCTATTTCTTAGAGATTCCCCTCATACTTTTATACACGAGGGATAAAATTTTTCAATAGCACATAAATCATTTATTGGTTGAAGTATCTTTTTTTTTTTTTTTTTTCCCCCAAGAGCACCTAAGCCACTTAGGCACTCTTGAAAATTTTACTCCAGCTAGCCCCATAGTGGAGGAAATCCTATGCAGGATGATAGTCCCTGCCCCAACAACAATGCAGTTCAACTGATCCTAAAGGTCTCCTGAGATCCAACTTTTTTTTTTTTGTGCTGACCTCCAACTTTCTAAGCACCCAGATCTGCAAGACTAGCATCAAATTTAACATGGTCTTCTCTAGAGAAAATATTCTGATCTGGCTGTTTGAGCAATGAAATATGTCTGTATTCACTGGATCCATGATAAACTCATTTTATGGAAATCTGTGTTTAAAAATGCTTTGCTAGTGAGAACAATGAAACCCTGGGTTTTGGAGCTAGAGAGACCACTTTGAGGTTCCCTTCCTAACAGGTCAAAATGAGAATGGTAGAGTCAGACCTAGATAAAATAGCCTTGAAATGTACTTGGTGCACACTTTATACTATAATATAGTAATGGTGAGGTATAGTTCTTGGTTGTAGAATGACCAGAGGAAGTGATAAGGGTTCCTTCCCTACCTGTCTGCTGTTGTGAGCATTTGTTTAATTGTCAAAGGGAAAAAGCCTTGTCCCTTAATTCTTGTGCATCAATTTCAGTTTCTGATAAATTACCAACAAAATAAATACCATAAATGTTAACTTCATCTTGAACTTATAACAATGTTTTATGCATACACTGGGAAATATGTTGTTTGCACCCTGAAGATATGTTTCTGAGTCCCTATGAAGACCAATATGAAAATTCAGAGCATATCTTTTAACAAAATACATTTTATATATATAATTACCCTGAGCTAGAATGTGAAATTTCAGGTGAGTTGGTCTGATTTTGTAGAAGTTGAGATCTGGTAGGGTGTCAAATTTGGTCTTGTCATGAGAAGCTACCTTCAATAATTGTTGGAAGGATGATGTTCTCTCCATAATATAGCCTTCTTTATTTTTCTTGAAGCAGGTGCTGGTACAAAATACAACCTTAATCTTGGGGACACATTCACATATGCTAAACTTTGTGCACATGAATAGTCCTGGTAACTGAAGTAAAGCTATTCACGTATGTAAAGTTAAGCATGTATGTGTTTGCAGGATCGGGACCTAAAAGAGTAAAGAAAAGAAAATAATCCATGAAGCATTAATAGGACAGATATGCAATGTGCTTTTTACAGGAAAAAAAAATGAACAGAAAAAGCACCCAGTATTATAATTGCACTAATAAGGGGGAGAATTAAGAAGATTTAACAGCTTAGATAAATTTTTGTGTTTCCTCGTATTAGGTATTGTATTCACCATAGGTATTACTTCTACTAGTGATAGTTTTTTCCCCATGATGAGGTGCCCCCATGATTTATTAAAGCATTTAAAAACAGGGATTATGCATTTTTTCCAGCCTTCAGCCAAAGAGTAAAAAGAGAGAGAACTGTAAATAGGATTACATACTAGGGAAGCAATGAATCATATATACCCTTTGTATTTCCTTTTGTGCCATTGCATGAAAGGGCATCTCTTTTCTGTGCTCATCAGATTTCAGGGGTCCTTTCTTGTCCATGATGCAAAATGTCCAGGACCAGTAAACTAGATCCTATACTTCTCTACGTTGCTGAGTTTTAATTTATTTTTTTTCCTTTCTGTTGTCCATATTTTCCCCCCTGTGATAGAACACTAAGCTTGTTCTTTCTATGGCACTTAATTCCCCTTCCTCTCTCACCGAGACAGGAAGAGCTGTTTGATCACTTTTGGTAGGAATCTTTCCTTTGCAGCTATGCCATCTTCCTAAAGAAGAACTGATGAGACTTTAGAGAAATACAGACTATATTTGAATATATAACTCTCTCTCTTTCTCCATCTGCTATGGTTTTCCCTCTCTGGATAAATGTTGAATAATAGTGGTGTTTATCTTTATGTGCCCTGCTATTTATGCATATAAAAAGTCCAGGCTAAAGGTTTGACCCTTCAAATGCTTACATGTGTGAGTAATTGTGTTGAGTTCTACAGAATTAGTCACACAGATAAAGTTATTTGTGAGTCTTTGCAGGCCAGGGGCTTAACAAAAAATTCAGGTAGGACTTGGGAAATGGAGACGGTACCCCATTTGAGTGTTTGAAGAGGCAGACAACTTTCAGAGTTTTAAGTTCTGTTGTTTTTTGATTAAGGGCCATTGCTAAAGTGAACAAATCCTTTCAAATTAATAGAGTTTAAAACAATTTTGATTGGTCAGTTCAATCAGGCATTTAGGGGCAGTCAGCATTTGCGTCCACTTTTAGCTTGTCAGGCTAAGAAGTTGGCTTCCAATTTGACAGTCTTTTAAAATTATACTGAAGACACTTAGTAATAAAACAGTGATTTATTTCCTCTTTCCAGTTAGTCTCGGTGACTGGGTTATCCTCGATATTATTCTGTTCATTTGCTGTAATGAAATTATTAGTCAGAGTAATCCTTGGCAAATTCACCTCTGAAAACTTTATGGAGCTAGCTCTTAGTTTTCCTTTTAGACATCATTCCTTCTGATACTTTTCATCTTCATACTCTAGCCCTGACATACTCACAATAAACCAAACATGCAAATCATTCCTCATGTTCCTCCATGTCTGTTAGATATTGGCATTTCAAAGGGATGCTGTTGACTGAAGTTGCACTCCTCTCTGGAAATTTTTGGTTTTACTTACTATTCTTTACTAGCAAAAATCAGACCATTTGCCTCTTTGTGCCTCAGTTTCCTCATAGTAAGAAGGGGATAATTGCATTTCCCCACTTTGCAGAGGTGTTGTAAGGCATTTGGAGATCCTCTGAGGAAAGGTGTTCCACAAGTGTAAAGTTGTTATTTAATTCTTGTTACCACTCAGGATGTTTAGGCCAGAGTTCTTAGAATCACTCATGTGTAGAACCGGGTATCTAGAACTGTTTGCTATAACATGTATTGAATGTCTTGGGCACTGTCTTTGCTGCAGAAAAGGTGGGTTCTTTGCAGCAGTATAACTAATGCACAATAGCCGTCCTGCTGTAAAATCCTAGTGGAGGCAAGGCACCTGGAGTTTTTACTGTGGGGTAGCTAGGTGGAGTCAACACAGTTACACACAAATTCCTCCACCCACCCTTTGAGCCACCAACAGTTAATCTCACTTAGGTTACCTCATGATAAAATTGCAGAGCCTTGTGTCCACTAGAATTCTACAGAGTAATGGCTACTGTGGATTAGTTAGCTCTCAGTAAAACCACACCTTTTTGACAGTAAAGGCAAAGTCTTAGACTGCAAGGGGGAGTGAGTATGTCTCCCTTTGAGTAAATATAGAGTCTATAGGTGGTGGTGTAATATAAATAATACATATTAAATATTGACCCTCTATGCCCCAGGGGCAAATGTTTGTAACAACAATTTCAGAGGGACACTCATTTTCCTAGTGTACACTCTGCATCCCATGATGTTCTCCAGATCAGCAGCCCTATGTTGAGACGCACACATTTTCTGTGAACGCAGCTGCAGTTCTTGACCCATCTGCCAAAAATTGTGGTCCTCAGACACTGCTTGCTTCCTGCAGTTGTCTGGCTCCCTGTTCTGGTTGGAAATGAGAACAGCATTTTAGCACGGTTTTCCTTAATTCAAAAGAACAACTAACTCCGCTTTTAAGGACATATTCCAGAGCGTGAATAAGCATGGGCTGAAGTTATGGTAAACTGGACCAGCAATTTCTGAATTTGAACAACCACATAAAAGTATTTGTCACTGTGAAAAATCTCCCTTCCACAGCATGAAAATTCCTTATGCAAACATGATTATGTGATGCCAAACTTAGTTAATTTAGGACCATGCTTCTTAGGTTTCCTGCCTTCTTCATTCAGACGAAACCTGAATCCTCTGCTGCATCTTTAATTTGAAATGAGTATTGCTGTGGTACATGGACTCTTTCTGTGCACAAAAAGTGAAGTTGGTTTCCATGACTATTTCTGGATGGCAGTTTATAAATTAAAAAAGAACTAGATTTCAGATAAGTGTTCCTCCCCTCCCCTTCGATTCTGTTAAACTTGACATTTTAATGACTCTCTTAAACCTCTTTTTTTTTTTTTTTTTTTTTAAGATAGGGATGTTAAACCAACCAGAAAATGTTTGGTTGTCTGAAAGTCTGTGAGCATCCGTTCTGCATTTAAAATACCTTGGGAGATGCACAAACAAGAAACCCGCCGGACTGATGTGAAGTTGTGGGTATGAGAGAAATGATTGAGTGCTCCTACTGGAATGAATGGCTGACCTACCTGTGTGAGAGAAAGGGTCAATTTCTAGTGGCTGCAGCCTACAGCTGAGAAAAGCTTTCATACTACAGCAGTTAATGGAGGTTAGAGGATAAATGTATGGTTTTTTAATTATTATTTTTTGCAGCCATAAACTCCACGGTCCTATCACCTGGGTTGCTTACCTGAGGCTTAGCTGATGACCATGGTGTGAGGGAATTTGCAGCGTGAGGATTCCATAAATACAAACCAGGGGAAAAAGAACAAAGAATTGATTTTACTACTCATTTAAAAAAAAACCCCAAACAGCCAAAACCTTTCTCTTTTGGACAAATTGCTTTAAAATACCTGGCTCCCAAAGAGGGCTCTGAACTGAATTATAGGGAGCTTAATTCCAGTGCAACAGCAGAATCGCTCCTCTTCATGGCCTGCTTTCTGCCAAGAGCAATGTTCATGAGACACGCTGTAGGAATACCCTATACTTTTCAGTTAGAAGTACCTCTTCAGGAAGCATATCCTTGGATAGTTCAGATTCTGGAAGCTGAATGGACATGATGGAACACAATCGTTAATACATTACAGTGGCATTTTAGCATTACAAGTTAAATTGAGGGAATTGTGTCCCAGTGCTTCTCTTCACTACTGGGGGCAGCAGGCTGGTTGTTGTTGCTTCTATGGAAACTGACACATGCTCTTGGTACTCATAAGTGTTGTGAATGCTTATTCATGTCCTGCTTATCTGTTTGTCCACCTTTGGGGCAAATATTCAGTAAATTAAATGCATGTTCCAGCTACCTAACCCATTTCAGCCATCTGCGGGGGTTGACTGGCTCTGATTAGACTCTGCTATCTGCTCCCTGACAGCATAAGAGTCTGAAGAACAAATGGAAGTCCCTCTTTGTCAAGCTGTATCCAGTTTCCTCTTTTCTGCATTAGCCACACCATGCAAGTGACTCAGTGGCATCCTCCTAGCCAGACATGAAGTGCCCTCCCAAGCAGTAGCTGGCTCCTGCAGGCTTTTCACTTAGCAGGTGAAATGTATATATGAACTTGAGTGAGAACACCAATGCCGTGGGACCACCACAGTGCCAGTGTTTTATGCAATCAATGAACATCAGCAGCAGATACTAACAAAAAGATGAGTATCTGATCCTGCTGGGAGCTTTTCCCTCCTGGGGACACACCTTCATGTGAAAGCAACCTGAGGGCAAAAGCAATCTACTCCATTATAGGCAAATTAGCTGCAGCCTTTGGGTTCCGAGCAAGCTGTAATTACAGCTTTCTGTTGGTGAGGTGTGGGCACTTCTCTTGTAATCTGTAATACTCTGAGGGCTGTGGTTTGTATCTGCAGTTTATTTAGTTAGCTGTATCATGGTATGTTTTCCAAAAACCTATAGCATATTTTGGAAATGTGAAGTAACTGCTTCTTATTTCCTTATGTGGAATCCCTGCCTTGTAGTAAAGGAAGGTGCATGGTAGCAGCGTTCCAGCAGGAATACCTATAGTTTACCTGAAGGAGACATTTCAAAGCTGGTAATTTCACAGAAAGGGGATGGCAATGATCTAATGCTGCCCTGTACAGAAAATATTAGGGCTATTTTACTGTTGTGATTGAACATTGTCTGATTTCGATGGTTACAAAGGTTCAACAAAATGCAATTATCTTAATAGGTTAGTTTGGCAACTGTTTTTTGTTGTTGTTGTGAGAACAGCACTAGCTCGTGTTCATGAGTGTTGTGTGGAAGTTACATTAATAGTAATTGCTAGTAATTTCTTGTCAGCCTCAGGTTAGTGGGTGCAGTTTGAAATGTGCCACCGATGGTCCATTTGCTTCTGCTTTCCCTCTAGCTATACTGTACTGTCTCTCTTCACCACCTACCTCAAGCTGCTTCACAGCTGCCCTTTTCTCCATGGCAACTTAGCTGAGTAGTTCTAGCAGAGGAGAGAATCAGTTTTCTTTTCTTTTCTTTTTTTGCCTGAACATGGCTTTTCTGTCCAGCTGACATGAATGCATCACTGTGATCTTCTGGTTTTACGGCGCGTAATGAAAGAAGTGATGGCAGCCGACTCATTAAAGATGCCAGAACAGGGGAATGCCTCAGAATTCTGCAAAAACACATAAGACTAACAAATGCTTACTGTGTTCCCCCTCTCCAAGGTAATTTTGCAGTATCTTTGGAAGCATGGTCTGGTGATAAAGTGGTTCTGTCAGCTTGTAAGGCAAAGGATTAGTCACACAAGCTTGTTTTCTCACAGACGAGCTGGAATTTAAAAAAGAGAGACTGAAAGTGGATGGTACAGAATAGTTTATTCTTTCTGAAGGAGAATGCTGATGGGCACTTGTTCCATTCTGCTATGCAGGAAGTAATCAGTCTCTTTATGTATTTAATTCATACTTAAATATGCAAGGTGTATGTATCAAGATCAGGGATAATGCATAAAAAATACATGATATTGCTATAAACATAGTATTTTCAAATATAAATATGGAAATAAGGGGAGATACTCTTTATTCACTATGTATTGATTTGAGAAGAAATCCTTTTCTGTTTTAGAAATTGGGTTAGTTTTTTTTAAAGACTGTCTTAAGGGCAGAAGTATTTTGCTAGCAACTTTGATGAGAGCAGGCAGATGTCCGAAAGCATTGTCTTGCTTGCAAACATTTTCTGTTTTGTTTTTTTCTGGCACCTGCGTGATTCTTCAGTTACCTTATCCTTTCCCCCCTCACTCCTCTCATCTCTGTTGTTGATATTTCCTGAATTATTACTCTATTTTCAGTGGAAACAGCTAGTAAAAGGAGATCTTCATGCTATATTAGTGCTGGGTGCCTCATCTGCCAGAAAGACAGCCCCATCTTCACCTTAAAGGCCTCGGCTATGGTATTTATTTACTGTAGGTTAGAATATTCCTCTTGTCTTCAAAAGCAGCATGTTTGAGGTAGTCTGACAGAGAGGACGTTGGGAGGATGCAGTTCAGCAGTCAACTATTAGAAACAGCTGTTTTGAATTTTTCTGATAATAAAAGGCATCTGATCTTTAAATAGTAAATGTGCACAGAAATTACTTCATGAGGCACTTCCTACAGATATGTCAGGACTTCATGATATAGGCAACCAGAAAAAGCAGTGATTTGTTTCAGCTCATCTGGGACTGACTGTAATTGTAATGAGTTTGTATGAAATTCAGGCCTTTTCTCTTTGCTCTTTTTTTCCCTTTAGATTGCATTGTTGGAATACGTGGGTTCTGCTAAATGCTGGCTTTTATGCCAGTTCAGAGATTCCATATAGGGATGCAGGTTTATAACAATAAATACTTGGCTTTTTAATCCAGAATACAAAATGGATTCTTTGCGGGATAAAAATATTGATCCTCCTCTTCAGCATCTTTACTAAGCAACAAGTCACTAAAAGTAAATAGAGCTTAAAGGGCAGATGGCTGGCTTCCTAAGCAGAGGTTCGCAGTTCAGGTTAGTTATCTATTTGTAGGTTACCTTCTTTCACTGTCAATTAACTGTGTTGCTCTGCACTTCAGTATATCTATCTGTGTTGGGCTGGATTTGAAAAGTGTGGAATGTGTGTTTTGTGCTGTGAAATACTTTTTTCTCTAAGGCTGAAACTGTATGAATGTGAAAGTCAGATATGTAGGATCTTTAAATGCTCGTTTATATTGACAGAACGTTACTAAACTTTCTTGATGTTTAGTTGGTCAGTGGGGTTTACTTCAGTTCCTGTCTGTCTATCTGACTGGTTGCTTCAGGTACACTCTGACAGTTAAAACCCTGCTTTTTGCAAGCAATATTTAACAGCAAGTGGAGAATTTAAAGGTCAGATTCTAGACTACTGCTCTGCTTTTGTTCTCCTTTATGGTCTCTGCTGTGGCAGGACAAATTTGTGTTCTGTATCTTGTCCAGATTTACTGTTATGTAGATTTATTTTTCTTTGTGGTTTTTTTAACAGGAATTTTGAAATTGTTGTGGCAGTAAAACTGTTCTCCGAAGGTGTGTTTTATACTGTATATCATAGCCATTGCTGCTCTCCTGCTAGTTACTAATAGGTAGTAGTATTGATTGGAGCATGAAATTTTCATACTGTTGGAAGCAAAAATTATGCTATTAGACTAGATACTTTTTAAGGATTCTCTTACAACAATAAATGTATGTGGGCAGTAGTTATGAAAACTCTTCATTAAATATCTATAAACTATCTGCCAAGCTATAGGTTAAAGTTTCTGCTGTCAGTTTGTCAATATTTCTAACTCTGCGTTCAACATCATGTTGTATGGATTATATGTTCACAAAATCTAAAGACACTTCTATCTGACAGTTAGGGTAGTTTTCAGGACCAAAGAAATTATCATCTTTTTCTTTTATGGAAGATCATGTGTTGTTATGAAGGTGGTTGTTGTTGTTAGGGCTTGGTTTACTGAGAGAGGGGAAAAAAATCGTTTCATAACATCATGAACCTCAGTGGGTAATGTGTTCGTTTTGTATTCCTGTTTGTTCAGTTCAGCTGGCTAGATGAACCACCGGTTCTTAGAACTGTATGGGCTGCACTCTTAGAACAGTAAAGGTGCGATGACATAAATTGCTCTGCATGACTTTTATTTAATTTTAGTGCGAGTGCAGCTGAAGTGAATATTTTTTAATTTGCAAGGTGAGTGGTTTGAATGAAGCATCTTGTCTTCAGGCTTTAAATATGTCTTTATGTTTTGTTATGGTACACAGGTCCATGGTTTTAAGTGGAGACTTTGTTTTGTGTTGCAAGCCTTGTACGGCCCCCAATGACAGTGTTAACTAAGAATTTATTCTTCGTGGTACATTTCTGAATAGTTCTGCAAGTTTCTTTTGTTCCAGTTCGTGACCCTGGAGTTTGATGGGACTGAACCAAACATCTCTGATCTAGGTCTGTCTACAAATGTTGTGGGATTTGGCTCAGATTCTGGTCTGGGCTAGTGCAGGGAAGCTGCAATAGCGTGTAGCCTGTTTTTAAAGCTGAACAAACCAGCCTCTTTCTGTGCGTGTTTCTCTCTACTAGAAGCACCTGCTTCATTATCAGTATATGGTAGGCCTACCAAATATTAGTACATGGCTAGTTATCTGAAAGAAAAGCAGAACATCTTTAATTACTTTGGAACCGTTGTTCCAGGTCTCTTGATGCTGTGTGAAAACATTACTTGTGATATATGAATGTTTAATGGGACAGGTTTTAACTGAATTCTGTCTTCAGTGGCTCACCTCTTTGCAACTGAACTGTTTGCTCTTTGAAGTTCTGCTCAGTTTTTGGCCAAATGGAATCCAGTCGATTGCCTTTCCAGAGGCGTTCCAATATTTCCCACACCAGTGAGGAAGATGCATGCTCCAGAAGGCCTTACCCAACTGGTAATGGAAAACTCCGGAGTTATAGAAAACACCTTTACAGTTAATAGCATACTAACATCAATTGTAATCCTCTAGCTTTCCGAGACTGTTGGATAAAAAGCGGCTTATAAATGTTAATGAATTAATCTTCACAAACTTTCCTATCAGGCAGATGGCATTATCCACATTACACAGATGAAGATTCAGAGGCCCAGGGAAGTTTGGTGACTTTCTCAAGGTTACATGGAGTCACTTGGTGTGCCATAACTTGGAACCCAGAACTCTTGAATCCTCTGTCTGGTGCTTTTAACGTCAGGGTCTGTAGGAAGCAGGTGTGTATGTTCTGTGTTTATGTATCTGTGTGGCCTTTGTGTATATAGGGGATATGTGATGGAGCTGAGAGGATCTACAGAGTTTTTATTGACAGGAGTTTGGCATGACTGATGAGCGTCTGGGCAGCTGCAGGGCAGATTGGAGAGGGTCTTCTAAAAAAAAAAGTGTAAAAAAAAATCATTCCTCTGGAATGACATATTTTACCATGTTTGTCTTTGTGAATTTTTAGTTTTTTATGCCTTTGTTTTGTGTCTCTCTACTTTCCTTTCCCTCTTTTAGTTACAGTAGAAACCACATTATTGGCATGAGCAGAGCTTAGTGACCCTCACAACTGCAGAATAAAATTGCCCTCTCTGTTCTTTAGTTTGTGAAATACAGGTGATACCTTTGATACCCCAGGGCAGTATGAGACTGACTTCTTTGTGTATGGACATGCTAATTTTTATAGCACCTATTGTCATAGCAACCAGGAGTTTCAGTTTTAGAAATTAAAACCATGCGAGGAACCTGTACTGCCTGCAACAAGTGTGGGTGTGAAACTGAAAAACATCTGATTGTAACTGTGCCCAGCAAGCCTTGGAAGATGCAGCACAACCATCAACCTGAAATATGGGCTGGACCCTTCATCCTTTGCACACATGAGCGTGTGAAGAAGCTGTGAGAGCTCAGCACTTGCAGGGTTTGACCCTAATAGAAAAAGTTCCATTGACTTAATGAGCTTTGGATTGGAACCTCTACGCATGGAATTAAGCAGCAAATCCATTTTAAAATCAAAACAGCCAACAACTCATTCCTGCCTCCGTAGTTCAGACCTCTCCTTGCAGCAATTATTGACATTACGCACACCTATGTGTGTGTCAGGATGACCTGGTGATGCTGTCAAGTTCTGCTGCTGATTTGTTTCTCGGGCTACGGCTACACTGACGGTGGCAAATTCGCTGCCGTCAGATCAATTTCTCTGGATTTACTGAGCGATCAGTGCAGACCCGCTCAGTCGATCCAGAAATCAATGTACTAAGACCAGCTACACAAGTAGCGTAGTGCTGCATCGATGGGAACACTGTTCCCATTGGTGCAGTGCGGTGAAGGCAGAGCGCAGAAGAGAAGCTCAGCAGATGACGGGAATTACGCAAGTTTTTTGTGTACTTTGCATAACTCCCATCGACTGCCGCCGAATCTCACAGGTAAGTGTAGACAGGGCATCAGATTATGCTGTCCTAACTCCCCAGTTCTCCCCAGTGCAGAGTCTGAGGGGACAGGGAGAAGTGAGTGGAGGGAGCTTTGGAAAAGCTGGGATCTGTAAGGAGATGGTTGGGATGGGAGGAGCCAAATCCGAGGGGTGTAGAGACTTGGCTTCCCAGCCTGCTGGGCATTGTGCCATGGGTAGACAGGAGTGTGAGCAGGACTATAGGTGGGTCTGGAGGTGCAGTAAAAATGTGTGGTAGAGTAGAGGGATGCATGGGGGCATGTATCTCTCCACATTCAGGCATCCTGGGGGTTTCCACCATTCATTCCCCACTAATAGTTCTAGTCAGACGGACTTCTCTTTGTAGAGCGGAGAGTGAAGCTCCCATGTCTCCCCTTGTCCCATTGTTACTCAGGAAAATGAGAGAAGCTAGTGGAGTGACTCACACAGCAGGGAGGTGGCGGTCAGGATTGGGGTCAAGAAGCTGATCTTGGCAGCTGTGTTTTTGATACAAAAACACCTGGATAGCTAGAAACACTCGAGTTCTTATTTATTTTATTTTATTTTTTTAAAACAGGCCAGGTGCCCATAGTGTGTGTTCAAATAGTTGGTTGCACACTTAGACTCACATTACCTCAGCAGTTGCAAGCCTAACTTGTTTAAAAATCATTCTGGCTTCTTGGCAGTGCCAATCCTGCTCTGAATGTTAATTGAAAAGGCCTTAATTTTTTAATTTTAGTTTTTGATACTATGGGCGTCCAGTGCTTAATTTACCCCCACAAAGTGGGTATAACTGCTTTAGAAAATAATAATCTTGTATTTTTTATATTCACCGAGTATCACATTTGAGACACGCTAGAACTGCGAATTGAGATCCCATCTGGGTCATCCCAGCCATTCTTCCTTTATACATGTAGTATACTGAAGAGTTCACTGTCCTTTGAGTCTTTTGGATGAGACCTTAAAAACCAAACTCTAGTCTGTACTTTATGGATGCTAGCACTCTGCCTGCTTGCCACCCACCACCCCATTCTTCGGCATCCTTCAGTCTCGAGAGGCCATGGGTACACACCTGAGAGGTACAAAATTTACTCAGTTGGTTTTATGGCAGCTGCGGCTGTGGCTGAAAAGACCACTTGTGAGAGACAATTATTGGCACATTTGTCACATTTAAAGATGGTGTTTCAACCCTTTGGGCTCTGCCTTCTGTGAGCTCTTTTCTCCTCTGCTAAGCTGGACGCCACCCCATACGGGCTGCATTTCAGTAGTGAAGAACTTTGGTTCCTCTGAGAGAGAAGATGCTAAATAAATGTAAAATATTATCCTTATTTCTACCTTTTTAACCTGACCTTTGCCCCACTAGAGCACTTGGGCCTGGATGAAAAGGGAAGCAGAGCCTCAGAATAACCTCCCAAGACTATTTTAGGGCCATTAACAAAGAAAACTTGAAAATGTGTCACAAAGGACATATGTAGAGCTTTAAGGTATTAGTTACATCTCTTAACACATTAGTGTTTGAAAAACACGCTCCTTCAACAAATGTGACTTTATAAATTGGGACTTTCAAAGGGGCCTAATAGAATTGGACCCCAAATCCTGTTAAAATTCAGTGTGAGTTAAGTGCCTAACATCGTTGGGCTCCTTTGAAAACTTCAGCCATAATTCTTAGGAAGGCAACCTCAGAAAACTAGGCTGCTGCTCTTTAAGAAGTAGTCAGAACAAAATTACATTGTGGGCCATCAGTGAATGTGACTTTGGCTGTTTGGCTGTTATTGTCAGGCTAAAAAATGTGTCCTGTTGTGTTCTTGGGTCGTGAGAAACGTACTTGAAAGCACAGTGGTGGAGTGGATAATATAAAAAAGAACGTAACTTTTTGTTTAGCTTTTCATTATTTGTCTTTTGTTTTTGTTTTTTCAGAGGAGCACCTAAAAATAAGTGCTATTTCTGTGATCCCCTCTGTCCCTATGAAACTGGCAAATACTTTAGGCTCAAAATAAACTCCACAAGTGATCAGCTGAGACCGTCAAGCAGAATAGTTTCCACATATATTCTATGTTCAAGTATAAATGCTTTCATGTTGGGAAATACTCTCTCATGAGCTATGGTAGCAAACCACAAATTGCATTTACCCATAATAACATGGGGGTCAGGTCTGCAACCCTTGCTCAGATCAAGAGCCACTTACATAACAATCTCCCTCAACTTCAAGGTGACTGCTCTTCATAGTGAGTGGAACCAAACATGAAGACCCTTCATTAATAATTCCACACAATAACACAGGAAGCTCTGAACTAACTTTCCTGCATTAGACTATAGACCACTCTCACACATTAAATAATCCCACTACTGAGCATGGACTTGCTAAGCAAGGCCTCCATAAACTGAGGAGATCTGCTATTCCACTATCCAGTAGAGAACACACACAACTGTGCTGCTTGGGTCTCATTTCACATAGTCGTTGCAACATGCCAGTGAATCTGGCAGCTACAATGCCAGGGCAGAGATGAATACAGGGGAACCATTACCATTTGGAAAGGAAGCATCACTATTTTCTGATAGAAGGAACCAGTCCTCCATGTTGAGCATTGGAAACATTCCTTTTCAGAAATTAGTTTTCTCTGTTGGCCGACATTACTGAACTGAGAGCCGCAACAATCCACCTAAGAATTTGTCTTTGTCTATTACTGTACAAATCACTGTCTTACAGCTCTGGGTCAGTGCTTGCAAGGTGATGCATTTAATATACTTTCTCTACTACACATGTTTAATGGTGCTTCAAGGTTTTATGCCAGTGTAATGAAATCTTGACTAATTATCCTAGTCTGTGAAAGATGCTTTCAAACCTAGATGCAAAGCCCAGTGGCCTTGGTTAAAGTGAATATCAGAAGTGAAGAGTATATTTGTAAGTATACAAGTATAGTGGGATTAAAAAACACTTGAGCATAAACAGTTCAATGTGTTGATTTTGGAATGGCAGCTGCCTGTTCTGTACAGTCAGGCACAAACTGGGAAATTTGGCTCTGGATTTTGAATCCCCAAAGCACATAGGTGTTCAGGTCTGATGCACTGCTTCAGTTTGTTTATTTGTAGCCTTGTCAGTGTAATGGGCATGTAAAAATATATAGAAGTCCTGGGCCCTGCCCCCCGAGGAGCTGAGACTTAAAAAGAGAGAGAAGGACTGTTAAATTCAGACTTGGATTCACAGGGGTTTGAGTCTAGGGATTTTAATTCAATCATCTCTATTATCTCCTTTCCCCTCCTAAAATCTCAGTGAGAGATACTTGGCATAAGAAAGCCATTACTGTATTTCATATCCTAAAAGTGCGTTTGGCTAATTAATTTATCCTGTTCAGTGTTAATCCACAAAGCTCAACCTCACCAGAGAGATAAGGCATCAGATTGCTAAAACAAGAAATAGAGCAGTAAGGAAACCTGTTAGTAATCTCAGTTCTTTGAGGCCTTCTGCTATCACAGGGTTTCAAAGTACTTTAAGCCTCTTAATCTTTTGTCTTTCCATTAAAAAAGTAAAGAGGAAGGAGGTGGGAAGTGATCTGTACAGTAAGATTTTCAAATATGGCTCCTCTCCCCATGTCTATTCAGAGGAATGCTGCTAACTTCCATCATATATTATCAACAAATCATTTTGCCCATGTTATCTGTTATCAAAAGGGAAAATACGTTTTTAAAAAAATCCAATTTACTTGTCAGTCTTTTTGCTCTTACTTTTTTCACTTCTCTCTGCTTGCTCCCTTATCAAATAAGGGGACTGGGCATGCACTCCAGGCCAAGTTCTAAAAATCCATTTCCACTTCAGATTCATTGTGTTGTGATGATTTCCAGTTACTACAGGGAAATTTACTTTTAATTTAAAAACAGCTGTTTTCACTAGTGTGTTTAAAAAAAAAAAAGGGGTGGTGGTGGAAAATTGTAGAAAACATAAATGATAGGCCCATCTGTATGCTGACAATGGTCTCCTTAAAACTATTCCTCACTTTTCTTTCCTTTTTCAGACTTTCACTGAATGAATATCGCACAGGTTGTCACTTGGCTGGCTTTGATATAGCCAGATTTATTTACGTATTTATTTATTTATTTTGTGGCAATCGCTTTCTTTGCTCTAGAGCTACTAAAAATAAACCAGAACTCTCCGCTAATGACAGACTAGCCAGAATGTTTCAAGATTGCACCAGACAATGACTAATGCCCCCTTCATTTTAGTTTTCTCTCCTCATCTAAACAGGCTAGTATGGAGCATCTGGGTAATCTTTCTGAATGTATTTTGGAAGTGGCAACTCTAGTTAATGTTGATGCAGAATGTGGGCTATTGGCTTTTGCTCTCTGATTCCAGAGTTTTCACTATTGCAATTGTTATTTCAGCTCTTACATTATAACTTTATTACTGTCTCTCAAAGTATTTTTTTTAAATTAGTGTATGAAAAGTGGCAACAAAGTACATGTACTAAAATATTTGTTCCTTGTGCGTATTTTGAGTCATCCTTGCTGACTTCAGTGACACAAATGTTTTCACTACTGTCAGGGCCCAAGCATACTTCTTTCGGGCTCAGTACAAACTGGTAACACGGGCGCCCTTCCCACACACATACCACAATCCCTCATCCCATACATACGATCTCATGAGCCATGAAAAAAGTTTGAATTCTGAAATTACTGTTACATATTCTACATTTCTGAAAAATGCCCCCCCCTTTGCTATTTTTGTTTAATATAACGCCCAGCCTGAGAGTCCTACAAGTTTGCTGACTATTTTGTAACTTTTTGGTGGTTATAATGGTGATACGACCTGACTATCATCAAGCATTAGATTGGAGTCACATAATGCATGTTCTGGCAGCTTTTCTTTGTCATCAATTGCCAGTGCCACAGACACAGTCTCTGTTGAAATCATTTTCATCTTGATTTTGTTCATCTGCTTTCCTAGTTAGTATATTGCCTGACTGCAGAAAGGCCTTGTCTGATTTGAAAAACTAGAGGATAGATTGGTGTTCTTTAGCTTCTTTTGGTTCCCTTTCTTTTACCTCCTTACATTTCTGGCTGCCTGATTTGTATTTTATTGCCACAACCAGACGTGGCAGTATGGAGTGTGTGTGTGTGACTGTGAGTGAATTAGACACTTACTCACATATATTTTGAGCCTGCAAATGCTACCAGAAGAAGCAGTATTATTGGCTCCCACTGTCTTATGGTGCTTTGCTTTGCCCCTCCCACCAGCTGTCCCACCCTCCTGCCTATGCACAAGGAACTCCGGGACTGATAGTTCTTGATCTTCATATGACAGACCACGTCACAGAGAGGAGCACATCTCTCTCTGTCTCCAACTGCAAGTACTAGTTTAACTGCACAAGCACACACTCTCTAGTCTAGTTATGGAGACTGCGTCACTCTGATTCTCTTGCTTTCCAAGCACCCTTTTCCATATTGTCTCAGAATAAACTTCCTCTTTCTTGTATTCTTTACAGGTCTTGTCCTGTGTGGTGGGACACAAGCCAACCACTGACTGCCTGGGGTTAAGGAAGAAACTTCCCCTATGGGCAGGTACTGCATAATTACCCATTATGGGAGTTTCACACTTTCCTCGGAAGCATCTGGTACCCAGCTATTGTCAGATGGAGCAGCAGACTAGATGGACCACTGGGTTGATGCAATGTGGCAATTGTTGAAATGCCGACCATTCCCCATGGTGTGAAACTGGCTCCTTGCCTCACATGCAGTCAAGAATGTTACAAATCTTGTCTCTAAAAAGCATTTGTGTTGTGAGTGGTTGACTTCCAGAATTCAGAAACTTCACAGTGGCACACTGAAAAGCAAAGATCTATAGGAGGACAAATGTATCAGTCAATCACGTTGAAGAAGTAATAAGTAATCAGTGTGGGATGAGCTCAGCTCATAATTTAATTGCACAATGTAAAATTTAAAACCTCTGTTGTACAGCTCAGTGACTATATAAAAAGGGTTCTTACCAGTATATTTTGGAAATCTTGAACATTGAAGGGGTTTCATGTAAAGAAATTGTATTGGTAAGTCTGTGGTTTGTTACTGCTTTGCTTTTCTTGTAATTAGCAAGGCTGGTATTTTTAAGATAGTTTTGCCGCATATCAGTATTTCCTGCCCAAATGCAAGCATTTGTCTCCTCTGACATGAGAAACATTCTCTCAGGAAACAGACACTGCATACATCCTGAACTTTCCTTCGTGCTGAGAATCTGGTTTTATTCCTTTAGCATTACTGTAACAATAGTTGATGTACTCATGTCATCTTTATTAAAGCCTGCTTGTTTTTATTTTTATATGTACACATATAGTCCTCATGGATAAGGCTCAAGGAATATTTTCTTTGGCTATTTTGTATTACCAGCCCCAATCACAGCCTCTTTCTTTTTCTGATATTCTTTAAATGCACATCCTAGGGCCTTGATCCTGTAATGAAATCTATGCAGCAAGATCCCTTTGCCAAGGCAGAGCCCTGTCTGTGTGGATTTAATTGTAGCAATGGAGTCTTAGGTCACAATAAATAGTGTTTTTTAGTTCCTGTGTGATCCTCTCTTCTTCCTGATGAACTGGCCTCTGCTTTAGCTTCTGTGATTCCTTGTTAACATCCTGTCTCAATAGTGAATACCGTATAGCATGGATTGGAAAGAACATTTTACTTCCCTCCCCATAGCTAAAAAATCCTCTGTCCCAGCCTCTGAACCTTACCTTAGCCTTGAATCTTCTGTAATAAATCTAGTCTCAGGCACAAAGCTGTCAACTGCTCCCCCTTATTGGACACAACTGTCCCTCTGTCCTGAACCAACAACTGATGCCGCTCCATTTCTTTTGTAGTGACTTACTTGTGTCCTAAATGCCCAACTCCTGAAACTGAGGCCCTTGACAAGAGTCTTGTATATGCCAAAGAATTGATTGCCCCCTCACTGACATCATGCCTCTTGTAATGTTCTCTTGTTGTGTCCCTTCACTTGGTGCTTTGTCCCACATTTGGACCTTAGTCAGTGTTGACATCTATTGAGCTGTGAATTCACCTGAGTTTATTGAGTAGAGAGATACACGCCAGCTTTAGTTAATATTGGACTTTGGCTGATAATGGGCTGGAGCATTGTGTACCTTTTTTAAGGTATTGCAGTCTGATTACATGGAACACAAGAAAAGGTCAGTACATATTGTAGAAACACGTAGCTATTGATGCAGCTAGTATGTATTGACCTAGAACTTGCCTTTAGGAGAAATTGAAAATGAATATTCACAGGTATTTTACCCTCCTTGGAACCAAAGGTTCATCTTCCAACAGGGTCATCTCAGCCTTTCATCTTTCTAAAGTAGAAAAATTCAGTTCCATGACTTTGCATGAGTAAATGAAATGGAAATCCTCCTTGCTCTGCACTGACTTTAAGGAGCCTGTGGTGTCTTCCATAAGAGCAGGTGTTTGCCCCAGTGTTGCTGAGTAAAATCTCCCTTTCTCTCGTTAGTGTATGCCAGTTGCCTGCGGGTGGCTGTACATAATTGGCATTTTATGCATAGTGTGTAATGTGCTTGGAGACGAGATGCAATATAGAAATATAAAAGGTGGCGTAATTTTGTAATTGTTTTGTAATTTTGGAGCCTCCATGGCTGAAGCGTTTCTCTGTAAATATAGGCCTCCTGTGTGTTTTAATGATAACTTTTAAGGAGATTTCTACCCAGAGGTATTGCTGTTTGTGAACTGACAAGGGGCTAGCATACAGGGCCTTTACCCAGTGACTTATCTTAATTCCTTCCTTTCTTCCTGCTTTAGCTCCCAAACTCAGGTGTGTGCGGTTACTTCACAGATGACAGGCTTTGTTCTGAAACTGAGGGATGGATATTTTAAGAAGACTGTCTGCTAATGCTTTTACTGTGTCTGTAAATGCTGACTGGCTTACATTTCTGCTGTCATTTCTCTGTGTCGCCATCATCAGTAAGCAGCTGTGGTTGCTAACAAGGCCTGTTGGGCAGCTGTATGACACACATGCCAAGAAAAGGAAAATATGGATTCTGTTTCCAGTAGCTGTCACTGTATTTGTTGCATGCTTTCCTCTTTGACATGATAGAATCACTTCTGGGAATGGGTTGGATAAGGTGACTGGAGCAGCTGAAACCTTCTGAGCTTTATTTTCATTGGGTTCAATTTTGATTGTAAATAAACATACAGTAGTGTCACGTCTTTGAAAAGAAACCCTTCTCTGTGAAGGGTTTATAACTATCCACAATGACATTTTTAATGGTGTAAGAGCAAAACAAGACAGTTATTCCTTGAGACCATTTGTGCAATAAATTCCGAGGTCTCTGTATCACCTCTTCAGTGATGCATGTGATCAATATAACTAAACCAGTAATGCACATACGTTAAGGGAGAAAGGTTCATTTGAAAACTAGGTGTATACCAGAGCTCAGATGAGTTTTTAGGATTGTGATCTGCTTTTCCTGAGGATTTTTCCCAGAGAGATTTAGTTTTTCTGGTGCCTTTTTTAGTAGTTCACAAAGATACAGGATGAATAGTAATGTCTCAACACTTCTGCACAGCTTGAACTCAGGTAAACTTCCTAAATGAGCATGCCTTTCACTTGATACCCAGGAAGCTGTAGCAACCAATGTTTTTAGAATAAAAGAATTGTTTCCCAGGCAACATAGAGGAGCAGCAAATATATTTTAAGCACCCTGCATGTATAGCAAGCTATTGCCCATGGAAACTAGAGCCTGGTAATGCCAGTGCCCAGAAAAAAAGCTTAGTTTTTCAGGTTTTAATTAAAGCACATGGGAAAACAGATTGGTAAGATGCTGTGTATTCTCAGAGGCAGGAGTGCAGCAGTGAGTTGGGGCAGAGCCTGGACTAAAACTTAGTAGGGCCTGGACCTGTTCTGGTCACTGACTACAGTGAATTCTGTGGATTGCCATTATCTTTGCAAAAGTATTAGAAAAAATAATATTTCTAAATGTCACCTGTTTGGAGATCATTCATACCTCAGTAGGTTATGGTTATAAATCCAGTCTAAGACCTTAGGCCAACCTTGGAGATTGTCTGTGAAAGGACACGTGGTAGGACCTTGTGAGGTTGCCCTCCAGGGGATCCATGCTAAGCTTAAACGGGGCAAATTGCAAAGAATGGGGCAGGCAAAGCCCTACATACTGTTGGTTTTTCTTCCATAAGATATACCGAGCCAGCAACAAACAGGTTCTGATGACCTCATTGGTCATTCAGTAGACAAAATACAGTTCCCTTAAAACTATCCAGCCCTTTGGCTAGCACCCAGACAGCCAAGTCAAATATGATGGGAATTACTGAAAATCTTTATCCATCATATGTAAAAAAGTTCTACCAATCCCGAAGGATCGGACACATTACCAAACAGCTCATAGAATAGTTCAGATTTTACCCAAATACACGCTTAAAGCCAATGCTTATTAACTAAACTAACATTTATTTTTTAAAAACAGGAAGAGAGTAATGGTTAAAAGGTCAGTATACATACACAGATGAAAATAAAGCTCTTAGGTCAGTTTCAAAGTAGAGATGATAACTGAATTGCAAAGTTCTTAAATTGCAAAGTCTCTGAAATTCCCCAAACAGCTTGGAGGTCACCAGTCCTTGTTTAGAGCTTCTTTGTTAGTAATCCAGTCAAGAGAAATTAAGACTACATAGTCCATGTACAGAGTTTGTTCAAATTCTTCCATGAGAATTAGCAGGGTGATTCCAGGCTGGTGTTGGGATCTCAATCTTGCGATCCAAACTTTCCCTGACAAGCTTGGACAGATTTGAGATAAAAGGGTCAGTTCACTAGAGTCTTTTATAGATCCATGCAGGCTGACCGATATTTTCTTGCCAGCAGGTATCTCCTTGAACAATTAATAGATGATTACTTGAGACTCTGAAGTACCATCTCCTGTGTCCTGAGCACAACGGTAACTAGTTACAGTCGCATAAGGTAATTGGCCTTTTACAAACATTCACGAGTATTTACTACTTAAACTTCAAAGAGAATTACAAACAATAGTATTGTTACATTCAAAGTTCCATCTAAATGTTCATATGTTTCTTTTGAACTCTTAATCAATAGAACAGTGACAGACAGGGAAGCAGTTTATCTACATTGCTAACCTCTAACAAGAGATACATAAATAACATCAAATAACTACCAACAATACACTTGCATATCAAAGCTCTAGTCTACTTATAAGGAATGACCCTCATTACCATTGTATTTTCCTATAATAGATCTTGAAAGGTCGGAGTTGGGCCATTGGCTTTTTTGGCCCTAGCGTCACACTCTTGATTCCAAACAATCTAGACTGCGAGGAGTTCCAGAATGCTCATGAGAATAGTAAATATATAAAGGGTGACAGAAGCAGGCAATGTGGCTCAGTGTGCTCTGCAAGACAATGTTTAGCTTGCTAAGGAGACAAGTTGGTGGGGGTGGGTGGGAGAGTATGTTATTGTCAGGATCTGTGTCCCAGACAGTGAGTTTTGAAACTGTAGGAAGGGATCTGTAAGCAGCCTTGTGCTGTTGAATGGCCGCAAACTATAGAGCATAGTATTTCTCACACTGACAGTCAAGTCTGGTACCCTGCCATGGCCAATATCTGATGCAAACCTTGCATCTGGCCATTTGTGCAAAGCGGGATATAGGAAAACATAGGGAATTTCCTACATGACCTCTGTAGTAATCAGTCTGTCACTAAAGCATGCAGTTGTCTATCTATTATTGTAGCTTTCATAGCGATGGATGTCATCGGTCATAAAATGTATCTAGCCCTTTTTCAAAAAGCCAACCACAGTATTTGTGACATCTATTTCTTTTGCTGTTGGGATCTGAAGAAAACTGGAAGAGCAATCATAGACTTTCTAGAATAGTAGAAACACAAAAATCAATATTTTAGTGTAACAAAGCTGTACTGTGCCTGGCAAATGTATCATAAATCTCCCACTGAAAAAAAAATAGGGTTTGTACTTTTAATAAAAATAGACGCAAGAAACAATGTCAAATTCTTGTATTATGAGTATAATGGATACTCTTCTCAGTCTGGTAAGCTTTAAATATTTATTTAAATCTAGAACCTGCTTTAAAATCACAGGCTTCTAATCCATTTTCAAATGGTAATGAATTTTAAAAATCAAACATTTATTTGCGTCTATAGTGATGTGATTCAGGATAGTCTGGGGTTATCTTTGGAGAGATTTTATTATCTTTAGCCACAGCCTGTGGGTTCTGTAGTTTTTGGTGATCGAGTCAAATTAAGCGGACAAGATTGAGACCAATAAGAAAATCAGTCCATTGTATTGTTTGATCATACATTTAGTTATGTATTTATTATAAGTGTTCAGAATAAATGGAATAGTCTAAATGAAATGAGGAAGTTTAGTGGTTAGAGTAGAGGACTGGGAATGGGAACGCTGAGATTCTAGTCCCAGGTTTGCCACTGATTTGTTGTATGAACATGAACCAGTATTTTAGAGTTGGATTTCAGAAGTTTTGAGCACACAGTTCCCATCAAACCGTAGGAGACTTTGTCCCTTAGTTTACCCATCTATAAAATGGGTACAGTTTTTACTCACTCAGGAGTACTTGCCTCCTGGGGTGTAGTCATTAATTAAATATTTGTGGAGCACTGTAAAACCCTCAACTGGAAGGTGCCTTTAAGACTTCCTGGATGCACTCAAAACTTCAGGGCAATAAAAGGTACAGCATCTAGAGCCTCCTGCTCCAAAAGCATAGAGCTAATGGAAAATCTCCATTAGTGGTTAACATTACAGTGCCTGTGACAGATATTTGACTAGTTCTAATTCAGTCCATTAGAGGCCAGCAGTACTCACCTACCCACAAACAAGCCAACACAATAATCTTAATTTTAAGATTTTTAAAAGTCCAGAACCCAGGTTAGGTCACTGTTTACATCAAACATATGCCTACTGTGTATACACAGCTGTAATGTCCCAGTGTATGAAGGGGGCGTGTGTACACTGCATGATTTTTGTGAGAAATCATACTATCTGATGTACTGACAACTGAAGCCACAATATCAAGAATAAAGAAATTCTTGAGACACAAACAATAGGCAAACCAAAAAGGACAAATTGTAAATCAGATAAGGATGGACAGGAAACTGCAGGAGAGACCAGGTGTATTTCACAGAAGGAGCTCAGCCTGACTCTGCAGAAGGGTGTGGTGGTGGTTTATTGTGTAAGATGAGAATACAACAAACAGCACTGTCATACAAGAGACCAACCAAATCCTACAAAATTTACCCAGGGATCAAGTACAGTAGGATTGGGGTCTCTAGTTCTACCTGTGCTATTGTTGGAAGCATCATGCCTGCCTAGAACACATCAGCTATTCTCAAATTGAAACAATAATTAATTCTTTCCTGTAACTGTTTTAATTAAAAGATAAATTTGTGCCATGACCTTTGCAGACTGAGGTCAATGAATTTGATTTGTACAGGATTTTCTTAAAAGGACACTCTCAGGAGGCAAGAAGAGGGGAACGGTTTGCTCATTGTTTATACTAGCCATGGAAGGCTGAAACTGAAATCTGTTTCCTATCTTTACTAATTGCTTTCTCTTGCACGCGCACACAATGGATTGTTATTGTAGAGCTGCCCTTGAGTATTGGGTTGCAGTCTTGATTTTTATTTTGTTTAGTTTTAACAGAGAAAAAATGTACATGGAAGTCCAACTTGTTCTGAGAAAGAAAAACACATGGAATTACATGAGCTTTATCAACAGTTGTAAGAAATCTACTCTTGGGAAAGTCTCTAATAGATGATAACGTTGAAACCATTATAGTTAATGGTCAACCCTGCCCATCTAAAAGATTTTATTTCCTATGATGAAGCTGGACACAGAGTTTTGTATCCCAAAGGGAATCTTAACAAAATCAGATCTCAGATTATTACAATAGTCAACAGGAGGAAAAAATGTTTCCTCAGTCTTGGCAAAACTCAAAATAAAGTACTAAAAATGAAGCTGGTACTTGTTCCTGAATCTTAGTTTGTGTATTTGACCATTTGAAAATGAATTCATTCAAGTATTCCCAAGATATTTATTTTAAAGTGACTGCTCTGGATTCAAGTTAATTACTTCTGATAATGTGTTATCAATTGCAGAGATTATTTTCACCAATCTTTCTCTCAAGGATCCCATTTAAATCAGGGTTATATCATCTCCTGAAGCCGATGTTGTTTAGGGAGAAAAATGTCCATGACACATTGGGAAAGGGGGCTGCTCCACGGATTTTCAATACTGGTATCCTATGGAGAGGTATAGAACGTCTTACATGGATGCCATGTTATATTGTGGTGTTCTGGCAAATTTGCTGTTTCCATACATGATACTGAAATCACATTTCCAAGTCCTAAGGGAAATACTCAAAAGCTATCTTGCCTACACAACATATAGTGGCCTCAATATCCTTGACCTTTAAAAGGGGTCTGTGCCATATTAAAAGGGGACATGAGCTCAAGGGTGGAGTGTCTTTGTAGCTGGGCTAGCCAATGAGCGTGGAAGATTATATAGGGACATAATCTAGGAGAAACTCTTAATTCTGAAAGGTGGATCCATTTAACTGGGACACTTTCCAGGAATGATCCATTTCTTTGGACGTTGTTAATAGTTCCAAGTTTTAAGGCAGCATGTGTTAAGGAATAACATTAAACACGACTGTAGTCCACATTGTTTCTGATTTTATTGGTAAAGTGCATGTAGGGCAGAGGTTCTCAACCTGCGGCCCACAGGCCACTTGCAACCCAATCAGCACACAGCTGCAGTCCATGTAACACCCCCTGGGCCATACAGATAGTATATGTATTGTGTGAATGCAGCCCACATAACACACAGAGAGCTTAATATGAGGCCCACAGTGGTAAGTAAATAGGTTGAGAACCACTGATGTAGGTATATTATTTGGTCATGCAGGATTATGCTGGTTATCAGTAGAATTTGGCCTATTTTTTTAGAGAAAGGAAAGATGGTTTTGTGGCCAAAGCCTAAAAATGGGAGCCAGGAAGCCCCGAGTTCTATTCCCAGCTCTAACACCCATTCATTGTGTGACTCTAAGTCACTTCATCTCTCTTTCTCTGCCTCATTTCCCCACCTGCAAACTAGAGATAATGATATTACCCTAAATCAAAAGGGTGTTGCAAGGCTTAAATCGTTAATGTTTGTAAAGTGCTTTGAGATCCTTGCAAGAAATTCACTATGACTGGGCAGCCAAGTATTATTACTCTTACAGCAATTGTGGATTGCCATCTTTCTTTTATCCTTCCCTGCTTTGCAAAAGTAGTGTGATTTAGATACTAGAGTAGTGGGAGCGCTAAGTATGTTTCAGATATTTCCTTTCCCCCCTCCAATTAACCTTTGGTCCCTGTATTATATGTTCTGTTTTTAGACTGTGTTTAGTGCTGGTATGTTTGTTTTGTTTCTAAACCAACAATTTAAAAATAACACAAAAAAGCCAATAGATCTCCTCTTAACTGTTCAGCTAGTGAAACACCTTGCAGAGTAGTCATTTAGGGCCACAGGGACAAGGAAGTAGTTCAAAGTAATTTGTGATGCTGCTCACAGTATTTAGTACTGACCACATGGAGATGTTAAGATTCCCTTAAGGGGTGTAGTTTTCTTTCGCTTCTCCAGCACCTGTCCTTTCACAGCTGTTGCTGCAATACAGATTTGAATGTTGTTTACATCGCAGCAAGGAAACCAAATAAATGTGGGATTGAGTTTAATCTTGCAAAAGGTTTATTAATACTCTGCAGAAATATACTCTACTTCTGATTCAAAATAGCTCTTACAAGTTAAATATACAAATATGTGGCTGGCTTCCCTCTAGGGACTAGCAGGGTCATTTTCTGCTGTGTAACCAGCTTTCTCTAACCTTAGTCTATCTCTGCACCTGGGTTTTATTATGATCAACTTTGCTGCAGGTGTCCTTTGAGTTGAGGTTTGCCAAAGCTCAGCTTTGTTACAGGAAATCATCAGATGGAAGACTGGGCTAATGAAGAAATATGGGACCTCGGGGGGAAGTTGATTGGGGTATTGTGAAAGAAACTGGGGGACAGATAACTTTTTAAAAAACCAAATCTAACAAGTAAGCAAAAGGAAACTTTGTGTATTTCATTAACTACTTCAGTGCTTTGTGGATTTCCAGCATGAATGCTTTGCTTCTGGAGTTTGCTTGCAATCAAAAAATAAAATGGGCTTTTCTTCACCTCCAGTACCATATGGACATCCACTGTCTTTGTGTCTCCAGTTTATATCTGCATGTGTAAAATTCATGTACTGTTCATTTTGTGCATTGTATATTCAAAATGCCTTTCCTCTGCTTCCATTTTCCCCATCATGCAAACTTAGCTGTTTTGAATGTCAAAAATGGCTGCAGAAAATAGGTGTTCAACCAAAAGCTTGCAAAATGAACAAATGTTTTGTGAAAATACTGGGAATTTCAGGACAGTGTTGAGGATGGTGAGATCTCACACAGTGCCAAATTTAACCAAAATCTCCAGTTTTTGTAAAAAGCATTTCCCAAAAGAGAAGATTGTGTGAAAAAATGCCAGCTCTGATATCCTTTGGCAAGTGAATGTGGTTTACTGGATAGAGGAGCAGGGATTTAGATACAGGAGCCTAGGGTTCTATTTGTAGTTCTGCTCATGTCCTGCTAGGTAACCTTTGGTGAGCCCTTTACCCACTCTGTCTCAGTTTACCAATATGTAAAATTAGGATAATCTTTCTTAACTCAAAGGTATCATGGGGAATACTTAGTCTGTAAAGTACTTTGATCCTCAGAATTATGGCATTGTGTATAGTAAGTGTTGAGAACCAGTCTTAATATTAATCTTCATTTACATGGGGTGGGCTAAAGCCTCCAGCAAGTGTTAGAGAGAACCCCAATAAGTTCTGTTCTCTCTGGTCAGTATTTGATGCAGGCTAGAAACATGCTTGGGTTGCATTCTTATAGGGTGCGCAAATAGGAGTGTGACTAACACAGAGGTGAATGAATTTGCACCACTCAGTGCAAAACAAAGGCCCCCTGTTGCTAGATATGAAACATAAATCCAGGTCTTGCGATAGCTGGGGTTCAAACACAAGGTCAGGCTTCTTACAGCAGAGAGCCAATGGGTCAAGTCTCCTGCAATGATTAGTTGCTTTTGGGCATGAATGAAGGCTCATACCTCTTCAGACTCCTCCGGGCTCCCATGACAGTCTCTCCTTCTTGAGTTTATATCCCCACCCACCCAGCGGAAATGGGGGCTGCTGTCAAGTAGCCTTGATAAGCCAGCAAGAGTTTTCTGGGAGCGTGTGTGGGGAGAATGATGACGAACCTAACCATTGGCAGCAGCTTATGGGGCCTGCAGCTGCCTGAAACGGGGATTTAACCCCTGGCTTGACAGATGGTGCATGGGGTTACATCATGCAGCCACAGGGGTTCTAGGAGTTCTTTATTCTTTACATTTAATTTGGAGTCTGGTGCTGCAAACGGTAACAGCGAAAATAACCCCCCAACCTTTGCACTGCTTCACGGCTCCTTTCCTTAATCGGCAGCAGGCAAGTCTGCTTCTACTGACTCATGCACTGAAATGACAGCTTTTCTGGCATTCCCTGGGCTCATCCAATGCTTGACTGGCTTTGCAAACTGCGCTGTTTCTCGTTTATTGATAGTCAGTCTGGAATATTTGCTAGGAAAATACTTCTGCTCACAACACTGTAAATGAATGGTTCTGCTGTTAAGAGGAAAATTAGCACTGTGGATGGTGCTCAGTCGCTGTGCAAGCTCTGTGGGAATTTTGCCAGGTAGACTTATAGCTCCAGGCTGTATAATGGAAAATAACTTGTCGTCAGACCTTTCTTGCTAAGTCCCTGTGCTTAGACCTTAATAAGAAAGATATAGCATTGCGCCTCTTTGTCCTTTTCACAGGGCCTTGGATATCAGTTTTGTGTAGCTATTTCCTATACAGACATTTATCTAAAGACTGGATTCAATTAGCATGACACTTTAAAGCACTATAAAAATCTGCAGGTAAAGTTTAAGCAGGCAGCAGGCTGGGGAAATGTTGGGATGCCAATTGTCAGTTCTGCCACAATCCACCATCCTTCAAACAACATAAAATAATATGAACTTTATTACAATCAGTTGGGATAAGAGTGCTATTTCAATTACAATGGCCAGACAAATGGCCCAATGCAACTCCCACTGATGACAAGGGAGAAACTCCTATTGGCTTCAGTGAATATGGAATAGGTTCCCAGAGACAGCCTGGTGCATGACTCTTCTGAAACTACATACGATGGAGGAAATGTTTCCAGGCAGTTTTCAGAACTCTGGGTAATTGAACTGCAGTTGCTGGTTTAAGCCCTTTAATGATCATTGACTTCCTCAAAGATCAGGCTCTCTGGAAAACACTGATTTACTCTTGAACTAAATGTTTACCTTCAGCTGCTTTTGCTGCACTTCTAATTGTGTTTATTCTTGAACCATCATCATTATCCTCAACCCCACACAAAGTATGGAGGAAGATAGCAAGAATAGTCCTTACCCCTGGAAGTTTACAATTAAGGGTCAAAATTCTGCTCTTGTATTAGAGTCACAAAACTGGAGTGAGTCTTTGTTTAGATGGAGTTGTAGCGGATTTATGTCTATGGAACAGAGAATGGAATTTGGCCTTAATGGGATTTTCACACTTACTGGGGAGTTTTCCATGACTGATGGAATGGAAAACACATTTTAAAAATCTGGCTTTATACTGGCCGCCTTAGAACTATTTTCTTTTTTGTCAAATTCCAAGCACCAAGCCTGTGGCTTCTGTGTAGGTTACCAGTTTTGGTTGGATGTATTCCTTGAGGTTTCATCCCATGATATAATCTTTAATTAAATATTAAGTAGATAAGTAGACAAATGAGAGTGGAGAGCTGCTCATAGAGCATTGCTGGAGGATCAAACATTTGGAGGGGCATTATTCGTGTCTGAAATGTTTTTCTTGTAATGAAGAGAGCCAGATTATGTAGCAGTACTTTCCTGCCCATATGTGGGACTGCTGCTAATGCACTGGGGTTGAGGAAGGGGAATTGCTCAGCAATTTTACTGGACCTAGTGTTGTTTTGGTTCAAGCAGGATTATGAATAATGAATTTTGGAAGTTGAGTTGTCCATTACTGAAACCCACTTGTGCATTTCTGGAACATGAGTTGGGCTTTGTGGCATAGTCTTGTGCTGCACTTGCTTCCTGCATATGTGTTAGTTCTCTGTATGCTAAATACAATACTGGTTTTGGCCCTCTAGAAATGTTTTTGGGTAATGATGGGTCAAGCTCTGGTGGAAACGTCCGTGGTTGCTCTGCTGTGAATTAGGATTTTAAAATGTTCCTGTTTAAAGGTGGTTTTGAACTAGAGCCTGAATTCATTGGGTTTGTGAACAATCAGATCCTGATTTAGTCAGGATCTGAATGTTCACAAACACTTCCCAGCTCAAGGCCAATCTCTAGTTACCAGTCTACATCTGAGCTTTGTGTTCTTGTTCATTTGGATTGGTGATCACATCAGTTCCCAGCTATCTGCAAAACCTTAGCACCAATGAGAGAGAGAGCGCAGAGCAAAATCAATATGGCATTTTCCTTGAGCCATCCCAAAGAGAACATTGTCTTTGAGGTTAGAAATGGCTTAATTTCAAAATCCGAATACTCCTGCACCCAGGGCATTGCAGATGCTATTAGCTGCAGAAGTAGCAAGCATTTAAAAACTACATATCAAGGGTAAGAAATGTACAGTATCAAACTGAGGTTCTATAAATCATACTTAAAAAAACAAATTAAAAAGGAATTAAAATTAAAAATATTTTTGGGTTGAATTGGTACAAGCAAAAAAAAAAAAGTAATGATTACAGAGAATGTGCCAGTTGAGGGCTAGAGAATAATACTGCTGCCAGCCATTCCATTTTGTGAAATGCCAACAGGTTTCAAACAGATTATTTAAAAAAAAAAAAAAAAAAAAAAGTTTTAAGGATTTAAAACTTGACTCAGCAGCAGCTGTTCTGTGTGCATGAACATTCTCAGAGATGTGACCAGGGACAGGCAATTGCCTGTGTTGGGACCAAGGTGTCTTTCTTCCACTTCCAAAAACTGCTGAACCTCACCCGGCTTGTAGTGGCAGTTCCAGTAAATCACTGAAATACTAATTGTGGCTCCAGTCAGAACTGTCTGCTGTCACATTTTCATGAAGCAACCAGCTCAACTCAGCTCCCTTCAGCAAAAACATAACAGCAACAAGATGGGCTTTGTTCTTCTTTCTGAAAGACATTGGGCCAGATCCTGGACCCTCCTCTGGCTGCTTTGTGATGCTGTGATGGATGAAAATTCTTGGGTATCATTTGGTCTTATAGATGTACCTGTTCCACCTACTCATCCTGTCCTCTAGAACTATGGGGGGAAGGAGCATGGCCAAGGCATCCCAATTACCAACTCACCCTGGCTGCTGGAACAGCAGCCAGCCATAGATGGGAATGGTTGCTCTTGCTTATGCCGGGGACTAGATTGATCCCCTTGCTAGCCATTGAATTAAGGAAGTAAAAGTAGCTTAATGATGGTTCAGCCAGAAGGGGATCTGCCTCTTTGTTGTCCTGAACCTAAATAATCAATGGGCAATAGCTGGGAGTTAACGGAAGTTATGTACCTTGTGCATAAATCGCTGAAAGGTATTGCCTAGAGTAGCAGCAGGTGCATGTGTGCAGAAGGGTTGTTAGAAGGGACAGTATGTTTTGTTATACAGCCAGTAGAAGAAATCTCACCAATCTACCAGTGCATCTTAATTTGGACTCCTTTCCTTCAGCTTTCAATCTGCTTAGCTGAAACTATCCTGGAAATACATAAAATATTTAGGTGTTATTAGAAGCTGGGTTCTATGATGCAGTTAGTATTAGCAATGATTTGCAGCAGCAATAAGATACAACGTGTAAAAATGCTGCATCACTTCACATGGAAAAAAATCAGCCCACTAAATGTATTGATTGCTCTTAATATGTAAAAGTTATTGATTATCCATGTACCTTCATTATCCTGGTGCAGTGTTGAAGGGAGGAAACATTTATCAGATGTTTGATGTAATTATTTTCAAGATTGAAACTCTGAAGGCATTATGCAGTGTGTGAATCTGTTGGCATTATGGATGAAAGAAGCAACGGACATAGATCTTAACAAAAGGGCCATGGACTTTGAATCTCAGTTCCAGTACAGATCATCAGCCCCCGCTATTTCAGCTTTCTCCTCCTACCTTTTGCTTTCTGTGCTGGAATTCTCAGTACCTGGGCAGTTTTCCTGTGGGATAGCTAATGCACACTTTCTCAGTCTCTGATCTGTCTTAGGCAAGATAGACCTCACGCTGGTGGATTCCAATGGGGAGTATTGTGAAGCCATGGTGATGACTCCATCATGGAGGGTGTATATTTTGTCCTTTTATAAGAGCATCTTTAAACCAGCTCTGAATGTTCTTTTTAACAAATGCAGTGTTCAGATTTGCTACCTTAATCCTGGCTTTTATTTTATTTTTATTTGGCAGTAGATAAAAGTGTGAAACACGCCTGTTCACTCAGCAATACTTTTAACTATTGCAGGCTGGGTTTTTTGTAGCACTTTTGAGTTCAGAACCCCCCAGTCTCAAATGTGATTTTGAGTCTGGGAACTCTGCAGGGTTAGAGTCATCCCCTCTGGGTCCTTGGCTGAAGACTCCAAGTGGTGAGTGGACAACCATCTAGCAAATAGGGATGGTGTATGCTAAAGGCTGTTGCCCCGTTAGCCCTTCCTTTTACCGCTCTTAGTTCTCTAACATGGTGCTGCTAACATAAGTCTTACTTTCACTATTCAAAAAGATGTGTTCTTAACTCGAGTTAGCTAACTCCAGGTGAAATCCTAGTAAAGATCAGGTAGATTTGAGTTTTCATATGAACTAATAGGGAGAGTTCGATAGGCAACCCTTCCCCCCACCCCCCATGTTTGGCTATGTTTCACAGCAAAAGAAGGTGGCTCTTGTTTTTGATGATAGTGGGATAAAACACTAACCCAGGTTAGTTAATGGAGACAAGGCTCCAGTAATTCTGGATATCGAGGTTATGTCAGCCACGGCAGGGTGTGTGGTGTTGACCTCACCTAACTATGTCATGGTAAAAACTACAGGTGCCATGTCTCCACTAGGATTTTACAGCAGGATGGCTACCACATGTGAGTTATCTCACAGTAACAACACACCTGTCTGGTAGTGAAGAAAAAGGGCACTGGTTAAACATAATCACACACAGTTGTCTCCTAAATTCCTCCCAGAGGCCCCTACAAAAGCTCTTTGACCTGAAGAGTGCAGGAGCAATAGATTTTTCTACAGCCGCCTTAGGGTATGTCTGCACAGCAGCTGGGCGGTGCAATTCCCAGGTAGACAGCTCAAGTTACTGCCTAAAACAGGGGTGGAGAATGTCTGGCCCGCGGGCCGTATAAGGCCCGCAAAATCATTTGGTCTGGCCCTGGCAAGGCAACCGCAGAGGGGAATTCGGCAGCGGCGCGGTTTCATGGCGGCGGTGGGGTTCCGTGGGGGGGGGGAGCAGTGCCCGCCGCTGAAAACCTGCCGCCGTTTGCCCCTTTTCGGCAGCGGGTGGGAATTCGGCGGCGATGTGGTTTTGCGGCGGCGGGGGGGAATTCGGCAGCGGACACTCAGCCGTCTTCCGCGTACCACCATCAGGCTGATTTTTAAGTTGATAATTTTGTATGGCCCGTGAATGACGTTATAAATATCCAAATGGCCCTTGGCAGAAAAAAGGTTCCCCACCCCTGGCCTAAAAATAGCAGTGTGTTTGTGGCGGTATAGACAGCAGCTCGGGCTAGCTACCTAAGTATATACCCAGGGGTTTAATGGGATTATTGTGGGGCAGCTAGCTCGAGGCCGCACTGCTATTGTAACTCAAACTGAGTTAGTGCATGTCTGTTTACCTGCACTGGGGATTACATTAGTTGTGCTGCCACACCCAGTCAGCAAAGCCATCTCTAAGAATTCGTGGCCAGGCATCACACCTCCCTAGGTGCTGTCCACAAACTGCACAGGCTTCCAAATGGCAATTTCTTAACAATCTGCAGCCATTGGATTTACCATGAAAAAGATGCAAAATACCCTCCTTTACTGCATCCCTTCACGTTTGTGATGTTTATTTACAGCAACCCCCTGCAGTTACAGTTCTCTTACTGATGCTCATACGTATTTTTGTACCCAGTTATTTTTAGCAGCGTGATGCGGAGAGACATGGGCGAGGAACAATACAGCAAGAGTGGGGCTTGCGTAGTTCTCTTCAGCAGAGCCAAGCCTGCAAGAGCCCGACCAGAGTCGCTCTGCTGCAAGCCTTCCATCAGGGTGCTCGTGATATTTTTGTGACTCTTGCTTGAAATGTGCATAAAATAAAGACCACTGGAAACATTTAACATTTCATCTCAGATGTGTTCCTCTTTATATCCATTTTTTCCCTAAACAGCTGCGGAGGGGGATTATTGCTTATTTTATTTTTTCCCCTAAACTGATCCATGACTTCACTATGCATAGCAGGTTTTTAATGTCTTTCTCTCTTTCATATTTGCTTAACCTCCAGGCATGGCATAACCTTAAACATTAATTTTCCAACTACCATTTGTCTAATGGACTTCCCTACTATTGAATCGTGTTGGAGTCAGAATGCCAAAAGCTGAACAGAGCACTCTGGGGAGCTTATATATCAGTGTCATTAACACAATAGAAAGAAAGAAAAAAGCAATATTTCTGTATCCAGATGTTGCAGGAATAGCGTACATGGGAATGGTCATAAGATCCTGTACTTGTAGCTTCATATTAAAAAATGTTTCATGAAACACTTTTTGCTGCAAGCCAGCATTTGGCTGCCCAGTGAACTGTAACAAGATTTAATAGCTATAGTGCAGTTATATTGCATTTGGACTGATTCCATCCTTTCGTTATAATAAACGTTGGCTTTACAATGGGCTCTTAAATTCTGCAAGTGACGTCAAATTGTATCTAATAATGGAAAAAAGATTAAGTACTGTAAACTCAGCTTTTTCTCTTAATGTTTTCTTCAAGTCTTGCAGTGTCTTCTTGATCTGTGTCCTCATCCCGGTGCATCATTATCTACATGTGCGGTATCTGAGTGAATTTGTTTTGAGCTTTTTGCATCTTAATACCATCACCTTCCACACGTGCCCACACCTCCTTTTGCTTTTCTCTTTTATATTCCTGGAAGTGTAGGATTAATTGTACTGCAGGCTAGAGACAGACATGGCGAAGGTAGGCACTCTGCAAGCTTTTCCCTTTTGCAGCTCTTCCAGTGCACTTTAACCCAGGCTATGTCTATACTGATGGCGGCAAATTTGCTGCCGCCAGATCGATCTTTCTGGATCGATTGAGCGGTCACTGTAGACCCGCTCAATTGATCAGGAAGTCAACACTGGTAAACCACCCCCTCAAGTAGCGTAGCGCTGTGTCGATGGGAACGCTGTTGCCATTGGCACAGAGCAGTGTAGACAGCGCTCAGAAGGGAAGCAGAGGAGTCAACGTGAGTTACGCAAGCTACTCTGCGTAGTTTGCGTAACTCCCGTTGACTGCCGCCGAATCTCCAGGTAAGTGTAGACCAAGGCTCTGTCTTGCATTCAACACTCCACTCCAGGAAGGCGCTAGATTGTGTCAAATTGTGGGGGTGATTCTGTGATGTGGGCAAATGTTCTTTAGGGACCCAACTCATTTTTACGTGTGATCTAAAGAAGGTTTTGATAGATACTGAGATTTTTTTTTTAAAAGGGACATTATCAACCTGAATTGTTTGTTTAAAAAAAAAAAATTTGCTGAGACACATCCCTTTAAACAGCATGGTGCGAATGATACATTTTTAAGGAGTTTTCTGCTACTTGATGTTTATATGGGTATTTCTAGTTAGTTTTTTCTTTGCTATGTATCAGTACAGGAAAACTGGGACTGTCTATACTAAAAGTTCTGTCAAATGCACAAGGTGGACCAACTGAAGAAATAGAGGAAAATATTTAGAATGCTAACTACTTTCAGTTTTAGTAACTGTAAGTATTATTTATAACAATCATAGTACTGTAATCACAAAGTTATTGCACAGAAATGTGGTTTTGCAATTCCTACTATGAAAGTTACATGAACTAATCCACTTGCTCATGCATAAGGTTGTGCAACATGTTTTTTAAAAATCACTGTGTTCACATGTTCTTTAGCAAACCCTTGTGAACAGTATTTTTCCTTGGATGAATTAGCACTTAGCAAAATTAACTGTGGTCGTAAGACCCTTATACCATCTTTCCCAGAAGCCTTGGTATGTCTGTGTACCACTTGTAGTGTTTGCTGCTTTAGAGTTGGGACAGGGGTGCAGTACTGTCTGCTTCCTGCTCACTCTTCACTCAGGAACCCCTTGCTGGATTGGTAGGATTTTGAAAGAAAAACCAATTAGGGTGATGGCTTCTTGAAATCCGGTTGATAGAATGTTATTTCCTGCAGGGCTTAGTGTTCTAATGCAGTTGTGACAGACTTCTTTTGGAGGTGCGGGGAAGGGGACAACACTGATCCAAATGTCTAAATATCTCCTTTTCAAGGAGAGGTCATTTCAGAGGATTAAAAAAAACCTGCAGTAGCTAAAGAGAGGGGCTGAGAGCACAAGAGAAGTAGAATTTTTAATATTTCTAGGTAACACCTTTATAAACCCCGTTAATATTATTTAGCTGATTTATTTTTATTGCATATTACAATTGTTTTCTTGTTCACTACCATTCAGTTCATAATTGTGTGAAGATATTTTGAGGAAAACTAATTGGCACTTGAGTTATGAACACTGATATTCTTAAATAGTGGGATCTTGGGGGAGAGGGAGCTGTTTCATAGGGAAGGGGGGGAAATTCAGTTGCTCCTATTTCTTATCTTACTGGATGAATAGTATAGCCTAGTGGATAAGACACTGCACTGGGTGCTTAGGAGACTTGGCTTCAGTTCCTAGCTCTGCACCTGGCCTGCTGGGCGATGTGGGTCAGTCCCTTGCCCTCTGTATGCCTCAGTTTCGGGGTAATGATACTGGCCATGTTTTGTAAAGTTCTGTTCTACAGATGGAGTTCTACAGATGAAAAGTGCTATGTAAAAGCTAGGTATTAATAGTAATAATAAAATAAACAGCTTGCGTGGATGCACGCAACAGACCTGTGTGTGTACATGTATGCTTTTTAATTCTGATTGTGTAGGATAAAGCTCTTACATGAATCTAGAAAAAGCTATTTTCTATTGCTGTATCCTTTTAGGATTTTATTTCTTCTCTAATGAATATGTTTAAAACCAGTTTCAGCATTGGGGCATCTCTACTGCTTCTGCTGTTTAGTTCATTTCAGTCCTAGCTCAGCTCTGTGTACTGCAGAAGCATCTCTCAAAAAATATCAAAAATTAGTTGTTGAGGTGACCGCTGGGAGAATTTTTAGCAGCCCAGCTGGGAGTACAACAGTCATGGGTATTTATAGTTTGAATTTACCAGACTCTGATTGATTTTCTCACATTGGACCCAACTGACAGGCTGAGCAGCCAGAAGACAGTAAAAAAAAATGTTTTTTCTCATAATCTTCAACCCACATAATTTAGGACCATCCCTTTAGCTTGATCAGGTTTGGCCTTGAGGACTTTTAATGTTTAAGTGTCTGCCGTTAATGGTTTCAGCACCTATTAGCTCTTATTCCCTAATTACAAGGTTTCAGTAGTCATCAGTCCTTCAGTAAATCCCTTTTGTGGTTTTTGAAGCTTCATTTAATGCCAGGGGGGCTGTGCCAGTCACATCTCAAACCTCTGGTGTCAAACAAACATTTCATAAGCTGGATTGAGGTGTTTAGATACGTCCGTTGATGGATTTGGATTCTGCAGAGTCTAATCTTTTATTCTTTTTAAATGAAAGTTTCTAAGCCTTTTGTTGCAAAGAAAACCTTCAGAATCAGAACTCAATGAAGTGAAGGGTGCGTGTCTTCAGAAAGCCTAACATGATAGTTCAGAGGTGACTCTGACTTGACTCATCTTAGGGTGGCATTAACTCTGAAGCCCAATTATGACTCTGCAAGAGCCTGACTTTAAAATAATTTGAAGTATAAAATTATAGGCCTGGCACTATGCAAATAGTTACTACAGTTCTGTGTACAAAGGAAGTAATGGCACATAGGAATAGCCAAATAACTGTGGCCTAAAAATGCCCTGTATCACTATTTCCCTCCACTCAGTAAAGCTGGATGCAACTTTTTAATGTCACTAACTAGCTTTGAGTGCCTCAGATTTTGGTGCTCTTAAAGAGCTGCAGGCGCTCAGCACCTTGGAAAATCAGGCCTAAGATGCCTGCTGTTGGACAGCCAAAATCCAGAGCCATTCTTGAAATGTTGGACTCAGTTTCTCCCTAATAGCCATATTCAACATCTTTGCAAAACCCCCCACTTTTAGTGGTGGGGATTCAGCAGTGGATCGGCCTAGTCTATACATATGTAGACGTGACCAACAGACCATAATTCAACTTTCATTTGTCCCAATTCACAGACTGTTGACAGCCCTGCTCTAGAGCCATCTCTCACTGGGGGGTCACTCTTAAAAGCTTTCGGTTTTTGCTTTAGATGACATTACTTCTGGGCAGTGTTTGAAGTATTGGCTACACTCGGTGCTGGGAATTCTGCAGATACCAAAATCATGCTATCTGCTTATCTACGAAAATCAAAGTCTTTACGTGGACAGCCACCGTCCATCAATGCGAGTTGGAAATAACACTGCTGAATCAGTGCATTAATTCCCAATTTGCATGGATGTACCTCAGATCTGAATCTGGACAAGATCCATATTTTATCTTTCCTATCAAAATGTGTTTTCCTGAGTTGCCATTAAGTCAGATTGTGATGTTTGCTGCAGGCTAGGACCTTTTTTCAAGTCAGAGGCAGCCCGGATGCCAAATTTTTCCAGCTATTTTAGCCCATACTGACTTTTAAAAAAAAATTGCTTTATGTGTGCTGAGCGCTTGATGTCTTCCCTCAGGACCAAGCTGCTGATCTTAATCCTGGCTACATTGGCTGACTGGCACGCGCAGATTGAGGTTGAAAATGGAAACTGGCATTTGAGCTCAGTTCCCTTCAGAATGATGGTTGCTTCCTTAAACTGCGTTTTGTGACAGATGTGTATTTAACTCCCATGGCCAGGCTTCCTGAAGTGTGTACGATGGGACCCCAGTGGCAGAACAGAGCCACACGAGGAATTGAGAAAAGTATAGTCCAGATGGGCATATCCTCTGGTCCTGCTCTGTCATGGAGTACTGGTTGTTCCAGGCAACAGGAGACTTCTTTGTCGCATATTGGACAAAGCTAAAACCCTGCCTCTGAACATGTTGAACTTTTGGAAAGGCCAGACCTGGAGTGGAGCTTTGCAGCTAGTGCTTGCTCATCTGTCAGAAAAACAGATGTGAGCTAGATCGCTGCCCATTTCTGTAACCAAGACAGGCTATTCTAGGGGGCTGAACACTCAAAGGCACATGCAAGTTGAGGCTGCTGGTGGCTGAGTGCTTGGGGCCCAATGCCTTTTGTTTAAATAAAGGCTGCAATAAAATAAACCATCTTGTGTCCTGGTTGCCTGAGTCTGTCTGAATTATTACGTGTCTGACACTGAATTATAAACACACTTTCTTCATCCCGGTACCTTTTCTGACATTTTATTGCTCCTAAGCTGCTCTTTTTGTTTTATTTATCTCTCACAATCGATTGAAACACCTTTTTAACAAGCGAGCAAAGACAGGCAGGTGACTGATGCACCCAACTTGTGCATGACACCATTTCAAAGCATCTGAAAAAGATTTTTTAACTTAATTTTAAAAGAATGAACTGTTCCACCCCACACAGGCAGCCAAACGGTATGTTAAATCTCAGGTGGACTCCTGCTTTAAAAGTTTGGACCCCAGTTTCTTCCTTGGAAGCACAGATCTGTTCTGATCTTGGGGGGGAGGCTGTTGCTCAGGGCCTATCTCTGTTAAATATTATTGCTTTGTTCCATAACATGAATTAAAAGCTTCATAGCAAGATTATCCCCACCCCATTCTGGAATGTTCTCCTAGTGGATTAGCCTCCCAGAGAAATTCTTCTGGTAGAGAGTGTGAGCATGTGTGTACATGCATGTCCAGGGAGTTGTCTTGACAGAACTATTCCTCAGGCTTTGTCATGTCAGGGAGATTTCCCCTGGGGTTGCGCTGACAGGAATAATAATAATTTAAAAGCAATAAAATGGCATGAAACAGAATTAAAAATGAAAAAAAAAAAAAAAATTCAGTACCAGACACGTAATTATTCTGGGCAAGCAGATGAGCCAAGATAGGTTTGTTTTATTACCACCTCTTAAAAATAATACTGATACTAATAAAGATTTAGAGGCCCCATGTAAATAGTGCAGCAGCCTTATACTCCCATCCTGCAAACACTTAACACAAGTGCATGAAGTGTTAATAGTCTCATTGCATTAACTCAGGAATGCATGTAGGTGTTTTCAGGGTCCGGACTAAACTTTGTTATGAGAGTGGGTTTCCTTGGCATGGCACAATATAGGTTAGCCACAAGAGTTGGAGTCAGGAGGGGCCTGGGTTCTAATCTTGGTTTTAACACTCACATACTCTGTGATTTGGGCACATCATTTAGTCTCGGCAAGCCTTATTTAATGTCAGTAAAGTGCTGTGTAAGTGCCAAGTATTATTAGGGCCCCTCAGTGAGAGAGGTGGGACCATAACTCAGTGCTCCCAGGCTCCTTGTCCTCTGCTTAATCCACTAGATCATGTGGCTTTTGTGCGATCACTGTCACTAAAGCAAATATCAGGATTTAACGTATTATCTGTATTAAGCTAGGCAGGCATCTTGCTGTATAATGAGCTAGTGGACTGTGCTTTCACTGTGCTGAACAGCTCTGACCCTCTGTTAGCAAAAACATGGTTTTGGAAGCTAACGTTTAGCTTGTGTAGAATCCTTACACAAGGTTGGAGAACTCAGCTACAGTCTTCTTGCAGCTATTACAGTAAGTTTACCAAAAGTTTTGCCCTGGTGTAAGTTTAGTTTTTATGAGGTATCAAATTGGGATGCCTTTATTTTCTGTGTGCTGCACCTTCACGTTTCTAAAGACTCTGTGCAAGGACCGCAGCCAAATTGTCCTCCAGTCACTGCAGCTGTTGCAGGAGTCACGCAGCGTTTGCTCTCATGGGGTTCTTGTTGTTTTCACTAATGTAAAATAAATAATTCAGATTGAAAGTACATGTTTTGTTCTTTGAGTATGGAAACAACAGTTTTTACTTCCTCTGTTTTGTTGGGGTGGGTGGGGGGGAGTGTTTTAAAAATCTTGTCCAACAATAGGATATCTCCTTCTAACTTTCTAAATATACATAATAAATAATGAAAACCAATATTCACCTGATTTTAAAATGAGAAATGGAAGTATATGTTATTGAACGGTATTGTTTATTTTGGCATAACTACAGTATCTTATTTCTCTGTAATCAGGTGTAAGACTCTGAAACAGCCTAGCCTGTGAATGAGCTGTTAAACAATTTTTTCTCTGCTTTTCAATGAGATGTTCTTTTACGAAAATATATATATATATGTAATATAACAAGATACAAAAATCTAGGTTAAAAGAACATTCGGGTTGGAAAGTCAATCACTCAAAAGTTAGGAATACCAGATGTAAGGTCTTCTGTGCAGCTTTTTTTTCTGCCTCCTAGTAAACACAAAAAAGGTTTAGTGGGATTTTTCCTGTGTTTTTGCAACAATTATATCTGAACGGTTTCAGTAAGCAGATGTGACAACGCATGTATGCTTGGGGTAGAAGGAAACACATTTGGGGTTTATGTGCTGGGGAAACTGTTTTTAAAAAAATCATTGATTCTAGTGACAATGTTACCCCTGTAATGCTGCTGAAGTCAGTGTTATCTTGGATAATCTGCCCATGGGACTAGACAGTTTTACAGGTCTGACTTCCAGAGGGAATTCTGCAGTCACGATTCAGTGTTCTATGCCTCCTCCTCTCCTCACCTTTCTTCTCTCCATTTCTATGTTTCGTACCACTACGCAGTCACCACACCTAGCCTGCAGTGTCTCCAAAAGTTGCTCTCTTAGCCCTCTGTGTTGATCAATCTTATTTTCTTTTAAATTGCACAGAAGCTGTGTATTGTAGGACTTCTTATCTGACTTGAAGTTTGATCTGATGCTGTTAACTCATGCTATGTGTATGTAAAACAAGTTTTGCCCTTGACTTCAATGGAGGGAAAAGAGAATGGGTGCTGTTAATAATAATAGTGGAAGAAAAATACATTTTCACAGATTCCTTTGTTAGAGTCCAATTTAAGTTCTCCGACGTGGTGTTATCGAGGGCTGAGGAAGTCTCCTAATTAGTATCTTTTGTTAGCTGCAGAGCAACCATGCGAGAGGATAAGAAGATCTGACATCTTTGTGTGGCTGCATTTCTGATGTGTCACTGACATTGGAGAGATACATTATTGTCCTGCAACAAAAGCTTCACTTTTTCATTTTCAGCTTTGTCATATCTCCGCCAGGGAGATGAGTTACATATAAAAGTCTGATTGATATGGTGGCTAGGTCACTAGGGCAATAGCTTTGACGGTATCCCCTGTAGCAAATAAAAATTCTTCTAAAAGGATCTGTTCAGTTTGATACTGGATCCAGAGTAACAATCAAGGGATTTTTCTTTCTTATTTTAAGAAAAATTAATGTCTATAAAAGTAGTAATTTAATCTCCAGTCAGAGCAGAAAATAATTGCATCTCTCTGTTTTTATTTCAGGGGTCCTCAATGCATTCCCTTGCCATTATTTAAGAAGCCTCTACTAGAAGTCTCTGGATTGCATTTCTGAACTGACAAAAAGGCTTGGACTTCAAGATGCTTATAAAAGAATATCGTATTCCAATTCCAATGAGTGTGGAAGAGTATCGGATTGCCCAGCTGTACATGATACAGGTTAGTAATGGTTCAACCAGACATAATGATAGACCCAGACTGATTTACAAAAAATGGTATTTTGGTCTTCACGTCTCTGTGCAGAAAATGATGTCTTGAATAAGACGGTAATAATATGGAGTTTCCTGTAGACTTTTCAGCTAACTTTTTTAATACAGTTTTGTTTTTCAAAGGTATTTGACCATCTTTTTTTCAAATTAATGGCTGGATCCTACTGTCCTTAAACTGTCAAAATTCTGTCTCTTGAAAGAAGAATTGGAAGTAAAGAAATGTCGTACAAACTTGGGAAGTATCACACCTCACCTTATGTTATTCCTATGTAGGGAGGCATTGGGCCTTACTTCTTCTGTGGAAAAAATCAGTTCTTTATAACTTTCAAAGGGCAAACTAAAAATAGCTTAGCACATGACTTTTGTAACCAAACATACTATTTCTTTAATAATTGTATGTAAGTACACAGATGCTGTTAGCTTAGTTTAGGCACACCATTTAGTTTTTGTAAAAGTTTTACAAAATGTAAATGTTTTCATAACTTTTTAAAATATAGACAATGAAATGTTTGTTTTTTTAACATCAATCTTCAGTGCACCCCCCTAAAATTGGAAATCCAAACACTGCGCCTTATGATGGTACATGAGAACCCAGCACTGAAACTTGAAACTGCCAGTCGAATTTCATTGTCCATCAAGCTGAAGAAAATGCAGAAAGGCCTCAGTCCAGCAAAACACATGCCTAAATCTGAGCGCATAGAGCATGTGACCCATCTGTGCCTAGGATAGGCCACCTGAAAATGCCAACATTAGAGCAGGCTACAAAAGGAGAGCAGATTCTCCCAAACTGGTGGCCGACACTGCCGTTAGCTTCACTAACCAGTCATAAATAGTGCGTCTTATCCCCCACACTGGTGTTATCAAGAAGCTAAAAACAAGAAGTTACACAGCCCCCTTTATTGCATTTCAGTCTCTGGCCCCAGTTAGCAACTGGGTCCAATAAAGAGATAAGTTATTAAAACTCTAGTCCCTTTACCAAAAATGTTCTCCTGATCCATAAAGGGTCAGCAGCATTACCAGACCAGTATAAATTTGGATCTTACCCAAAATACCATGCTGCCAGCCAATCCCTTAGTAACTAAAGGATATGGATATGCATATGTTGCCCTCTATATATGTTTCCTATTTGCTGTATCATTTCTACCAACTGCATCTGAGGAAGTGAGCTGAAGCTCACGAAAGCTTATGCCTGCTGAAATTAAATTTGTTAGTCTTTAAAGTGCTACAGAACTCTCATTGTTTTTGCTGTATACAGACTAACATGGCTACCCCTCTGGAACTATAAAAGTAAAGGTTTATTATAAAAGGAAAGAAACAAATGAGAAGAGAAATGTTAAATGATCAAAGCAATCAGATACATACTGATGATGATGAGATACATACAAATGACTTTGAAGTCCATATATATCAGATTCTCAGCAGAATTGTAGAGTTTGCAGACTTATACAGTTCCTCTGGTGTACATCCTGTCCATCCAGTACCCTGGATGGGCCTCAGTCCTTTGTTTCACAGCTTCAGTTGTAGATGAGTTGATCCAGAGGTAGAAAGCAGGAATGAAGACAAGATGGAGATGGTGCAGCTGCATTTTATAGTTTCTGCCATGAGGCTTGTACTTCCTTTGTCTCAAACACAGCACATGGCATGGAAAAGCTTCAGAGTTCCCAAGGTATATGTATGTTCCTGGTGATTCATAAGATGTAGCCCCCGGATTCATGAATCTTTCACTGGATTCATTGTACATTTGAGTTCCCTTGATGGGCCATTAAGCAGGCTTAGCACTGCTGCCATCCTGTCTGGGAGCATGTCACCTAGAAACACAGCACAAATTTGAAATACAAATATACAATATATATTTAGAACACATAATATAAAACTGATACATACATATAAACAATATTATTATACTTAGCAAATTATAACCTTTCCAATGGTACCTGACACAGCATATTTTATAAGATTAATTGTAATTTTGCAATGTTGATATCAATAACATTATACATGTTCACTTATATTCCAGACAGCATCACAGAGCAATTCCATTTTATTTCAGCAGGACTTGTCACAGGCTTTGCTGGATTGGGGCCTAAAATGAACAGCATATATGGTGAAAATTTAATTCAGATATGATAAATTATTTTTATTATACTGGTTTTTTTATTTTAGTGTCCCCTTTTTAAAACAAAAAGAATCAGTCATTGCTAGACTTGACTACCAAGCAGTGCACATCATAATATATGTTCTTCAGCATTACCAAAGGAATGCTTTTCTCTCACATAAATACTTAAGTACGTATATAAATTGATAAATGGATCTGTACCTAAATATTAGCATAACTTAGTAAACGTTTTCTCAAGGGGTTGCATTTCTGTATGGCTTCTCCTGAAGCTAAAATTGTTTTGAAAAATGTCATAATTATTTTCTTGTGACTTTTTCTTTCAAATTTGAATTAAATGTTTAAATAAAAATCATACTAAGAGAGGGAAGTGTATTAGCTATACAAATGTAACAGCAGGCTAAGGAACCTGTAGAAGAATGGTCTCATTAGTGGGAGAGATTCAGCATGCTCTTTGTTGAGGAAAATACTTGAATACCGTATGTCATTCTGGTCACTCCATCTCAAAAAAGATATATTAGAATTGGAAAAAGTACAGAGAAGGGCAACAGAAATGCTCAGGGGTATTGAACAGTTTCTGTTCCAAGATTGGAACTGTTCAGTTTAAAAGAAAGATGACTGCCAACAGGCGATGTAAGTGACACAGTGTTTACACAGACAGTGTGTCACCCTAACTACATTGATCTGAGCACTATGCCTTTCATGGAGGGGGAATTAAGTCAATGTAATGGGTGACTTACATCGGTGGGAGCACCACTGTAGTATAGATGCTTACAGAGTTAGTTCGACGTAAGCTGCCTTACATTGAACTAACTCTGTAGTGTAGACCAGGTCTTCCCCCTTCACATAACACATGAACCTGGAGTCACCCAATGAAATTAATAGGCCTTAGGCTTAAAACAAACAAAAGGTAGCACTTCTTTCACACAATGCACAGTCAACCTGTGGAACTTGTTGCCTGGGGATGTTGTGAAGGCCAGAAGTATAACTGGCTTCAAATAAGATAAGTTCATGGAGGAAAGGTCCATCAATGGCTATTAGCCAAGATGGTCAGGGACACAACCTATGCTCTGGGTGTTCCTAAACCTCTGACTGACAGAAGCAGGACTGGATGACAAGGGATGGATCACTTGTTGATTGTGCTGTTCCATTCATTCCTTAGGAAGCATCAAGCCACTGTGGGAAGAGGGGATACTGGGCTAGATGGATCATTGGTCTGACCCATTGTAGCCATTCTTATGTTCTTATGAGATACATCCTCTGGCTAACAATATTGTTGAATCAGAGTTGCTGCCAGGTTTAATACTTTTGACTGTGGAACATTTAGTTAGTGGAATTCTGCTGGTGTTATCTCAGAAGCCACAAACAAGATTTTATCAAGTTAGTACAGAGCAGCTGATTCCATTTAATTGTCTAAAACCATTATAAAGTGATATTTAATGTGTAAGGGCTAGATTCTACCTGTAGGCACTGCCTTGAGTGAGAGGTGGTGTGTAAATGAATCACCCCAGCAATATCTCTCCCCTGCTGTCCCCTTGCCATAATTTGCCGCTGGATTGTGCCCCATGAAGTACAACTCCCTCTGCATCAGTCCAGCTGTACTGTGTTGGTGTGTGGAAAGGTGGGTGGAGCCAAGGCTCCAGCCATTCGCTGCCTGTGCATTCCAGCAGGGGAGTAAGTGAGCTTGTTTTACTCTGTGTCCCAGATCCAAGGTCCAGCCTGCAGAATGACAGAAGGGGGGTGGAGATCCCTTACTCCCATATACTTGTATGTACAATTAGTGCAAGGCACAATCTAGCCCTAAGAATGAACGTAAGCACATCTGATTGAAAATACCTATCTTAGCTCAAGATGTTTTGAGAAACTCTTGGGATAAAATGTTAGAGTTAAATTCCCTTTTCTTTACTCTTGTTTTGTGAGGGCTGGTTCCATCGGTCCTTGAAGTCGATGGAAAGACTCCCACTCAGTTCAGTGGGAATTGGCCAGGTCCTCAGCACATTAACTGCCTCTGTAAAAAACACAGTTTTGTCCTCTGAGATATAAATCAGGGGATGTTAACTCCAAAGGAGAAGGAGAGAGCCTGCGAGACTTTTCTAGATGTTTTTGGAGTGTGGTTTTTAATACGACCCTTTTGTCTGACCACAGAGGAATCAGTATTTTTATTTTTTATTCCTTTGGAATGTGTAGCCCACAGGAGAAGATTTTTTGTGAGCTATAGCATCTAGTTGGCGAGCATTTTCCAGGGAGAGCAGCAAACTGAGATGTCTGTATATAATAGTAATGTAAAACCATTTTTTTAGGACGGAATGATTCAGAGGGAGACTTTTCCATGTTCTGAAAAGATACTGAGCAGCTCTCATCGAGAAGGGATTATTCTTTTCTTTTCTTCCCTTTTATTAAAATGTGTCCTTAGGAGCACAGAGCCTAGTTTTAAATTTCATTTGTTCTGCAGAGCACTGTACAAATGTTGCACTAGAGTGATAATCATACTAGTTCTTAAGAGAGGAGCTAGATCTCCAGCATTGCAAAAATGAAATATGTAGGACCCATATAGGAAATTTTGTTCATGCAGAGTAATTTATCTTCAATGAGATTTAAATACATGATTGACTTTAAGCATGTGCTTTGTGGCTTTGGTGAATAGGCATGGGATTATTCATTAGCTAAAATCAAGCATATGCAAGTCAGGTCTTTTAAAAGCAAAATAAAGCTTTGTTCACAAGTGTGCCCCATTGAAGTCCATGGGTAAAATTTTCAAAAGTGCTTAAATCTCATGGGAGTTGGGCTCTTAAGTCACTTAAGCGCTTTTGAAACTTTCACCCCATGACACTACTTGTGAGAGTGTTTGCAGAATCAGGCCCAAAATAGTTGCAGTTTTTTTAAAAGAGGAATTTCCGTTATTTCGTTTTTCCTCCTTATCCACACAGGGTATGGAGAGGCCCACCTTTACATTCTGAAGGAGCTGCTCCTATTGGAATTCTTGAAAAAATGCCCCTTCAGTTTGCAACAGACAGGATCAGTTCATGCAGAGAACAAAAAGTTCTCCTGACTGCCGCTTCTCTTAGAATGTGTGGTAAATGTACTCTAGATAGGAGCAATAAAAGTGGTACAGGATGAGATTTTGTCATATTAGTTCTTGGCTCTTTCTGTGCTATTGGCTGCTCAGGGCAGCAGTAAATCATCTTGCATCTCCTGTACTTCTTAGTACCTTGCATCTCCCACATTTTCTGGGTTCCCTGCTGACATTTAAAGTTCCAAAGGCTGAAGTGAATTAATGGCCAGTTTCTTAGAGGCTTGTCATATTTCCCTTTAGCATCACTTTTGCTGCTTCTGAATCCTTTTGTGCAGAGACAGTGGTTTCAGTATTCAGAGTAGCACTTAGATTTTTCAATAAATAAGTTAATTTTATATTACATCAATGAGCTTAATGGATCCTTGACCTGCTTGCCCACTCACAGATCTGAACCAAATTGTTTTTTCTCTATTAGATTTGAGACTCTGTCAATATAAGTATTTCCATGGGGAATCTCTAGCATGACACTTGTCAACGTGTTCAGTTCAGGAAGTCTTGTAGCATCTGTAATGGAGCAGGTTGAAGTATATTCTGCTGTATTTACAGCTCTCTCTCATCTTCACTTGTCATCAGCATTTTGATGACGATCATATTTCTTTCTTATTTGCTCTCCAAATTAAAAAATTCCAACAGTTTCATCTAGACTTCTAACCAATAACCTTGCTTTCTACAATAGTCTCCTTTATTCTGGTGCATAAATCAGGAATTGAGAAAATATTTCAAGATAGTGAAATCATTCTCAGAACCTCTTTTCTACACATTATTTGTGTCATTTTCATATTAATTTCACATTGTCCTTTGATTTGACCAGATCATCTCTTTGCATCAAGCTTCATATGTTTTTAAATGAGATCACAACAGATATTTTTTTGTCCGTTACAAATGGTTGCAGCATCAACCAGCCACAAGATGGTTGGGGGAGCAGATATAAAGCACTTCATTTGTATGCTACCAGCATTCTCTCTGCTAAGAAAACAGAAATGTGATACAGACTTATTCACAACTATCTCCTGCTGCCAAATGTGAAGGTGCTGTAGGTGGATTTGCTCTTAGTAGCCAAAGACTAATAGCTTTGCACAAGTTGTCATGATGAGCTTGTGGAACTGGAATCTGGTGTGGGAAACAGAGAATGCCTATCCTAGCAAAGGAGGGATACAGTCCAACAGAACTCTTCAAAAGCCGAAGGCTGGAAAGGAGAACCACCATCCCTGATGGTCTCTGTGAAATGACTCACTCTATGCTCAGAATCTCAAAGTGGACATTTCTACTTGGAAAGAGATCAAGTGCGAGAAAATGTCTAAACCAACCTCCTTTGATCTTCAACACAAAATGCTCACAATACTTCTGCTTAACAGCCTTCACAGCATACAATAAATCTGAGTTGAGGGTTAAAATAATTGTTTTCATTTTTTGCCACTTCATACCATGCCGTCAGTTTAAAACGTCTTTCTAATTCTCTTTTTCAAGCTTCTCAGGAGTTTGCCATCTCTAATTCTTATCAGGGAATTGACAGTGTTATTGTTACCCTCAACAACCAACCATTTTAATCTTGACTCCTTTTTGCTGGTTCGCAAAAGCTTGTATTTTGCTGTCTCTTGACCCCATTCACCATAAAGATCACTGCATCGTTAGGTAAAGGTCAGTCCATTTATCATCTCCATGCCATTTATTACTGGAGTTCCCATATGCCATGGAATTCCATGAGATCCTCGCTGTTGTGACCCTTAGAGGAAAGAAGAGATTTCCATTTGATATTAAATTTTATTTTTAAATCAAAGAAACTTTCTTTCATTGTAAATAACCGTGGCCCTGTCTAACTCTAAGCAGTTTCCTGTGGCTGGCTGCGACGATCTTCCTTGGAAGACTGTATATTTGAAGCATACTCCCTCTTCATCTTCTGGACCTTGACAGTTGCCTTTTGAGGATGAAAGTTATTTGAAGCTGATGCATGAACTCCTCAAACTAAGACTCCTAATACTTGGTATTCTCTTCGGCACTTTGGGGGTCTGATCCTTCAAGGCACTCCATTAAGGAGATGAAGATGATTTGTAGCACCTAGAAGCTAGAGTTTGTTTCTGCTAGGCATATTGTGCAGAACACAATGAACTCTGCAGCTCTTCTCACCTCTTAGAATCAGCCTTTTCACCCAAGAGTCTCAAAGCAGTTCAGAAATGTTAGCTAAATAAGCTTCATAACTCTCCAGGGGGCACTTGTGCAGAGTCCAAAAGCAGCTGTGGCCTGAAGCCTCACCATTGCTCATGGCCAAGTGACCCTACAGCTATTAGTGTCTTGCCCAGGAAGTTCAGCTGAGATTGTGGCAGTTTAAAGCTGTTTTTAAAAAAAAACAACCATGTGAAAACAGCAAATTATGGCCGTACTAAATAAGCAAGTCAGGAAGCAGGTTTAGCCCAGCTCAGCCAAAGCAAAAGTGGGACATCAGCCTTTAGTATTCAGGCCACTGTTTTCTAGTGTAAGGCAGTATATTTTGCTATTAAGTTGAGACAATGGCCACTGTCCTTTATTAGCCATTATACCTGGCAATAACAGAGGGCCTTCCCACGTGAAAAGCCAAGTTGGTCTTTAGTTCTATTTGAGAATTCTGGATAAGTGCCAGAACTTGTCCCTGGCATGAAATGCAACGTTCCTCTCTCACTAGTTAATAATAATGCGTTAGTTTTACACAGTTTCACAGCACTGTGTGGCCAACACGCCTCACAGCATACCCTCATAATACTGGTAAATAAGAATTATCATCCCTGCTTTGCAAATAGGGACATTGAATGATGATATGAATTGTCCAAGCTCACCCAGAGAATTTAGCTGGGTATAGAATTTGAGTTCCTAGCCTCATACTCAATCTGCTAGTTCATTTGAGGTCATTCTTTGGTAATCACATGTTTTCCTATGTTGATGCAAGTCTTTACAGCTGTCATCTTTTGAATGATCTGGCAGGACTTGCAGTCAGTCCTGGAAACTCAAGTTATGAAAACCTCAGATCTTATCTTATATTTTAGCTCTGTTGGTTTCAATTAGCTTTACCTGATCTCATGGGCTTTCTGCTGGATTCATGGAAGGAAATCCCTACTGAGATGCGTCTCGATGTCCTTTCCATTTCACTGCAAGTTCCTTTTTGCTAGTTCATTCCTAATTTGGCTTGTGCTCAGATCCTTTTGCACATTGACTTGCAATAATCCTCCCAAGTTTATAATTTGCTGGCTTCTTAGAAAAGCAGGCAGTGCTTTGAAGGGTGAGAATCTTATCTCATTTGTGATGCGGCTGTCTACTTAATTGGTATTGATTCTTTTTTTTTCTGGAGTTTGGTGTTTTTCTTTCTCCATATATACTGTGGATTCTGTCAATCTTCAGTTGTCATTTTTTTTGGCAGTCTTCATCATCTGGACTAGACTATTCTCTGAGATGCTTGCAGCTGCCAAATAGTGTCTTGTTGGTTCTTGAAAATGGACTTGAAGCAGTTAAGTGTGTGTTTGTGCAATGAATTCCTGGCACTGTCTGATTTCTAGTGGACAGGAGTCCAGATCAGCAAAACCTCCACTGCATTTGGCACTGGCCAGTCCCTTGTGCTGATAGGTCAGCAGATAGGTGAAGGACGGAATAGGTTTGGAGAAAGAGCCACCCTTTCATCTCTGGATGTTGGACACTGCAGAACAGAAAGGAACACTGGCAGGAGCAGTGTGGGTGAAATTTGTGCATACGTTATATCTCATCTACAGGAGAACTCACTTTCCCTGTTATCAGTGTGGCTTGTTTCACTAATGCTACATCTTTGAGTTGCCAATGCTACCCCATACTTATCCTGGGCTTCAAACCAGTGCTCAATATTCATGCTGTCAATCCGATCCCTTTGTGTTTGTGTTAATTGTCTGACTTCCAGTGCCATGCCAGTGCTGGATTCTCTTTCCAAGTCTGTCTCTAGCATGGCACAGATTAAAGCACCCAAGATCTGACACTGACTGTGAAGGGTAACTGTTTTCTCTGGATCTCTTTTTCTTTTTACATCACTGATTAAGATGAAGTTGATCAGTTTTACATACTTGGCGTGTGGAGGATGGACATTTGTATATTTCTGTTTTGAAGGCAATTGCCACTAATCAGTACTGTTATACAACAATAGAAGAAGAAGAGGAAGAAATGCAGGTTCTTTTCTCAGAACAAAAAACTGGTCTCATAACCAAATCCACATTTTCAAGCTGCTACCTGCATAATGTTGCCAACCTGAAGTGCTCAGAGATCTTTTGTTTGTGGGGTTTTTTTTTATTTTGAGGCACTAGAGTGCACTCAGGTCATGTTTTCAAGATTTTCTGTGCAGCCCCAACAGTGAGAAACATACTATTTTAAAATGAAAGTTGAGAGTCTCACATAATCGCTTAATTCCAGGAAATGGGGGAAAATACCAAATATCGCACGACTCGTAATAGAACAGCAAGAGTTGGAAACATTGGATGGTATTTGTTGTCTTTCTAAAAGCCCCAGCTCCTGGAGTCATGTTGGTTTGTGAGAATCTCAGTTGTTTTTTTAATGAAATTGTCTAGCTCTTGTGGTTGTGGAGAAAAGCTTTAAACTGTGATCTGAGTGTGCCCTCAAAGCTCTGAAACTAGAAGGCAAATAAAAAGAATCCAGAATTTATAACTTTCTGAAAATCTCAAGATTCTTGAGCCAATCCCATGACATTTTGGGCCCCGACTCGTGATTATTGAATGGTTGGGGTTGGCAATACTGTGTATACTTTTAAATAAGGAAAGTGTTTTCTTTTCAGTTGGGACACCTTTTATTTATTTTTTTAAATGCAAAATGTTGGTTGTGTTTGGTTTGCAAAATAGAAGGGAATAGTCTGAGTGTCACACTGAGATCCTGAAGTTCCTGCTTTCAGATCCCATCCCTGACACACTGAGTGCCCTTGGAAGAGCACTCCATCTGCCTACCTCAATTACTCCATCTGTAAACTAAGGATGGTGCTTTGTGGAACAGTTAATCTTGTGCAAATCTTTGAAAAAGAAAAAGCAGGACATAAATGCCAAATAAAATAAAAAAGCAGGAAGTGGAAGCTGGAAATGTTAACAGCCAATTCAAAAGACCTAGCATGTCAGGTAAGTAGATCTGAGGTGTTTTCATAATAAAGTAATTCCCAATTTGTGTTCCACTGGGGCAGGCAGTGCAGCTCCAAAAAAAGTATCATTGTGTGACTTTGCAATGCATAGTGATTTATGAACTGGTATGAGAATAGTTCTCTCTTAATGCTGTAAATTATTTATAGACTTGCACAATTGATTGCCCACAAAATATGACAGTGTTGTACTAAGAGCTCCATTAATAGCCAGGCCTGGTTCTAAATAATGCAGTGCTTATAGTACGTGTACAAATTGGGCTTGCACATACATCTATACTCTCTTGTGAAGGCCTGCTGCTCACAAGCTGGCCAAGGTATTCATCTGTGCTGTGCAACGTGCTGCAGGAGCTTCTACGATAACAGTCTCTTCCTCAGGGGCCAGGGTAACTGTGTGCCATCAGTAATGTGCTGCTGCTGCTATCATTATGGCATTCATCAGATTTCTTGCTGAAAACCAAGTGAGAGAAAGTTCTTGTGGTCCAGTGACGCAGAGCAGAATATTTTTACAAGCCCAAGCAGGAGCAACACTTCAGAGCGAAGTGAGAGTGCTGTCTTTGTCCTTCTGGTTTGGGTTCTTGCTCAGCTCAGCATCAAAAACCCAAATTTAACTTTGTTTTCCTAAATCATAGCTTGCATCTTAGCCTGAATGTTGTCCATTTTGTCGCCAGGTAACCCCTCTGTGCTAATGTACATAAGCTCCATTCCTCAGCATAGTGCTGTAAGTGGCCACTAGACAACCTCTTCAATGTCATAACAAGAGGATCGTGAACACCAGTGTGCTTTAATGGAACCAAACATTAAATACAGTCTTGGCAGTAAGAAATCAACTTCCTGAAGCTCCAGCCCAGTACAGAGATGAGATTTTTGGGAGCAATGCCAGGTTTTAATATGTTTGGCTGTTTAAATTATCCTTCCTATGTTTTCCAGTAGATGCAGGATGTGATCCATAGTTTATTTCAGCATCGCCACACTTCTGTTTTACTACTGAGGGAAACTCTGGGATAGGGCAGCTAAGAGATTTGTCCACGGGTACCTTGGGAAGTCTGTGGCCAACCTGGGAATTAGACCCCAAGAATACTGACCCCGTAGTCCTGTGCCCTAACCACAAGACCGTGTGTTATGAAGTTCTGTATTTTATTGACTTCCCAAGGTCACTGCCAAACTCTGATGTCCTGAGCCACTGAGCTGATGTTTTGATTTATATACATACAGATACAGTGAACTCTGTGCTAATGATCTCTGTCTTAATGGTCACTAAAATCTCAGTCCTCAGGAGAGTCTCCATATTAATAGCACTGTACTATATGGTCATCTTTTCTAGCAGCCTGACAAATAGCAGTCCCTTGGTGGTGGTGGTACTAGGTTTCATCCTATCTGTATATTTTTAACTCCCTTGCTTTGTAGATATCCTTCTCTGAGCATCCTAACATTTTGTCATCGTTTTGATGGAAGAGTAGCAATGATTGCACAGACTATATAGAGAGACATCAGGCTGAGTGCCAGTGGGTGAGGGGTAATGTCCAGATGCAACAACGCACTGTATGCTGCTCAGAGAGTGATCAAACCTAGAGAAGGGGCTCTTTAGAACAGCAGCCATTTTTCCTTTACTAATAAACCCCTTGTGAGTAACTTTCCCCTTCCCCCTGTGATTGAACGTTTTCAGATCCTCACTAACTATACAATATTCTGGGGCTAGAACTCAAAATACCCTTGTCAAATATCATGTTCTGATTTTCCTTAGAGTGACTCAAAGTAACCTCCCTTTGCTGAATATGTGTTAATGCTGCCTCTAACTGCATTATTTTTAGCAGCTCTAATTAGATTAAAATCATTTTGTGTCATGCATGGAGGATGCATGTTACAGCAGAAAGGGCACATGGAGACCTCCTCTGTGAATACCATTGTTACTGGTGGCATCGTTCAATTTGATATGAATAACAATTTGTGTGTAGCTCAGAAGCCTAACTGAAGATGGCCTAAACTAAACCCATTGGATTGCTGATGCAGTCCCATTGCCATGGAAACAGATGCTGCAGTTTAAAGTTGCCTGTATCTGTAACATGATGCATGCACACAAAAGCATGGTCTGATGGTGTCCATAACTCTTAAAAGGATATGAGAGGGATTACTGGAGAAAATGGGAAATCCCATTGTAATTGGATTTGATCGATAATGTAGGATCTGCTGGTTATAAGTGCACAGTAATTCATGGCAGACTCTGCATTTGGAGAAATAACAAAACACAAAGGTTTTTAATAGTGATTTGACCTCCAGCTACATTACTTCTAATGAGCATGAGCTCCACAGTGCATTAACTGTTTTTTTGTGTGTGACTTGTACAGTGCAGAGCCCAGTATCAATGTACAACTAATAGAGCAGGCTCACAGGTACTAATAAGACTCTCTGAGTTGGGGGACTTTTTCTAAGGGTGGGAGGGTGATCGGGAGACAGGATTGCTCCTGTGCTCTAGCCCAGCTTTACTAATGACTTGCCAAGTGACCTTGGGCAAATCCATTAAGCCTCCACTTAACCACCTGCAAAATAGAAATAATAAGACTTGCTTACCTTACAAACATTGAGCTGCAAACATTCTAGTAAAGTATTTTTCAGTCCTTTGATGAAGGCCCTGTATATGCTGCCAGCAGTACTGAAGAGTAAGGGTGGCCTTGTGGTTAAGGCTTGAAAGTTCTGGGTTCTAATCTCAGTTCAGCCACAGGCTCCCTATGTTCAAATAACTCAAATTTTTGGTGCTGCACATTCTCCGTTGTAATTCCCATCCTGTGTTGAGGCTAAATTCACTGATGTTTAAGAGGTAATCGAATGCCAGGATGATGAGTGCCATAGAGAGAGAAGCCCATCAATAGATAAACATTTAGTAATTATTATATACCACAGCATTCAATCAATTTTAATGCATTTACAACAGTACATATAACTTTCTTACTTCTATGGATTGCAGTTTGATCTTCATATTGTGTTTTAAAGTAGTCAAGAGAGCACATTATATGCTGATAAATTACAATTTTGGTTTTGATTTCAGTTACTTCTAAAAAGATTCCTTTTCACTGAGAGGTGGGCTTCCAATATTCCCTCCAATATGAGCCTAATTAGTATGCTTACATTTTAATTGGGTACTCCAGGTCCTTGATGGGATACTGGATGCCTTGTTTTAAAAACCCAGTTTAATATTGTTTTATGTAAATAATTCCCCCACCCCTTGCCCAGGTATTGTATTTTTAGGGCAAAATGACATTTTTTTCTCCTAGTTAATGACATGATTTTGGGGAATCTGCAGACATTAAGTAAATGCCAGCAGAGAGTGATACCTGGACTAATAGGTATCTGTATCCAGCAGACAAAAGGGTGCTGGTGGTGAAAGCAGATTGCTCATAATGAATTAGATGTCAGATCGAATGATCAAAAAGGGATAGTTAACAAAACACAGGGCTGACTGATACCACAGGAAGAGAAAGCTGAGGATAAAAATGATACACCCATGTGTAAGCATATAATCGCGGCACATGTTGTCAGGAAACAACAAATCTTACACTGGAAAAATGTATTAAAAATAAACTATGCATTAGTTTAAAGACCTTCCAATAACTGTATCAGTGGGCTTCTCTTTCCATTTAATTATGGCACCCAGCAGCTATGTCCCAAACCTTGTGTCTGTCATCATTCCATTTATTTGTGGTTCCTGGATGCTAGTGCTTGTAAATGGCATGGTTACAATAGGCCCAGATGCATGAGTTAGGCTCAGTGGCTCTGCTGCCTATTACTTGACCCAGCTTTTCCGGCAGCAGCTATAAAAAGATATTGAACACTCATCAAGGATGAGAGAAGAGGCAATTTTTCAGCTATAAAGAGAAGAGAGAGAAAGGAAACTTCATTTCAAACCGCGATGCTTCCTTTAAACTAGATCAGCGTTCAGCATCAGTAGTGATATGTGTAGCCCATCTGTAATATAGAACAGCACTGCAAAATAATAAAAAGGATGTGAGGGAAAACTAAGACTGTGAGTATATGTCTGTAAACCAGGAGTACCACAGCGCAGCCAAAGAGCCTTAAAGGCAGCTTACCCACACCCTTCACCTCTGCAGTGCTGGGACCAATCTGATCAGCTTGAGTTTATCCTTCGTGAACTCAGACCCTTTTATTCCGTGATCATGAAGATGCAAGGACCAGCTAACATGAGGTTGGCTTGTATTTGATTTCAGACCTCAATACTGACTGGTATGCAAAATAAGTGCGGCCATTGCTCCCTTTGGCAATTTTCCAGTGCATCCCCTGTGTTGCAGAGTTTGAGCAATCCCTGCTGTGTAAAACCATAGATAAGGCTGTTCATCCCTTCCAGCTTTCACCAGTGGCTGCGCAAAGTGCTGTGGTAAGTAGCAGGGCGGAAACAGTTACTATAAACTGCATTTAACTGTCTCCTTTCATCACTGCGCTTGCCTGTTGGTGGAACAGTGAAAAAGACCCTGGCATCAGGTGTTAGGAGTACCACAAGCACTGGAGAGAAGCCGCCGTAAATGGCTGAAATTAAACTCAGAGGGCCTCAGTGATCAAGAAGGAATCTTGGCCCTGCTTGGCCCTTGTTTTATTTGGCTGGAGGAATTGATTTTTTGTTGTTGTTTTTTTTTGTTTGTTTCTAAATTGTGAAAAGGACATTGGCAGGTTTGGTAAGAGTAAAAATCGATCTGTTGTGGACTGTAGTCTCTTGTATTCCCTCCGGTTTTTCACATGGACTGTAATCACTCTGTGACCAAACAAAAGTATGGTACATAATAGATACATATTTAAACTATGTAGGTGGAAAAGGGACCAATATTATCAATGAGTAATATTCTGAGATTTAGGGACTTGGTGCTCCGTAGCACAGGAGGGGAAGAAAAGATGCATTCTAGAACACAGTCAATCAGGGAATTAATTATAAGTCCAGGAAGATACTTTACTAGCATCTTTTAAAGCCCATTTGGAGCATTGTGTGCAGGCCTGGGCACTGATGATTCTTTTGGAATACAGTAGCATTGAATGGCCCCTACTGAAATTGAGACCCTATTGTGGTAGGACATTGGGGAGAGACAGTCCTTGCACCAATGAACTTACAATCTAAATAGACAAATGGTGGGAGGGGAAACAGGCTCCCAGGGAGGTGAAATGAATTGCTCAAACTCACACAGCAAGCTGATGATGGAGCTAGGAACAGAACCTAGTTATCTGGAGTTCCAGGCCAGTGATTTGTCTACTAGACCATGCCTCCTACCTTGATCCTACGTGCAATGACTGACATTCATTCCACCTCAAGAGAAGGTGCAGTTGAGGGCAATGAGGATCATTTAAGGTCTGGAAAGGAACGTCTTTTATTTAGCATTGTGAAAAGTTGACCTCATCACAACGTTTAATTAGCTTAAGGAAATTCTTATGACTTTATCATGAGCCTTGTGCTGTTTGGCGTTTTTCTTATAGCCCCAGCTCCTGGAATCATGCAAATATGTGAGAATTTCACCTTTCATTTATAAAAACATAAATGGTTTCTAGCCTTCGTGGTTGTGGAGAAAAGTTTGAAAATGTGGGTTGAGTGAACCCTAAAAACTCAGTAACCCAAAGGCAAACAAAATTGTTATTATTTTAAATAATGTTTTGGGGGGGCCTGTCTCATGCCTTCGATTGGCAATACTGACACAAGGCCCAGGAAAAAAACATTCTGGATCCCAGGGAGATTGTACTACATTCAATCATGACATAACACACATGATCCAGTTGGGAGCGATTGTGAGATGCTGTGAAATCCAGCAGCAACCTTTGGCAAAATTTCCCCTTCACCACACAAGCAATTTCGATGCTCTGTGCACGGAAGAGACAGCAGATGGATGGAGGGCAGTTAAGCTTAACGTGGCAAATGGTGATGGGAAGAGGGGAATAGTGTGGCAGTGTTTGGAACACTGAACTCGCCATTGACTAAGGACATTCAATGGCCAATAGTCAAATCAATATGAACTGTGGGGGTGGTTCTTGATTCCTTGGGGTCCCAGGGTGCACATGCTACAGTGGCAGGGAGGAATGTTTTCTGTCCCCTTTTTGGCTGGCCACCAGGATATTTTCCTTGTGGCTTACAGATGAAATTGCCCAAAAATCCCCTGACCCCAAACAGCACTTGTGAATAGGAAGGAATCAGTGTCTGATTGGTGATAAGATATTTCAGATCTGTCCAAACCACTAGTGACTGGTGGTTGCTACCATCTTGTTCAGTGGACTCTGAGGGTTGAGTTTGGTCTCAGTCCAGTTCCCAGTGGACAGTTGCCCACATCACACAAATTACTCCACATTGGAATCTAATTAGTACCCTTCCTCTTAGCCTAATCACAACAACAAATCAGCACTGGAATTGGCCATGCAGAATAAATTCCCATTCTGCTTTACCAGGATTAGGATTGTGTGTATTGGCAGGTCAGTCAGGAGAAGTTTGCGCCAATGCTCCCTGGGCTGTTCTTGTTCTGTGGGTAAAAAGATGCCTTCATTCTCCATGGCTGTCACTCTGGCACCTTCTACCAGCATTAAATTCACACATACAATTGTCTAAACAGAATTTTAAAAAATCCCAGCAGTTTGCTGTGATGGACTCTTCAGTAAAAGTGAAGCTGAATATCAAAACATCTGATCCCTGAACCTAAAGATAAACCTTAGAGAATTAAAGAAACGCTTTGGTTATTGTTCTCATAGAATAGACTGTGTCTTCATTATTCATGGAGACTAAGTTTTATCAAGTATAGTACTGTCAACTTTTGCATTGTATGTTATACAAGTTCAAACCAAACCCCCTCATCTCCCTTGAAAAGTAGGCCTGTATAAATGTCACGGTGATGCATGAGGAAACTTCATTGTAAAACAAAAGCATGTCAGCCTGTTGTAAATGTTGTCTAATTTATTTAGATGTGTTTGAGGGTTACATCTGTAAACTATAATCAGTGGTAAACAAGATAAGACTTTATAATCTATTTTATAAATCTAGAACAATGTCTTGGACTCCTATTATTATTGTGCAGCTTACACTTTTCTTACTCTTCTCCGCAGCACAATAGCTTTGCTAGAAGTAGAACTTAACACTACAAAGAAAATCCTCAAGTGAAGCCAAACATTGAGAAATCTGTTCCTTTATTGGCAGTTTCATTGTAAACTGTACTATGGACCTACAGCTTTTAGAGTCAAAATGTGGTACATGCTTTACCCTGAAAACAAAACACGATTAATAGGATTGCATTTGTTTGGGATCATCCTGTCACCAATATCTCTCATGAGTCATGTTGAAATATAAATGGCAAACACAATAATACCACATGTACATCTCTGGAGTGTAGATTGCCAAGTCATCTGCATGCGCAACATACTGCTGGAAGCTTTCATTAAGCAAATCAATTATGTAAATTGAATGACCTAAAATAGATCTTTGTGGAAGTCCTTTTGATATCACAAGCCACATTAAAGTTGACGCTGCAGACCAAGATGAGCATTTCATGGTCCTAGAAGACTGGACCATGTATAATAAGTGAGTTCTGCACACTGTCCATTTCAGTTCACTTTGAAGGAGTGAAAAACAAGCAAGTTCTGCTGGTAAAGTTCTTCTGGGCATTGGGAGATATGGGTTCTATTTCAGGTCTACCACGGACTTCCTGTATGATCTTCAGCAAGTCACTTCACCCTGCTGTGTGTCAGTTTCCCATCTTTAAAATGAGGCTAATTACCCTAACTTATACAGACGTTGTGAGGCTTTACTACCTTACTATTTATGAAGTGCTTTGAGATCCTGTGTTCAAATGTGCTCTTAAAAGCACACAAAATTTTACACTGATAACTAGCTAAAGTGTTTTGGTCTGAGTAAGAAGGAGGTGATAGATCAGCCCCGAAAGAAGGGGCCACCAGTTCAAAAAATTCTGCTGAGGGGGACAGGATTTTTCCAAATGTCCCCATGCAGTGCTGCCCCATGTTGTACTGTGGATATTAGAGAGGCCGATGAGAGGGTCTGACACAGCCTCCTTTTACAGGGTGCATATTTCATTATACCAGTGTCATCCCTAGTTACACAGCAAAGTTATGTTATGTAATGACAATGGAGCTGCATGATTATTTCCACCTCCAAATCTAGGCTGCTATGCAGAGATCAAAAGAACTGAAAATGGCTGCCATCTGACTGTGTTCCGTCTAACCTTGTCTCTGGGAGTCGAGCATTTTGAGTGTTAAGGAAAGAAGAGGGATGAGGAAAGAAGAAAAGAAATGAGGAGATTTGGTGTGATTAGAATTGTGATTGTGTTGAATACTTGTTATATTAGGGATTATAGAACTAGATAATGAGGCTGGGATGCACCTATCCTGAAGGGCACTTGTTGGGTTAAAGTATGATTACCAGATTATCAGCAGGGTTTGTTTTCCAGCTATCGGTGTCCTTTTGGAGTAACTGTGCCGTAGGGGGCCTGGGTTTCTCTACCTTACAGACATCGGACACTCGATGTTGTTTGGCTGCATAACTTCCCTGCTGCTTGGGACTTGGGCTGTATTTATTAGGCCTTTGAAAGGGACAGAAAAACCCCAAGAGGATTCCTGTCTGGTGTCGTAGGCTAGGAGGCTCTTTCACAGTTGCTAAGGGCAGCAAGCAAAATAATGCCCTATTCCCCAACCAATTTGGACATGAGCTACTTCTGCAGGCTATGTGGCCTTCCAGGCTCCTTCCCAGGGAAGATCAGCAGGTGATGTAGATTCCTGGCAACAAATCCCAGCTACCTAACCTCTGTTGGTCCTCAGTACATCCCTGCGACCGGCTCTGGGTAGAGGGTGTTCATTGGAGAGGGGTCTCCCAGTACTCTGAAGGGAGGGTGTCCACCCTGTCGCACTGACCCAGGAGAGTATTTGGTACAATCCCTGTGACTATCCAGGTAGGATTTTAATCAAACTCTCTGAACTTCTGGAAGCAGAGGCTAGAGGCCCATCCTGAAATTCATCAGTAGAATAAATCACTTTCTGAGACATGATCACCTTTGGCCTTATTTGCTTTCGAAGAGTGAGGAGAAGCTCCTGTTTTTGAGTAACTGCAGTGAAGACTCATCAGATCATTGATCTCCTCCTGTCTGTGTCATTAGCCAAGACCTCCCCAGCTCCAGACTGCAGAATCAAGTTGTGAACAAGACTGGCCTGCTGGTTAGTACAGCAACAACAGACTCTGAAAACTGTACCATGAAGAATAAGGCAACCTAGTCAGGTCTCCTCCCATGATTCATAATGCTGTGATTATTTGATTTCACAATGTCAACCAAAAAGGCAGCCCTAAGCTTCAATACAAGGCTACAACTAGAAAATAATTTAGGCAGGTGCGTTGTGCTTTAATTATCAATGCTTGTACTTCTCTGATGTTCTTGGTCTTGGACTCTTACAAACATAGGCTTGTTATGTCTGTCTGCTGCCAGTGTACATTGCTGCAATGAAAACTATCCATTTAGTAGCTAACTTTCAAGATTTTTGGATCACTCTGATGTTCAGGAAGGTCTGAGTGCTAATCCTGGGTCTGACATTGACTATTTCTTTGGCTTTGGGCAAATCACTTAACTTCTCTGTGTCTGTTTTCTCCATTTGATAAATACTAATTGACCTCATATATGGGTTGTGGATTAGTTAATGTTTAAAGAGTTTTGAAAATGGAAAAACTCCATGTAAAGGCAATGTTATCATTCCATTTTATAGGACATGATACAGCCTCTAGTTTAAATACACTAATTCTTAGTCCTGTTAAAATGAGACAAACAGGGAAATTCACTTCTCAATGTTTCTATGGTAACCATTTAAAAAAAGCCATAGTTTGCATCCTCATGCAATTGGATAAAGACAATGTCTGTGCACCTCAGGCCACTTTAGTTAGACTTACTAAAACTGTGCCATCAAAAACTATGGACAGATGTACAGAATATTAAAAGAAATTCCATATAAACTGAACCAGTGTCCAAAAAACTCCAAATGGCACCCCAAACACTCTCCACACCCCTTTACAATCGCTCACCCCACTGTACCCTGGGAGGAATTCTGGGAAACTGATAATTCTGGGAATTTTCAGGTAATGCTGCAAACTCTGGGGTCTGATAAATCAAGGAGGGGGAATATAAAGGTAAGGTGTCATTTTTAACTTTGAATTTTGTGGTTTAACAGCCTGTGTTCATCTGTACTGACAAACTGTGACAGGGCTGCCCTTTGATACATTGTGGGAGGGAGGCAGCTGTTCCCATTGAAACCAGTGGCAGTAGTAACATGTCCAAGGATAACTTTCACAGGACTGCAAAGTTCTGGCCTGCAGAACTTATGGGATCATAAGTTACTTTGTAAACCCAGAGCCTATAAATTCAGCCAGAGATGCTAGGCTCTGGGGTTAAGAGGAATTAGCATCGTCTTTCATCAAGGAGGTTGCTCTTATCTGACAGAGCCTCATAGGCCACCAAGACCAACAGCTTGAGATCAGGACTGGAAAAAAGTGCATCCTCCTGCCAAGAACTCTGCCTCTTCATAAATTCAAGTAGAAATCATGGGTGAGTGCCACCAATGCTTCCATCACTTGTGACTCTGACCTCTTCCCTTCCTGGATGGTAGAAGAAAGTAGAGAGAACCTGGAGCCTTTCTTAATGGAGATTTTCAACATCTTCTGTAATGTGGCAAATCTGCCACCCAGCTTCACACCTGCAATAATTCAACATGTAGTAGAGAAACAGTCACTCAGTATTAGAGATGTCAGGAACCATTAACCGTTGTCTCACCCTCCCTTTCCTAAGCAGGCTGGCAGGGAAGAACGCTACCTATCAGATTCCAGTAACCTGGATCCCTCTTACCCTGGCTTGAAGCTGGGGTTGGTTACCTTTTGGAGAAATGTATGTGTTGTGAGGTTCAGTGACTTGCTCAAATTGCACAGTATGTTGGTGGCAGAGGTGGGGACAGAACCCAGATTATATTATTTCGATGCTTCCATTTCCAGTCTGGGGGGGTCACAGTGACCATCCCAGTTAGAAGCAGAGAGGTAGAGGAAGGGGAAAAGGCAGCATGCAAAGGAAAAAGATGACCTACCAAAAGATTTGCTTCTGATGTTAGCCCATCTGATTCCCCCACTGATACAATAAGACATAATGCACATGTCCTGCTTATCCTCCATTATTCTATTATTCTACAAGAAGCCACAGCAAACATTCAGCTGCAGCTATTCTAAGGCTCTTTATGCTATTGGTTTCTAATGCCAGCTATTGCCATAACTCTGTTGTTCTTCTCACAGGCTGTGTAGTTTATCAGAGTTTCATCCAGCTAGCCCTGACTTGGTTAACTCCAATGAGACCACTTGTCTACGTAAGGGTTTGCAAGAATGGACCTCAGGCAGTTAATTAGTAGGGAAGCTTATTTTTTCATATGGGGAGTGGACAGAAAATCTGAAAGCCTGTCTTTATGAGTAGACCCCTTTGTTTACAGCTCTTTGTTTTCTTTTGTGAAGGGCTCATGATAAATGGGGTTAGGTTAGCCCAATATTTAAATGAAATTCATAGGAATTATTCATTCCATAATTGTTATTGTGAGGTCATGTGCTGTGTCCCATGTTTGTGCTGTTGTACCAAGGGATTTATTTTAATAGAAGCCTTTAAGTAACTGGCGTTCTTGCTAATCATGGTGCATCTGCTTCTCTGGGTTCCCTGTTACGAGTAATTTAATGCTATTACTTTAGCTTGAAGGGCTCTGTGCCACCATCTGTCCGGGAAAGCTATTGATGGGACTATACAGAACATGGAGAGTCATCAGCAGAGGGGAGAGAGTTCTAAAGGGATGACTGGATTTCCTGTTGTAATATAATATAACAGGGTTTACTGTGATTATGGCTTAGATGAACTCGTATCTAAAGGTTGTTAGCTGCTATTTGAATTTGCTGGAGACATTTCCCCAGATGCTTATGGAGAGATGTAATATTGTTAGCAGTGAGTTCCAGGTAGTAACCACAAAGGTAAACCATTAAAATGTTTGTTTGTAAGGATATAAGTCCCATAAAATTAGTATTTAAAGAGCCCCAACCTCAAATGCCTACCCATCTGCAGCTCTCAGCAGCTCAACGCTCAGTGGCAAGGGCTTGCCAGAAGCTGCTCAAGCCAAGCATTTTCCTAATCAATGATTACTTTTTAATTGTTGTTTGCAGACCTGTTCCACGTTATAAACATCTCTTCAGAGTATGGCAAGGAGTCAGAGCAGACATGAAAAAGCTACACAGTTGAAAAGCAGGTTGTTCTTTCATTATCAAACCAAGGAAAGCAATATAACTTGTAAATTGATAAATTAAGCACAAGTACACTGTATCTTCTTGGCTGTTTCAGCGCATATTACTGATGCCTTTACTTTAGTCGTGAGATGAATTCACTCATTGTTCTAATAACTACTTTATAATCAAGTTGGGAAATTGCATAGTTCTTAATCTAACCAAGGTTCTCTCCTTCCCAAATTGTTGTGGTTACATAGTTTTTTCCTGTAAGCTAATGGAAAGCATAGGAGTATTTGACAGCATACTGCTAAAGGACCTCAGTTGGGGTGTGGTTTTGTTTTTGAGATGGTACCTGACTGGATGGTACACAGTAATCCATGTTTTGAATTTTTAGTATCCATTGGACCGACCCAGAACCCTGGCTCCAAACTCCCCTGACAGTTCAGTTCCAGATCTCAATTCTGCAGTTCAGGCCCAGCTGTAATTTTATTAAACAAAGTGCAGCTACTCTACAGTTTTAATATAAATCGGATAGAAAAATGTACTTGCTGCACATCAACACAGCTTGTACAAATAACCTACACGCAGGAAGAGCAGATATGTACTACCCAAGGGCCAAACTCTCATCCAGCTGCAAAGCTGGAGCAGAGAAGCTGGGTGGAAGGGCTGGCATGTCTGAAAGCTCCCCCCCATGCAGTACGCTGGGTGTGAATTAGCCACAATCATTTTAGAGCTGTTTTTCCAGACTCTGGACTATAGTAGCTGGCTGTGGTCCTCTACAAGCTCTGCTTACCCAGGGGTTTTGGCAGTTGGATCTGTGCAGCTCATGGATTCACTGGCCATACCTCTTGTTTACCACCAAGCCTGTTCTGTGGAGCCATAAAGGGGATTACAGCACGGAATACTCTGGCATGCAGGTGGCATAGCATGTCTCTGCATCCCTGCATGGCCTGCCCTCTTGCACACAGTGCTTCCATTGCACATCTGTGCCAGAGGTAGCAAGGTTTGCCTGTAAAGCAGTAAATCAGTGCATGGTCATACGGTTTCCAGCTAGATTTACAGTGGTCACCCATAAGCTGTTTTAATGACTCCTCATAAAACACACAGTCACAGTTGGCGCAGAGGTCTTTTCCTCTGGGATAATGTTTGTAATGAGAAAAAAGAACGAGTTCATGGAAATAGAAAAGGAATGGGAAATTATATAGCATCATAACAATGCTTAGCTTTTCAGATCAAGTAGATCTCAAAGCGCTTTACAAAGGAGGTCAGTATCATCCCCATTTTAAAGATGGGGAAACTGAGGCACAGAGAGGGGAAGTGACTTACCCAAGTTCACCCAGTAGGCCAGTGGAAATTGCCCCAGCTTGAGACTCAAACCAGCCTGATGACCCCTGGCCGTGGAGCTTAGCCTTCCCAAAGGCATTCTCCCCCATCTTTCTAGCAAACAACTTCCCCTGAGCACTTGTGCGACAGCAGAGAGAAATTCTTTTCACTTGTGACCACGCAGTGCCATTGCCCTATGCCACCTATCCCATCACCCTTAAAAACCAGTCAGTTGCCTTGAAGAACTAAATGATTGTACCTCATTGTTGGGATTTCCTATTGCGAGACTAGAGGAGTGTAGGCAATAACAGTGCAGATGCTAATGTAACTATTTATTTATCTATGGCAAAACCAGACGTTACAAGGTCACGACTCTACCAACCATACAACACAAACCAGACAATTGGTGCTAATGCCAAGTCACTTGTGACAAAGTAACTTAATTGCAGAGAATTTTGATCTTGGCTGTGATGATCGCGATACCGTTGGACTTCAAAGCAGTCAGGGATCATTGTTCATGTTGAGTCCATTCTTGACAAACTGCCAGTCACTAGTTAGCTGTTTTTGAATGTTAGAAAATGACTCTGTTTTTCAGTAACGTGTCTACACCATCCTGGGGCGATTGAGTGACACCAGGCATGGAACTGGCTCCACTGTTCGTAAGGAACCTGTTGCTTGGTAGAGTAAGATGAGTCAAACCGCTCACTGGGCAACTTCAAATGTAAGAGATTTCTTCCTGGCAGAGAATCATCAGCTTCTGAATCACAACATTTATAGATGCTTAGGATACTCAGCAGAAACATTTCCAGTTGAAGGCATGTGGATTACTTCCAGGAAAGTGTTAATTTTTTCTGATTAAGATGGAGAGGCCTGTTTTATAAGGAGCTGCTAAAGCATTGTAGATAGCAGTTTTTTACCTGAAAGCTAAGTCTCTAGCCCTAAGGGTTGTGGATAAAACCTTGAAAACTTGAGAGAGGCAAGGTGGGTGAGGTAATCTCTTTTATGGGACCAATCTCTGTTAATGAGAGAGACAAGCTTTTGAGCCACACAGAGCTCTGCAACAACATTGAAAACATGAGCACATTGATTTCTGCCTGTATTTGCAGAGAGCCTGAAACAATAGCTTTGGGAGCTGTGGGTTGCCCCATTCACCTCAGTAGGATAGTAACTCAGATGTCTAGTGCAGTGATGGTATTTTAAATGCCACAGTTATTACTTATGTTGACAGCAGTGAAATAGTTAAGGGAGGAGAGGGAGGATCACAAATCTGCACAATTTACTCTGAGTGTAGTCTCATTTCATTGACGTGTTTGGGAGAAGAGCACCATTCTCACACACCTGCCCCCATTTGAACCATGCAGCCACCATATTGGGGGGGGAGCAGAGGCAGGGGTACATTTGAGATGCACAAAGGGGAAGCAAATGTCTTAGAGCCCACCAAGGCACCTAAGCCCCTGCCAACCAGCCCCTTCCCCAGCCTTCCAGGCAGTGGGGGCCGAATTTATGCTAGCAGTGGAAGCCAAGTGACTTCCTCCCTAGCTAATGGCAGCTGCAAACATGAGGAGTAGAAACATAACTCTTTAAATGCTCTGAGAGCTGGAGCCCTAGGCACATGTCAGCTGTGCTAGTGCCTTAATCCAGCCTGCCCTAGATTCTGAACCCAGCAAGGGGGAGCCCAGCAGAGCCTGCGTGATCATATTTTGAGTATCTGTGCAATAGGCTGTGAATGGCACGTCACTGTGACTTGCTTAATGAGTGGAGCTTGGGAGAATATAGCCTCCTTTTCCCTCAGTTCAAGCCTTGCAGAAGTTCCTGCAATTTATATAGACAGTAAATACAATAAGAGAAAGCAAAGCTCTTCTGCCATCATGACAACTGGACCTGATTCCAGCCTATCTCAAACTTGCTATGTGGTGGGCAGTTGGTTTTTTATTAAAGAAAATACCCTGCTGTGCAGATAATCCTTTATTGAAGCACAACTCCCATTTGGTGGGAGTCTCATCTGTGTAAGAAGTACTGATGCTGGGGCCTCCAAGGTTGTAACTTGGGCCAGGAAAGTGGCTGGCTGGCTGGATAGCTCTCGTAAAGACTACAACAGTACAGATGCTGGTAGCAGAAAGGAAAAGCAGAAATGAGAAGCTGGTAGCAGAAAGTCAAAGCAAAGATACTTGTTCAGACTTAACTCAATTGTAGCTATGTTATATGAAGTGTATGACATGCTTTTATCAAGAATAAAGCTGAGGGGTTTTTTTTCTTCTTTTCCCCCGTCCATCTTGGTATCAGCTGTCGTCATAAAAACAAGTTAAATAAATTATCAGCATTTTGGCCTTCAAATCCAATGCAATTGTTTGCAGATCTCCATGAACGTTTATTGTTCTGTGTAAGTTATAATAGGCTTGACCTTAGGTACTGATTTCAGTGAGAACTGAGGATTCTCAGGCCGTTTCATGTTTCAAAGCAGGGAGCTATTATCTGATTGGAGACTTTGTCATCTGTAGTGGTAGGTCTTAATCCAGCCAACGTATGATTTGGCACTAAATATGTGCTCCATATTTCCCCCTGCTTCAGATTTCCATGTACTGTGCCATATAATGAAACTCTAGAGCACCATAATTTGTATCAACACTTCAGACTAGATGCTGTACTATTATTCTGTCTGACACATTTGCCATGTCTGCTAGGTTGCTGCCTTTTCTTAGACCTGATATGTTATGACATTACCAAATGTTAAGGTCATCAAGATTATTTAATGTTACTGTCATAAATATTTGGACAGGACTTGGCCACTGCTTACATAAGCATTGAAAGGCAGTAACTTGGTTTAAGAGGATATGTGTTTAATGAACTGCTAGCTGGATCCTCTCTATAAATTGTTTTTATAAATTGTTTTTAAAAGCGTGCTTCTCTAAACTGCACTATCACACTTTACAAAAAAACAAAGAGAGTTTGCTGTCGTTAGTGAAGACGTACCCTTCAGAATGTTTGAATGCAGAGCTTTGGTTCAGCCTATTATAGCTATGGGAATTGCCTGTTACATTTGGGTTTGGATCTTGATTTAACTTCCCCACAGTTCCAAGGGTGTCTTGCTGCTTTGGTCAGTGAATAGATAAGATGACCCAGTAGGTCTCTTCCATTTATAACCTCTCTGATTCTGGGGGTAGCATGTGATAATCTTAGACCATTGGGTGGTTCTGCAGTAAGGAAGTTGTGTGTTGGTGGTTAATGGCTATTGTTGAATATCACTCAGTTCATGTAGGGGAAATGCCATCTCTCTTGTGAATGTGCTTTGAGCATATGGCATGTAAAATATGTACGAGTAAAAACAGTGTTGTCTTTTCCTTTCAGAAAAAGAGCAGAGAAGAAACATGTGGAGAAGGCAGTGGAGTGGAGATCCTTGAGAACAGGCCATACACGGATGGTCCTGGTGGCATTGGGCAGTATACCCATAAAGTATACCATATTGGTATGCATATACCCAGTTGGTTTCGGTCTATCCTGCCAAAGGCAGCATTAAGAGTGGAAGAGGAGTCATGGAATGCATATCCTTACACAAGGACAAGGTACCTTTCTGTGTAGCCCTTCCTAGATTTTTAGATGAATTGAGGAAGGGACCTGAATGTCACTTTACTTGCTATGACTGAGTCACAATGACATCTCTTATGTTTCCATGAACATTCTTTAGAGAAACATAGAGGCCAAGTCCTGAAATCCTTACTCAGTCCTCAGAGATTTGAGTGAGCAGTCTGTGGAGGACTTCAAGACAATGGGCCAAATCCTGAAGTGTAAGCCAAGTTGTGCACCAAAGTGTGGAAAATCATTAATGTTTTATATGGGGCCTTGTGTGTCACACTGCATGTTCCACTTAACATTGCAAATATTTGATTGTTAACTTAGATTATATTTAAATGTATGTGAAAATGGCACGGTCATCGTGTTACACACTGTCTAATACAAGTGAAATTGGATTCACATCCTGACCCTGTTCTAGGTTGGAAAGTGGGGGAGAGGGGTGGGAGAACAGGGAGAGAGATTTAAAAATACATTAGAAATAAAAATAATAGACATTCTGGAATGTCTCAAATATTAATATGATGGGGACGTTATGATTATTATTGTGTATTTATTGTTTCAAAAAAACACATAACCCTACTCCTAGTAGAGTTTTTACCCCAAAAAGGGAAGAGAGCCCAAGACTTCATGGGGCCTTCTAGGGACTTCGCCATTGCCATTGATTTTATTTGGAAAGCATTCAGATATTATGGTGATGGGCAGCAGTATAAAACCCTAAGATAGATAACCCAGTATCTCAGTGCACGTCATTTATTCCAGTTGGGAGGAGAAGAAATGAAATTGTGTTAAATAGCAAATGTTTGTTGACTGCCTTTGTTTGCAGTTCTGAAATATTCTCTCTCCTGCTGTGACTCCTTTGTCAGTGGCTGGAGAGCACATTGCTTTGACCATGGGGTGCACAAGAAAGCTGATTCCCTCTGGAGTGGAGCTATTATCTGTGGTCTTGGAGTCTCAGTGTAGCAGAGCATTCCCATGTAATCCATTTCCTCAGGCCATGCTGTAGTTTTAAGAATAAAATGTTAAAGCAAAATCAATGGCTCCTTTTTTGTACATGCAGATTGCATTGTAAGTGGTATTTAAAGCACAAGATTAGAGAGAAATGGCCCAGATTTGCAACCAGTTTTTAGGTATCTGTTATGAAAGCACTTCTCTACTCCATCAAGTCTAATAGGTATTAGTCTAAGCTTCATTACTCTTCTCTTCCAGGTATACGTGTCCATTTGTGGAGAAATTTTCTATTGATATTGAAACGTATTATAAAGCTGATCCAGGAGAGCATGTCAATGTGTTCAACCTTTCTCCTGCAGAAAAAAGACAGACAGTTGTTGGTGAATATCACTTTTCCCCCCACTTTGTTTTCTTCTATCCTGACTATTGATTGCTACACAGAAGTTTTCATAGTAATTTTTTGTAGGGGAAGAAGCCTTGTCTAATGGTTACAAAAAAACCCTGGTAACTTGGAGTTCTGTTCATGGCCCTGCTACAGACCATCCATGACTCTAGGCAAATCACTTAATTTTTCCCATCTGTCTCAGCTTTTCCAACTGTAAATGGGGCTAATACTTCCATGCCTCATTTGGATGCTGTGAGGAATAAAGCTTCTTAAAGGGCTTTGAGATCCCAGATGTAAAGAGCTCTCAAAGGGGAAAGTATTGCTATTTTTAAAATAATTTTATAATATATTTTCTTTGGATGTGAAAACATTGTTCCTGTGTAAACTTTCAAAACATGAAGATCTTCCCCTTTTCTCCCATTAGCATCGCAGCAGTGGCTAACATTTCAGCATTAAATTCCCATTTGTACCCTTTTTGGCAGACCAGTTTAATGAGCCTTACAAACTAAGGGCTTTAACACGAAGAAGGCAAAGGGAGCATTTTGTGAAAGGGCAGAAAATTGCAAGTGTCATCAGTGGTGTACCGAGAGGGAGATGTGGGGGGCATGGCCCCAGGTGCTGGCCTGGAGGGGGAGCACCGGTCAGGCTCTCGGAGGAGGAGCCGCCTCCTGTTGCAGGCAGCCAGGATGTACTCCCGACCCTTCTGCCACTGTGCTGGGTGCCAGAAGGGAGCTACGAGGACCAGAACCCACCATACACACCCTTGCCTCCAGGCAGCCCCTGCTACCCCTACAGCGGGGGAAAATGTGAAACAGGCTCATAGACACCCCCCCCCCCCCACAGGGCGCTGACACTGCTGCCCACAGGGGTGAATGGGGCAGAGGAGGACATGGCCCCGCAGACCCCCCCGTGGGGCGCTGCTGCCGATGGGCAGAAGGGGGCACCAATGTAAGTATGGCCCCCAGGCGCCAGAGACCCACGCTACACCACTGAGTGTCATCCTGATTCCTGTCTCTTGTATTTCCTAGTGGCCAGTCCCTATGACATGAGCAGTAGATCCATTGTGTGAGAGTTAGTTCTAGCTATTATAGTTACACGCCATTAAAGAATCGTTTGCTTATGAAACTACTAAGACTTTCATGTATTGATTTGAGTTCTGCCTGGCCTTCTTTTAGGAACTGTGAAATTATCAAGCACAGAATCCTAGCGATGCAAAGAAAAACACCTAGTGGTTGCTTTACCTTTTTTCTTATTCACTCCTGAGATGCTGCCTATCAGTAGGCAAAGACAGTATCTAAAATGCAATTTTACTTTAATTTCTGTCTGCTTTAATTTTTATTATTTTGAGCCTGGATTAGAGTCTTCTTGTCACTAATGGCATACCTGTCTGATCAATCTTTGTGTATTAAATTGACTCTATTCAATTATTTGAGTTATGTTACATCATATAGAATTTACGGAAAGATCTGTCAATTCTGAAGAAATAACTGAGACGTAACAGCTTCAGATGGAAGTTTAGATGCCTCTAATAATGTTGTCTGTTCTCAGGATTATTTACAGACCTTTTAAAATACATTCATTAGTTCTGATACACTTGCTTTGTTCCCCTTTATCACCAAAGTATTCATTAAATAATTTTTAGACTTCAAAGGCAGAAAATTCAGATTGCATAGTGTCCATAGCATAACATCAGCAAACGAGAAGTAAACCAGTAACTTATCACTGTGATGTACTGCAAGGGTACCGTATGCAATGGCTAGTCTGTGTTCCATGATGATATTAGAAAAGGACACTTGTATTATAAGCCTCTAAATGTAGGGAGAGATACAGCATTGTGGATGGCATGAGAGGAGCTGAAGGATGGAATATACAAAAACTCTTTTTACAGCTGAAAAAATGTAACAAACAGATATGCCAAAATACTCTGGATTTACGGCATCTCTGGGCAAAAATATCCATTTGCTAAGACTGTGCATGTGAGTTCTCTTGACATACTAAGCATCACAGTCTAGCAGAATTGTATAAACTGTTTAAATATCAATTGTTTACGTGAAAATACAAAGAAGCTAAATTGCTTTAATGTTTCTGGTAATCATCGAAGCAAATATATACTTTTAAAAGTGTTTTTTTTTTTTTTTTAGTTATACAGAAAGAAGAAAGTTTTAAAAGAACTATTTGTGTTTTCTGCCTTTAGATCCTATTGATATTGTTAAAGATCCTATCCCACCACATGAATACAAGTCAGAAGAGGATCCAAAGCTTTATAAATCTGTGAAGACTAAAAGAGGGCCATTGTCTGAGGACTGGATTGAGGGGTACAAGAACAACCCTGGGAAATATCCAATCATGTGTGCATATAAACTGTGCAAAGTGGAGTTCAGATACTGGGGGATGCAGTCCAAAATCGAGAGGTTTATCCACGATGTTGGTGAGGATTTGTGGTCTTGTGCTTACTGTCAAACTTTTAACATTGTTTTAGCATTTGAGTCCAAGTGCAGCAGCATGTTACATAAACAGTGCATGCCCAGTTTTCATGTGTGGATGCCTTAAGAGGACGCTGGGCTACTCAGATCAACACTTGGCACAGAATCCTGTGCATATAACATGAGAGATTCTCAAGTTTGATTTTGACAGCTGTGGGACTGCCCCGAGTAGCCAGCATTGCTCCCATTGTTTGCAGTCAGACTGTGTGTGGACCCTAACCATGTTTGGCCACAGCTGTATCCTGGAAAATGTTTCAAACCCAGATTGGGAAGGGCCTTAATCCTCTGAAAAAGGAACACATCTGTCACAAATCTAGCAAACGCTTTCAAAGGTCAGTTTCTTTTCCTTATATTGGGCCAGATCCTCAGCTGTCTCCCATACCCAAGTAAATGGGCCTTGCAGGGGTGCCTGCCACAGGTCTCAGTGGAGGGAGAGATTCTCCACTCTGCCCCACACTGTTTTGGAACTGCTCTCTCTCTCTGGCCTCCCTGCTTCCCTTCTGAGTGGGAGGAGGATTGCCCAGTTGCTCTGCATAGTCACAAACCTCTCAACTCTCCATGATGCACCATTTAAGGCTCTCTGTCCTCTGGTGATTATAATTCAATGTGGAACGATGACAGTTCTCAGCTACAGTGAATGTACCACACTGATTAGCAGGTCAGTACTTCTAAAGGAAGCCAGCTAGTGTTTGTGTCAGAGAAGTAGTTAAATGGATGCTGTAAATGGCAGAACTATGGCAGCAGTGGCTGGTAATAATTTGTGTTTTGGCTTTGCAGAAAATATGTAACATAACTGAAAAGTTCCAGAGGGGTAGCCGTGTTAGTGTTAGAAACTGCAGAGCTGTAACTCATATGCAAACTTGACACAATCAGACTGGGTCTGAATAGGGACTTGGAATGGTTATCTCATTACAAGAAGTAATTGTCACTGTTCACACACTGTCACCCTCTAATCAACGGTTGTGAATAGGCCTCATCTACTCTGAATTGACTTTGTTAGCACGTGCCCTCCCCATTGTTGTTTCTTCCCCTTGGATGTATATATATACCTCCTATCTGTGATTTCCACTTCATGCATCTGATGAAGTGGGTTGCAGCCCATGAAAGCTTATGCCTGCAGAAATTTGTTAGTCTTCGAGGTGCTACAGGACTCTCGTTGTTTTTGCTGTAACATAACTGAGACAGTTTTTGTGCCATGCCACAATAGGCGGGATGTACAACTGGTCTGAAAAGAAACTAAATAGTTCCTTAAAACGGAAAACTACTGAGTGTCATTCTCAAGAATCCAGGCTATAGGGAGCCCTATTATATAGAGAGCCTAGAAGGTTGCCTGCTCAGAACATGCACCAGTGATGTAGAAATGTAGTAATTAGATGCGTTATCATTAAGTACAGACTGGAGCAATGGCATTGATGCATGTTAAATAAGACTAATGGTCATCGATTGCTGTGCTAACTAAATGGCAAGCGCAGCCCCATCATTTTTTTCTTTCTAATAGAGATCCTGTGGTTTTACTGATGTTTCTAATCACTATAGGGTCCCAAATGACGAGTTTTAGCACTTTGACAATGAATTGTGACCACATTAGTGCTGGGTTAACACTGCTTTCTAACCTCTCACCTCCATTAGAAAATTGCAAATCTAATGTAACCCCCCCCCCCCTTCCTCCACCTCCGCTCCCCCCCCCCCCCCCCCCCCCCCCACGGAGCCATTCCAGTTGTATCTCATTTGTAGTTACACTTTCAAATGGGTCATTTTCCCTCCTTGCTTTCAATTGCTTTACTTTTCATTTGATTGAATTTCCCTGGCTTGGCCTGCTGGGGACAATTATTGGGACATGCACCATAGGAAGTAGGTGGGATAAGGTAACCCATTTGGAAAATACATATCTCACTTTTTCTTCCAATATGTAATCTCACATTTTAGACCCTTCATTAGTTTCAGTAGAGAATAGGAGGCACTTCAGTTTGTGCTAGATTTTAGAGCACTGAAAAGCTGACCTTTAAAGGCTTGGAGATTTGATTCAGTTTGGGTGAACACTCTGTAGTTTATTTTCTTGTCCAAAATCTTTGAGTCTGCAAAATCATGCCATGTGAGAACAGGCTTTCTTACAGTAGTCTGGAACTCATTTAACATTTATTTATTTATTTATTTAAGATCAGATGTTTGATTTGTGTTGGGTCTCAGTCTGGGGCAGCTATTGAAGATTGTCTTACATTAGCCCAAGAGAATGCAATTGGGAAGTCCACCACAGGTTTTATAATGATCCCAGTGTAGGCTGGGAGAGGGCTGTGGGAGTTTGCTGAGTGCCAAGTGGCTACCCATGCAATGCAGACTAGGTAAATGACACTTAATAGTTAAGGATCTCATTATCAAGTCATATTTCAGTGTTCTGATTTAAGGAGTTCCCAGCCATCTGAAACAAAACTGTACTAAACCCTGGTTTTTGATTACTTTAAAACTCCATGTAAAACACGCTAATTTCTTGGCTCACAGAAGATAGAGAAGTAGAGGGGCGGTGAATGTGTCCACGCTAACCAACAGATGTCTCAGAAATTGTGTGTGAATGTTGGGGAAAAAGGACGGATAATCCAAGATTTTAGTGATTATACTAAAATACAATCATGGAAATGAAGATGCCAAATGTAACATCCTAATTCAAATGTATATATTGAAAGCCCTTGGACTCCATTAAGTAAAGCCATCCTGCTTCTGTTCATGCTAAATTTTCCTCTGTTATCTGCACGCTGGTTCCTTCCTATTGGCAAAGCTTCTTTGAATTGATTCTGCCAGCTCATGCAGAACGACCATGGTACTTCTTACAATAGTTAGCACTGGTCCTATTGTTTGTAATCATACTGTGTTTTATGCATTAGTTATTTCAGGAGCACTGTTACAGGGCATTATTCACTCCCCTTGGTAACAGGCATTGAGTGTTCTGCTAGAGCCATTTTGATTTTATTTTATCCATACCTTGAGGCTTTTGGCCAGTCTTTCAGCCTGGTGTGGACAAATGGTTCCTGTCTGACAGACCATACTGTACAGGGTTCTTGCACTATAACAAACCCCTTCCGTATACTGGGGAAATGGGTTAAATTCATCTCTGTCACAAGATATGGCAAGAAAATAAAATGAGCCCTTTTCACCTGGAAAATGAAGAGGAAGTATATGACCCTTTCAATTATTCATAAATAGGCTAGATAGAATTCAGGATTATTTCAGCAGATAATAGCAATATTTATGTTTAATCGTTTTTTTATTTTTATCAGTTTACATTTTCCTTGTGTGAAATTATGGGAGGTGTCAGACAATAGGGTGGGGGCAGACAGCAATTTTTAATGACAGTAGAGGTTGAGATTCAGAACCTTAAAGCTAATCGTTAAAACACTATCAACATCACAAGTCAAAATACAGAAAATAAATATGCTTAAATCAAACTCTTAACAACTTCTCAAGCAGCATTTTTCTTTCTTTGCCTATTCATTGGTTTGCATGTGTTGGATGAAATTGACATTTACTGACATTGACCAATAAAAATCTAATCCTTCCAATCCTATTTATAAAGGAGCTTTGCATAAGTTTAATTGTGGTCTCTCAGAAAGATAGCTCTTGTCTATTTTCTAAAAGACTTCATTCAGTCTCCTGTTGATCCAGCTGTTGCAATGAGCCATGTCATCTGATTGTCTGCCACTCAGGCTCCTTACTGCTATGTTTTATTGATATAAATAATGCATCTTTGATTGTTCTGAAGTGACTTTAATATGCATAAAATAGGAGAAGTCTTTGAAATAGAGACAGAAAATTGAATAAAGAGTGGAAATTAAAAGTTGGGTATGAGTGGGAGATGTACAGCCTTGGTTAACCACCCTGGATGTGCTGCTTGCCACATGAGGGGATAATCTCCCTTTTGTTCCTTGGTACTGGCAACAGCTTGTAAGATGTGTTTGTTGTTTTAGGCCACTTTGGGAATAGTGAAATCACAATGCAGAAGCAAACTGTAATTTTGTGCTCAGACCTCACTTTTATTGCGCTTTTCATCTGAGGACCTTGAAGCACTTTACAATTAGCCTCCCAAACTCCCTGTTATCCTCATTTTACAGAGGGGGAAACTGTCACACAGAGCAGCAAAGTGACTTCTCCATGGTCATCAAGTAAGCAGCGGAACTGGGAGGGGACTCCTAATTCTCTGTGCTACATAGTTGGTTGGACTGTGTTCCCTTAATGAAGTACAATAGAAAGTTGGGGGAAAGAGCTGAAAGAGAAGAAAAGGTTAGTTTAGTTAAAAATAGGAGAATTATAATATGTGGTTGACTTACTGAGAGGCAGGGTAAGGAAGGGAGTGGCTCTGAGGGAGGCTGTTGGAATGTTCTCAGTCTCTCATTGAACATAGCAGTCATTTGTTGACTAATTGGACGGTTGCTCTGTTGTCTCACAGCTTGAGATACCCACTTAAAGTGTGGGCTACTAATCTAGTCTGCTGTGCTAATTGTATGTGCTTTGCAGTGAACCCCAGAGTTTAATTACACTGATTGTGCACAATGTTACACAAGTTTAGGATTTTCACCATTCCTACTTGGTTGGTCCCTGTTTTTCATGGGTTACATTTTTTTTGTGTTTCTTAAACAAATCAGTGATGGATGTATTTTAAGAGTATATATTGCAGATGATGTGTATTCTAGTGCTGATAACTTGAGAGCTTTCTGGATAAGCCAGTAATTTTCAGAGAAGTTTTGCTTCATTTAAACTTTTTCTTTAGAGTACTCGTCTAATAAGGTTTTATACAATGTACATTGAAGTCTATGGAACAACTCCTATTCATTGGCCTGCCCCTATAGCTTGTACAAGTTTTGGCATCTCCTCTAAGCTTGTGTTTTAGCAGATTGCAGCTGGAGGATCGTAGACCTAACCATATCACTTTGCTTTTTGAGTGGCCTAAACAAGGGAAACTAAGGTGAAAATAAACACACAACTTCAGAGTTACATTTTATCAGAAATGTTCAAGCAACTAGAACTGTTTGGACAAGGTTATGGTGTCTGCTGTGGCTATCAAGGAAATAAAGTGCACACAAGGAAAATCAGCCGTCCTTTATCTGCAGCCAGGAAATTGAGTGGGTGTGTTATAAAATGCTTTTGACACAGATCACTGTTTGTGTAAAAACAACTGCCCAGATATACTTAGAGTCTGCAGTGTTTTTATGTTATACTTGTATTGTATTTGTGGTTTTACTTTAAATAGAAAAAGCAAACACTGAACGACGAAGAGAGACTTTTAGCCACAGACAGAGGCCATCCCATGGCTCCACACTGGTTGAATTCTAGAAGTATTGTTACAGTTTGATTGTAACAGGGTTGGCTGGGATGACAAGTGGAAAGACAAGTGATTAAATATCCAAGGCCTGCTGATTCTCACAAGGGAAAGATCTTTCCTAAAACAGTGGAAAATATTACAATTAAATCAACACAGACACACTAGTTTTTTCTTAAATGTGAAAATACTGCAATATTTTTTTATTTTGGTCAAAATGTTGCGCTCCCTGGAGAGTTAATAAAACCATATTCTTCACTAACTCTTATTGTGTGGGATAAAGTGGTTGGTGTTTATCCATAAGAGACTGTTCCTGCATTTCTTTCATAGCCCAAATTCCCATTGACTTTAGTGGATGTCTTGCCTGCATAAGGACAATAGGGTTGAGCTCATTCCATAAATGGGGGTATGAATCAGAAGGAGATAAGCCAGGGCTTTGTGACAGTTTGTTCTTTATAAATTTCTCAAGATGAAAATCAATTCTGATTCTTCCTTAGTGTTCATCTCTTTTATGAGCACAAAAGAACTCTTTAGGAGACTACATGATAGCACTTGCTTTTCTTCATGTTATTGGACCAGTGTGTTGCATTCCAATATATGGATATGTCTATACTGAGGCTGGGCGAGTGATTCCCAGCTTGACTAGATAGGATCAAGCTACTATGCTACCCCAACTGCCTACCCCAAATGTCTAGGCGGGTTTGTACTTAGCTCAAGCAGAGCTAGTACATGTAAGTCTACTGGAGCTGGGAAACATGCTGTCAGCTGCAGTGTAGAGATACCTTAGAAGTGTTGAAAGTGGAAGAACACAATTCAGTAAGGGTTACATCCCCCAATTTCAGCAAACGTGACCCTTATTACCATGTGAGAGTTGTTTGCTCTGCAGTGTCTACTGCAACGTTCCAAACAGTTGCAGCTCTGTTCTGTAAAAATAGCATCGTGGAGTTCCATGGTTATTTGCTCTCATTGATGTTAGATCACATTTGCCCATTTTACAAATAAAATGCTTTTTGTTCTGACAGCCCCATAAAGTTCTCCTAGGATCCGGCAGCGGAACTGGGAATTCCTTCTTCTTGCACAGGGAAGGATGGTCTTGTCGTTAAGGTACTGGACAGACACTTGAGGTCAGGGTTCAACTCCCAGTTGAATCACAGACTTCCCTTGTGACTCTAGACAGGTTACATTGTCCCTCTGTGCTACAGCTCTCCATCTGTAAAGCTGTCATGATATTACGTTTCTACCTCACAGGGGTGTTGAGGATAAATTCAGTGATGCTTGTGACATGCTCATATATTGTGATGGTGGGGACCAAGTAAGAACTTAGGTCATCGCCAATAAAGATTCTTTCTGGAAGCCAAATGGTACAATGCAATCTCATTTTTTCCCTTTCTGGATCTTGTCCTGTGCCTGATAAAGCCATGCCCAACTTAGTTGCCATATCCCAGGCTGATTCTGCGGGGCTGGCAGGTAGGAAAAACGCTGTCTTTTCTTGTTAAATGAAAACTTTTGTTCTAGAATGAGACACACAATAAACATGGAGCCCCACGATGTCATTTGCAAAAGAACAGTGCTGTAGGAAGAGGTGATTTAGCTCTCCTCCATCCAGTTCTACTACAGAACAGGAGGACTGCTCTCTTTCTGTTGGGAAGGGGTTCATACATGTAATTCCTACAATCTAAGGGCAGGAGAGTGAGACAGAGGAATTAAAGGAGGTAGTCTTATTATCTCATGTGGCTTTCTTGGTCCTAATGATTAAACTAAGCAAAGTCTGTGATCAGAGCTGTCTAATCCTTTACAGAGAGAACTTCTGAGAGAAGCAGAGCAGTTGAGGCACTAATATAGCAGGGCTGCAGTCACTAGAGTGAGCAGAGGTTGTCATGCTAACAGGCCTCCTGAATTCTGGAATAAGGGCAGGCAGGTGAAGCAGGCTTCCAGCATTGAGATGGAGATTGAAGGGTCAGTGTGATCAGACCAAATGCCCTAGGCTCAAGGCACTTAAGATTGAAAACAATCTGTTTTCGGAGTGTTGTTTCCATCTTAAAAGCTGCCATTTCCAACCCCGGATGGATCTCAGGACAGTTGTGGAATTGCTCACTGCAATTGAAACCAGTGAAAGAGTTTCTTGGCTTCAGACTCCCAGCCACATAGCAAAAAAAACACATAAAAACCCAATGATATGTGACTGGGAGTTTAAGCCTCCTTTATAGCTGCTGAATGTCCAGCTGTTCTTGGAAAGGTATTGGAGTTGACACCCATAGCTAAAGAGTTCATCAGCAAGCCCACAACAGATAATCTGATTGGTGAAACAAAATCAAATTGGACTGGGTGAATTTAAACAGAATTGAGATGCTAATCACTGCTGTTCTGCCCCAAGAGGTCACAGTGCGGTGGCCAGGAGATGCATGTGTGCCTGAAATTACCTCTTGAAAAAGAGAAACGGATGTCTGACAAATACACACAAAATATTGATAGGCTGCATTTTGTTTTGCAAACCTAGCCTAAGCATACGGTGAGCTCAGACTGACCTGACACAAGAACCAATGACCCAATATACTGCCTGCTTGTCTTGAATCATCCTATCAGAGGGAATAAATGACTTCATGGTGCTTGGCAGACTGATTGTAGCACCGTTATCTGACAAAGAATTCAGCAAAATGAATAGCAACAACACTGCCTATGACTGGAGGGAAAGACTTACGTGGAAAGAAAGAATCAAACATATGCATAAAAACAATCACTTGGGGGAGGGGGAGACATATCTGGTAACACATTACTAACAATTAAAATCTCCAAGCAACAGGGAAGGGAGAAGAATTATTTAGGCTGCTACAAAAAGATAGATGATAAAGCATAAGTAACATTAGACTGAAAATCTGGAAAATCTTTGTGGTGGTGAGATTTCTAAGAGTGTAGAATGGCTTCCCCATGGAAGCAGAGAGTATCACTTGAGACAAAGAACTGGAAATTGTATTCTGTGGGGAGCAATTCTGCCGTGGCCAGGGGCAAAGGGAGTGGAGGATGGCTATGCTAGGTCGGTCCCATCTTTATTTTCTGTGGGGGCCTTGACCACTTTTTTCCCCACCCTTAATTAATTGTTAATTGGTTTCAATAATCCTGGGGCAATTTGGTGACATCTCTGTGGCTCATTATTTCAGAGGAACTATTGTGGCCAGTGATCTTAGGTCAAAGACTTCACTGGAATGGTGGACTCTGCTGTGCAATATCATTCCCACTCAGAATGTGAGGACTTGATCCAATAATTGTAGCACCAGTAGCTTTGGACTTCCAGTCTCACCTCTGGTGTTTTGGGCAAGTCCTTTAACCTGTCTCTGCCTCCGTTTCCCAATATGTAAAGGGGGAATAATGTTTACCTGAAGGACTTGTGAGAACAAATTTGTTAATGTTTGTAACAGACTTGAAAGTTGCAATGTGCTGTTCATTGGCTCTGGGCATCCATCAGAGATAATCACCAGTTTAAGGCCATGATCTACCATGAGATTTTGAGTAGTCCTCACTGAAAATCCCAAACAATGACATATGCTTTATAGTTTAATGGCATGGTAATGTTGGCCATCATGTTTAACTTTTGAAAGAAAGTTTCTGGAGCACAGTCATAAATATTGTTCATATGTGTGGATGTTTGGAAGGATCTCCCTTTTGGAAATGTGGTGCATTGGAGTAAAATGCTAAATTATGTCATTATCCACTAGATTTTTCTAATGCATCAGTAAAAGTACTCTTTCTCCTCCTCTCCCACTAATTTCGAAGCTCACATTCATGATTCCATTTTGCCCATGAGTAGAGCTGCATGCAATATACCTGGGAAAACCTGATAGCACCATTTGAAACTCTCCTGGTTAGGAAACCAGGCAAAGCTTCTATACCTGACCTACACAATTTGGATCTGGATTTAAACATCCCACTCTGAATTTTGGCTTTTTAGTTTGGTTGAAAATCTGGCTTTTTAGGTTGGCTCATTATAGAGAGATGAGCCAGTAACGAAATCCAGCTCTGGGTTTGGATTATGAGAACATCCCCACTTTAAATCAGTGGCAAAACTTGCATTTTCTTCAGTGGTACGGACTTGGACCCGTTGAATGTTAATGCAGTGTCAACTTCGGGTGAGTGGGGTCAGGGGTTAGTGAACTGACCAGTCTGTGTATAGATTTCAAATGGCTGGTAACACCCTTCCTAACAAAGACTTCTTTATTGCAGATTGGTTAGCACTGTGTAATTAATGCCACTAAAATCAATTCAGTGGTGGTTTAGAGTCTCCTTCTAAATGAATAACATTCCTGCAGTGTGTTAACTTTGCTGGTCACTGGCTTGTTGTTGCTTCGCAGGCCTTCGGAAGGTAATGGTGAGGGCCCACCGGCAGGCGTGGTGCTGGCAGGATGAATGGTATGGGCTCACCATTGAGGACATCCGGCAGCTAGAGAAGGAGGCGCAGCTGATGCTGGCTCAGAAGATGGCCCAGTTCAGCTGCAGCGAAAATGAGGCCGAGCAGCACGGAGCTAAAGACTCCCCAGGAGAGAATAATCCTGAAACAAAGGCCTTTTCCTCCATCGACACGGCAGAGGCTGTTAATAATATCAGCGAAGCCGTGTCGGGGAAAGGGCTAACCAAGCAGTGGTCCACGTCTTCCAAATCCTCGCGATCTTCAAAAAGAGGAGGTGAGATGCTTATGATGGCATTAATTGCATTAGGAAAAAACGTATGACTCTTGCCTTGGTTCAAGCATGAAGTGTACAGATGTAACACACTGGGTAAGTGTGATCATATCTCTGTTTAGTGGCTAACCCTACTTACTGCTACCAGCTAACCGAGACACTTCTTTAGCCTGTGTGTTTGATGTGAAAGTCCCCTCTGATGGACCTGTGTTGAGGGTTATGCCCATGCTGTGACGGGCTCCTGAAATGACAGATGACATTGGCATGAATTCCATCAAAGTTAAAGAAATTACAAAAAGGGGAAATGAGGAAAGGCAGTGAGAGCTGGTAGTGGATTGTTGTCAAAAGAAAACAAGCAGGACACCATGGATGGGGGATTAGTCCTTGTTCTTAGTGACATGGAAATTTTTATAAGGTTTAATTCCTCAGGCGATGTTCTCTCTCTGGACATGTGCCTGTCTGATGTGAAATGCTAGATGCAGAGACAGAGTCACTGAATAGGCCTTGATCTGATTAATTGTTAGATTCTATGTCTCCTGCTTTGAATTTTTCCGAACTACAGTTAAAGTGACAGACATAATCCTCCCTAGTCAGTGATAAATGTTACTGCTTGTCATTCGTCTCTAAGGATGGGGTTGGCTCCCATGTTGCTGCAATACAGTTTGCACAGCTAAGCACCATAATTGGCCTTTTGGGAAGATAATGCAGGTCGCTGCTGTTGGTGAAGAGAGAGGTGAATGACAGCTGTTGCATTTTGCTGTTCTTGATGTCCTCTAGCCATCCATGACTAAGGAGATAAGATGCCACCATGGATCATTTCCTTTTAAATGCCATGCAGGAAAAGATGTCCAAGAGGCTCCAGGGAACCTCACGGAAGGGCTCACTTTAGACCCATGAATTCCCCCTATACCCTAGGTAGTCATGTTCTCTCAAGTATCCTTTACACTTTTCATTTTCTCAACCCACTTTTTGGAAAAGGTTAATCCTGACATCTTTACTCAGTGGTTCATTCCTTCAGGCACAATTCACATCAAAGACAATGGCCAAGTCTGTAGTAGCAAAAAGGTATGTCTTACAATGAGTTAGCTGTCTCACTGTAAAATCCTATGGTGAAATCCTGGCCCACTGAAGTCCTTTGGGCTCGAATTCATCCCTTGATGTAGCTGGGCAAAGTGACCCGCACAGGAGAACCTACAGTTCTTCTCTGAGTGCTTGTTCATGTCCATTCCATTGTAGGTGTGTCCACCTTTGTACACGGTTACCGGAACTTTTTTCCTTTTAGCAGTACCTTTAAAATAGGGCCAGCTTCAGCGCCCCCTGGAGCCCGGCGCACATACTGCAGTATATGAGGTGCTGCCAGCCCTACACCCACTCAGTTTTTGCTTTCCGCCGGTGATGGTTGTTGGAACTGCTTCGGCTTGCATCGCAAGTGCTCAATCCATTCTGTTCTCCCTTAATCATTTGTTGTTTGTCTTAATTAGGTAGATTAGACCCGCTGGGCCTGCTAATAAACGAGCAGAAGTCCACATTAGCCCTGGTGCAGCAGATAGAGTTCATTGGGGCAGTCCTGGAGGCATCCCAAGCCATAGCTTTCCTGCCCTTGTCTCCTCTCCTTCTCCCCCCGCTCCCGCTGGAGCTTTCGAGATGGCACAATCTCCTGTCCTAGGATCACAATGGCTTGCTACTCCCAGACCTGAACTCTCTACACCTCATGGCATGGAGGCTCCATGGCTGACAAGCAGACGAGCAAGCCTGTGCGGTGCAAGTCCAGCAAATCCTGCTGGGTAGCAGGAAACCTTCCATGTAGGTCATGTATCAGGCTAAATGGAAGCGATTTACCTGTTGGGCAGAGTCCCAGGGGATTTCGCCTGGATTGTCGCTGATACAGGCGATCCTGGAGTACATATTGCAATTAAAACTCGAGGGGCTCGCCGTAACCTCCCTGAAGGTCCACCTAACAGCTATATTGGCGTTCCACCAGCCTTTGGAGGGGAGATCAGTTTTCACCCACCCTCTGACAATTAGGTTCCTGAAAGGGGTGCAGAGGCTCTATCCACAGGTCCATGACCCGGTGCCTTCCTGGAATCTCAATCTGGTCCTCTTGCGGCTCATGGGGCCCCTCTTTGAGCCCATGGCTACATGCCCTTTACTGCTGCTGTCGTGGAAGGTGGCCTTCCTGGTGGCCATTACCTCGGCAAGGAGGTTCTCCGAGATTAGGGTGCTGACCTCAGAGCCTCCTTATACTGTGTTCTGTAAAGACAAAGTTCAGTTGCGGCCGCACCCAGCCTTCCTGCCTAAGGTGGTTTCCCAATTTAATTATAACCAAGACATTTTTTTCCCATGTTTTTTCTCAAACTGCATGGTTTGGAGGAGAAGAGGAGATGGCACACACTAGGTGTTAGAGGGGCATTAGCATTCTACATCAAGCTCACAAGACCGTTCCGGAGATCTTCACAACTCTTTGTTGCGATAGCTAATGGGATGAAAGGCTTACCTGTTTCCGCCCAGTGCATCTCATTGTGGTTAACTTCCTGCATCAAGTTCTACTATGAGCAGGCAAAGGTGCCGCTTCCAGGGATAATTACAGCCCACTCAACCATAGCTCAAGCTTCATTTACAGCCTTCCTAATGAGAGTGCTTGTGCAAGACATCTGAAGGGCTGCCACCTGGTCATCTGTTCACACCTTCACGTCCCACTACACCATCGTCCAGCAGGTGTGGGACGACGTAGGCTTCAGTAGAGTGGTCCTGCAGGCAGCTCACCTGTAACTCTGGCCCACCTCCAGGGTATTGTTTGAGTGTCACCTACAGTGGAATGGACATGAGCAAGCACGCAAAGAAGTTACTTACCTTGTAACTGTTGTTCTTCAAGCATGTCCATTCCACGCAGCTCACCTGTAACTCTGGCCCACCTCCAGGGTATTGTTTGAGTGTCACCTACAGTGGAATGGACATGAGCAAGCACGCAAAGAAGTTACTTACCTTGTAACTGTTGTTCTTCAAGATGTGTTGCTCATGTCCATTCCACGACCCACCCCCCGTCCTAGCTGCTGGAGTTGACGGCGGGAAGGAACTGAGGGGGCATAGGGCCGGCAGCGCCTCTTATATATAGCATGTGCACGGGGCTCCAGGGGGGCGCCGAAGCTAGCCCTACAGGTACTGCTAAAGGGAAAAAAGTTCCGGTAACCGTGCACGAAGGCTCACACATGCCTACAATGGAATGGACATGAGCAACACGTTTTGAAGAACAACAGTTACAAAGTAGGTAACCATCTTTTCACTTGCTACACACTTATATGGAGATCAAATTACCACTTGCCTTGGTTGTGCTGAGATTTTATAGTGACAGAGCCATCTTTTGTTAGCTATCTCATTATGAAAAACACATCATTTTTGTCCCCTACTGTAGACTTGGCCAATGGAAATTGCAGGCTTCAGCACCCCTCAGGATTTCATTTGAAGGCTTTCACTGGGAGCAAAGCATGATTTTAAACTGCAGATTGGCTTGGATTTTACTGGAAAAACTGATGAAAGGAGTGAATTGCAGTGAGCTGGGAAGGATGTCATGCAGATATTTTAATCCTCTTTCATGTTAGGTTTAAGAAATGGCAGCATGTTCGCATAAATAAATGTGGAAAGCTCGCTGGATTTACGGCTGCCTTTGACGAGACAGTAACTCCCTCTCTTTGTATGCAGACTTGATCCATTTTACACTGTGTAAACAAGACCCCTGGTGTGAGTGGGACTCCTGTCACCATCCCATATATTATTACATGCTCTATTTTTAGCAACTAGTATGCGAGTTCATTTGATGTCATTCCAGTATGATTTGCTCTGCTATGCCAATCACATGGCTGCTATTCCCAGAGGGGTGGATGGTGGTATAGTCGGGGGCTACAGAACCAACACTAAGCTGTAATTAGCTGCTTCTGCTCCGGGTCACAGTGGTCTTTCCACATGACAATTAGGAGGTAAAATTAGAATCGGAAGAATCTGACTCACATATTTAACCCTGTTACAGAAATGGAATAAATAGTTTTCATGCAGCCACTACAATAACATGATCTATCCGATGCTAAATGTAAATTTAAATGTAAATGTAAATGTAAATTTAATCCTGCCTTTTGCGGTGTTACATTAGAATGCTGCTGCTGCAGGTACTTTGTGTGTGCTCCCCGTTCTGTAGCATTGATGGATGCACTACAATCAGTGAGTGGAACTGAGAAGGAGAGAGCGAACCATTCTCTCTTGCGCCTTTGTGTATGGTTTTCACTTTAGCTGACTTGGTGTCCTGTGAGTAGCTCAGCTAAAAAGAGTTCACAGTAGCTAGTTTCCAAATTGTATTTGGAAAGCTAATGCCACAGAAGGTTTACTTAGTACAATGAACTTTGAAGTGGAAAATGAAAGGGATCAAGTAGATGTAAGATGATGAGGGCAAACAGACACTGAAGGAATTGTCATGTACTCTTATTCTCATTGTATTAGTGTAAATCTGTCAGTAGTGCACACTGAGAGATCCCATAAGAATAGTTTGATAGCATTCTGTTTAAATCATCCTAGTTAAAGTTTAAATAGATCTCTGTTCCAATTTGTGGAGAAGCCATTTCCTTCTAGAAAACAGATTATTTCTCTCTGCTGTTCCACTTAGTTTCCCATCTGAAAGTTAGTGGAAGCTGTAGCATGGCTTGTGTGGCTGATTACAGCCGAGAAGAAGGCTTACAATCAGACTTGTTTCCTTTCTAATTGCAAACTTTAAAAACAAAATGATTTTACACATCCTACTAATGGTTATAAATAGCTGCCATTCAAAATAGCCTAAGAGTGATACAAACAGCTTGCTTTAATGTGGCAGCTTGCAGGCAGGTTATAACCACAGTAAGCAAGCAGGACTTGTACAGTGGTACGTTGACATCACACCAGCACCACTAGAATATTGTGCGTTAATACTGCAGCGATAGATTTTCACCAGGGGCACACAACTATGTTCCTGTAGCAAAGACCATGTCAGGAACACCCTGCCTTGTTTATGTAGCATTCTGCATAAGCCTTTTTTTTGTTTTTTCCAGCAAGCCCTTCCCGCCATAGTATATCCGAGTGGAGGATGCAGAGCATTGCCAGAGATTCGGACGACAGCTCAGATGATGAATTCTTTGATGCATATGGTATGTGGAACCAAAATGGTGATCAGTTGTTTTATCTTCTTAGAGGGTGGAGTTGGGAGGGGAGCCGGCAGGAAGACCTTCTGCCTTGCTTGAAACTCAGTTGTTTTCTAATTAAGGGTTATATGCTGCATTGATGTAGCACCTCAAAAAATTCAGAGCAGCACCCAGCAGACTATTTAATTTAACTTGGCAGTTTTTCAAGTTTAATGTAATCTGTCTGAATTTTTTTAAGATGAAATGCTCTTGAGTTCTTTTAACGTATGGAACTTTGTTTTATTTGTTGCGAATGCACATGGGTGAAATTCTGCAATTCTCTATACAAGCTATGGATGTAACTCTTAATATTTCTGATTCAGCATGACTGAGATTATTTTCAAATAGCCAAGTGGTAAAGTTCATGACAAATAGAGTCTTGCCTGGGTAAGAAGAGACCCCAGTTTGCCTTTATTAATAGTCCTTTTTAACACCTTGTATGCCGGCATGAAGAAGTGCAAAGGTGAGTGAAGGGAGGTACTTTCAATGTCAGAGTTCATCAACATTGAAGTTTGTTTCCTGTAAGAATTCCTGAAGTGTTTTAGTATGTTATAGCTGTCTCCACATATTACCTAAAAGGAAGATGTTCTGATCAATAGGACTCGTATTATATATTTCACTTATTTATTCAATAGTATTTATTAAGTACTGACAATTTGCTCAGCATGGGTACAAAGCACTAAATACTGACACCCCCTTACCCAAACAGCCTTCCAATCATCATCTGACAAGCTGGCTAACTTGCAGTGCTGGAGCTGGCAAATGAAGTTGCTGGTACCATTTTGTAAATAGTTTTCCATTTGTGTTCAACCTTAGCAAGTAGTACAGCTGAAGTGATATACTCCAGAAAAGTTTTGATATCAAATATTTATGAACACGCTCCAGTTTTTCAGGCTTTCCTTCAAACATTTTTTTGTGGGAAGTAGAATCATAGACTCATAGGGCTGGAAGGGACCTCGGGAGGTCAACTAGTCCAGTCCCCTGCACTCATGGCAGGACTAAGTAATATCTAAACCATCCCTGACAGCTGTTTGTCTAACCTGCTCTTAAAAATCTCCAATGATGAGGATTCCACAACCTCCCTAGGCAATTTATTCCAGTGATTAACCACCCTGCCAGTCAGGAAGTTTTTCCTATTGTCCAACCTAAACCTCTCTTGCTGCAGTGTTAGCTTCTTGTCCTGTCCTCAGAGGTTAAGAAGAACAATTCTTCTCCCTCCTTCTTGTAACAACCTTTTATGTACTTGAAAGCTGTTATTGTGTCCCCTCTCAGTCTGCTCTTCTCCAGACTAAACAAACCCAATTCTTTCAGTCTTGCCTCATAGGTCATGTTTTCTAGTCCTTTAATCAGTTTTGTTGCTCTTCTCTGGACTTTCTCCGATTTGTCCACATTTTTCCTGAAATGGGACGCTCAGAACTGGCCACAATACTCCAGTTGAGGCCTAATTAGTGTCTAATCAGCGAAGTAGCACACTGCTATAGAGTTGTGACCTGTAAGACTGCAGGTTTGTGCAGGTTAAGTGGCTGCTTTGAGTACAGGTTGGGTCAGGGTTTGAAGCCCTAAGTGTCACCTTTCCAGAAGTCAGGGCTATTTATTAACTTATATAGCTTCTGTAACAACTGTACCTCAGGGCTTCACCAGAGCAATATAAACATATGAAAAGAAGTGAGTCATCCAAACTACCTCAGAGCTATCCACCGTGCATTTTACGTTTAAAACATTGACTAATAGAATCTAGAGGTGGACCACACCTACTTAAATCATCTAGCTCATCTGCTGCCAATACAAAATTCCTCCCTATTCTGCTTTGGCTGCGTCCTGTTCAGTCTAGGATGAAACATGTGCTTAATTTGATTGGGGTTTTTTTTTTTGTTCACAACTCAAATGTTTTCGACAATGTGTATTGAGGCTACTCTGTTTTTTGGTTGGCGACAACCTGCTACGCCCTTTATTGCAGACCAGACAGATCTCTCAACTGCCAACTGCATTGGATTTGTGAATATGAAATGAGTGTTTCTTGCAGTAAATACTGTAAGAGACGCTTGCTAGGACAGTAGAGCCAATGACAAATTCAGCTCTTCGAGTGCTTCCTGTATCCACACAGATTTCCTTGCTGAATAGTGAGTGTAATCTGAGCCTATAAAGATTTTTATCTTGTTAGACTTTCCACATGTTCTCAGTCACTGTCATGTTCTGGTAATATCTACACTGTAATAAATGCTAATAACAGGAGTAATATCCCATTTGGTGATCATTTAAGCAGCAGTAAGACCTATAATTAAACCTCTCAAGGAAATGAGTTCAATATTTAGATTAAGTTGCTGTAGAAGCTTTGAATTTAATCTCCCCCTTTTTGTTCTCTATCTATTTGACACAGACAGTTTCTCTGATATATTCCTGTTGGCAGAGGTATCGTGTAGTGCTACCTATTTGTACATTCTGTCTGTGCAGTGAAATCAGATCAACTCAAGTTTTACTGAGGTTGAAAGAATTAAATGGCATGTTGACATGACCATTTCCAGATCGCTGTCTTTTATGGTTGAGGTGTTATTAAAAGTGCTAAAAATAAACAGTCTTTGTGCAGCAGTGCATTCAACCCCATTTATATAACCCTTAGCTGTTTATCAGATTTTCTAAAAAGAATAGCATTTCAAAATCTTTTTGTTCCTGATCCAAAGAACCTTCCAACTAATGAGCTTATTAGTAGCTGTAAAGCAACAAAAAAGAGAGAACCCCAGCCATGACTCTGAAGATTACAGCTTTTACATCTTGGAGACAGCTGTAATTGCAGTCATTTTTATGTTTATAAGTCTTAGTTAAATTTACCTCGTCCGAAAAAAAAATTGCTAAGCATAGAACAATAAATACAATTAAAAACAATTAGCCTTCAATGATCAATATGATTTCAAGTCAGGGTTACATAAAAGTTCAACAAAAGCAGTGTTTTTTGTGCAGTTTGGAGGAGCCATTAATTGGTTTCTGTGCCATGTCAGAGAGGCGTGCCCAGAAGTCAGAGATGGTCTGCTAAAGAATTGGCCTCTGACTATGGTCAGTCTACAAGGTGGGGGCTTTGTTAGATGAAAGAAGAATTTTAGAATGATGATATTGATATAGCTCCTGTCATCTGATGAGCTCATTGTTCTTAACAAATAGCAATGTAATGCAGGTGAACGTGGTATGAGGCGTGATGCTTGCATGCTATCTGGTAACAAGGTCAGATTTGCTTTGCTGCCATTTCTTTTGAGTGTGGACAAGAAATTCTAAGCAAGTCACTTACTAACAGTGTTTAATTAAACCTAACCCTGCAGATAGTTGTGCTTGACTGAATAATGGCGATAGCTTATAGGAAGATAACTAGAACACAGCAAATCCAATAGTCTTTCATGCATTTGCATTTAAGAATTATAATATTTTTAATAGAGCAGATTTTGCTGCTCGGTTTTTACTAAGTCCCGCTCAGCAGTGTAGGAGAAACAAATATGCTCCAGCTGCCACGTCTCCAAACTGACGAAAGAAAAAGAAATCACTTAACTACTTCCTGGCTAACAAGCGCACAGATGTGTCGATAGAGGTGTTTGCTTGCCAAATCTGGCATTTTTCAAAGGTGATTTGAAAGAATTTTTCACGTGCTCAGAGTTCTGGGTTTCTTCCATAGCAAACTGTGATGTCATTATCACATACTTAAAACATTTATGGGGGCCCATGGCCATGCTATCGGAGTACATGTTACCAACTTAAAATTGCATGCTGGACCTTGTCCAGGAATGAGGAGCCATTGCACCGTTCCCTCATTTAGCTCACGTGCTTAGAGTGATACCCTTGGGCAGGTCTACACAGTAAGCTTTTGCCAGTATGGTAATGTTGGCAAGGGGTGCAAGTTTTTTAAACAATTTTTTTGTATCAGTAAAGCCCTAGTGTAGATGTAGTTACACCAGAAAAAATGCTTTTGCCTGTACAGCGTATTTCCTTGAGGGGTATAAGCTATACCAACAAAAGCACTCTTTTGTCAGTATAAGCTGCCTATACTCTAGGAGAGTTTGCCAATCTAGCTATCCTGGCAAATCTTTCCTAGTACAGACTAGGCCGAGTGCCCATGATTTCTAGCCCTTGATGAGTGTGAAGTACAAAGCCTGTGCGAAGTGGGTATCTCGCCGGTCTTCCTAAATGTGACCAGGTTCAAGCTTAGATTGATTCAAATGTATTAATGCCTAAAATAGCTTAGGGAGTTACGTTCCCTGTATTACTTACGTTGTTTTTAGATACTCATGGTGTTGTTAATAATGATATTTAGCACTTTTTAATCCGAAGATTGCAGAGCTAGACAAACAAAGTAGCTAAGCTTTCTAATACCTCTGGAGATATATATGGCAAATGTAGGGATTGCTTCACCCATTCCTAAAATGCAGCAACTCCTCAAGTGGAACATGGGGGCTGTTAATTATTTATCTTTTGTATTACTGTAGCACTTAGGTGCCCTAATCATGGGCTAGGACCCCATTGTATTAGGTTCTGTACAAACACAGAACAAAAAGATGGTCCCTGCTCCGGTGCTTAAAGTATAAGTATAAGATGAGACAACAGACTAATACAGACAGGGAGCACAAGGAAACAATGGGTATGTCTACCTGGCAAAAAAAGAGACCAGCAGTGAGTCTCAGAGCCTGGGTCACCTGACTTGAACTTACAGGGCTAAAAATAATAGTGTAGACATTCAAGCTCCGGCAGGAGCTCTGAAAACCAGTGGTGGGGAGGGTTATCAGCCAATTTTTAAGTCTTCAGTCATATTGACGTTGTAGATTCTACCTGTGAGTCATACAGCTACAGTACATGTATCGATGCCATGCCAAAAGCCCTAGACCATTGTGACACCAGAGGTAACTCATCCAGTCACCATCCTTACTTTACAGCTAACTGGCATACAACAGCTTTATTGGTTGTATGAGGGAGACTGCACATATGGTGGATTACGAGACCCAGCTGCCACACCCGTGTGACAGCACGAGCTTTCAGCTACTAGTAGATTATACAGACACCACATTTAAACATTAGCTTGATTCAAATTGTAATGAGGTTACACAGAATTAATAAAGATACAATTTTATTTATAAACATACTGCGTATAGTGTGCATGTGTGCACACATACATGTCTGCACACACATGTATACAGTGTATCATCAAAATATTTTTTTTCTGTCTTTAAAGAGGACTTGTCCGACAATGAAGAGGTTTTCCCAAAAGAAATCACCAAATGGAGTTCAAATGATCTCATGGATAAAATTGAAACCCCAGAGTGTGATGTCCAGGGTAAATTATTTCTTTTTACTTAATACTGTACATAGCATTTTTTTACAATCACTTAATTTAATCTTCATGACCACCCTCGAAAGCAGGTAAAATTTGTTACCCCCATTTTACAGGTGGAGAAACTCAGGCAGAGATAAGTGACTTGCCCACGGCCTTGGAGATAGTCAGTATCGAAGCAGGGTCTCAGATCCTCTCTCTTACATTCCATTCCAGTTTGATTTCTTACTATGACAAAAAGAATTATCTGATCAAATGATTAAATGCTCTGGTGTGGTCTTAAATCACCCATACGTTCCTCAGACTTTTTAACCTCTTCTTCCCCCTTGCTCCCTCCCCACACAACAGGAGTTTCTATTATGAGAAGGTTTAGCTTTCTCACCTATATCCTCCTCATTTGATAACATCTTCCTTTCTAAGCCTTTTTGAAGTTCTGAAAAGAAATTGACTCATCAAGTTAGGCTGATACACCCAGTGATAAGGTGAGGTAAAGATTACATTCATGCTTTCTTGAGCTGAGTAAATCCACTCATACAGGAGCAGGGCAAAGGGCATGTTCCCATGTTAGAGTTCAGACAGCTTCTTCCATGCTCCTTGCACCATTGATTGTTTCTAATAGCTGTGCAAGATATCTCCCCCTGCAGCTCTTTAGTTGCTTGTGAAGAATATGTGGTATTGTTATCTCCTTGATGAAGAGAGAGCTGGCCAAATTCAGACTGTTGTTAGCAATTTGCAGTTCCATTTCCTTCATACCTGCTCACACAAAATCTAAACTGAACCCATTTTTTAAAACATGTGCTGTGTCCTTTAGTTTCCATGTTAAGGAAGAGAGAGAGAGAACTACTAGGACACTTAATTTGATAGCACAGCTCATGGGTTCTCAACTTGGGAGGTCACCAAAAAGTGTTGGGATCACACACACCCTGTCTTTCCAATCTTGCTCAGTGGGAGAGGGAATCTGGGAGAGGGATCCCAATGTGGATAAAGTTGAGAACCACTGCCACAGCTGATGCCATCATGTATACAGCTGCTGTTTGTAATGGAGTCTAGCTGTATTAACATTAGAAACCTCTTTAATTCCAGATGACTTGAATCATGAAACATCAACAGAATACCATGTTGGTTCCAGTGTAGAAAGGCTAAGCATCATGGAGGTAAGCCCTTAGACTGCATCAAAATAAAATCCCCTGTTTGTTTAGAAAATGTTGCTGGTGAAGTGATGGAGTAAATAGCACACTTCACTGCTGCAGATGTTTTTTATGTGATCCCTCTAGCATCTCTTTCATGGAGCTAGTTCATGACCATAGTTACACAGTTACTTCATTAAAATATCTACCTATGCAATGTTGTTAATAAGGCATAAAAAAACTACACAGCTTGTGAACTGGAATCAGAAAGTCCCTCAGCTGAAAGAGCAAGTGACCCACCCTTGAACTAGCCTAGCAGCAAACATACTCAGAGGTGGCTGTCAGTGCATTGTTCAGAAGCATGTTTGAAAATCACTTTCCAGCTTGGTTTAGAGATGGGTCCAAACCTGAGCCCTGGATAACAGCCTTGATGTTCTGGGAAGTTGTGAGCTCTCGTGGTTCAGGCTCATCTTTCATGGTAGCACAAAGTGAGGCGTGGGGATTTTTATTCCTCCCTGTAGAGAGACATGCAAGCTCAAATCACATTATGGACAAATCCTCCTCACCCTCCAACAAACACACCCTCTAGTTTTAGTCCAAAATGAACACGCACAGAAATGAGGTGGAAAACATCAACCCTGTTATTTATAACACTGTTAACAAATAGAGTGAAGGTGTAATAGAGTAATTCTAAAATCTGTGCATTACAAACACATTGTTCCTTATGGGGAGGAACAGCATTTTTATTTTACAAGTTTAACAAGTCTTAATTACCCAAGAGTAGTTGTATTTCAAGAAACGTGTCTTGAAGTCATTTTCTAGGGCTTGATTGGATTAAAGAATCAAATAGCCCTTTCCATCCCTCAACTAGTTAGAAGTTCCTTGGGTTTCCTCAACTTCCCTTTACGAGCAGAAGTCATTGAACTTGGCAGGAAAGGCGCCTGCGGGCGACTGCTGATAAACCACCAGATGATGTGTGCTATGTGATTCATGGCATCTCAGAACACACGGGGAAGAACTACGCGCATAAAACATTTATTACTGAAAGTAAAAGCAATATTGATCTGATAAAACAGCTCCTCCCATGCTTTAGTCATGCACTTCCATACAATAATCCACTTTACAGATACCGTAGGCCAAAGTGAGTGGAGGTGCAAGTGGTGGTGTAAGTTAGAGACTAATAATAGTAATACTGAGCTCTTATACAGCATTCCAGCCATATACAAATTCTACTGAGAAAGGCGAGGCGCACATTATTAACAGTGAGTGTGATTAACCATGGGAGAGACTCCATCCCTTGAAGTCTTTACATAGAACCTGGATGTCTTTCTAAAAGATTCCGTAGTTCAGCTAGGCATTATGGGCTTGATGCAGGATCTGTTGTATGAAATGCTCTGGCCTGTGTTATACAAGCGCTCAGGCCAGATCAGTGGTTCTCAACCAAGGGTACGCGTACCCCTGGGGTACACAGGGGTCTTCCAGTGGGTACTCAACTCATCTAAATCAGTGTTTCTCAACCTTGGGGTTTGGTTAAGGGATGGGTTTAGGATGAAGGCAAGTTCAGGGCCAGCATTAGGGGGTGGCAAGTAGGGTAATTGCCCAGGACCTTATGCCACAGGGGCCCCACAAAGCTAAGTTACATGCTTCAACCCTGGGCAGCGTGGTTTGGGCTTCAGTCCCACCACCTTCAGCTTCAGATCCAGCTTCAGACAAGGCTCACAAGTGAAAAACAGGCTCAAATTTCACACTGGACTCTAAGTACACTATTTATATTACAATCGCTTTATTGTGTGATTATATGATGAGAATGAGGAAGTAAGCAATTTTTAGTAATAGTGTGCTATGACACGTCTGTAATTTTTGTCTGATTTTGTAAGCAAGTCATTTTTAAGTGAGGTGAAACTTGGGGTTGGGGGGGTACACATGACAAATCAAACTCCTGAAAGGGGTACAGTAGCCTGGAAAGGTTGAGAACTATTGGGCTAGATGACCAGAATGGTCCCTTTAGGCACTAAAATCTACACATCTCAAAGCATGTTTGAGTTGGGTGAGTATCACTATCCCCAGGTTACAGATAGACACGTCATCCATAGACTTTGGGTCCTCTGGTACTGGGTGGCTGTGGGGAAGAGCTTGCACTGTTATTACCTGTGCTGGGAAAAATTAGGACTTGAGTAACTCTACATAACTGTCAGTCTGGCACCTTTTCATGAGCACAAAATTCAGGGACATTGAATTCCATGAAAAGGATGTTCAGAGCTGACGTTTGGGTTAACCTAGTCAGTTGTGGAATGTAGCCTTCATTACCATACAGGGATAAAGTGTTAGTGCAGGACTCCTGCAGTGTTTTTGTGGAAATTATATGAGCGCACCTTAAATATATGTTGAATGTTTGGACCTGATCAGATGCAGTGAATGTTAGTGAAAGAGGAGATGGGACAGTGACACTCAGCACTAACAATAGTTATTATCCAGATCTTTAATAATATGCTGCAGGTTAGAAGGGATTATTTTGCACACACTTTTGTGGAATCAGCATTACCTCACAGGCATTTCGGGAAGAGAGAATCAAGTTTCTTTAAAGATACCCTCACTATAGGATTCCTTCTTGAGTTTGAAATCAATCGCTTCCCCACCGTTGTGTATCTTGAAGTGCACTAGTTACAGTTGTATGGATAGTGTGTGTGTGTTTTGCTGCTGTTGGGTAGGAATTGGACTGTCTCCTGGAGGGTCCTGTATTTCAGGGGCAGGGTTGTAAGTACATTGAGAAGGGCTGTGGGATAGAAAGAGCTAAACAAACATAAAATGTTGTTGGGGCAAATAACAAAGTACTTTCATTATATTTTGTTTCATTTCCTTTTAGGATGAATCAGTGCAGCCATTAATGCAGCCAAGCAAAATCCACGTCCTAATCTTGGTACTCCATGGAGGAAACATCCTGGATACCGGAAGTGGTGACCAGAATTCTAAACAAGGAGATGTCAATACTATCACAACAGTGTTTGACACAGTGATGAGGGTACATTACCCAGCTGCTCTTGGACACATTGCAATCAAGCTAGTCCCTTGCCCAGCCATCTGTTCAGAAGCCTTTTCACTGGTATCCAAGTAAGTTAGTGCTCCTTTATCTTGGAGAGAGGTATGTTTGTAAAATTTTACTCTGTTGTAGTGCATCTGTAATCAACACTATGGGGTATGCTTTGTCCTTGATGAGGACGATTCACACTGATGAGGGCTATACACACACTTTGAGAGCTCACTGTATTAATTAACTAGTAAGCCTTCCAGCTTCAATTTCGTACATGGCTGTAATTAACCCAGTAGCAATGCAGCCGGAGTGCCGCGATTGATTTATTCAAACCAATCAGATAAGTACTTAAACTTGAATTTACAGAGTTATTGTCCAAGGGTCATTCTGATCGTGTGTATTCTCTGAAGATTTAGGTTTAAGAGGAAAAGAAGTGTGTTTTCCCCAGCCCTAGGGTATTTCGACTAGCAAGAGAACACACTGCTTTTGTACTTTGAGATTTTTTTATAATCTGAAACGCTGATTGTGCTGGTTGCAATGGTGAACTTGTAATGCAAAGCTCTGTCTCTTTCATCTCCTCTCCTATATTCAGTCTCAGCCCTTACAGTTACGATGAAGGCTGCCTCTCCAATAGTCAGGATCACATTCCACTCGCTGCACTTCCTCTGCTAGCAACATCATCCCCACAGTATCAGGAGGCTGTAGCCACGGTAATTTTGAGAGCCAATCAAGTGTACAACGAGTTCATTAAATCACAAGAAGGCACATCATTTACCGGCCAGGTGAGTAAGCTGCTGTTTTTGGTAGCAATGAAATGAAGAGCAAGCAAAGCCATTTCCCTCTGAATCTCTGTTTTTATTAATCTCCTGTAAGAGCTGGAAAAGTTTGACAATGCTGGCTAGTTTATGAAAATGGTTTTTTAGGTTCTTTTTTGTTTTTAAGATAAAAGATTTTCCCTTATTTTACACTGTTTTTATTGAAGATTAATTTTTATAAAAAGAAAATGCAAATTAGAGCTAAAAAATTAAGCTGTAAAAATGTGATGTTTAAACAAAAGACACCATAGGTGTGGTGCATCTCTCCAAATGAGATGTAACAAATGCTCTTTATCTATTTTAGATATTCCTCTGGCCCCAGTTACTGTAGCATCTGAGATCCTCACAATCTTTAATGTATTTATCCTCACAGCATCTTGGGAGGTAGGGCTGAGCTGTTGTCCCCACATTACAGACGGGGAACTGAGCCACGGGGAGGCTAAGTGATTTGCCCAAGGTTGCACAGGAAGTTTATGAGAAGGGAATTGAACCTGGGCCTCCTGAGACCAGGCTTGTGCCCTAATCATTGGACCATCCTTCCCCTCTCTATATCACAAGTGCTTCTACCTCTCTCTGCCTTTTATAATCATGGATTTCAAGACCTCCCATGTGGGAAGAAATCATCTCAAATCCCTCCTCAAGCCAGACATGCTCCATAGCTGGAAACCTTCTAAGGTAGCTAATAGCCTGGTATAGAATAACAGCTGAATCAGAACTCACCCATCTCAGACATGATGGCCAATTATTCCATAACTACTTGGGCTAGCGAGAGAGAGCTTACCTGATTAAGTGGTGATACTGATAAATACATTAAGGATCTCGTGTTCCCCATTTCCTGGGATTAGATGCTTTATTCCTTGAGCAGGTATTTCTGTGAATTCAAAGTGAGGGGGATTGTTTTTGGTTTTTTCACCTCTGGTTGCTCTTTCAGGTCTGTTTGGTAGGGGACTGCGTAGGAGGAATCCTGGGATTTGATGCCTTATGTTACAGCAATCAGACTGTGTCTGAGAGCCAGAACAGCAGCCGACGAGGAAGTGTTGTGAGTGTGCAGGTAATGCAGCCTATCAGAAACCAGTCAGGAGAACCCTGTTAGCCATAGAACTTCCCCGTCCATCCCTAGTTCTGCCTTTAATCCTTCTCTATTCTACCTCCAGTCATCCTTCTTTTACCATGGCATAGCCACTAGGGAGGACTGGTTAGGACTCTGTCAGTGATACCATAATATCAGCTGTAGTCACTTATCTGCACGTAAGAGTGTATTTTAAAGAACACAGATTGTTTCTAATTTATTTAGGGCTTTCATCTGACAGACCAAAGCTCCATTTTCCAGTTTCATGGCAGGTGTGTGCACTCTGGGGTGTGTGCTTGTGTCACTAATGAGGTAGAATTTGCCCAACCCTGGCAAAATGGTGTGTTGTGTTGTATTGTTTTGTATTATACGTCAGCCTAATGGCTATAGAAATGTTGATTGGTTTTAGGTTTGAAAACCAGAAACTCCTTATAAAGTTAGTCTTTTTTAGTACATTTGTCAAGTGAAAGTTCATTGCAAACTAGGATGTTCTGAATAATCTTGTCAGGACTGTCAAACCACCTATTCTACCAGACAGTGAGACTGGAGATTCAAGTTGTTAGTGTCCTTTTTAAGCTTTTCAGTTGCACTATGAGGTCGGTAAAGTAGATAAAATTAAGATGTGCACTTAGAGCAGGTATGTAAGGAAAATGAGAGATAGATAGATTTGAACTGGAGCAAAGTAGGAGGCTATGGGATAGTTTGAAGAGGGAGGGTCTAATGTGGTTGTACTTCTGACTTCGCTGCCTGATGCATAGGCCTGTTTGTTTCAAATCCTAGGACACTGACCTCTTGTCTCCTGGAATAATTGTGAACAACAGTTACTGTTCCAGTGGCTCCAACCTGGAAGCCAGCAGACATCTCAGCAGAAGTAACATTGATATTCCTCGTAGCAATGGAGAGGATCCAAAGAAGCAGCTGCCTCGAAAAAGGAGTGATTCGTCAACCTACGAAATGGACACAATAAAGCAACATCAGGCATTCCTTTCAAGGTAAGATTTCAAAAGAACAGTGAGTCAGGAACGCCCAGGGGCAAGAGACATGCCTTTGTGCAGTTTTCATGTTGTTTTTTTAACCCCGGGGTTGGCAAGGTTGAGGAAAGTTGTTGAAGAAAATCAGATGTGTTCAGATTTCATTGGCGAGTGTGGGCTTTACAGAGGAATTACCAGCAGTTTTTACCATGTTGTGTGATTGTGGGGACAAAATTAACCAGGAGCTGCTGCTGTGTTGCATCCACATTATAATGTGTGGAAAACAGCCACAGACAAGTAGTATGAGGTTGGTGGTTGCTTTTTTCCCATGTTACTGCAGCAGGATGGAGTAAGTAGAATAAGTGTGTAACCGGTGCAGCTGAGGAGACAAGAGAACTTAGAGTCAAGTGTCATTTTAAGTTTAAGGAATCTATCAAAATTGATCCTGACTTGGCTGGCCTGTTGGTAGGAGAGATCCCTAAATGGTGGGCTACTTTGAGTCTGGATATGAACGCCGACCTTGGGCCCTTCTCAGGTTCATAGGGCCCTTTGCTACCTTTCCAGCAGCAGCCCATTGCCTGTCCTGTCAAGCAGGACCAATACTGACCCTGACACTGTTTGTTTAAGGAGCAGGATTGACTGGCTCTGAAGGGTGGTTCCAGCCAAGCCTCTGCCAGAGGTGCAGTGGAACCCTGAGAGAGGAAATGAAATGCTCCTCGATCCTCAAAGAATAGAGCCCCAAGTATTAGAGATGGAAAAGACCAATTAGGTCCCATCCAGTCCATCCCTGCTAAGCACAGTAGTGTCCCCTCCAGGTTCCTAGACTGAGCACAGCATTTCATTTACGTGCTGTAAGCTTTGGGGGCCCCCATCACTTCCCTTGGGAGACTGCTCCCCACTCCAACAGAGTTTGCGATGAGGAAGGTTTTTGTTCTTGATGTTCAGCCTGAATTTTCCCTTTTGTGAAATCTTTTCCATAACACCCTCCTGAATACGCCAGTCCATCGACTCAGCCAGAGGAAAGTGTTGTATATTTATTGTGTTGCCAGTGGAGGCAGCCAAAGCCGCCTCTGCCCTCTTTCTCCCCCCCAATCCCCCTCCAAATTAATATGTACCTCCTTCCTAACCAGGAAGCTTGTTCAGTTACATTAAAAGTCTGTTTCAGTTTCTTATTATATATATATCAGCTCTCAAGTAGCACAACACTGAACTTTTTAAAAGGTTCTCTAGAAAATCATGTAATTTATTATTAAGCATTTAATTACTTTCGTAGAGGATGGTCCTGTCACTACTTAGATACTGTTCAAGGAGCACATCTTTGAAGCAGACGGCTTCTCTCCTGGCTGCAGCATTTCCATCAGCATGTGGAATAGGAGAGTTCTCAACATTTTCTACTGATCCTTCCCTTTCATTGCCTGACAAGTGACGAGGCCAGTATGCAACTCCAAGCCACATTCTATTACACCAGCAAGGGTCCTCTTTCCATTCTGGCTTGGGTTCTACTCATGTCAGGGGCCCTTGACTAAAAGATTTACACAGGAGGGAAGGAATGAAAGTGAATGGCATTGCGGCACAGAACTGCTATATTAAAAAACATGGCTGCATTTAGGAAAACCAGGAAGCTTTTTTCAGAAGGCTAATAAAAGACAATCAGTCTCTTGTCATAGCTTATCAAGGCAGCCTCCTGTGTTAGACAGGCAAATGCTGGTCAAACCAAAACATATTGCTTTCTCCTCCTTGCTTGCTCTAGAAGCCAGAGGGATGTATCCTGGACTGAACTAAGGAAGATCTCCTTTTTTGGCATCTGGCAAGCAGCTTCCTGTTGACTTTGTAAAACGAGTGGTGGGCTCGGAGTGAGCCTAGGGATGCTGGCGGGTTCATAACGTTTACCGCTGCCTGATTGCTTATAATCAGCATATTACATTATTGACCCAATCTGCTTACACTCTGCTTATGATGATTGATTAATGAGCAACAGGGCATCCAGTACAATGTCCTATCACTACATAACTTTATCACTAGTATCAATGAAAACCAAGACATGATGTAACATGGTTACATGGAGTAGTGCAGAGATCTTGGCAGGAGAGAGACCCAAGTTTTCCTAATGAGCACCGTAAATGTGTCATTCAGGCAGCCTGGCATATGGCGATCTTTCCATTGGTGCCCAGTGCAGACTTTAACACATGCCAAAGACAGATTCATTTTCACTCGCGTGTCAGACTTCTTTGGGACAATGCCCAGCAAAGCCGGAGCATCATCTGGCGGGACAACTACCCTTTTATTTTTAAATTCAGTCCTTCTGCACAGCTACAATATTTCGGGTTGTGTTGTTTTTATATTACTGTCAATTAGATGACTTGCTATTCAACCCCATTGGATCTTGTCTAATTAACACAGCTGTTGCATTCTAAAGGGAGAGCAGGACAGTGTGAATTGCTTTGGGCGTGGTGGATTCCAGTTCCCCCTCAGATCTCATTTCCTTTTATTCCTGAAAGGGCTGTTGCGTGTCGACTAAAATGAGAAAAACTGTACCAAATGGTTTATTAGAATGTGTGTTCTGTTCCCCATTCCTGACCTGAGGAAGGCTGAAGGAAGGTGCTTGGAATGTAACAGAAATTGAAACTCATCTAGAAAATTCATTCCTGCCATAATTCCTGCCTGATATATGTGCCACCTGTCATTTTGTGTGTTCATTTGAAACAAGCTCCTAATGCACTGGCTCTTCTCTACCAGGGTGAACTTGTTACTTATCGTGTTGTCTTAGTTACACATAAGACCAACATGTTGCAGCCCAGACAGCTAAAACGGTTCTAATGTTACCAAAGGATTGTCCTTTTGCGCACACACTCTAACATCACACATCCTAGCAGTGCGACATTATGGAGCATTATTCATATCACAGAAAGGAAACGGGCTCATTTTAGCTCTCATTGCTGAACACGGTCTTGATGTTATTTGTGTGTATAGTATAAGAGAGTTTAGTGACTTGCTCTGGTTGGTAACCCAAACTCTAGACAGAGAGCTGTGTGTGTATTACAGAGAATACATGACAGTGGTACAGTGCAAAGGTTTTATTAGCGTCGGTCTGGAACTGCAGCCAGTGGAGGTACTGCCTCTGGGGCACTACCTTACCCACCACAGTGAGAAAATAAAATCAGAGTGAAACCAATTACCTTCTTTCCAACTGTGTGCACCATTTACAGCTGTTCGTTTGTCAGACTAGCCTTCCCAGATGAAGGATGCATGCCAGGGCAGCTGCCCAGTGTCCCAGATAACACAGTACGCACAGCCATGTTTCACGGGGGGCTCTAAGGCAACAGCAGTAGCAGGACTTCACAGCACAGTCTGGCAGCCACTGCGGTTCAGAAGTGCCCCTAATGAATAAGCACACGTTGCATGCAGGGCTAGGGCAAATTGCAGTGACCCACTAGAATTCTGCCCCAGAGCTTGGTTCAGCCTGATTCCATGCCAGTAGAACGTTTCTGTCGAACCAAGCTGTCAAGTAATTCATCGATCCCACAGATTTTTTCAGGGAAAATCTTTCAACTATTTTACAGAGAGCTTTAAAATATTCTGTTGATATTGATCAGTATTTTATGTTTTAATTCTTCCTGTTGTGATTCCCAGCTCACCCAGATAAGAAAGCTCATGTTTCTAACCCTGTTGAAGTTCCAAGAATATTGGACCTTACACTAGTCCTTTAAACCTGCATATTGCCCGCCCTGCACTTCAGGCCCATTGAATTTTGTAAAGAAATTAGACACTTTAGAGGGGAAAAGAAAACAAATTAAGGGAGAGGCTTTTTATTTTTTAACTGCAGCTCTCTGAAGTTCCTCAGGATGGGGCAAGGGGGGGGGTTAAAATGTGAATAATCATGACATGGGTTACTGTGCAGAATGCTGGTGAGGATGTCACTGGTGCATGATAAATGCAGTTTTATCACATAGTTGCTCAGTTCATCACATGGAAATCACCACTGTAGTACATGTGGTATAAATGTGTATATGTGTTAGAAAACTGTGTGGCGTGAAGTCAGTGCACAAGGATGTAGGAAACCCTCTTGCAGATTTTTATCTTTTTTTTTCTCTTTCCCCTCCCATTTTCTTTTTTCTTTCTTTTGTAATCCTCTAACATTTGTCCAACTTCCTTGAGGAAGAAATGGGTAAGCACAGTTCACAGCTTTTCATAGCATTGAGAAATAGAGTGATGAAAAGAAAAAATGATTAAAAGAATTCTTATGTTGACAAGAAGACAGACCATCATAACAGTACGCATAGTTGGAGTTAAGTTAAAATTGATTGTAAATGCTGTCTTTCACATGGTACTGTAGTAATTTCTGTTTGCTGTTGCTAGCATGCAAATCATTACTTCAGTAGTGGCAGCTGGCATTTTACTCAAACCCACAAAGAGCATATTAAAGATTGGATGAGTGGGGATAGGAATCCTAAAGATTGTAGCTGACTTGGAACTTGAATTTATAGGCTGGATAATAGCAGTGAAACAAGGGGACTCTGCTTTGATAAGGTAGCTCACTGGCACAGCTGATTAATGGACACATCTCCTTTTGTTAAAATAAGAAGAATTGTCTACACGATTAACCACAGTACAATCTGTGTTCATTTTTCTAAAAGAAGAAAGAATTGTGAACAAAATGTTGGCTTTTTACTCTATTTATTAATTTATTGTTGTTTTAGTTTACATTCTAGTGTTCTGAGAAATGACCCAGGATCCAGACGATCTAGTAGTTCCACTATGTTGGATGGAGGAAACCTTGGAAAATTTGAATTTGAGATCACTGATTTCTTCCTGTTTGGGTCTCCCTTGGGTCTAGTCCTTGCACTGAGAAAAACCGTCATCCCAGCTCTTGACAGTAGGTTTTGGCATGTACCAGTGGTTCCACTTCGTGGACATTTTAAATACCTTCTATTACAAAATGCTTTCGGAGTTGCAAAGAGGAAATCCAGTAATTTGGATGAGATGAACTGTAGAACATACTGTAAAACTAAATTATATAGGAATTGTTCCAGCATACATAAAGTACTAGCTAATCCTGTAAATATTGATTACACAATTTCTTTGTCAGTTAGCGCTATACAACAAAAATCTAAAAATATGCTGCCAAAAGTGATTTAGTAAAGAAAGTTCCAAAGAAACATCAATTGTCACATTTGACTTACAACTGGAGTGTGATAGAAGTAAGCACTCTTAAAGTCCTTTTTTCCCCTATTGGTGCATTTTGCAAGTAATAAATAACCTTTTAAATAGATTTGTACAAGCCTCACAAATAACCTTGTAATACTTGGGAGTTTTTTCCCCCCCACCCCCTTTTCTCCTTAGTCTTTCAGCTGAGGCCAGCCTGCCAACAAGTCTATAACCTGTTCCATCCTGCAGACCCATCTGCCTCACGCCTTGAGCCCCTTTTGGAAAAGAGATTCCACGTGTTGCCTCCCTTCAATGTTCCGCGCTACCAGAGGTTCCCATTAGGTGATGGCAATTCTGCTCTTCTGGGTACGTCAGTTTTTGTCTGTTGTCTGCATAAGGCCCAATGTCTGTGCTCTGGATGCAGTTGCTGCAGTCAGGGGGTGTTTTAACCATGAGGTGTACAGGATTGGCCTCATAGGGTTTAGCTTCTTTAAAAAGTTCCCAGGCAAGTGGATTTCTTTCTACAAATTCAACCCCTCACATCCAAAATGCCATTGTTGTCATTAGTAAATAATGCCTGCAAGTCACTGAGAGTCAATATGCAATGTCCTGTGTGTGTTGTTCTCCATTTTACATCCCAGTCAGCATTTGAGGTAGGAACAAAATGCATGATCAGCCAGGCTGAGAGTTAGGGACTTGATCTTTCAGGGGACTAATGAGGGAGCAGGGCAACGCCACATAATGGATCGTGTGCAACAAAGCAAACTGTACCCATGTGGGTGAAGCAAGCTGAGGGGACTAGGTGACCAGTTATAGCTAGCTGTGCATGGCACATTCTGTTGAAATGCTGCTGCATCCTTTGCCCATGCAAATGGCTCAACTAAAGGAGTAGTGTTCGGAAAGCCTTCTTTCAGTTCTTTTAATCTCCCTGTATGTAAGCCAGCAACAGGCCTCTTTCAGCATAACAAATTTGTCTATAGTAAAACCCTATTCATTCTGAAATCGAACGCAAGTCCCGTTTATTTCAGTGCATCTCACTGTGCAAATTTAAACTCTTGTTAAAGTAAATCTCCACTTGTTCTGGGGAATTATTTTCTCACTTTAAGAAGATTCCATTATGTATACTGTAAAAATATGGTCAATGATCAGTCTGAACAGCTACATAAGAGGATTTCCTTTTCTTCTGTTGTAAAAATGCCATTCCTATGCTTTCCTCTGACATTATAACTGTTTTAACTAGTAAGACAGTGAATTTAGGCATTATTTGGAAGACCATCTGTATTAGTTTCTATTCCTCTACTTGAAGGTTGTCCTTTATAGAAGACCCTGAACTGTAGTTGCAAGTGTTTGATTGTAATTGTTTGTATGTTTTACAGTTCGTGGCCACATGTTGGTTGTTCTTGTCCTTTTGTTTTCTTCCCCAACTGCTTCTAGTTGAGACAGTCCAGAACAACCCCATCCTCCTCGTGGAAAGCAGCCCATTGGTTGCTCTCCAGCGCCAGGACAGCTTCATGGAAACCAGTATACCTGTTCCTGTTCTGAATTGGCAAGATGTTTCCAATAAAAATGTCGTTTTTGCTGAGTGTGTGTAACCAACCCTTTTCTAGTGTCTTGTGTTGTGTACTTGGGGTGCTCCTTGGAGAATGCTCTTCCACCTCAGGGGGCTGAAAGTTTTGCACTGTGTATCTGACTATGACAAGTGAAGTACCTGCATAATGGTGTGTCCTTGTACAAGGGCCCCAAGCAAGAATGGGGGACCGCAGGCCACTGATGTGATGGTGGAAACTGAGCTGTGAGTTGTCTCCCCTTCTGCTGCCAGTGCTGGAGGGGGAGATTGAGTCCAGACAATGAGTTTCCTTTTCTTCTGGTCGAGCTACTGGAGAGGCAGTGAGTGGGTGAAAGGCTCCAGGCCCCCACGCTTGCTTGCTTTTACTTGAGGCCTGCCCTGAAAGCTTATGCAGTGTACAGAATCTGCCTTTGAAACTGACGTGTGGTTTTTGCTTGCAGTATGCAAAGTTTGCCAGTGCAGTCAGCACATAACTACAGACTAACTCACCCTATATTGTATGTCTATACCAGAAAGTGACCAGATATTGTCATGTCCCCAAAGATGCACATCTGATATTTAGACACTAATTTTGCATCATCTAAATAGAGTGGACAAAGCTTTCAGAACCCAGAGGTGGTTTCTTATTTGATTTTTCAAATAATTTCTGCTTTAAAAACAAGTTTGGGTTTTGTTGCTATCAAAAATGCTGCATGGCCATTTTTTTCTCGATTACAGCCGATACCATGTCTGCCAGTTAATGATACTTTCAACTTTATTTATTTTCTCTTAACTTTTTTTTTTTTTTTAAACTCTTTCCACCCCTTTTAAATATGCCTCATGTGATCCTGCAGCTCTGATTCATGTCTGTGCTGAATGGTAATTTCAGAACAGCAGCACCTCCCATTGGTTACACTGGATAGAAGATGATGCAGGGAGAGATTTTCAAAGCTACAGATGGATGTTAGGTGCCTAATTGCCATTTGTGCCTTTTGAGAATCTTTCCCCCAGTGTTTTCTAGAAAGGGCAGGGGAAAGGACACTACAGTATTGCCTACGATCACTGTCCAGTTCACTGATGCAGGGTCACTTAGCCTGACTGACCAAGACTATGCATGTAAAAGACTCTTCTCCCGTCTTCCGGTGTCTCAAGAGTTTAATGTAGCCTACTGTGCTCATATCTGACTCTACTAACAGGGTTGCAGGTGAATTTTCAGGACTAATAAAAGGGTGCTTAAGCCTTTCTTTCTGTTGCTTTTGAAATTAAGGGTGGGATTTTCCAAAGCACTCAGCATTGCCCACTGACTTCAGTGGGAGCAGAGTTAGGCCAATGTTAAGCATTTTCTTTAAAACACCACCCAGTTTTTTTTTTTAAACTGCTGAGAAGAACTTGCTTCGATGCCACACCAACACAGCCTGTGTATTCCTTTGCAGCCTAATGTGCTACATTGAAATAGCCTGTTCCCTGACTGCACACAACCCTGACACCCCAAGGATTTAACTCAGTGCCACTGGTGTATTAGGATTGCCCAAATCTGGTCATTTGGTGAGAAGCAATTACTGAGCGCCCTGAACAATAAGTCTAACAATGAAGAGGTGTGGCATTTGATTATGTATTAAAGCTTCCATGCACCCCAGAGTTGGAGAGCACAGGATTTTCTTCTCTCGCTGCCCTTTGCTCACTTTGGAACTACAATAGAACCTTGCTTTTGCTGGCATAAGTGCTAGTGTAGACAAAGTCTAAGTCTTGATTACTCATACAAAACACATGACCAAATCTTTAGCATCCAAAGTGCATTTAGGCCAATATAATCAAAAACGGGGACCTAAATCTGTATCTAGAGACCTAAATAAGGGGCCTGATTTTCCAAGGAGCTTGTCACCCACAACACCCATTCCAGTGACTTATGCATCTAACTTTAGGTTCCCCTCAGTTTGAAAACATTGGCCTCTTAGCACATAGTTAAAATTACCTTAATTAGAACTAAATTGTACCCATCAAGTTAAATGAAACTGACCTTTTGTTGCTGCATTATCCTTACTTTTTTAAAACTGCAAAATGTTAGTAATTTATATTGAGTGATTTGTAATGCACTGAGTCTGCCAGTCACTTGTGTGAGTAAACGAGATCCTATATTGAACCGTCTAGGATTTAATTTGTAAATCACTTTCACAATAGATGGGATTTCAGCTTGACACACTAGGCAGCGCTCTTGTATTGGCATGGTTGAAAGTTGGTCCTTGCTACCTGTTATTCTCAGCTGCAGGTGGGAAGAAAAGTGTCCCCAGCCCTTTGCGTGACAGTTTTGCAAAAGCAGGTGTGTGCGCCTTGGGGTTAAATAATTTCCTCTGAGGCATCTGGCATTGGTGTAGGAGTCAGGATACCAGGCGAGATGGATCATTAGTCTGTTTTACTGCAGCAATTCTGTCAATTTTTACAGCCTGGCAAACTTCCTGAAAATAGGATTCTGCCCATGCTTTCTCTGCACACCTTTGATTGTGGGCCTGATCCTGTGAGGCACAGGGGTCCTCAATGTAGTTAGCTCAATAGCAAGCTGTATAAATGCCATTGAAGGTGGAGGGTGGAAACTTTAATAAGATCCACTTCTCTGACCTGGTCTTCATGAGGAAAAATGGTTGAATTTAGGTTGGGCAGAGCTGAAACATGCTAACCAAGCCTGAGCTGAATTCTATGTTTTTTCCCCTACTATAGTGCAAGGTAAGAGCTTGATTTAAAAAAAAAATAAAAATTTTTAAGCTAGGCTCCAGCTGAAATTGAGCTCAGAATGTTACCCTGTATCTCCACTAGGGAAAAAAGTCAGGCTTAGCTAGCACGTTAGCTGAACCCAATCTGCACTCAGCGCTTTTCCGAGTCAGGCTAAAATCTCTGAGTCGGAGAGACTGCACAGCTGAGCCCTGCCATGTGTCTGCTGACTTAATGGAGAGCTGCTCAAATCACTCATTCTCCAGGCCCTGTTGATACATCACTCTTTTTATTATAGTAAGACTGCGGGCCCCAAAAGGCACTGTAGAAACACATAGTCAGAGGCAGCCCCTGCCCCAGAGCACTTACAAGCTAAATAGACAAGCCAGACAAAGGGGAGGAGGGAAATAGATCTACAAAGGGGAAGTGGCTTGTGAAGGTCACACAGTAAATTAGTATCAGAGCTGGAAATAGACCCCATGACTTGTGTGTCCTACGCCAGGGTTCCTGTCCACTGGACCACACCAAATCTCTATTCAGTGCAGAACAGTAATCAGCTCCCACACTTGACTTGTGCCTCTTTTCAGAATGTGGCTTCAGTGTGTTTCCTTTCTAATCTTTCATTGAAGATAGTGCCTGTACAAGCATGAGACGTGCAGCAGTACAGACACTGTGCAGCAACCTTCATAGTTCGCAGCTCAATGCAAAATGAAAAGAGGGACATGAGGGGAGCGTACATCAAAGGAGAGGGTGACACTAGCAGAGGATCTTTCAGGCACAACTCAGACAGTGTCTGAAACACATAGAGGCAGGGTCAGACTCCAACTGTGCCATAAACACTGACAGTCCATATGGCTTTAAGTTGATCAGCTTGTAGTCTTTATTTCCTGCAATGCACTAAAGTGTTTTACTAGCATTTAACTCCAGGTTCTACTGCTTTCAGACATTCTCTTTCCCGTCAGAACAGCCTAGTTCACGTCATTTCTAGGCCAGGGCCCATGTTAATTGCAAGTATCAAAGACAGCACAAATTTAGAGCTCTCGCGGGTCAGTAGCACTAGGCATATAGGCTTCTTGCATCAATATTGAGATGACTCATTAGTGCAGTTGCTAATAAAACGCCAGACTGACCATATATAAGGATATTTAATTTCTAGTTAGATCATTTCCCACACAGTTGAAATTAAAAATTTACAGCTGACTTTTCTTGCCGGGAAGGGGAGGTATTTTCCTCCTTGTTTTGGTATTTTATGCCTGCTTGCACAAAGTCAGTTAACAGTTGTGAATAAAGTTCAGATGCCGATATTCTGATTCTCCAGTAACGGGCAGCAGTGTAGAACTTTAAGATAAAAGTAGCAAACTTGCTTGATTGCCATGTCAGCTTTGCATTCTGTTAGGTATGTTGCACTTTCAGTACATGGTTTCTTTAAATTGAGGTTCTCCGTGTGCATCACAAACATTAATTAATTCACCTTTTCAATACCACTGTAAGATGGGTAGGTATTGTTATCAGCAAATTATAGGTAGGAAAATGAGACCCAAAAGTTCTGTGGCTTTGAGCAAGTCACAGCAGATCAGTGGAACAGCTGGGAAAAGAACACAGAAGTCACCTTTACTCTCATCTGCTGCGCTAGCCACTAGGTAATAATTTGCTTTAAAATGTATTTTTAATTTATAGTTTTTCTCTCAGAAAAGCAGGATTGTCCAATAGGTCCGCATACATCTCACAGTTTTTCAGTTATATGCATTATAGAGCTAATTTCCCACTAATACACATACACACACACATTCACTCCACGTAAGCGTGATTTTTATTCCTCATTCCCCTTGTGTTTAGTTCCTGAAGGATAAGGCTAAACTTTTCAAGCCTCGGGGCCTAAAGTTGGGTTTCTAAATCCAGATTTTAGGTACCTAAATGAAAGTGGCCTTATTTGCAAACAGGGTGAATGTCCCCAAATCCCATTGAAATTACTGGGAAATGTGAGTGCTCAACACCCATGCTACTTTTACTGAGGAGCCTAAATATGGACTGAGGCCTTTAGTTTCACAAATGGTGGCTGTATTTTTTAGTAACTACAGGTATGTCTGCACCGCCTGTGGAGACGTAATTACGGTGTGAGGAGGCAGACCCAAGCTAGCTTTCATCAAACTAGCACAGCTAAAACTATCACAGACGTAGTGGCACAAATCCTGGCGCAGGCGAGCAACGCGAGTATGTACTCAGGGTTTCAGGTGGGCTGTACAAGCCCCCTGCCTCTGTCTTCATTGCTCTTACCTGGGCTGTGTAGATTGAAACTAGTATGGGTGTGTCTGCCTGAGCTGCACTCACACCTTGGATTGCAGTGTAAACGCACCTTAAATACAAGACCAACATGAAGACCCACCTGGCATGACAGCTCCCCTTGGAAATGTTCCCTTTAGTTTGAATGATGCTATAAAACCAGTGTCTCCCAAATTAAGATTTTTTCCCCTTCCCCCCATTGTTTTGGCTAAACATGAATATATAAAGCTGAATATATATATATACAGCTTTATATATTCACATGTGTCTGAATGACACCCGTTCTATTCATGTTGCTCAAGCAAACCTCTCCTGGTTTGGTTTATACTGATTCTTTTGCTTTGCTCCATCAGAGACGCTAGACCCCAACCCTCCTTTTGCCTGCGCTGGTCTTTGCTTTCTTTTCAAAAGAGAACCGAGATTAAATGTTTTTGCCTCCAATCGCTTTGAAAGGTTTTGCATCTGAAAGCCAATCCTTGCCTTGTTTGCCTCCTTTTCGCCTCTTGATTTTGTCTTGCCTGGTCTCTGTCTGTTGGTCTAATATTTTGATTTTCCTGTTTCGACTTCATAGCAGATGTTGTTCAGTCTCATGGTGCAGTCTTCATGGAAAATGCGTCCCTTTCTACCCCCATTACAACCCCTCAGTTCAGGGGATTCCGGAGGCCCAGTGAGATCAGCATTGCCAGCCAGGTCTCAGGAATGGCAGACAGTTACACTGCTTCCAACATAGCTAACAGTAAGTGTTTCGCACCCTCCAAGGTTTCTTCTCACTCTAGCACTAAAGCAGTAGCACCACACACCAGGCTGGCCTCTATGTGTAGACAGCCCCATAGACTTGTTCTGTCTTTATTTTGTGTGTGTTTTTAATGTATAGCTGTGGTTTGGAGTTAGCCAGCGTATGACTCCAGGATCCTTCGAACACCATGCTGTGCCATGCTGTCAGATACAGCGGGGTGGGGAGAATAGAATGCAGCGGGTATTTCCTGCTGTTAACGGTGCTTCCTGGTGAGGGTCAGTCATAACACCTGCCAGTCCTCCCCTGTTGCTTCCTAAATGAAGTCTAGTAATAGCAGGACAGAACATCAGACCGCATGGCCAGCAGCCTTCTTTGAAATGCATTTTGCTCTTGTTAAAGGAAAACAGCTCCCTTATCTATTGGAAAGCAAAAAAAAAAATATAGCACTCTAATCCATTGGAATGCTGATCCCTGCCTGAGTAGCAAGAGGAATATACACACTTACATCTAAGAGTGGTGGTGTCACCCTTTATTGTTATCTAGATATAGGAATGCAATAATTTGTTTTATTGGTGTTACTGTCCTGTCCTTTGGAATTGGGGTGTGAATGCAATAGTTCAATAGACTTTCCCCCCCCATGGGAAAACTGATCAAGTTTGCATCTTTGAATCTGATGTCTGCAGCAATGGTGGTCCCTTGTTCCAGACATTCCTGGTGACCTGTCGGGCTGTTTGTCCTCTGAAGTTCTTGTTACAATAGTCGCATGTTTTGTTTAAATGTATTCTCCTGAAATACAGTGCTCCCTCCTTAGCAGGGGGTGCCAGACGACCATATGTAGGAGTTCAGTAGGTAGGATTTACAATGAATTCCAGCAATGATGAGCCAAACACTGCTGAAGACTTAGACAAGCTAAATTCATCACCAGAGCTGGGGCAGAACCAGAATGTCTGGGGCTGTTTAAATCCCGTATCTGAATTTGATGGCAAGAGCCCGTCTCTGCTTCTGTCTGGGCGCCTTGCAGCGAGGGAGGAGAAAGAATGTAATTGCTTGTCTGAGGCTATGTTTTCAATTATTAAGAAGAAGTTGGAATTATTCCACCTAAGCCCAATTTTATCATTGTCATCGACCTATGTTAATGCATCTTTAGGAAGAACAGATGCGAGCAATTATAATACTGTGGGCTGCCACTGTATTATGCATGTTGGAGTGATTATGGGCATAAATTGTTCATGTATAAAAATAATTGATAACCTTGAGCAACCATTGGCCCCTGTGCATCATTAAGGAATCAAATGGTACATCTATTCTTCAGTTAATAATTGTGATCTATACAACTGGTCTGTGATCAGCACTTTTTGATAAATAATGTAAGATCTGGTAGGTGACTCATTGCACATTATTTAAAGGTAACGTGCAAAGGAGAAAAATGGTTGTGTCCACCACCCCCTTTTTTGGGGGGCTGCTTTCTGGTTTTTAAAAAATGTTTGGGTGAGGAGAGAACTGAATTTTTTCTTGTTGTTGTTTGGTTTGTTTTATACGTCAGAAATTCAGCTCATTTCTTGCCCAGAGGATCTGGTGACTGGAGAATTAGCAAAATGATGACATTACAAGAGCCAAAGCTGAGCAACTGAGAATGGAAGTGTTTTTTAATCAGATTGAATTAAAACAAAAAATTGTCAAGGCCCGATTAACTTCAATGACTAAGAAATCTTTTGGAGAAAGGCAGGCTTTGCTAAAGATTCTTCCTCGTCCTCCTCTCAATTAAGCATTAACAACATACCTTCTCTGAGACCCTCAACAGATCAGCCAGAAAACCTAGACCAGCCCAACACTGACATTCCTGATTTTTCTAAGGCAAAAACCCAAAGAGAATTTAAAAACAAAAACAAAACTTTGAGAACCTGGAAGGAAGCCAAAAACCCCAAAGGCACAATCCCAGTTTTAAATGTACATTGTGCATGTCACCTTTAATAGTGGTTGGTAAAATAATCATAGTGTACAGTAAAATGTTTAGACTGGGATGCTCAACAGAGCCCAAGGATTGTAGGTTCCTGACTCTCATTGAAATCCACCTAACTCCCTTCTGTGTCTTTGACTAACTCACCTTTAAGCAACAAACAAGGGGGGCACCTTCCCTTCTGGATGTGTGCAAGTACTGCCTCTGGCACTCAGCCAAGTGCAGGGCGTGGTCTGAGCTCAAGTTTGGAAGCCAGGAATTCCCAAATCCTCATCCTGTCTCTGATACTGACTCACTCTGTGGCTTTAGGCAAGTCTTGGAACCACTCTGCCTCAGTTATCCCATCTATAAAACAAGGATAATGCATGCTTTCCCTCCTCATGGGCATGCTGAGAGGATGAATCGGTTAATGCATCTGAAGAACTTTGAATATGAAGAGTGCTATATAAGTGCCTAGTGTTATTAGGACTCGGATTTCTGCATGCACCCGTGTGTATGCCCTGTAATATTTTTATGCATATGTCTTGTAGGGGTTGAGTAGCTTCTTATTTTCTTTGGCCAGATGTCAGTGTGTGGTGGGAATAAACTACTTGCACTTTAACAAATTGGGTTTTCCTTTCTTAAAGAGAGGATTTTTTGTTTATCTGATCAGAGCAAATATATAAAACACCACGTGGGACTGCACGATAAGATATGTTCCGCCTTGCTAAATATTAATCTGTCTGGGAAGAAGGTTCTTTAGAGGGCTTGTTTTGTGCATGTTTCACACTTGCTGAGCTCAGCCAGTCAGGAAGGTAAACTCTGGAGGAATGATTATTAAGAGTTGATTATTAAATACGTATCTTATGGTAGTGCCCAAAGGCCTCTGACAGGATCAGGGTCTCAATGTGCTGGGGACTGCTACAACCATAGAAAAGAGCCTGAGCCTGAATAAGGCCAGTTTAGGGTAAATATCCAACATTTTCCTTCCTTGAGGAAGTGGAGATGTGGGCCAGATTCATCTTTTGTGTAAGCCCACCAGCTTTGTTGGAGTTACACCAGGTGATGGATTTGGTCAGCTCTCTTCAGACTACCAGCTGCCTTCATTATATGAACCTGGGGACAATTTGTGTCCTTGTTCATGCCTACATAACCCAACTGACCTCACGGGGATTGATAGAGTGTAATGAAGAAAGCAGAATCTAGCTCATCAGATGAAAGCTGGTGCTTCGTATTGGACTGAAAATACCCCCTCTTAAAACTCATTTCCCTCCTTCTGCATGTGTTGCTGAATAGAAGAGTTGACCTCCCCGCCCCCATTTCTTTGAGTAAGAGTTCTGTTTGCAACATGATTTTTGTCTTCCTGCACAGATGGCCTTTCGAGCCAGAAATGTAGCACTGAAGGTTTTGACTTTGTCTCATTGTGAGAGGACCCATCCTCAGCAAGCATTTGTTAGGCCTTCCAAATGCATTTCCCAGCTCTACAGCCGTTAAATCGCTCGCCTTCCATTTACAGGCCCACCTTCAGATGCTCGGAACAAGCCACTGATTTTGTTGCGTGAAATCCAGTGAGAATCCGTAACATGGGACTCCACAGCCCTGCTTACTGTGGCGTTCCCTCTCCATGCGCTGTGGAACAGTGGAGGATCGTTAATTCTGTGGATGCACAAGTGTAACCCCTTCTCCCCATTGAGCAGCAGCATCCTATGTGCTGTGGCAGCAGCTTGGCAGGCGTTGGGTTGAGGGAAGAAGATTCCTATCCCCATCCCTCCTTAGATCTCCACCATAAAGGCAGGTTACCCAAGGTGTCGGGTGGTCAGCATTCATCTCTTCATAAGGAAACAGATGTAAATTCTTAATTTCAACTCCAAAGTAATAGTTCCCATGCATGGGATCACAATCTCATTTCTATCATCCATGTGTCTTTTCCATCACCATGTTAATTGCTGGAGGACAAAATTGATGTTGTGTTCTGCATGTGTGTGCTGTGATAAGTAGTATGGGTTTTTTTGGGTTTTTTTTTTTAATTTTTGTTCCTTTTAGAAAACAAAAATCATCTTAACCATGCCAGAAGGGGATTTAGCCTTCTGCCCCAACTTGCCCTCCCATGCAAGCCTCACCCAAAAGACGTAGGCAACGTAAACATGAAATACCTCAGAATCATTTAGGAAGAAAGCTTGAGGGGCCATCAGGTTGGGATCCGGACTATATTCTACAAATACCAGACCAGGACATCAAGAAAGGTATTCTAGAGAGGAGACTGATCTATCCAGTTAATCTCCTATGTTATCTAATGGGCACTTCTCTTCTCCAGAGCAAATGTGTTTGCTTTCTCCTTTCACCAGGGGCACTTGCAATCTTAGCACCATTTAACAAATACTTGTTTTCATTTTGCTTGAAAGAGTAACTGCAGTACTGCTAACAGCTGGGGATGGCACAAACTCTTTTAGACAGAGATGTGGGATCAAGCGCATTGGCCCACAGCACCTGCTGCAATCTCCTTCTAGCACGAAGGAGTTAATCCTGGTGGTGGCTGTCCAAAGAATCGGAAAGTAACCAAGAACAGGACTTGTGTGAGAAATGGAAAGTTGGATCTTTACCAATAACTGGGACTTTACCCAGTTTCCAGAACTGGAAACGCAAGCAGAAAACCATGGTTTTTGAGATGTCAAAATCTCCATATAAATGGCCATTGTGTGTCAAATCCTGTGCCGTGCAGGGAAGGCAGAGTAACCAAACAGGCACACGTATACTCGGAAATGCAGCACCTGTGTTCTGTCTGCCAGCAGCCCCTCCTGCCCGTTATTCCGGCTAGAATCAGGAATAGTTGGCATGCAGAAGCATGGTTCATAGCAGCCTGTGCTAGACCAGGGGGCATACGTACGTACCAGTGCCAGACCTCAGAACACCCTGCTGTGACTCCTGTCGGGACAGCCTGCAGAGGAGTTGTCTGCACGTTTGTGGAAAGAGTGCGCATCTCTTCCCTTCGGCACAGATTTTCAACTTGGGGTGTCCACTTGATGGCAGCTTTAACATCCCCTCGTATGTCAAGCTGTCTTGTTTTTGTTTCTGGAAACAAAGGGCCTCCCTGGAGAATGTTCTCAAGAGAACCAGCAAAGCTGTACTAATAAAAGCCAAGCTCCTTGTCCTTGCTACTTGCATGCAGATGTGACTCCTCCTAACACCACTGCTTCAGGGTCTGTTTGCCTCATTCTGTGGCTGCTTTTTCATCACAAAGCATGTTGGGAGTTCAAAGCTGCCTCCGTCTAGAAAGGCAGCTTCTTGCTTTTGGCACTGAAAGCTAGAGGCTGAAACACTCTTGGTTATTACCCCTTTGAAAAAGTGATTGCATGGTTATTTGAAAGGGAGTTCAAGGGGTTAAACTGGCAAAGTCCCCATCTGGTAAGTGTGACAAGCAGTGGCCAGGCGTCACTCGTGGGCTGCCGGTGGGTCTCAAACTGTGGTCTTGCAGAAGGAAATATTCTGACGAGCAAGCACTAGGAGGTGGGATCTGGGCAGTGGCGGGGCCTGGGAGGGAATGTGGATCCATTTTAGAAGGAAGAAGTTGGAGAACTACTGGTCTAGCTGAAGGATCAGACTGGCTGTTCCTCATGCTATGGTGGTGATGTGTGTGTAAACTCCTCCCACTGAGCACATCTGCTTCACCGCCTCATGCCCATTGATATCCCTAGAGTGTGGCTCTGTTACTAGGAGAATGACTTGGCATTAAAATAAGGTTGTTGACTTTTCTGCTGGGTTTTGAATTACCCTGTAATACCGGCTTCCCCTGTAGCCCTTGCCACAGTAGATTCTGATGGAGCCTTGAGAATCGTCCACTGCCTCACCGTTTATTACCCCCCCCTTTGCTCCGCAGATCTTCAAAGCTCGCCAGAGTGTGTGTTCTGAGAGCTGCAGGGTTCAGAGACTCCTCACTGGTTCTCTTGTTGGGCCAGAGGAGATGCTGTGAAGACGCCCCCCTGCAGAGGCCAAGCAAGTTGCTTCGGCAGCGCTCCAGAGGCTGGCAGCCTGCAGAGTGATGCTGATGAATGCTTCATGGGCCTTTCTCATAAGCCAGTCTCTTTCCCCCTCCCAATGTTTTGCTCATGTCTTTCCTTAGCGACTCACCTTTAATTTTTCACTTATGCTTATATTAATAACAAAATATGGGATTTTAACTCTCTGGGTTTGAGAGGGTTTGTGCCTCAGTGACAATTAAAGGGAAACAAATCCTGTTTGTTTAGTTTTTTTGCCTTTAACAGCAACTGCTAGCCTCTGCGTAAAGCAGGCTCATGGAGTTCAAAATGACTCAGGTATATGTTTGCAGTGTTGTGGCCGTGTTGGTCCCAGGATGTTAGAGGGACAAGACTGGGCCAGCTTCTGTTGGTGAAAGAGACAAGTATTTGAGCTTACACAGAGCTTCAGGTCTGGGAAAGGTTGCCATTTGTAGACACATACATGGCCTTTCCCTGCATGGCAGAGATCCTTTTTATTGGATTTTTTCTGTATGGATTTAGGAGTTTATTTCATCCTTTTCAGCACAGCTTCAGCACATTGTAAAACAACTCTCTGTGGGTGGGAGTGACCCTACACTGAGGACACCCAGCAGCTGTCCCCAGGAGCACTGACATGTACACACCCCATCTGATCTGAAAGTTATTCTGATAATCGCTATTCAAGGATCCACAAGAGACTCTAGGGCATGTACTAATGGCCTCTAATCCCCTGGCTGGGCATGGAGTCACCGGCCTTTGATCTGGGCCTCACATTCCCCTTGGGTGTGGATTAGTGGCTCATTACTACCTCCCTTCCAGGGACTTCCTGCTTGATTTAATGAAGGAGAAGTCATGCTCTGTGCCTCATACGGTCCTTGACTGGCTCATTAATACTTTTGAGCCCTCTTTGAATTTTGCTCCATCTTAACAATAAAATCAACGGGGAAGGAATTGCCCAGAGCGTGGACCATGGCCTGAGGTTAACATTTGAGACAGCTCTCTCTTTCACTCCTCTCTCTTTAACAAGCCTTTTCTTTTGTTAGTTGCTGCCAGATGGTGGGGAACAAAAAGAATAGACTGTGCCCTTTACTGTCCTGATGCTCTGACTGCCTTTCCAACGGTAGCCTTACCACACCTCTTCCATGCAAGCTACTGGGAATCGACAGATGTAGTCTCCTTCCTGCTGAGACAGGTACCGTCAACATTTCATGCTTACCTCCCTTCTCCCTTATGCATAACTTCCATTGGAAAATACGTTAGAGTCTATTTTCTCCTTGCACCCTCCATAATAACTTTTGTTGACACTAATGCGGGCTCAGTGTATAAATGGAGGCAATAATGTACCCCTCACCACTGCAGATCCATCTTCTTTCCCTTCCCAGGATGTGTTGAATACAGCTGCACGCATGTAGTACTTAGTCCTGTGCACAGTCTTTTAATGGAAGTCCCCAAATCACACATGACTTGCTTGGTTCTGGGTTTTGTTACTGGAGCAGGTTCTTGGAGCAGTTCAATTTCCTTTGGAGTCAATTGAGGCCTGTTTCATATCATAGTCTTGCAGTGTTGCATGATTCTGAGGCAAAACCAGGTGATGCTTGTCTGTTTGGATTGGGCTTTGCTTTTTAATGTCCTTTCAAACATGAAGCTCAAAGGGAAACTCTCGATGCAAACCTTACATGGAATGAAACTGAAGGAAAAGTTTGTACAAGTTTCAGACATGGGTTGCTAAAATTAACGTGCTCAATCTGGCACTTGGGCTTTCAAATTAACACTTAAACACCCTGAGGCCTGTTTTAGACTCCAAGTACAGATTTTTGCTCGAAGATCCAGAACTTGGCATTACAGTTCAAATTAATACTAACGGAGTTAGGTAAATAACAAATGATGGTTTCTGGACCATCTCATTTTGGATTCTGTCAGCTTAACTTCGGCCTCACATTTAAATGTAGTAAAATCACACTTTTTCCCCCTAAAACCAGTGGAAATATTTCCCTTTCAAACAAACAAACAAACATTGAAAATCGCTGTTTCGCCAGTAGTGCATGAAACCCAAAAATAGCAGCACTAAGACCCTGAGGTGAAAACAACCATGAACAAAAGTGGGACACGTTCTTCTTGATTGCCCTTGTCCGCACCGAGAAATGCAAAGAGTAAACAAAGAGCATAAATAGTTAAAGAAGTAAAGAAACTTGCTAGCTTTTGACATATGGGCCAACGTATTCAAACCAGGTGCCTAAGTTGGGCTCCTAGAGTTATACTTAGGCAGATCAATCAATGTAGCCTGAGTTTTTTTTTTTTAAAGAGATTCTGGATACCCACAAGCCCCACTGAAGTCAATGGGAGCTGCAAGTGCTCAACCCCTGTGAATTTTGGGTGCCTAAATATAGATTTAGGAGCCCAACTTTAGCCACCCAGGTTTTGAAAACTCTTGCCAGAATTATTAGATTGACAATGTACCTTTAAAGAGCAGTGCAGTGTCAGAGCACAGTGAACCCTCGCTGCAACGCCTCATCTAGGTACGCATAGAAAATACACACCACCGCTCTAGTGTCCTTATTGCCACATCACAACATCAGGCAGAGAAGCTCTTTGTCGTCTTCGTCTCATCTCAGAGGAGGCTGGCCCTTTCCTCCTTCCAGATGCACAGTGGGCTGGAGACCTTTGGAGTCTCTTCTCTCCCTCCTTTCCCTGCCCCAAGTTCCTTCCCTGATTTGGATTTTGAAACGTCTTTTTATTTGGTGCAACTTCTGTCGGGCTAGTGAGAGGGCAGGTCACCCAGCACAAAGAGCTTGCTTCCCCATCCTGCTGGGATTGTGGATTGAGGATCCTAGACTGGCTTTAACTGAACTGGAGTGAGTTGTATCCATTTTGGTTCTGCCCCAATTTATTCTGAATTGCCAGTGGCATAGTGCTGGTACATTGAGGGGATCTGGCCAATTTGGTGTGGCTGCATTAGTCACCTGTGTCAGAGTAAATTCCCAGGGGTCCTGTGCGAAAGGATGGAGAATAATTATTTAATCCCAGTACCCTGATTTTATGTTTCGACTCCTTTTATTCTAAATCTTTGAACCTGCTCAAGTGAAGTGCTAGCAACCTCACTTCTGCAGCTGCTCAGCACTTTGCAGGATCCAGCTCTTCATATTGGCCTAGGTTTGCTATGTATTAGCTCAGCGATTTAAATTACCCCAGCTCTGGTACTGCATATCTGACTGCAGCTCTCCATTATTTATGGCACTCTATTGGCAAACTCTTTTTCAGTGCTGTCATCCAAGTCATCTGTAGGTTCCATAAACAACAGAGACATTTTTGCAATAACCTAGTATTCATCTATCTCGACCCTTTATTCCCTGACCTGTCTCTAGTTTCCCCCCAGCAGGCCAATGTTGAACTCACATGCTGTCTCTCCTCATTTTCCTCCAATGTGGGACTTTGCCTAAATGGCTGCAGGAAGGAAACCGTATGAACCGTATGTGTGTGTCAGAGCCTTAAAGAGTCTAACACACACAATATCCTGTTTTTGAAATCACACAACCACTTACTCAGAATGCAACCAAAGCATGTTGTTGTAATGCAGTGTGTAGCTTTACATCTTGTGCCATGAAAAATATCCCTGTCGTCCATTCAAAGCCATTGGTGCTTGGCAATGGCTGCCTCTGCAGTGCTGTTTGTTTAGCCTTCTCTCTCTGCTGCCCCACTTCTGCTTCGAGAGCATTATCTTTCTCAATCCCCACCCCTTCGCTATCCTTCCAAGGCCCTCGTGCCTCCTTCCCTCAGGATGCCAGTATTTGAAAGCTAATAGTAAGGACGTGCCTTTAATCCTCCTTGAAAGGCATTTCAGGACAGGGTTAAAAGGAAGCTATCAAGTAGATTTAGGCCCAAAATGTTAAGCTTTATTAAAACAAGTAAACCCAAATATGATCAGAAACATTTTCATGATTTAAAGTGAAGGCCATTATTTCATTAATCCCCTTAAGTTTTCATTCCCAACAGCATTGGGGGGTAGGTGGATTAGGAGAACCAGGAGGTGAAACTGACCGGCCTAGTTTTGCTGTGTGTGAAGTGAGAAAATGAAACAGCCTAAATTCTGCAAAGCAAACTGGCCTATCAGTATCCTTTGTTTTTTTTCTTCGAGTGCTTGCTCATGTCCATTCCATTCCAGGTGCGTGCGCCCCTCTATGCACTGTTAACCAGAATTTTTTTCCCCTTAGCAGTATCCGTAGGGCTGGCTTTGGCGCCCCCTGGAGTCCCGCACACATGCTGCTGTACATAAGGCGCCGCCTGCCCTATGCCCCCTCAGTTCCTTCTTTCCACGACTGATGGTTACTGGAACTGCATCTTTGCTTGCTACCGCAAGTGCCTCTTAGCGTTTAGTGTTAACTGTTTTCTTAAATAGTCGATAATTGTGTCAATCCCCTCTTCCCCACACCTGCATGATGTGCCTGAACTTCTCCATGGACCCAGGGAGCCAGAGCCCCAGTCCTCTCCTGAACTCTGGTCCCCTACATCCCAGAACACAGCTGGCTCATTCATGAACCTGGCTCATTACCTAATGTCTTCATCAAAATGAGATGAGCGCAAGAAGCCAGACAGGAGAATGCCATGTGAAATGTACTTAAATAGAAACATGAAATGATAAGCAACTGGAATTGACTCCAGCTAAATCAGGAAGCCTGCTGGGATCTTAGACTTCGTAGGGTCTGGCTTGTGTTGTGTAGTTAAGGGCAGACTCAGTAGGGGTCTGGAGAGGAGGATGCGAATACTTCTGAAGAACAACCCTGAGGAAATGACACATGCAGACAAGTGAGCACCGTCGGAACAGGTCCCGATGGATCTCAATTACAGAAATGGCAAGCAAATAATGACAGGAAACGCATGTGTGACTTGAGGACCTGGCGAGAAGGCAGGCAAGGCTGGAGCCTTAGTGAGGAGAGATGGTGGCTGCAAACTGTAGGATGCCCTACAGAAGAGGCAATTTTCTATCAGTACCTGAGTGCCAAAGTTCTTCCCCTGCAGGGTTTGCTGAATAAGCATTTTCCAGGGGCCTTTTTTTGGACATGGTCTCAAGGAAGTAACAGGGTCTGCTGTGCCACAACTTCCCACTTTGTGTTAATTGAACATCTGGGACAAAACCCAGCCCTATATAAGCCCTCTGAAGCCAACAAATCTACACTAGTAGCCAACCAGTTACGTATTCATGATCAGCACTGTGCCAAGGCCGCTGGACTTTGTCACTTCAGCTCACTTTTGTGCTCAGTTTATTGAACTCACATACAGTTTGCTTCTGTTCCTTTACTCTTCCCAGACTCATTCTACCTGTCTCTTCAGCCTTATCTAGCTTCCACGGCTTCTTCTTCATCTGTCTCGTTCTAGTTGTAACCATGCTTCACCAATAAACCCTTTCACACTCGCACTCCTATGCGCCTACTTAGTTTATCTTAGTATTGAACTTAGTTTAAAGTTCCCTTTTATACATTCATCCCACTTGATATTAACTCAGTTCTGGTAACAACTTTTGTTAGCGCTAACGATCACTAACATTGTACAGTTACAGGAGGGCCAGCAAAAACTTGTCAGCTAATAATGCAAATTTCCGGCAGGCAAACTTCCGTAAAGCCACCTGCCCAGCAAACACATGATTCCATCACCTGCTTTGCAAACATAGCAGAGAAAAATAAACATTAAAGCTTGCAGGGGGTGTGCTCACTGTGAAATTCCTGCAGCTCTTGGGTTTTAGCCCATGTGAGTTGCTGATGGAGGCTGCTTTTTCCTTAGGTGATAAGACATGAGAACTCCAGTATCCTGGAGCTGGATGGAAAGGAGGTCTCGGTATTCACTCCTTCAAAGCCCAGGGAGAAGTGGCTGCGCAAGAGGACGCATGTTAAGCTACGGGTAACTGTGTTTCTATTACGTCTCTCCGAGGGGAACTGCTATGAAATACGATTTGGTTGGATTTTGGCCTGTAATAAGAACAATATTAAAGTTAACCAATGTGGATACAGTTCTGTTACTGCTCATGGACTACACAATTACAAGGGGATGGAGAGATGGCATTGCAGTAATTGTATGTGTCAATGAGCTATCTCAGTCATATATTTCTGGAAGAGACAGACACTCCTAAGGATCTGCAACGTCTCCTCCATATAAAATACTAAGTGTTGACTGTAGGTCAAGAAAGGAGACCAAATTGTTTCAAAGCCTCGTATCCTAAATTGTCTATACAGTAACTGCCATTCCCCAGAGTTCCTGAATCCAGACGATAAGAAGCTTTTCTGATTTCTGTGAGAGGGAAGTTGATTAGCCAGTAATAATGTCAGCAGACTAGATAGATGATGATAATAGATTATAGGGTATTTGTGACCAAAGGGTCTGGAGTAGTATTACTACAGAATTACAGTATCGTGTGTGCGTGTTCACGGCATATGTATGCAGTAAGGCCCAGAATGTCAAAGAATAGCCTTGTTTTTTGCAGATCCAAATTTTGCCTGTAAGGGGTGGCAGACGGGAAGCCAAGTAGAGGCCCCTTCTCAAAAAATACACAATATCAGCTAACTGCAGGGGCAAATTCTACCATTTAGAGGACTGGGTAACTAACTGCACCCAAACATCAGCTGCTTGGCTATCTGCATTAGGATTCACACCCACATTGATTGTGGGTGAAAATCACGTGGCCATCAATTGTGCTAGCTAAAACAGAGACCCAGTGCAGATGGCCCTTTAAAAAGTCTGGTCCTAAATATATAATGCTTAATTTTTTTCTTTCAAATGTCTGTGTGCTATATAATAGAGACATTATAATAATGTGGGGAGAGAGTGAATGTCATTAGAAAAAAATTACTCCAAAAAACCCCTGGTTGTCCATGTGTTTGGCATTAATCTTGTTAGAGTAGCTTTCCCTGTAAACTCTGCCCTATCCATGAGGTTCCGCTGGGAATCTAACGAGGTGTGTGTTTGTTGCTTTTCTCCTGACTTTTGCAGAATGTCACAGCCAACCACAGGATAAACGATGCTATCGCTAATGAAGACGGGCCCCAGACCTTAACAGGAAGGTTTATGTATGGTCCGTTAGACATGGTCACGCTCACTGGGGAAAAGGTACATATGTCTGAGGTGTGCATTGTCCATAAATACAGCAGCAGAGGTAGGCAGTAGCAGTTGCTGGCCAACACTCCTTTTGTATCTGTAAACATTAAAAGACAGAACTGTCCATTAGCTGCACAATCAAGCCTTTTACTTGTAACCACTAAAAGCCCTCTCTGCCCGGCCAATGGATTGCATTACACTAGAGATGAGCTTCATGAGGCCATGTTCAGAGCCAGGTTAGGATCCTGTCTAGTATCAAAGTTTCTGGTGTCATCCAAATTCCCCAAAATAGGCCATTTCTACCTCTGGCAAAGATGTAGGGGATAAATGTGGCATTCAAACCCACCATCCTTTATTTTAGTGAGGCTTGGATTCAGAGTCCTGGGTTTGGCCCATTTCTACATTATCCATGTCTGTATTTAATACTTCCTTAGTCCTGAACGACCTTTGCTTCCCAGGTGGACATTCACATCATGACCCAGCCGCCATCGGGAGAGTGGATTTACTTTGACACAGAAATCAGCAACAGCGGTGGCAGGATTTCCTACGTTATCCCCGAGAACAAGCGCCTGGGCATTGGCGTATATCCCGTCAAGATGGTGGTCAGGTGCAGTACTTCAGGCTGATTTGGCTTATCCCGCAGTTTGACAGGAACCTCAGAAATATAACTGTAGACACTTCTCAGTTACTCTGGTTGCATGATAGAAAATCCATATAAATGTTAACTGGTCAAGTGCAATTCTACTCTGAAAAGTGACTGTGTTTAAAAAACGACATGTTCTTCTCAGCAGCTTTGCTCTTATTGTGTGTTCAGAGTCTGATCTGCTGACTTGATGGACAAAACAATTTTACTCTTGTTACCCTGCAGCATCAACACAGTGATGGGAGAGAGAGCTTGATTCTGTTCTGCCTCCTGCATCATCAACAGCATTGTTAACAGTTCCAATTGCTGGGCCAGACTTTACCTCCTTTTCCAGATAAGCAACCTAATTGTCTTCAGTGGAGCTGCACAGCTGAGCACATCTTGAAGACTGTAAACCCGCCCAGGTTCCCCTGAGGGCAGAGCCTTTGTTACTAAAGATGATGCACAATGCAGACAGACTCCAGCTTGACTTTTGGATCACCAGCTTTCAGAGAGGGCAGCAAACTGAGCAGATCAGTTCTCGAGGCATTGGAACACACCGAAGTTGGAACCCACCAGTTCTAGTCTGAGTCACTGTAATCGCATTCATCTAACATACTGGCATTTTCTGTGGGGTGTCTCGCTGTTGTAGAAGCGAGGTAGATATTTAGGTGCCTAAAGATGCAGGTAGTTGGATTTTCATAAGAGCCCTACTAGCATCGGGGAAAGGCCCTGCGCTGCCTCTCAATGGGAACAAGTTGCTTTTGAAACTCCTACTAGGCAGCCATCTGCATGCTTAGGTGTCTAAATACCTTTAAAAATCTGTCCTTTTATCCTTGCAATGACCATTCCAGGTAGGAAATCATTAGCATCATCGGTCTGACAGATGGGTAACTGAGATGACTTTGCCCAGCCAGGAATAGAACCCCTATCTCCTGAGTCTTACTCCAGTGCCTTAACCACAAGACCTTCCTTCCTTCTCTTTGTACATACCGCTCAGACCAGTGAATGGTCTTTTCTACCCCTTGCGCTGAGCTACAGACACAACAGGCCAGATCTGTAGCTGGTACGAATTGGAATAGCTGTGAAATCAGTGGATCTGTGCTGATTTACATCAGCTGAGGGTCTGGCCCTTAGAACACAGCAGGAGGTGTAGGGCCTCAGCCTGCCATGACTTCTCTATGTAAATTCCCCTTCTGTTCAGCAGAATTGGGTGTGTGAAGTGATGGCAGGATCTGGGCCCGAGTTCTGCATTCCATGGTGCCTGCTGGTTCATGTTGCAAAGAGATCATGTAGCTTTTATCTCTGTCCGGTTTGTCCACTGTTCTGAACCTCCCCCCTTCCTTTCCTTTTTAGGGGTGACCACACCTATGCAGATAGCTATATCACAGTTCTGCCCAAGGGGACGGAGTTTGTGGTCTTCAGCATTGATGGGTCCTTTGCAGCCAGCGTGTCTATAATGGGGAGTGATCCCAAAGTCAGGGCTGGAGCAGTTGATGTAGTAAGGTCAGTGACGGGCTAGGGATGGGGGAAATGCTCTCAGATGAAATGAATATTTTAACCCTACTGCGACTATAGGGTCATAACAAACTGTTGTTTTTTTCCCCACTAGGCACTGGCAAGACCTTGGCTACCTCATTATCTATGTCACAGGCCGACCTGATATGCAGAAGCAAAGGGTGGTGGCATGGTTAGCACAACACAATTTCCCCCATGGGATAGTCTCATTCTGTGATGGGCTTGTCCATGACCCACTGCGGCACAAGGCCAACTTCCTGAAAACCCTCATTACAGACGTAAGCACGGGCAGTACTGGGACGAGAGCAAAGCGAGGGTTCAACCACTTGACCCGGCTTAGTGCTGGGTGTTAGTCAAGACTTGACCTACAGTGGGAGATTAACCTGCATTCATTTTATTTTTTCCCTTCCCCCACCTTTTTTCCCCTCCTGTTCCACAAAGTTGTCTGTGCAGTTAAAATGTGTTAGCTCCATTCTGTGCTCTCCTGTTGCTGCTTCTATTACTAAATGCCTATTGACATAGACAGGATCATAATTACTATGCTTTTCCCCTACCTGCTTAGTGCATTTCTGGATGCCTGTCCTATCTGCAGATAAAGGGATGCCTTAGAGATAGCGGGCTGTCAGAGGGAGTGTGCAGTGAACCAAAATCCAGAATTCAAGCCTGTCTCCATACTGGGCCGAATCCAAATACCCCAGGATCTGGGAAAGTTTGGACTGGAATTCCCACATCTGAGAATGTTAAGCTCCGGGGTTTGGGCGAGGTGCATCATATGCAGTAGAACCTCAGAGTTCTGAATACCTCAGGAATGGAGGTTGGGTGTAACTCTGAAATGTTCCTCACTCTGAACAAAGCGTTAAGGCTGTTCTTCCAAAGGTTTACAAACCGGACATTGACTTAATACAGCTTTGAAACTTTACTATGCAGAAGAAAATGTTGCTTTTAACCATGTTAATTTAAATGAAACAAGCACAGAAATACTTTCCTTACCTTACCAACTTTTTTTAAACTTTCCCTTTATTTGTGTAGTAGTTTATATTTAACACAGTACCATACTGTATTTGCTCCCTACCCCCCAACCCCCGCCTAATTGCATACTTCTGGTTCCAAATGAGGTGTGTGGTTGACCGGTCAGTTCACAACTCTGGTGTCCGTAACTCTGAGGCTCTACTGTAGATGCAAAGCTCAGATCCAAAGTTCCAGTTCAGGGACTTGGGGTGGACTCATCTCCACTTGGAGAGTTGGGCCAGGTTAACACTTGGATGGGAGACCTTTAAGGAACATCCAGGCAGGACTGATGCTGGTGATTCATTAAGTGGGGGATCTTCTCTCAGGCTGTAATGAATGAATGTCTCATTGTGGTGCTGAGGGTGCATGCCATCCTTTAGATGAAACATGACACCAATGTGGTCATTATGAAAGTGGCACTGGTAGTCATTAGAGATCCCATGGCACTATTTCAAGAGAAGGCTTGTTCACCTTGTCGTGGCCAAATGCCAGCTGAGATAGTTACAATCCTGTCTCCCTAAATTCCTCCTGTGGTTGAATGTTTGTGAAGTTCTTTGAGATCCTTGGATGCAGGATTCTATAGAAGTGCCATATAATTTCCTCTCTAGCTTTTGAAGGCTGGCTTGCCCTGGCAGTGCTTTGCAGGGCTTAAGAAGACCTCAGGTCTCAACCTCTCAACTGCTTTGGGTTGCTGAGAGGTGGAGTAGTTTAGGGTAATGCAGGTAGTGCTGGGAAGAAAGTGTTGGTTCAGGTGCTAGCAGAGTAGCTAGAGAGGGGCTTTGACAGACCAGTGGATGTCACGAGAGGTGGCAGGACTTCAGTCCATCCCTTGTGAAAATATTAATGTTGCCAGGCATATCGAAACGTGAATTTACACTGTAGCATGATGATGATGACCCTTCCCCTTCCCCTGGAGGATCTCAAAGCACTTTATTGCTGTTGATCAACCATCCGTCACAACACCTCTGATGTTACAGAGGGAGAATCTGAGACAAAGAGAGCTGAGTTGCCCATCACAGCGAGAACTATCTGAAGAGCCAGGCTTATAACCCAGGAGTTCTAGCTCGTAGTCTCCAGTTCTAACCATGGGGTCACTTTGCCTCCCTCCAGCAAAGGCTGTGCATACGCTTTGTAGCAGGTGCACAAGCAGGGAAGTACATAGGAGTTAACTGTCTTGGTTTGTACTCCCTTATCAACATGAAGGGCAAGGGAGCAAAATCAATGTGTGCCCAAAGGGCAAATGAGTAAGGGCCTGATTGTGCAAGGCACAGAGTATCCAGTCGTCTCCCTCACAAGGTCTGGCTCTCACTCAGCATGGAAGTTAACCACACAGTTTTAAAGAGGCTGTTAGTGCCAAGAAGACCAGACAGGGTAATAAATGTAAAAGCAAAGAAAGGCGCCAACTTTGCTGCATGCAGTTAAACCCATAGTCAATCAAAAGGATGTTATAGACAGTGGAGAATGAAGTACAAAATAAAACCTACTGCACAGACTCTCTTTTTAAAGACCAGCACAGTGCGTGCTTTGCCTTGGGGAACCCATGAGCTCAGAGTGTATGCATTACCTGTGTGGAGAGAAGGCAGAGAAGAACAAGGAGAACGATTGGCGAGCTGGAGGAAAGGTTCTGTAGAGCTGCAGTTTGGGTATAGGATGACTCAGAATGAGACGTGCTAAATGTCCACTGCATGAGAAGGGTGTGAATTCCAAGGAGGGCCAGGAGTTATTTAGGGATGTAACTAGGAGGAGTGGCTTCAAAGGAATTAAGAATGCTAACATTTATGGTGAATATCAGAAATGCTTCCCGGCCATGAGCTGCATAGTTGTAGGAACAGAATCCCAGGGGATGTGATGGAAGCTTCTTAGCTTGTGACATTTAAAACTAGACTGGGCTGAATACTAGAAAATATGCTGAGGGGATTGAACTGGCCTCTGGGATCGGAATAGATGTTGTTAGGGCTCTTCCATCTCTAATTTCAATGTGTCTGCGAAGTGCAGTCCTTTGACAGATTCCCATGATACCGTATCTCAGCCTGGTAACTGATAGGCTTTTATCTAAGTCCAAAATGTCAAGAATAAGCTGTCTTTGGGACTCCCTTGTTACAGAAGATGCTATATTAGTATCCCTTGTTAGACTTCTACCTTTCCAGAGGGCAGCGAGATCCACAGATATGCTACAGAGGATCTTTGGCCAGCTTGCAGCTGTGCAGGCAGAACCAGATTGTTCCATGCTTGGCACCAGGATAAACACCTTCTCCCACAGAGCCCTGCCAGTTTTATTCCACTGCCACAGTTTTATTCCGTCTCAAATGTCTGGCTAAAGACTAAATGAATCTTCTGCTCTGTGGGAACAGAGCAGACTTGTTGAGAGCAGTAACTACTAATGGGTAGAAAAACCAGTGCATCGTGCAAGGCAGTATGCACAGTTGTCTACCTAGACCTCCTCAAAATCCAACAAAATTAGACATGCAGTCTGGCTAACACAGCCTCCAAAGCAGTGGTGTGTGCGGCAGTTCTCAGTGGAAGGAATTCTTCATGTAAATCGTTACTGCATAGAGTTGAAAAATGCTCCCTCCCTGGCTACACTGTGTATTAAAATCCCTGGAACAGAGCCCCGAAGCCTGCCACTCAAAGATAGGACATTAGGTAAACATAGATACATTCCTCTTGTAGTCCCTAACTTCATTCTGCCCTTGTATTCTGCAGTACGGTTAGAACAGTAATCAGCCCATGGTGCAAATACCCTCAGCATCGCTGTTGGGTAATTAGTACATAACCTGCAGAGCACTGTCCAACTGGGACTTGCAGTGCACTAGTGACTGGATATTCCCACTATCACTGTGAAAACGCCAACCGTGCTGAGCAGTATCAGTGTGTGTAATTGTTCTGACCGAGATCCACTTCCCTCTTCCCGTAGCTGCACATGAGGGTCCACGCCGCATACGGATCCACTAAGGATATTTCAGTCTACAGCGCCATTAGCTTGCCGCCCACGCACATCTATATCGTCGGCCGCCCAACCAAGAAATTGCAGCACCAGTGTCAGGTAGGAATCCAGGGTATTTTGTCCGTGGAACGCTCACGGGGCTGACGCTGCCCCTGCTCGAGTCAGTGGGAGTTTTGACACTAACTTCAACAGGAGGAAGATCAGACTACTTGGTAAAGAGGAAGTTCCCACATATCAGGATTCCTCCACATTCCTCTGAGAGGTGTGAAGGTTCCTTGCTTTATATGCATCAACACCATGGAAATAATGGAGTGAAAATACCAGCTGCTGTTCCACTGCATTGTGTTTTGTAGTGTTATATAATTAGAAGTTGTTTTTTTTAATGAAGTCCTGTCCACTTAAAAGTCCCCCTTTTGTCTGAGCTTGTCCCTGCTCTGACCTAGGCTGAGTAAAGCTGAAGAGCAGGGGGAAGCTCTCCGTAGAGCGAGTTTCCTTTGTGCATGTGACAGCACCGTGTGTCACTGGTGGCTGCCTCTCCGGTAGTGACAGTCAGTTGGTTCCCTCTGTTCTTTTTGTGGGGTTTCCACAAAGCATCAGGGGAAAGAGAGGCATTTAAAGAAGTCATTGTCAAACCACACTTGGCAGAGGAACTTGAAGGCAGGTGTGGGATCTGAACCAACTGACTCCATTTTTTTTTAAGTTACTTGATTTCAAGTTGACTGTGTCCCTTTAGCTCCCCGACCCTATTGTTTTGCAGTTCATTACAGAGGGGTACGCAGCCCACCTTGCCCAGCTGGAATATAACCATCGCTCCCGGCCTGCCAAAAACACGACCCGGATGGCACTGAGAAAAGGCAGCTTTGGTCTCCCCAGCCAGCCAGATTTCCTGCGCAAGAGGAATCATTTGCTACGTACCATCTCCTCCCAGCCCACGGCGGCAAGTGGGAATGCCAGCCACAGACCTGAACGAACGCAGAGCCAATCGGACAGTGATAGGGAGAGAGAGCGGGAGCGCAGCCAAAGAAGCATGAGCATTGCCACCGGGTGCTGGGGCCGGAGTTCAGCCTCAAAACTGGAATCTAGCACATTAGGTCAGAAGTAGAGCCAGTGACCATCGGCTGCAGCCGCCGGAGGAGGAAACGGAAGAAATAAAGGACGAGGCCAACAGTGTGGTGGGACGGAAGGGTAAATATGGTGCTACTCTATAACAACAACATGGTATGCTGGGAGGAAATGATGGTGTATTTGCCACATGGAATGTGCAAGCCTTAAAATGGCGTGTTGGGTTTGCAGAGCACTAGCCCGAAAAACCATTTGAAATTAGGAATCCAAGGGGGAAAACAAACAGTCTCCAGATCAAGACCAGGCTCTCTCCTGCCTCCTTTTCTTATCCAGGTTTAGTGACTGTAAATATGTGCCTCCCTCACCTTCTTAGCCATCTTTCAGATACCCACAACTGAGTGCGATCCTCAGTGCCATGGGGGTGGAAGGGAAGACGTTTGGTTGGACCTTTCACTGGGGTTGTTCCGTTAGCCAGACTGAGACACTGCTGGAGACCAGCCCCTTTGTGTGTGTTTTTAAACTAAGCATGTCATTTCCCAGGGGTAGAGAGACTGCAGCGAGTGGCTCCTTCTGCATTGGGTGAAGCAATCGAGCGCTTTACAAGAAAGCTTAGAATTTAGCCACTCTGTACCCAGAAGGATGTATTTCAGCAAGGCATTAGTGAAGTATCAACTGCCATTGGTAGGAGCAGTGTGGCAGCAGATTGATGCTCTAGAAAGTGGGGTCGTTAGTTTCTTGGTTTTGTTTTAAACATTTTGAAAAGTGATGGAATTTAATGCATTGAGCTATTAAAAATACCGGGAGTTTTGTTTTAGCTGTTAAAAACATCAGCCACTTCCTTTACAGTATAGTTCTCCAAGTCTATTATTTCAGAAACTAACCACCATATGTTTGCAAGCATCAGAAAGTATTCAACAGCTAGATTGCACTGCATTTCCTGTCATCAGAATGGAGGGTCCAAATATTTCACCCCACCTCAATGATGTTTCTTCTTCCCAGGTTCTCTCCACTTTCAGTAACAGCTTTGACGGGAATTAGACTTGCTTCTTTTAACTGTAGTTATTCAACTGTAAAACCTCATTGTTTTTGCACTGATAATTTTTAGAATGGAGACCTGTTACCATCTCATGTAGCTACACCTAACTGTCTGTACTGCATGACAATTCAATATTACCAAGCCAGGGTGTGTATATAGATATATATATATATATATATATATATATATACAAAAAATGTGTGGAAGTTTTTCAACGGTAAGGAGATTGTAAGGAAGTGTGCCAACTAAGTTGTGCAAGCTCAAGAAAAGGCCATATCTTAATTTTCCTAGCCTCTCTTTCAATGGATGTGTCTAAGCTGATGGTTTGGTGCGCTGTCATGACTTGAATCTGTCTCTCTTGCACTGAGCATGCAAGGGGCTGGGAGCATTGCAGAGGTGACATTTCCAGTCTGCAGGACAATGTGCTGTGCTGTTTGCTAGCACCCCTTTGGCGACTACTGCAGAAGAGGAGATTGTCAGCCACAAGATGTACAAAGATGAAGGACATAATTTAATGGGGAGCAGAGGAGACCAGTGCCTAGAACAGAGGGCTTGCCTGAAAGCCCCCTAGCCCTGCCCCTTTCCAGGTCAAACTACCCAGGATCCTGAATTTCCAGCCTTGGTGAAGGGCGCAGTTTCCTTCTTGCACACACTAACTGGGGTGTGGGAATATCCACAGTAGGATATTTGGGCCTCCCACCTGCCTATTTCACATGAAGATTTTATATTCATTCCAGGTTCATTGGCTAAGTATTAACCTGCTGTCCTCCACCACAGTATGCTGTGTTTATATCACTTTCTACTTACAAGGATCTTATTTATAACAAATTTTTTAGACTGTCTGCTTCATTTGATTAACTGTTTCAGTCCTAAGTGCAGCAGTTCTGCACCAAGACACATAGCACTGTGAACACTGCTCTGCTAACTGGCTCTGAGCTGCAGTAGGCGAACATAACTCATCCAGATATCCAACATCTAGTTCATGTCTACTGCTTAGATCTCAAGTTTCCAGACTAATTTAGAATTTTTGCTCTATCCCTACAGTGATATAAAGAGGACAATATTTAACTACAGAGAACATCCATCATGTAGATGGAGCTTTAGCAAAACCGCCCACAAATGCAGTGCATCTCACTTACTTTTAGATAGCCTCATTGCAAACTACACCACCACTCATCTTTGATAATTATCATATTACAGAACATACCTACAGATTTTTACTACTGAAAAATTACTTCCTTTTCTGCTGACTCAGCCTAGTTACCTTGAATGTATATCCAAAGCTACTGGGTAAAAATGTGAATTGTGTCATAGCTTTTTGCTAGTTGAATATTGTACCAAACTGTTACCATCTGACTTAGAAGCAAGCCACAGTCCATTCTGTAAAGTAACCAAACCATGATTACAAAGCCTATTTGGATATGGCCTTTACAAAGTTCAACCTTATTCTGAAAGAAGAGTCCACAAAACCAAGGCATGATGTACTTTTTTTTCAAAATGCAGATGAGATGTTAACATTTTCTTGTGTGTAGATATTGTAAAACAGGATAATGTAAATGTTCAAAAAACAGAAGTGGGTAACATACAAGGTGAAAGTTATTTATTTTATGTAGAGAAAAAATTGTCTGGAGGGAACAGAACCTTCCGAGGTTACTAATATTAAAATGTAGCTTTTTTGTTTCAGGCATTATGTACAAAGCAATTATTTTATGGACCAAGTTTAATGTAATTGTCAATGACTGCAGAAGTGCAATATTATAATCACCTGTCCATCACCCCATATTTTAAATCAGTAATAATCAATGAGACTGACAATCATAGCACCTGTGTTCAGACCCTGTGTTAAGCTTCTTGCATTTACCAATCCCTTTCCCCTCTGTTCCCATTGTAAGAATCCATACAGAGAAACAATCATAGTGCAGAATCTTTGTTCATCACTGCAATAATATCAGATGATGTGGCCATGTATTAACATGAAATATGCTGATAATTTTTTTCACCCACACAAGTACATTATAGTTCCACATGACTTTATCTTCTCATACATCCCCGTCTTACAGTCCTGTATCTGAAGCGAAGATCAATGTACAACTCTATCACTCTAAGAACAATAGCAATAGTTTAACTTTGTGTTTATAAACTCTTTGTTCTGAAATGTTTTGGGGAGTGATGCATGTGAAACAAAATGTTTTTCCAAATGCACAAAAGAGGATCCATTTGGATACAGTTAGGGAAAGCTGAAAGTATTTTCCATGCTTATTAAAGGGGTGCTGTCAGGTTAAAGACCTTATTTACCTTTGTTACAAATAACAGCCCTGCATTGTTTAAAACAGAAAGAATATTACGTTTATTATACTCACTGTTATGCCTTTTTACAGTCATCAGCTCAGCCAAGGAAAACAGATTGGTTGGTTCTGGTAACTATCACTTCCTGGTTCGCATGCACTTAGCACAAAGCTGCAATGTTTATATTGCAGGCACTGGACAGAGATATTTATTTATTTGATTTTAAAAAAAAACACCTATTTCCACTGGGCTTACGCATTCATGGAAACATTTCTATGGATCTTAAGTTTTCTAAAGAGCAACCTTTATATAATCTGAACATTGGACCAAATTTTTACCTGACAGTCCCTTTCCAAAAGAATCCAAACTGTCACATTAATTCCTTATTTTCTTCTTTCGATAAATTATTCAAAAGGCAAAATTTTAATACCAAAACCAGAATTACCCAGCGTTAGAAGATACGTTAAATGAAAACCAGTAGCTAACCCAAGGGTTACTAACAAACTGCTCTTCCTGCAAGCAACCGGCACTTACTGCAGTAGCCCCTGCTCCAGGTATCTCCACCTTCGCTGCATTTTCCTATTCGTTCTAGAAGCCTTACATTTTTCTCCTTCTCCTTGTATGAAAACCCTGGATATTGATATCCTTGACTGTCAAATTTTATAGTCAATAATGTTAGGTATATTTTATTTATAAAAAAAATCTTTTAGGGATACAGATGGTGGGAAAACTACATCATGGCTCGATTGGAGAGAGAGAGAGACCTGTACACCACCAGGGAATGAGAGTTAGACCCGAGTCTGCTGCTGCTTGGTTTTCATTTTGTGTATTATGTTGTGTGTGTAAAATACTGTTCAGATCTATTTGCTTGTATGTAACAAACCATGACTACCGTCCACCTTCCTCCTCCTCCTCGCTGCTAGTGCATTGTTCTTTGTGTACAGTATCTTTGTACGTTACACAGATTAAAGAAACGGGAAGCTGTGTCCTCTGTGTCTGCTTCTTTTGGTGCCTTTACAAACTGGAGGTTAATGCATCACAGAAAGTAGGAATTGGGAATTGAAACTGAACCAGTTTAATGACAGAGTCCAAGGGGATTAGATGGTAAGGAGGTAAATGGAAACCAAATGGGAGAGTGAGAGCTGGTTACAAGCTCTCTGCTTTGCATGGCAGAAGATGTTCTAGAGCCCGCGTGTGAGGGAAATGATGGGACACAGTAACCGAACCAACGACCGCAGAACATGAGAGTGGAGAGCAGGGAGCCGTCACCAGCATGGGGGTGCTTCACTTTGAACTGGCTGCCAGTAAAAGTGGATTTCCCCTCCTGCAATCTCCGAAGCCCAACAAGCTCAGGGGCCGTCTCACTCCTGCACCGTGTGTACAGTGACCTTTCCAAAGGGGGAGGCTCGAGAGAGCTGCAGCCAGGGACACGCTCTCAAGCAGGCCTGATCCTCTGCTGTTCAGTACAGGCCAAGATTCGCCAGGCCCAGCCCCCCGCCAACACCTCCCTGGTTGTCCCCTCATCATGGCTGCTGTCAGTGTCCTCCTTGTTAAAAGTATGGTCCCAGGGTGCTTTGTGCCATAACTAGCTCCTTTATAATAGGGAACTGTGTTGTCTCCATCTAAACCACTTGCGTAACACCCAGCTATTCGAGGAGGGAGGCCCGCATTAAAGGGAAAAGGAAGCTGCATTGGCACAAGGCCTGCCAGCAGACTGGTTGAATCCTTACATCTGCTCCCACGCTCCCACAATCAGAAACCTTTTCTGAGGCTAGCACAGTGGCACACACAATCTAGTTCAAACCTTCAGAAGTGATTTTTGCAGTTCAGAACAAGACTTTCCACCAGCGGGCATCAGGCACAAACGACTGAAGAAATCTGCAGTGGGATCCATTCAAGAGAGTGGAGTAAAGGGACCAAAGAAACGACTAAGGCACAAAGGTAAGAGTAAAGCAGGCATCTTCTAGGAGGTGTCAGTGGAGGTCACCAGCGTTCAGGGTGGTACTGATAGCCCGTGGGGTTTTTCTAGGTCTTGATTTTGCTAGCTGTAGCTGCAGTAGCATACAGTCAAAAATCTGAGCTACTGTGCGTCCCTGAGCAGCCAGTGGGTATAGAGGGCAGGGGCCAAGCATTCGCTTTAAAGCTTCAAGTATTAGCCTAACCACCTGACCAAACACGCCCACAAAATGTTGTCAGTCTCCTGGTGACAGATTGGTTTGTGTAATTGCCACCTGTCGTCTCTTCACACTGGCGCATAAATCAGTCCAGCAGCACGTGTTATTTCTTGAACCAGTTTATTTTTTTACAAGTTTTCATATTTACGGAGTTAAGGAGGGGTGGCGGGGGTGGGAAAGCAGATGACTGAGTGTTCCTTGGCTCTTTTGCTTTAGAAAAGAACAATTTTACTAACAAACCAAAACTGCACCTTGCACCCTGTGCACAGATCAGTGCTCCCTGGACAGACAAAGCAAGAAGGGGCACCACTTTGGCAATGTACAAATGTGTAAGTGTAAAGGTACTCCTGTGCAACTGGGCAATCTAACCAGATGCTGAAGTAAGCACTGGGCAGAAATTAACTCAAATGGGCACATAGCTGCTGCTAATGAAAAATGATTCAAGGAGACCTCTTGTTTCAGGGGAATCCCTGTGCATTCACCCCGGTATCAGGGAAGCGTAGTAAAGATAACATGCTGGATCAGTTTGTCTCCTCCAGGGAGCTCAGTGTCATTACACGGGCAGCAACCATGAGCTCACAGGTGGGCTGCCTGAAAATCATCTGCTCAACCATTGGGCAGCAGTGAAGATGGGCCTCAGAAGGGACCAAACTGAGAGCAACGTTGGGCAGGTCTTAAGGACTTTGTATGGACTGGCAGGAGAGAAGCCCTCGCTCAAGGGGAGGAGTCACCAAAGTCACTCCCTCCTCCAGGCAAAAGCTGTACCCAGCAGAACAGCAAATGTTCACAGGGTAAAGATCTTGTGTCTCACCCAGGTCTTGTCAGTGCAGGGAGAAGAGGGAGCTCCCTGCTTTGACAAACTAGTGTCTCAGTGAGCAGGAAAAAAACCACCTTTCCTGATGTACTTGAAATCTGGACTGTCACTGAAGCATCCCTGTTCTCAGCTGGAAGGCGAGGCCATCCCCTCGGGTGGCTTGCTGTGGAAGAACAGACAAACAGGCACTTACAGGCCAGTCTTCCCAAAGAATCATGCTTGGTGCTTCAATACCGCCACCTGCCAGAGGCTGAAAGGACTCTGCCTATGTGAGTGAGCAAACCCACTTCCACCCTGGCCAGGCAGAATTTATTACCCAGAGAGGCTGCAATTTCTCCCAGGCCATGCATTGAGTCAGTAAAACTCAGCTCTCCAGCCCCCCAGGCCTGTGTTCTAGTCACTAGCCCATGCTTGCTGGTTACAGAATGTGTTTTCATTACAAAGGTCGTCTACCTTGTTAATCTCTTTGTGTCTGTCTTTGGTGACAATTTCTTCTAGTACTTCTCCATCTCCCTTAATAAGCCTGTAACAGAAGCACAGCAACACAAGCAGTGAAGTCGACCAGCTTACAGTTACCCACTGTAAGCAACACGTTGCTTTGTTTGTCCGGCAGCAGAAGGCATCATTCAGTGAGGGGGTCTGGTCCCACGGCAGAAGTGATTAGTTCGCCTCCCTCACGCACCCATGCAGCTTTTTCACGCTGAAGGAGACAGTATTTTGCCTCAAAAGAAGTCCCACAAGCTGGACTTGTTGATGGCTAACAGCAGTAGCACCTTCGACGGCAGCGAGTATGTGCTCTAGAACAGTTAGGTGACTGCAGCACGGTGTCCCACGCAATCACTGGGAGGGTGGCAACTTTGCAGTGCCAAAGATAGTGGTAAAAAGGCTCATCACATGCTGGGGCTTGGGCCAGATGCTGCTCTGACAATCTGGTGTAAACCTGGAGCAACTCTCCAGGCTGGTGTAATTCTGTCATCTCTGTTTTAAAGATGAGGGTAGCTCCATGAACCCCATGAATTTGGCTTTAGCCAACCCTAGTTTAAATAACCTTTGCTGCCTTTTCCAGTATGCTGCCTGCAGGATGAAAACCCCCGAGCTCCTGCTTCAATACACTTCTGCGACAGATGCTGTATACTGAATGCATTGGGAACAACCTTCCTCTCCCAGCGTTGCTAGGATGGAACTGCCGTGCCTTAGGCAAGCCCCAGCCCACACTGACCATTCCCTAGAGATCAGGAATGTTGCAAATCAAGCTTATCAGGCTAGTGTGCTGCAGGGAAGACAAATGCTAAGGAAAAAGAATCTCCCATTACCCTTTAACTCTGCATGTAGGTTTGTTGTTCCCACTCTCAAATTTAACATGTGCAGACAGATTCCTTTATGACTGAGTCGAGGCACTGCAGAGGTTTAAGTCCAGTCTCTTGTTGCACATCAAAGTTGCTGGGTCAGCTAGTAATCGGAGAAGCATTTGCGGTTTGGTGATAGAATTGGAAGGGAGCTAGGGAAGGGGAATGGTATCAAACCAGCAAAGCCAGTAGCAGAATCGTAAGGCGTGCTCAGCCTCTGAATGCAGAAGAGGAATTTAACTGTCTTTATTATGTGCCTTATGAGTAACTGACGTTCATGCAAACATCTTTCCTGAGCACTGCTGGCTGCCTTCTATTTTAAGAACTGGCTTGTCTCACACACTTTTCTTCAGCATGATGTTTTCTAGTCCCTGTACAGATGCAGTTTAGTAAAAACGGGGTCATGTTTACTCAGGTTTTGAACACTAATTTGGTTACAGGCCTGCAGGCCCCTAGAACAGAGGGGCAGCAATCGCCCCCCCAGTTGTGAAAAGAAACCTCTCTAGCCAGAGGATCTGTCTGTAATAGGGACTGGACACTTCAGACTTGACAGGCAAGCATCCAGAACAGCAGCTGCCACCTACGTCTAACAGGTCGGAAAACAGCAAAGCACAGAACTGCCAGCCAGATCTGCTGGTTCAGATTTTATCCCCACATCGTAGTTAAGAATTGCATTTATTTTGAGGAAACTGATCTGCCCCTTTGTGGAAGGAGGAAAGAATCCTCCACCCTGGGTAACAAGGCTTCAACCAGATCTTGGGATAGGTGCTGCTCTTGTCTACATTCCACATCTTGTATTGACAGCCCAGCTCATCATGGGCTCAGCTCTGCGAGGCTGTCTGTGCTCTACTCCAGCTGATTTCACTAGCAATAGAGGGTATTCATCACAACACAGGAGGTGCTTAGCACCTGGCAGGATCAGACACTTACCTGGCATCTTCTACCAATAATAGGCTCAGCCTGTCTATCTAAGCACGGCAAGCCTTTTCTCCATCCCTCCTTCAATCCTGGTACTTTGAGCTGAGCATCTCTGCTAGTCGAGCAGAGACCAACGTGATTTATAGATTTATTTATATCTTTATTTGCTGGCCCAGAATGCTTTAAATCTCAAGCTGGCCCCATTGGTCACGGTGTTCAGCTTTCACACTAGGAGTCTAGTGAGTAACCGCAAGGTAACGATGGCTCGAAAGGTGGCTGCTGAGAGTGACCACCTCTGGAGGGGCGATGAGGGATTTAGAGAGAACCCTGCTTTTACTGACAGCAAGGAGCTGTTACTAAACCTGCACATGCTTCTGCCTCTCTTTGGAAAAGCCTAAAGGGAGCTGCTACCCCATCACTCTCCACCCACGTACACTGCTAGGAAACCAGACTGTTTCACTGGTTTAAATATAAAACATTGGTGCATTCTTGTCCACTGTTCAGAAACTCTGCAGATTGTCAGCTCTTTGGGGCAGGGACTGTGTCTTCCAAGGTGAGTGCACACTACCCAGCACATTTTGGGCACTATTGCAATACAGGTGATTCATCCTAAAATATACCCAGAGGGGATATGCTGAACTAACTATGATTAATTTATATCGACATTATCTACTACACTTACACTTCAGCTGGTGTAAGTCTACGAGCTCCATAGACTTTAACAGAGCTATGCTTATGTGCATCAGCTGAGGAATCTGGCCCCTAGAATTCTTGTAACTATGGAAAACATGCCTCTTCCAATGCTCTCAGACGGCATTGTCTGTAGGCTACTGTTTCAGGACCCTCTTTAATTCATGGGACTGTACCTTGTTCTTCCCGTTTCAGGATCCACCACTTTTCTTATGACACTTTGCCTTGCGTCCCATTCTTCTTTCGTCATTGGCTTCATAGCCTGGATGCGGGATTTTTGTTCATCTGTCAAAACTGGAATGCAAACCTCAGTGAGATAATCGAATAAGAACGTGCACATACAGGTCTGTCTTCTATCAGAGGTTCACGCAGCAGAGGGCCTTACAATTGATAGAGAGCGCCACTCTATGCAGTGCGCCCCCCAAAGAGCCACCGACCCCACAGGGCTTGAACAATGTGAGCCTCACACTGCCCCTCGGAGGAGGAGGAGGGTATTGCTATCTCTATTTTAAGGTGTAAACCAAGGCACACAGAAAAGCTAAAGTGATTTGCCCAAAGTCATGCTGGGCAAGATTTTCAGAAGCACTCAGCGTTAGCCTGACACGCCTCCCACTGAAGTCAGCGATAAAAATTCCCATTGATTTCAGAGGAAGCAAAGTTAGACCAATGCTGAGCACTTCTGAAAATCTCACCTCTGGTCCAAACGCAGAGATGAGAATAGAACCCAGGCATCCTGGCTCCGTCCTTTCTCTGACTACTACACTACAGACATTTAACCCTTCACCTGTCACTGAAAACCCTCAGACTAGCACTTCTGCTCGGAACATTTTCCTTTCAAATACTATTCTACCTTGTTTGTTTATCCCCCTCATTGGCGCTTTCCCTTTAATAGTAAGAAGGCTTTAGATAATTTGTAAATTTAAGACAGAAATGGGTAAATCCCTGGGGAAGGCTGGACAAAATGCATTTATCCAAAGCAGGTTGTTTGGTTACATCCTTTCATTTTCAATATTGGTTCCCAGATCACATGCATTTTTAACAAGCTTGCAAACAAAACCATCAATTTGGGTCCTCGTGTCTTCATGGTGGCTCAAGCTAAATTATTGAAATTAGGAAGGAAAAGGCATCCAGGGTTCAGCTATCAGTTTTCCTTATCATGCAATTTCTAATGATCCTGGGATGAGACATTAAAAGGAGCTAAATCATGAATGGGTGGAAGAGTCGCATGGATTTTCTCAAATGGTGCATCACTTCTCTACTCCGTAAGTGAGCAAGTGTGAGGTTTTTAAACCTGGAAACAAGAACATTACCTGGGCCAGGTTCCACCAAAGAGTCTTTCTGCCACTGCTCCAGCGAAGGGCCCGGCATCCCTTCCACCATGGCTCTTTCCTCTTTTGGCCGGTCCTTCGATTTCTTTTTCAGTTTCTTTTTAATTTTTTTCTTCTTTCTCTTTTTGTCTTTCTGCTTTGTTCGTTTCTTCTTGCTGTGTCTCCTCTTTTTCAGTTTGGATTCACTGTCGCTCGAATCATCTGAAGAGGAGCTGGAGGAGGATGAGGAAGAAGTCCCAGAAGACGAAGTTGCCGTCTCAGAAGAGGAGGTACTTGCCTTTCTCTTCTTTTTGTCTTTGGCCTTCTTTTTCTCTGCAATACATTCAGAAGGAGGTGGGTTACAGAGAACAGTCACTCCATGGCTACCAAGGAGTCTGGCACATTCTGCATTTCAAGCTACACCACTCCACCATTCTGGTTTTGTTCTTTGTTGGGCTGCTCAGAAGACTGAACAAATCAAAACACTAATCCCTCAGCAAAATCCCACTGGGCTAATACTTCTACTACATTATCACAGTGGGAGGGGGCTAACTGGGCACTGTACCAGATCCACTCAGGCACCCCTACTGTGTGCCTAGGTATCCCAAGATTGGGACAGGGGCTGGACTCTATTCAGGCCGTAAAGGCCACCCAGGGATTGAGCGACCCAGAGGCTTGGATTCCCCGCACAGAGAGGTCAACAGGGGGCGCCTGAACGGAGCTATGACAGGCACAGTGCTAAAAGATCTGCATGCTGGAGATATTTAAGGCTCTAGAGATGTCAGAACACAAGAGTAACGGGTGTGAAGTGTGTCTTGAGATGATTGTATGAAGTTAATTGTCACTGACTTAGCTAAGAACAAGCACTGTGTATTCCCACAATGGCACTCACTGTACATATGCCTCCTGGCGGCTCCCAGAACCACAGGAGAAATCAGCCTTCAGCAGTAGCTATCACACCCACCCGCCCTTACCTTCTTTAGTAGAGGCTGAGCTCGACCTGCGTCCGTGAGAGCTGGATTCCTTCTTTTTTGGAGGAGACAGGCTGCTCCTCTTTGAGTCCTTACTGCTTTTTCTTCTTTTCTTTTCCTTCTTTTTGTCCTGCCTGCTTTGAGAATCGCTTTCACTCCTGCTGCGCGAGCGTTTCCTGGACTGACTGTGCGCCATTCTGCACTGATTCCTATTTTAAACAATTCATTTTACTTTCATTAGTGGTATTAACACAGGACAGTGAAACAACTGAGATCAGGCACCTTCCATCTCAGGAGACTGTCTCAATGCCCCCCTCACACAGCAATTCCAGTTCTGCCCCACCCGGCACCAGGAGGCTGGCCTTTGTTAAGCACCCAGCTTATGCTTGTCCATTAAGTAGTTGCTGGAGAGAGGTTTAGTGTATTACATTAGACTCAACCTGCAGCCAACCTTTCTCCTGCAACTAGGTGAAAATCTCTGACAACGGCCCAGAGGGTTACCCTGTTACACAACAGTTGCCTCAGTGGTCCACAAAATACAACACACAGAAGTGAGGGGCTGAGAGGGGAGGGGACTCCATGAGAGGATCTTTCAAATGATGGTTTTTCTTTGCACTACAACATTCTTTAGGCAACTCTTCTGTGCCTTCCAAACAGCCATCTTTGATCAGATCTGGCATGAGACTTCTGCCATGCTCTCTTCCCCCTCTTCCTTTTAAATGGCAGCAGTATCTACTCTGACACACAACTGCGTAGCTCTGACTATCCAGCAGAGGGCAGTGATAATACACTTTATTACTGTACAGTCTGTGATCATTCTTCCCAGGAGTTAAGGGCTAGGGGTTCTACTTTCAAATCAGTGCCTGTGTATCAGCCCCAGTACTGTTAGCAGGAGTGCAGGTGTGTTCTTAATGGCCCATACATTGCACAATGAATACTACCACAACGGTCAGCAGCATTCAAATTTCCATTCAGAACTGAACAAAGAAGACTCAATTACCCCATTAGTGGAAATGCTGAGAACAGCTGCTAGGTAGGGGGAAAATAATGAATTTTTAATATTTCAATTTACGTTTATAAAACAGATTACATGCTGAATGGGCATCTTTTTCAATCAGTCCAACACACTGCCAGTGGAATATTAGGGCAATCCAATCTATGGTTAGATACAAGCTCACATTCATTTAAAAAACAAACAAACAACTGGCATCATCAACATAACTGTAGCTGGGAAAAGCTCTCTCATACCCGTTATTCCTGGCTAATATATTAATCATGTCTCTACCGCACAGAAATTCAAAATTAGATAATTCAAGACACACACAAGTGAATCAGAAGTTGATTGACTTACAAATGAAAACCTCAGTAAAAAGCAACAAAAGATTTGCTTTAAAGACACGCAGTAAGACTGCAAGGAATTAGATCCATTAATACACACACACTGTACATATACATATACAGAAATCTTTCTCACTAGGTCCTTGAAGACCCAGATAGCCCTAGAAGCACTATTCTGATCTCAGATACACAACGGCATAGACACAAGCCTGTAAAATTAGCTAGTGTGGACCACTGTGCAGTAGCTGATTCCACAAGAATGATTGCATCTCTCTCTCTCTGGCCTGTGTGAATGTAAATGAATGCTGACATTAAACACTGCCCTTCCTTTCTAAAACTGCATTTGGTTTTGCCCTTGGATATATGAGGAAAATAATGAGCGCAATTTTTCCAGGGCTTGCTAGAGAAGCTGGATGTCTTTTTTTTGTTTTGGAGTCTGAATCAGGCTAATGACCTTTTCAAACAAAATGACTGACAATGTTTTCCCAGCTGCTGCCAGGTCTCAGTAAGTCTCAAGAGCCAGAATGGAATCTTTAGACACATCGTGCTAGAAAACAAGTCACTAGATCCTAGACCAGTGACAGTCACGCCTCCACGGTTTAGGAGCCAAATTACCGATCAACATTACCCAAGAGTGCCACCGTGGGGTGAATTCATTGTTTCATTTACTATGTTATTCTCACAGCAAAATGAATGACCAAATATTACTATTGTATCACGACAAGTGGTTAATAACATAGTAAAAGCATCCTGATTGGTTAATAATTAAATCACAGTGTTTTAATATCATGTGCTGCAAAGAGCTGCAGGAGACACATGAAAGAGGCACTTGCAGCTCACGAGCCTCAAGTTGTAATGGCGCATGTGCAGACAGAGCTCGATAATGGTGAAAATCTTTCCTGTCCTCGTTTAGTGTCTGTTCAACACACCAGCCACCCCTACAGGTCTCAGCTTAAAACAATGGAAGCAGATTTATTTCAAAGTGACTACCCTTGCAGAAATTGATTAGTCCAAACTGCTCAGTATCCTAAAACAGGCTGCGCATACACATCAGCTTTTTTCCCTCTGCCCCGTTCTATACCTCCACCAACTCTCCCACTCCTTTTACATATCAGTTGAGATCCTCTCTCCTCTCTGCCAGCTGGTCTACACAACAGAGTTTTGTCAAGAAAAAGCTGACTTTTGTCGACAAAACAGTGGAGGTGAACACATTGAAATGCTCCTTCCACCTATGTAACTCCCCTGCTACGCCGACATCATAAAACTACCTCACGAGAAGTGGGGGGCTTATGTCGGCGTAGCTAGGGCAACGGCGAGTCAGTGTAGACACTGCGTTCCTTACATTGGCTATTCGCTGTTACTCTTCTCAACTTCAGGAGTCCAGTGGCACCCTTAAATTGACAAGAAAACCTGGAAGCCAGAGCCCAGCTGAGTAGCTGGACCCCACTCCAGTCTGGAAGTGGGGCGAGAAGGGGGGGAAGCCCACCAGAAGCCTGGGAGCCTGCCAAGGGAGCTGAGAGACTGGGCTGAGAGACTGGTGGGGTCGCACACCGCCGACCCAAGGAGGGGCGTGTGGACATCAGTCACCGCAGCAATTAATACGATGGCTGCGAGTCGGCCTCATACAGGTCAACGTCTCTTTGCAGTGTAGACAAGGCCTTACGTACATGTCCTCATTTCTCTCTTCAGCCCTTTATATTGAACGTGGCGAAGCTGGCGCTAGAGCGTGTGCGCAAGGCGGAGTGAAACACAGAAGCCCGACCCTGCTGCCTTTCGTAGGGGGTGATCTCTACTCCCAGGGTAGTGCCACAACGGTCAGTGGGACGAGCCGTGCAAGGCCTGCGCAAGCAGACAGCTCAGCAGTGCTGCGTTACGCCCCCGGCCGGCCCTTTAACAGCAGCAAGGGGATTACCTGCGGCTTTGCAGCTGTCGCTCTCAGTGATTGACGAGGCCGAGGAAGTGCTGCTCTGCCCATTTCGCAGATGGCTGGGGCGCCTAAAGCCCCACCCAGCCAGACTCACACACGGTGGGTGCTGGCCCTTTAAGACCCTCCCCCCCAGCCCCCGCCCAACAGAGAACGGCCGGCCCTTTAAAACCCTCCCCGTCTCCAGCCACGCCTGCCAGATAGGGTGTCCCCCCCTCCCCCGCACAGTGCCGCGCATGCGCAACGAGACCGCCTCATGAAGCTTTGCGGACCCCATCTCGCCCCCTATCCCGCCCGCTGGCTCCCCTCCCCCGCCCGCGGCCCGGCCCCTCCCGCACAGCGACAGGCCGCCGCAGGTAAGGGACTCACCCCCGAGGGGCGCGAACAAGCGACCTGCCCCGCGCGCGCTGGACGGGACAGGATGGCCCGGCCCGGCCCCAGGGGGTCTGTTGCTGAGCGACCCTCGGGAACGCGGCGGGGCGGGACGGGCCCGCGCGGCAACGGGAGCGGGACGGGTCGGTTGGTTTCAGTTGTTGCCTCGCCCACTTCCGGTGTGTCCTCTGGTCTCTGGTGCCGGGAGGGAGCCCAGACCCCGCGCACATTGGTTCCGCCCCCAGCTGTGCCTAGTCCGCGGGAGCGGGGCTCAGCCAGCCCGGGGGAGGTGGCCCGGCAGCCTGGTGGAATGTGAAGCGCTGCTGAGGCCGGCTGGGGGCAGCCCTGGGGCGGGGGGGGGAGGCCTTGACCTGGGCCTGGTGGACTCTGCCCATGGCAGGGTGCGGAGTCTCCCTCTGGGTGATGGGGAGCCCTGGTGTCGGTCAGAGCCTGGCCAGGGGGCTGCAGTCGGGAGGAGACGGGCTGGGTGGGGGGCGGCGGGGTCACTGCAGTGGGTGGCGATGGGTGAAGTGGTATCTCCTGTTGGGCCACCTTCCCCTGGTGAGAGAGACCAGCGCTCCGGTCACACACACCGCGCTTGGCCCGGGCTCTTCCCACAGCTCAGGTTCCTCTTGCCCAGCTTTGGCCTCTGTGTTTTAAACTATCCACATACACGAAGGCCATCAGCCCGTGTCCTTCGCCGTTGGGGTTATGGACCCAACCGTGCCTGGGCAGCCTGGCTGCCCGAAATGGGGCGAGGGGACAGCACGGCACGTGGCTTCAGCAGAGAACTGATCCGACAGGGCCTTGCATTCACTTAGTGCTGGTGAACCGTGTCCCAGCTGACAGCCCTTTCATCCTCTGGCTCAGCATCAGGGCAAGCTTCACCGACGTGACTCAATCCTGAGCAGGGATATTTCCACCCCTAGAGATGAGAGGGCGTTTCAACATCCAGGGTACATTCTGCTCTCAGCACCAACCCTTATGCGTGTGCTGGGCAAACTGGTGATATCTCTGAACTGGGAACTGCACTCTTTTAATGTAGCTGCTTTTGAAATAAACCTACATTTTAGATCCTTTCTGTCTCAAGATGCTATATAGTATATAAAGTATACTGTCAAATACTTGGAGGGCGGGAGGCTTGTATGTTGGATTCATTGTAAAACAGTTGTTAAAGTGTTTCTTTCTTATCAAGAAAGGGATCTGCAGTCATCATCAGTTACTATTTATTATTAATATATTTATTGTATATATTATGATAGGGCATAGATGGAAAAGAAATCCCCCCGTAGAGTTCTGCAGTCAGAGGAATGTGATGCTATCTGAAGGTGGCTGCAATAGAGGGATGCATATGAAATTAGGAAAAGCAAACGCCACTTTATACATGCAACTGTGCTGAGTACACTATATTGTGTGGAGCTGATGACAGTGGTTAACAGAGGGATTAGAGGCTGCCCATCACAATGGCTGAGAAGATGCTACGTATTTCAGGGAAAGAACAAATAAGAAATTAGAAGAAAGGGAGCTGACACAGCAGGACCAGTTAGTACCACAACTAGCAAGCAACCATAATCAATGGAGGAACTGGACTGCCTGATGTGCAGACAGCTCAGGAGGAACTAAGATAAAGTAGTGCCTAAGGATTGAGAGGGCAGCCCTCTTGTGCTAGGCACTGTTCAGAGTAGTAGACAGACCCTGACCCTTTGAAGAGTTTACACTCTGAATAATGAGGTTCCTGTCTTGTATCCTCCAGAGTAAACTTGTAAAGTGATACAATAACAGTACAAAAGAAACCTCAACATGCAGCCACGCGCTGACCCTGTATTTTTCCTAGTACTTCAAACTGTTTCCATCCTCCTCCTCCTCCTCCTTGTGAACAATTCCAGCCTCATGCAGCTTCTTTGGCAGTTCGACTGTACTTTTGTTAGGGCACAAAGCTTTTTTAGGCTTTTCCAGACACTGAAAGTTACTGTTTATGGATGGCTGCAAGTTGTGTTAGAACACTCTGCAGAAGCAGAAATCAATGGCACTGCCACTTTCCCTCCTCCACTTTCTGTAAGTGAATAGCAGTTTCTGATGCCTATTTGCTTAATGGCTCTGATTTGTTAGAATTAGGCTGTATTTGTCATATGAACAGATGGCGCAGTATTTGCCCTGGTCTGCATTTCTTTCCTCAACTTTGAGGAACAGAGTTTAATATGCCAGAGTTCTGCCTGTTAACCAAGGCATTCCTATCCCCTGGGTTATACCTTGTCCATCTATTGCAGCCAAAAGTCTCACTGAAGAGGGGGTGTTGGAGCAAAAGCCAAAAAAGAATCTTCTCTATCCTCTCTCACTGGCTTGAAGGGGTTAGCTTTCCCTGTGCAATTCAGAATGATCTCTGGAATTTAAGTGACATTCAGATGGGTTGTTGGTCAAGGTCAGTAAAAGGAGCATCCATAGTCTGACTGTATCTACCAGACGATGCCCGGGTAGAGATCCCCTGCTCTATTGTTACAACTGCCCCGATATACACAGCCTACTGCTGTCTCTCTTAGAGGGTCATGGATTCTGATTTCTGCTTATTTCACCTCAAAGACATGACCAGCCCAAAGTTAAAATCTCAGCAGATATTTGATTTCTTTTGCTCCTCCAAAGAGCATACAAGTCCTCACAAGCATTAATGAATTTAGCCTTGAATACATGTTAGATAAGAACATTAAGTATTATCCCAGTGTTACATATGGGGAAACTGAGGCTAGAGCCAGGAATAGAACACAGGAGTCCTAATTCCCATGCCCGTGCTTTAAAGACTAAACTACAGCAGAGGGAGATTATTCTTGTATATCCCAAAGCCTTTTCTATAGTCAGCCATTTACAATCTGAATTCGCTGTATCAGAATTCAGACAGCAGCAGCCATAATGACAGGCCCATTTTTCTCTCATTAACTTAATTTTCTTGCTGTAATTTAAATGCAAATATGAAACAAACATTTTCTGCTGAAGGAAATTAAGATTCCATGATTGGTTTTGTTGTTATGGAAAACACCAGAAGCAAAATCCTTTGGTACTGATTCTGGGGTTTTGTGTACAAATGTAATGAATGGCCTTTCCACTTTCAAAAAATGCAATTTGAAGGAATTCTGCAAATGAAAACTAATCAGCATTAAACGATAATGAGATCTCTAGCCTAAAACACTTCAGATCGGCTGGGAAGGCTTAAAATTAACATTCTTCATAAACTACAGCCATGATGTTCAGAGCCTGCCTTTCATCATATTGTTAATTATGCAAATGAGAAAGTTCATACCAATTAATTACCAGAGCTAAGGTGAATGACCTAATGAAGTCCACAGTAAAGTCAGTGGTATAGGTATCTAATTCACATCTAGTTTTCTGGGGAGTCACATGAGGCAACAAAACCAAAAGGATATTTGGCTTCTGGACTATCAGTTTTCTAGATTTTTGGTGTCTGTGACCTGAAGCTTTGAATTAATGTCACGGACTAACAGGCACAGAGAGAGACAATGTGTGTGACTATCTGATCTCTCTCTAATGCAATCATAGTGGGAGCTTAGTGCCAAATTAAAGAATTCAAAAGACTGTATTGGTCATGTGAGGACTACAATGTCTACTCGTCCCTTGGAGATATTTTATTTGACATGCCCACCTTGGAAAGGGATAACAGATGGTTAGGCTACTTCTGCATGCTCTTTCCTTACACTGGAGAGTCCTGCTGTCCTATATTGCAACCAGCCCCCAAATCTTTGGCTCTCCAGCTGATTTCTGCTTCTTCACTTGGAATCCACAATATCTCTGAAAAAGGGTTTTTAGCGCTTTCAGCCTAGGCTTATAACGTATGGCAATAAGTGAAACACTCACTCGTAGAGTAATAGCGTTTGTTTGTCCTATAAGATGCAGCCATTGGAAGCAACTTGATCCCAAATGCTTAATTAGGTCTGACCTTCTATTCAGTAGGGGATGACATGGTTCCCTAGACCAGTGGTTCCCAACCATGTGCTGTGACACACGGGTCTGCTGTCAGCTGGAGCAGGCGTGCCACAGAATTTTTTTTTGAAAAACTACTTGAAGAGTTCCGAACTGGCTCATGAATATTCATGAGTTCATTTGGAGACTATATATGGTGGTGTGCCTCAAAATAATTAAAGGTCTCAAGGTGTGCCACGGCAGAGAAAAGTGCGGGAAGCACTGCTGCGGACAGCCTGACTTTTAGGGTTGACAGTATCATTGCTTGTTGTAGACACTCGAGGACAGCATTGGCACACTTTGAGCAAGTCTTGCATTCCAATTCCCGGGGGGACGGCAGGCTCTGACCCTAGTGCACTTTGATGTTCCGTCCAGCAGAGGATAATAGGAATTGTGAATGGATGCTGACTGAGCTAAAAGAATTCTACAATAATATGCTGATTTTACACATCAACTAGTAACAGTGGTGGTCAAAGCAGCTGTCTTTGTATAAGCTCTAAGCTGCCTTTTGGCCTGTTTTCCATACGTGCGATTGTACTCAGATGACCTCTGCCGTTCATGGTTTAGATCAATACCTTCAGCCTTTTTACATTTTCAAAATATGTTTATAAAAAATTCCCACAGTGCAGGCATTGTATACCCCAGACACCAACTCCTCCAGGAGGCCCCAGATGCCAGCTGCTTAGAAAGCTGTTTTCCCTCACCCCAAGAGAACAGTTTGTGAGTTGCCTTCCAAGAAGTTATTTGTTGACATGACAGATGTTTCTTTCGAAGGGTACTTTGTCACTGTGCTTTTTTTTTTGCTGTCTTGGGGCTCGGAGCTCAGTGTTAGCCAGTTCAGACTGGAGAGTTTGCTCCTTAGCATCTCCTATATTAAAGAGCATAAATCCACAGTCTTGGGCATATCACCTTCAGGACTTCTTGTGAATCCATCTCCAAACCCCTCAGCTTCCACTAATTCGGGTTTCTTGTTGCACATGGGGCAAAGCTGGTTGCGGACAGCAGACGATCTCATCCATATGATGAGGTTCCAGCGCTCCCCGGAGGTGATGGGCAGTGCCCCATGAATCTGCCCTCCTCGGTGTAGCAAGCCTTGGGATACCACATGTTCAACCTCCACATATTTTGGCACTGGGGTTGGGGCCTTGAAGATAAATAATAAGACAGATCCTAGGTTACATTAACTGCCTCCTGCTACCGACTTTCTAAAGCAGTTGTTATAACTTGCGTTAGTACCTTTCACCCCAAACCATTTACTAACAAATGATATATAGGGATCCCGTCACATACAACTGAAATGCAGCCACCTCTGGGATGAGCTGTCACAGCTGTTAAACTGTTTAGAATTTCTGTTAAGGACAGATAGTGAACAGTTCCCAGTTCATACTACAGAGGGTACTTAGAAAGGCAGCATGTAACAGTCAAAATAGCAATAGGGTATGGAAGTTATTAACCCTCCCTTGCTAAAAGTACATTGGAAATTCTAATAACTGCAAGTGCCCAGGGCTTTCGTTTTCTCAAGTGAAAGACTGAAACAGGATGAGTCTTCAAAGCATTCTCTCCATTCCCCCAAAAGGAGCCCACCTGACCATTATTTTAATTGTGGAAGGAGCTAGAGCATTTTACTCCCTCCTCTGATAGCAGAGTCATCTGGGTGGTCTATTTGAATTGACTGCAGTTAATGTAAATATTCATGATTAATTCACAGCAGTGAAGAGTTCAGTATAACTACCTCCTCCGTAGAAAACTGGTCAACAAGACAGTCTTGATTCGGTCAGAAGCGGACAATTAATTTTAGTCAATCAACTTTTTATGTGATCTTCTTTTTCAAAGTGTTGCTCCCTACAAGTACCAACCCACTCCATGGTTTACTCTAGTTTGGTTTATTTGATGTTAGATTCCTATCAGTGAAAATGGCCACGTTTGATCTGTGAGCATTAACCCGTTATTTTAAGTATAAGGCTACTTAATGGTGTCATCTTTAACTCAGTTACTCAAAAAGTTCCTGAAACAAAGCCAATGGCCTGATCCTGTGACTCTGGAGTCTATGGGAATTTCGTGGGGAGTAGGATCAGGCCTAAGTTAGAGAGAGAGATTCTCAGTACCTCTCTGAGGTCTCCAAAATACAAGCTGCCCTCAGTAAATTCTTTTCCTAGAGATACATTTAAGGTGACTTCTGCGTTGTCATAGTGAGAGCTCAAATCCAAGTCTTCGTGTAGCGAGTACTTAACGATGAATGCTTTGTGGCTGTCCAGGGAGCCTCCCCCACAGTCAGGGTAAAGCAGCGATGTTATGGGCTGCAGGTATTTTTCACGCAGAGGTGTAATGAAATCTTCATACAATCCAAGCTCATTTAACAGAACCTGCACCAAAGAGAGAGTGCATAGAACACACCGATCAGCAAACAGCAACATAGTCACTTCTGCTATTTCATCAGATCCACAACTGAGCCTCCTGGTTCTGTCTTCTTCCCTTCCAACCTTGCTGCTTACCTGGATAAAGAACTAGCGAGCAAAGACGAAGGCTATAACAGGGGAAATGAGTTCAGAATGAAAAGTGATGGCATGCAGAATGCCAGTAAGATCAAAACCAGCATGGGCAGTGCTGTATACAAAGCCAATTTTTACTGACATGTCATGCTATCCATGCTGGTTATATAGAGGATTGTGTCTTGTGTGGCTAAACAGAACTCCAATCTCAGGCTGTCAATACAACCCCTTTCACCAGCACTAAGTTAACATATAAAATGCTACATTCCTGAAGTATCAAGTCCCAGTTCTATGAAGTACTTCTACAGCCACAGCAAGGACTGAGAGGCTATGCTTGCAATGGGTGTGTTCAGTGTACAGTCACTTTGTTTTGAGACGACATTGTAGAGGAGGGAATCTGTGGCTCCTAGAGCAGTGGCAGCGTACGCCAGAAACTTACTGCAGCTGTGCAGAAAGGCAAGAGAAACTGGGATTTGTAGTCCTTGGAAAGGAAGAGGCTAAGAACAGACGGCCTCACAGATGGAGGTGCTAGAGATGAGGACTATTGAAGTTTGTGTGCAAAGACACAAACTCTGCCTGAACTGTGTATTTTCTTACTTTCTTTTACAACCTTTCCTTGTAGATTTGGACACTGCAGTTGATAGTTCATATTGAACAGGTTTATTCTCTTTTGAGAGAGTACAGTTACAACGCGCAAGTGACTGTAGTAAAGACACTGGCTTATATCCTCTTAACAGTGGCTCTCAACTTTTCCAGACTACTGTACCCCTTTTAAGAGGCTGATTTGTCTTGTGCACCCCCAAGTTTCACCTCACTTAAAAACTACTCGCTTACAAAATCAGATCTAAAAATACAAAAGTCTCACAGCGCACTATTACTGAAAAATTGGCTACTTTTTCATTTTTACCATGTAATTATCAAATAAACCTATTGGAATATAAATACTGTACTTATATTTCAGTGTATGGTAGATAGAGCAGCATAAACAAGTTATTGTCTGTATGAAATTTTAGTTTGTACTGATTTCGCTAGTGCTTTTTATGTAGCCTGTTGTAAAACTAGGCAAATATCTAGATGAGTTGATGTATTCCCTGGAAGACCTCTGCGTACCCCAGGCGTATGTGTGCTCCTGATTGAGAACCACTGCTCTATAATAAAGCAGGACCTAAGGTTCTGAACAATAAATCTCCTAATCCACCCTTTGCATTGGTATGTCCCAATTTATACAGTAGAAGTCTCTTAAGCGGGACACTCAGGCGGATGGCTAATCTCCCACATCAGGTGAAGATACTATTATTAAAACTAGATTTGAACTGAATGCAGTATTGCATTGAATATTATGCATGATATTTCACCTTTCTTTTTTAAAACTTTACTTGGCAGCTTCTGTATTAAGAGCAGAATTACATCTACCTCATCAACACCTGGCTAAACACCAGTTAACCCCTTGGCACTATCCAAGTGTGTCCCCACTTACACTAATGCTGCCCCAATTAGCACTCATTGCCATTCACTACCAGTAGGTTACACAGATCCCTGGGATATATCCCAGTAAAACTGCTATCTCCGTTAACTAGTGTGCACTGTACTGATTTTCTGAGTGTTTGTTTAAAAGCAGGGGGCTAACATTTTGCCATCTAATTTGTTCAGTAATTGGTTTACACACACACACATTTTTAAATACAAGATTCCCCCAAAGCCAGGAGACCCCACCTCACATCCCCTCCCCCAGAACTCCCTCTGCCACATACGTATCCTTCTAGTTTACTACAAGTAAAATGAACTCCCTCACTCTGTGTCTTTTAATTTATGAGTGTCTGTGCATTGGGGATTGCACATCAGAGGGTGTAATGGATTCCCCCAAATCCTGGAGGGGAATGGACCTTGAAGCATGCAAAGAGGTTGGTGTGATAAATGTCACTCCCTCTAAAGACCATAATAGCACAAGAGAAGCTAACTCTATAAAGAAGTTAAGTCCTACCCCATAGTTATTCATAGTGTTTGGCCTGCCTTTGGGCATCTCAGATTGCTCAAAGTTCTCCAGTTCTTCAATGAAGACTCGGCAGAATTCCTCACTGAACACTTGAAGTCGATATAGCCTCTTATCTGACCAAGAAAAAGAAGGTGTCTCTTACTAGGTAAAGTAACAGTAGGGACTATCCTTAATAACTTAGTTTGCCAGAAAGCAGTACAATAGAGCACACAGCCTTCATGTGCCTCATTGTATGTTTTAGTTGTTAAATAGTTGTTGTTGTTACAGAAGGGATGGACCTTGGGGCACATTAGTTACTGGTCATACTGGAAATTGAAAGCCTGTGCTCCCAGACTTCCCAGTCCAAGGGCTAGAAGCTTTTGAAAGAGGAGGTAACTAAGTGGTGATGCAGAATTACTTCAGGCGTGGCATTTTATGGGAGGTGGGACATCATGCCAGTCAGTTAGCCCTTTCTGATAGGAACATGATAACATTACAATTGCAGCACAGGGCCAGAAAGGTCTGCATAAACTAAGTATTACACATAAGGAAACTGGGACACCGACAGCTTGAAAAAGCTGCTAATGCCTGAAAACTATTCCTCTTATAAGTACCACCCAAGATGAATGTCAATGAAAACCCCCCCCTCTATTTTCAGGTTTACTTTTACACTTTCATTGCTTCCCCTGTATATTCTCTAAGCTTCTCCCATACTGAAAAGGCCCCAGAAACATCAACAAGCAAGCAGAAAAACCCTGACCTTTTAAAAAAAAAGATTTAAATACATAAAAAATGTTCAAGACATTATTTAAAGGAGGATCTACTAAGTGGTAACTTTGGGAAATAGTCCATTTAAAATAATCCACATGGACAGTGTCCCTTGAACAGACTTGCCAAAGGTCAAATGTTGAGTCAATGATACACTCAAAATAGATCCCGGGGTGAAATCCTGGCCATGTTGTAGTCAACGGGACTTGTGCCATTCACTTCACTGGGCCCCAGATTTCACCCGTCTCTAACAACTAGACTATGCTGCCTCTCTCAAGAACCTGATCATGCAGAAGAAAGCATCCTAATGGTCTTGAGTCATTTTTCAAAATTACAATATTAAAGAACTGGTTTAGAAAAATAATTCACCACTGAAACTACTTGTGTGTATCACAGTGTGGCTCGGCCTACATTGCCGATAGGACCTTTCACTTTACCTGATATAGAATCAATTCGGCGCAGGATGCCTTGGAGATCAGCATCTTGTGATGTGCAGAACTGAACTGTCTCTAGAAACTCTGGAGCCAGAAATGAATCCTTGTGTTAGGTGGGGAGAAGGACAAAGAAAAAAAGATATTAACACACAATGATGTCATCTCTAACCCATTTGAAACAGGGATCTTCTAACAGCCACACCACAGGCAGTAGCTGAAATGTAAGTGGAGTCTAGGGCCACAGCTAGCTTGCATATAAACATACATAAAATATTTAAATCATGGAAAAATGCACAAAGCTGTAATCTGTACTTGTCTTTTTCTTGGTAGATTTATGTCAATTACTTATTGCTGCAGTTCAATTGTAATTATAAGCTATCGCTGGTCAGATTTATCTTTGCATTGGTCGCACTGGGCACATGTGACCTAGCACATCATTGTGCAAACAGTCATGCCTCAAAAGAAATTTGTACCACCTTGCTTTGAGCCAGGCTCTCCATACCATGCAGTGCTGGGGCTCAGCTATGAATATTACACAATGGAGGGCGTGATACAGGGTGCAGCACTTGTTACTAGATTAATCTTTCTACTGGCTGCTCTTTAAACTCTGTACTGCCCAATAGTCGTTGTGATAACACTTTATATCTAATATTACCAACAGCAGTCTGAGCTGGTTCTAATTCTGTTCTCATCTATGAGAATGTAACTATCGACTTTAATGAAGTTACCCCCAAGTAAATCGTGAGTAAGACATTCAGAGCATCTTCTGTCTACTTCAATAGAGATTTATGAAGATGTCCACGTTGTGGAAGTCAATTAATACAGCCATGGGACCGCACAGGATTCAGAAGGGCACAAAAGAAGCTTTTCTATTTCAAAGCTAGATTTCCATGTGGCTACTATTACAGACTCCAAACAGCATGTATTTTACCTGTAGAACGTACACTTCTGGGTGCTTTGGTTTGTAACATTGTGCAATGATGGCTTTTCTTGCCATGGACTGATGATCTAATTGCTTTCTTCTTTGCACTTCTTTCTGAATCTAGGAATAAGTGACACGGTCTTGTTAACAGATCAAATGCTGGCAGTAATAAAATAATAGTTTCATTCACTGATTCAAAATGGTAATTTTTGCTCAATACATCATCTGTTCATGTGCACATTCAGGAGAGCTGTATGTATTTCTGTGCCTTTCATGAGTAATTAAAAGGGTCTGCACAATACCTGGAAAGAGAAAGGACAAGGAGAGGTCTGAGGCAGACTATCATTAAGATACAAGGATGGGTTTTTTTTAAAAATCCCAAAACCTAAAGCAATTCCATTGAAGTTAACTGGAGCTGCAAACTCTCAGCCCCCTGGAAAAGCAAGCTCCTTATGAGGTGCCTATATATGGTTTTAGTTGCTTAACTTGAGATAGACCAGAATTTTCAAACTTAGGTAAGTTCCGGCAAAATTAGTTTTGTCCAATATGAAGGACTTCAGTTGCAGAGAGAAGGGTCTCATTACTAAGCACTGTTGTGATGGATTACTCTGTCACTTAAGGAGGAAGCAACCCTAGTAGTAATAAACTCAGACAACTCTTCCAGTTTAATAAACCTCCCTGAAAACTAATTTTGAGATGTCCTAGTGAAGGTAGGAAAAAGAGGTATGTCTCCATGTCTGGTCTCCTCCATTCTCCTGGGCATAAAAAGCCAGGCACTTACCAGAGAGAGGGTAATTTCCTTTCAAAGATCCCCCTTTCTTTGGGCCTACTTGACAACCGGAGATGGAATCTTCCGTTGAAAGTGCTCTGGAGAGAGCTCTTGCTTTTAACAATATCTTCTAGTGGCAGAAACTGAGTACTGCAGTCCCCACTGAAATACATGGGTAACTTTACTGTCAATGTATTTTTTCTCCTGGTGTTTTTTTTTTTTTTTTTTTTTTTTTTGCTATTGATTTTCTTTTCAGTCTTGACTTGAACTGGATATTGATGCTGGGGGGACTCTTGGTTTTCTTATGACCAGAGACCGCTGTGGGGGTTATACTGATTTTAAGTGGTTCAGGGATCCTTTCAGATGAATGGGGCAATACATTTTAATCTCATTTGCTGACCACCCCACCCTAGAAGTGGCTGCATTTCAGTGGCAAGTGAGTGGCCTCCTGCACAGTGTGTACAGTTCTGCAGGATACTTGGGGATGAAGTGGTGCGATCTAAACGCACCAACTTTTGAAACACGTATTTTACAAAAACAACAAAGGAGAATGGGGGAAAATTAGAAAAGAGATGGGGCAGACTGATTAAAACCAACAGGAAGGAGAGCCATGGGACCATTGTCATGGAATAAACGTCAGTGTTCACTATGTTAATGTCTTTGTCATCAAAAGAGCTCCTGAGAATATCCAATTTGGTACTCAGGCTCCAGTAGGGAATTTTTAACTTCTGTCTCAATCCAGCACATCATTTATGACCGAGTGTGAGAGAAAATTGGGGGAGAGGAGGGAAACCAGGACCAAGTGTTTCAATTCGATATGTAACATCACCTTCCTCTGACTTTCAGCAAATCATCTGATCTCTCTCCTTCACTGTTCATACAAACTATATCCCCAAATGCTGTACCGTTAACCGTATATATGAAAGTACCCTGTAAATAAAGATGATTAGTTCTGAAGAAAGCCTTCCTGAATAGATCTCTACTCCCATTTAACTAAACTTCACAACTTGTGGTCAGTACATTGTAATTAATTGAGATAACCAATAGATATTAAAATAGGTGATCCACGTGGAGCTGTCTGGTCCTTTACAGATGTCTTATTGGTGAAATTGCGTATACCTCTTTCAGAACTGCTTTAAAGTCTTCATCATTCTTGCAGCCACGACTGCCTAACACCTGTAATATAGAGAGATTAACTCTTGATAAGTATCATGGATTTTTATGGTGCTCATCAACCTGGCCTGGGCAGTGTTATCAACTCTCGCAATTTTACTGAGTCTCATGATATTTGGTGTCTTTCTTCAAGCCCCAGCTTCTGGAATGATGTGAGAATCTCAGCTTTAATTTACAAAAAATGTTTCTAGTTCTAACCTAATGATACCACATAAATCTATGTAGATTTAACAGTAGGCAGAGAAACTGACGCTGCAGTCTAGCTCCTTAAGACATGGCCTAGGGCTCTGACACTGCAATCCAAGGTTTGCTTTAGGGGCAGAATTAAAAGGTAAAACAGACTATGAGCCAGGAGTTTAGGTTTTCTCCCCAGGCCCTTTACTCTAGGCTTCTTTTTCCTTGATCCCTAAATACCGACTCCACAACCAGCCTTTTGGGGTGCAGGCTGTATCCATGAATTCCTTTATCCCCAATTCTTCTGCACAGTAGCACTACCTGCTGCCAGAGGAAGCAGGAGGGCTCCTGGATTCTCAGGCCAGAAGACACCACCGTGATCATTGTCCTCCCTTTCACTGAGTGGGAAGTTTCTCTGTTGGGTACAACAGTTGTGCAGTCCCCCACCCCCAGCCGAGATGGTAATTCCTGTTGTTGATCAGACATTTTAGGGAACAGTTTCAAATAAGGAGAAAACTACTCCAGACTCATGCAGAGAGTTTAGCTTTGAGAGTCCCCTGGTACGGACTATGTTAAAATGAGCTGGGCAACAGACACAAAAAGGCTTTATTATGGTTTACCTTGCTCATCCCTAGCTTCTTTCATCAGAGGATCTCAAAGTACTTGGCAAGCTAATTCAGCCTCACACACAATCTCTGTGATGTGAGGGAGTGAAGAACAGATTTTCCCATCATTGAAATGCAGACACTTCTGGAAGGACAAGACAACTGTTTAACAGTATGTGACTGAGGACAGGAAGTGAATACCATATTTAGCGGACATAGGAAGAGAGGATATGCAAGTAGGCAAAATGTAATGATCCTAGCTGGAATTTGGTCAGGACAGCAGTGTCATCAGCCATTCTCTGACAAAATACCACAGATTCTTTCATGACCACACAGTCAGGACTTCAGCTTAATATGAGTCCTGAAAGATGACACTTCCAACAGCACAGTGCCCCTTAGCACCATACTGGGGAGTGGCTTCAGTCTGCAGAGCCAAACATTAAAGCAGGGAAAGGCTTAGGCACATCCTCTGCAGTGTTCTGCTAGAAGGTTGTCAATTACCTACAAGCTTTCTGACATACCCCGATGGACTACAATTTCAGTCCCACCTCATCTGTACTGAGACCTGCCACTTTGGAGGCAAAGCCCAGACACTGGTGAGATTGGCCTTTAAACATGTTCCTAGAAAAAAAAGCTCATTAAAGGACCTTTTACTGTGTTTGTGTTTATAGTCTGAATTATGCAATTCTGTATTTAACGGTACCGTAGAGATAGGTAGACCTGAAAATTGACCACCATTACCCCCGTGGTCAATATCCCAGCTGAAGATCTTGCTTTGCTGACTGTCATTTTTTTCTGCTAATATGATCCTAGCTTTATAGGATGCCTATATGTCAAACATGGGGGGGTTCACAGCCGACATGTTTTAGAAATGGCTTCTTCCCTCTAGAAAAGTACAATACTCCTCTAGTAAAGGCCCTGAACACTGCAGCTTGCTCTAGCGCATACCCAAGTCCAGATTTGTGTTTTCCAGCAACAGCATTTGCGATAGAACTTCAATGGAAAGACACCAGAAGGTGACTAGTCTTGTGGGTGCTTTTTCTTTTAGCATCTAACTGTTCTGAATCAATGTTTTAAAGGGAAGCAGTGTTGTCTAAGGAACTGTGAGTTAGGAGATCTGGTTTCTACTCCCACCTCTGCCACCAATTTGTGGCCTTCATTAAATACCTTAATTAAGACTTCAGTTTCCCTATCTATAAAACAGGGCTGAGACTGGCTTGAAATCCTCTATGGCAGTGCAATGTTCATGGCTGTTGCCTTTCCACTTCTGGATGGAGACTGCTGCCTTAAACAGCTACTACCTCCTGCCCCAGAGGTGGCTGCATGTCAGTGGCAGGCAAGAGGCCCAGGGACAGTTTGTGAAGCATTTTGGGATCCTTTGGGATGAAAAGGTACAATGAATGTTTATTTGAAAGAAGCCTGCTTTGCCGGCAGCTACAGAGAAGCCCGGCCCCCCTGTGTAGATAAATCGCGGGGGGGGGTGCAGGGGCGTGACCAGGTAATACAGCCCATAGGGCCCTGGGATCCCAGTGCAATGTAAACACTAGCTATGGGGAGGTGTTTGCGAGGGGGGCCCATCCGCTTTCCCCAGCCCGGGACCCCTCCCCTGTGGGTGCCTGAGGAGGGGAAAACCCCCCCGCTCCCTACCCCTGTGGGGCGGGGGTTCGGGCCCCCCGGGGAGTTACCAGCCCATAGTCCCTGCGCAGCTGCGCCTCGCTCCGGTAGCTGACGTGCAGGCCGTAGCGCGGCAGGAACAGGTTGTCCGTGTGGAAGCAGGCGCAGGCCAGGAAGGCCCGGGCCGGTCTGGGGGAGTCCCCCCGAGCCCGGGACCCGGCCCCCGTAGACATGTTTCCACCCGGACTCTAGAGGGCAGCGCCGCGGGCTGCGATAGGCGCCAGGGCACGGCTGAGGGGCAGAGGGTCCGGCAGCCAAATGGTTCCGCCGGGAACCAGCAGGACCTGCTTCCGGTGGCCGCTTGCACAGACAAGGGAGCGTCAATAAATTACTCGGGGAGAGGGGAACGGACAGAACCGACGGGGCTTTATTTGCCTGTTTCTCGTCTCCTGTCTCCATCCCATGTACCGTCTCTTCTTTACCCTCCTCTTCCTTCTCTCCTCCCCCACCCGCTTTGGGCTCCCCTGAATCAGCTCCATGGTGCAATGAGAGCCCTAGCGGCACAATGGGATGGAGAAGGGTGAGTGACCCCTGTGCACAGTTGAGGAAGCGCCTGGGATCTTTCTTTGGGGTGACATAGCTCCATCACCCTGCATGGGGATTGTAATGACCCACTTCTGAACTAATTGGGAAGAAACTGAATGAATGTCAGATAACGTTTCACCTGTTGCCAGCACAGACATTCACCTTTGTGTACATGTTTTGATGTATTTAAAGACGTGCCCATCTGTGTCACTTGTCATAGAATAATGCGGGGGCGCCCCATGCCTCAGTTTCCCATCTAGAGAATGGTCCTGATCTCCTTTGCAAAGGACTTTGCGATTACTGATGAAAAGTGCTGTAAGAGCTGGGCTGATCTGACTTCCATTTTAAGTCCATAAAGGACGGATTTTAATGGGCCTTTGTGCAAGCACAGACGTCCGTCAGCATGAATCCAGCTGCAGGATCCGGAGATTAGTGAGTGACTTTACCAAGACAGGCACGTGCGAGGAAGTTGATGCCGTTTACACTGATGGAGTTAACAACATTCAACCAGACAAAGTGAGGGTAACTAAATTAGCATAAAGAGCATCGCCTTTAATCTTCAATGTCTGTAATCATACCAGATACGATGATAGAATCAAAACAGTATTGGAAGGGGGTTTGCAGAGAACTGGCCATCCGGAGCTCTAGGTGTGTGCCTGAAATGTACCTAACAAAACAAATGGAATTAGGATTTAGAGCAGACCTCCTCAGTAGGCTGTGGACATTAGGGGAGACACGATGGCCACGCTTGCTATGCACTTGAGTAGTGCTGATGTGCTATCCAGTAGGGGCAGTGGGGACAGGTACACAGTGTAGGGGGCATTAGCGTGTTATATATGCGGTAAGCCCCAAACTGAGAAACTACAGGAGAACCTGGAAGCTCTCATCAATCCATTGGGTGTTTTCTTCAGGAATGGCGGATCTGACGGAGGCGGAATGTGGCACCCAGACAGATGTCCGAGCTGTGGAGGAGATCCAGGCTGAGACCAGGGCTGAATCCTTGGAGAGGTACAAGCAGGTGTACAAATACCTGGCCAAAGGTAGATACCCCAGGCACCTCACCGCACTGCAAAAGAGAAGCCTCCGCAGATATGCCACCAAGTTTGAAGTGCAAGGTAAGTATGAGGTGTAGGGCCTCACCCTAGGACAATTTAAGTCAGTGGGACACTTCTCACTGACTTCGGTGAGCACTGGATCAGGCCCATCGAGCTGGGTAACTTTTATCTCAAAACCCGCTTTAATTTTATTAGGGAAAATCCCTCCCCACTCTCTTACACTCACACCGAGTCTGGCTGATGTAAAACAATGGGTGTTATTGGAGGAAATACCCCTCTTTCCCGTTGCTACCCAAACATAGTTCTGGCCCCAGACAAACTTTCTGAAGGCAGTGATGGCTGAGAATCGCTTGCCCTTGAAACAAGCCACGTTGCAGTTTTGAAAGCCTCCAGTGCTGCAATTCTATGTTGTTAAGCCTCCAAGCTCATCGCTCCCAGGGGAGAGCGTTTTCTGTGACAGGTGCTGTACGTCCCCTGGGCCAGGCTCTGCACCTGGGGCCATGCATGGGGATGGACTAGACACTTCTCCTGGTCCCTTGCAGCCCTGCCTTTCTAGGATCACAGACTGGCATCCTCTGGGGATCTGGCCCGGCGGCGGGGGAAGGAGAGAGCAAACCCGCAGAGCAGCGGGAGAGAGCCTCTCTGCGGCGTTCACTGCCGAGGCAAATTGATACCCGGTCCCTTAGCTGGCCCCAGCCTGGGAACAACAGCGGGCGATGCTGGTGTCCCTGTGAAAAGCGCCCGGCCTGGCCTGAACTCCCGGGGAGCCGAGCGCGGCGCCTGGCGCGGGGACGGGGGCTTCGCAGGGGGCGCGATCCCCGGGTTTAGGGGAGCATCCCCCCGCCCCCGCCGGGGTCCCAGCCGCCGCCGCCTCCCCCATGCTGAGCATGGACTCTGCGCTGCAAGTGGCCGAGGAGGAGGTGGTGGAGTCCTGCAGCCCCAGCAGCAAGTTCGAGGACATCTACCGCCTGCTCTCCCAGGGCTGCTTCCCGCCCAGCTTCTGCTCCATCAAGAGGAAAAACCTCAAGCGCTACGCCCAGAAATTCGTCATCGAAGGTAGAGCGGGGGGCGCCGGGGCTCGTGGGAGGCTGTGCAAAGAGCAGAGGCGCTGCTCGTTTTGTTGGGCCGCCGCTTTTCCAGCCTTTACGGGGCCCTGGGGTCACGTTTGGAAGCCAGGAGGCTAGAAACATTCTACCTCCCCCCCCCCCCCCTTTAAGAGCAAGGCTTGGAACCGCCCCGTGTTCCCTGGACTCCAGGAGCTGGGGCTTTAAGGAAGACAAGAATGAGCGCGGGACTCATGGCAACACTGATTTACTGCCCCTGCAGCCTGCCCAAAACGCTCCTGACACATAGGCATCCCCCTTGCCACCAGGCCCACCGTTCTGCACTTGCACACTTGGCGCGGGGGGGGGGGAATTTACACTCCTCCCTACACGGCCAGTGCTGAGCAGTGTGTGCTTTCAGTGTGCGGGAGCCGAGGTGGGCACGCGCGAGTACATTCTGCTCTGGGTATGTTCTTACACCACGCTCATCACTGCAGTGTCTGAGCCCCTGCCCCTGGCGCGTTACCGCGCACCATAGCAGTAGTGTAAGAGCCCACGTGGAATAGAACGGAAGGGACATTCTAATTCTGGTTATAGCAAACGGCTGCGCAGAGTGACGTTATCCTGGGACAAAACGACTTCACTATACTGGAGGATTCGGCCGTGTTCTATGTTCAGAAAATAGGTTCCTAGATTTATTTTGTGTTGGTTCTAGTTTAATTCTGCCTCGGTGGGCACCTGGCAGTGCACTGTCTTTTTGTTTGGGCCTCCCGTGGTAAATTCTCCGTTTCTCATCTGTTTTCTCAGCATGGAAAAATGGCCTGTCGTTTGGGATCCAGTAGCGGGAAGTTTCTGGAGTGTGTGTTTAAAAAAACCCCACCAAGTCTAACCTTGTTTACAAGCTAGGCAGTGTGCTGTGAAATGTGGTTTTTTTAGATGACTGTTGCTAATTCTCTTTCTTGTTCCACCGTAGGTGGCTGCCTCTATTATGTGGGACCAAAGAAGGAGGAAAAGCGCGAAGTCGTCGTGGATCCTGAAAGGAGGCGGCAGGTCTTTCTGGAAAGCCACTTCACAGAAATCGGGAACCATCTGGGACAGAAGAAAACCGTGCACAGGATTCAGAGCCGGTACTACTGGCTGGGGATTGTGAAGGATGTAGTAGACTGGGTAAGTACTAGAGTGCTGCCCAGGTTTTAATCATGTCAGGGTCATGCTCGCCCACAGAGACAGATCAGGCAGTGCTTCCAAAGGAGCCTCCTTGTCTGTGCACCCCCATCCGGGTGATAATGATCTCTCGTGCACATTGCACCAGTGTCCCACGGCATGTAACTCCCTGCAGATGAAGCTCTGTGGGGATAGCTTGAGTCACCTGGGGAATCTGGATCTCTCCCTTGACTGGTGTGTAACTGGCTTCCCCTCTTTAACACTTGCAGCTCCCTTGAATTCCTCTAGAAATGCACTCTGTGTGACTGTTCCCTTCTGCGCCCTCCCTACCCTGACGCTAGCACACCAGTTGCTGCCGCAGAGCAGTGTGGGGCAAGTGGCGAGGAGGGGGAGGGAGGAGGGCAGTCAAACAGGAAACTTTTTGGGGGCAGTTGTTTCCTCATGGGGGCAGAAGAAGGTGAGTCTCTGGGTTCACACTTTCCTTTTGAATCCTTTGGTGGGGGTAGGTGTTTCATTTGACATTGGGTTCATTTCAGACATCCAGGGCTGTGTCTGGGCTTGACCATCCTGGATTCCTGCCTGATCCTCCTACCTCCTCCAGGGGAGACTGGTGTAGGGATTTTGGGGTTTCCACCCACCTCTACATCTTGCGTGACTGGTTTTCTACCTCCACTATCTCACCACCCTACCACATGCGCCTTGATCCCCATGGTGTCATTCTGTAACAAGCCACTAGGGAGAGCTGAAGCGTGATTTGAAGAAAAATTTATGCTTTCTCAGGACGCAAACAACTCCAGCTCTTCCAAAGCAGGTTATTATCAGCAAAGATGGGCCGAGATTGGGACACTGGCAAACTCCAGAAAAGTTCTGATCTGAACCAAACCTTGCACTTTGGGCTTGTCCATCTTCACCTAGAGTGTTCCACCTCAGCCCAGGACTCCCCCCCGTAACTCCCAGCTCAGTCAGAGGCAGTCAAACCTGTTGGCATGTGGGCTTGCACGGTCACTGCGGGGGAAACTCTATGGTCCGGCTGCTCCAGGGTAAAAGGGTAGTTCCCAAGGCATAACCTTCCCATAAACTCTAGCCTGCACGCTACCCCAGATTGAGGCCCTGCAGAGCAGAGCTTCTTGACAACGCACATGTGCTCCCCTCATCCTGGTCTCCCCCCTGCAGTGGAATCCCATTTGTTCTGGTGTTTCTCAAGCCTCCTGAAGGGAATGGGGAAAATCTGCCCCTTACTGTTAAAGCAGAAGGGGGAGGTTATGGAAGGGGGAGGGTGATTATGTCTACAGCAGTTTGAGCCATTCTTTCTTTATTTATTTACTGCACTTTCTCGACTCCCGTGAACATCTTGTGTTGAGAGAGGAGCTCAGAATCCTGGGGCCGGTCCGTAGACGACTAATGGCGTCAGAGTAGGTCGGGTCTGTGTCTAATGGAGGTTGACAGCATCTCGGAAAAGTCATTGGGTCTGTCTGTGCTTTTCAGATCAAAATGTGTGAAACCTGCCAGAATGCAGAACACAACAAGAACATGTCACGGAAAGTGAGGCCTGTCAAAGTGGAGTCGCCCTGGGAAGTGCTAGGACTAGACATTCATGGTAAGTGTTTGGGATGAGCCCCCCTCCCCAACCTCACCCCCAATAAACAGGCTTTTCCTCTGTTGTTTGTAGGAAAGCTGTACGGACGGTCAGTGGATAAGGAAAACCTCTCACTGTGTGGGGAGCAAAATCTGCCAGACTCTGCACTGAGGGAGAACCAAGGGTGAATTTATCTGCTTGCTAAAATACAACCTGATCCATGCGGTTTGCTGAGCTTCTTCCGTACATTTAATAGGAGCCCTGGGCGCTCACTGCCACCCAGGATTGGAACCGTGATGAAGATTTTGTGCCGACAAAGGTCACTGAAATTTCACAGCTCAATGCCATTGCACTACAGACGTAGCCATTTCACTGTGCCACTCTTTGCACTGATCATTTCACTGTGTTGTTCCTTATCTTCCTTGTTAGTATAAAGTTATGGCCTGATGTTGATTTAGATTGACACTTGTTTTCGTAGGACCTTTTCCAGAGACAAGCCAGAACAATACGCACATACTGACCGTAACGGACTATTTCACCAAATGGATCGAAGCTGTCCCTCTGCAGAAGAAAGATGCCTTATCAGTGGCCAAGGCACTGGCTACAGTTTTTTACAGGTGGGATGTTCTGGCACTTGTTTTGTTTTGCTTTGGTTACTGACACTTCCAATGTGTTTTGTGGACACAATATATTTTGACGCTACACGTACACTTCTCTCTGATGGTGATATTTCCCACTCTGAGATCCTTGTATGGACGCTATGGAGCGCTTTTCAAATGGTAATGAATTCCTCCTCACAAGGTCTGATGTACCGATTAGTATCTCCGTTTTCCAGAAGGGGAAACTGAGGCACTTAGCAGTTGAGTTGCCAGAAGTCTATAGCAGCTGGTGTCCCCTGATTCCCAGCCCTCTGCATTAGCCACAAAACCATCCTTCCTTCTCTAGAATAAAAAGGATATAGGGCCTGAACATGCTCCCACTGAAATCATTTGGGACTGAGTCTAGTGGTATATGAATTGGGCCCTAAAGAGTAGAGGATGCATGAAACCCAGAGGTCGTTCTTAACCAAGAGACTCTGGTGTAACTCGAGAAGACAATTTAATTTCTCTTGCCCCAGCTCTCTCCCCCCTCAGCCAAACCCATCTGCTTTCTGCTGATTCTTTCATTACTGAAAAGATGGGCACAGCAAACGTTCCCTGCCCTCAACAGAAGCTTAGTTTGTGCCTGTCCGTTTAATAATGAAAAAACTGAACCCCTGCTGACCTTGGCTGAGCGGCCTATTGTGGGCGAACGCTGCGGCGCTTTCCCCGTGTCTAAGGCAGTGCCTTTGTCAGTCTTCCTTGTCCCATAAGGCAATGCAAGACCAGCTTGTGGGGAACTGAAGGTTGGAGTTCAATGAATAAGGTTGGGTTCTACAATTTTCTTTCCTCCTCTTTGTTCAGGTTTGGAGCCTCCAAGAATATCTATTCCAGTCAGAGCTGTGACTTCTGTGACGAGGTGGGTCAGACACTGGGGTGAAGTGTGTGGCAATGGAATCGCCTCCAGTGGGGAAATCTGCTTCCCTCTGTGCTGCATCCAGTCCTAGATCCATGTGCAACATGCAGTCCATGGGTTTTGCACAGGGCACTTAAGTGATACTTGGGGAGCAATGGAATCCGCTCCCTGCTGCATTCCAGTGGCAGAGTGCAGGATACCTGCGTGCACTACAGTAGCAGCTGTAGGTGCCTTGCACATCCTCTTCTGGGAGATCTTGAGCAGTGACTGTATGTAGTTGTAGTCCGTTGGCCATGCTCCCAGCGGACCATGCGTGCAGTCCTCCTCCCCACAATGTGCAGAGGGTGAGGAGTCCCACTAGGTGACCGATCTGTAAACTCTCCTCCTACAAAATGGAATCACGCCAGCTACACATGGTTGTAGTTGGCCCCAAACACAATTACTGGTTGTTTATTCCAAAAGCCGTATGCAACATGATTCCTTCACGCGGTTCTTTGCCGACCCCGGTAAAGATGTTATTCTAATTTACTTGCTGCAAACGTACCATTTTCCTTCATGCTCCCTCCCTTCAATTCTGATCTGATTTTGGCAGCCCCTGTCTCATGAACTGCTGGAACCCAATGCCTTAAGTCATCTGGAAGTGCACGTGGGATAGCGGGCTTTAAATCTGTCCCTCTAAACCACTGTCCTTTTGGGGCAGCGGCACTTTTTTCAGTGCTGGTTCATTGCTGAGTATAGCAAATCTTGGAGCTCAGACCTGCGTGATATCTAGCCTCTGAAGGCTGTTAAATGATTTTTGTTGTATTAAACCATCTTGTTGTTTGACTGATGTGGGCCTGTGCTCTTTGCAGGTGAGCCGGCTTTTATGTGAGCGCTGGAATATCTCCCAGACTCTGACCCCTGCCGATCCGGCAGACTGCCCTGGCCTGGACAACTGCACCAATGAGCTGCTCAGATCCTCCTTCCGAAATGTGGTGAATGAGAAGCCAAACGAGTGGGATGACTATCTCGACCCGATTCTCTTTGACTTCCGCACGTCCGTCAGCTCCGTCACTAAATACACCCCCTTCTTCCTGATGTTTAACAGATACGTCTGTCTTTCGTCGGAGGTAACTTTTAGAGAGAGAAAAACCGATGCAGATGTTCTCTCTAAATGCAAATAAAAACCGATGGGTCTCGTCCGTGCCTTTCAGGTTGAGTTTGTCAAGGACTCTAAAGAGCAGGGTGCTGCTCCCAGCAAAGTAGATGGTCTCCCACCATTCACCACGGCTGTGCAGGAGCAGCAGAATGCCGTGAAAGAGATTGTAAGTCACCTTGTGTTTTGGAATCCCCTGAGTGGGCTGGAGCATGTGAAACGCGTTGGGGGGGGAGAAGGGACGGACTATGCACCAGAGCTGGCACCGTATGATATGTCTGCTCAGCGGCCAGCCCTAGCGCAGCAGGGACGCCACAGCTTGGCACTGAGGTGTGAGCTGAATGAGGAGACTTTTCTCCTGGGCCCAATCCTGTGACGTGCTGAGCACCCATAAGCCCCACTGAAATCAGTGGGGGTTGTGGATGCTCAGGAGCTGTGCCTAGGCCTGGCCAGTATCCGATCTCGCATCTATGATCTAAGGATAACCAGTGTTGCCTGGTGTAGCCCTTTGGTAGGGGCAGGGCAAAAATCCTATCTGAGGCGCCCATGGAACATGCTGTGTTAAAACTCTCCCCTCCCCACAGTGGGGAGACAGGAGCTCTGGAGAACTATGGCCACAAACTGCCGTTTGCCTGTGTAATTCATGCCCAGGGCGGCCTGCTGGAGGGTTTCTCAACCGTGGCTCGGCTTGCAACCCAAAATTGGTCACCGGAGTGTGTCAAAGGGTCATGTGGGGTGCAGATCCCTCCCTCTCCCCCCCCCCCCCGCATTCACCCCACAAGGGCAGTTCCTGCAGCTCCAGTCCCATTGGGCTGGCTGGGTTGGGTTCCCTGCTCTGAGCATTGCAACCTGCTCAGCGACTGTCACATCATAATGACGGGGGGGCCAGCCAGCGCCACAGGACAGGAGGCATATGAGTTCACATGATGCACTTATTTAGTACTTATTACGTTAATGTGTACACTATATCGTGGGTGAGACATGATGTTTTTTGACCTGAAGCTATTTACTGGGTAGTGACAGGCCATTAAGCTTTACAAATGGGTCCTGAGCCCTAGACTGGAACTCGGGAGAGCTAGGTTTGGTTCCGAGCTCTGCCGCTGGCCTGCTGGGTGACCTTGGTCTAGTCACTTCACCTTTTTGTGCTTCAGTTTCCCTCTCTGTAAAATGGAGATAATGATACTGACCGCTTCTGTAAAGTGCTTTGAGATCGATGGATGCAAAGTGCAACGTAAGAGCTAGGGGGTATTATTTGAATTGATCGACTTGGTGAGACTGTCGTTTCTTAATCCAATAGGATTTTGATTCTTTTTATTGTCCAGTAATTGTAGTAAAATCTAGTGGGGTGAGAAGGGGGTGGGGATCCTACACCTCTGGGTTCTACGCCTGACTTTCCCTTGTAGTGTGTCCTTGGGGAGGTTAGTGAACCTCTCTGTGACCCAGCTTCCCCCTCTGTAAAAATAAGGATAAAAATGCTTATGCACTGGGAAGCAATGCAGGTTCTAAGAACCAGACTCAGGGTATGTGTAATTTTCACACTGGTAAATGACTCCATACTAGTCTAAACTCACAGGCCAAGAGGCTAAAAGAGAGGGGTATAGTAGGGAGAGCAACTAACTGGAAAGTGTAAGGAAGAGTCCGTTACAAAACCCACCCCTTCCATGGCATGCAAATTATTCCCTTATACTCTGTTACAGATCTGTAACATACACCCCTGAAGCATCACCTCTGACTTTGGTCCTGCAAAAATCACTTACTATTTTTTTGCTGGAATGCCTTGTTTTAGACCAGTATAGGTGAGAGAATGCTCCATTCTCGGCATATGCTGACAAGATAACTTAAAGTAAACGGTGTGCATGTGTAAGAGAGAGAGGTTTTAATTAACCAGCACCGGAGAAACAGCCCCGCTAACCTGAGTGATCTCCCTTGCAGGTGATCGCGAACATGACCGCAGCTTACAAGCGGGAGCAGAAAAGCGTTAAAAGGAAAATGAGGAGCCTGCCATCTCTCACCGTGTTCGGAAGCAACACTAACACATCACTGAAGAAGCTGAAGAAGAGCCAGTTTATGTCATTTCAAATTGAGACAGTGCTGTCGCCTGAGCAGAGTATATCTGGGGTGAAGAAAACCAGCTAAACTCTAGGGTCTAACTCAATGTCATCTTGCTGTTGTATTGGTAGCCTTAGCATGAAGTGTTCTCTTAAGATACCTGTGTGGAAGACACATCCACAGACCTAGGTAGCTCTGTGGAAAGGGATGGTTAAAATTCAGACCTGGTGTGTCTGAGTATCTATATGGCCCCACTGCTGTCATGTCTGAGCCCCTCTCGAGTAATCACGGATTTTTCCATACAACATCCCTGAGAGATTGAGAGTTGTCATTATCCCCCCTTTACAGATAGGGTGCAGACACAGAACGAGTGTCAGTGACTTGCCAAAAGCCCCACAGTGAGCATGATTTGGATTGTGCTTATGTTGGTGTAAATCAGGAATAACTCCATTAAAGTCAAAGGAGTGTTACGGGCGTAAATGAGTGGAGAATCAGACCCACTGATCTGTGGGAGAACTGAAAAATGAACCCAGATCTTCTGAATCCCAGTCCATTGCCTTAGCCTGAAAGTCATCCTTTTTACCATCGGCCTAAATAGTTCCTGAACCAAGTCAGAGTGCGTCCTTTTGGATGTGTAAAGAGCCTGAAATATAAACATTCTGCTTGGAAGGGTCAAATCCAGAAAATGAGAAGGATTTTTCTCTGATTGTCAAGGCAGAGGGAAATGTGGTCTTGTGCTTTTAGCTTTCACATCCTACTAAAACAGAATGGATTCTAAGAGTCCCATGCAGTCAGTTCCCGTATTGTCTGGGGTTACACAGCATAGCATGCAAGTTCAGGAAGTGCTGGGCAATGGTGAATACTGCACTTATGACAATAAACAGCCTACGTGTTAATATTGTTCTGTATAGAAAGGAAATGTGTCCTTTCCCTGCGATAAGGCATATACAGGGGAAGGTTACAACAGTCTTCTAGCGCTGATACACACGGGCACTTCAGACTTTGAAAGGAAATATTTATATGTCAATCCTTGGACTTCTTGAAACTGGGTCCCGCACAGCTCACCTAGGGGGAGGGGTTTAATTTCAAATCCCATTGAGCCGCTTCCCTGTTTAAAGGCAACTCATATTTTGTATTTTCCTCCTGGCAGAGGCTAGCGAAGCACTGTAAAGAATAAAGCATTTGGACATTTTTTGTAACTAACATTTTCTTGAATGTGTCGCTGTCGGGCTGCCTCCGTGATGTTCTGGGGTACGTTAGATCTGACTGTTGTTGTTGGGGAGGAAGAAGGGTGGGTGCAGCTGGCTGGTGGACTCTTCTCTTCTCTGTAAGGCCAGGAACTCTTTGTAATAGTCCCCAGCCCAGCTGGTGACGGTGAGAGATGCAGGCCGCAAGAGGCTGTGGCCAGGAGATATTCCTTTTCTTCTGCTCTGCCAGAGGGGAAGCTGGTGTGGTTTGCAGACCTCCTGGGGGGGAAGATGGGGTGGGGGAGAGCTGGGAGTTGCCAAGGCGGCACAGGAGGGGTTCGGGGTGAATACAAAGGCACTGAACTCGCTGCTTATGCGCAGGGTCTGCTGCTCTCCTTCACTTCGCACTTCAAAACAGCATCGGCCCTGCCTTTGTTCAGCCTGGACGGGCAGAGGGTGAGCAAGGCTAGCCCCGGCAGCGGGCAGCAGCTGAGCCCGGGCACCCCCTCAGGCAGGAGGCTGGGGGGCCTGGCTCCAGCAGGAGGGGCTCGCCCTGCATGGACCCCTACCCCACCTCCCTTGTCTGGAGCTCCAGCCAAGCTGGGCCGCTATGGATCCCCGGGGCTGCCTTGCCACCCCCGCGCTGGAGGCTGCAGCCCCTCGTGCGCTGAGCCTGGAGTCCCCAGGAACGAAAGGCCCCCCCGTTAGAACCCCGGCTGCACGCAGGGGGCGGGGTTTGTTGCCCTGCCTCGATGACGTCATCCGGGAGGCTCCTCCCACTTCCGACCTTGTCCCGCAGGATTCCCCAGAGACGCGAGTAGCCGCCGCCGGCCCCGGTAAGAGCCGCAGCTCGGTCCCCGTGCACAGGGGGGAGGGGCAGCACGGGTGTGTGTGTGTGTGTGTGTGTGTGTGTGTGTGTGTGCGCGCGTGCGTGTGCAGGGGCAGGGGTAGCTGCTCCATCGCGGGGGGCCGCCCCCGGCCGCAGGGTGCAGGGCGAGGCGGGGCTGGCACCGGCACCAGCGGGAGCGGGGCGTTTAATTCCCTTCGTCCCGGGCTGGCAGCTGGGAACTTTGTGCTGCCCGCGCCTGTTGGGGGCAGATCGGGGCCGAGACCCTGGCCCCGGCCCCGGGCAGAGCGGTTCGCGTTATCCCTGGCTCTGGGCGATGCCCTGGTGCAAATCTGGTGTAACTGCGGGCAGGGGGAGAGGCCGGCTCAGAATCGGGCCCCTCGTGCTTTCCTCCCCCCCCGCAGTAAGTGCTGTGCGTTGGGTGGCTGGTGAATTGTGTTTTATTTCGTCTGGTCTTCACCCCCTCCTCCCCCCCCCCCCCCGTGTTAACATTGCAGCAGAAAAATGCAGCTCTGCGCCGGCTGCATCGGGCTAATGGGATGTCGCTTGTTCTGTAGCCCTGGTGTTAGGGGCCGGGCCGCAGTGGGATATTTCAAAGGTTCATTTTTCTTCTTACAAATCTTCCAGTGATTCTGTGACTAACCGCTGTGTAAAGGGAGTAACACAGCCCAACATGACACCAGTATATTTCATTTCACATTCAGATAGTCTTCGGCAACATTCCCTACAACCGTGAAATAACTTTATCAAGGGACCATGAACTAGAATTATGATACAAAGCCCCATTCTGGCTCCAGCTAAGACAAAATTCTGCAGCTGGCTCATTGTTGATCACCTAGGTTTTTATAGACTCTTTTTTAAACTAAAGAGTAACACCGATTATATTCCTCGCCATACAATAACAGCAACATCAGAACAGTAGGATTCATAAATGGAGATGCAAGTCACGACTGTTTTATTGAGACCTGTTTAATGTGGCGTATCGAGCAAGTCATTTGTTTTTACAATTTTCCTCTTCATTTGGCTAAGCAAGATCAAATAGACTGTAATTGTTTCTAAATTCTAACACTTTAACCAAAAGTCAAATGATTTTTCCCTAATCTACTATATATTCTCTTTTCCTTGAGTCTGACTAGACAGGACACTTTTTAGAAATCATGTTTTTAAAACTCTGTGTCAGATGGAGTTTGTACGTGTTCAAGGGTACAGATGAGGGGATATGGTTTTGTCATTAATTCAAAACAAGCCCAGACTGTCACCAAAATTCCTTACCACTGGTTGGTTTTCGTGTCCTCTAGGAAATGAGATTGTGGGTCTCAGTTCAATTTCTCTAATGGTTTGGTGTCCTCTTTACGGTTGGCTCTAGCTGGTACCCCTGCCTTACAGAAAGGCCAAGTGCTGAGTGGCAAACAGAATCTGAATTTTTCCCTTCCTCCCCCGCCAGGGCTTGAGCAAGGCGGTGGGGGGCAATTTACCCAGCTGCTGGATGGAGGTGCTGTCAACCCAACATCCTTCACAAGCACTAAAATTTGCTTGATTTTTTTTTTTTAACTGCCTCAGAATAATAGGTGGTTTTAATCCACGGAAGCTGGGAAATCCACAGTGGTGAAGCCTGCAATGCAGCTAATATCTAGGAGGGCCTGGACATTTAGTCACTTTTGTTTATTTGGAATAGTATTTAAACTATCAAGGTTATAGTCTACTGGAAACAGTCTATTCACAATTGTTAATCCCACCCGGGGGAGCTGCTTTCTGTACCTGTTACACAGGGAGTCCAGATGCTATTGGATGCCACAGATAATGTGTCAGTCCAGTTCTACTCTGGAAAGGCATTCAGGACACACATGAGCCTGTGGCTGAGTTGGGTGCCTACTTCTCCCTAGTGCCTTTGAGAAAAATGCTCTAAGTGCTTGTCTACCCAAGAAAATTGACCAGCACAGTTAATGCAGAATAACTATTATAACAGTAATTAGTAACTATTCTGCTGTAGCTATGCTGATCAATTTCCCTGGGTTCACAAGCTGTTAGAGAATTATCTCATAAATAATAGATGATGATGATGATGATAAACCATGATATGGGCTGAGGCCTCAAGTACCAAGGCCCTGTCTGTTCTGCATGGGCATCAAAGGTACCCAGGCACTTTCCATTAGAGGAAAGGTTTGCCCTATCCTTTTTAGACCCCAGAAGGGGCTGCATTTCATTGCCCCTGCAAGAGCTGCATAGATGAAGGTTCTCATGCAAACAATGCCATCAATGGTGTCAATTGAGTCGCTGATTACTCTAACCCAGGGCACGGTTATGGTACCTCTTGTGAGGTTCTTTTTCTACCCACCAGGTAACAGTATTTACTCTTCGTTATTTATTTGTGTTTGCCCCCTTGGCAATCAGGGCCCCATTGTTCTAGGCACGATACAAACATGTAGGAAGACGTGCAATTTGAAATTCCTCATCTACCGGGTGGTGATTGGTCATTCCTGTTCTGTCCCTTGCAGAGTATTAGCTCTGTGCAAAGACTGGCGCAGAGCCTGCGTTAGGATGAGGTAGGCACAAATTGGAGCTAGTTCTCTTGGGCCGGGGGCTCCAATGGCAAGCCATTACGGTGCTTTTCCTTCAGATCTAGTAGGTATGGCCAGTTGGTTAGTGAGAGATGGTTAGTGTGGACCAGAGATTCAAAGAGCAGAGCTCCTATTTAGGCCCCTGATGAATGTTCTCTTTGAAAATCTGCCTGCATGGGAGCTGTTGGATGCTGAGTTCTCTTGAAAATCAGACCCTGAATATTTATTTTTGTGCAACAGCGTGATCCAATATGTGTCTTTGGCTCAGTCAACTGCGCAGGCACAAACAGGACCTGGGAAAAGTGCAGAGATGCACATTTGTACAGTGAGATTTTAAAAACTGACTCTGAGCTCTTAGGAGTCATCTCAGTTGAGTAATACCCCTTGACGTGGCTGGTGCAGTTGTTGCCTTGAGCTAGCCCTGTGTTGACAGCTACATGCAGTGATTTTTTTGTTAAATTAAGTCTGGCACACTGTGCTTGGATAAATACACCTCTTCAGACACAGAGCATCTCCCCAGCACCTACCTCGTGTTAATATAGCTCTGTCTTCGGGGTATGAGCTTTGGCTTTCTCATTGTCCAGTCTTGGAGGAGAAGCCTCATTCTTCCACCTTATGCTCACGTTTGTATTGCACAGCAGGTGCGAGTAGTTTGATCTGCTTTCTAGTGTTTTTTAGACTGTGTAGGGTGTCCTTTATGGACAGTGGTGATTGAAACTGCCTGCTCGCTTGATTATTTGAAATCCTGCATTTCAGGCATTTGATTGCCTGTTTATTGTTTTGAAAAAAGGGCAAGAGAGGACTATGGTGGCAAACCAGGTTCAGTATTTTCAATAGTAAAGCTCCAATAGAAACTTCAAGGGTTTTGAAACTTGTTGCATAAAAATGAATTTGGTTTTAGCCTGGAAGGGATTGGGATTTGAACAGCATTTTGGGTCACGTCTTAGATTTTAGACTGAAAAGTAAATAGAGGATTTGTGGCTCTTGAGGCATTGGTATTTTTGTTCTGTTGCTTCAGACACCTTTATTCTTCAGCCAAGAAGACAAAGGAGATTGCAGCCCCATCTGAATGCTGCTTATCATCATCAATAAATAATATCTTCCACTCAGAACAATTGCGAGGTGTTTAGAGACACTATATATAAAATGCAGGTAATGAGGATGATTTCACCTGCTACCTAAATGCATCCACCTATGATAATGAACAGAGCAGCTGTTTAACTGTCCACCCCTTATTTAAAGAAAGTCAAACTAACAGTTGCAGCATTCTATGGTAATGGGTGAAAACACTCCAATGATGTTATCACGGTGTTTCAGACCATTGCTGCAGTATTTCATTTCTTTATTTACAAGTCTACGCAGCAGGCTAGTGGTGTAATCAGCCTGCTTAATGCAGGCCAAGATTTAGGGAGACTCTTGAACTGGGATGGTAGACTGCACAGGCTGTGTGTATAGTCCAGGAACTAGAGAGCCAGAGAGAACCACAATGTGTGTGTGTGTGTCTAGGCACCTCCATTAAAAAAATCTTTTATGTTTATTGAAACCACGTACTGCTTAGTTCTACTGAAGAGTCACTGGAGCAGACATTAAAGAGAAAGTATGGTGCTGTATACATATTTGGATACATTAAGAATATATTGCAGTTCTTTCAACCCCAGGGATTGAACATTTTGCTTCTAGCTCTGAAAAATGAGATCACATGTGGGAATGAAACTCCCATCTCTTCTGTAGCAGCCTCGCAGAGGGTTTACTGCTCCCAGGCACCCCAATCTCTCTAGCTTTAAATCAGTAATGAGTGAGGGTTTCCTCAGTGTGACGTAGACTCATCTTTTCTATCACTTTTTTAAATTTCTTTTTAAGATTCATCATGTACGGTTGAGGTCTTAAAATGCACATTAGCAGAATCCAATGAACTGTCCCACTCAGTGGGCCAACTTTATTAATATTCACGTGGCTTTAGGACAGCAGGATCTGTTGGGCTCAGTTGTGTTATCGGGGTCATTTTACCAAGATCTTTTGGTATTGGTGTAGCATGAGAGGCAGTTTCACTCTCTTGAGTTGTTCTAGATGATGAGATGTGGAATATCTTGTGCACATTTTATGAATAGGCAACCTTAATAGTAGATAGTGGTACCAGCCTTGCCTATAATTCTCTACTGCTTTGTATTTTAGTTTGGTTAATATAGAACAAAGACTTCACTGATTACATTTATTACATCTGTTACATTTATTACACTAGTCTCCCTGTCATTTTGATGTGTCCTTTCCTGGTGTTAGGTTTCATCCGTGTTAGAGATTGTGGGCTTCTGAATTTAAAAACCAGGTTGCTTATCAGTATGGTAAATGTGTACAGTGGAAACTTTCCTTCATCTATCAGCTTTCATTGTAAAGGGATTGAGCTAATTCGTACATAAAGCAAGACTGACCTCCAGTGGCCAGCTCTGAAGTATGTGAGAACCCACGCTGGAGCGCTGAGAATGAAGCTGTCCTGTCGGTACTGGTTTCCAACTGCTAGGAAAGGACCGGTTCTGTACCTGCATTCTATCTCCATAGTGACAGGCGGAGGCGATGACCTGAGAAGGTTATTACTTTATTTGCCCTTTCGATTTTGTAAAATATTTGTGTGGTTTATAATGGAAAAAAATACGGTCCTCTGGGGTCAGGAACATGCTGGCCTTTAATGAGGCGCTGTGGTTAGTGCTTTTGTATTAATTTAATAGAGAAATAAATGGGCCAAAGGTGTTAACTTAACCCAGTCACTGTTTAACATTAAACAGTGTGACACCAAGTGGGTGCAGAGACCTCAGCCTCCTTAGTACCATGGCAAACATGCCATTACATTTTTTAACCCTTTATTAAAGATATAGAAAAGGCGGCAAAACAGTTCAAGAATTCAGTAAGGTTTTCGTTTGAACAACATTGTTTTTTCCCTTTCCCTTTAGCTGGAGAGTTTTTAGAAAGAACCTCCCCCCCTTGCTTGACAGTCTCTTAGTAAAGATGGTAATAACTGCCCTTTTGGGGGAAAGAAGAAGTGAATTGAGATGGGCTGAAGCTGTTGTTACTGCTACTCTTAAAGTTCGATCCCATTTCATCCCTGGTGATATCTGGGATTCTGGTAGAGGTGGGGGGGTCTGATTTGGGCCCCTTTTCCTGGCCTGGTCCCGTCAGGACATGTCTCAGGATTAAGACAAACAAGGTCTGGAGTTCCAGGACATGGTAGGGCTGGCAGCTGTGATGGTGAAGCTCACTCCAGTAGACTCTGTCTGTTCTTCTCTATTTTTCCCCAAAGTCTCTTTCTTTAAGGCCCCACAAAAGGAGTGGTGGGTGGAACAGCCCATCCCCCTCATTATTTTCTCCACCAGTTAGGCCTAATATCAGGCACGCCTATCTTGGCTCATTAATTTTTGGTTCCACATCTTCTTTACCAAGCATGATTTCAGAGTAGTCCTTGGATTATGTCAGTAGTCCATGGATTATGGATCTTTTTATTTAGACTAATTCAGTCTTTCCCTCTCCGTTTCGTACCTTTTTCCATTAACGTTTGTTGTTTTTAAGTGACTGTGGCATTTGATGATCTTTCGTGTACTTTTCATAACTGAGCTCACAATTGGGGTAAATTTGCAGGGCAGCTTATCACCACAGAGCACCTGGCGTTCAGCATCACCAGCTGTTCCTTGAAGGAGCAACACCAGGTAATTTAGGTCCAGGCTTTAGGTTTTCTTTCTCTTGAAAGAGTGCATTTGAACTACCTTTTAATTAGTCCATTTGCTGTTTATGAAAACTTGGTTTTATCTGGATCTGGCAGTTTTTGTAATGCAAACAGACAGCAGGTTGGAGTAGTGCAGAACATGCCAGGAGTGAAACTGATGAGGGGAGCGACAGTGGAACTTCATTGAGAAGTGCCAAGAGTAAACACACAGCATGAATAGTGCAGAGTAAAATAGACTGTTTATGTTCTGCCTGGTTTGAATCTAATGTACTGTTAGTGGCCAAGGGCAGGAAATATTTTTAACCTGAATGTCCATCTGTAAAATGGGGATATTGTTACCTACAGTCCTTCGGAAAACGTGTGTGAGATAAAAAGCACCAGATAAGAGCTAGGTATTATTTATTTTTCTCCCTGCCCTCAGCATTACTTAAATAGTCCACTGGGCTTCTGGCACCATCGAGCTGCTTTTCTACCTTTGCTTTTGTTAGTTTGCAGCTGTGTTACCACTTTGACAGACCTTACGCTTTCACGCTGCCCGGGAAAATAACCAGCTCTGGGTGCCTGGTGGAGCAAGCTGTATTTTCAGTGTCTAGAAACTATGGTCCATCCCTCTGTCTGATTTCTAACCTCTGCCACCTTCCTTCTGTCTCTTGGGGCCAATCCCTTTTGAATCCTATTCAAGAGCTCTTTTTGTGTGTGCACAAAGAGCCATCCCTCCCTCTTGCTAGCTCACAGCAGAGGCGTGGGAGAACACAGCATGCGCACTCACCATGTGTTCTGAGAGCTGATTGTCCTCTGGATCTTAGACTGCAGCAGCTCTTGCTTCAGGGACCTGATCTGTCCAAGAAACATGAAATAAATAGGTTCTGGGGGTAGGGATGGTGCATGCCAACTTGGAGCCTGTCAGCCTTTATGGTTTCCCTTTACCACACAGCGCTTCTCTGGAGGAAATGGAGAGGCAAGGCATTGCAGAGATACTGCAAAACCATTTGCTTGACATCACGTTCTGGGAACCTACTAGAGCCTATTGTTAACTCTGTGATGCTGAGAATTGGGCTGGTCTGGCATTAAAGAGAGTAGCTGAAAACATGTCCTAACCCTCCCTGTATCCTAGAAATAATTTCACATCCTAAAGATTGAAACCCTGGGGTCAGCCTGAAAAGCAGAATCAAACTCAAGCCTTCAAGGAGGCGTATTGTACAGCTGTGGGTATCCATGCTGCCAGAGCCCTGGAGTATCCTGATCTGGGGGGATGGCAGGAAACTGGCCTCTGGGAGAACCAGAGATCCCAAATGAAACTAAACCACAGTGCTCCACAACGTCCAGTGCCCCCCATCTGCCACTTCATAAAGATCACTAATATGTTTGCATTGTTCCTTTCCCCTTCCCAGGGAAGGCTAACATGGACACTTTAAACTTGAACTAGGGGTTTCTCGGTCTCCAGCTGCAGTCTACCTCACCCAAGGGTCAGATGAAGATGAGAGTCTGGAAAGCTGTGGCTAGCACTGTAGCATTCACCGGTGTGGATGTGCTGGTGACTACGCTGCTGTACGTCCACAGCCATAGTGGCAAGGACATCATCCAAGATCTGAAGAATTTCAACGTCTTTAATTCCATGTTGGACGTGTGGGGGGCATGTCTGTACAGGAGCTGCTTGCTGCTCGGTGCTGCCATTGGCGTTGCCAAGAACTCGACGTACGGCCCCAGGCGCCTGAAAGCATCTCGGACCTTCATCACCTTAGTCTGCCTGCTAGTGGGCATTTATGCCCTGGTCAAACTGCTGCTCTACTCGGAGGTCAGGAAGACCATTAAGGACCCCTGGTTTTGGAGTTTGTTTGCATGGACTTACTTGTCGCTGGTGGCAACTTTCTGCCTGTGGCAGCTGCTGTCTTCCGTGACGTCCTCCAGAGAGGAGTTGGGGGTCAATTCGGAGTCCAGGGCAGACGCAGAGGAGACATGTGACTCCAGCTCTGCTACTGCACAGGAAAAGAGGGAAGAGGCGTCAGGAGCCACTATCCATAAACTGCTGTCTTATACCAAACCAGATGCGCTATTCCTAGGGATAGCCACCTTCTTCCTCCTCATTGCTGCTTTGGGTGAGTGAACAGAGTTGAAAGGGACATTGCCAAGATCAAACTTCCATATTTTCTATTAATATCAGCTCTCTAAAAACCACACCCATCCGCCCTGATGAAATCTAAATATTGGGCGTACACAACTTTTAATCTTTGTCTTGTACCTAAATCTTCAAGGCTAGAAACACCTTACTGTTCTTCCCAGAAACAAATAAAACTCCACTGCTAACATTTGCTTTCCCTGATAGCTCTGTGTTTAAGACCTTGCACATTGTTCTGATTCACCTTATCCTACGCTTCTCCCATACAGGAGAAACATTCCTTCCTTATTACACTGGCTTGGCGATTGACGGAATAGTCATCCAAAAAAGCATGGATCAGTTTTCCACTGCAGTGGTGATTATGTCGCTTCTTGCTATAGGAAGGTAACCCCAGTAGTTTGATTAGTTTTGCCTCAGTTATAAGAAGTCTTTATGTTGAGGTTTAAACCTTCTTCCATAGTATTGTCATGAACTGTCTAGTGTTTATCTGCACCTCTGCTCAATGGACTAGGAACTGCTCAGCTGTGTGTTGCAGGTGCCAAGCTGCTAACAGCAGTTCTCCTTTAGCTTACGTGGCAGGGGTGTGTGCTTGTGGATTCCCACTCTTGCTGTGCAGCTCTGAGTGCCCAGAATGTTGCAGCATAACAACAGCTGTGAAGTCCTAGGTGGCCATGACTTTGTTACAATATGTGCAGACTCAAGAGGGAGCAGGGAAAGAAACATGAAAAATTTGATTTACTTTTATCTTTCAAACATCCTTGCTGAGAACAGAGAGGTTCAGAAGCAAGGCGTTGACCCGTCCCTGACTCTTCCCCAGTGACAGCTGCGCAAAACTAGCAGATTCGGTTTGCAGGGGGACCAGATGTCATGCCAGCTGGTATGTTAGTTTTGGTTAATGCAGCTTTGTGCCCCTAAGTCACTCGGAGTTCAGGTGGGAATGAGCCCCGGACTAAATGGTCACGTGCCCCTGCTTGCCAATAGAACTGACATGGAGTTTTTCATGGTTCCACCTGAAACTGTAAAAGGGGCCTGGGCTCAACTGAAAGGGGTTTTTTTTTTTTTTTTTGCTTTTTGTTTAGTTTAAGATTAATTTGTACCGGAACTGGGTTTAATCAGCCTGATTTGGGGTTTTGTAACAAAAGTTCCTCGTGTTTCTACTCCTGACACTTGGGTGTTGAATAAAACAGGGTGTCATGGTGTTAATATGCAGTGGCAGCATGGTCTAGTAGTGATAGCACATACCTGAGACTCTGCCACTGGCTTGCAGACCATGAGCATGTCACTTTCACGCTTTGTGTGTCAGTTTTCCCATCTGTAAAGTGGGGATAATGAGATCCATCTTGAGGGTGGTGGGGGGGGTGTTTGTCAGGCTAAGTTAGTTGTCTGCGTGGCTCTTTGAGATCCTGGGATGCAAGGCACTGTCAGTACGAAGTATTACCATTGGCCTCTGTTTCGATGTGTCTCTCTTGTGTGTTATGCTAAGGAGTGGCTCTTGTGCACAGTGTTATATAACGTCTCTTATCTGCAATTAGCTCATTTGCCGCAGGTATCCGGGGTGGCGTTTTTACACTCATATTTGCCAGGCTGAATATCCGACTCCGCAACTGTCTCTTCAAGTCACTGGTCGCTCAGGAGACGAGTTTCTTTGATGAGAATCGCACAGGTTGGTTTCTCTCCATCCATGAGATCAGTCTCTTTTTCAGCTGTCCAGCCTGATCCTCGCATGATGACGATCTGTGGGAGGCAAATGTGCTTGGGATGCTGCATTCATGTTGTTTCTCAGGATATGAGAATACAGTTGAAGTAAGTGATTGACCTGAAGCACTGATTTCCAAGTACCTGCTAGCCATGTCTATCAGATTCATACGCTAAGGGAAATCCTACATAAATCCTGCAGTCTGAAGTGAATGAAGGTGCTTCCTTCCTTTAGACAGACAATATCGTATTGTCTCTTTATAAATCCCTGGTAGGCCCACATCTTGAATACTGCATGCAGATCTGGTCACCCCCCATCCCAAAAAAGATATATTGGGATTGGAAAAGGTACAGAAAAGGGCAACTCAAATGATTAGGGGTATAGAAAAGCTTCCATAGGAGGAGAGATTAATAAGATTGGGACTTTTCATCTTGGAAAACAGACAACGGAGGGGGGGATAGAATAGAGGTCTATAAAATCACGACTGATGTGGAGAAAGTAAATAAGGAAATGTTATTTACTCCTTCTCATAACACACAAACTAGGGGTTACCAAATGAAATTAATAGGCAGCAGGTTTAAAACGAACAAAAGGCAGTATTTCTTCATGCAATGCACAATCAACCTGTGGAACTCCTTGCCAGAGGATGTTGTGAAGGCCAACACTATAACAGGTTTCAAAAAAGACCTAGATAAGTTCCTGCGGGATAGGTCCATCAATGGCTATTAGCCAGGATAGGCAGGGATTGGATTGCTGTCTGCCAGAGTCTGGGAATGGCCAACGGGATGGATCACTTGATGATTGCCTGTTTTATTCATTCCCTCTGAAGCACCTGGCACTGGCCACTGTCAGAAGACAGGATACTGGGCTAGATGGACCATTGGTCTGACCCAGCATGGCCGTTCTTATATTCTTGCTACTTCTGGAGATCAGAGTTCCCAGTTTATACATACAATGGGTACAACATGGGTAGTGCGGGTGTCACATGGGTCATCAGTGGGACAGAACTCGGGATCAGCAGCAGCAATGCACAGGTTTTTTCACCATTTGAGATGAAGAAGCAACCCCGTTAGCTGGTATCAATCTCTTGTCCTCTGGACTAGCCAACGGAAGGAGATACAAAACACTTAGCCAGTATGTTACACAAACTTCCCTCTGACCACTGTACACCATAGGTGCCTCCACCCTGGCCTGGGAGAACCATTTCTAGGGTGGGAGAGGGGACTTCGGTCTCCACGCCCCTTTCAGTCTTGGTGTCTCTGCTGGGAACGCCAGCAGGGCTGCCAGTTGTGACTAGGGTTATATGTCAGCTAAAGTGAGCTCACTAGCTTGCTTCATGAAGGCCTCCAAACAGCTATCAAAGGGTTAAAACTTTAGGTCACTGCTGATCTGAGCTGGATTAGAACTGGTGTCCTAGCGATGAAAATCACTGTCCCCCATGCTAGCCCAGAGATATCTAGACCCCTGTTTTTGCTATCTCATTTCAGTACCTTTTGATCAGCTACTTGCTGTCTCTGCTTATGTGCACTGCAGACTCTTAAAACAATAATATATGTACTCTGCTGGCTTTATACATCATGTCTCTTAAAATTAAGCCTCATCTGCCTCTATATGCTTCTGTTTTCCAATGGCCTTTTATTTTGCCCACTCTTAGCCCTTCTGTGGAGAACCTTTCCCGCGTTTAATTCCTCCTCAGTCGTGTTTTTGCTGGTGTATTTAGTGATCGCTGCACAGTGCTGTGTTAGGTGATTGCAGGGCGGAACATGGGGAATGCTGGTTTGCAACTCCCACTAGCCCAGCCAATGCCCTGAGGTTTTTGCCTGTAACATTCAGCATGACCAAAAGGCTTTGTCCCTCTGCCGCTCAGTCATCACTAGTGGAAGAGAGCCAGAGCTCAGGGGATTCCTTAAGAACTGCTACACGACTCGAGTTGGGGGGCAATGGGGGAGCACTTGTACAGATCCAGATTGCAGCAGCCACGTTTCGAACCCATCTAGTCCCCACTGCAGGATCGGCCCCTGCAGGACATCTTTCTAGTGCTTTGTCCCGTTGGACTCTAGGCCAGTGCAGAAAAGTCCCAAGCAGGTCCAGCACGCCCTATTAAAAGCTGCTAAACAGCTGGTATTGACGGGAACCTGCTGTGCCGATCACGGGCTGTGTGTTTTGGCTCCTCTACCCTGGGCAGCTGTGCTCTCAACCCTACACAGCCAAATGTTTGTGTGAATTGAGTGCTGGACTGACAGCCCTGGAGGCTGGGACTACAGCAGGGAAACGTCCTACACACACCTGTACCTCTGCCCTGTCTTGCGGGATGCGAGGGTGGTTCAGTCTCCATGGCCCATTCAGAAGGGCTCTGCTGAGATTGCCAGCAAGGCGCCCAATTGCGGTGGTAGATTTTTGTGGTGTTCTCTGTTTGCACCTTGACTGAGACCTGCGAACTCGTTTCACACCACCCACTGAGCTACCAGCTGGTGGTAACAGCTTCCAGCCACTCCTGACCTGGGCTGGATTTGAAGTAGGAGCCTAGATTTGAAAGATTCTACCTCCCATCCCAATTGGCTGCATCCACCGATCTAGGCACATTTCGTTCTCGACTCCTCATGACCCTCCAGGTTGGCTTATGGCATGTGCACGCAGGAGCTGATTGTGCAGGTACAGAGATGCGGGGCTGTGATTCCTGAAGCACCCCCCACTCCCTTTGTCTGTCTTGCAGGGGACATCATCTCCCGACTGACCTCGGACACGACGATTGTGAGCGACCTGGTTTCCCAGAACATTAACATCTTCCTGCGCAACGTGGTGAAGGCGACAGGCGTGATTGTCTTCATGTTCAGCCTGTCCTGGCAGCTCTCTCTGGTGACCTTCATGGGCTTCCCCATCATCATGCTAGTGTCTGACCTCTATGGGAAATATTACAAGGTAGGCAGGTTGCTTGCATCTTTAATTTATGCCCAGTCCCTCCTGTCTCCCCCACAACACAGGATCTTCCAGGGGCTAAGTGACCTCTCCGAGCAAGGCTGGCCTCGTGACTTGGGCTAGACTGGACTTGAGTTCTGGGCTGCTTCTCCCTCTGCCCCCCTTGCTGTAGTGAGAACTTGGGGGTGAGCAGCGAGCAAACTCTCTCCCCTCCAATCCTGCTGCCAGAGGAAGAGATCAGGCCAGCCTGTAAGTTGTGGTGACAGCACAAGACCCCGAACACTCCCTTGCTTGGGGCTAAGACCAGCTTTGGCTCCGAGGAGTCAGCAGGGCTCGGCAGAGTTCAGGAAGGATGCTGTGTGTGAGCAGGGGAGGGTGCAGTGTGTGCTGTGGTACTGCCCCCAGCTGGCCATCCTTAGAGCAACATTTGGCTGCAGCCTTTGAGCCTCCAGAGTGACAGTCTAGAAAAATGTGGGGTCCAAAGTGTGTGGTGAGGACTTCTTTAGGTTACTATTGCACCACAAGCTTTCCACGGGCCAGTTCCCATTCTTGGTTCCCTGTTTCTCTCTCCCTTCTGTCTGGACTGGCCGGTAGTCAGCGCTGCTGATCCAAGAGGACAAGGAGCATAACCAGACCAGAGGTGTCTCCCTTCAGTTGTTGCTGACAATGAAAGAATGGGCTAGAACTAGCAGTTACTACAAATCCCTACAAGGCGCTTTAGCTGTTTGCAGCCCCCTGATCTGGCCCTCGCCCACCATTTCCTGGAATGAGTCACTTCCCAAAACTGGATTGCTCTGCTCCTCCCGGCCACACCTGTTCTCCCCACACTCTAATTCAGACCGATAACGCTGTTCTTGTTCCAGGGGAAGTGCTGGCTGCATGTGCTATTGGTCTCGTTTCGTAAGATTAAACAAACAGATGTGTGCTCAGTATTCAAAAGACCGTCTGCCTTGATGCTGGATTTCTCTTTTAGCGAATCTAATGGAATTGCAGACTCTCTAGTAGCATGATCCTGGGGATCTAAAAGGAATGTGTTCTTCACAGGGAAACATCTCTCTCTCTGTGTGTGTGTGTGTGTGTGTGTGTGTGTGTGTGTGTGTGTGTGTGTGTGTGTGTGTGTGTGTGTGTGTGTGTGTGTGTGTGTGTGTGTGTGTGTGTGTGTGTGTGTGTGTGTGTGTCTGTACGTACACAATATACAGTACTACAGGACCTTCACTGTCTCTATTCCTGTCCCTTTTTAGTCCCAATGTGGAAATGATGGAATCCCCATTGCTTGGGACTTTTAGAAACTAGACCAGTAGCGTAGCTACGGGTGGGCCATGGCTCACCCACTTTGAAAGCAGGCCCACCCAATCAGATTTTAAGCAATTCATCCTGCGTTTTTATCAGCCTTTGTTTCGCTTGTGAGACAAGACTTGTGCCCACCCATGTCAACCACAGGCCCTGCCAAAAAATCAGTTCTGGCTACGCCTCTGACAGGACAAAACAATAGAAAATGTACTGCAAGGTGGAATCCCACCCTGGCCCCTGAGAAAGGGCCTGGATGATCTAACAGATCATCTCTGATTCTCCGCCGTTGTCATAACCTGTAATGCCAGCTGGGGCGTGTGCACACCTGCCTGAGTCTCATTGTTCATGAGGAGCCTTGTGTTGTATCGCTCTCTCCGACGAGAGTCCTCTCTGAAGCAAAACGCCATTGGATGGGGCACATGAATCAGTACAGCCCACGGGGTGTGTGTTTAGAGCTCTGTTGCTCTCAGCGTCAGTGTCACGGGGCAAATCCTGCCTGGGTGCGTAGTGCCGCCCACGTGACACGCCCACACTGACGCGCTGTAAGAGCAGAGGCGCCGTGCCTGGATTCTAGCCGGCTGGGGCTCCCCTGCACAGATTCAGTGCCCTCTTCCTGAGATTATTCTTGCCAGGCGTGTGAGTAATTGACAAGTGGGGGAAGGTTGCATATTGCCATTGCCTATTCAGAGTATGCACATGTATAGACGACAGATTGTGCCCCCAGTCCTGGGCTCTGACCTGGGGAACCCCTTTGTAGCTTCTGTCACAGGCATCTGCTGGCTGTCCCAATGTGCTTAGAGATCCCAGCAGTACAGGCATTTGAGACCTGGGTTCATTTCTTGGCTCTGCTGCAGACTTCCTTTGGGACCCTGGACACTTAGTCTCTCAGTGCTTCAGTTCCTCATCTGTAACATGAGGATAATAGTGCTTCCTGTCTCCTCCCTGTCTCTGTTTTCTCTCTTTACACTGTAAGCTCTTTGGGATAGGAACTGTCCTTTACTATGTGTGCTTGTACGATGCCTAGCACAATGGGCCCTGACCTTGGCTTTAGCCTCTAAGCACGATCATAATACACAAATAATAATAATGATTGGCCCAGAGCCACTGAAGAAGTCTGTCTGACCCAGTGTCAGGACTCTGGTTCTCAGGATCCTGTCCTCAGACAACCCATCTCCAGAACAGGGTCCTCTAGCTGACGTGCCAGTCCAAGAAGAAAGGGACAGTAAAATGAGCAACAGTCTCCAAGTTCCTTTCCATCGGATGTGTGACACGTCCTTTGGGAGGAGCACAATGAAACACAACAATTGTGTGCTCTGGTAAATACAGTCCAACTTTCCTGCCCTTCTCTTTGTTCACTGCAGAAGCTGTCCAAGGAGGTTCAGAATGCTTTGGCGAAGGCCAACAACACAGCAGAAGAAACCATTTCGGCCATGAAGACGGTGCGCAGCTTTGCAAGTGAGGACATGGAAGCAAACGTCTATTGGGAGAAACTGCAGCAAGTTTACAAACTGAATAAAAAGGAAGCCCTGGCCTATACATACTATGTGTGGTCCAGTGGGGTATGTGGCTTTTTTCTGTTATCCGCCCGTTGTCACTGTGATGATATTGAGGGCTGGGAGGGCTTGTGTTCTGATTTGCTTATTTTCTGTGATATGAACTTTGTAATATATTATTATACATAAAAGGTTGGGGTGGGTTGCGGGGGAAGGCTGTAACAAAAACCACAGATTTTAAAGTCTGCTGACAATCCTATGCTTTATTTCTAACTTTCCAAACAAAGATACATTTCTGTTCAGGATTTTGAATAGTGTCATCCAACAGGCAATTTCCTGTAGTAAGTGGTACTATAATTAAGATCAGTCAAGGGCATTCGAAACAATGTGCACATGTTACTGCATTACCTACTTGGGCCAGCTAGTCTTTGGTATCCCAAGCTGTAAAACAGTTTTTATGTGGTTTGATCTTCTGCTCAGAAACTGACAAAGACATTTTCAGTGTTTCTTTTTTGAAAAGCACTTTGTTGCCAGTCAAGACCAGATTTCAGGGCTCTGCTGATCACCAAAATTGTGAAAACCTTCACACAAAACTGACCTGGTTCCACTAAATTCCAAAATCTAAGCAGCTTTGTTGACGGTTTATGAACCTGGTGAGCCACTTCTGGGGTGACTCATGGCATTCTACTGAAGTCCTGCAAGATTTATGGTTTCTCATGGTTTGGATGCAAAACTAGACCATTTTGAATTTGAGTTTTTGGGATCATCCAAAGCAAACCTCACCATGAACCTGGGTGGATCAGAAAATTGAGAAGACCTATTCCCGTGGACCGTCCAAAATTGACAAATTTAGCACAGCTCTAACAACCTCTTTCTCAGGGGAAGTGCAGAGCCCTGAACTCGGGTCTTGGCAGATGAATAAAGGAGAGATTTGTTTTCAGTGTGTTTTGTTTGTAGAATGGATTTATTTGTGACTTTGTAGTCCAGAGCTTTCACTGGATAACTTTTACTTCTTAGCCAGCGCAAGAACAGGAGATGAGTCACAAGTCCACAATATGTTCCATATTCCACACTCTGCTACTGACTCGTGACTTTGGGCAAATCATGTATCCAGTTTGCCTTACCCACCTTTCCTAAGTGCTTTGAGAACCTTGAATGAAGTGTGCTATATAAATGCAAAGCATTTTTATTTTTCAATTCTCTTTCAAGGGTCTGATCCAAGTCCCACTGACGTCAGTGGAAAAACTGCCTTTGACATCAAATAAAAGTTTGATAAGGCTTTAAGGCAGCACTTCTGTATGCTTTGGCACTGAAGTACACTTAAGTCATTCCATTGTGATTTATAATTTAGCCTAGCATATTAAGCCCCAGGATAGAGCTCTCTGTATACTCCAGTGCTAAGGTTTGCTCTGAACTTTACACGTACTTTCTGGATTTTAGGGTTGACCTTGAAACAAACAGCTGCAGGGTGCCTCATGGTGGAACACATGGACACATGCGAGTACTAATGTGTTGCTGGCCCGTTAATTTCCATATACTCCATCCTGTCATCTGTCCCCTTAATTTAAACCACTGCTGGCCCTGCCTCTGCTCCTAAGTGTTTTTATTTATTTATTTTTCTTTAACCACATGCAGGCAGATTTTTGGTCTTATGGCTTCCTCTGCTTGGAGGCCAGCAATGTTAACAACATCTTTGCCTGTCATGACCATAGAGAGAATGGGCTTCTCCTGGCATCTTCAGTTTGAAGTGAAACGCTGGAGTTTTTTGCTAGGCGAGAACTGCTACAATGTTCCCCTTTGAACTCAAATGGGGCATTTAATGTGGTCAGGGAAACCTGTTCTAAGGCAAGTCATGTTTAGGTTAGTTCTTTGTTTTAATTGTGTTGGTCTAGTTATTCTATAGCCCTACCTTGAGTGCAGGGGACTGAATTAAATGACCACCCCCCACCGACAATCTGTTGACCGATTCAACTTCCAGCCTGATCCGTAGCATAGTCCAGATACAAACTGCATCCTCAACCCTTCTGTAGTTCAGATCTCGTTTTAAATGTGTCTTAATTCCCACTCTGACCATCCCCTGATCATCAGATGCTCTATGGTTGAGCCTTTCAGAGTAGTCTAAGGCAGGGTTTCTGGATTGGGACACAAAATTGGGTCACCAGAAGGTTTCAAAGGGTCGCATGGTAGCTCCTGTCCGACGGGGCTGGCTGGGTTTTCCTCCCTGCTCTAGGAATTGCAACCTCTGGGTCCCAGCACCACTCAGGTTTGGCCCAGTCATCATGATGATGGGAATCCAGGTAGGCCAAATGTGAGTGAGTGATATCGCAACCCCATGAGCCAGGTCACAACTCCACTCTCACAAATTTGATCCAGTCGAGGGGGTACAGCCAAACCTGAGTGGTGCTGCAGTCCTGGAGATTGCAATGCCGGGAACCGAGAGCCAAGCCCAGCCAGCCCCACAGCACAGGAACTGCCACTCTGGGGTGAGTGCCAGGCAGGATCCACCCACCCACCGTTGGCAGGGCAGGGCAGGACCTGACCAAAACCACCCCAGAACCTCCACCCCCAGACTATTTACTGGGCTGTGACAAGCCATAAGCATTTACAAGTGGGTCCTGAGTCCAAAAAGTTTGAGAACCATTGGTCTAGGGGGGTTAGACACATCTTCCATTAATTTTAATGAAAGATATGAGTCAAAATTCCCATCGATCAACCTGTGCTTCTGAACTATTTTGTTTCTCCAACATCAATGGACCCTGCCTTGAGTTTACAATCTATTGAACAGGCTCCAGTACACCGTAGAGACTCCAGTAATAAAGATTATGATGGTGAATTCTGGATAGCTATGTGACTGAAAAAGCTTGAACCAGAGAAGCACAACCAGTGTTGTTTATGTGTCTCTGCTTGATTTCAGCTGACTCTTCTCTTGGTGCAAGTCAGTATCCTTTACTATGGTGGCCATCTGGTGATCTCTGGGCAAATGACCAGCGGAAACCTGATATCTTTTATAATTTATGAATTTGTCTTGGGAGATTGCATGGAGGTGAGTGTGGTTTATCCATGCACCAGATTTTTTTCATGTCTTAAGCTGGAAGGCTGGGCAAGGGGTAGTTGAAGTGTTTTGTTTCTCTCTGTCACCATCATCATAGTATTTTATCACCTCTCAAGTATTTAAAAATGGAAACAATGACAGTGTCATGGATGTGCAGCTTGATGCAGCTTGAATCTGGGGTACCGCTGAACTTCTTTACTCTTGTGGTTTGTGCTGACCTCCAAATATGCTTTTATTGATGATACCTCAGAATCTCTCCAGACCCTGTTATCATCCAACAAAACAGCAGGTGGTGCTACACACCATAACACCAGAGCCAGGGGATAACCAATAACCCCCACAGATCCCAAGCTCTTCACTACCCAGGAATGCACCCTGAGATAATACCGTCTTGTGCTGAACAAAGATTTGTCTGGCATAAGCTCATTAAATCCACTTCCCCCTTTATGTGGGGAAGTCATGCACCGGTTTTTGTTACTGAGCTAAGATTTCTAGACACTTCAATTGAAGACCACACTGGTTAAGAAAAAACAAGTTTATTAACTGCAGAAAAACAGATTTTAAGTGATTATAAATTGTAAACGTAAAGAGACTAGAAATAGTTACCAAAGAAAATAAAAAATAAGAACGCAATCTAAATTCCGACAGGATTTGAAGCTAGAAATGTCTCACCCCGAGAGATGGTACAAGCAGGCTACAGATTTTCAATTCACAGGCAGAGACTGCTTTCCCCGCCTGGGATTCCCTTCCCCCAGGCCACAGTTTTTTCAGCTGTTTCTTCAGGTGTTTAGCTGTGGAGGAGTGAAGACAAGTCATGATGTCACTCCTCTTCTTTTACAGTCTTTTCCAGCTTGCTGGACCAGCCAGTGCTTGTGACCTGGGGGAGGAGTCCTCACTGGTCAGTCAGTATTTCATTGTGTATGTGGTTTCTTGGTGAAGTCTCTAGGGATGGAGTTTGGGAGAGCCTTCCCTCCTTAATGGCCCATTAGCTTGTCTGGCTACTTCATTTTTGTGCCTGAAAGGCTGTTTGTGGGAGTTTCCTGCCTTGCAACATGTTTTGGTAGCATTTTCAGCAATATTTTATAACTTCACATACTATGGTAGCACGTACAATCCAATAAGATATTGATGTTCAGCAGATCAAGGTTTTTAAAATAATACCACACAAGGCATACCGTGTACAGAACATAGCATAATTACATGACATTGGTTAATATGGAGTTTCTGGGGTGTTGTTCTCAGACACAGAGCGTCACAGTCACTCTCTTCATTTTGTTTCCCCTCTTCCCAGCTGATAGGAGTAATAGCTGGGATAGTGTATAGGGTTTTGCTGTGTGCGGGGTGTTATAGGAAAGTTACGTCAATAGAAATTAGTTTTTCCTTTAGTTCTGAAAGTGGTTCATGGTCACTCTTATCTCCTGACAGAGCTCTTTTGATTAGGAAGGGCCACATTTGAATATTACTCACATTGAATAATAAAACACGAGAACCTGGCCCTAGATGACATTGGGGGGGCGGCGTCTTTATCTGGTGTGAATCCACGCCAATGGAGCTGTGCTGTTTCCTGGATCATATAAACTCCCCTCCACTGCCACCATACCAGCTGGCACTAGCTCCTTTAGGTCTTATTGAATTAAACCTGTGGTTTTTGCCTCTAAGTTTGATCGCCCCCAGTGTGATGATGTGCTGAGAAGGCAGCAGCACTCCGCGAACAGCACAGGGTGGTGAGAACCACATAGTTTCCTAAAAATAATAAAAGTAGGTCATCTACTGCCGATGCAGTTGCAGGAAGTGGAGCGGAAGGGTGTCCATTGCGTGAAGGGCAGAGTCTTGGATGTCTTCTGGGCAAGCTTTCCTGCATGAAGGATGAAAGGGTTTGGAGGCTGCTTGTTACATTTCGGGATCCATTAAAAGCTTAGTTGCATTCCTTTTTTTATAATTGGCTATACATTGCTAAATTGGCAGGGAATTAGTGCGATGGGATTCTGGCTCGGTGGGCCCTGGGGTTGCAGAGCCTGCACAAATCTGCTATTGTCTCACCTCACTAGCTCAGCTAATCCAGGCAGAAATGATCCATTCCAAACTTTCTCATAGCCAAGGGTGATCACCCAGGGGTTCCAGCCTCCCCTCCCTTTGTGCAGTCACCAAGTGGACTGAAGAACAGCACACTTGACGCTAGCCATCTGTTCACGAGCCTGCAGGATCCAACGCTGTTTCCAATCTGCCTTCCTCCTTATGGGGAAGAGTTGTTCCTTACACAGTCTGTTCTGAGACCTTGGGCTTGATGCTGGAAGCGGAAGAGTATACAAGTTTCAAGAGATGTTTTCCTCCGATCTGCCCCGTTGTCCTGCTGCATAGTAGACGTGGGTTAGGGCGTGGGTTTTGAGCTCCCAGTGGGGTGCTGATAAAATGCATTTCAGAGGAGGGAGGGATAGTCCCATCTTCATAGAATTGCTGCCGAATATGGGTGTTAGGGGAACTGCTTGTTTTGGTCACACAGAAGACAACAGGAGGGTTTCAATCCACATTTGGATAATTTGTTTTCTGGGAGACCCCTCCCCTCAAGCCCTTTTCCTTCCACTGTCACACACACACCTACAACGTCCATAACCGTGATTCCACCATTGCACACATCTGTTGGATCAACTCCTGAAAACACAGGTCTGTACAGTGTATCTTAAACCAGCGGTCAGTGCTGCTGCAGGCATCAGCCAAAGAGGATCACTCAAAAGCTACATCAGGAATTGGTGGGAGGGGAGATAGACCCTTTGACACCCTGTCCGCACCCTTTTGGGGCAGAGTACCGCGTTCATGGCATTCCCTGGGAGGTTGGAGGCCTCTCTGACATCTGGGAAGTTACTTTCTATTGCAGCTATGACTATGCAGAGTATGTTAATTTCATTTACAAGAGAGTGATCTATTTTAATGATCATTATTTCCCTCTTTATTGAGGGATCCTATCTCTAGCCCTGATGCGCAGACGTGTAACCTAGGCCTGTTTTTTGTTTGTTTAGTCTGTTGGCTCCGTCTACAGTGGATTAATGCAGGGAGTGGGAGCTGCTGAGAAAGTGTTTGAGTTTATAGATCGCAAGCCGACGATGGTGAACAACGGAACCCTGGCCCCAGACCACGTGGATGGTAAAGTGGAGTTCAGAAATGTTACTTTTTCCTATGCTACCCGGTCTGCAACACAGGTTCTACAGGTGAGGGTCTTGGCATGCTGTGGTTAGTGTTCCCTCCCTGAATACGCAGCAGCATCATAGGTAGTATTGCCTCCTGGAATAGGTTAAGTGCAATATTTCTCCAGCAGGTCAATTCCCGATCCTTGAATCATAGAAATGGAGGACTAGAAGGGACCTCAAGGGATCATCTAGTCCCGCCCCACAAATTGAGGCAGGACCTATGCCATCTCTGACGAACTCATTTGTTTAACTTCTTAAAAACCTCCAAGGGAAATGTTGGAAGCCCCATCCTTGGAGACATTTAAAACCAGACTCTTCAAAGCATCGGAAAATAGAGTGTGGGGAACAATTCCCCATGGTGTTGTGCTGCGAAGAGAGCCTACCAACGGATACTTACGTTAATAAAACCCTTGTTCACTGTTACAACATCAAAGAGTTAAGTGTGGTCCAGGGTTTTGAGTTAAGTCATTGCTGGCAATGCCCATTGTAACTACCACCAGTAATTTTTTGTTAACCTTTTATTAAAAACACTGAAAAAGAAAGAGAGAAAATGGTTAAAGCATTTGAAATATAAATCATTAAGTAAGGCTTTCAGTGTAATAATTTCCCTTACTTCCTTTCCCTTACGTGTGCTGTATTAAGGTTTTTTTTTTTTTTTTTTTTTTTTTTTTTTTTTTTTATGGAAGAAGCCACTGTTTGACAAAGTATGTTGATGATGTTATTAACTGTTGTTTTGGGGAAGAGATTGGTCTTAAATGGTTTGGAGCTGTTGCCGCTTCTGTTGTTAGTGGAGTCTAATCCTGTTTCCTTGAAAGCTAGATAAGACACGCATGCATACAAAGGGAAAGAAAAAATAGCAAAGATAGAAAATGCAGCTTCTGACTCGGGTGCTGACTTTCCCTGGCAGCCTGCCTGCTGGAGAGATGCAGACCCTGCGCACCCTCTTGTCAGCCACTCAAGATCTGGCAAACTCATCACCATCAGGCTGTTTGAGGCATTGCCATGAGCTGCCTTTCTGGTCACTGGCGCATCATGGTGGTGCAAAAGATGGAGTTATCCTGGTCGGCTCAGCCAGACTCTGATTAGACACGAGGCAAAGGAGAGGATAGGCAAGAGGAAAGATAATGTGGGAAGGGTGTGAGGACACATGAGGGAGTGGGTAAGAACAGGAACCAAATCTCCCGTCCCATCTGGTGTTCAGGATTCAGCTGAAACTGGTGATTATGTCCTTATTTCCCTCTCTGGCCTGGCCTGGTAGGGACCTCATTCAGGACCAGGACAGTGAAGACCCAACATTGTCATGGCGGATCTCAGGAGACAGGTGGCAGCCATGATGGCGAAACTTGCTCCTTCCAGCCCATCCTTTCCCCCGCTCCCATCAAGTGACCCCCCAGATAAACAACATCCAGTCGAAACGCACTGTGGCCATTTTGACTGTAAATGTTCCCTCCCATTTCTAGAATCTTCCAGTTTGTTCTCATGCCAACCTGTGACTTTACCAGGAGCCTTGACGACCCCTTATGCCAGTTCTTTGAACCCAAACAATCCAGTTTGTACCAGTCTCTGCATATTCAATTTTTGCTGACTTTCATAACCAATTTTATGTAACAGGCTGAGTTGGGCTTTTGTTACTTCGTACGACTTTACATATAGGCCTCTTTGTAACGGTGGCTGCCAGAGGACTTACTAGCTGACTTCTCCCCCACCCCGAGGTTTTTCCTGTCTTTCATGCCTATGATTTTTGCATAGCTGGAAAAATCTGTTTGTGAGATCACTTACTAGAAAGCCCTTTGTAGCTGTTTAACGTTGAGGCTGAAGGGATGTTTCTAGGGCACTCTGGAGACTTGGCAGACTGTGAACCAGGTACTGATTTCACACGCGGGGATATATGGGTAGCAGTTTGGACTTGGAGGATCAGCTACATTCCAAGTGTGTGCGTGCGTGTGTGAAAAATACTGGAGGGGAACCGAGAGCAGGATTTGTAGAGCTGCCCATTTGTGGCGGAGGCATTTTGTTTTACTGTGGGCATGTTCTGTTTTGTGGAGTGCTAGTGAAAGTGGCTGGCATGTTTGACCTGCAGGAGGTGGAAGGAGCGCCCTGAAAAAGGATCTGCCCGTCAAATAAAAAAGTGCGGGGGCAGGAGTGAGGTCAGAGGGTCAATACTAGGATACTGGAGAACTGACAGCCCTGAAAACTGACCCTTAGAACAGGTACAGCACACAGGCAGGCAGCAGAGAAAGCATCCCAGGGCTGCCTGGGGCTGGTGTACCTCAGTCCTGACCCACTAGATCTAGCCCATTCTGCCCTTGGCTTCTCTGTTGAGACGACCAAAATTGCCCATTGTGGGTGTGCCTTTTATGACGTGGCCACTAAACTACCGGGGATGAGAGAGGCCACTAGCCTTTTCCAAGGTAGGTTGGGTCAGAGTAGCAGCCGGAAGGGGTGTGGTCTGCAATGTCTCCCATGGCTTTTGGACATTCCTGTTATGTGAGCGGGTGAGTGTGAAGAAAAGATGTTGGAGCCCACCTGCTTGTTGTGTGGGAGGGAAGGAGTGAGGAGACAGCAGTGGGGGATATCTAATGGGCGTTCAGAGATCCTCATCTCCTGGCATTGAAGCTGGAGGCAGCCAGTCTAGCAGTGATAGGACCGGAGCAATAGAAAAAACCCTGATCACTGTTCTTTCTCATTCTGTTTCAGTTGCCTTTTCTAATGTGCTGTCTCCAGATCAGACCCACAGATGCTATAAAAGGCAGGGTACCCAAGCCATCACTCACCTTTTATGTTACAGAATGTGTCCTTCACCCTCTATCCTGGCAAAGTGACAGCGCTCGTGGGTCCTTCAGGCAGTGGGAAGAGCTCCTGCGTCAATATTCTGGAGAATTTCTACCCTCTTCAAGATGGGCAGGTCCTGCTGGACGGGCAGCCTATTAACATGTACGATCACAAGTACCTGCACTCAGTGGTACGAGTTACTGATAAATGTATTGTAGGTATACTCTGCCATGGATCAGAGGGGTTTAGATCATTCAGGGGATACTGTCTGGTAAAGTATAGGCCCAACATTTAATTTAGGTCTTTCTAAAACAACTGAGACTGGAATTAATTTTTTTAAAAATAAAAAATTTTGATTGGGAGAGATCTGCTTCCTCCCTCCCCACCCCAAAATGTTCACCCAAAAATTCTCCTTGTTTTGACTAGTTCTACCTAAGACCAGTAGAACCATGTCCATGATTGTTTGGGTGCTTTTTAAAATTCCAGTATAAACTAGGTTTTTTAAAAAATACTTTGCAATTCTACAGCACCTTCTTTCCAAGGATCTTCATGCATGTTACAAATATTAATCAGTTAAACCGTCCAACACCTCTGAGAAGTATATGATCTCCATTGAAGAAACCAAGACACAGAACAGTTAAGTGACTTGCCCAAGGTGACACTGGAAGTCTTCAGGCTTCATTTCTTACACAAATAAACATTTGCCTGCAGTGTTTACAACCCAGAATACACAACATTAAACTCCTCCCTGAGAACCTGACAATGTAACAGATTAGAAACTGACTCTAAACCAAAAACAAAATTGAATAGTCTATATTGTCCATGACAAGAAATTTAAAAAGTAAACAGTGGCATAAATGGTGAAAAGTAAATCAGATTTTTTTAAAATCCTTTCACAGTAACACAAATAAGGACGTTGATTTTTGTTACATATGCATTTTATATCCAGTGTTGCTCTACACATTAATTTCTGAGAGGTTATTTGGAAAATTTGATTTTTAAAATGTCAGACAGTTTACAAAAAGGGGTTACGTTCTGCAGTTTGTAGTGGTTGCTCTCAGGGTGGGAAGGAAAAGGCATTGCTTAGAAAGTCAAAAATGGCAGCTCTGTTAAACTTTCTAATTTTGGGATTGAAAAATGACCGCTCCAGAATACAGCTGTGCAGCTGAACGGGCTCTCTCTAATTCTCAGACACTTCACCAGTGCACTGTGATCTCTTGGCCTGGAGCATTGGTATTGACTTCGTGGTTTAATTGACTTAAATGGTGTTGGACATGAGTTTATTGTGTCAGTTGCTAGGCTGTTTCTGCAGCCAGCATCGATGGCGATCGCCATGCTGTGTTAAAGATGGGTGATAGACTGAGCTGGGAACTCTGTCCAGCCTGACTGCCAAGTGTTGCCAGCACTGGGACTGGTTTCCTGTTATTGCACAGTGGAGTCTAAGAAATGGCAGCCCTTGGAGCCTGCAGCGTTGCAACCAAAATGCAGCAGTATCGCTCGTGGAAACTGCAGAGTTTGGGACCATTGCTGTAGTACTTACAGGCCAGATTCACTTTGGTTCTCCAAGAACTGCACTTTGAAAGAGAGCGGAAACCACAAAGTACAAGAAAGTGTTACTATTGCCCTTGGCTCCCTTAGCACCTTCAGTTTCATTTCTTGGTTCAGTTCAAAGGTGACGCATAATCACTTCTGCACCAAAATACCAGGTACAGCTGGCAAAATGTGCTTCCCCGTGCTGATTGATAGCCAGCGGCTGCAGTGAGTCAGCTAAGAGCTCATTCTAAAGACACAGCTGCATTGTGCACACAGGCAGCCTAAAACAGAGTGCGGTTAGTGTCCTCACTGAAATCCTCTCTGGTTTAAGCGCTTTGTGTCCTGGTTTAATGGTGGAACTCTGCCATCTGCACTCATAACCAACTGGAACAAATTATTATAATTTGAGACAAGACTGTAGTCATCTTAAACAGTCCTCTTCTGTTCTGGTTCTGACTGCCTTTTCCCTTTCTGTAGATCTCTTTGGTGAGCCAAGAGCCAGTGTTGTTTGCTCGATCTATTGCGGAAAATATTTCCTACGGTTTAACTTCAGTCTCTTTCGAGTCGGTTGTCCAAGCTGCTCAGAAGGCCAATGCACATGGGTTTATCACAGAGTTACAAGATGGCTACAATACAGGTAGTACAAACCTTTTCATTTGCTCCTGTTGCAGCAGAAGCACGGCCCTTGAATATCCAAAACCCTTCTTGGAGAGTGGATAGTTTAGGAGATTGGTGCTAACATACAGATCCTGTCCTCTTAGGTTAAGGGTTCAGATTCAGCCCATGTTGATGGCTATTGGCGAAGATGGGTAAACCTCTGACTGCTAGATGTTGGGACTGGACGACAGGGGATGGATGACTCAATAATTGCCTTGTTCTGTTCATTCCCACTGAAGCATCTGGCATTGCCCAGTGTCAGCAGGACCCTGGACTAGATGGACCATGATCTGACCCAGTTCGGTCATTCTTAGGTTTCTTATGTTCCATGGCTTACTGTGTGTGAACTTAGTTTGGAGTCAGGCATGGAATTAACCATTGGAACAGTTTATCAAGGGTCATGGTGGATTCTCCATCACTGATGATTTTTAAGCAAGATTGGATGTTTTTACTAAAAGATCTGCTCTAGGAGTTACTTTGTGGAAGTTCCCTGGCCTGGGTTATACAGGAGGTCAGATTGGATGATCACAATAGTCCCCTCTGGCCTTGGAATGAATGAATCTTGCTGCAGCTTAGTTCCCTGTCTGTAACATGGGGACAATCGCACTGCCCTACCTCACCGGGGTGCTGTGAGCATAAATACATTAGAGTGTGAAGTGGTGGGGGCCAGATAAGTACATAAGCTAGTTCTAGACCTGTTTGCTCTAACCAGCTTCTCTGTATCCGAGTGTCCACACTCCAGCACCTTTTATCAGCACTAAAATTCACTGACAAATTTCAAAAGGGAATTCTTAAGTGAACAGAAGCCACAGCATCTGAGTAATCATCACTTTGCAAAATGTGATGCTAATAAACCTTGCCAATTCATCTGCAAGAAATCAGACTCCAGCGCTATGTCTTGATTCTTGTCTCATTTCTCCCCCCCCCCCCCCCCCTTTCATCCAACAGAAGCTGGTGAAAAAGGAGCCCAACTGTCTGGTGGCCAGAAACAGAGGGTGGCGATTGCAAGGGCTTTGATCCGAACCCCTCCAATCTTAATACTGGATGAAGCCACAAGTGCCCTGGACGCAGAGAGCGAACATGCGGTTAGTAAAGCTAATTCAGTTTATTCCATTCAAAATGGGAGTTAAGTCTGGGCTTGGAGGGCAGATGGGGAGAGGCCTGAGCTGCAGTTTCTAGACTGTGGGCCTGCATTGTCCGGACAGAATGTGTTGCCTTCATAACATTTGCCAATTGGTGCGTGAGCAGGTGAGAATTAGAAACAGTTTCCAATTTATCTTCTTTCAAACGTAACATTGTGACCCTTACAGAGGGAATGATCCAGCATCGATAACATACCAATCTGACTAATTCAGATTAGATACATATCCCTTTGCCCATGGAAGAAGTTAAACATTGCACAACAATACTCACAACAGCTTAGGACAGGGAGTGGAGAAAACCGTATCCTGTTGAAACGGCAGTACGGCAGAATGTAATTGTCTGAGCTGGAATGTAGCCAGGACACCGGAATGAGCCTCTCTGCTCTTGCCAAAAGGATCTAGGGATCTTCAGTGATAGTGAGCAGTCAGAGCCTTTATATCTGGTCTGATAAGACACCTTGGTACCACAGTGTCCATTAACACCATGCTGGGATATTGCTTTGGTACCATCTTGGCGGAAAGATAGTGAATCGCCCGCACCACTCTCTGCAGCACCTACAGTTTCCTTAGAGATCTCCCATCTGAGCAGTGATTTTTCCCAGACTTGCTTTGCTTTCAGGGATCTGATGAAATCACAGCTTGAGGAGGAAATATGACTGCAGATCTGCTGAACAATTCGGCAAAAATGCGGGGGACTTGAGATCCACAGTTGACCGCAGTTGGTTTGAATGCCTGGCGTTGGAATGACTCAAAACTAGTCTGCACTTGAAACTTGAGGAGCACTTGCATAGCCGCGTTATGTCAACAGGAGAGACCTCTCCCGCCGACATCATAAAACCACCTAAACGAACAGTGGTAGCGATGTCAGTGGGAGAGCGTCTCCTGCCAACATAGCGCTGTCCATCCTAGCGCTTATGTTGGCAACACTTGGGTCACGCAGGGGTGTTTTTCACACCCCTGAAAAATTTTGCCAGCATAAGTCCTAGTGCAGACAGGCCTCAGTTGGTAGTGCTCATCTGAGTCAGCGTGTGGAGCTGAAGTCCCACAGCTGGGCCCAAGGGCATATCATGCGCTGATGCTACAGTGAGGTACTATGAGCCAGGAATGTGGTTAGGAGTGTTTAGACACATTGTTTGCTGAACTTGTACACGATCATCTCAGTACACAATGCAACTTAATATGAGGCACCATAGCAGGAAGTAGCCTACAGTGCATGTCAGTTTTAGAGAAACTGACTTGAATATTGAAGCTGGCGGTGAAATGGTGCTTAATATAATATACCTTACATCTATCCCAAGGCATTATACAAACTTCTTAGCACTGAAATGCAGCCACCTCTAGGATAGAGTGCAGCACCTGCCACACTCCATAGCAGTGGGATGGAGGGGAAGTTTTGGCTATGGTTACTGAGGAAAATCTTAATTCTTTAATGAGCCCATACACATTTTTTTTATGTCCACACATAAACAGAGGGGATGTTGGAGTTTTGAAGGGCCTGTCTGAAAGTCCCATTGAAATATACAAGAGGCTGAAACTGGCTCCTGGGAGCATACCTAGCCAAACTGAAATACGGATTCGTATTTGTGTAACATGAATGCATTTCAGGCTTGGTATTGATGACAGCCAGATGCTTTATTAATGATGACAGCTGTGGAACTACAGCCGTCTTTGTTTCCGAAAAAGTAGAAGGTGTGTCCTTTTGACACATACCTAGTCACCAACTGGCTGCCTTACTATTTTAAGACAAATGTAGCCCCTGCCACCATAGAGGGGCTTCTAAATTCAGGGCCTAGTGTTAATGAGAGTTCACCTGGCAAGATCTGATCTGTAATCTTGACCCACTAGCCCAGGTACTGGCTGCAGCAGCAGCTGCTGAATTGCACGGATGGGATTTGTGAGCTGAATTTGGAGTGGTTTGAGGAAGCGTTTAGGGATAAGTCCTCCATCCAGAGCAATGATATGTATACATGCTTATTTCCCATTAATACTAATGGGGCATCCTGTTCGTAGATCCTCTGTGTATTCAGAGGAGAATAAACCTGCTATTGCAGATTTCTTAGCAAGGAGTCACAAAAGCCATTCCCTCCTGCCCCCAGGGATAACAGTGACATTTGTGTGTTAATCTCTTCCCCTCCTCCTCCCTCCCCACCCCCAAACAGATTCAGCAAGCAATTTATGGTGACTTGAAGAACCACACTGTGCTTGTCATAGCCCACAGGCTGAGCACTGTGGAGAAGGCACACAACATCATTGTTTTAGACAAGGGCCGGGTGGTGCAGCAGGGGATGCACAAGGAGCTCATGGAAGAAGGAGGCCTTTATTCCAAGCTGGTGCAGAGACAGATCCTCGGGCTCGAAACTGGCACAGGGGATGTCTGTCAACTAGAGACTAGCTTAGCTGCTGCCGGGAGAGATTTGTTGAAGCCGCCCGGAGGACTGGATGAAGAGTTCAAGGTGTGACATGCTCTCTGCTTTGAGACAGGATGGTGACGATCCTGTTGCTCACAAGTGAGAGAGCACCAAGAATTCCATTCAAGATCCTTGCTGGGATGCTGAAACAGGAGTCCGCTCGAGTGCAGACACTCACACGTTACTGTAGAACAAGGCCTGTTTACTAGTCACACACACTAAGCTTCCAGTAGGCAGACTGATAAAACAGTGAAACAATGGGCCCAATTTATTAAGGAGAGTTGGATCTTTAGCAATTCCCAGTATTCCTACTGGGTTTCTTTTCTTAGAGTCAGCAGTTCCCAAGGCAGTTGGTGGGGTCTGTTCTTCCATTGATATGCCTGTTTAACTACTGTTAGTTGCAGTGGTTGTCATACACATGCATGGAGGGGAAGAATTAAACCCCTTAAGGAACTTCAGGAGGTAGTTTTGTGGATTGATAGGAAGACACTGACCATAAAGTAAGGTCTTGATCCTGCAATCACTCGGTGGTGCCAATCCAACACCCAGTGACATTAGTGGAAAGACTCCCATTGACTTCAGTGGGAGCTAGATCAGTCCTTAAGTGCAGAACTCCTACTCAGATCTATGAGAGTGCTGCACTGTGTCTGCAGATTCAGGCTCTGACCTTAAATCATTGCCACACAGAGCTTTTTTTCAGTTTCCTTGCAGTGAGTCACGGGCCCACAGGCAGATCCTGCCTTCCGAATATCTGATGGAGTTTGGTGGGTTTTTTTGTTTTTAAAGGATGTAAAGTTTTACCATAGCTTGGTTCATTTTTTTAAATTGCTCTAGCTCTATGGGCAGCAGCACTATGTCCGTCTGGCTCCATCGCCCATTGAAAGCCAGCCAGTCTTATTTCAAAGTTTTGTTTGTTCTTAATTCCCAATCGCAGTGCTGGGTTGAGAAGTGTTACTTAAAACCAGGCAGAAAATAGAAATGATAGCACTTTATAAACCCCACCCAGGCCCCATTCAGCGGTAATCTCTGCTAGCAATTTCAGTGCCTGAGAAATCCATACAGCCACATTCCTTGAAATCAAACCCAACGGCCTCAACTCCAAATATAGTTCTTTGATTGTTTCTTTAATTATTTATTTATTTTTGAGTAGGAGGACAAAAAGAAAGATACTGTTTCTAACTCCATACATACAACACCGGTGGATCTGGCCCAATCTTACTACCACTCCATAAAGATTGGCCAGAATGTTTAAGCACCCAGCAAGGTGCTATTTAAAAAATAGCATTGTATTTTATACAGGGACGATTGATTCAAGTTGTGTAGTTATTAAATGACCTCAAGCACTTTAGCTCTCATGTTAATTACTTTCCAAGGTTTGGATGCTGCTCTGTAATACTTCATGGCAGCTTTCTTGTTTGCAATGTTGTTACTTTTTTTTTTAAGTGACATTTTACAAACTGTTTAGTGTCCTCAAAGGGGATACTTTAAAAATAAAATACTACCTCTGCCATTCAACTTCAGAACCAGTGTCTCAAGGCTTGATTCATTTACAAATAAGTTCCAGGTTATTTTTAATGAGACAACTTGTGAATACAACCACATACTGCATATATCTTTCTGGCCCTGTCACTGGGAATGATGAGATGCAATACCTACAAGGATCAGGTATGTTGAACATCAGCTAATTACACTGAAGCCTAACAGTAGATGTAACCAGCTTCACAACTTTTTTTTTATTCTATGTCTCATTTGGTTAGTATGTCTGCCCTTCTGTGTGATGTTGTCTCATCATTTCACAAAGCCACATGCCCCATGACCAGCTCTATCTTTAGGATCCAGCCTTTGTAATGTGATAAAATTGCGGGCATTGGAATTCAAAGATAACCATTCTTCTATTATAATACAATCTTTCTGTTTTATCTTCCTGTGCTTGTGAAATTCTGCCTCATTCTAAAAAATCATCAATACCATTCTACAGATATTTCCATAGTTAAAAAGCTAATACCTGATTGCAGAAAATTATACTATAGGTGTGACAGATGTATGGACCCAATTTAGTAGCCAAAGGGAGAGTATAAAGGCCTGGTCTACACTAGCGACTTAGATCGACTTAAAGTCACTTAAGTCGACTTAATTACACCCGCGTCTACACTGGCACCACTGAATTCGAATTAAGGTGCCTGTAAAATCGACTTAAGACCACCTCCTCAAGTGGCGTAGCGCCTAATTCGAATTTGTTAAGTCAATTTAGTGTTAGTGTAGACGCAACAGAACTCTGCATTTACATCAGTGTAACGGAATAGTATTTGGCCAATAATCCTTAAAAGTGGCATACATTTCTACTTATTTGCTAAGTCTGAGAAATATGGGTAATGGACCTAGAGAACACTGCTTTTGCCTATAAAGTGCTATTTAGAACAATCCTAGGTAAAGAAAGTAAATTGCCAGCTAACAAATGGGATGCTGGAAAACAGAGCTAGATGTACATCGGTTTGAGAGAGGTACAGTGTACTATAAAAAATTACATGGGTTTTCCAAGCTGTAGTACATTTCATTGCAATGCCAGCACACTTAGACTGTTCTGAACCTGGGCCTGCGTAGTGCTATGTTAAAATGCACTCATATAGGAATCTTGGGTCTCAGGCTTATCGTTGTAATAATCTAATGCTTTTATTAGTACTCCAGATGCTTAGATCCTAAGAACACGTTGGAAACTGCAGACTGGCCAGGCCAGTGGCAACAGTCTGACCTGACATCAGATTCTGCCTTTCCTAAGTGTTCATTGCCACAGATGCTGAATTCCCTGCTGTACAATAGAACAACTCAAGGCAAATTTTCTGGATGGTCTTAAATATTAGGGTTTGTGAATACTCTTAGTTATCCTGTTGCACCATAAATAGGACTGGTCAAATTTTATGCTCAGATCCCTATGATTTCCTTATAGTTTTGGTGTCTTGTTGTGAGCCCAGATTAAAATACCCCTTGGTATTAATTGCAGCTCTGAGACTGACTCTGTTCTTTTGACTTGCACAAGTACTTAAATAATTAATACTTACAGATAACTTTAAGTGTATAATACATTCTGCCTTCCATAAACATATGAACTCACAACTTCCAGTATTACCTCATCTATAAAATGGGGATATTACTGCCTCAGAGGGATGTTTGTATCAGTTAACATTTTAAAGCACTTTGAAGATGTTTGGTAAGTATTTTATTCTTATTAAGCCAGTACCATTGCTATAGTGAGGGTTGAAATAGCTGTTCAATACACCCCCTCGTTTCAGATATTCAGAACTCTCTCACTCTTTCTGCTCAGCCCCTTTTGAGTTATGCAAACCTGAAGAAAAAGTTTTCTCCTTTTAAAATAAAAGGTATTTATTTTCCCCACACAGAACTCCACTGGCTTTGTTTTAAAACCTAACTTCTTGACCTTGATGCTGAAGGCACATGATGCAGAATTGAAAGAAATTAGGGTTGGAAAGAAGTTCAGAATGATTGCAATTGCTATACGGAGCATAGGTAACACCTTCCTTGCTTCAGCTAGTTCATGTCATTTCAAGAGACCTGTGCATACTGGCATAAACATAGTTGTGTTTGGGGTAAATTCTGAAGAACTCTGTCAGAAATCTATTCAAGGTGAGATACAATGGTCACAGCCACCCATCAGTGACACAAGCTTACATCTGTACCTTCACACTGACAATGAATGTGGAAGTCCCGGTGACATCACAACGGAAACAGAGTGTGGTGAATCAACCCAGCTGTGTTTACTTCGATAAGTGTATGTTCTAATGCAGCTGAATATGCTGAAATAAGAACATGTATTTATTTCAGTGTGGTTAGGCACTGGAATGGTTGGTTACGCAGGTGTGGGAACACATTGCAGAACACAGAGCACCTCTGTTTCAATATGAGAGATGCTAGATGTCTCTGGTTTTCAGATCTGAGCTTCTTACTCTTGTGCACTGACTTCATCTGGAATTTATGGTGACCAAGGTGTCCAGGACTAGGCTCCTACTGTAGTGCCTCTGTAGCATCCCCCACCCTTTCTAGCCTGAAGAGCAAGGTACTAATGATCAGCTCTGGCTCTCAACTAGCATTGGGACCACTGTCCCAATCTGCTGGATGCTCACATCATTTTGGTATATGAGAGAATCAGTGTTTGATTAGAATGTAGAGTCTGAATAGAAGCTCATAGGGTCCCATCTTTCTGAATATACAAAAGGAAGTTAAGCAATGTACGTGGTCTTGAACAATGTACATGGTGTTTAGCAACCACACTTACAGGGGTGAATAGGCTCCAAAGGTTAGATTTGCTAATTCAGTTTCTACATAACCAACCAGTTTTTCCAGGCAAAACAAGCTGTCATGAAGGTGACTTGCAAAACACGGATACACCTACTAAATATGCACTGTACTGGAATTAACCTTGAAAGGATACAAGGTGAGAAAGGGAGATCCAGGATCATGTTTAAAAATAAACCAATATAAATATTAATAAAATAGGCTAGAAGCTGATTTTTTCTAATACTAATGTCAGATTCTTTATTAAATGCTACATGATTTTCATTTTGATGCTGAGCCTTTTCATTCATTTCTAGTGAAAATAAATTCCACTTGCCCAAAGAAAGCACTCTGATATACATCCAGACCACTTTTTCAATGGTCATCTGAGAAATCCATTTCACGACACATGTGGGTTTTGACTGTATAACTGAGTGCTGTAAGGAAAGGAGCCTGTGTTCCATAAGTTGCATGCCTACAAATTTAATGTTCATAAAACGCTGTCAGTATAAAAGTGATGCCAGTACAGGTAAACAGGAGTCACTCCTTGGTATCTGATGTCATGCTGAGTCTCAACCTGAAGAGTGGGGCGGTTGATGATAAATGTGGTCTAAGTCCCACAGATTCCTGAGTGAGTGACACCCACCCCATGCTCAGTCCAAAAGACCATTCTGCCTCAATACCTTTCTCTTTCATTAATGCTGCTGAATGGAATTGCACATAACTGTCAAGGTTGGAATACATGTTTATGCAAAAGCAGCTGAACTCTGCTGTTTCTTCTCACCTCTCTTTTGACCTCAGCTGCCTCTCCCAGCTGGCTAGGAAGCTGAATTACACACAAACTGTCTAAGAAGGTAGGGCTACAGGTGCTAAAATGCCACCCAGTCATCTGCAATAAACAGAAACGCCTCCCCAAGAGCTATAGCTCTTAAACAAAGAAAGGTTATTGGCAATATGTGTTGTACTTAAGGACTAGTGAGTTCATTCATTTCCCTCTGTAAATTTTGCCATGACTTCACTATTCTGAATCTGGTGTTTTTTTAACTATAATTAATATAAGCCATAATTAACATAAGCCACAAGAGACTAGTGAGAAGTGTGACTAATTAGAAGAACTGATTTACTGATGTCTGGATTACTGGACTCATAGCTACCCCTCTTTTCATACAACTCCCACTTTTGTGCAGCCATCTGGGGGAGGAGAAGTGGGCTGATCCTGACTGGGGCCTTTGTGTGCTACTGTAAACCAACTTGAGTCTTCCTGACCAGGTAATTAATTAGTAATATGAATAATAAAATGATTGCTAGTGCTTCACCCAAAAGCATTTTACAAGTATTCATTATTCCTTACAATGCCCCTGTGAGGTACGGAGAGAACCGCATTTTATAAATGAGGAAATAGACAGAGGCTGAGAAACTTCCCTGCGATCAGACTGTGAGTCAGTGGCAAAACTGGGTTTACACGTCAATCAGAGATCCACACCCGTAAACCACACCATTTCCTCATACCGTTTATAAAGTGACTCTGATAAAGTTAAAACCATTTTATAAAGGAGGGTCTTTTTTAAGCCCTCATCTATTTAATTGCGCCTCAAATGGCTTTTTACAAATAAAAAATTTAAAACTAGTTTTAATTCCAATGCTGTTTTTCCCCGGTGATGGGTGTGTGCATTAATATTATGGGATACTGTGTTGTCATAGCAACTACCTTCTGGTTTTGAATAACAAAGTCATACTGCAGCAGCTCCTGTCAGTCAGCTGTAAGCACACAGGTGAAAATTGCTCACAAGTAGCATTTATTTACTCTTTATGTATCATTCCCCACCCTCCCTCCCCCCGTTAAGGATATACACATAGAGGTATTCTTCAAAAAAGCACAATGTACATGCTGTATGTTGGTTGCGTGGATTGCCTGTTAATAATCAGGACAATGATTGTTCAGTATATTTGAACCTGGAAGCTTAAATTCATAACTTTGCTAGACATTAAAAATCATGGACTGAATCGCAATACTAAATTGATGGCTTATTACAAAAATAATCTACCAACAATTCTGCCCAGCTGCCTTCTCTCCTGTCCACCCCCCCGACTTGAGGGATGTTAATGGGCCACTGCACCTTGAATGGTCCCTTGTGTTAATCACTCATGATAAACAATGTGTTTCACCTGTGACATGACTGGTATGTTCCCCAGACCTGAAGAAGAGCTCTGTGTCAGCTTGCCTCTCTCACCAAGAGACGTTGGTCTAATAAAAGATATTACCTCATCCACCGTGTCGCGCTAACGATTGTTCAGGTCAAAGACCAGAGTATGTTGTATTAAGCTAATGACAGACCATACATTTTTTATCTATACATTCAGCTGGCTGATAGGCTATTTTGGGCCAACTTCATCCTAGCTATAATTCCTCTGAATTCAAATGAACTTCATTGCACTTCAATGGAGTTACACCAGAGATTAAGCTTAACCTAATATAGTATTGTATTTCCTCCATCACCTCAAAGGTGGCAAAAACCAGGATGATGATTTTATGACCACTACTTGTCCCCTCCTGTTGGCTTCAAATATTCTATCTAAGCATCCCAAGAATTCAGTGTTTACAGCATATGCAAACTGGAAAATATGTTGATCCAGTAAATTATTTTAGGCATAATTTTATTTATCAGCTACTACAGTAATTGGAGATTTTTCTGGTTCAGATTATTACATTGATGTTAATGGAGTTACAGCAGAAATACATTTGCCCATAGTGTATAAAACATTTCAGAATGTTGCTGCTGTATAAATATTTAATACACATACTTGACAAATATTAATCAGAAGAAACCAGCAAATGTTAAAATTAAAGCATACTCCAACATGAGCCACAACTTTTTAGTGTGGTGATCCTGAATCGTTAAATTTCCAGTCTTTTGCTGTCCTAATAGTCACGAAACAATTTTATTATTTAATATGAAATACAGACTTGATGGAAAGAGCTTTGCATATATTCTGTGATTCCACCCTTAAATTGAAAGATACTTAGACTCTGACAAGAGTTTGGCAAGATATTATATTAGCTATTTTTATATGAGTGAATATTAAATCTGGATTTGAGAACAATAATGTGGTCACTCTTCTGAGACTTTATGCAGCCTGCCGACACCTAAATTGGTAAGGAAGTGTGGCTACAGTAATTTAGTGTCACTCAAGTTCCTGTGCTCAAGTCCCTCCACTGGCTCCCAGTCAGCTTCCAATGCCAGGACCTAATTTTCAAAGCAACAAATGGATCGAGAGCCAGCTACATAAAAGACTGAATTTGATCTATGAATCATCATGACAGCTAAGCTCCTCTTGGACAATGCAGATTTCAAAGCTCAGGACAAAGTATGTGAGAACCAGAAATAAAGCATTCTCTGTGGAAGGGATCTGGCTAAGAAACAATCCTCCAGTAAAGATCAGGTGAATCCAGAGACTACTAATGTTTAGGACGGGTTGCAATACCTTCCTTATTGAGAAAACCTTTCCACCATAAGTGACAGTCGCAATGGAAACACCCCTTTTATTCCCAAGCCCTTACCCCCCAAAAAAAACTACCCAGGCAGACTTATGACCCCAAAGAGGGAGAAGTACAAGAGACACCAGAAAGTCCAGGAGGGAAGTCATTATTGCTATTGATTTTTACACAGGTGCTCAGCTGTTATGGTGATAAGCAGCAATATAAATTCCATAGAGTTCAGTTTTACTCGCTGATTTTTGTACTCAGCAGAAATAATAAAACAAACAAAGGAAAAATTGATTCCACCCCGTATTGTTATTTGACCCACTAAGGGTCACGTTGTGTCATTTAGTGTTAAATAAAACTCCCAAGGCCCAGCTCCTCTAACTATTTATACACGTGCTTAGCTTTGAGCATGTGCATGTCTTTGCAGGACCTGGTCCTAAATGATTGCAGCTGGAACTTCTGCTTGAAAATCCATGTTACAATATGGCCCTAAATGGTTAGTAATGTTAAAAAATATCAACCATTTGGTAGCTTTTATTTGTTCAGGGTTGGGGTAGCTTAGTGTGGATGAAAAGTGCCAGCTTGTTATCCACAGAACAGGGACAGCATGGGAAGTGGCAATACAAGCTTCTTTCTCCCTGACCTGTCAGTATACCTCAACTCTGACCTGAAGGGGCAAGGAGGGGAGTTGTCTCCATTGCCTAATCCTTCCCCTAGAGCACCCCCAACCACCATGGTCCAGTCTGTCTAACCCCACTGTTTCCCGTTTACCTGCCTTGTGCCCGCAATACTCCAGCTACTCTGCTCCATCAACCCCAACCGCACTCTCCCCAAAACTCCTCAATGCTGCCCTGAAGCTGCCCCCTCAACTCTCTCCCTTAGTCTCTTCACCCTCCTCCCATCTGTGTCCCCACAACTCCCCCCTCGGCATCTCAGGCTCAACGGTTAGTGATCAACGGCTCAGTGTCTAGTTGGCAGCTGGTCACAAGCAGCGTGCCCTAAAGGTCAGGTCTGGGGCCAGTTTTGTTCAACATCTTCATCAATGATCTGGAGGATGGGGTGGATTGCACCCGCAGCAAACTTGCCGATGACACTAAGAAGAGAGGAGTGGTCGATACGCTGGAGGGTAGGGATAGGTACAGACTGACAGCTCTCCTCCTAGTGCTCCCCCTCAGTCAGCCCCAACTTCCTCCTCAGTGACCCCCAGCTCCCTCCAGTGTCTCCCCCTCAGTGACTCCAGCTCTCCCCTCAGTGACCCCCAGTGTCTCCCCCCAGTGCCTCCCCCTCAGTGACCCTGTGTCTCCCCCTCAGTGAGCCCCAGCTCTCCTCCTCAGTGCCTCTCTCTCAGACTCCAGCTCTCCCCTCAGTGACCCCCAGCTCCCCCCATGTCTCCCCCTCAGTGAGCCCCAGAATCTCCCGCAGCGGCCTCCCCTCACTGTCTCCCGCGCCCCCAACTGTCCCTCCCCTGCAGTGGGCGCTGCGGGACTCGGGGCGTCTCCCTCTACCCGCCCCCACCGGGAGCGCAACCGCAGCAGCACTTCCGGTTTGGAGGCGGCGGCGGCCGTGGGCTCAGGAGCAGCAGGCAGGGCCCGGGCGGCTCGGGGGAGCGGCCGGGATGGCGGTGGACGTGCGGCGCCTGGAGGGTCTGACCCTGTACCAGCTCAACGAGCTGCTGGAGGACGAGGAGCAGCTGCAGGGCATGGCCCTGGAGATGGAGGAGGTGAGCGGGGCTATGGAGAGGGGGGGCCGGGAGTGGGGGAGGGGGCGGCGCTGTGAGGGGGGGGGCCGACGGGGGGCAGAAGGGACGTGAAGCCGGGGGGAGTTGGTGGGAAGCGCGGGCTGGCGGGGGGAGCCCGAGAGCGGCCCTCCCCTTCGAGCTGCGCTGCTAGGACGGGCTCCTGCCGCCGGGAAAACCCGCTTGTTGGGGGGCGCCTGCCCCTGGGCCTCCCCCCTAGCCCGTGAGTGTCCCCCTCCCCCCGGCTGCTCGTCGCTCTGACGGGTTTGATGTGTGTGTGTGTGTGTGTGGTGGTTGGGGGGGGGGGGGGTTAGGTCCCTCCACCAAGGCCGGCGGCTGATGGGGCAGGTTGAGGTGACATGCTGCTCCCCGCCCCGGGATCGTGGGGTTCCCCTCGCCATCGGGTGCTCTCCCTTGTAACTCGCTCTAGGTGCTGAGCGCCGGGGGCCCCGGCTTCCAGCCTTGTGTGGAGCCCTCCCCTCGCCCTTTTCACGCAGGAGCAGGTGACCTTTTTCCTCTTTATTTGGGTGACTTCGCTGCTGCGGTTTTGGTCGTAAAGACTTCGATGATCAAATAAGGAGCCTCTGGGTGTTTGGCTCTTTTCTCTCCGGTATGATGTGCTCTTTTGTTTGCTGGCTGGCTGTAAGGGAGCGTCTCTGCTCTGTCATTCCTCTGTAGCTGGCTAGTACAAAAGCTCAAAGCCAGCCTAGGTTACAGGTTTGAAACGCCCCGAAAGTACTCAACGGATCATTGTCCTCAGCTATAGAGTCACCACTGTCACTGAGATTGTATCAGTCTTCCCATTAAAATACACCTCTTGTTTCCATGAGTTTTGTGCCTTGGCCATACAAAAAAAAATTGTGCTCCAGAATAAAAGATGGTCTGTTTATGGTTTCAGTCTAAAAGCAACTGGTTTTTCACGCTAACCTGAAAGAGAGTTCCATTGGGGTGCTGTGTGTATGCTGAATGCAGAAGAGAAAATTAGTTGTGTTTTGGTGTTGCTTTTTACATATTTGTTTTGTTAGCGTATTAGATCTTTAGTAAATCTGGACTAGGTGCACTCTTGAAACAAAATAAAAATCAGCTTTGACTGCTGTGAATGCATCCTAGTGTCTGTTAATCGTTAATATGTGTGTGAATGCTGTAAGCTATAGTCTGATATAAGGCTAATTCAATTTTACAGGGTCACAGATCCTCCCGAAAGATTCCACAGATGTTTGGAACATGTGCATAACATGAGGTGAAGCCTCTTCATGCATACAATTATTAAAGAAGCATAGATGTACCAGAGAGCTAGAGTATGTGCTCTTGTTCCTTACTAGATCTAGGGTAGTGCTGTTTTGAAAGGGCCCAGCAATGCAGAGGAAAGCCATGGAAGGAAAGCTGGCAGTTGCGAGGTCTGCTTTAAAGAAAAAACTTAAGTTTTCTTGGTTTATCTCCATGAACTCATATCCTTATGTACTCATAAGGGACTGACACTGGGTCTTGTTAAATCAGTCTGTTAGGGAAGGAACACAAATTAAAATACATTTAAAGTTGAGTCTGAAATAACTACTGTAGTGCACCCTGTTGTGGTTACCTGTTGCATCATATATTGCTAGATGCAAAATATGGAAATAAGTGGATGATTTGGGGAGTGCCAAACATACGTGAATTTCCTTTCTCTTGTGAGTTTGCAACTCAGTTTAATGTTAGAGAAAGAGCATTTATTTCTTAGCTTTATTGCTGTAATAACTTGGGTGTACAGAGATAACTTTGAGATTGTAATAAATCATTAGAGAACATTGATAGTCTAATGAAATCCTGTTACAGGCTAAATATAAATTGAATTCAACAGGTTATTATTTAGTCTGAGATAATGGGCCAGATTCTCAGATCGCATAAATGAGTGTTGCATTTTTCAGTGGAATCTGACAATCTATGCCAGTTGAGGATCTGGCCCGTGTGTGTAATTTTTTTTCAAGATGTACAGGTCAAAACTGAATGTGCTTTGTGGGAGACTGGCATGAGATGAAAATGGTAGAAACCCTTTTCAGTCTGTAGAACTAGATGGTATTCTCAAGTTGATCCTATGGTTTTCCTCTTTAGTTGGCAAGAGAAGATTTTTAAATTGTAGAGTAAAGTTTCTCAGGCCTGAGGGAATATTTTGTGGTGTATGGAAAGTGTGGCTAGGTTTGAAGGTATTCAGTGTTGGGCCAAAACACAGCTATGTTACTATCTACTATAGTATAGTCTCTTTTTTGTGCATAGAGGCTTTTACCAGAGTCCATTAAATTAAAAACATATTTGCCCAACGGAAGTGGTTAACTCTTACTAATGATTGCCATCAAATGTCCCCCTCTCCATTCCCAGCGCCATCCTAAAAGTGGTGAAGTCACCATTTTTAATTACTTGGATTTAACTGTGTGCCAGTTATCGCATTGTTTTCCTTAAGGTTTTCTAATGTTCTGGTGAAATTTGTCTTCCTACAGTTAAAATAAATAACTTTTTTGAGCATTGTTGGGTTTGTAATACAGGGTCCTGATCCAGCAATGTTGTGCACATGAGCAGATCCCTGTACCCATGTGGAGTCCAGATATCTTTAGTGGGGCTCCGCAGGCTGGGGGATCCATTCATACACATTATGCTGCTGGATTGGGCCCCAAATCCCTAAAAGGAATAATTTAATTGAAGAGGCTAGTAAGTCATGCTTCCTGGGACATTTTCTTTGAAATAACATATTTTTTTCCACTGGCAAAACTGACTGGGGCTAATTACTTTACAATTGACAAATCCTTTGTTCTCCTGATTATAAGAAGAGCCCATTCATAGAACAATATTCTGCTCACAACAAGAAGGATTTGGGAAACCATTTGGATTTTTTTCTGAAAGCTAAAATGAACCAGCCTCTAAATTAAAGGAAATGTATTTCTAAGGTGCATTCTGGAGGGATTTGTATATGTTGTCACATGTATATACAGGAAAACTCTGAAAATGTCCTTAATGCATAGCTCAGGGTATATGTGAGAATTGGCACTGAAGAATTTAAGCTATTTTCTCTTTTTGTAAGGTTATGTTTTTTAACCTTTTAGGCTTTTAACACTTGAACAGAGAACATCTTATCTGTTAAAATGAGGAAGGAAGCCAATTTTCTAACTGTACTCCTAATCTATTGAAATTCTTTTGAAATTTTATCATTCTTTGGGTTTAATCTTTGTAATACATAACAAATCTACAACATTAATCTTCATGGAATAACAGTACTGTTTACATAAATCAGAGAATCTCAATGTGATCTATTCTGAACTGAGTTGAGCAGCTAATGGCAGTGTATGTGTAATCTGAGTGTTGGAGGATCCAGCAAACTTCTCAGGTTCCTTGTGAATAAGGATTTTTCCCTTGGTACATGTGTTGGAACTATACATTATTAACAGTGACCACCATAATATTGAACTCTGCAGTTCTTGAAAACATTACAAAATACAACTGGCAAAAGCATACGCTGTCTATGAATTTAAATATGTAAAATCAGGCAGCCAAAAATGTAATCTCTGTCCCTTCCCATGATTTCAAAGTACAGAAGTAAGTATAGGAAAGTTTTCAAGTGTAGTCGTTTTCTCAAAAGCTGCTTCAAAAGAACTGGTGATAAAGAAAACTCAAGCTTAAACCAAGTAAATAGATGCCCAGATTTCTTGAATCCCTAATCCTGTTTTAAAACCATATTGTGTATGTGGTTATGTACTGTTTGGCTAACATGAAATTTAGTTACAAAGTTAGGAATTAAATATGCCTGTAACTACAGATTTTGTTTTTCATATAAGTGTCAAATTAGTAAATTGCATATATCTAACAAGCATAAATTACTGTTATTTGTGCTTTTTCCTTGATGTAAAAATGTATGTTGTTGTTATATCTACTGCCCAGTATATTGTCATCTTTAATGTAATTATAGTTAACACAAGAAAATAAATTATTTTAACTTTAATAAAGGCTTAATTTTGAAAGATAAATTAGATGTTATAAATATATATTTTATAAACCATCCAATTTTATAGTATACATATGATTAACCAGCACTAATAGACTCTCTTACACCTGGCTCTTATGTAAGACGTCTGTACCTTTTCCTCCTCTATTTTAGTTCTCTCCCTTACCAGTCCAGGATTGATCCATCCCTCCAAGTTTATTGAGGATTGCTCTGATGGTTGTACTCTGGCATGTTGCTGTATATTTTGTTCCTAGTTTTAAAATATACATTGTATGTGAATCTATTCCAATTCTCATAACTATGGAATGTTTTTCCCCCACTGCAATTCACAAGTTAATCTCCACACAAGCCCAGCCAAAATGGATTAAAATATCTAAAAATACAACAACTGTTTCAGCTTCTGTTAATCTGTTTATCAGTAACTAAGTGTAATAGATGTCTATCTTTTGCTCTGGGTTTTGTTTATAGAGCTGCTAGCAGGCAGTTAATTCATTTTCTTATTCCGTTATAGTGTACCCAAAAATGTGCTGGGTGAATCACAGACATATAAGATACCGTACTGCCCTTTATTGTATTACCACTAGTGCAGTTCTGCTAGTGGGCGCAGTAATGAAGACTGGCAGCAGATATTTTTACCATTGTCATCTAGATCACTGAAACGCTGGCTAGCTTCTGCACTTATTTATAGTCTGCTTTACAGTGCTCATTGCTATAGTATTTTCTTACATACGTTAATATTTGTACTTCTGCAACTCTCCAGTGAGGTAGTTATTCTCATTCTACACCTAAGGAATGAAGAGTTTACATAATTTGCCTTTGGATCGCGTAGGACGTTAGTGACAGAGCTGGGAATTGAACCTGTATCTCTTGAGTTAATAGTCCAGTGCCTCAACCAATCCCACCATTCTTTCTGTCTATATTTTCAGGCTGCTGCTACTGCTTTTTCAGCAGAACTTGGGCCTTAATATACCACCCTGAAAGACAATAGGTAAAGGAGCAGATGGGACAGTTGTTTCTTTAACACTAATCTTTGCAATCTTGGATGTATTAAAGTTTAAACTCAGATTGTTATATTTTGGAATAGTTCCATATAATACAAATAAATCAGTTCTAAATCTAAATAAGATGTCAAAAACAACCTGGAGAAAATGTATTGCTTCAAAAACCTAATAGTTTAGTTCTTTGGGACAGGGACTGTCATTTATTAGCTATTTCTACAGAAACTAGCACAATAAAATTCTGACCTGGTTGGCCCCTTAGTGCAACTGCAGTGTAAATGTTAAATAATAAGAATTTGGATTGAATTAGCCGGACTCTATTGTAGATTTTTTGATCCATGCATTTCATCCCATCCTACATGTTTGGGTGAATGCTTGGATTCTGTGCTATATGACAGAGTTCATATATTAGCACTGAAACAAGTGAATAATTTTTGTAATAAATAGAAGCTGAGGGAGATGGCTTCAGTCTACCTTTCCCACAAGGCCCTAAAATATGATATCCTCAGCCTTTTGGAGCAAGGGTTTTGAGTGCACAAGGAAAGAGGAGTTGTAGATTTAAATACAGTGTGTGCAGAGTATAATGTGATCTGAATCTGATGTTAAGAGAAAACATGCAACTTTCTACTAACTTAATAAACAAGTTGAATAAAAAGGCACTTCAGTGATGTATTTCAGTGCATAAATTTATTAACATTTTTTCTCCACCTGACAATGAATATATGACAAATTGTCTTTCTTTAGTTTGAACTCAGAGGAATACATTAATCTGTTGTGTTCAGTAGATTATCTAAAGCTAGACTCTCTGGAACTTCACTTAGCAGATGTGAAAGCAGTGGGGGATACTAAAACGAGGAGGAAAATCTATAGTTACTCCCCTCCCCAAACCTCAAAACTGAGACGGGGAAAAGTCCTCTTTTTTTAGGTTCATATTTGAAAAGTGTGAATAATAATGGCTAGTCTTGCTCTAAAATATTGCACTTGGCAGCATGTAAAACTAGTAAAACTATCATTATAAAAGTTTCACTTTATACCACAAATCTATTCGTGCATTGAAACACTAATATGATAATGAAAAGACAAGGGGTGCAGAACTGGTATTCAGTGCTGGTTCGATAGACTTCATTTGAAAGTGCCAACATGATTCATAGAAAGGTGGACTACCAACTTGTTCATAAGTACAAACTTCACTCTTGCTTTTCTGATATACTCTTAGGCTGTGTTTCCACTAAGGAACTTTAGCAAATATCTCTGGTGAACATGCCGGCAGCTACTAGTGCTTTGTCTACACTAGGGCTTGTAGCTAGTGATTTTTTTTTTTAAACCGACATGAAGCCTCAAACAATTGAGTACAAACTCATAAATGTCCCTCTCCATGGAAATCTAGCAGAGTGGGAATTACTTGGCTAAACATCTCCAGTGTAGACAAAACCTTAGATGCAAGGAGGATAAATCTGTTGCAATTAAATTAATTTTCAAACAAGAAGTTGTCACGTTTGGGTAATTTTCTTTCATGCAATTTAATCTACATACCTACTTGGTAAGTGTCTCTTGTTTTCTAATATATTTACACAACAAAATTCCTCATAATTTTACATATAAGAACTGCTGTTTAACCAAGTTTTAACCAAATTTTCAGACACTAAAATTCCTTGACCATTTAAATAATTACTGAAAGAATATTTTACTAATCCAATATTCAAAATTTGCAGTCCCGCTTTAAGGAAGATAGCACTGTCTTAACATGGCTTCTTAATTTAACTGTTTTCTTTTGCGTTTGTACAATAGTGGCAAAAGAAGAAAGAGGGCAGAAGGTGGGAGTTTAGGAGTATGTGGGGTTGGGAAGGGAAGCCTGAAATTAGCATGTGAGAGAGTTAAATATAAAACAGGTTAACAGGTTAACGGCTGTAGCTTGGAACATTTTTTTCTGAATTCATAATTCACTAAAAATAAGGATTTTAATGGAAATGCTGACAGGCTATTTACTATATTGCCTGCCAATGCAAGATTATAATTATGGTAGGATTTGCCAGACTTTGTGGCTAGTTAGGATTAATCTCATTCAGATCTTGCATCACAGTAGGTATCTGGTTTGGAATTGTTCCCTTAGGAACACACATTCTAAAACTAAACTACCCAGTAACTAACCACATTGCTCCACACGAATGAGTCTTGGAGAATCTGTTATGTAAACCCATGTTTTTAAGTGTTAACAAGCTTCTTTGGCATGGCAGGAAAATCAGGGTTGTTTTTGTTTTTGTTTTTTTAAATATGCCTAGGTATGTGTGACCATGATTTCAATATAATTATATATATTTAGTTTCAGAATGACCCAGTCAGCATTAAACAATCCCTCTGTCATTAGGTTCCTCTTCTGATCGGCTCAGTATTGTTGCACTATGTGAATGTACAGTGAGATATAGTGAAAGCTCAAGTAGTTAAATTAGAAAGCTGTGTTTAGATCTCCTTCTAATGTGATAATGTCTTGTTGCCAATTCTGACCATTGCTTTGTATCTGTTTCAGAATTAAGGCTTTCGTTCATGTTGAAATTTTTATCTAACTTTCATTAAGGTACTTTACCAATCCCATTGGCAAGTCTGCTAAGTGTTTTATGAGCTGCTGGTTTGCTTCATTTGGTTTAACTATTTGTATGTACTGGGGTTATGTTCTTGAAAAACTAATGCTCGTAGTTTGTGTCTTAATTTCCAGATTTGATCTCTTCTGAGCAAGTGCAGAGGGAAGGCTCACATACAAATAACTGAAAGAAGCATTCCTCCCTGCTGGCTGGAAAGGGATCTGAGGAGGATTGCTTGCGACAGTTCTTGGTTTAGATTTTCACATCCTTTGTACAGCACACTTAAGAGTCTAACTGTTACTTCAGCTTGCATTCAGCTTAAATAATGGGAGGACCCATTTCTCTTCGCCAAAGATCTTCAGTTTGGCTTTGGTGATCTTCCTTTAGCTGTCTTGACCTGTTTGCTGTACTGATGTGTAACACAGTAAAACACAGCTCCATAGTTGACCTAGGAAATGGATTTGGGATTGCTATTCACTTTCAAATAATAGGATCGTTTAATTTATTGGTCTAATGGCATAAGAGGATAGGCCTACACAAGTTTCAAGTTTTCACATGAGCTGTGTTTTGCTTCCATTAGATTTATATATAAACTATCTTGTGTGAGTCTGTCATTTTTTGGAGCAACTGTACAGAAATTGGAGCTATATTTTGTTTCATATGCTCATGGATACAAACATTTTGAAACATGATTTAATGTAGACATAGTCATGTTTAATATATAATATACCCTGAGAAGACTTATCCAAATTGTATTAAAAATGAAGGTTGGTAATTTGTGTCTTGACTGGTCAAAGACGTGTTGCACTGAAGGATGTTAGCTGAACTGCTCTATTAGCTGGCAATTCTATTTTTCTACATGCTCAGAGAACATCCAGGCAGGAAAACAGTCTAGTGTTCTGATTCATAGCATTTGTATTTCTATTTTAGACCCATCTAGAATCCATTCTGGTTCAGGCCATTCTTATCCTCCTTTCTTTTCTCTCTTTGTCTGCAAACACCTGTAGTTGAACACACCTATGGCATCCACTGAGGTGAAAATAGAAGTTGAGATTTCTCAAGATGATACTTCCACCTGAAAACCCAGGCGGAAGGTACTTGGGTGATCTTTTTTCATATATTATGGAAGGTAATCTTTGAAATCCCCCAAGGTTTCAGTTACTCTGTTGTTTTCGTTAGATAAACTTCTAGATCAGGGGTTCTCAAACTTTTTTTGCTGGGACCCCCTTTGAAAATATTTCAGGCTGTGATGGCCCCCCCACCATGCCATGCCACCCTTACTTCTGTGCTGCTGCTGCGGGTGGCGCTGCCTTAAGAGCACCCAGCCAGCAGCTGCTGCCCTCTGGCCACCCAGCTCTGAAGGGCTCTGGCTGTCAGCCATGTGCATGGCTGACAGCCAGAGCCACAGCAAGTGCAGAGGCTGACAGCTCATGAACTCTCCCCTCCCCCCCATAATAACCTCATGACCCCTTGAAAAGTTCCAGCCCCCCGTGTGAGACCCCCTCTTCTAGATTTACTAAGGCCTGGTCTACACTTAATAGTTTTGCTGGTGTAGCTATGTTAGTTATGGGTATGGAAAATCACACCCCATACCTCCTTAGCTATGCCAGCAAAAGCTCTAGTGTAGGTGTAGTATACCTTTTTTTTGAGGAACTGGTATAAGTGTTTTTAATTTTAATTGTAAAATTGTTTAGCTTGTTTTACATTCTTTGGAGGTAGACAAAATTGAGGTTGCTCTTCATTCCACTTACCATTTTCATGAAAACTGAGACATAATCAAATGTAATGAAACATTAAAGAAAGTAGAGATTACTTACGCACTGGTGGGTGACATGATGGTAAACACCAGGAATGTTCACCTTCTATATGAAAACTTGGCCTTGTCAGAGATATAAGGTAAAAAGAGATGTCATTGAATTCATTATGTTCCATTTTCGGTGCACCCTAAACTGTGATACACTTGTAAAGCTGTGTTTAACGAAGACTGTTCTTATAACTCATATGCTTTAAAAATGAAAGTTTAGTTTTTCATCATCTGTTTAGAATAAATAACTTTTCCAAGTAAGTTACTGAAATAAATAAGAGAGTTTGCTTTACAAAGCTGTCATTCTACAAAGGGTCATGGACAAAGCCTGCTTTTGTGGCAGAACATCACAGCTTAGCTGTTTTGTGAATGGTACAATTTGAGTTTGATTCTCATAAGTTTTTGCAGTTTGGAGGCTGCTTGTTGTGCTAATTCATTTCCTTTGATTTTTACGTTTATCCTCAAACTATGTTTGTGGGACAGTCAACCATTATCCATGTTCTACAAATGGGGAAAGATGAACAAACTGAAACATGGGAGTTAGGTGACTTGCCCATGGCCTCTCAGGACACATCTACACAAGCAGTGGCAGCCACAGCCGCAAGCCTCCAAGCCCAGGTCAACAGACTCTGGTTCTAAACAGAGTACCTCTAACTTGCAGCTCAGGCTCAGAAGCCCAGCCTTTTCCCTAGATTTCAGTGCCCGAGTTGGAGACCAAGCCACAATGTCTACACAGCTATTTTTAGCACTGTAGTGTGAGCCTGGAAAGCTTGAGTCTCTTGACCTGGGCTCGGGGTCTTGCTGCCATGGGCTGTGTGGACATACTCTTAAGTGAGTCAGTGGCAGAGCCAAGATTAGAACCTGGGGACCTCCAGTCTCCATACTCCTTCAGATCATGCTTCCTTCCAGCAATTATAATTTAAATGTGTTCTCCAAGGTAATTTAAAGGCTATACCAGGGTTGGGCATTTGACCTGTCCAAAAATTATTAGTCAAATAATGTAAAGCACTAATTTATTAGAACAGTAACAAAAACGAGTAAGACTTTGTTCTTTGATAGGCTTAGCCTTAGATATTTATGCCTAATTCCAAAAAAGCAAGTTACTTACCATGTTATTTTAACTCAGAAAAATGTGAAGCACAATGAAATTAAGTTCTTAAAAAATGAAGGAATGACAGCAGGATGCAATAAAAAAGTGATCTGACACCTACACCAGAGTGCTGCTGTTGGAATATTTGACCAGTCAATTGACTGAATTGCCAAACCTACTGTTACCTACATTGGCTTGTCTGTCAGTGATTGGGAATGAGGTAGTTTTTGAAATAGAAAATATTGCTTGATTACGCAACAGTGGTTGAGCTGCCTATCAGGCTCAGGTAATGAAGTCATAGAATCTAGGGCTAGAAAGAACCTGTTAGGTTATCTAGTCCATGATCTGCATGCCAAAACCAGTTTGTTTCCTATTGTACATTTACTGTAGTTTTGTCTAATGTTAAATGTGCCCAAGATCGAGCCTCCACTCTTTGAGAAACAATTTCACAGCCTAATTTCACTAAGAAGCTTTTCCTGCGATTCTCCCTAAATCTTCCCTTCCTAACTTTCTTCCTTTGTTCCTAATTTTACATCCTTTATTGCACTAAATTCCTTTTCCTCCTGGTGTTTACAGCCTTCAGATATTTGTAGACTCTCTCCTTTATCCCACTGGTTGTTGCTTAGCTAAGTTATATGTATTTATATATGTCTGACCAACCTGAGGAAGATCAGAGTCCACCCATAAAACCAGTCTTAAAAGACTAACTGGGACAACCTTACATTGAGAATTATAACCACCCTTACAAATAATAAAGATACACAATCCATAGATCTGATTGTAAATTGGTTGTGATGGGGAAAGTCTTAGTCTAACTAATACTATTGCATTGGTAAGGTGAGGGAGAGAAGCATTTATTTATTTATTTTTTGTCCCTGTATATACAGTGTGCTGTGCTCCCCTCCATTTCCTGTTTCTTCAGCAGGTATCTAACCTGTTAACAGCTGTGCTGATGTTAGATGTGTTGTTAGGAAGCTGGTGATGTTGTATAAAGTAAGTTGTTACATAAGAACAGGCATGTTTATTTCGGTTCCATTCAAAAGGCAGGAAAGGGCAAAGAGAGTGGAATTGATGTTGAGCAAATAGAAGCTGGCAAAATTGGCAGAGAGAACTTATTTTCAAACTTTTAAGAATGACAAACCATTGCTGGAGTTTTCCTCAATGTTTTAGGTGGCACGAGGAGGATGAACAAGTGGGAACAACCATGAAATGTTAGACAGTTTAAAGTCTTTAGGATTGGTTTAGTGAGGAATTTTTTTTTCCCAGAGAAGGGAGCGTGAATGAGGTTGAAAATATGTGGTTGGGACTTGCTGTCCTTTGTTCTGAGGAATATCCTGTGAAAGTAAAACAAAATAGCAAATTCAGTTTGTCCAAAATTGAGGTTAGGATCCATATCACTGTTGACTTACTGGTGCACTTAGTGCATGAGATGGTTTAGGTGGAGGAGGACAAAAAACAAGGGCAAGATGTAGCTTTTACACTACCTCAAGAATGAAGGATGATTTGCATCTTAAATACAGAGTTTGGCAGTGTTTGAAGTTGGCAGATCAAAGTATTACACACAATTGATGGCCTCGCAAAAGGAAACAATTACTTTTGAAGACATTCTTGATGCTGCCATTACTACAGTACTTTAAAAATAAACATCCTTTTTATTTTGATGCAGTCTGAGCACAAGACTGGAGTCCAGGAACACTTGGATTCTGGTCCTGGTTTTCTCTCTGGCTTGGAACAGGTCACTTGAACTTCCAGTTTTCCCATCTCAGAAATGGGGGATCTCATACATACATACCAACTTCAGAGATGTTTCTGAGGATTCATTAACATATATGAAATGCTTTGAAGATAGAAAGTAGTCTATAAATGCACAGTACTGTGGTCTAGATTCTTCCATCCTTTCTCATGTTTAGTAGTGCTGTGTTCCACAAGTATCCCTACTGAATTCAGTGGGACTCTTCCTAATTAAGGTACTACTATCAGTGAATAATATTGGTATAATCTGATTTTTTTTGTATGATAAAAGGTGTTTTCTGTCTTGGTGCTGGGCATCACATGTTCTGAGTGGCCATTCTGTCCTAGAAAGATTCCTAATACTTGACTGTTAAAAGTATGTCATTCTCTCTGTATAACATGACAACACAAAATACTACATGTGTCGACAGCAGCTTATAAAAAGGGAGCATTGTATCTGTTGGCCTTGATGGATTTATTCCCCCTACCAATATAATTGAATCAATAATACCAAGTTTGTCTGCGTGCACACTGGCATCTGGGAGAACTAAATGTTAAACTTGGAAATGGGTGGACGGTGGCACATAAAGGCAGATGAGAGGAAGGAAGCAACAATTAAAATAAACAGATGGGTGGACAGGGCAGAAATATTAAGGAGTGAAACTGGTAACATGGGGCGGACTAGGGAGAGAACAATGAACAAAGTCAAGTAAAAGAACTTGTGTAATTTAAAAAAAAAAATTACCCAGTAATAAGGTCATTCTGGGGACAGTGACTTACAAATGAGTTTAATTTAAGGAAAAGGAGAAGGGAAACCAGAAGTCATGTATGCAATGAAATTTTTTTGAACAGTTTTGTCTTAACCAAACATTTTAAGGATGCAGACACCAATGGGAGCTACTATATTTAAACCTTTAGATAGCAGAAGTGGAAGTTGTAATTTTATTGTCTTTATTGGCTAAGCAAAGCAATGTTTAATGCTCAGCATGATGCTGTCTGTGTTGCAACTGAGCAATTCCAAAATTTCAGAGACTGTTCTATGCATCAGTGGCCAGAACCCTATTGATTTTGATGAAAGGGGAAAAGGGAGGACATCCGCAGCCCCTGGCATCTGGTTAGCAGAGCCAGCTGCTTCGACCACTTCTATAGTTGCCTGTAGCTCAACTAACTGTTTAATGGTGGCCATTAACACATTCCAGCATAGCAATACTCCCATTTTTGCTCGTCCTGTTCTCCCAGTACAGTTTTAAAATGTTGACACCCTGAAAGAAAGGAAAAATATGGGGGAATGGGACACACAAAGAGCTCTTGGTATAGAGAAGAGTGGGGGCTTGGCCCAGGGAGAATGGGAGCACACGGAGCCCTTGGCATGAATGAAATGGGGGCACATGGAACCCCTGATGGCGGGGGGGAAAATGAGACAATAGTTTGGAGGAAGGTAGACATAGAGAATACAGAGCCCTGGTATGTGGCAGAAGAATGAATGGAGGCCAAGGGGTTGAGGGAATGAGCTCCTGGCATGATGGGGAAATGGAGGACAGTGGTATGGGGGACATGGGAGATACAGAGCCCCTGTGATCTAGTGGAGTGAAGGTAGGGACACAGAGTTCCTGACATGGGGAGGGGACAGTGGGGCATAGAGATCCCTTGGTATGAGGGAAGGGGAGGGAAGGCTGAAACAGAAGGGGATGGGAGAGTGGCACACAGGTCACTTGTGGGGTGGAGGGAATGGAGAGATGCAAAGAGTTCCTGGTGTTTGCAGTGCGCTCATGCTTAGCATATGGAAGCAACGAAGTGGGCAACCCTTTAGTATAAAACTGATTGGAGATTTTGGAGGGAGGAATTAGTCATTGTCAATTGAATTTAAACAGGGAGCACATTGATAGTGTGGCAAATCAGTTTGAACACTGATAAGTCAGCAAAGGGCAGAGTGGTGAATCTGCTGCTCTTCTCTTTATGCTGGGGAGGGGCTAGGTCACCAGCAAAGAACAGTGCTGGGACAGTTGGAGGAGTGGGTCCCAGAGGCAGGTGCTGGGAGGAGCATAGTACTGAAAGCAGCTGGGGAGTGGATGCAGGGACCAACGGGTATTAGAGCTGATAGAGCCTTAGCCCTGAATTGCCTACAGCAGTGATTCTTAACCAATTTACCATTGTGGGCTGCATATGCAGCTCTCTGTGTTAAGTGGGCTGCATCCACACAATATATATACTGCCTGTATGGTCCTGAGGATGTCACAGGGGCTGCAGTGGTGTGCTGATTAGGCTGCAAGTGGGTCGTGAGTTGAGAACCACTGGCTTACACTGTGTGCCTCAGGCATGGTACACTTTGTGGCATTCTATCAGGGATTGTTTCATGGACGAGCACTGGTATACCACAGCACTCCCAAATTTACCATGGAAGCAAAATCTACCTATCAAAAGGCACAAGAGGATGAAGAAACAAATAAAATTTCTTGTGAGAATAAATGGTGCAGGATGATAGACATTGTTAGTCCAGCAGGCAAAGAATAAAAACTATTGAAAGTTGTAGAGATCTTTCATTGGATTAAATAATAAAACAAGCTTCAGAGAATCAATCCCCATGTCAGGCTATGGGAAAATGGTACTATGGTATTGATTCAGACTGGACAACTGAAATAAGTCTCTTACAACTGTTCTCTTTGATGTCTAAATCTTGTTTTAAAGTCTGAATTGAAATCCTGCCAGGCTGCCTTTCCCACAATGCTCTGTTTTTCCAAGCTCTCATGAAGACTTCCTTGAAAAGTTAGGTTTTTTTGGACAAACTCAGAATATCTCCCACAGTTTCTGTCTTTGTTTCTTGTTCATTTTTTTGTTTTTTGTTTTTTTGTTTTTTTTTCGGGAACTGGCCATTCATTCTTTGAGAACAGCATCATTCAAACTAGTGGATGTGTCAATTGGAAGGATTAAACTGAAAAAATAGACTTCTGCCCATAACCCAAGATTGCTTCATTAACACAATTTGGGAACAATATGTAGGAGAGGGAACCAATGTAGAAGCAATTATTGATTTTTGCTTTTCAGTAATAGAGGAAGAATAGTATATTTTTGCACTCAGCTTTTATCTTTTATGCTAGGATCTCAAAACATTTTACAAACAAGTCTTGCCTTTACCCTTCAGTGATCACCATTTTAAAGAGGGACAAATTTAAGCACATAGGTTAAATTACTTGTTAGAGGACATACAGTGAGTCGATGTAGCCTAGAATAGAACATAAAACACTTGACTCATAATCCTGTGATTTGACCAGTAGACCAGACTTCTTTCATGTAGATTTGGAATTGGGGATTAGAATAAATTCTTCAAATGATGAAATGCACATTCCACCATTTCCTTGCAGATGTTTTCTGAATAAACCCCAATAAAGCTCTGTCTACAATGTGTGAAGAATCGGCTAGCCACAACCATATTCAAAATATCAAGCATGGCTCTTCCAAGAATGTAGATAGAGCTTGAACTGTTCCAGTTTCTACTTTGGGCAGTGATTTAAGAAATTAAATTTAAAAAATCCCTTGTACTTGCAGAAACCCATCAGTATCAGTGATTCCTTCTTCCCCCTGCAAAAAAAAAAAAAAAAAAAAAAAGACGACTCCTATGGTTCTCTTCTCCAAAGCATGTATGCCTCCCAAGTATTTAAAATAAAAAAACTATATCTTCATTTCCAGCTTGAAGAAATTAGTCTTTAATTTCATTCTGAAAGTGATTAATTCCACAATCATTCTTATTTTTTGTGGTTGAGATTTCCATAGTTTAGGTGCATTTCCTTTTAAGGATGTCTTGAGCCTCTTCCCTCATTGGTCTTTTCTATTGTAGGCATTTCTAATGTGCTCCTTGCCAAATACGTCTATGTATGTCTTCTAGATCTGCTTTGTTACTTTTTTAGCGTAAGGTTATAACACTGTTTTTCATACTAGACTGGACAGAGCATTGAAGATATTGTAGGGAACAAATCTGCACCAGTTGGAATAAGGGATGTACAAGGTGACCTAATAGGTCTTTCCCGTCTTTAGTTTTCTGGCTTACTATGCATTGTCCAAAAATATCAACATCTCTTTTAGGATGATTCAGTGATGAGGATGACTCAAGATAGTTTGGGTTTGGCTGCTCAGTGGAATGTTTAGAAATACTGTGTTTGCATAGATATCAATATTTGTCTAATTACCATTGTCCCGCTGTACATTATGTATCTTTGTTTTGCAGGCCCAGAATGTTCAGCTTAGCAAGGAAATGACTCTTGCCAGCAACCGCAGTCTGGCCGAGGACAATCTTTTGTACCAGCCAAAATTGGACTCTCAGAAAGCACATTTGACCCAAAAATATCAGGAGCTGCAGCTCCTTTTTGAAGCATATCAGATAAAGAAAACCAAGCTAGGTAACATGTTCTTGTCATCTCATATCTCCTATTTTCCTGTTGTTTTCTCTATGAATCTAAAATATGGACATATATACCCTTTTTTCTGATACATAGCCCTGATTCTTAGCTCTGTGCATGTTGAGCATCTATAGTCGTAAAAGAACTGAAGTGTCTAAATAGTAATGTACAGGTTATAGATCGTTCTGTAGTATTTATTATTTTTATTACCGTAGCACCTAGAAGTCCTAGTTGTAGACTAAGACTTTATTGTGCTGGGCACTGTATAAGCACAGAACAAAAAGATGGTCCCTGCCTCAACGAGCTCTCAGTCTAGAGTAGATCTGTAAAATACCACTGTTCTCATAGATTAAGTACATCTTCTGCCACCTAGTAAAAAAGAACTAAGGCAACAAACATGTATTATTGGAATACACATACCTTTCTATGATTAGTAGAACATATATGGCTAACTACTGTTGTTGATCTTTTGTCTGAATATAATCAAAGTTCAGTTGATATAAAACAAAAAAAACAACAAATTTTTCTTTCCTGAGATTGCCTAACCAATGAAAATTCAGACCTAGACTGAATATAATCTTGCATTTAGTATATTCTTGTTTTGTTCTTCAAGTTATGGAGTATTTTATCTCAACACATTTACCAACTTAAGCTCATTTGGTTTTTTTGGTTATAAGTTTATTGTAATGAGTAATTTTTACATGAAATTTTCAGAAAACATATTAAAATTTCCTGTTTAGAATCCTCCTGTTTGGAGCAGGACAAAGAATAAATAATGAAATAGTATGTTTGAGTCTTGAAAGAAGGCTTATACTCACTGGAGCTGCATAATTTCAGTCAGAAATTATCACTTGTAGCAGCTGTTCATTCATTATTCTTTTAATATTATTACAGATAAACAATCCAGCAATGCCTCCCTGGAGACACTATTAGCACTTCTTCAAACAGAGGGAGCTAAGATTGAAGAGGACACTGAGGTAACAGCAGTACATACATATTGCAAATAAGAGATTCTTCTACTCATCTCATTTACCTAACGCTTTGAACATACACAGTTGTAACATACTATTAAATAAAGATACCTTAGATCTAAGGGTTTTTCAAAAATAGGGCCCAAACCATCACTTCAGACTAACAAACAGCCCATTGAGTTCAGTGAAATTATTTTGTCTGAGTAAGGATTGCAAGCTTACTTTAAATATTAACATAAATACTATAGTTCTTCTCTAAGTTGCATCTGAAACGCATGCTTGGGCCTAGTTGATGCAGACACATGGCTACAGGGCTTGGGGGTGGTGGTGAAAAAGTCACCCCCCTGAGTGCTGTAGCTAAATCAACCTAATCCCCAGTGTAGATACAGGCAGGTCAACAGAAAAATCCTTCTGTTCACCTAGCTACCATTGCTCAGGAAGGTGATGTTTCTACAGTAACAGGAAAAACCCCTTCCATCACTGTAGGCTGTCTGTGTTATGCTGGCACAGGGATGACACCGTAACATGTGCTGCTATAGTCCCCATAGCCTAGATATGGTCTCAGTTCTGTGGGGTTGTCTTCAACCTAATAGCACATCTGTGTAGAACTCTTTTTAAATCAAACATCTAGATGTCATGGTGTTTGTCAGGTGCATGTATTCATCCCACACACAATGTCAGTCACTCTTTAAGCAGTTAGGATGAGATGAAAACTAGAGGTGAGCCATTCTGTCTTGCTCAAACTAAAAATGTAATAATAGTAAGGATGATATAGAGTGTGCACTCTTCTAGGGAAGGAGAACCTCCATAGCAGTAATAGTGGAACATTCCATTATGATTCTTGCATATCTGTCTCGATATCTGGTCACCCCTCACTGTGCTCAAGTTTTTACAGGCATTGACATGGTTGGCTCTGTTGGCGAATTGCCTGTGGGGTGCTGGCTTGTTTTCACTACAGTGTTTGTTAACAGTAATGACCAAACTTGTTAAAACTGACTTGTAATCCCAAAAAGTCATTTTCAGGGCAAATTATAATTGGTTATACTGAAATATTAAAGTAGCATTTACCAAAGCCTCACTTTGTCCAAGCAATGAGAATGAGTAGACTAAAAATATGGCTTAATACTGATCTCTGATTCTCTCATCTACTGATGCTGGAACCAGTTCTTGCTTGGAGTGTTCTAAGCGGTTTTCTGGTCAGTGTAGGCAGTGCTGAATCATAAATTAATGGTTTGGCCTGCCATCTGGAAAACTGATGAACATAATTCATTCCTGTTTTCAGAGGTCAGGGAAATACGAGAGTCCTGCTAAGCAAGAGCCAGGTTTAAATGTTCTTGCTACCATGGCTTGGGAACAAAATGAAATCTGAAAAGAGATTAACTCAAATACATCCGAGAAATAACTCGAGAATTGTAAAGTATGTCATCTTCTGTTTTCCATGTGCAAGCTGGAACAAATGACAGGAAAGGAGACACAATGCTGTTAGGATATACGCTATTTCCGATTCCTTCAGAACATGTTACTTTCTAACATATTATTCAATGTTTGACAGAATATGGCAGAAAAGTTTCTTGATGGTGAAGTATCACTGGATTCATTCATTGACGAATACCAGAGCAAACGTAAACTGGCTCACTTGCGACGTGTAAAAATTGAGAAACTCCAAGAGATGGTGCTGAAAGGACAGAGACTTCCACAGGTTCAGGTGCAGCCTCAGCCAAGAGCACTTGAGACAACACCAGCACCTCAAACTTCCTACTCTTCAGATGCAAATACGCCTCTGTCTGTTCTGCCCCGGCGAACACCACCCCAACCTCCTCCATCAGTCCCAGCAGGACGCTTCCCCACTCCTTTTACTGCAGCAATGGGTTCAGGACCAGCTCTTCCTTATTCAGGAGTTCCATGCCCTCCCCTTCCCCCACGAGTGGGAATTCAATCTGCAGGTCAAATGCCACAGCCAGGATACCCATCTCAGTTTGTATCACAATACCCTCCAGCACTGCCCCAAAGACCACCGCCTCGCCTTCCACCACATCCTGGCTTTATCCTACAGTGAATACATTGGTGCACCTAACTCATATATTGGTGCTTAAATTTTAGTTCTTTATCTCTTCTCCCCCTCCCTCCCGAGACTTAGTATTGGTGCTTAAATGTTAGTTCTTTATTGACCCTTCCCAGAGACTTAATATAGGCAATGGAAAACCTCTGTGCTTTGCACAATGGATCGTGAAGTTCAGGCTGCAACATGGGGTTGTGAAATTGCATTCAGTAAATGTAATCAGTTTCTTTTTTGTTTCTTAAAATCAGTGACTATTTAAACTTTTTTTTGTAGGAAAGTGGCGGGGCTGAATTTTGTAAACCTGGCGAGGTGTGAAACAGTGCAGTGGATTTGTTTGCATTATACATATGGCCTCCTTAATGATGGTAAATGATTTTAAGGAAAAAGTATACTTTTCTGACTTGGTATTGTGTTCCCATTGAGGCTGGATTTTAAGCATGGTTAATAGTGTTAATTAATATCTCAAAAGAATTTTCTGTGCTGCCAGTGCTGTTGTTTGGATGGTAACTGTTGTATCTAAATGCTAAGCATAAATCTGCCGTGGAAATGACCTGCAGCCTTTCAAATAAACCCAGGGTTCCACACTGATGGCTGGGTATGCCAACTTTATCCTCAGAGCCTGCTATACAGACACTCAGTTCAATCAGAAAACGTTCAGTAGCTTATCTTGAAAAGCATTAATATTTAAAATAATTTTAATGCCTAAATTTGTTATTGCTTAGGATTTTTCATAATAAAAATGCTCACCATTCACTTCCGTACATTGTTAATTTTCTGAAAGCCCTGGTATTTTGAAATAAGTAACTGAATATTTTTTTTTGTTCGGTGATTGCTGCTGGAAGCCATGTAAAGAAAACTCTTTGTAGTGCCAGTTCAAATTTTTATAGAAACTTTACCGTCCACACCTAATCTCACCAGCCCCTTTCTGGTTTCCCCACTTTCCTGGGGTAATAGGGTAGCTGCTTACTTTTTGCTTAATTTGTCTTTCCCATGCCATGGGGTTGAGAAGCAATTTTTTTTTACAGAAGTGTAGCTTTTGATGTTGTCTTGTGATTCCAGGAGCCAGAGTGCCAGACAAGCTTGTCTTAATCCAGCACTGGGCAGTCATATCATTTGGTGCCCATTCAAAGCTCCACTAACTCATCTTCTCAACCTCTATGCTCTGTCTCTTAGAGGCACTTTTTGGCCCTGGACACCATCACCTTCTACCCTGCAGTGTTTGAAATTCTTTTTCATCTGAAATGTACAAGTAACCTTCCCCCCCAGTAGTCAAAACACTCTAGGGTGGTTGTTTGCAGCTTGCTTCATTTGTCCTCCCCTTCCCATGCTATTTGGGAGCAAGCGTGGTCTCTCTAAAAAAACTGAGCTTTTGATGTCTGTCATTGTGTGACTCCTGGAGCCAGGGCCCTCAGCACAAGTCTGTGTCTTAATCCAGCCATGGGCAGCCATATTGTTTAGTTCTGTAGCCTCTGCCCTCCCCAGTCAACCCCTGCCCTTCCACTAGTTAGAACAATGACCTAAGAAATACAGTTCAGAATCTGCTGCATCTTGTATGTGGGGGCAGACTGTTTTCAAACACCATCTCCCACTTTCTGGGAGCTAACTTGTTTGGAATGCCCCAGTGCCTTTTTTCTGATAAAGGTCAAAACAGATAATTTATTTGATTCTTTTCCCCCTCTTCTCCCTTCTGTGTAAATCCCTTGACTCTCAATTAGCTATTTCCCCCCATGTTTGGTAGTTGCTAATAATAAACTAATAATCCCATAATAAGAAACACTCTGGTCTGAAAATAGGACTAACAAGGCTAACTCTCCCATTGGAAGATCAGAGACTGCAGATTTGTACCTGAATAACTCCCCCTCCATAAATCTGGAAAGAGATGAGGGGGATTTTGTAAGCCTAGCAAGTTGTGAAACAATGTGCAGTGGATTTGTTTGCATAAATACAATCTCTCTCTAATCTAGTGATGGTACATGATTTTTTTAAAGTCTTTCCTTGGTATTGTTTCCCATTGAGGCTTCATATATGCATGATTAATTGTGAACTATTAGTCTCTCAAAAAATGTTCTATGCTATCAGTGCTGGTATCTGGATAGTAACCATTGTATCTGAATGCTGAGCAGAAAGCTGCTGTAGAAATGACACATGTCATTTGAAATAATAAACCAAGGTCTAGAACTACAAGGTTGATCGATGGGTACAAAAACTAAACGGACAGTCATATATTAGATTTGCTAAAGCTTAGTAAAAACAAGCAGGTAGATCTTACACTTGTCAACTGCCTACCTATTTTCTGAGTTAAGAAAACCCCCTCAGAAATAATAGAGGGGATGAGATAAGCATAATTTGAACTTTGCACTGCATTTTATGTACCCAATTCTTTTTTGAAGGGTATTACTGAGAAATAGTCCAAAAATATTTTTACTTGTTAAATTTGTCTGTTTTTAGTACCTTTATTGATAACAGAATCATTCAGGGATACTTTGTTTAAAAAATATTGTATTGTGCAAACTAAATACAGATGAATTTGATGCAGTTTGTCTGAAAACAATGCAATCGCATATGCATGTGGCTGATGTGCCTTAGAATCACTGCTTGTGATTGTAAAATTCTTACTAGAATATTAGCATAGCTTTCAAATCAGTGGCCATTGCTTAATCCTTTTGATGTAAGGGCACTTTCTTTTATGAAAGATTTTTCACCTAGTACTTTAGAATAAGGCAGTATCTGCTATTTTTGCCTTCAGTGGATGATTAGTTTGATTTTTAGGAAGACTGTCACAATGACTGTGATGTTTCAGTTGTTTATAACAGTCTCAAAATTGAACTCCAGATGCTCATGGAAAATGTTTGGCCATTAATGAGTATTGGTGTATGTGCAAATTGGTTTGTGGTTATTATGGCAATGTCTGGGGGATGGAGCAGGAAGAGAGCTTTGGAAAGCTTTTTGATTCTTACTTTCAGAAACACAAATTATACCACACTAATCTGGCTGGGTAGGGCGAGAGATGCAGGGGCTATTTCAGGCCTGTCCACTGTTTCCAACTACATCTGTAATAGGTAAAGAATAAATTGGGCTATAGATAGGATGTTTAGAACCGTACTAATCTGTACTGTATATAATTGTAGTATTAAATTGCGATTGGCAAGTTGGGGGGATAGCTCCATTCTCTTGACAAAATATTCTTTAATATACAGTGTGGTATGATTTGAAATGTCTGCTACAAATGGCAGATACTTCCTAAAAAGAATCAGAGTTAAGGAAATATTTTTTATAACATAAAAGTTGGCACTGAGCTCAGATGGAGAGATGTAACATGGTTTTAGAATGTAGGTAGTATTTAAAATGCCCATTTTGGATGTTTTTTGCTTCTGCTAACCTTTTGTATGCAACTTTTGTAAATGATGACTTTATTCACTTTACCTGTACTTGGTAGTTAGCATTGAATGGTAATAACTTAAGACAAGTTTCACTGCACTTGAAAGCTAGCAACCCAATAATCTTTCATCAGGTGACTGCAGGAGGTAGGACCCTGAGCGCAAGACTATGTCTTAATCCCGTTCTGGGTAGCTGAATCATTTGGTGTCCCCTTAAAGCACAACAACCTCATATTCCCAATCTCTCCTGAATCTGCCCGCTCCGAACTGGATCAATGACTTGTATAGAAGCAGAGCCCAAAGTGTGCTCTGTCTTTCTCTCATTTGGGGGTATCTCTGTTCAATCCCTCATATCTCAATGTCCTGAAGCTTCTGTAATTTCTATTTGGCTGGAATGATTCATAGGCTGTCTTCATCTAAAGGTCATAACAGAACATTTTAGAATAACAGAATAGAACAAATTTTTTTTCTCTATCCAAACCAGGATTTTTGAATAGACTGTTTTTCTCTTAACACCCGGTAGTTGCTAGCAATTACCAGGAAATCGTATCAGGAAATCCTCTGGTCTGAAAATAGGACTTTTGGGAAGCCCTCCCCTAGGAGTTCAGAGGCACAGATTGGTCAAAGTTCTTGGCACCTAAACGGCTCCCTAGATATGCCTGGAAAGTGCTAATAGAGAGGTAATTTTACAAGCCTAGCAAGTTGTGAAACAACGAGCAGTAGTTTTGTTTCCACAATAAGTAATCTAGTGATGGTACATGATTTTAATAAACTAGCATATTTGTCTGTCTTACATTACATTCCCATTGCAGCCTGCTTTAAGCATGGTTAATTGTAAACTCTTTGTCTCAAAAGAATGTTCTATACCACCTGAGCTAGTATTTAATGTGTGGTAACATTTGAACGGCAAGCATAAATCTGCGGTGGAAGTGCAAATTGTTTGAAAAACTAACCTCAGGTTTGGGACGCAGTGTTGGTGGTTGTGTTTGGTAAATTTGCCTTAGAATCAGAGAGACACAAACGCTAAACAGATACTCTCACTTCAGATTTTCTAAAGTTTTAGACAAAGCAACCAGGTAGATTTTACACTTACTAAGTGCCAATTTACAGAAGAGCTCTTAAGTTGTTTCCTTTGGTTTCAGTTTCCCACTACTTAACCTGGCTAGGAAGAGAGATCTTGAACATCCAAGACAGTGTGTGGAGGAAGGCCTACACATTGCTCCTGTTTTCATACAGAAAAACTTTACCCTGAACATAGTTCAAACAATTTAAATATGGAGAAAGAAGTCAACCAAGACTACTTGAGCACCTGAGCCATAGGAAGGGCAGAAGAGATACCTGGAGATACACTCCCAAAATATCATCCACTTTAAAAGCAGTATGAAGCAGAAACTCTAACACAAGTAAACTGATCACTAGCTATGGTTAAGTCTTTTCCCCACAATATTGTTCCATTAGCTGCATTTTTAAGGTGCAATGACTGGGGACAGGATTTGAACACGCTGCCCCCTGTGCTGCAGATGTTGAAAGCTGGTAATATAAAAGGCTGTCATACTGTGCCCTTAAATGATGTGGCCTGTGGTAGAAGACAGAATCAAGAATTTCAGTTCTTGAGGATTGGTTTCCTAGGAAATTATTATTGATTCACCACTTTTCTGGTACTAGATGATCAGTTCATTTGGCCTGTGAAAGGAAAACTTGGTTTCAACTTTAAATTCCTAACCCACTCTATCCCCTCACTCAAGTTTCTTCCACGCCCAGCTCAGTTTTCTCCCATGCCTGCTGTGGAGGGACTGCCTGTGTTTTTGCTTAATTTGTCTTCTCTCCAATATTTTTTCTAAGCATGTGGGTTAGAATATATTTTTATTTGACTTTGGAAGCTCGGATTTCATCGTGGTGATTCAAAGGTCGGGAGCCAGGGTCACAAGCGTACATTTTTAATCCAGCGCTGTGCAGCCTAACTCATATTCTAAGATCCAGCTGACCCCAAATTTCCTCCCTCAATCACTGCAAACTAGAACAATGAATACTTACGAAAAAGAAGGCCCAAAAGCTTTTTCATCTCTCATCTAGAGGCACCTGCCTTCAAACTACCATCTCCCACTGTTCAGAAGTGGTTGAAATAATTTTTCATCAGGAACAATCCAGGGACTACTTTCTCTTAATGGTCAAAATAGAATATTTTTTTCTCTACACATACTGTAACTCATCTAGTTATTTCCTCTCTAGAATTTGGTAGTTGCTACATGCCAACATTCATATAAAGCTGCTAGTCTGGAAGGAAGACTGTTGGGTTAACCCTCCCCCCAGGAGATCAAAGACATCAGCATGGTCAAAGTTCTTGGCATCTGAACATCACCATATAAGAGGGGAATTGTGTAAGCCTCGCAAGTTGTGAAACAATGTGTGGTGAACTTGTTTGTATTATAAGTATGGTCTCAATAAGCTAGCTGATGGTAAATGATTTTAAGTAGAATAGCATATTCTTTTTCCTGGTAGTGTGTTCCCATTATGGCTCGATTTATGCATGGTTAATTGTGAACTATTAATGTTTCAAAATAATTTTTGGTGATGGCATCTGGATGTTAATCTGAATGCAAAGAATAAAGCTGCTGTGAACATGACTTTAGGCCACAAGAGGTGGCAGTTGCGTACAGGAAGTTTGGTTCTAGAGTTTAGGGATTTTGTGAGGTAAATACGTCCCTAATCAGATTCTCAGAAGTGTAGTAAAATCAACCAGGTAGATTGTACACTTAGCAAGTGCCAATTTATTCTGAATTAAGAAAAATTCTCAAAGTGATGGAGGAAATGAGAAGTGTAGTGTGAATTTTGCACTGAATTACCCATCTAACTTCATGGGGCAAGTGGTACTGCCCAACTATTTCTACTAAGAAATTGTCCCAACATATTTGTACTTGTTACATTTTCTCTTTTTAAAGTAATTTGTAGGATTACAGGACCATTAATGGATACTTTGTCTTAAAAAAAAATTATACTGTGCAAACTCAATACAAATGAAGCTGATGTAATTTGCTGTTGGAAAGCAGTGCATTATCACCTACATGGCTGATGTGCCTTAAGTTCACTATTTGCAGTTGGGCTAGTTAGACTATTCAAATACCTTTCAAACCAATGGCCATTGCTTAACTCCTTTGATTAAGGGCTCTAAAAGGCACCCTCTTTTATACAAGATGTTTCAGTTAGTACTCTAGAAGATTACAGGATAATATCTGCTATTTGTATGCTTAATTGCCCTCAATGGATGTCATTTTAAAAAAAAAAAGACACTGTCAAGGAATCCATTATGTCAGCTGTTATAACAATCTTGTAACTGAATTCTAGCTGCTTATGGAAGAGGTTCTATCGTGTGTGTGTGTGTGTGTGTGTGTGTGTGTGTGTGTGTGTGTGTGTGTGTGTGTGTGTGTGTGTGTGTGTGTGTGTGTGTGTGTGTGTGTGTGTGTGTGTGTGTGTGTGTGTGTGTGTGTGTGTGTGTTCAGACTGGTTTGTAGTTACTAACATGCTTGACTGCTGGCAGTGTTTGAGGATGTTGGAAGAAGAGAGCTTTGAAGGGTTGAATCCTGCTTTCAGAAACCCGGTGTACACCATACTAACACGGCTGGGTGGGGCAAGGGGTGCAGGTGATATTTCAGGCTTATCACCACGTGACAGTGTCTCCAACTATTTTTGTTATAAATAATGAGTAGTTTCTGTTGAGAGGATGGTTAAAGCCATACTAATCTGTACTGTATATAATGAAAGATTAAAATGCTATTGGCAAGTTGGATCCTATATAAAAGGATGGCACGATTTTCTCACCAAATGTTCTTTAATATACAATGTGGTGTGATTTTTGCTACAAATGGCAAATACTTCCTAAAAATCTAAGTTAAGGAAATGTCTTTCTAATATAGAGTGGGCACTGATCTTAAATTGAGAAGTGTATCTTGGTTTTAGAATGTAGGTAGCATTTAAAATGCCCATTTTGGATGTTTTTTTACTTCTGCTGACATTTGTATGAAACTTTGTAAATAGTGACCTTGTTCACGTTGTGTCCTGTGTAGTTAGTTTTTAAAAAAAAGAAATAATAAAAGTACTACAGCAATGATGTGGGACTTGCCATGTTTATCCATAGGGTTGTTTAAAAAAATCTCATTTTTATACATCATAGTAGTTCTTTAAACATTCAGTAAAATGAGCTTTGGATAGACAAATGGTGATGAGTTATTAGTAGTTATAGTTCTGCGTTAGCCAAAGTGTTTATCCTTTGTAGGTACTTCCATCATGGAACTGTGTTAATTGGCTGGTTTAGCTTGGCTGTTCCTGTGAATAAATTAGTACTGCTTATACATATATTGAAAGCAACTATGAAACTAAAGAAGAACCTTCCCCTTGTGGTGCATAATGTGACAACTCCACTACATATTAAAGGATGAAGTTCAGGATGGAGTGAAATTGAAGAAAGCTAAGAGGTATTGGGCTTACCTGACATAGTGCCGAGAACATAAGTACAATTATGACTAACCTGTGAACACTACTTAGCATATTAAAGTAATAGCTCATATGTAAATATCTCCCCCTCCACACACACTTTAGTATAGAGGTTAGGAAGGATGTAAATCCTCCAGGCAGGGTGGAGGTTGCTCAGTATAGCTTAAAGCATTAGGTGTTTTACTTGCTTTATTGAATGATGCGCACTATTAACACCAAAAACCCTATTTCAAAATCTGTATGCATTTCATACAGGAAAATCAGAGTCAGGCAGCTGGAAAGGGGAAGTGTCTCTAATCAGGTTTCAACAGTTTAAATTCTCACTACACTTTCAGTGGCATTTGTTTCTAATGTAACATACCACTAGAAAGGTTTTCTTTGTGCTGTATAAAAATGGAATTGTTAGTGGGTAAGAGACCACTGTTTCATTTCAATAAAGGATAAACCAAATTCCTTTGGTGTTTTGTTTTTCTTTGGAATTGCTGCTCTGTAATTGTAATCTTTAATCTGTTAACATTCAGTAACTGAGTAGAGTGGGCCTTGTGTTGTGCAAATTTCTTCTTTAATGACTTGACTATTTTGCTGGGTGATTAAATTGTAATCCTGCTTTGTTCAGGTAATCAGGCAAAAATATTAATAGTGCAATATCCTCTTACACATGAAGCAAAGTAACTTCGATTACATCTATCTAATTTTGTGACAGTTGTGCAGGTACCAAAAGCCGTTCTGAATATTTGTGTTGAGTCTTTCATCAGCTCGCTTTCATCCCTGATGTGTAGCTGAGGGATACATCTCAGTACTGCAAATGTAGGGTTCTGTGAATTATTTGAATAAATAAAATCAGGTGCAGTAGCACTCTGGATGCCTTCCAGTGCTGAATCCTGCAGAGACAGGTAAGAAAAGGGAAGCTATAACCACTCCTGTCTGAGGCATTGTCTGCTATATGCAGGATTGTTGTAGCTCTGTCGGTCCCATTACCTCAACTAGACTTTTTTGCCAAACATTTCTCATAGTAGCTACTACTGTTTTGGGCTCTACAAGTAGTACTGTCACCAAATGGCTGGTGCAGTGCAGTCCAGTCCAGCACTGACATAATGACTAAAAAGACTTTCCAGTTAAGGTTTTTCTGAAAGGGCTTGAAACTCGATCATGGTTTTCACTGATGCAAAAATGTAATGTAAATTTAATTTAATTTAATGTAATTTATAGAAGCCAGGCTCAAGGATGGCCCCTTCCACTACATAGTGTGAGATGCGGATGTAATTGAAAGTGTAATATGTTGAATTGCTTTTACTAAGCTCTTTCCGTGTTGCAGGCCACACCCGTGGATTTGAATGTGTGGAGGGACTAGGTATAGTGTTGGGAACTGAAGGCCTGCATGCTACTCCTGGCTCTGCTACGAAGCTGCTTTGAGACAAGGTGGGTGAGGTCAGATCTCGTATTGGACCGGCTTTGCTGGGTGAGAGACAAGCTTTCGAGCTTACACCAAGCTGATATCCTGGGACCAAACAGCCCTGCATACAACTAATCTGTTTTGGCATTCAGCAAGCTGTTTCACTTCCTTGCAAATGAGACAATACTTACACTACAAGAGTGTTGATTGTATTGTGCAGTAGCATTTTGAATCTGTAAAGACCAAGGTACATTCTAAATGCACAGTTGTTAAATAGCTATGGCATGAACCTTTTTCCTGACTGAATAAGCCGAACTGTTGGAGGAAGAATAAGAGTGTAATGTATGTGTTACGAGGTTACTAAAATGTGATGTACTCTGCCAGTGGAGTTTTGGCTCGGTTTTCAAACCACCCTGCTCGCCTGAATAGCCTGCAGAAATGCAACGCCACTTGTCCCCTCTCCTAAAACACAGCTGTTGCACCAGCAGCCTATGCGAATACGGAGGTTGTATTAGCTGTACATGGCAAGGTGCCTGTGTGTAGGGGAGTGGCATGCTTTACACTACTGACAGTAATTAGGGCTGGTGATAAGTGTTGCCATGATTTCCAGCACTAACTCACTCTCCTCTCCCTCTTGCTGTGCAAACTCCCACCCTTACCCAGAGGCCACCTGTGCTTTGCAAATCCTCTGGTGTTATCCCACACTAAATATTTGCCCTTCAAAGATGCTCTGCCCCTGAGCCAGAGGCACATAAGAGATATGTGCAGTGAGGAAAAGCAAGGAAATGAGCTGTTCTCTCTTGGTGCTGCCTTACCTCCCAGACAAAAGTTTAGGGCAAGGTCAGGCAGAGAGATGTCCTACTTTATTTTGAGTGATAGGGCTATTTACTAAACACAAGTGGTTGCTTAGGTGCATGTGATTAGGAGTGGGCTTTCTGTGCAAACCATGTAGTCTTAACCAATAAACCAGTTGTGGTGTGTGTAAGGGCCAATTTCCAAAGCTAAAAGGAATTGAATAGCGTGGGAATAAGTGTGAATCAAAACTTGGCGTCCAAGAACACTTCCTTAATCATTGAAAACAAAAACTGTTGCTAGTGTCTGCATTAATTTGACGCTGTAGCAGAGCCTCCCCTTACCTGCCCCAGTTTATAAAAGTTAAGGATACTAGGACCCATGAACACATTTTATTGCTTGTTTGAGATTTACAAAAGAATACAAAACCAAGAAGTTTTCCTGCTCCTAAAATATAACATTTCAATATTAAAAACAGATTTTCAGTTATCCTCGTGCTGTGAGTTCCGTCATGTAGTCTGGTTTTCACCCTGAAAAGTTATGTGGTCTACAGCAGTTGTTTGCTATCAGCAATAGTGTTAGAAATGCTTTGTGGGGCAGCTGATTACATGGAAATACCTTATTTAACTGGAGGGGTGCAACCAATTCTAAGTTGCCACCAGCATTCACTTCTGTTATCCAAAACCTTGGTTCTGAGGAATTAGAAAATAATGGTACCAGAGTCCTTAATTAAAATCCTGAAGTGACAAAAATCACTATCCTAGAAGTACAATATGGGTTTCAGAAGATGTTTAGACCAGCATTTTCAATTGGGGACAGTGTTGCTGTATAAATTAACCTTATGCATCCCCAGTTGAAATGCTGGGTACAGGACTTGTCAGAGTGAGACAAGTCAGTTGCCCAGACTCGACTAGCCCTGTATACTGTGTTTCTGTCAAAGTCCCAGCCTCCAGAGAAACTTTTCACACCAACAACAAAAAGATTTAAATGGTCAGGTCAAAAGCATCAGGTGGGTCTGGATTTGACCCATGCGCCACCTATAGACTACCCCTGCCAGTGTACCATGGGAGCAGTACAGGGCCTGTCCCATCCTCTCGGCTGTGGAGGTTAAATACCAAGTCACTGGCATAGGGAAAAGAAGGCAGGTGCATGAGAGGATGGGCAGGGGGAGTTTGAGCCTGTTCTGGGATCGCCCTAAGCAGTCTGCACTGAAGCCCAGTCACATCTTCCTCTCTCTCTCTCTCTCTCTATATATATATATGCACACCACTTCCTCGTGATTTAAAGAGACTGTTTTATTTCCATTCTAGTGATTGCAACCCCAACCAGTGCAGCAGGGGTTAGGGCATGAGCTCCAGGACGTGAAAACTGAGTTAACAAAAGCGATCTACAATAAGCTATGGTGAAAGGGAATATTGTCCAAATGGAACAAAACAGCATGAAAAGCAAAACAATACATTATTCAAATAGTGTGTTCTGAAGTCTAAATGTTCCTAGTAACTCCGGGGAAAGAATTTTATAGTATTTAACCCAATGGTCCCTTTAAATCAATTACATCTCCCCAACATTTCATATGGCTGCAGCCATTTTACCACTAATTATTCCATGGTTATTGTAAACTGAATTTGTTTAATTCTAATAATTATCTTAAAAATAAATACAGCAAATCTTCTCCCGCCCTTGATCCATTAATAAGAAAAAAGTTTGTAGCCTTATTGCCATGATATATATTAACTGCTGCTCACATGTAGCGAGCCCTGGTTCTTAAAGACATTTAAACATTGACTGTTACAAACTAAATTCTGCTCTTCCTTTGAGCACTTACCCATGCAGAGACATCAGTTACCCTTTGTCAACCTGCCCTATCCTTTAACACAAAAGGCTGCAAGAAAAGATCAACTTCCTACTTTAAAAACAGGTCACATGTCCTTTAAAAAGCATGTGCACTACAGGAGTGAGTTACACCCACATTTACTTAAGATGCCTATTGCCGATAAATAAAAAAAAGTCAACTAGGATTGCTCCACTCTGTTCTGTAGAGCTGATGTGCCACAGGGTAAGCGGCCTTGCTTTACTAAATGCCGGTCCCCACACTATTCTAGTGATGGAAAAGAAGTGTAAAGTCCTGTTATTCTTCACATGAGGCAGTCAGGAGAACCAGCTGAACAATAAAGGCAGGCCAGCTTGAAGGCAACTCACAGGTGAATCCAGTCGGTATCTGTTTAAAACACAGATCTAACCACGTTGGAGAGCCTACATCCTGGTACTTAGAACGCTTCCTCGACCCCTTTCGAGGGGTAAATTGGTGTCTGTGGAGTCCGAGTCCAGCAGGAATAAGACGGGCAAGAATCCTAGCCCCCTTCCCCAAGACAAAATGTACTGCGACTGGAAGGCCTCTTCCTTTTGTGCTGAATCAGCTTCTGTGTACCTCCTAGAAATTTACGATGTGGGCCTGATAAATGCCCTCCCGCTGCTCCAGCTAAAAATGCAATGTGGAAAAAACCCAATTCCATTGGTCAAAGGCATCATCAGTGTGAACAGCAACCACCACACCTGGGTCCTTTGAATTAGAGCTCTCAACATATCCTCCTTCCCCATTCGCTAAACTGCAACAACCATCACCACAAGGTTAAGTCCCTCCCGCCTTGCCTGGAACGTGGCTGTAGGCTGATTGTGGCTGGGACTTACCTATTCGGTGTCTAAGCCCCGCCTAGCCTGCCTCTGGGCACTAGCTATAAATAATAATTAGTCACTGGTCCCCCACTTCCCCGAGGGCAGGTGCACTGCTGCTCCCTTCTCCTGATTGGGTGGCAGGATAGTGACAGATGCAAACAGAATCCCACCCCCGCACTCCCCCGACTGCCTTCATTTGTATGGATCCCACCAGCTTATGTACTGAAGTGCCTGTGAGATTATTCATTCTGAAAACCCTGAGTGCATGCAGCAGACACGGGTGGACTGAGCTCAGCCCTGGGAACTGCAATTCCCAAATTCTAATTTTAGCTCTACCACTGATTAGCCCCAAGCCAGTTGCTTTACTTGGCTGTGCCTCAGTTTCCCCCTACGTAAACCAAGGATAAATAAGACAGCCACCAACAGTGTTTCCAGGCTTAGTTAACACTGCTGTTGGGGAATGGATCAGAGAGAATACCTCGCAGTCCTGTTTTAGGGGGTAGGCAGGTTTCTGAGCCAGTGGTGGCTTCTTCAAGATGCCCTGCTTTGGAGCCATAGCTGGTTTTCCCTCCCCCTCAGCTGGGTCTTCGTACACCCCAGCCAGAGCGTAATGCTTCTTCCTCAGCTCGCCAAGACGAATTCGCTCGTTCTCCAGCCTCTTCTCCAGTTCCAGCACCTTCACCTGCATAGCAAGAAGCCCTTTTACTCTTGACCCCCTCGCTGCTGCGGTAACACCTCTACGATCTCTCTAATCACAGGCAATAGCAGGCAGAGAAGGGGACAATTCTCCCATCATATCGTGGTTTATGAAGCTCTCTGACATGGCTAAATTCTTCTCCAAGTCTGTAATGGGACCCAAGGCTCTTAACAGTACGGGGATTGCCCACCACAGAAATGCATCCACTGCTGGGGTAGAACATGGCAACCATTCTGCACCAGGATCACCATACAACAGGGTTAGCTTCATGTGGTGAAGATATTTCTGCTATTGAACCACTTGCAGAATTTTAGGCAGCTTCAGTAACCCAACCAAATTCAATCTTAGCTAATACATTCTGCCAAATACTCGAGACTGGACTCTGGCAACAACTGGACAAGGTTAATTATGTCACATCTTAAAGTCTTTTCGCTGAAGACTAGGTACACACCAATGTCCATGTGAATCCATACTCGAGACCAGTTCTCAGACGAGGACCAGAAGCACTACATTTGTCAGAGCAGTAAAACTAACCCAACCCGGTTTGCCTACACTCAGTGAGGGAGGCCGTACCTGCGTCTCCATTTCTTCCTTCTTCAGTTTGATTAACGACATGCCAGAAAAGTCCATGGTATCTTGCGTGGAAGAGGGAGAGAGAGAGAAGGTTTATTCTGTAGCTTATTTCAACAAAGATGCAGAACACAGATAGCTGGACACATGGAGCCTTCCACACTCACTCACTTCAAATAGCTGGTGAAAGTGTTAGGGCAGACCACTGGTGAGTGTGTTATAGACCCACCTTCTGTGCCCAATGCACAGATGATACACGGATGTCTCAGCCCCAGCTGCAGAACCCTGACTTTTTGTAGCAGCTCATGCTTTTAACTTTGGAGTTCCCTGGTTCGATCCCCAGTGTGTCAGCCAGTATGGCAATTGTCACACTAGTTCCCTGGGAACCTTATAAACAGTGATCCAAATATTTATGGGAAGAGACTGAAAAGTTTGATCCTGTAACACCTACTTTTGTCTTAGTCTCTATGAAAGTTATTAGAAGCCACTTCCTTCCTACAGTGTGTCTCCATTATGGTATATTTCACATTAAATGAATGCCAACCTATTACAGACATTTATTTTTAAAAGGTCAAAGTCAATCATTGAAAAGTTTTAAGGAACAATTGCAGCTGCTAGTTGGCAGGATAACGACAGGACATCTGCAGGATAATGACATCTCCTGGCTGCCTCACAATTTGGGTCTGTAATTCACAGTCAGTCATTCAGGCCTGCCTCAATTTTTGGTGCCTAGACAAAGCCCTTAAGGGGAAGTAGTACAGATGGCCCTGAAACCATGACAATAGTCATGGTGCAGCCTGTAGTAAGAGCAGTGGGTAGATGGTGGTAAAAATGACCGAATCCTAGTGGGTGCCACCCACATCCCAACCAGGCATAGAACCCAAAACACCAGAATGTGGGAATCCCATAACACTGAATACTGATCCATCACTATATTCTCCTCCTATCCCCCCTGTACTTAGCAGAAGGTATATTTGAAATGCAGATGAACTGACACTTTTAGGGTTTAAAGTTTGGCGTGAGAGTCTTGTTGATTTCCGCACTGAAACCCCCAGGCTCTGTTTACACCTCACCTTTGTCTTCAATCTGCTCTTGTCCGGACTTAGTGGAAGCCACAACATTGGCAGCCATTTCATTTACACTGCGTGAGCACTCCTGGAGTTTGCCCAGGTTCCGGCTGTTCTTATCCGCTTTCACCTGCAAAGACCAACCAGGTGCTTTCAGCCTTCCTTAGATACCAGGGAAATGCAAATAGAAACCAGTCTTTTGTATGGATGCAAACATGCTTCCAAACGTGTGAATGGAAATCCTGAGCTCTTCAGATTCTACTCAGAGCTAAATGAGACACAGCTAAGCTGCAGAAACGGGGCAAGACATCATTTGCTTCTGTTCGAAAGAATCTGGTTATTCTTAAGAGACGCTGCGTCACGCAGGTTAAGCCCAACATCTAGGTTTTGTTTTTAAAAAGATTAGTAGAAATGGTTTTCTAAATCTTCTTTTGCATTTAAACACTGCTGCAGCAGCGTGCTGCTAGTCCTTAAGAACCTGAAGGTGAAATGGACTAGAAGCAAACATATTTATTTTCATTGTCCAATGGGACCAAAATAAGTGACTGAATAAAGCATCAGTGATGAAAAATAAGTTTTTTACTTCCTTTGTTTTAATCATTTAACATGTTGCAACACAGATAAAAGAACCCAGATATGTATCTATCTATCTATCATTTTTAACCTTTAAAAACCTCTTTCGTCTATAATACATGGGAAAGGTGGTAGAAAATGAAATATATACTCTCCAACACCGATGTCTACATTTAGTTATTAGTGGTTTCAGAACTCTTGCTACAGAGTCAGCTCAAAAGGAGAATCAAGAAAGTTTTGTATCCTCATATCAGAGGCCAGCTCTTCTAGAGATAAAGGATTCAACCATGCGATTCTTAACCACAGCTCATTTGAAAAACCCATTATTAAACTGAAAAGTAATAATTCCTCTCCAAGAGGGAGCTTTGCTTAGCTTGCACTGATTCTGAAGGGGAGGCAGAGCCCCACACACTACCAGAAGAACAAAGAGATGAGGCTCGTCACAGCTTTACACCTCTTATTTACACATCTCTTAAAAAAAATTTACCTTGGATGCTGCCACCAACTGGGCTGTGCTAGCTGCAATCTCATGGGAGCAGACAATCAGTTCTTCATATTTGCCCGTATGCAGCACCACTTTATCTGCAGATTCTCTAGAGTACAGATCAACAGTGAAGTCTGATCAGAGGAGCCTGACATATACATTTAAGGTAGAGAGATCAAAACTATTTACCCCATATAGTATCTTTAGAACGCTGCATGCTTACCAACCCTTTCTTTGAAAGGGTTCATGTACAGAGCAAACATGTTAAAACCCCAGAGTCCAGATAGAAGTATTGGAAGGGTGTAAATATCAAGGAGGAAGGAGATAATTAGGATGGTCCCATGAGGACCAAAACGCAACTTCCTTGCTGAGAAACGTATTAGGCTGTGGAATATTCTCCCACAGACCCAATCCTACTATTCATGCTCATCAGAATGGAGGTCAGTTCCTTGCTATACTGAGCCCTACATTATTACTACTATTTCGATTGTGATAACGCCCAAAATGTACTCAGCACTTTGCCAACACAGAGGAATCGAAAATCCTTCCTCTGGGACAAAGTTTTTCATCCAACTTCTATATTATTAGGAGTCAATGACAAGTGGGAGGTGGGCAGCAGACAGGGAGACATTAGCTGTTCAGTTGATTGAAAGGTTAGGATACAGAGAACTGGGATCCTACGGCATATAGTCTATTTGATCAGCTCTAAATTCATTTTCTAGGAAGCCAGAACTCACATTGTTTACAGGTTAGCAGATACAAATGTTCTGCACACCCATAGTGCAGTACGTACTGAGTAATCTTCTGTGCAGGGCATGAGAGACATTTCCAACCTGTGACTATTTAAAGCTCACAAGCATTGCTGATACCTACACAAGCTGTGTGGCTCCCCATCCCACAGCTTTGGAAGCAGAGATCAAGCCTTCAGTCCAACGGGAGTTCTTAGCATAAAATTCTTGTGTTGTTGCTGCCCCCTATTGTCACAAAAAAGTTACGTTGCACATTTAGTAAGACACTTTGCCACCGGTTTCTAAAGAAGCAACAAACATATCAAAATACACATTTTTTAATTATTCTTAAAAGTTTCAGTTCCCTTGAATATGCCATACACAGCCTGTCCCCAGGCACAGTGGTCAAACAAACGTATGTGACCAAAACCACAGAACATGCAGGCTAAATTTTCCCCACACCAGGACGCTCCTAAATCCATCTCTAGGCAACTACACAGAAGTGGCCCAATTTGCAGAAGTGCTGTGCACAAAGTCAGTAGGAGCTGCAGACACGCCACATCTCTGAAAAATCAGGCCACGTTCATTTAGGTACCTAAATCTATAACTAGGCCCCCAGGATTGAAAATTTTGGCTTCTGTTTAAAATAGGCAGGATTGAGTTGTCACCATTGACAAGGCTTGTTAAGATGAAAGCACACATCTCCTAAAAGCACAAGTTATAAATGCCTTTTTCAATACACACCCCAAGTGACAGGGTACAGTCTGCTTTAAAGACAGTGAAATTAGGTTAATATTGTGCAAGTCAAGCAATTAACAAAAAAATTCCTCCAGTATTTCATGTCAGCACACAAAGAAGAGTGGCTGTATGGTCCCAAAGTGAGTCTTACCCTTCCGCCTTCTACAATTTCCTTCTGTAAGTTTGTAGATGTCATTACGAGAAGCCTAATTGCCTGAAATAAACAAAAGCGGACTGCATTGTTTTACAAGAATTTTACAAAGAGCGATTGCTCAGCCAACCATTTTGAGTTACACCACACGTTTCCAGGGATTGTAATGTATTTAATGCAGGTTTAAATATCAGAAGTACTGACCTTCATTAGATCAGTGCAGGAGTTCAAAATTCTGGTGGAAACAAGAGAAAATATTTAGCAGTTTCACAGGTTGGATTCAAGGAACATCTTTCTTGTGATTGCAATGAAATGAAAAAGAAACCTGACCAAGGGGAAGCCAGTCTTGGGGACCCCAGAAAACAGCTTCAAAACAGATGCGGCAATGTACAGTACATGTAGTTTTGCAGTAAAATACATTTTATCCCAGCCATGTTATATTGGGCACATGCTTTCTTCTCCCCTCTGTTAGAGAGATTTCTTATGTTCAAGCAAAATGTCAGCAGTGTTGTTGTATTGTAAGTGATGGTGGTACAAAGCCCATGAAAGACAGGCTTGTCAATACAGACATCACTACACAAATGGCTTCGTTTAAAGGGAGCTAGAACGCCCACATTAATAGCTCTTCCCCTCAGAAAGAGAAGCTCTAAACTCCACGTGTGAACTCTCCCTTTTTACTCACCTCTCGTTTACTTCCAGTTTAACGCCAGAGCTTTTATTTCTGGCCTGATTCATCATGTCCTGTTGAGAATATAGGAAGAGGGGGTTAAAAACTGCCACCTGATTGGCTATGGTAGGGAAAATAAAGGAAGAGGGTTTCTCTTAATTAGATCCTGTCAAATGAACTGAAGTTGTCAGGTCTGAGATTTCAGGGTCCCTGTATGTCTCAGGGGCACAGATGCCAAGTGACACAGACATGCAGCTATACTGGGACTCAGGCCAGACATCTGTCACACAGATTTCCAATTTTTCTCTGTTTGACACAAATTCCAGTAGCTTCATCTCACCTCTATCCTTCGGACAGCATCTTCAATAGCAGCCGAGGTGGAGGCCATTTCCTTATCAACCATATCACCCAGTTCTTCTTGCTTGATGTCTAAGCTTTTGGGTCTCAGCTCCTGGCCAAGGGAAGAAAGCAATGAGCCAGAGAAAAATCAGGTGGGAGGAATAAGAACTTTCATAAAGATTTCAAACAAACACTAGCAAGAATCTCTCTTTGGCCTGGAAAGAGACAAAGCACAAAAACACTACTTGCCACAAAGATGAACAGCTAGGAATGATCCAGGAGAACCAGAGTCTTGTAGTAAATATATCAGCAGAACCTCAGAGAGATTCAAAGGGTCACGAAGGTAATTTGGTTTTCTGTTTAAAGAAAACACTCCAAAAAAAAAGGGACAGAACTACCCTTCACAATCGTGACATTCTCAGCCAGCAAGAGTGGTGCGGTAGGTTTCCAGAGTACTCAGAAGAGCTCATTATTCTGCAAATCAGCAGCATATGAATGGATAATGCTAGGGGGGATTTTAGGATAGGAGGGGTATATGAGGGTTTGCACATTTTTCACAGCTTCAGGGAGCCACTTATTGGGCTGAAACAACCTAAGGGTATTTCCACCCTCCAGGAAGTGAAATGCTACCCAACATCATGTTATTTCAACCCCTACAAATGGCTCCTGGGATTAAAATAAAGCACATAGGGTGGGGGAGAAGCCAAGTACAAAAAGTGGACTTTGGTCAGGTTCCTGCAGAACCCATATGTGGAGCCCCTCGAGAGAGAGATTCAAATTAGATCTTAGGTCTGGCCTGTCTCCTAATCTGCACATGTACAGCACCCAGCACAACAGAGCCTGCTCCAAAATCAAGAGGGTGACTGCTACCATATTACAAACATAATCAATGTGTCAAGGCTCCAGGTTCTCAGTGATGTCTGAACTACCATTACATTCATTTGGGATTAATTTTTTTAATTTAAAAAGAAAAAAATAGCCATTTGCTCCATATTAATATCCGGACAAGTTCATAAAGAATAAGACCTGAAACAAATTCCAAAATAATGTTTCCTTTTCCCACACTACCCTAGGCCTCACCCAGGGCTCTGAGTGATGGATGATAATTCAATAGACACGTCCATTTTCAAACCTTACAAAACACAAACACAGAACTACTGCCCAGTGACTGCAACCAAAGGGAATCACAGGGGAGTTAAACAGAGAAAAAGGAAAGAGGCTGTAATAAATCACAGCTTTGGAATAAAGGTTTATGGTGTAGAATAATGGGGGGGGGGCGCGGCGGCAGCGATAGATGGAATGAGAGTGAGTCCCTCATCCTAGCGCTCAGCACAGCAAACAATTGTCTGCCAGTCTAAGACACAGCGGTGGGATTATTTGGGGACTGGCTGGTGGTACCGAGAAAAAAACACACATCAGGACGAGACTTGAGGAGGGAGATGTTCTGAGGCCTGGAAGAGTCGTTTCTGAAGAAGGTAAAAATGCCATTTATAAAACCCAGACCAGTCCCCAGCCATGGATAGAATGAGCTGGAAGATCCCACAGACTTTCCAGAAGAGAGAAAGTGAAAGGTGTTAAGCTTCTTGCTGCTAACATTAATCTGCATTCATCACTAGCCAGCAGAAGCCACACCCTGCATCAAAGGCTTACACTTGCCGCTATAAATAGAAACAAGGAAACCACCCAGACGGCTGAGGAAGCACCAATCGTAGACACTGTATTTCGTTTCTGTCTGAGCATCCTCCTGCTTGCATGTCTCAGACCCAGTGGGTCAAATTCATTTGTGATGTGGCTCCCCTGGACTAGATGGAGTTACACCCACGGTGGATTTGTCCCAAGACAATGAGGTGTGTCTAAGATGAACTGCTCCCCCATGAGTGTGTCCCCACTTCCGAGGATCGCCCCCTACCTGGCCCAGTTGAAGGATACCCTGTAGAGTTCTCCTCACATCCTCCGGGTTTGCCTGTCTCAGCAACTGCCTATCCTTCAGCTCGTTCAGATACTCCAGACTCCGATGCCCACAGTCCCTGCAGCTCTCAGTTAATTCTGACAGGAGAAAGGATCTCAGTTAAGGCAAAGGATTAAAAAAGGACACAGGCAGTTTTGGAGGGGGGGGAGGATGGGCTAGTGGTCCAGGCACAGGACTGGGAGCCAGGAGGTCATGAGGTCTAATCCTGACAGTGACTCCCCCTATGGCCTCCTCCTCAGAGACAGTGGGTGGGTTAAGCAATGTTTGTGAAATGCTTTGAAGAATGTGATCTAAGTGCCACATATTTCAGTCTAGCAGTGAAATTAACAAACAGGAAAGATCACCAGCCACAGGAGAGAGTCAAGTGAACAAACAAGACGAGGCAGGAAACTGGGAGACAGCAAGGGCTAGTGCATTGGACTGGAGCTCAGGAGACATGAGCTCTTAACCTGGCTCTGCCACTGACTTGCTGCGTGCCCTTGGGCAATTCACCTCACCTCTCTGGGTCTGTTTCCCTGCCCACCCCTTTATCCACCTTGTCTAGTTCAAATGGGAACTCTCTGGGGCCAGGACTCATTCTCACTGTGTTTGTACAGCGCCTGGCACAGTGCAGCCCTGATCTTAGCTGATACACCGAAGTGCTACTGTAATAAAAAAATATGGGACAGCCTACTTCAGGGAAGGCCTTGTATTCATTCCTGGCAAAGACGGGAGATGGCCCGTAATGCTCCGTTAGTGCATGTCTGTACAACAGGAAGGAAGATCTGCTAAAGCTTACGCCACATTTAGTAACCGAAAAGAGGCACTTCGATCTGCACTCCTCAGCTCCAATCGCCACACAGCGAGTCCCTCAAAACCCCTCCAGCCGACACGAACTGTCCTGCCATCATCAGATGTGGCGCCCTCATTGCTAGGGCCACAGTGGCACAAAAAGGTGCAGATCCTCTCCCCATCAGCCAGCAACCGCGGCTCCTGCCACGCTCCTGGATTTTACGTTTGTGGTTGTGGCACCAAGAGAGGCCCAATGCCCTCGGCACATGTGGGGATTTGTTTTTAACCTTTGGCATCTGCTGATGAAGCGGAGCTGGAAATACGGGCAGGTGCTGAGAGCAGGGGAGAGCCCGTGAACTAGTCACTGCGAGGCATTAGATGCATTAGTTTGTTGGGTCTCAGTCCAGCTCGCACCAGGCAAGCATCTGAATCACACAAACGACCAGTGCCTCTGGCACGGAAGGGCACATTGCTGGCAGAGACACCAAGGCCTGACTGGGCCGTTGAGACGGACGTCCCCTGTTCCCGCCAGGGTGATCTCTCCACACCAGGCCTGAGGCACCTCAGCAGGGTAGCGTGGGGGAATCGTGCGCTGCCCCGAGCTATGCTGTGAGTGGAGCGGACACCAGGGCTGCCCGGCTGATGTCAGGTGTCCCGCTCACTGCCCAGGGATTTTTGAAAGTGATTAAAGGCGACCTCTGGTTAATTACTCACTGTCGGCATGGTCAGTGGGTGCCAGGTGGGACGTGGCGCTGCCATTCACGATGGTGTCAGCAGTCAAGTGCGCAAACTGGGCCAGGGCCCCCACCAACTCAGTGGCATCTATCCAAACAAAGAGAGACAGGTCAGCCTCCGCCCAGCAGACAGGGGGAGCACCGGACACCGACGCTTGCACGTGCAGCTCCCTGCGCCGGAGAAACGTTTCGGGGACCATTCCAGGCAGGAAGCCACCTGCTTCGGTGGCCACTGGCTCCCCCACTCGCCTCCCCTCACCCCAAGCATTTTTCAGCTACACCCAGAGCAGAGGGCGAAGGCTGTTGTCCGAAGCACCATCTCTCAGAGCGGGGACACAAGGTGAATCAGTGACTGCCTAGCGAGTGCAGAGTGGTCCACGCACAGGCCTGGCTGTCAGGGCCTCCTGCCCCCAGCACCGACCCGCTGTGTGACCCCGCGTAAATCACCCTGGCTGGTCTTTCGCAAACAGGAGCCTGAAGTGGACTGCAATGGGACGTCCCGTGGTTGCTTTGGAAAATCCCACCCGCAGGTGTCTAAATATGGATGTACGAGACTGAACAATTTTGGCTTTAATCCCTCCAGGTCTCAGCTTCCCCCCATCTGGGAAACAATAATCCTTGGCTACCATGCAGGAGGGTTGGGACTTTAATACCCAGACCACCAGAAGTGCCTCATCAGTTCATTCATGTGCCTGGACTAAAATGCGCTCTGAGCTCGCGTACACTCTCCAGATAAATGACAGTCTAGGACCAACACACCCCACCCCCGCACCCCGCCAACCAGAACGCTTCCGCTGCTCTCACCGCCCCCTTCCTCCAGCCTTACTATCGCTGCGGGGGTGGGCCTGCTGCTTCCAGACAGGAGCCCAGGCCCCCAGCGCTGGGGCAGCCTGGCGCGTTCATGGGCTGAACCTTGCCCGTCAACGTGAGCGTTATTTATTTATTTACCCAGCATCGATTTCGCAGCCCAACTAAACACACACCGTTCTTCACCTCTGGAACAAATCGAGGCGACCGCGCAGAACGTCCTTGTCTGCCCATTTCAGATACGCCCTCCCGCGGGACAGGCCTCTGCGCCAGCTTCCAGTCCGGAAGCCAAGACACGTCCTGCCGCGGTGCCCAGGTGCCTTTACCTGTCATGTTGGTTATATACTTCGCGTGCCCGTTCTCCAAGGTGTTCACAGACTCCAGGGCTGCCTGCACCCGGCTGATGAGGTAATCTGCAAAGAAACCAAGGTCTGAGTGAAGGCGAGGAAGGCGTTAAGGGGGAGATGGACCTGAACTAAGCCACATACCTGTCAGAGTCTGGATGTTGCAGCTAGAACCCCATCAGGAGAATTAACCTGTTCCTGGCTTTACAGACTACCCTGCCCTAGTCTGCCTGTGTTACTCAGCGCATACCTCTGAATATCAGCAGGGAAATGAGCAAGGGCTCACAATCCAATGAGCTGCGGAGCCTTTATTTTGCCACAGATCTTTTGAGCGATAGATTATTCTGAGACGCCTCCTGTCTACTGAAGCCCAGCACTCATCCCGCCGTGACCGAGCTGTTTCTGACACGAGGGCTGCCCTACGGAAGGCCCTACAGCTATTCAGCACAAAGAGCCATTTCCAGACGTGCGTCTGAGCCGAGAGAATAAGCCTGAGCACCCAGAAAGCCACAGCCGTTAGCACAGACAGCAGAGCTAATAAACGGTTCTGCCAGGGCTCGGCTGGCAAGACAGGGGTGGGATCAGCAGTAACCGTCCCTTCTAGAAGGGATCTTTACTCTCCTTGTACTCCAACCACAGAGGTCCAGTCGAGGACCCCAAAGAGGGCATTCAAGCAGTATTAGGGTCTGACTCACAAAAGCAAGACAATTCTGTCACAGATAATTCACTCCCAGGAAAGTCCAGGAGCCCCGAATCCCTCAGGCTCAGTATTTAGCCAAGACAACAGTGTCGGGAGGGGAGGAAAGGGGGCTTATGGGGCAGCCCCACCCCCGTCAGGGAGAAGACAGAGCTAGCTAGCATCTGCAAAGTTCGGCTCTCCCTGGCTTCAAACGGCTGCAGAACAACTCCCCACCTGGAGAGCTGGTGCATCGAACATGCAAGGGGTCGTCCAGCTTGGCAACGGCATCTTGGATGATGTTCTCTGCCTCCTTCACCGTCCCCTGGAGGATACCGAACTGATCATCCAGAAGCTTCTGCTGGAGACTCTGCTCCTGGTTTTTCTGTTGGTGATAAACCAAAGACATCATACACGCTGCAGGGTCTCAGAGTTCCTCACAGTCTGCGGCTGCAGGCATCGCTTTGTCCATTTCTGAAGTAATAATTTCCCCTCTGCCAGACCCTCCGTCCCAGGATCTCAGCGTGCCTCACAGACAGTCCTCCAGAGGCTGGGGGAGGTGGGGGGTGGGGTGAAGTGGGTTATATTACCCCCATTTCATAGAGGGGGAAACGGCAGCACAGAGGTCAAGTGACTTGCCCAATGCCACAAAGGGAGTCTGTAGCAGAGCCCAAAAGAGAACGGTCTACACTGTAATTAAAAACCCGCGGCTGGCCCGAGTCAGCGGACGTGGGCTCGCACGGCTCGGGCTAAGAGGATGTTTACTTGCGGTGTAGATGGTCAGGCTCCGGCTGGAGCCCCTCTTCCCTCCCCCTCCTGTGCCTCACCCACAAGGCCCCCCTTCACTGTGCGGCTCAGGAGAGGGAATGAGAAACGGGACTTCAGCAGGCCAGGCGTTTATCCGGCATGAGGCAAGAGTGAATCTTGGGGCTCTTCCGGAAGCAAAGATGGCCCTTCATCGCCAGATCATACAAAACCTGAATTAGTGGCAGAGTCCAGAACAGAACCCTGGAGTCCTGACTTCCAGTTCCCTGCTCTGACCACTGGACAATACTTCCTCCTAGGAGGACACTGATGTGGAAGGGTGATTGCTGGCTGCAAATCCCCGCGAGAGAAGCAGCGTCACTGCGAGTGACCATTCGGGTGAGAAGGGATTTGTCCCGCCAGCCGCGCGGCATTCGCAGTCTGACCACAGGGCGATTTCTTTGGCATTAGGTAGATTCGTCCTGCATTGGCTGAGCCTCCTACATGGCTATTTTCTCTGCATGCGCGTCACTTGGGGCCCCAGCAGGTTCTGCGGGATGCTTGGGAAAGGGGCTTCTGCGCTGAGACCCTAAACATTTCATTCCAGTACCTTTTCCACGAGTTTCCCCTGCAGCTCCCTGATTTCCTTAGCGCTCTTCTCTGCCTCCTGGTTCAACAGCAGCTCCTTCTCCTGAATCAGGCCCTTTACCGAGAGCAGCTCGCACTCCTTCTCACTCACTGACTTCCTCAGCGAGTCCTTCTCAGCATGCAGGGCTTCCACTTGGGAGTGCAGCTCGGAGCCAGCCTGAAAGCAAAGCAGGAAGAGCCAGTGTCTCAAAACTGCTCACACACAATCCAAGCCCTCAGCACAAACCTTTGCCCGCTCCACTAGGCACCAGGTACCAACTAACCCCCTGAGAACCGAAGCCATCCCAAGCTGGCCAGCAAGAGTGTTCACATGGAGGATTCTTGGCCTTTAACAGATCGGGGTAGGAATTCAGTGCTCTTTGAAAGTCATGGAGGACAGCCCCGGCCTCAGAGATCCCTCCTGTTATCCAGCAGCAGGGCAAGCTCCCCTCAAACCATTCTTCCGGCACGGGGCAGGGCGTGAGACTAGTCATGGCTTTGGCCTCTCAACTAGATGGGTTAGCACCAAGCACAGTGGTGGCTTCTGTGAAGAGGTCCTGCACCAAGTGGGAATGGGTCTGGGACCCAGCAAATTCATGTACACCCAGGCCACCGGACTGCCAGCCACAGCCACTGGAGTCAGTAACCTCGAGGTGAAAGATTTATAGCCAGGATCCATCCCCACACAGCAGGTGGGCTGAGATTCTGTGCTGCTCACCGCACAGACCTCTCCCACCCGGGCCGACAGGAGCTTTCAGCCACCTTTGTGACCTCTGAACCCTGGGCTGCTCCGGGGGCTGGACTGGCCTCCGGTGTAACTTGGCATGGTCCGGGGGGTCTAAGTTACAGCAGACCCCCAGGGCTGCCTCGTGGGCCACCACTCGGCCCGGAATCTCTGCGGCGCTTCATGCTGTGGCTCCAACCCGTGCCCATGCGGCTGAGACATGCCAAGGGGGCTCAGAAGGCAGCGCCGTGGAGCTCCTCCCCTGGCTAGACATGGGCCTTTGAGGGGCCCTTTCTGCCCTCTTAGCACGGCAGAGAGGCTGGCACAGGGCTGAAGCTCTTGCGGTTTATAAATGTCCCTTACAAGTGCAGTTCTGTAAGTTGGGGTCCATCTACGGCCTGCACTGCCTCTGCAGTACCTGGTGGATCGCGTATCCAGAGACCGTGGTTTTAATGAGCGTGGGGAGGAGGGGGAGAGCAGATCTATCAGCAGGATCTGCGTGGTAGCAGTTGTCTGGCCTCCTGTGGGTCTGAAATGCTGCCTAAGAATGCACAGGGACAGGCATCATTCATTTCCTCCAACAGCACGTCCCAGGGATGGTGGAAAAACCCCCCAGTTGAAATGCATCACCAGCCCCTCTCTGAAAGGCAGGATTCTGCTTGGAGTCCAGTTCCAGAGCTGCTACGCAGCGCTAGCCCCCTGCTCAGCACCTGGAAAAAGCAGTCCCCTTCCTGGGCACATTCCTACTATCTGGGCCACGCACCTGCTTGGAATGGCTGAGAGAGTTGTGAATCTGGGTCAGCTCTTCCTTCTTGGCTTCCAGTTCTCGCTTCAGCTGCTCCATCTGCAAGGTCTGGTCTTCGAGCTACATTTGCAGACAGATACAACAGGGTGAGTGGGCACAAAGCAGCTCCCGGGGATTACAGACGGCATCAGGACAGCTCTCCAGTTTTACTTCTGGGCCCATTTATACCATTGCTTTCTACAGCTCTGAAGCCCAGGGGGCACAGGCAGGGCAGCCCAACTACTTAAAGAAACATGAGCTTACATCTTCCAGAAGTGACTAGGGATTTTCTGTGCCCTATCTGAGACACCTTAAAAGGCCTAGTTTTCAAAGGGTGGGTGCTCAGCACATTCTGAATACCAGGCCCCTTCATGGTGCCAAGCTGGGCTACCAAAATCATTAGTCCTTTCTGAAAAGTTAGCACCACCTTGAGATTTCGTGGACAGACGGACAATGAATCTGGAGTAGACGTGGGTGAAATGTGCATGTAAACCACCTGACTGTCAAGGAATCTGGGCAGCTCTAATCTGGGTTACACAGACACAGGTCATTAGGAAGGGTTTGACTCACTAATTATCTTTGAAGGCAGAGAGCAGGCTATTTACCGGACACAAGAAAGAGTCCGATAGCGTGTACTGATCACACACAGAACGGCCTTGCTGGAGGACTGCTCTCTGCTTGGAGAATTTCATCCCCATTCGCTCAGGCAGTGCGGTGGAAAATACAAATACAGTAAAACCTGCCAAGAGCGACCACTCCTGGGAGTTAGCAAAAGTGGTCACTTGTCAAAGGTGGGCTCTCTTCAAAAGTCTGCACGCCAGAGAGCGGTGGAGTTCTGGGGCCTCTGTAAGCAGTCGCTCGTGACAGGCGTTCTCTAAGGCAGGTTTTATTTACTAGTGACTGATTTTCCAGAGGTGCTCAGCGCTCCCAGTTCCCATTCAGGACGGGCTGTCCATGTGCTGCAGGTGCTCAGCACCTCAGAAAAATCAGGCCAGAGAGGATCACTTGACCTCTTATTTTGTGGCTGCCAAGCAAGCAAAGACAGCTGCTAGTGCATGAGCAACACAGGTCCACACCCACTGCTGCAGGTCCAAACACGTGCACGTTCAGTTTTGCGGGAATACGATCAGACCTCGAGGCTGTTTTGATCAAAAACGAGGCAGAGCTTTGGGCGGCAGCAGACATACCTTCATCTCCGCCTCCCGCTTCACCTGCTCCATCTGAAATGCCAGCTGCTCTTTGATACGAGCCACTTCTTCCTGGCTCTGCTGGGTGACTGTGAGCTGCTTGGCAGTATCGGCATTCTGCGCACAGAAGAGGAGGGTTAGAGGTTCTTTGGGTATCTCGGGTGCACGTGGGTGGGGAACATCCAAGGAGTGCGTCTAGGGTTGAAAGTGTTTCACGGCTCATTCAATCCAGACGATTCAAATTCCAATTCCCAAATTCCTCATTCGATCCTTTGCCTCTTTACTGAGGCCAATGAGCCCCGGCGGGACCTGTATTTTGGACGGCACTTTTCATACAAAGTGCATATCCCAAAATGCTACAGGTAACAGAAAAAAGAAACCTCCGGACCTGAGCAAAGAGAAAGGGATCATTTCCGGTGAGATCTGAAAGGAGCGTGATGGAGAGATAGGAAGGCTGCAGATGGCAGGAGGGAGCTCCTGAATGACCAGTGGCGAGACTGCAGCGAGGGAGAGAAAAGAGGCCGGGGCTAGACAGGCAGCAGCAGCTGGGGAGTGGAACAGGGAGAGAAGGATATACAAGATGATTTCTGTGATGCCCGCTGGCTCCGCTAAAGACCCAGCCATCCCACAGCCCTACCAGCCAGCCCTCACCTTTCGCAGCAGCTCTGCGTGCGTGTTGATAAGCTCGCTGTGTTTCTCTTTCAGCTTGGTGTAGCGGATTTCCGTGGCGCTGGCTTTCTCTGGCAGAGGCAAGAACCCAGTGTCAGTCGCACTCAGGAACTCCACGCTCTGCATTGAAGCGATTTCAGCGCTCACCAGACTTCTCTAGCCCATAGCTACTCGCGCGCACACAGGGAAAATACAGGAGCCAAGAATAGCCGAGACTAGTTGCTAAACACAGCGGCATCCTCTTGCAGCTGTTTGACCCAATCTGCTCCCAACACTTTAACAAAAGCAGCTAATGGCATCTCCCATAAAAATATCTGACCAAACACATTCCAGCTCCCAATAGATAGCGCAGGGTCTGCAGCTGTTCCTGACCAGACAATGAATGGCTACAGGGAACGTCCTCTCTACACGGGACAGACCCAACATCAGAGCCCTGGATTCAGCCACCCACGGGCATCAAGGTTTATTTCAGCCCCTAGGCCCCTCTGTGCTCACGATCTCCTCCTCTCTCTGGAGTCTCTGAAGATTTCACCTACTTTCAGCTTCAATGTAAAGCCCCTGTGTTTGGCTGCTCTCCAGCTGTGCCCTCTGCAGCCTTTCCACCTCATCCCGGAGCTGTTCGTTATCCACCAGAGCTTTCTGCTTCTGTTTCCGCTGCTCTTCCAGCTCAGCCTCCAGGCTGTTGATCTGGGCCTTGAGCTGCGTGATGTAGCGCTGAGCCTACAGACAAAGCCACCTGCAGTTACCCACATAGTTCAGAGAGCCTGGCCCGGACTGAGCCAAGGCTGGGAGCCAGGCACTCCTGAGTGCGAGTGCTGGCTTCGACAATGACTCTGACAACGGCCTGCTCTGGATTCCTCAAAGTCTACATTGTCCTGTGATGTCCTCAGCAAATACGCTGACACTTGCAGGTGCAATCTGACATGGGATCTCTGGGATGGGCCACCAGAGCCAGCTGGAGGTGAATATATTTTTCTAACAGCAAAATTGTCTTCTCCCCAATACACTGAGCCACCCAACCGTTGACAACATTCAGCCCTGGATTTCAGGCCCGTCATTCATCTGTGATGGGCTAACCTGAGAGAAGACGCGGCGCGGGGGGCTGGGGAAGTGGCAGTCAGGACACCTGGCTTCCGTTCCCATCTCTGAGAGACTTTGGGCAAGTCAGGCTCTGAGCGAGAGTGCTGGGCAATCCGCACCATCCTTGTCCTCCTCCACCCCAGCTCGCTGCGGCCCCATACTTTACCTCCAGTTTAATTTTCTCTAGCTCAGCCCGAAGCAAGTCAACTTCTTTCTTTAGGTTTTCGATTTGCAGATCCCTGGGAATAAAGAATGAGCCTCGTTACTAGCCCAGAAGGGTAGCAGCTCCCTCGAGCTCAGCTGACCGCCATCCCCCTCACCTGTCATCCCGGACACCATTGGGGGGGCCAAAGGTCTGTTCAAAGATATCCGGCACGTTCTGCAAAAGAGAGAGGGCACCCGAGTCAGGCTCAGCTCTGCAAAGTGGCTGAAGGGGTCCAGCCCGACTGGGTCAGTTTGGGCCTCGCTATCCTGGAAACCAGGCAACACACAGAAAGTCTGGTAGGCACACAAACCGTCAGTAAAGCCCGAGCCAAGAGCTGCAACAAACCCAATACCCTGGCTGGGGGAGAGAGCACAATTCATGCCACTCACTCCCTACTGAGACTCCATCCATCCCAACAGGTTCCATGACCAGCCAAGGTCCTCAGCCTCCTGCCATCCCACCTGCCACCCAGATTGCAATGATGTGAAAGAGACACCCCCTTCCGGCCACCACGGTCCTTTAAAATGTTGTTAAATGTCAGCGCCCTTCCAAGGTAGAAGGCAAATCACTGGGTCTGCATCCCTTGCGGCCATCTACCTTCCTCGTATCCTTACACCCAACCCAGCCACGTTCTACAGAACGATGCTGTAACCAGCTGTTCAAAACAAGGACGAGGCAACCGTGTGGGAGGAGAGGAAGTGTCCCGACTAGCAATGTGGTCAACGAGCCCACACGTCTCGTCCTTCAGCACAGCTGCACGGATTGCCTGAAATGCTGCAGAAGTTACAGTACGCGGTGCAAAGAAGAGTACGTGGCTTGCTCCAATTCCATTTTTAAGCAACACTCCTCGTTTTCAATGCCTTGGAGTGGAGATTAACGCAGACCTCTAGCAGCCTAGACAGACTTTGATTTTCTTTCCTGTCCAACGCACCCCTGAGAAGTATCTCTGGGCTCCCACCTGCTGTTCCACTGGAGGAGCTGTGCTGATCTCGATTAAGTTTTCTGGTTCTTCGTCTTCGGGGGCCTCCTCGGGGATGACAACCACCGGTTTCACGTGCTCTGCCAGTGCAGACGCCCGCAAGAAGTTAGGGGGGCTCTGTCAAGACAACAGAAAACCACACGTGTTTCACTTGGTTACAGTTAAATAAACTAAATGGTGCACCAAGAGTACAGCCCCAACGAGCTGAGCACACTGCTGGATCAGGAGGGGACCAGGTGTAATGGGTAAATAAACCATCATCACTACGTTCTGTTAATGCTTCTGCACCTCAGGGTAATGGAGAGAACAAGATATTAGTCCCGGGTTCTCACACGATGGCCCATGAGCCACTGGCATTGGCAGAGCTATTGCTGGAATTGAACATGATGAGAACCTGGCAGCTGGGGCTGGAAGAGGAGGCGGATCCCACGAGAGGCTCTCGCTCTCTCTAACAGAGTGGCCTGCAGACTGTAAAAAGTGGAGAACCCCTGAAATAGGCAATCCCCTCCCTCCCCCCCGCTGACTCTCTGTGGTGCCTGTTGCCTCCCTTTGAAAGGCAAGGGAACATCAAGACACACTTTCGACGATATCTGGCATCGTTCCTGCCATTGAATCGGCCAAAACTCCCTCCCTCTGAATGTGGAGCCAACTGGGCATCACAACTATCAAGGAAATTCACCGCTGAAGACTTCAGACCACTGAAAAAAAGAGATTGCAGGACACACTCTCGGCATTGCTGTGAGCACCCTGCAATAGGCAGTGGCTACGGGGAGAATAAAGCTCAAGAGAGACAGCTTCAGCTCTGAATTCCCTTGCTCTTGGACTTTGAGGTGTCTCTACCTGGAGAGCCATGAGTTGCCTCTAGGCAACTGAGATCAGCCAGGTTACCCGTTTTCTAGCCTGCAGTGCCTGGCTTGGGTTGCCGGCACGCCTCCTTGTTTCAGAGACCTCATTACAGCACTCTGATTCCCATGCACTGCACGCACATCATGCAAGGCCTTCGGGGCAGGGACTCTGTGTTTCTGTGTACTCTGTAAAGTGGCATGTCTGTTTCCGGGTCCGTGTCAAAAGACATCAGCACGCAGTAAGGAAAGCGGATGGTACCTCTGGCAGCCTGGGGATCTGGATGAGGCGCTTGAAGTACAACATGTCTGAAGCCTTTTTAAAGAAGTTTTTGAGGCTAGAGAGAAGAAAACGAACGTTATTAAAATGGGAGTGGTGGGAGCCTGTGTGAATGAAGCATTCAGAACAGCTGCGAGTCACTGCCCCGCACTAGGCGCCCGTCATTACCTGCGGAACTGCTCGTGGAACCGGTCTCGGTGACCTTGCAGCGTATCAGCTGGCAGACCTATAATAGTCAGGGAGATAAAGGAATGACCAACCCAGAGTGATAAACACAGCAGGTGCTAAGTCAGCACACAGAGCACAGTACCACTCAATGCTTCAGCTAGGAAAGGAACTTTACATACACCTGATCCAACTAGCTGGAAGAAACATGAAATGCTGGATGAGGAAGAGACATCTGAACACTCCAGAGACAGTGTTCGAAAATGGGATCTAACCACAAACTGCTTTTAAAAAGAATCCATGTAGGGTCACAAGTTGCTAAAGCCAGTCCCCAGAAGTTTTCACTTTGGAGATGCAGTTTAGTTATCGATGCCTCCAACCTGTTGCCTGTCAGATGAAAGTGACACCGGAATTCTGCTGTGTTCTACACCAGCTGTGGCTCTCTCTCTTTTACACCCTCAGGAGGCGCTGGAAGGCTTAGCTAGCGAGTGCTTGGAAATCATTTTGAGCTATTCAGAGGGAAGTTGCTCTCAAAGTCCAAAACACTATTTCTATTGTTCAAGAAATGTACATTTCATTAAGTTTGTCCATGAATGCTTGGTCTGGAAATTGGGAATGTAGGGAAGTGGGGGGTAGAGACGGCCACTTGTGTTCAAGCCCAGCTCAATTTGATCTTTGAATCCAAGTGGGAAGCATGATGTTGGGAGCAGACTGGGCTCTGACCCTCTCACATTTCCTGGGAGTGTCGAGTGCTCGGGTTCCCAAACTCCAGGTGAAATTAAACCCTTCCTCACTGCTCTCTGGGGAGCCAGTGACAAAGCCGGTACTGGTCAGTGGAGAGAACTAGTCAGAAAGTCAGCAGGGGGAACAAGTGGACTATAGTCCGCCATCAGAGCACGTATTTTATAAGTCTTTCAAACACACAGCCAAGTCTGACAGTGCTACTGAGCTACTGGCAAATACCAGCCCACTGGGGGAAAATGAAAACCGAAAGCTGATTACAGGGAAAGGTGCTCTGGAATTAAAGTCTGTCTTTACAGTGTGGGTAGGGCCTTAAAAGGCATTAGAAACCCAGGCATAGAAATGACTCGCTGCTTTAACTCTTCCAGCAAGAGGAAACTGAAGCTTGCCCCATGAAATCAAGCAAATGGCCTCAGAGAGAGACCATCATTAAGGGAGATGTTTGCAGAATGCACCATAGAGCACCATGCCCATGGCTCACATTCGTTACCTTAAGCCAACCCTGGGACCCAGACCCCAGGGTAAAAGGATAGATGAATGGCTCACGTAAGGAACTGAATATTAGCCATCCCCTTCTGACCTCAGTGACTGCCGGCAGCATGCACTGACCAAAGCCCGTTCCAGCCTAGCCCCATCTTTAACCATAGCCGTTGCTAGAAGAGTTCCAGCTGTTTCCTGACTATCATGCACTGGGATGTTTTAGTTCCAGAATTATATTCTACCAGGCAATAGACGCCTTACAGGGTTAAGTCTACAGCACAGAAGAGAGAGCGCCTGTCCCCACCAGCCAGAAAATTCATGCGAGAGCCCTGCTAACACCATGGCTATAAGCCAGCATGGTTCTGGTCTCAGAATAGACCAGGCCAGAAACAACTGAATCAGTGCTTGATTGGTGCCAGGGCTGAGCCCCGGCACCTCTAGGCTTGGCAGTTCATAGCCCCAGCACCTCTGCATCAGTTATGAAAATAACAAAAATTGCTTGAGCCCCAACACCCAATTGCTTGAGCCCCGGCACCTCTGTTATTACCAATTAAGCACCGAACTGGATATTGAGACAACTGAATCAGAGATTCCAAAGCCAGAAGGGACCATTAGATCAGTTAGTCTGACCTCCTGTACAACACAGGCCACAGAATTTCACCGCATTACCCATGTACTGAGCCCAGATCAACATCAGCAACATGGCTCCCCCGTCCCAGGGGAGTGCACTGAATTAGATATCAAATCTCAGAGCGTCCGGCACCGTCAGAAAGGCTGGGGCGGAGGAGGGGTCAGGGGTCTAAATGTGTTTTTCAGTGTAGTGAGATGAAGGGTGCAAGGCTTCTTAAGGCATTTCAGCGGCACAGACAAAGACAGCTCAGCGTCACAGACATGAAACTGTTGTAGACACTAGGCTGATGTTGGCACCTGTTAATGTTTTCACCCAGGCCCCAGGAAAGATAAACTGTGACAGGTGCAGTGGTGTCTGCAATCTGCAAGTCACAGATCTGAGAGTGAGTCCAGACACCAAAGGGGCAGAGATTCAGGAAATCATGCACAGGGGGTGACTCACATGAGTGGAGCTTGAACATTAACTTGACAGTGTAGTGATAGAGGTGGCTGCAGTCCTGGATCACCTGGATGAGAGGAGCCAGCCTGCACTGAACAGCCGACATCTGAGACACGGCCATGGCGGTGTTGAGCTGTCTGAAAACTGCAGAAGGAAGGGGTGGGGGGGAAGTTAGGATTCTGCACTGGTTTCATCTAGAGGTACAGTTAAACACAGGCTGCCCTGGAGCACACTGAGGTAGGATGGAAGGGTCTCACAGACAGGATGCTCCCAAGAGAGGAAGGATGGCTTTCTGCTTAAGATATCGGGCTGGAACATAGGAGATCTGGGTTCTAAATACTGGGCGGATCACAGACAATTCCTGCCTGCGTCTAATCACTGCTATCAGGAGGAATCGAGGACCAGAGGGTGAGACCTCCACAAATGATGTTTTTATCCAGTGTCAGGCTACAGTGTGACAAATAAAAAGCCAATGCAGTGGGCTGGGGTTGTGAGCGAGGTCTTGGATCAGATCAATACAGGCTTGCTGTCATTCTGGGGAACCAGCATACAGGTAATTGATTTCCCCATGGCTGAGCCTGCAGCTGGATCCCTACTATCTTTGTTTACTGAACTTGCCAGTTGTGTGGAGTGGAGCTTGCTACCTGGGTTATAAAGCTTTATAATTAACTACAAAGTCCATATCTCTACCTAGGAAAAGTGGAACGAACTCTTGGTTCTTATGCCAGGGTCAGTACAGCTGAACTAGACTCGTGGGAGAAAAGCAGCTACCCTCCTTGTGATCAGAACTTTCAGAGTGCTTCCTGCTAGTCAGAGCCACTTCTGAACTATCTGGGTCCTCTGAAGGTTGAAAGTTATAAAGATACTGAGAATGAAATGGACAGAACCTCCTAGCTTTTATTCTCAATGTAAGACACCAGTTCAATCACACACTGATCCACTTGGTCAGATATCTTGTCTCAAGCAACAGCCAATATTCGATGCTACAAAAGGGAGCGGGGGGAGCAGTTAACCAATTGTGTTTTGCAATGGGGGCTGGGGGGGAAACGGAGATGGATGGGGTATAAGATTCCCTCCTGATCCATGCTGGAATTGTCTCATGCCCTGACAATGAGCCTGGATTGCCATTTTTGTAGATTTGTAGCTACATGTCATCAATGGTCAGAAAATTATTCATTTCCTTCACAGAAATCCAGCCAGAATATTTAACTCTGACTTCCTTTGTGTTCAGATTAAAGTATTTGTGAATATAAAATGGTAGTTTTCATTTCTTCTCAGCATAATTGGATCATTTACAACCATCTTGGAGGAGACAGTAAGAGAATCAAGTGTTTTTAGTCACTCAGGAAGTGAAGACTATTAGAATATATTAAGTTTCCAACCCCTTCTCCAGCTGCACGTCCCTGACTGGTTAAAAAAATAAAAATTAAAAAAAAATTTAAATAATCAAAAATTCTTTCAGAATGAGACTAGGCAAGTAAATAAAAGCAGCCACACTATTTCCACACTGAGTCCTTCAGATCTCAAAGAGGACATTTCAGAAAGGAAAATGAATATTTATGAAGAATACATTACTGACCGCAGTCTCCGTTTATGGGAATAAAAGCTTTGCGTAATGCATGTAATTGACATCTCTGTATTAATGAGAAATAAAAATACATCCTTCCTGAGCAGTGCCACACATGGCTTGTCATCATTCAGAGCCAATACAGGTTTGCTACAAGCACCCAGATTGTTAAGTATCTCCCCCAAATTGGCCCGTTTAGACAGTTGTGGTTACAAGCAAACTAAGCTGAGAGACTGCTTTAATAACCTATACGTCTTATTATTAGATGAGGAGAAACTAGATCTTAACCTGATTCCTGACCAAGATGAGAAACTAACATCTATCAGCCTGGGGTATGGAGAAAATACATGAAAAAGTATGGCTGCATACCGCTTACCTGACTCTGTGAGTCTGAGTTCACAATCCATGTAATCAAACATCTCGACTGTGAGCTGAAAGCTGAAAACAACAACAAAAAACCCTGTGATGTTACAGAAAGAGCACCATCCGGATCAGCATAGAAACCCTTACTGAAAAAGATGCTGACGCACTGTTCAGCACAGGATTGTAAGCACCTTCACAACACTGTAAGCTGCACTAGTCAGACCACAACGCCAGCAATTTATTTCTGCTCTAGGCACAAGCAAGCAGGCTATAAACCCAAACCTAACGGTCATTCAGTAAGTGAGAGGATTACTACAGTACTCGATATAAAGCCTTAATAAAATCGCTGTAACAGCGCAAAACGACGCTACTCGCATTAGGTTCCGTTGCGTTTGGGGCCATGACTGTGGGGTGCTGTCATATGTTTAGTGTTGTCTCGGGGATGGAAAGCGTTCCGACAGTGCTAACACGCACAACTTTCTTCCTCCCCCATTACTGGAGAACCAGTTACTACTACTGCATTGTTTGCCCTTCTGTAAAAAAAATACTAAAGCATCTACAGTAAAGGCGATCAACCATGCTAGTAATGCAGAGTAAGGTTCAGTGTTTGGGGCCATGACCATAGAACGCTGTAATCTCTTTCCCCCAGCACCGGTGCATAGAGTACTATTCTATTATCTGCCATTAGGACCCAAGATACTGCCGCGGGCCAATACTGCCACGGAGAGAGGAGATTCTCCCCCCTTACCCCACCCGGCTCTTGGATTGGACTATCAGCCCCCTGCCCCCTCCTTACAGCACGCAAGTCACTTCCTGAGGGTTCCCCATTAGAACGAGAGAAGGCTGGCAGAAGAGCCACTGAGCTATTTTTCTTTGCATTCTGGGGCACACAGAATAAGAGGAAGTCAGCCACTGGCCTCTAGGGACTTGTGTGAAGCAGCTATCTGGGTATTCTTACCACGGGGCCATGGCTGCTGTGTCTGCTGAACAGTTTGGGCTATGGTATCAGAATCACAGAAGACAGAGGTAGATAGATGGAAACTACCTACTGGGTCATCTAGGCAAACCCTCCCATCCCAGCTTGTTCCTGACAGTGTGTCTCCAGAGCGCTGTCCAGAGACAAGGCAAGGCAAGGCTTCTACCACCTCCCTTGGAAAGAATCTAACAGATCTGACTGTAGCCTGATGCTGGAGATGACAGAACACTGGGGCCCACTTTTCAGAGGGGTGGAACACCCACAACTCCAGTGAGAACCGCAGGTGTTCAGATGGTTTATTTGCACGTTGGGCCATGGCTGGCAGGGTTGGCAGATGTGAATTCAGGCTGAAGTTCCCTGCAGGAGGAGGGGTATCATCAACATGTGCTTACCCCATACACTCAGCACCATCTTGCCACTTAAAAATGATGAACAACAATCTCACTCACACCTACAGCTCATGCAGCGCTCCTGAAAGATGCATCTGTGCAAAGACGCTGCTTGCCTCATTCAGATTTATGATGCATTTGATTGCTATATTCATTTCATAAAATAAGCTGGTATTCGACTCCAACCCAGCACAGTTTGAACTTTAACGTGTGCTTTATGGAGTATTTCAGCAGCAGAATGCACCGTTTACATTTATGGTGCTTGGGACAAAGAGAGTCATTATGCTTTGTAGAACATTTTAAATACCTAAAAGTAAACTTACATATTATTCACATCTGTCCCAGCAGCCTTTTCTAGCACCTCATCCGTCACTTCTAGGCCTGAGGGAAACTCGGGATGCTTCAAAAAGAAAAAGTCCTCATAAATTCAGTAGCATTTTTTATGGCAGGTCCCACACCTCCACTGCAAACACATATGTACGTTTCAAACTACGATCTGTGCTGAATCAAGGCTCTTCCTAGTCTAGTATTCCCCACCCCTCCGAGAACAGTGTGAATTCAACAAATAAGAGAAGTAAACAGCAGCTTTGTAGCAAAGATCTGCCAAAATGTCAGGGGGAAAAAACGGAATTACCTTTAGGTGAAAGGATATCTTGGTGAGTAGAAGCTTGGTGTAAATATTCACAAGCTGCCCATATCTATCGTGCAAGTGCCCCTGCCAAGGAAAATTGCGAAAACATTTCAAAACTTGTGGGTGACAGTAAAAATTCAATTTCCCACCCTACTGAAGAGGACTCAGCAGACAAAGAGAGGAGTGTCTCCACACCTTGGGCCAGATCTTGCGTTGGTGTAAGCAGGCGTAGCGGCGCGGAAGTCGAAGGAGCGCCACTAATTTACACTACACCTGAGGATCTGGCCTCCAAAGGACCAGGAAGAGAGATGTAATTGTGAGCATAGTAGGGCAGGACCTCGCCCGCCTGTAAATACAGCTCTCATTCACAAACAGAACCGCGTTTCTAGTCCCAGCAGGAAGAAGAAATCGTTGGCTCAGTTCCAAACAGTAAATCACTTCCAGTCCCCTGATGAAGGTGGCAAAGACTTTCATTTTATTCCTAATCCAAACACCAGAAGAACATGGACAAATTCCTATGTAGGCAATTACATTTATAGCCTGCCTCCCTCCTCCCCCGTGCCCTTCTCTGCCTGCCCTAATCCCCTCTTACCACCCTTTGCAGTTTCAGTTAGATGCAATAGCCTCTCTCACCTCCTGTCCTAAACTCCCTACAGAGATGCTGTGCAATACAACCCTCCCTGTGCTGCATTCAGTCCTCGAGATGGCTGCACTTTAACAGGAGGTGAAGCGATGGGATTACAGCTGAGCACCTTAAGGTGATGGTTAAATATTTCTATAGTACCCAACTACCACCGGAAAGCCTTTGTACCACAACACAGAAACCTTCCACACCCCCACTCAGAAACAAATGTTCACCAACAGACCCCGCCACTTCCCCAAAAGCCTGGAAGAAGAGACAGCTGTGCACCCTTTTCAATTTAAGGCTTTCAGTGGTCAGCAGAGTTCATTGTTGCAACTCACCCACAGGTCACCTGTCTCTCGGATGTTACTCCGATATCTTTGACAGTCTTGAAGAACCTGGGAAAAAAGGCAGGGGGGGGGGGTCAGACATGCAGCCTGTGTGCTCGAGAATAGGGAGGGAGGGGGGAAGAGGATCAAGACAAGCCTGACTTGACCTGCCCCACCCAAATTTCAGTCTACAAACACCGTCTTAACTCCAGCTGTTGTGACCTACAGATCTGGATTTGTTAGCTCCCCCTTTGATGGCCTATTACAAGGAGGCAACACTGTGAAATTCTAAGGGAAATTTTTAATTGGTTCAAGGGGCAACAAGATTTTTGAATGGAGGAAATGGTCTCATGACTCCCGGGCCCCGAACCCAGAAAAGGGTCCCATTTGTCCACCGAAGACGGAGGCTGAGCTGAAGTTTCAGTCTAAATACAATGGGGCTGTTCAAAAAGGAGATAAGTAAATTCTTAAAGGATCTGTTAGAACAGAAGACTTTAAATGTAATGGTGCATTTTGGGACGGAGATCTAGTGGTCAGAGTAGGGGGCTAGGAGTCAGGAGACCCAGTTCTAGTCCCCCCGGGGCCAGTCACAAACTCCCTGTGATTCCTGTCTCATAGTTTCCCCAGCTATCAGACAAGAACAATAACGCCCACTTTCACAAAGTGCTTTGAGATCTACCAGGTAAAGGAGCTCTAGGCAAGGACTTAAGAACAAGGATTATGATGAGTGACTGCGTTACTCAGCAGGTACTACGCTGAATGCAGTGAAAACTACGGACATTTCTGGATGGCTCATTGAAGTGTTACCTAGCCAAGGCATTTCCTAGCTGTCTTTCACCTCGCCATCCAAGTGCTGGGCTAGTGATCTATCCATTTAAAACCCGAAGCTCTAACATCTATCAACACAATCGGCCTCACTCATGTCTGAATCAGTCTCTGCTTAGCCAACAATCGGCCAGGAAGATGCCTCTGGAGATCCCTGCTGTGTGTTCCAAACCCCTTGCATGAAACGCAGCAGGGTGGCAAGGGAACAGGAGACTCCCAACAAGGTCTCAGCCTTCACAGACAACACAGCTGATCGCAGCCGGGCCTCGCCAGGGAATTGGAGCCTTGTGTTCGCTGGAGGGCCGGGCGCCGATCTCCAGGAAGCGGTGCATGGAGCAGTGAGGCGCTCAGGACTATCTGTGAGGTGAACGTTAATGAACCTGACTGGAGGAGTGTGTTAAATACACAGTGGAGGAAATGAAGGGAATTCAGCAGCAAAAACACACCAGCAAATGCTGCAGCCCATGAAGGCTTCCTTACGCACTGAAAACCCAGCCCCACCTGCTCAGACTGTGAAATATCACGAGGCCAGACACGCGCTCTCATATTTCTGACACCTCTCTTCTCTCTGCCTTTTTAAATGCCTCTCCGGTATCCTGCCGCCAGGTCGGTGAAGCATGGCACAAACTCATCTGTAACGGCTGAAAGTACTGCCCTGCCTTCAGCCAGCAAGAGGCGCTAGAGAGCAGTGGTCTCCCTCCCCCACGCGCTCAGCGTCTAACAGACAGCCCCACCAACGCCATCTCCACGGACCTGCTGACCCTCAACATTCATTTCACTGAACACGGCAAAGGGAGGGGGTGTAATAATCCCCCGTCTGCATTTCTAGCTTGGCTCCCAACATACCAGAGCTGTTACTTGAGCAGATCACAGGCTGAGCTCTGTATTTCTCATGTGCAATTACTTAGAGGAGAGGACACAGGACTGGGAGCCAAGCAGCCTGGGTTCTACTATTGGATATGCCACCAACTTGTCATGTGCCCTCAGGCAAGTCACTTCACTTTCGGTGCCTCGGTTTCCCTCTCTGCCTCCTTCGAGAAGGCTTTCAAAGCTATGGAGGAGACATGCTCTATGACCGCAGAGTACGTAGGGGAAGGGAAGGAGCTGCTTACGTTGGGGTGGCCGTCTCTCAGGACTTTGTGCAGAACGTGGCAGAACTTCCAGCTGAGGATGGAGCTGCTGGGCAGGGGCAGGCCAATCGCGTAGGACCAGAAAGTAAATGCTCCTTTCTCATGGTGAGTTCCCAAGATAATTCCTTTCCGGAAGTCAAGGTTAACTGAACAGGTACAAACTCAGGGCAGCCTTTCCGATCAGACACGCTCATTATCCAGGCTTCCTTTACCTCAACCAGCTTCTCATTACAACACTCGCTTCGTCCAAAGAGCGAGGGCTTGGGTGACTAATCGCCAATTTATGTTACATTTTCTTTTTAAAAAGGGCCTTGAGCTGGGTTCCGGATTGACTGCCCACCCCAGCGCTGGCCTTGGATGCCCAGGGTTGCAGGCAGTTGCACATCCAAGTACAGCCCCATGGCCCGGCAAGCAATGCAAAGAGCTGAACTGGAGACTGATTTTACAAATCTGTCTTGTCGGGTTATTTGCCTTGCCTCACCTAGGGTGAGCAGACAGCAAGTGTGAAAAATCCAGACCAGGGTGGGGGGTAATAGGCGCCTATATAAGACAAAGCTCCGAATATCAGGACATCTGGTCACCCTAGCCTCATCCCACTTTTTGCTTTGATGTATCCAGTTCCTGCTCTTCATCAGCGAGTGTTTGAAAATGATTGGATATTACATTTCTCCCTGTGTTAAGTTGTTAATAATCGCAGCAGACACTGGACCATACCACACGCCATCCCAGATCAAACCAGCGCTCTGTCAAGTCCAGTGTCCTATTCCCAGCTGCAGCCTATGCCTCAAAGGAAGGCATACCTCCTTCTCCCCACCCACCACACCCCCACTCCCCAAAAATGATCAGCTATTGGCAAATTTCTTTCTGATCCCCGGGGCAATTAACAGACACCGTGAAGAACGAGATCTAATTGGGGATTGTATGCTGGTGTGGAGGGCAATCTGACCATGAGATCATAAAGTTCCTTTTTGAAATCTGGCCACAGTACTGGGCTCTGAGAAGCAGGTCACCATCACTGCTAAGGAAAAGGATACTACGGGCATGTTTCTCTTTCACCGGCGCTTCTTGTGTATTGATGGCTTTGCTGATGCTCATAGCCTGTGTGGGGAGAAAAGAGGAGATGTCAGAGGCAGAATCAGCACAATCCTTTACTGCCAAACATCGTTAGCTCATAAAAATCTCAGGCACCAGGTCTATGTCTGGATCATCCTTGCCACTCACTGGGCATTAGCTGGCCATATCGAGCATTTGATAATGCTCCCTTTTATACAGCACCTTTCATTCCAACCAGCCAGCCTTAGACTCTCTCTAGGCAAGGAGCATCATCATCCCCACTGTGCAGATGGAGAGATGGAAGGTCAGAGCAGACGAATGACTTGTCCGAAGGCACGGGACATATTAAGTTATAGAGCCAGGATTAGAACTCAGCAGTTCCCGTCTCCCGGCCCTGTGCTTGGCTTCCAGTAAGTTTTCATGTTTAAGGACTTCCTTGGTTATAGTCTGAAAAACTAATCTCTCAAAACTGAGACCCAAGATGCCTCTGGCCTTGACACCCAAGCGCTACGTTCTCAGTATGCCCTTTATCAGTGACTTGATGTCAAGAGTTGCTCAGGACATGGATCAAACGTTTTCTTTTCTACTTGCTAGCGATACAGCCTTCTTTTTGTATCAGAAAACCATCTCGAGTCCTGCCTTGTACATCACTGACCAGAGGGATTCTAAGATTTGGATGGCAAATTGAGGAGAGCAACTGACATTCTCTGCTGCCATGATCCTAGTAAATACACAGACTGCATTTTCTCAGCAGTAACTCAGAGAGGTGTCCACAGAGCAAACACGCCAAACAGCGAGATGCCAATTTCAGAGCTGTTTTTCTAACCATTGCAAGCCTTTGAAATGTTTATTTCTTTTCACACGGCAGATGAGGTTATATCTTTTATTGGTGAAAGCAACAAGCTTTCGAGCTACACAGAGCTCTTCTTATTGTCACAGCTTTGATGGCATTTCCCTTTAAATCTCCCTATCATCAGTCTCTCTTCAGCTCTCCTTTTGTACTCCTGAAATCTGGAAACCAGGCAGGGAGTAAGTATGGGAGTAGCCTCTGCCACACCCACTCCAAAGAACACAAGGTGCAGGGCAACACAATTAAAGTAGCAGCAAAATGCTATGAGAATAATGCTGATTGCTATTGTTATTAGGCAGATTTATTTATGCCTTAAGAGTCTAAACTCCTTCAACATGCTCCAGTCGAAATAATCACCCGGTTCTCTTCTGAAGACTGACCCTGCAAACAATGCCATCCCTTTGTATTGGCTCTCAGGGACTTCAAAGCAAGATGTACTCAGTTTACAGGGACCACAGCATGCAAGCTGGGCTTGTTTCCTTCATGCATGACCAATAAAGAGGTCAGACTCAGCAGGCTGAATTCTAGCCTCAGCGACATCCGTGCAACCTCCCTGCGGTCAGTGGATTTGCATAGGTGCCCCTGCCCAACCCTGTAATTAGTTCGTAGTGAGCAATTCTCCCAATGGTGCATGTGCTAGAGAACAGAAGCCTGCTCTCCCTCAATGCTGCATTGATTCTGCAGGGCTAACAGGGGTAAAACCTTGTTATACTATCCACAGTGCGCAGACAGGATACTGAAGACACATTAGGAGCAGGTCTGGTGAATATTTAGTTGCCAGTTTTACACTACCACTTTTCAGAGGCGAGTTGCACTTGAAATGCATTATGATCCTAGGGGGTAATTGCATAAAGAACAAGCTTTCTAGTCATGAGTAGAGGAGCCGTAAAACAAATGGCCAGACTGAAAACATTCCTGCAACTTTGATCCTTATCAGAGTTTCCCTCCTGTTTCAACCGAGTTTCCGCCTGTTGTCTCGGAGGTTCAATACTAGGGCAAACTCTAGGCTGCGGTTTTGCAGCGTGAATGGATTTTCAGGAAAGGATGTGCCCTGATCTAGCGTAAAGGCACCTGTGGCTTGAGCTGGGATCCCAAAATAAGAGAGCAACTTCTCAACACAATGCATTCTCCAGCCCCTAGCCCAAAGGCAAAAGGTTCTTTTTTGTCCGGGGAAGAAGAAATGTGAATGGAGAATCTGGCTAACAGGATAAAGATGCGTCAGACGTGCCATCCACTGCAAAGGATGAAACACTCAGCATAGGTCAGCTTTGATAGCCAGGTCTCAACCCCACCCCCCAAACAACATTTCTTCAGCCATTTGTTTGGTCTCAAATCCTATTTCACAGACACGCCCAATGCTAAAAATGTAAATGTGCTGCCCATTCTGAAGCTGAAGAGATACAACTGCATGACAGCAGGCAGAGCAGCTCTGCAGGCTTCCCCACAACATCCCACCAGCTGGATTCTCCCCAGCCTGGCAGAGACCAAACGGGAGCAGTCTCTGTGCCATTCAGTTTTGGCTCTGCTGAAACTGTCAACAAAACGAGAACTGGTTTGTGTGAACTGGGGCGATGATTTCTAGGACCTGGAGAGAGAGTCGCCTGCTGAGATCTGTCCTTGTTAACTGGCTTCTAGCCTCAGAGTTCACTCCGGTGATTAGCACTCAAGTCTGGGCACCTGGGCTAGTCTAGCCTGGATGTGAGTGGCCACACTGCCAACCAGACTCCAACGAGTGGGTCCACGCTGGCTCTGTGCTCACTGTGCAAGGCACTAGGATTTCTGGGGCCGTCTCTCCTGGTTCTCAGCACTGCAATGAGCCAAGTAGCTCTGTGATTCTTTCCCCGGGAATTGTGGGAGACTTTGTCTATCTTTCTGGGCACACAGGTGGAGAGGTGGACTGTGGGAAGGCACTGGAGGACTTCCAGCTCTCAGCTGGGTTAGCCTGGGTCCTTACCACAAAGGGGTCAGGTTACCAGTCCCGGTGTAAGCAGCATTTGAGGGTTAGCCCGCAGCCCAAGGCCGGCCAGCCAGTCTGGGCTGAAAGCGCCACCACACTCAGGTACGAGGGAGTTGTGTGAACAGGAGCAGGGTTAGCGAATACCCAAGGAAGAGCCCGAGGTAACTCAGCAGTGAAGACATGCCCTTAGTGTTTCACATCACTGTTATACGAGCAAGGCTGCTCTAGAAGCCCTAAAACAACCATGGATTAAGAGTCTACGGGAGCACGGCAAACAGTTCTCTCTCCAACAGCACCGCAAACCTTATCAACCAAGCCTCCACCCAAAGCTAAGGCAGGGCTGTGCTGCACGCGCACGGACACACACCCAACCCGGCCCCTGCCACACACAGAGCTTTTCTTACTTGTAATGGGAGCTGGGCGAATGCACTGAGAGAAGGGAGGAGCCCTGCTACAACACACAGAAACGCCCTGATCTCCAACGCTGCCATTTCATGATGCAGAGAGGAGAACCAGCGAACCACAGGAGAAAAGTGACACAACCCATTAAGAGGCAGCACATGTGACATCTCTAGGAAGAGGAGATCCTTCACATCTCTACAGAGGGGGACGTGTAACACGCTGACCCAGACCAATGGGTTACACACGTCCTCTGGATGGAGGACGCTCACCCCAAGCGATCCCACAGCAGTTCAAATCCCAGATGAAGCCCACTCAAGTGATGGGTGCCATCTTGGCCAACACTGGGAAATGAAGCAGGGAACTCCTGGGCTAAAAGCATGTGTCTACAGCTCGAGCCAAAGAACCAGATCTTCAAGCTGAGTGCTGCAGCAGACCAGTATCTCCTGTACATCAGGCACAGGGGGCAGGGGAGAAGTACACACACAGGCCCTGACTAGCGGGTTACACCAACTTAGCTTCCCCCAAAGGCTTAGAACCCAAGACTCAGGTTGATTGTTTAGATGCTTTTAAAGACTAGCTACTACTAATCTTTTTACATCCCTCAGATAGCGCACAATTCCCTCCCCATGGGAACAGAATTCCTCTCCAATGCTGGCATCGCCCTTTGAGTCTATGATCTTAGATTCCATACCTCCGAAGTTTTGATCAGCATGTCTGAGGACTTCCAGGAAACGTGGCATTTGAAGTTATTATTGTCTCACAGCTCCCTCCGTGTAGAGTCCTCATTCAATTTCCCACATGCCTGACCTCATTTCGTACAGATGTCTATTGTGCCATCAATTCATTTAGATTCTAATGCTGCAGCTGACGTATAAATTAATGAAGACATCTCTACTCAGGAGAATACACTGCTGCTTAACGGTACAACAACTGTAAGACTTCTAAGTACAATTTTAAAAAAATCCCTGGATTTTATGGTCATCCTAGGCTTCTCATTTTTACAGATCCCATTTAGTGAAAACAGTCGTGCTTCGCTTTGTCTGGTCTCACTATGCAGGTCAATAGACAGGGTGCACTATTCCATCCTTCCTATGAAACGATCTTTGCTAATGACTGAGAAACCCAGCTTTTTATCTCCCAAACACACATTATACAATGAAACCAATAAGTTTAAGGGCTGGTCTACGCTGAAAACTGACAGTCGGTGTAGCTACATGCCTCTCATCACAGGAGTGTCTACACTGAAGTGCCGCCGCAGCATTTCAAGAGTACACATGCCATGAGACAAGACAGAGTGAGAACGGCTCTCTGCTTACAGGGCTCTTAAAGGGATTCTTTGGGGAAAAAATAGCATCCTTTTGTAGGAGAAGGCGGGATATTTGTTTTTCTGTTCTAGAAGACAGGAAATCTCTCTCATACAAGTTTTTAATAGGCACCAATCATCTTAGTGCCTAGGTGCCGACCACAGCATAAACAGGGACCAGCTGTTTTGTTCTATTCAAGTTCTTGTGCTGGGCCCCTCACCACAGTATCTGGGCATAAGCGAAAGGGCAAGAAACCGGATGGCCTAGAGCTGATTCCAGTCTCCTCCATCAGGATATGCCACTGGGTAGGGTGCAGTACCAAGACTGCCTGGTCTCTGAAAGTTTCATCCTGCTGTCTGTGTTCTCAACAAACACAGCTGCCTTAGTGCGCCACGGAGGTGACTCCGAGGCAGGCTGGGTTCCACCCCGCTAAGGTCCATGAAGGTCAGGACTGTGCCTGTGGATTAGGCCCAGCAGCAAACAGGGAGTCGGCAGAGGGCAAGACGACAGGTGCGCTCAGGAGACGTGCAGCCCGTTGCAGCCCAACCTGGAGTTCTTGGTTACCTCCAACTGGCAGCCCTAAGCAGAGCGAACAACAGTGTGTGTGTGTGTGTGTGTGTGTGTGTGTGTGTGTGTGTGTGTGTGTGTCCGTGTCCTGAGGCAGGGAAGGAATGCTACTAGGCCAGGCGGAGTGGGCAGAGCTTCTGGCCAGCTGAGGGTGGCAGAGGCCATTTGTTATTACAGGAGGGGGTGACATTACTATCGCTCTCTGGTTATCGAGGGGCAGAGATGAATCCTCCGGTACCTCAAGACTGCCGACACTATTTCGTCAATCAGGCGGCAGGCAGATGCCTTCCCAGGAGAGCCTGAGCCTGGCATCTTTCCCTCTCTCTCCCAGAAGCGATGCCCACTCCAGCCCCTTGTTTTCCCACCCATCTCTCGCAGAACCCAACGGGGTGTGCATACTCCACACCAGAGCAGGGAGACAAGGGCCCTGGCTCCAGGGCCTGCCCACCCTGTAGACACAAGAGGCAGGGAAAGGGCCCAACAGACCCTTTCCCCCATTACTTCCAGCCTTGACTGAGCAGCCCAACATCTGGACTCTGCTTGAGGACACAAGGCAGGTACCCCTCAGGGGTCTGGTGAAGTGGAGCCTATAGTGTTGTCCAGACATTCCCAGGAATGGAGTGGGCCCTGCAGGACTCCAGAGGTTACAGCAAAAAGCAGCCACCCATCTTCCCCACTCTCCCCTTTCAGAGGGAGCCCAGAGACAGTCACAGGAAGGACGTGTGAGTCAAACTCCCCACGGAGACAGGCTGGAAGGTCTGAAGTGGAAGGAATCATAGATTGTATAACTCAGTCCTTCCACCATGCTGACCAGAGTAATGGACCAGCCATAGCCACGGAGAACAGCCTGAGCCACAGTGTTTGGATCTGGATCAGAACTTCCTCAAAGTCTGGGGGTTTTTAGATCTGAGGTTTTGGTTCAGAGAAATTAGATGGTTAGAGAAATGAGAGTCAACCGGAAAGATCTGAATTGTACTGGAGTCCAGGGACAATTGGGGTCAGGGCCCATCTCCAAATTAAACAGCTCACTAGGGAAATGGCCTGATTGTCAGAGGATTGTTCCATGTCAAGAGGAGGTTCTCCCCCTCCTCCCACCCCATCCCTCAGCTGATATAAAGGGGAGATGCTTTGGGTAAACAAGCTCATTTGACAGTGACTCATTAAACTCATTCTAATATGAAGGGCCTCCCCTCTTCTCTCCGATGTCCTCCTTGAGAACAGGAACATTACAGGCTGCTGCCCAGCTCCTCCTATGCCGGGCACACCCAGGACACAGACATTCATTAACTGATTTAGAAACAGAGAATTTAGCAATGGGGCACTTCAAACCCAGCTCTCCAGGGTTCCTATGGAAGCACCTGAGCTAAGGAATCTACTTGGCTTGTTCAAGCCACCAAGGACATTTAATTTAATAGCTAAACCTGCCACTCCGCTTCAGGAAGGCAGACAGACAGATGGCCTCAACTGCAAAGTCGGGTCCAGATTTGGCTCCAAACTCATGCAAAATGTGGAGGTGCCTGGATATGGAGGTGGGGAGGGAATGGGGCTGGCTCAGACCCAGCTGCAGGAACCACTGCCCCTCTTGAGTTGAAGTTACTGTGCCTACTAACCGGTTCTTTAGGTGAGTTTAGCTGTCAAACTGACAGGCTGAGCAGGAGAATCCACTGAAGCATGACATACCCTGCAAAGGCAGTCACCAATCTCCAGAACACAAACACCGCGGCTGTATGTTTAATGAGCAGATGCCAGGCAAATACCACAGAGCAAGCCAGCAAAGAAACTAACAGGGCAAGGTCAGAGCCTGCACTGAACAAAGCTCAGCTTCAGCATACATTATGCCTAGACTGCCCTCCCGAAGCGCCTGGGCGAAAGCTTTACACAACACATCACAGTCCTGAGCATAGAGAGACTCTGTTACATTTCACAGGATACTCCTATTTCCACACAACAAGAGCCAGAGGCATTTCATACCATGTGAGTGTAGGATAATGGGGGCGGGGACTTGGGAATGATTCCCTTTGCAATTAAAGTAACTGACAGAAAAACAAATCACAACTCTGTGATTAGGGTTTTGGGGTCTTTAATAGGCTGCATGCTATTTATAATAGTTTCCAAGGGCATTGGGCCTTAAGCATCAGGCACATCTGGGGAGACCAACGCCTCGATTCATTCCATTATTGCCATTTCAGCCTGCGATGAGACCATCTTACATTCCGCCCCGTCAAGCACGCAAGTCTCATTTCCGTAGGGGTTAGAATCTCCATTGGAGAGAGAGGCCTAGAAAAGAACAAGCCTTTATTGCAAACACGGGAACTTGGTGCAGAAATAGGGAGACTTTATGGAAACACTAGTAGAGAATCTCTTCAATAGCACATCTGTTATCCAAGACCCATTCCAGAGCAGGTTAAGAACGGTTACTTACCTCGTAACTGGTTTTTTTCGAGATGTGTTGCTCGTGTCCATACCCAATGTAGGTGTGCACGCTCGTCACATGCACCGGTGCCAGAAACTTTTCCCCCTTAATGGTACCCGTACCAGCCAGCTCTAGCACCCCCTGCAGCGGTGCACACATGCGCCCCCACACAGGCGCCGCCGGCTCCCCCTCCCTCTCAGTTCCTTCTTGCTGGAACTCTGACTGAAACTGGAGGCCACAACAGAATTCTCTGCCCAGATATTTGGGCAGAGAGAGGCTGCTCAGGAAATGCCATCTGCAAACGGCCCTCCTTTCAATTCATCCCCTGCTTCTCCCGTGGAGGCAGCACTCTGCCATCTATCATGCAGCTGCACATCTTAGACAACGGGCATTTAAAAGAAATTAAAAAAGACTTGCTTCCCATCCATCAACATATATAAAATGCAGCTGCTTCATACACGTCCAGCTGTTCGCTTGGATCTAATGCTAACTGGACTCAACAGCAGAACTTCCAGTGTCAGGCAAAGGCTTGAGTAAAGATTTCCTCAGTGATGGAGGAGGGTTGAGTTTGCTTTCTTTGACCAGGGAAAAGGCATCTTTCTTCAGCAGAACAGGGCTGCTTTGATGGACTTAACAGTGTTAATTACTGAGCTATTAAAAGGCCTTTCTGAGTCGTGCATTGCAGATTGTACTACATTTTCTGTTCTATCTCCTATTCCCTTTGGGACACAGTAAAAACCTATTGGACCTTTACATCTAGAAAAAAATTGATGAAAATAAGCAGCTTCTGTTTCAGTTACCGGAATGGGGAGATCTACACCGCTCCAGCTAAATGCCCTAAGCCAATTAACATCACATCTGTAGGCATTAATGGCAACGCATTTTAACTTAGATCACTGCTGACTTCGATTTGTCAGCATTGGGTTGAGAAATTGCACTTCACCATCCATGCCTGCAATTAAAAATGGAATTGAGCAGAGTCAGGACAGGAGGTGCTGGTTTCAATGGGCAGTAAAGGACGCTCAGCACCCTTCAGAACTGGGCCTTCAGCTAAGCTATAACTGAGTGCAAGAACCAGCTACTGGTATTACCGGGTTAATATTTTGACAGCACTTTGAAAATCATTTGAGTAGCACCCAGCACCTTCCTTCTACAATTTTTATTTGTGTACACACAGGTGCTTGGCTGATGCTAAAGATACCAACCCTCCCAACAAGACTTTTTACACTCTTCTAGTTGCCTTCAGGCTCTTTCAGTGAGTTGTCTCACGGAGATACTGTACTGGCTTCTGCCAGTTGCTTTGCCTTTCATGGCATCAAAGTGTGTGTAGGCTTCAGAGGTAACTTATCCCAGGTGCAGGAGTTGTGTCCGTTACCAAGCAACCTAATGGCATTTCTTCCTAACCAAAGCCTCCGCAACAGTGTGGTACATTACATCTGTCTTATTAATTCAGTTATAAATAAAACAAAAAAACATTGAGGCTGACCCATTTTAGGAGGTCGTGTAAATTGTCTGGATTCTCCACCTCAGTGTCTGTCAAACTTCGACTCCATAACCATCTCTTTGTTTGTTTGTTTGGGGTTTCTTGAGTAGAGCATTCTGTGACCAAGGCCTTCTCCATGGGGCAGAGACTTTGGCCTTGTCTATACCAGTACTTATGCCAGCAAAACTTCTGTTGCTCTGGCGTGTGAATAAAACACCCCAAGCGATGTAAGTTTTGCTGGCATAAGCGCTCGTGTAGCCACGTTATGTCAACAGGAAAGAGCTCTAAATGTGCGTCCAAATGGGGAGGAGGTGTGATGTTTGGGATTGGTCTGGCTTCAGGAATCGGGGAACCTCTAAAGTGATACGAGCTTTAAGGAGGCCCTAAACTCATTCTACTCAGATTGTTGTTCCTTCATATAATGCAATGCTGTGACACCCAAAAGAAGTCAGGGAGCCTGACTGTCCCTCTAGAATGTGGGATAGAAGCACGAAAATAGACTTCCACACATTTTAGCACTGGTGGCAGCCACCCTCGTTATTGGAGGCCACTTGAATTAATCCCCGCTCCCCCAAACATAGGTAGGTGGGGTGTCTGAAGTCAAGTACGTGGGGGTTACATAAAGGTCTGTCTGGTTATTTGCTCCGCATGGAATTTACTTGTGCAGATCTCGATTATTTGGGGCTCAGCAGTTCAGTGCAGACGCACACTCGGCCTGCGTGGCTGGAAGGATCTGATGTAGGAACAAATTATGGGGTTGGAGAAAAGAGATGCAGGATTTGTTTGCAGTGTATTTAATGAAGCCTGTGGGTTTAGACTGACATTTGGGCTATAACTGTAGCAAAGTAGCTAAGCCAATAATTTGACCTAATCCTCTTAACCCCTAAAGTTGATCAGTCTGAAACACATGGCAAAACGCACTTACAGTTCCCCCACAGAGCTGCTAACCCAGGGCCCCATCTTTCAAAGGGCTGAGCACTGTAAGTGCTCTCGTGTAGCCGCTCTAAGCCGACGGAAGAGAGCTCTCCCGTCGACGTCAGTGGCAGCTATGTCAGCGAGGGCACCTTCCCGCCGACATAAGGCTGTCCACACCAGCACTTAGGTCAGTGTAACTTACATTGCTTGGGGGGGGGTGGAATATTCACACCCAAGTGACATAAATTATACCGACATAAGTGGTAGTGTAGACACAGCCTACATCGTGGGTTTGCAAGTGACAAAAAGTCAAATATGTGACCAGGTCACTGGGAATGAATTCTAGACGCCTACTGTCGTGAGCTGAGGGATGTTTTATTAATGTAAACAAGACAGACAGTGCAGGATACAGACGAATGCAAGAAATCAGCTAGCCCCATGCCAGGTAGCAAGCAAAGTTGATGTGTTGATCAAACAGGTATGGAGGATTTTATTTTCATTCTTCCTAGGTTTATTCAGTCAGTAAAGTCTCAAAACATCCACATAGGTGGTTTACAGCGTGCATGGAAGTATATTAAGAACTCTTCCAGACACATGGAGACACTGTTGCCTAGTGGATAGAGCACAGGACCGGGGCTCAGGAGAATGGTCTCTCTCTGCAGCTTGGCCACTGGCCTGCTGGGTGACCTTGGGCAAGTTGCTTCAGCTCCCTACACGTCCATCTGTAAAAATGGGGATGATGAGATTGAGAACCTATGTGATGTGCTTTAATATCCCATTAAAAGACTGATGTAAAAGCTAAGTATTGTTAATTATTATTACAGCATGATGGAGTGCTCTCAGGAGGACATGCCTGGCTTTTAGACCCAGTGCTCAATTTCTACCAGTCGTCTTCCCCCCCCCCCCAAAAAAAAAAAAACTACCTTTGCCACAGCCTGCTGTTGTCAGTCCCTGTAAATCAGTGAGTTAATTCCAAAAGATACTCTGTCTCCCAAAGAGATTACAGGATCAGCCTAAAACACCACCTGGCAAACCTAGGGGTTGGAGCAGGATTACATACAGGTGTGTCCTCGGGGCCTTCACAAGGGGTTGTCATATGGTCACACAATGCACGTAGGAGCTGTGCAAACTTTCAGTTCACCTCCACCCTGTAATGCCTCATAAAGAGAGGATGAAATCAGTTCTGTGTCTCATGGCACCATCATGTGACTCACTCACACAAGTAGCCTCTGTTGAGAGGTCAAGTATTAGGAGAAAGTCAATGGACCATGCATGTATGGAGAGCAGGATTTGAGCCCTTTATGATCCTGAGGGCAGGGGAGTTGTGTTTTCATTTCTCTGAGGGACGGGAGGTTGCTTTCCAGTTCTCTTCCACTGAGAGTTGGCTGTGTGTCCCAATCAGTCTTTCATAAGACTAGGCCATAATTATGATTTTTCTTTTCTTATTTTTATTACTCAGAAGATTGAGCTCATTTCTAATTCTGTAAGTAAGGCTCGAAGAGTTAGCTCTGAAGAAACAGAAAAGCCTGTTTTAAAGCACAACTTTTAACAAGTGACTCTTAATAGAAGTTAGATTCTTTTGGATTTTAGTAATTTTGAGTAGAGGAAAGGTGATGGGAAAACACCCTAGCCAGAAACTCTGTTTATTCTGAGTTGATTGATGGAAACCATCCACTGACTTTTGGATGAGACAGTTTCATTTAGACATAAGAATTCACATCACTAAATAAACCAGACATGGAAACACATGGATCTCCCCGGTTATACACTGATGGATTCAGCCAAGAGTTCAAGAAAAATCATTTCTTTAGCTATTGCCAATCTAAGTCTCTCCCCCACGCTACTTAGCCAATGAAGAAAGGAAGGGCTTTGTGTAGTCCGAAATAAACAGGCTCCGGCAGGTAGGCCAGTATTGATATACAATGTTTACTGATGGGTGGCTATTCAGTGCTAATGTCTCAGTGCAGTTCCAAAGGACAGATGTCCATGTCATAAATCACCGCCTCAGTGACCACTAACTGGTATCTCTGCTAGCACAGCGTGTTGAGGAGGTAAGGATTAAACGGGCATACAGACAGAGACTTATCCTCTCATGCTTGGAGGTGCTCACTTTAAGAAAGCTTATACTGCTCATCCTATATCAGTTGTGTGGATCAAGGGCTCTGGTGATTTTGGATGTAACTATACACCAAATAACGTTATAACAAAGGTCTCAGGTTAAGGCACAGCACTAGGAGTCAGGACTCCTGGGTTCTACTCCCAGCTCTACCACAGATTAACTGCGTGCCTCTGGGCAAGAAATCACATCTGTACCTCAGTTTCTCCAGCTTAGAAATGGGGAGAATACATACCTATTTCAGACATTTTTCATTCTTTAGTCTTTATAAAGCACTTTGAGAGATATTTGGATGACAAATGGTATAGCAGAGCAAAGTAGGCTGAAACGATGTTAGGGGAAAAAGAGTAGCCAAGGCCATTTCAGTGTCTTTCTTGACCTTTAACCTGCACTCTGGTTCACTGACTACGTGGTTCATTGGAGTCAGACCCGCATACCCTGCCTATATTTATTTCCATAATCAGGACTTTTGATGAGTTATGAAGGGTCTATTAGTGGCCAGATTTTTTCCCTATTGGGCCAGAGTATAATCTATTACTCAAAGCCCGTATGTACCCAATACAGTGACTAAATCTGATGATTAGACAGTCCAAATGAGGGAGTCTGGTGTTTCACCCGCCCTTTCATTCCAGGCCACATTAATTACTGCTAGATGCTTCCACCCACCGCCCTTTCAACTGTTTTGCACAAGGAAGTGACGCTCAAGCGCCACCACCTTCCCCATCACGGAGGTGAAATTAAGTCTCATTCATGACAGCACACAATGCTTTCTGTAAGGCCATCCTTGTAGTTTATTTCTGGGAGCAGAACAGTGCACTGTAAAGCTTTTACAGTAACTGGCACAAGGCTTGCCAACCTGGCCTAATCCCCAATGACTGCTTAAAAGGATAAGTGTCCTACTAACATTTCCCTCCCTTTTAAACAAGCCAGATGCAATATGAAAGTGACACCCACTGGAACTGTTTTGGGCATCTGCCTGGTTCATTGGATCTTTGAATCTTCTGGCAGAGATGTTCATCTACGAATGCCTAAGGAATACAAAAGGATTTTATTCCCTGCTATCCCTTACAACTCCTGGATTCTACACCTGGATGTGTCACTGACTCACGAACAACTGCCAGAATGTATGCTTCCAGGGGCACTGTCTGGGCAAATTTGGCCCAAAATGTAGAGTTGGAGAACAGCAGGGGTGATAACAAAATTTAAGGGCCAGTGAAAGTGAAATCATGCTTAAATAATTTGAATGCAAATGTTATATACACGCACGCACACAGACACACAAGTAGCAAACAAGCAGCATGAAAGTATTCACGCTTTTATAAATGATCTACAAGGGGAAAGACAAGCCTGTCGGGGGGAAGCCACGGGTGATCAGAAACTAGACTGCAGACATTCTGAACCAGTTTTCATGATGGGCCACAATCTGGCTCCAAATCCCAAAGAATGCTCTGACTGGGGAAGGCGTCCCAATCTGCAAGGTGCTGAGGGGCCCCAGTGCCCTCTGACTTTGAGAACAGGAATGAAGAGTTCCCAGCACCTCAGGATCAGGCTGTAAGACCCAAATGAAAGATTGAACATAGAATAAGGATTTTAAAGCTCCAGTCACATATTCTGGCAACAGCCCTATATAGTTCCACAAGGGTGACTGCCCAGAAAAGGTGCGGGCCAGTAAATGTTTCTTGAATACCATCGCGCTCCTTGCTCAAATGGTTCCTTGGCTCCAATGTTCTATCAATTCAGTGTCCTTCACCTGGTATAGTGCTCCATACTCTAGTCAAGAGAAGGTTTCCTGCTTCTGAGCAGGCTTCCTCATTCACCCTGCCCAACCAGGAGCAGATGCTGAGGGCAGGCTGACACCATCCCAAAGGAAGTGACTCAGGAAGAGGTCAGGCTTATTCAGAGGCAGTCACGAGGCAATCTGGACAAGCATTGCCCTGCTTTGCTCAATGGCGATTCTTGTTTGGGAATGGAATGTACATTCAGGCCTCCTTTTGATTGCACGTCAACAAGCATCACTTCCTCTGGGATGGTGTCATCTCCCCCTTGGCATCTGCTCTCAGCTGGGCTGAGTGGATAAGGAAGTCTGTTTCGATGCATGACTATGGGAGGGAACCATTCCAGGTGAGGGATGCTTTATTTGGAAATGGAACTACTTGTAAAGCAGGGAGCAGGAAATCCCACTATGAGCTCTTTGACATGACAGTTTCAGTTTCAGTCTCTCAGCTGAAGCGTCATAACTTCTTATGATAATATTCTTCACTAAAGTACAACAGATTGCCCTAAGCAACCGTACAGTAAGGAGATCACCATCACAAAGCTGTGACACTGGTACCAATTGGACCTCAATGTAATACTTTCTTATTGTCTTTATATCAACCAAAGGGCTGTGCTAATTAAATTAAAAATGCCAATCAATATAATTTACCACTACTTTGAAGGGTTTTTTTTTTTTAAATCGATGTACGTTTTTGAAACATTCAAAAACTCAATCATTGGAATCTGTGTTACATTAAAGGTGTCTTGGATGGTACAAAGAAAAGAGGTTTGTTTCATGCAAGTAATATCGTTATTAGCCAGTGACTTCAGGAATTCACCAAAATGTATTTAACTGATTCAGCCCTCCACACCAGCTAGTGTAGACATACCGTAATTTGTAGCACTGATACATTTAAAGGGGCACCTGCAACTTTAATAAAACCTCTCACTTCTGTCTGGAATGTTTGGGGCAATGACCACTGGAACTGGGTGAAATTGTTCAGCTCAAATTTTTTTTCAGATGATAAACGCAGATTTGGATCAACAATCATTTTGCGTATTCAAGTCAATTTCATTGAATTGTTTTGGTCAAAAAGACCTAAAATAAAAGCAGAAAAATATCAAAACTTTTTTTTAATTCATAACAACTTTTTGTTTCAAAATTTCCTTCCATCTTATTTACAAACACTTTTTTAAAAGCTCAACATCAAAACAAAATGTTTAGTTTCAGGTTGAACAAATTATTTAATTTGATCTGAAGTGAAATTGTTTTTTATTTTTCAATTTGCCAAATTTTTTTTCCAAATTTTCATTTTAGGTTGGGCTAAAATAAGTTATTTTATCTTTCAGAATTACCAGCAAACTGAATCCCCCTCCCCCTCCACTAAACGCTAGTTATTTGCACAACTCTACTATTGACACGTTGCACTTATATATGCCTCTTGTAACAAAACTGAAAGCTCGAGAGAGATTTGTTTGTTTGAATTAAACAATCTAATTTGCCGAGATGCTAGGAAATTTGGCCCAAATGGGTGCATGATCAAGACTTAACTTTAAAAAGATATCAGCAATTTGAAATTTTACCAATATAAAAGAAACGAGTTAACTAGTTTTGGACACTAACACCTTGCCAATAATTACGAGTTTGCATTTGTATTTTCCTATTTTAGAAAATTCCCCTCCTCCACCCAGGTGGCTATGAGACCCCCCCACGGAGACACTACGGGGAAACTGTGACAGTAACTACTCTCAAAGTTATGTCAAATACACAAAGCAAACTGAAGTAATACAGACAAATATTTCCTCTCGTCGCCTTTCAGTTATAGCCTTCAGAGGGTTCCGTATAACAATAGCAAGTCATTCTAACAAAATAAGAACTTTGTTTACAATGCTATTGTAGTTGTGTTGGTGCCAGGAGAGACACACTAATTTGGTGCCTCTTTGACCAACAGAAGTTGGTCCAGTAAAAGACATTACCTCAGCCACCTTGTCTCTCTAAAGTAAGAGCTTGTCAGATTTCCATGGTAGGGTAGGACAATTTAAGATGACTCGTCCAAAGGGAACATGAACTGCAAGCTTGGTTCTCCCAACAAAAAGACAGCCCCGTTTCCTCAGTAAAGGCTAGTTATGCTACAGAATGCACTTCAGAAAGGCATTCATTAGCTACCTGCCTCTCCCAGCACAGCTTGGGAATAACTGGACAAGTTGCATCAGAGGAACATAACAAAGCAGCAGTAAAGTTAGCAATTTTTCCTACCCTTTGGTGGTGTTTACAAGGAAACTGAGGCTGGAGGCCTGTTTTCATTCAGTCCCCATTCTAGTTATCCTGCATACTTATATATGGCTCCCATTACTGTAGTATGGGCATACCAGTCAGCCAGTGGGACAGGGGCAACATGAAGCGAGATTCCTTCCCTCTGCAGAGAGAAAGAGCTATCAGAATATCTGAGGCAACAGCTATGTGACAGGAGAAGTGATCACACCTTTGAATTAGCAGGTTGAGTTAAAGACTTGGTCCCCCACAGCCTTTACAGAGATGCCATTTGTATTATTTCAAGAAGAAACTGAACAGCTCCTTCTGTCAGGAGAAGATGAGAAGGAAATAATCATTCTTATAACAGATGAACAAGGAGCAGAAGGGAAAATGATCACACACTAACATTAGAATTGCCACAGGACATAACGGTCTGTTTTACAGTATGTGATAAGCAGTAGAATTTAGAGATGAGAGACTTGTTCCATGCTACCCATTACAAAAGAGCTCAATTTTTTTTCCATAAGGTGACCACATCCAAATAGAAAGATTTTCCTGGGCAACCACCGCTCCATTCACAATGGTGCTGGCCACCATGCCTCTCATGTGTGATCACATAACATCTGTGGGGCAACTATAGCAATCGCTTGCATGGAAGCAACCAGGAAAGCATGTGTATTTCTAGCTATCTTCAGGGTGAAGAAGAGCTTTGTCCTTGCAGAAGACAGTCAACTGTGTCTATTTTTACTCTCCCTTTTCTCTTGCCTCTCATTTGTTTTGGCACCTGGAGGGAATTTGCTTCTCCTGCACTTTGGCAATGGCCAAATGGGTCAACAATGTACTACACTTTTCAATCCTGGAGTCCATCCTACACTTAGGGTCATGAGTGAAACAGGCCAGGATTTTTGTTTTTCGTCTATGCACTAGAACAGCCTGTGATTTACAGAATATGGGACCAGGACAAACGCAAAGACTTTACTACTTCTATTTTAAATAAAGTTATCACTGCAAAACTAAAGTCATTTAAAGGGCAGCAAAGAACAGCTTGCAGCATGTTTACCTGACCTGCACTCTGTGTTGATAGAGTACTTGTTCAGCATTTTTTGTTGCTGCTGTTCCTTTAACCTTCAAGAGCACCACTGTATTTCAAGGCCCTCATGCCCATCAGCCTGGGGTTATAAAACTTTCTATTCAGTCATTTGCTAATATTTGGGGTGTTTACATAGAAGATAACACTATGGAAAAAATCTTTTCCTAAGGGTCTATTATTGTTCTCCCGTGCAATCATTTAAAAGGGGGATAGATAGTCCACCGCAATCAACCTCAGGCAATTAAAGAGCTAGGGGCCTGATGGCCAGGAATGCTTGGCACCCATTTGAAGTCAGCGAGATCTGCAGGAGCTTAGTATCTTTGAAAAAAATCAGACCCTGTCTTCATGTTTTACACATAGGTAAGAAAGAAGAGGAGAAAAATTGTTAAACCAATTATCTCAGCAAATGTGTATTTGCTATGTCAGTGAACTCACAATATACAACAATTGGACGAACCGGCTAGGACTTGTTTTACCATGCCTTTGTCACACTGTGTAAATTATTCACTGCCCTTTCCCCCAAACAACCAAATACACCCACATAGGAATTGCATGAATAGATAGAAAAGACCACACAACCCTGTGGGCCAAATTAGGAGAAATTATTTAGTTTTGCTGCAAGGGAGGTGAGGAGGATGAGCTCAATGAATGATGCTATTTCACATGACTATTGCTTAAATTTAAGTTGACTTGCTATTTGAGGAAGTGATCTAATACATACATTCAACCACAGAAATATGGCTGCTTCATCATCAATATGTCCTAAAAAGAACTGAAATTAGATTTCATAAATAAAGTTATAAGCAGGGGCAGTATTCTCTCTATTCAACCTCTCAAAATATAGACAGTGAAGTCCACTTATTAGAAACTGCTTTATGAAAATGAACAGAAAGGAGATTCTTCCTCACAGCACCATGAGTCTGTATCTAGAAGCTCACACAGACATATTTTGCTTTTATATATTATACATAGATATATTTCTAACATACGCAGAAGTAGTAATTAATCTTTTATTTGCAAGTGTTTGCAGAATTGAGGTCTTAGTATAAACACTTCTATACAAACCTCATAACTTAAAAATCAATAGTGTCACAATATATTTTGAAAAGTCTTATTCTACCATATCTGTTCCAGATTTCTCTCTTTCAGCTTTATGGAGAATCTATTCTATTTTTGTTTATAATTTGGTATTTGAGATTTGACCAAGATACTGAATTTTGATTAGTATATAGCTTATTTAGTGTTATAGTAGCAAACACCTGAATTAGAAATTACCGTTATTTAAGCAGAAAAATCTTCCTAACATTATTAAATTGTGGAAAGCTATTTGACTATGTTATTCTTATTCTAACTGTTATGCCAACTGACAATTCAGTTATCTATTCCATGCGAAAATAACAGAGGTAACTGCATATACCTCCTAAAAATGTAGCACACATTTTCAGAAGGGCTTGAATTTCCCTCTACCCAAAAATATAAGAATAAAATAAATAATCATCCCACAAATCCTGTATTCTTTGCTCTTCTCTTTAAAGATCTGTATTTTAGGTTATTTCAAAGCTTCTTTATATCATATCTTAACTTACAAATAAAACTCAGGATCGACAGACATTTCTACACCTGATTTTTAAAATATACTATAAAGATATGCAACACATGGAAAAGATAAGTTTTTACATTTGCTAGAAAAACAGTCAAGTGCATTTTCACAGAAACAGGTTTACTAAAGAAAGTTAAAAATAATCCACATCACACAGATACCTAAACAAGTGGGTGTATATTTTAATATACACCTAATATTATCAGAGTCAATTACACGTGAACCTTTTTACCACATAGATTGCAAGATAATAATAGACCTGTTTTACCAAACTGAATGCCAACGGAAAGAAAAACAGGTTTGCTCCTGAATCAGGCTTCTGTAACTATGTTAAACCGGATATACTAGGACAACTAGAAAGCATACAGTCATTGCAACAAGTTGGGTTTTTTAAAAATCTTATAGGCAGAGCAAATGAGAGAAATGTAGCAAGACTGATTCACTTTTATCTGTGCAAAACAAACCATTCTGGTCTGGACTGATCTTTCGTAAGACCACTTCCTGACACCCACCCAAACACAAACACACATATACTCTACGCCCTGGCCCTAAAGGGAAAGATACTGAGATGGCAGCTGGCCTGGCCCTTGCATAACCTGGTTGAAGGTGTTCTGTGATTTAGACAGGCCACCCTTTCAGCAACGTTTCCTTGTTTCCTACAGGTAGTGTTTCTTACAGGAAGTGTAAACTGTATTGATGCAATCACAGGGGGACATTTCCACACCAGAGGTGTTTGCTTAAAGCTATTTTTTTCCTTGATCTTAAACTTAGGGAGTGTTATTTACAAAAATGACAGCGCAACAAAGGTGCCAAAGATCAAGTGCGGCAGCCAGGGGCCGCAGCAATAAAGCGCTCCGGCCTGGGAAGCAGAGATCACCCAACACCGGCGCACACACCTTGTCTCCAGCAGAGCCCAGCACAAGGCAGTGAACAGAGAGGACCTTTCATGGGCTTGCTTCCTGCCACCGCACACACCGGCCGACGGCTGGGCTCTCCAGCGCGCCCCTGCGTCCAGCCCCTGCCCCAGCACAGACCCGACTCCGCCTTCCGCGCCCCGCTTAGGGCGGCCAGCCGCGGCTACCTGCGCGACCTACACCGCGGCTTCCCCGCGCTGGAAAGGAATCAGCGCGGGGAAAGCGGATCAGAGCTCTCGTCTCGTCGCACCCCGTCCCCCCCGCAGCGGGCATGCTGCCCGGAGCCGTGCAGGGGCGGGGGATGCTCCTCGCCTCGCCACGCCGCCGCCGCACACCTGCCCCATTCCCCGGGCCTGGCAGCTCCCTCCGTCCCCCCGGCGCCGTCCCCCTCCTTGCCTGAGTCTTGTCAAACTGCTCCCGCTCCGCCTCCAGGCTGTGCCCGGTCCTGCGGCTCAGCACCCGGGCGGGCACGTTCTTGATGGTGTTCATGCTGCAGCAGGGGCGGGGGGGGAGCCGCTGGGCGGCCGGGAAAAGAGGCGGCTCGCTCCGCTTCGGGCTGCGGCGCGGAACGTTCTGCTGGGTCCAGCAGCGGCGGCGACAGGGGACACAGCCTCGCCACTGCTCGCATCCCTCCCGGCGAGCGAGAGACTAGAGCTCGGCCAGGGAGCGCAAGGGCGCCGCCAGCAGGCGGGCCAGTGCTGGGCTGGGGCCAGCAGCAGCCACTCACCGGCGGGAGAATCCTCCCCGCCCAGCGCCCCAGCAGCCACTCACAGCCGGCAGCTGCTACCATCCCTCCCTCGCTCCGCCCAGGCAACGTCCCGCCTCTCCTTTGCCCAGGCAGCAGCTCCCCAGCAAAGGACTCACACAGGCCCGCTCCTCTTCTCCCCGCACCCACTGCAGCCCCTGAGGCCCAGCCTCAATCTGGAATTACCCACGGGGTCTGAAATGAAGCATCCCTCTTTGCCCAACACAAAGTGGACGTTCCTGAAATGAGACCAAAGGAGAAAGGCTGAGGACGATCAGGAACCTGAGTTTTGGGTGCCGGCCTTACCTATTCACACGCTAGGATTGTTTGTATTTAATTGCGCCTCCTTTTCCCAAGCCGGGTAATACAGAGTTTGTAACACTTCTGATTTCCTTGGAGTGAATTATGCAATGAGGCCTAAATCCTGATCTAATTTAAATCAACGACAAAACTCCTTGACTTCCATAGAAGCAAGATTTGGGTCAGGAAGCAGGTTTCTAAAAACGTAGCACTTCCACCTTCTGTTGCATTCACTCATGTATGTTTTCATAACTATTTGACCATAAGCATTAATATTTCCACCCTGCCATAGTACATCCTGTTTATAGCAAAGCCAGTTTTGTCTCCCTTTGTGTAACTCAAAAATAGTCAAAGTGATTTTATAAATACAATCGAATCCTCTTACTTGGAGCATGCTGAGGGACAGCTTACCACACTGAGTACACTAAGAGATCATTTTAAGACTACAGGCTTTGATAAAATGCTGTAATGACTAAAAGTATATGCGACTCATTTCAACTTTGACACTTGTGAACAAAGTTACCTGTTAATGAGAACAGTACCTGAATCAATGCTGAACAGTTAACTGCAAATGCAGACAAGGACAAACAATGGTCATGATACTGTCTAGTAAGATGTGGGTCACGTCGAAAAAGCTCAAGACGCCACTGCTGTTTGATTTCAAATTTTCTGCTACTTTTGTGCTTACACCTTTTTTTAGATCAGCGGCCCCCAAACTTTTACCCTGCACGCCCCCCCTTTAATCCTGTTTATGACCCGTGTCACTTCCTTCCTTCCTTCCTTCCTCCCCCTGAACTAGGCCACAACCAGGCCTGGGCGCTGTTGCTGGACTTCCCTCCTCTCAGCCCCCTGCAACGTTAAGTTATTACATTTATAGATAGAAAAAAGGATCATTCCAATTCAAATACCATGTTTTCTCATAAGAGTAGTACCAAAACTAAATGCATACAGAAAAAAAAAACTTTGAAACCATGAGCTGTTATGATTGTTCAAGAATATTATAGTTATGTATTGTAAGACATTTGAATATAGACATCTAAATATCAGCTTTCTTTAGTAGTTGAAATGCTTTACCTTCAGCAGCATTTGCCCTAATTAGCAAGGTTGCAGTTTATCTGTTAAGGGAAAGGAAAATGTCTGAGAAAATTATGTTAATTTTTCTATCTGTACTGTGTAATTGTTCTCTCTCCCTAGTTTTTCTATTTGGTGAAGCTTTCTTGAATCAAGGGGTGGGTTTTTTTGTTTTGTTTTAAATTAAGCTTGTTTCTCTATACAAACTACACTAATGGAAAATGTACAAATTAATTTAAAAAGCTACAGAACCTCATTGTTATCTTCTTCTGTTTCTCAGACCTCTAATAGAAAGGCCAAGTAGCTGGGAACACCTACACCATAACTGAAAGCAGTTAAATAAAAGTCTAATTCCCTTAAATAATAGTACATTATATTAATACAATAGAGAAGGCAGATTCTATTTGTAATGTTTCCAAAAATAAGTTCCCATTCTGCCTAGTTGATTTAGTATGAATCTCCATAGAAAGCCTCAGAGTATGGTATATTTTGCAAGTCTGTTAATGTATGGATAAATTCACTCTAGTATTCCACCTCTCTCTCAGTTAGAGTCGCAATCTTCCAAATCATCTCATGTCTAGAGAAAACAACATTCTGAACAAGATATAGTGGTGTGTGAAAGTGTGCCAGACATGAATTCAAACTTAAATACAGCAGCACTAATAAAGCATGCATAATACGACCAGGATACTAAACTCTTAGGGCTTGCCTACACAGTTTTTGCACCACTTTCAGTCAATTTTATGTACTGATTTAATTTAAAAAAAAAAAATCAGTACAACCCTCTGGTATGAACACATTTACAAGTTTCAAAGGGTTTATATTAGTTAGCCTGTGTTGGTTAGATATGAATACTTTTAAACTGATATCTGCGCATCCACAGTAACAGTGCATTGATTTGATTTAAATAGGTTTTTTTTTTTAAATGTACCTATTTAGTTAAATTGGTGCACAGAGTGAGGCTAGACAAGGCCTTACTGCTAGCATCATGATCTTATCATGCATGCTTTTTGGTCTGCTGTGCTCTACTATAGCGACACTTAACAGTAGCCCTTGAGAATATTAACTGCAGCATTCATTAGCAGCTCATTGTCTTCTTTCAAATGGTTTGGATAGGTAGGGGGAATTTGAGTCTCAGCTGCATTAAAAATTACTTTAGAAGTTTTAAATTAGTCCTTGTGCGAATCTCAGAGCAAGGATCTCTCCCTCCTGCCAATGCCATAGACTGAGCCAGAGTGTGTGCATGATAGGACAAGAATTGGTTAAATGTCATAAAACAAAGATGCAAGGAAGGGATTAAGAAGTGAAAACATATTTATTAGCTTGTGTGACCTTTTTATGTTAAAAATATTTTCAAGTGCAATAATGGATAATTTCTACTTTTCTGATAGGTCACAGATACACAAGGCATAGTTAAAATATTTAAATGACTGTACATTTTAAATCCATGACTATTGTCTTATACTGCTAAAAACATCCATATCAACTCATGATCTTACAATAAGCTTTTGTTAGAATAAATAGCCCATGACCTGGGAGAGTTATTTGTCCATTTTGTGTCTGAAGGGTCTTGTAAATTTCAGCAATCTAGGAGGTAAGTCCTAGTTACCGCACTAATTAGCAACTTCCTATAAACATTATTCATATTTTTTTACATGGCAAAATGTCCAAAACTAAAACAATGCACTAATAGGAATGAACACTTTGTTATCATACACTGTAAGTACCAAATATTTATGCACAACAATGGAAGTAGTAAGAAAAATAGTTCTATATTTTAAAAAGTCACCTTTATGGAGTAAACAATTACACATTTTATATATTCTTAGTTTTAAAAAAACCTGGCATTTAGCCTGAGTACTGGTCTATTAAAAAAAAGCAGTCATTTTTTCATATTAGCATTATTCTAAATTGTGATTCACAAATATATAATACATTCCAGCATATTGTCACATTTTTTTGGCGCTTTCAAAATTTTCAAACATTCATGAGAAGCATGGCCAAATGTTTAAAAACTGTCCATTGTAACTTATGTGGTAATGATCTTCAGTTCTCAAAATATATTTTCATTAATAAGGACGTCGTCTTCGTGCCTTCCAGATAGTAAGGAGGTCATCTGTGTTTCTTCCAGATAATATGCAAGGAATATGGCTAAAGGGGGTGATGGGACTCATTTAAAAACATATTGAAAAGTTAATCATCATCAAAATAATAGTTGTAAAAACAAACTACAGCTCTGGATATTTTTTTCATGGCATAAGAAAAGGAAATACCAGTAAAGACATGAGATGTCAAGAGGAAAAAATGTTATTTCATAGAGGAAAGTGCATATGACTAGTCTCCCTTTGGGACATCACTGGAGTGTTGCTAGATAAATTCTTTTCATTTCTCTGTAAACACCTAGCAGGTCTGCAATTCTCACATTGCACAAGGACTACTCCTTTTTATCCTATGATATCCTGAGAATCAGGATTTACAAGCAGTGGTGCATGCCATAGCTACCAAGAGCTTAACATATCATTTTTCTCATCGCTTTCACCTTTTTTAGGGCTTTCAGACTCCCTTATTAAGGATTTGCAGATTGTGGACAGGTTTCCTTTCTTTAATCTATCTTGCTTCAACCAAGAGAGAACTACTCACATGCTTAAAGTTAAACAGTGTTTAGTGCTTTATTGGATCAGGATTCTCAGCATTTTGTAATGCAATGCCCCTTGTGCAGATCACATCTGTGCTCAGAGCCTGACTGGTTTTCAGATGCAAGTCAGGAGGTTGGTTTTGATATATAAAGCCCATAGTGGCTTGGCTTTATACGTCTTTGGCGGGCTTTTTTTAATCCAACATTTTTCCTTTGTTACTAACTCTGATTCATATCCCAGGCTGCTGCTGGCATTCAACCATGTCATCTCACCTGCTCAGAATAGGTCTAGACAACATGGTGCTTAAAATGCCAGCTGCAAGTGCCTTGGCTACACTAGTACTCCAACTGGCAGTGCTGGACTGGTGGTAGCAACAGTCGGAATTTTTTGACCAAAAAAAAAAACCCACACTACCACAGATGACACTTTAGAGGCAGCCTTTCTTCCCTGATGCTTGAAGATAGCTCCATATGACTCTCTAGATTTTCAGTTCTGGGGCTAAGGATAGAGCGCATTCTCATTAAAGGGTCCTTGACTCCAGAATTCTTTCCCCACTTCTTTGGTCCAGTAATGCCCCAGACCTTTGTCCTATAATCTGTTTCACATGGGAAGAACTGTTGCGTCCTCCCAGAGATCAACTAATTTCAGTGGGGCTGTGTGGCACAGACCACCACCCACATGGAAATAATTGCACGATCAAGCCTCGAGTTGCAAGACCTAACTGCCCAGGCTTTTTCTGAGGGGAAGTCTGTGGAGTTACTGGCTGCATTAGGTAACATTGGTTTGCTGCTATATGTCTCGTGTACACTAGAATCGTGGCATTACAAACACTGCAGGAATGGAGGTTGTTTGTAACTCAAATGTTTGTAACTTTGAACAAATCATTTTGGTTCTTCTTTCAAAAGGCTACAACTGAACATTGACTTAACACAGCTTTGAAACTTTACTATCAAAAAGAAAAATGCTGCTTTCCCTTTATTTATTTAGTAGTTTACGTTTAACACAGTACAATATTGTACTTGCTTTTTTTTGTCTCTGTGTTGCCTCATTGCGTACTTCCAGTTCCAAATGAGGTGTGTGATTGGTCAGTTCATAACTCTGAGATTCTACTTTATATGGGTTTTATTGTAAATGCACTTAGTGCTTTGTACTAGACTTATCTTAAATGGAAAAATACATATTATTGTATTTCTAAACATTACAAAATTAAAAAAAAAAAAAAAAAAAAAGACAGAAAAAACAGAAACTTACCCAAGATCATAAAGAAAACAATGAAAGTTTTGTCTCACTTTCTTCCATGGCTGGCAGTTGCACTTTGCAAAGAGCTTCTGTAAGTTCTGTTGTCTATAATATAAAGTAAATAGACTCTAAATACAGACGTAAGAAAAGACCTTTATAATGGATCATAAAAATTAATGCAGTGGCAGAGTTCAAAATCGGAAAAAAGTAACTGTATGCTCTCCAACCCAACCTCATTCTTTTCCACCTTTTTCCTCTCACCTGAAAAGTAGGGATATGGCATATGCATTTGTCTGCCCTAATTGAGCACTCTAATGCTAAGATAGCACCTAATAATATCATGTTATTTTTTAGAGAATCTTTCATACAAAAACAAATTATAGCAGGACAGTGAAATTAAGAGGTACAGGGTTAGGGAGAAAAGTATTTTCAGATGAGATTTAAAATGTGATGAAGAGTAGGTGAGGCAAAGAGGTACAGAAAGAATTTCATTTATACCTAGAATAATAAAATAGTTTTAATTATTTTCTGCTATCAGCAAAAGCAGACCATTATAGATTAGTTATAATGATTTGAGACTAAGAGAGAAGATAACCCAACTGAGATGCCAAAGACTTATGCTGGTCTAGAGTCTCCCTTTAAATTAAAATCAAGCCTTAAATGGTATAAAACCCAACTCAGTTTTAATGCAGATTAGTTGATCAGTATAGATTAGGAAAAAACCTGTTAAACGTAGTTTTTAAAAACTATTTGGAGACTAGATCAGAGTTTTAATCTTCAGACTCTGAAGACAGCTCATACTGCAAGTTTAATAGGTCAGTATTCTGTGGATAATATCTTCCAAATAGGGCACGCTGATAAAATATACTTCTGCAATAACCACATACAGATTATTTTCATGCACTTCCATTAAGACTTAATACATTATCTTTCATCTTGCAATGAAAAAAATTAAGAAGTTAAACTGTTAAAAATGAGTCTATGCTAAATCTGATTTATGCTTACACAAGAACAGATCATATATAGCACACATTCATCTCTGATACCACCTTCCTCCCCACAAATGGTAACTAATTCTGATCTTAACTCATCCTTATGTTCTGCATTATCTGCCATTCTGTCACAGCTTGCTCCAAAACAAATTCTTCCTTCCCTGTGTTCAGGGACACAAGCCAAATTCTGTCCTGATCATATGAAGACAGAGGGGTGCAAGACGGAGCAAAATTTGGCTAAGACACTTTATCATAAAATATGCAATCATTTTCCCATCAGCCAAGTGTTATGAGTGCATTGTCTATAACATCATAGTATAACTCAAACAAAAAGAAAAGAACGTTCACAGTAACTGTTCCCAACATTCTAAATCTAGCCATATGAAAGTAATAAATACCGTATTAACACTGGTGCTGTTGGAACTGCAACAAGGGCTAACATGGAGAAGGGTGTTAAGCTCCAGATCAGCAACCATCTGTCGAGACTCAGCCAGCAAACGCTGGAGCTTACTCGTAGGTGAACAGGAGTCCTAGAAGAACCAGAAATGGAACCAAGTTATGAAATGATCATTTTAAAATCATGTTCACTGATTGCAAATGTGAAGAATTACCACTTGGCATTTAAAAAAAACAAAAACAGAAAACTTTAATTTTGAAATACATTATACAACACCATTCCAAATTTAATGTATTGAAAGGTCTGTGCAGGATAACAGGTTTCATACAAGCTATGCATATATATACCATTATTTCCTACAAGCTTTAATAAAGCAACTTGTTCTGGCAGCTGCTGAAAGGAGAGACAGCTGGTGGTAACTGAAAATATGATCCTCCCCCAAGAAGCATATCTCCAGGTTTAGACAGGCATGCTTAATTCTTAGTCCTAAATCCTAATCCTAGGCCTATTAGGTCTTCAGAGTTAGCCTAAACGACACCTCACAAGATGTTGTGCTGGGTTATTGCTCACTTTCTCACATAACAGACCCGAATTATACTGAAACAGAATGGTGGGTTGATGCCTAATATGTAAAGAATGGGAATTTAGGGATATACCCTATCAGAGAGGGACTAGACAACAACTCGCACCTGCTCCTATAGTTTTAATAACTGATTTGAAGTCTCCCACAGTGGGTGCTGAACTAAACTCCTGCTCCTAGTAATTGCAATCCTGTATCAGATGGACAGAGAACAAAACCCATGCATGGAGCAAACAGAAATCTACCCAACATCACCTGCAATCTATTAAAAAAAAAAATCCATCCTGCACAACCCAAAAAGCAAACAGACTGGCAACACTTGGAATCAACACAGTGCAAAAGCAGGTTATAACCACACAACAGCAATATTATAATGACTAAAGAGAATATAAAGAGAGAGACAGGAAGGAGGGAAGAAGTTTCCTGTCAGCAGCAGAACAAAGAGACAACCTTTGCCCATCAACCTCTAATAGCAGCATCCAGTCAATCTCAGATGCCAAGATTTACAAGAATTAACTAATGATGACTAGTGCTTTGCAAGCATGCTTGCAATTACCTGGTCTCTGATGCAAAGGGGAGACCCCTCTGGCTCTGCCCCCTATGCTGACACCATCAATAAGGCCAGAATCATTTGCCCTGCAGCATTTGCAACCTAAATACTGCAACATCTTGCTAACTCATAATAGGAACCTGGAAGTTAAATTAATTTAACTATTATTTTAACTGACTAAGCAGTAAAACATTTTTTTAAAAAGGCACAGACACGACAAGCAAATGAGACTTTTAAAGTTATTTCAGCTTTAATAATATATAACAGTGTAAGAAAAAACAATTTTTTTAAAACATGATTTGTGACTTGATAGTGCCCTTTAAAACTTTTTTTAAAAGTCTAATTTACTTTTAGGTAAAAAAAAAATAACTTAGAGAATAAAAAACAGACACTTTTGTGAAAGTAAATGAACTCTTATTTTAGCCATCCTAAAACTAATGTACCACATTATGAAGCTAAATACTGACATAGTTGATAGTAGGACTGGTGCACCTATTTGCTGGCTGAATCATTGATAAGTTACTGATCTCTGAAGGGAGGTCTGCATCGAAGAATCTCTCACATTTCTGGGGCCCATCTCTCTTCTGTGTGGATGTCAAACAACAGGGAGAGTCCAAGTAAAAGGAATTCAGATCCACATGTTCTTCACTGTCAATAAAATTAAGATATTTCCTGAAACAATATCACCAGTAAACTCTAAGAAAAGTTATAATGCAATATAAATATACTTAGGCCTTGATCCAGCAAAGCAGTCAAGTACATGCATAGCTAAGTCAATGACATTACTCTTTTACTTAAAGTTATTCACATGCTTAAGTGCTTTGATGGATCCAGCCTTATTTTCTGTGTATAATAATGGAACACTGTAATACTTCCATGAAGAAGCAGATATGCTAACATATGCTTAGCATATGTTTAACTTAAATGATAGTACAAAAAATATCAAGGTTCCTCTCAAAAATATCTAAAGGAAGATGGCACCCCATGCTTTCATTTTCTACCTCTACATATCCCCTTCTTGAAAACCACCTTTAAACCAAGTCTAAAAATGTAGCTTTAAATATTAAAGTGAAAATTTTAGGAGTTTAAAGTTATTTTCCCACTTTGGACATTACTGGTCAGCTTCCTCTGACCCTTGACTACAGTGGGGTATTTTGGTGGTAGTGGATGGAGGACACAGAACTGAAATACAATTTGTCAGAAATTGTAACTACAACTAAAACTAGATTGCCTGGACAGGGTTTCAGAGTGTGGAGCTAAAGGTGTATTGTTTCAGATGTGTCAGAAGGTAAACATCAGGCAGTGTAGGATCAGACCTGACCTTTGGAGACACACCCAACAGCATTCAAGATCTGTGCAGCCTAGAACTTCAGATACAACATCATCTCTTTATACCTGCAGCTTTCTCCACTGAACTTTAGACCATCACTTATTAGAAAAGGTGGTATATTCAGGAGAGAAAATTCCAAAGTTGATATCACTTATATTTTGTATGTATGTAAAAGCTTTTTATGCCAAAAGGACCGTAATCCCATACATAAAAAAAGATTAATTTAGGGTCCAAGTTGCTAAAGTATATTTCCTCACAACACCACATATAAAAAAAGCAATTAAATTGTAAGTTAAGGCAATAGTCACACCCAACACAATACCAGTGTCCAAGCATTGGCTCGCTATTATCATAATACTCAAACACCACAGCATCACAACCCCCTCTCTAGCACACTTGCTTTCAGTTCAACAATAGAATTTCCTACAATGTGCATATCAAGGAACTGAACGTTACCCATATTCTTTCTTTCTCTAATAAAAATCAATTTTACTTTCTACCCTTGATAAGAATATTGATCAAAGATAGGGGGAAAACTGCTTCAAGACAGTGAAACATCTTATCATAATACATCAAATGGAATCTACACCAGTCCAACTGCTCTGTAGTTTGACCAGTTAGTCACTGGATTAAAGTTTTACAAAAAAAATTAATAAAATAAAATAAAAACTTCAGCCAGTCCGAAATCTGTCTATTCACATATTCATAGCGACACAGGAAATGCACTGAACTAGCACTCCAAATAGATGTCAGACACACTGAACCAGGATAATTGCTAGAGAGCCAACATGTTGCAAAGATTCTAAACAATAAATAAGATCATCTTCATCCTGTGGTCTACTTACACAAAATGTCTACTGTAGTCTGCAGCTTATTCACAATTGTTTACATGTGTGCGTAGGGGTTTATTAGTAGTTTCTAGCTGTGCAAGTATTTGTTTACTTCCAGCTGCTAAATGAATCAATATCACTTTAATAAAGATTTTTAAGTGTTGTGTATTATTCATATTTTAAAAAGTAAATTAAGACATGACCACCTCCCAGTACAATGTATTCCTGTTATCCTTTTCTGACACATTTCTGCCTCTGCAGGGAACTACTAAATAATAGCATGCATTTTTATATACAAACTGACATTCATTAAGCACCAACAGTGTGCTCCACACTCTACAGGGCCAATACAAACAGTCCTACCCTAAAGAGTTTACAGTCTAAGAAAGATGCTTTGGAAGACCCAAAGGAAGATGTTATTTCAGAACTGTTTTGTTTCATTTTAGTTACCTGCTTATAAAATGTTGTTGTACAGAGGGCATTTGACTGACATGTGCTAATGTTTGTGAGCCTCTTAAAAGAAGGAACTCTTTAGGAGGGATATGAATGAGAAGTTGAAGGCCTGCCACTCTTGGTTTGGGAGATCATTGGTCCAACTTTGAAGACAAGGTTGGGAAAGGGAAAAGGAAATGAACAGGCTTGAATTTGGCAGGAGTGGTTTGGTTCAAGATACAAATGAGACCCGTTCAAACCCAGCAGAACGTATATAAGCAATAGTACAGTGGGCAATCATCATTCTGATGCTCTAACTTCAGCTATTAGTACAACACAAATGAAGTCACTGTAATAGATAAAATACTCTGAGCATAGAGATCATTCCACCAATACCACATTCCACAATCTCTCTTGTGATAAAATATGGTAGTCCATCAGCTGTGTTAAGATCCCTGTTGCCAGTTATTACAAAAATGGCAATGACTCATACCAACATCAGATGGACTGACAAGGGAAGCCCCTCCTTTTGCAGACTGAATATATTACCTCCCCAATTAAGATAGCACCAAGAGACTACAGAAACCAGTCATGTCCTGCATAAGAGTGCAAACCCTGGCAAATACCCCAAACAGTAAGTTCTGAGGGGGATTGTGGTGGCAAAAGGTACCCACAACCTCCCCTCATCCAAGGAGCGAATAGATGTTGAGTGCAGATTCCAAAAGTTGACAGCACTGACTGGGGAGTAAACATGGCCAGGACAGCACTGAATCAGTACATCTTCCACCCACTGGGCTTCTGTGAAGACAAATCCTCAGGGGAGGGCAACAGTACAAGCACCACCTGCTCTCCACAGGGGCAATACCTATGCTAGATAGAGTGGCCTTCACTGGCAGGAGGTGACCTCTGTTTCTCCCTGCACTACCAGGGTTAAATCTGTTCCCAAGTGTGACTTTTGGGGGGCAGAGGCAAAGCGATTAAGTAAAGTTTATAACTCTAATTCTCAACCAGGAGTTCATTGGGATGGGATTGTAGTGGTTCCTACGAAAGGATACAGAGTTTGGTTTTTTTGGGTGGGTGGGAGAAGGTAGAAGAAAAGGGAGTAGGGGTGGGAGAGATGATTTATGGACAGGGCAAAGTAACTCTAAACCAAATTAAAAAGCTGGTTTACAAATGCAAAACTAAGCTATGTGGGAATGCTCCAGAACAGCATTCCATTCAAACGGATGCCTATTCATCAAGCTTTTGTGCCTGAAGTGAGATGAACATGTACAACTTTTGTTGTATTGTTTTAAAAAAAACAAGAAAGAAAAAGAGTCAGCACCTTAGACAAGCTCCCACATAAAGTTCATACAACTGGATGCTGGAATATACTTTCTGGGCAAGATCCTGTACTAGTGTAAATCTACTGCAGTGAATTGTGCCAGCTGATTTGCACCAGCTGAAGAGCTGGGCTTCTTCTGCATCTAGTGTGTAACTAAGTGGGAACAGGAATGAATTCTCTATAAAGCGATCCAAAGGATTAAATCCTTGTAAAATAATGCTGATAAATGAAAAAAAATAGGCAATTTGAGGAGGGAAATTGTAGGGAAGTGCTCCTCAGTGCACATGTGCTGACTAGTATGGGAAGAGCTGCTGTCATGATAGATCCATTGTAATGTCACTGCTTTGAATTTCTTTGCCTGTCATCAGCGTAACACCACATACATAAACGTTTCCTTAGAGAGCTCCTAAAGCCTGCAAAATATACCAGTATTTCTTTAAAACTTCTCAGTATGCTGAAACTGATTCTCCATCCTACTTGCCTCTGACTACATTTCAATTTTTTCTAATTTGACACAGGGATCTCAAGATCAATAATGTGTCTGACAACTAACAGATTGTTGTGGGATCAATACCATCTTAAAAAATGGGTTTTGTTTATTATTAAACCTACAAGTTATTTCATTTTCTTTCCTCAGCTAACGTGACTTAATTTGAAGCAGCATGTGTAAAAAAAAAGGCATGGACATTACATCCTTGTCCAGACACTTCTTGAATTGTCAATTGAAATCAAAAAGTGTAGTAAAAACTTCACACAGTGACAAGATTTGATGTCTGTCTTAAAAGGCACCATTTAAAAAATAATCCCTCGTCTGAAGTTTTTTACCTACTGGTGTTACCGCCAAATATTACTATAACCAAAAGTGTTATTTTAAAACAAAAATCTATTTTCTCCCCTTAATTTAATCTTTTGTGTATTTGACAGCACTTTGTGTTATTCAATTTCACAGCATCCCCTGATTGTGAGGGTCTTTCAAACAGGTGAGAGAAAACAAAAAATGTATAAAAATAGGAAAATACTTGAAACTATGTAACAGATTTTAAATGTACTAAGTTTCAAGTTGATAGTCTTCCTTTAAAACTTAATATGATTATTTTAAATCCTGTACAGGATAAATACAAGTTGCCAAGGGGTAGTGCAGTTTTCCACATAATTTTAGCTGTATCTATATATTTGGGTTTTCAAATGTAACAAATACGTAACCTTTTAAAGCTGGTACTTTTTATCCCATGTGCAGTCTTGGGACAGTTGCAGACTGCTCTGTACCACACATTTCCATCTCCTTCTATAGGTCTGAAAATCTGCATCCATTCCAGATCTGTTACCGGCTTATAACATGCAGCTTTATCTATGATAGAGCTAAAAGTACAGAAGCCAGATTCATCTATGGGAACTGTACCAGAAGACTCACTGCTTTTTCGGTCACATGAAATTCCCACCGTGTCTGTCTGATCATTACATTCAATATCAGTTCTGTCAGACTGCTTTGATCCAGGACACCAGCAATTTAATGAATCTAAATGAGCACTGAAGTTGAGCCAATGCTCATGTATAGGTAAAGATGCTCCAAAGTTTTGTTGGTCTCTGCTTAGAAATGTATCTTGTGAAGTTCGAGATGCTTCCCTGCTTTCCAAAGACCTCATTCTGTTGCTATCAGATACAGTTCTGCTGTCTGGTTCATCAGTGCTTAATGAAGCATTCTGCTTTTCCTCTTCCACAAACAAAGTCTTTTGTCCACATGATAAGTCTTTAAAAACTTTTTGAAGACGATTTAAGTGAGACAAGGTACTTTCCTCCATGTCTGAGACAGTAATTAGCTGTCTATTCTCTGCTTCCCACGTATTACAGATTTTTTTTAGACTGCATTTCTGAGCTTGTTTAGTTCCATATTCCTTAGGTATCTTCTGAGTGCCTCCATTGCTAACTCTGTCTTTTTCGTTGCTACTTTCAAGGTCTGATAATACCAAACCTATGCTACAATGGCACGATAAAAGAACTAGTTATAAATACTGCATTTAATATGAAATATATTTTGTATAAACCACACTTTGCAGGATTGTGGCTTCATCCTGTGCTAGATGTGCAATACACAGGAAGACAGCTGCACCCACACATTACCCCAATGGCACACAGGTGGGGCTGTCAATCCATGCATTGTACATTGCATGATCAGATCTTGAGCCTTTTTTTTTTTTTTTTTAATATTTTACACATATTATGCACCATAAGAATTCTACTTGAAATTGTAAATTGTCCTCTGATTTTCCAGGCTGAAAACAAAAGCCAATTCTGAATTTAAAAAAATTAAACACTATATTAATAGGCCAGTTTTATGCTCCTCCATATCTCCAGATCTCTCTTTAGCAGTTTCACAAAGGACTGAGAAAAATGGACACCAAAAGGGTACCAGTCTTTAAGGACTGAAAACATGCTGAAAAACAAGGAAAGTTTCATCTATGACATTTAATATAAATAAGAAAAAAATATTAAGGGTGAGATAAAATATAAGCTTTGTACTGTACATGTAACCACTTGTACAAACAACAGACATTAGGAATAAAAATAATTTGGTGTGAAAAAATAGTTGCTTGAATTCTACACTGTTGAGGAAATGCATGCAGCTAAAAGTACATGGCTAAGAACAGTCTAAAATATATCCACTAGACGAATATTCTTCTAAAGTGCACCCAGCTAGCTTGAATACACAGTAACCTAATCTTGACTAATATATTTTTTTTTTAAATAAAAAACAAACAAGGAAGGAAGTCCCAGAAGCCTGACAGGCACTTAATCTGAAACACTAATAGGGATGAAATTAATTAGATAAATAATATGTTGTAAGACAAAATGATTAAACTGGCAAGAGATGGGTTTTTTGTTTTTTTTAAAAGATTATTCACTATACTATGGCTTATTTTACTAGAAAATATATGACTAGTTTAAGTTTACTCTACTAATAGTTATTTGACTTTGTTTGATAAAATCTTATTTCTGACATAGCAGTAGTGATCTGTGACTAAGAACCTACGCTCTATTCTGTGACTAACATACACTACATCTCTTGACCACATAACCAAAAACTGTGTGACAACAGTATTGCATATTTATAGGTCACATCACAGGCCAGAGGTATCACAGTTTAATGTATATAAATATTGAAATACTATATATTATTTTTTAGAATACTGTGTCATACATGATTCTCTCCTTAACCAATTAACCCATTATGAAAGTCATGTCACTAAGCTTACTTTGCTTCGTGTGCCTCCGCCTTGTGTTTCTGCCGTAATTCCTGAGAACTCTCCAAGTTGAAATGAAGAAATTGCAGATCACGCTGCTGTTTTACATAGATCTACTTCCAGACAGTGATAAAACAATTAGTCAAACTCTGAAGATCAAGGAAAATTATGTCATCTCACATTAATAGATTGCTTTTCATTCCAAAATATATCCAGAGCATTTTACAAACCAACACTGATATTCAAACAATGTGTCTGATCCTGCACTTTCAATGGGAGTTTAGCGTAAATCAGAATGTAAGAGTTGGCTCTATCTAGGAATTAAAGTTATTTCTGGGTTGAAAAACAGTAACTGTTTAGCATAATAAGACATTATAGAGCAAGAAGTACAGAACACTATATTCAATTAACACTACAGGGAAATTGTATAAACAGAATAAAAGATAGAGTTGGATTATGGTCAAAATACACACAGGGACTAACAATATTCTTTCAAAAAGTGCCATGGAATCTTTAAATGACCACAAGTGGTCAGGACATTGGCTTTAACTCTCTTCTGAAAGACAGCACCTCTAGCAGCACAGTGCCCCTTAATACCAAGTGAATCTGTGTGGGATATGGACCTTATTTGTCACAGCACCAAAAATTCTGACATAAATCAGTATTTTAACCTTTAGTTACTATAATCAGCATGTAAAAAAACCCCAGGAATTTATGCTATAGGTTTCTACTCATAAGCAGAACAAGATCTTCAGGGGGTCCATGATTTAGCAATAGTGAACAAAATGATTTTATTACTTAATTGAACTATTAATTCTATTTATTTGTATATAGTTCCATACAAACATAAATGTTATTGGTGAAAAGGAATAATTGTTATTGCCTTCATGAACACAGAAAAGAAATGCAATTAGGATCATACCTGCCGCAAACTGGACAGTTCTGTGTCAGTCCGGACTTGTTTAGATTTAGCAGATTGAAGAAGCTGATCTTGTCTATTTGCTTTCTCAACTGTTTTAAAAGTGTATTAAGACAATTATTTTCCCCATAGAAATCAAAGAGAAAAACTAAATATAGCCAAGAGAAATCTCAAAGACATGCAACAGAGAATGTCATAAAAAGTAATAATTTTAAAAATAATTTAATATTACATCGGTCATTGGCTTATCTTTGTTTGTTGATTTTAAGATTCCCTTATGAAAAACAAACTCAGTAATAAATTCCAACTTTGTGTCTGTGTGGGAGGGGAAAAACATCTGTTATTATGGTTTTAAACATATGAAGGGCCTTATCAAATTCACAGCCATGAAAAACACATCATGGACCATGAAATTAGGTCACCCCCGTGAAATGTCGGTAGAGGGATGGCATGGCTGGGGACTCCTACCACGTGCTGGGCTCCTGCTTCTTGTCCCAGGTAGGCTAGGGAGTGATGGGACTTCCTCTTTCCTGCTGGGGCCTCTCCCAGGGCCGGATCAGATCCACCTCCAGGAACCTCCCCACAGCTGCAGGAAGCTCCACAGCTGCTAGCTGGAAGCCTAGTTCTGAAGGCAGTGCTGCCACCAGCAGCAGCCCGGAAGAGAGACAATATCACGACTCCTCTATAATTGCCTTTTGACCTCCCCACCCACTACCCGTTTTTGGGTTGGGACCTCTATGGTTCCAACACTGACATTTCAGATTTAAATATCTGAAACTGTGAAATTTAAGATTTTTAAAACCCTATGACCGTGAAATTGATCAAAATGGACTGAATTTGGTAGAGCCCTACGTATGATGGATCAATGCTTAGCACAGATGAGATGGGGGAAGTCAGGGGGTTAAAGAATCTGTTAGTCTTTTCAACCTCCATTATACCTTTGGAAGAATGGAAAAGCAGCAATTTGCCATTCCCTTAGTACTATTTTGCTGCAGTACAGTCACACAGTACTAGCTATGCTCAAAAGCCAAGGGCACATGTCAAGACTCACAATCACTCCTTTTTGTTATTCAATTCTTCATGCTAGGGCAGTTTAAACCAAGAGAGTTCATTAAGAGAACAGCAGCCAAAGGAACACACTCCCGCCCTGCAACATTTGCTTTCTGTTAATGGGAAAGGCTGAAGGTGCTTAGCCCCAGCCATGTTGCAGACTGTCTTTTTATTAACTCTAAGGTTTATGAGGTTTTTGTTTAATTGTTTCACCATTTTCTATGCTGTTTTGTGAGAAGGAAAAATGCCAGTCATGTTTATCTGTATTATTAAACACATTAGCTCAGAGGGTCTCAAACACTAACACAGAGACTGTCTTCTGGACCACCTATGCCCCCCCATTCACAATCCAAATAACCACCTTCCCTCCCATTCATGCTCACATAACATCCCTATGGCACCTACACAAATTGCTTTAGGTAGAAAAGCAATATTAGGAATATACTTTTAGCTTTTTTTAATGCAATTTATCAAGTGACAATAAAGGGAATGAGGCAGCACAATGTGATGAGCCAGCTATCTCTGGATCACCAGTAAGTGTTACACAGATCTGAGTGTGAAAACATCTGACCCATCAAGAGCTGGGCACTAAAGCCTTTCACTCACCATTAAGAATTAGCTCATTCTTCAAGCAGTTGTTTTCTTGTTTGAGACGTATGATTTCTTCCCGCTGCTCATTATTTTCTTTCGTCTTTTCACTAAGGTCATCTTTAAAATAAAGTAAGTGTGTTCCTGAGTGAAAAGCAAACACTCTGATTTATAATGGATTAGGTGCCAGTTATATTACTTACCTTTTAACTTATTCATTTCAAATGTTAGTTGTTTCAGTGTCAGTTTGAAATCCTTCTTTTCTTTGATGATACTGGATTCCCCCACCTTAGCTGCATGCAATGCACTTTCCAACTTTTTAAATTTAGATGTAAATTCAGTAATGTGATTGGTTGCCTCAAGTATATCTTTGTCCTACAAAAATATGAAAATAAAGCATTCTTCAATATTTTTTTCTTTTACCTTCATTTATAGGTCTTTCCATTTTGTCTGGTAGATGCTGATGCAATAACAAAAGCTTCCCCCTCTACTAAAAGTCTCATGCTGATTTGGAGAAGACTTGCTCCGAAGAATCAGAAATGGTGTTTTCAGAAGTCCACTATACTTCCTGAATATATGGGTTTCTAGTTCGTTGAAGATTTTTCAACTTTCAGTCAAGTCACCATTCAGCAATCTGATAAACAGTGATCAGTGATTATACCACATTAGATAATGGCATTGGTTTTGTTCAGATACTTTGGGCACACAGTGAGAAGATAACAGATGTTACCTTTAGCTTTAGCATTGTAATGAGTTCCTGTTCTCTAGCTTGTAACTGGCCTATTTTAGCAGACAGCTCCAACACTGAACAGTTGAGACTTTGATTTTTCTCCTAGTAAATAGAAAGGAAAAAGTATCAATTAGTGCGTAGTTACACTGCTACGAAATACACTTTTAGTAATTCAACATCAAGGGGTTCTTTCGTCTGATAAATATATGCACAACTCATTTAATGTCAAGAGAGAGGCAACATAGTTTAGAGAGTAGAAATGGGTCTTGGAAGCCAGGAGCTCCTAAATTCTATTCCTAGTTCTCCAATTTACACTGTGACTTTTGACAAGTCATATCTCCTCTCTGTGCATCAGATTACCCATCTCTAATACAAGGAGAGGTGGTTTCAGAATTTATAAGTAGCTTTGAAGATTTAAATCACTATTTAAAGAGCAACAAATTTTGGAGGGAAAAAATAGGCCTTCTTTAAAAATGAAACAATGCCATTAACAGCTCGCGTTAAAAAAAAAAAATATTAAGAACAAAAACAGCAAGGATCAGAAATTCCTAGATATTGAAACCCAAGTTTGGGAAACACTATTCCAAGGAGTTCTAGATCAAGGAAGAGAACAGAGAAGGAGGGGCTAAAACAAGAGACAGCAGAGGCAGCTCTGCATTGTTCAGCAAGTATATATCATAGGGCTAAACTTATGGATTTTCCATTCTGTAATATGCTCTAGTGGTTAGAACAGGGGATTAGGGATCAGGACTCCTGCATACTATTCCCAGCTCTTTCATATTATCACAGCCAAGTCTTTTACCCCCCTTCTGTGCCTCAGTTTATCCATCTGTAAAATGGTTATGTTACCACCTACCTACCTCACAAAGCTTTTGTGACACTTAATGTTTGTAAAAATCTTCAGATAAGAGGTGTTATAGAAAAGGCAAAATATTACTGAACTATATTGTAAAGTTTTTTAAAATTGTATTTTAGATGTCTTTTTGTTCATTTGACAATACTATTAAAATCTGCATTTTTATTGGTTACATATATTTAAACTGGTGACAAGATTTTATAATTCATGATAGTGACCTAAATTTAAAAGGACATCTTTCTAAAATTGTTCATAATAAAACTGAAGTATTGCAGTTGGTCAGTGATGCAATGACCATCATGGCTTAGTGAATGAAGTTTTGGCATCCCCTCACTGGTAAGTGGTGCTCCCCAGAAGCCAATCAAATAGAGACATCAATCACAAAACCTTATGAGAGTAATACCTTAACCTAGAGTTATTTGACCAAAAGACAAGAACAAAATAGAAGCCTAAAATCTGCAGAACATACCCACAGACTTCAGTGGAAGTTGCATGCACTCAAGGAACGAAGGGTCAGGTCATTAATCAAGACCTACCTCCAGGGCCTGACAATGAAGAGTTGTATCTGTTGCTTTTTGAGACAGCTCCTGAAGCTTTTGTTGAGTATTTTCAAGTGTTGTCCTACGATCATTCTGCTGAGATTCTAAGAGCTTTAATCTTTTTGTTACTGTTCTTATCATCTCATTTCTCTTGTGTAGTTCATCTGTGGAAAGAGATCAAGTATTATGAGCGAATAGGAGTTTTAATAATGTTTCACACACCATCTTTTAAAAAGTAGAAACACTTTAACCCAGCATTTTAAAGTAAAGACATTTTGTTCCAGTAATAGGTGCACAGTGGCATAATCCTTAAGCAGACATATTGATTTTTACCTGACATATTTCTTCCCTACTTTAATTGTACATTGAGTTCATAAAGAGTTATCAATATAAATATGTATTTTATGTAAATGCTACACAGGTTTCTGGAATACCAGGTTATATTAATTTGAAGTAAATTTACAGTTCTTTAAAACAAAAATTATAACTGTTTTCAGGTAATAGATTCTTTTAGAAGTGCAAAGGATATTGCTGGTTTTAGAGTCGCTATAACAAATCTACTTTTAATAAGCTCTAAAGAGATCCTTCCCTGCATGACATTCTAGTATTTCCATGGTAATCTAGAACACATGAAATATTCATTCTATTGTGAGATACCATTTGAACAAGGTAGAGTACACAGATTGCCCAAAGACTCATTCTGATTGGCTGGCAGTTCCTTCCTGATGATGTCACAGTTGTGCACTAATTCCTGATGTACAGAGCTGAAACCTCATAGCTGAAAATACACAAAAATCCCTACACACACACATACATACACACACTGTTCAAGGAATGTGGGGAGGAGTTAGTGAGTGAAGAGGTCAAAAACAGAGTACCCTGTGGGGCTGAGAGACCATTAGGGGTAATGGGACAGCAAGGGACTGAAGGACAAAAAGTGACAGTAACAGTTTAAGATGCACCCTAAACATACCAGGCTGACCTTTCAGCATCAGGTTGTGACTATTTCAGCCACTTTTAACTCACTTTCTAGTGTGAAAATTAAACTCCAAGATATTCAATAGATCAAAATAATTTTTTAAAATCAAGTTAAAAGTGGCTCTTAGGCTAAAGCGTATCACAGGAAGAGAAGCAAGATTTTTGTGGGACAGAAAGCGGGATGGTAAAATCCAAATAACCCAGGGAATGTTTAAAAATGAGAATGCAAAAGAGGTTCAGAAAAAGAAATATTCCATACAGCCAAGAAAAAGACACTCTGCTGCAGTTTATTGCTATATTAAAGCAACATTTGTAAGATATAATTTACACCATTATGTAATTAAATACTTTTGTTTTTCCTAAATATTGTGATAAAGTCAGGCCAGAGGGCCTCAAAAGGGCATACCAGGGCCAGTATGTAAGCCCAAGAATGCCAAAAACCCTTTTTCCTGCAAGCAGAGGAGAGATGATTGCAGGGCAATTAGAGACACCTGGACCCAATGAAGGGCTAGTCCAGGTGTACTTAAACCCTGCCTTCCCTAACAGGAAGGGGGGAAGCACAGGAGAAGGAAGTTGTCTGAAGGCTTGTAGCAGCTGGAGGGGAAGTGTCCCCCAAGCTAGGAGATAGTGCTCCTCTGCAGCCTGAGGAGCAGAGAGGGTGAAACCCTTGGCCCCAGCTGGCAAGAGGAGCCCCAGCAAGGTACCTCCCTGGGGAGATGGGGTGACTGGTGACTCCCTGGCCCACTACAAGGGGCAGAAGTGTGGGACCCACTAGGGGGAAGCTGGCTGTCTGCCACAATATTTTATGATAGCTTTCAGTAGTAAGGATTCATGGAATCAGCATGTGGTGTGAGGTGAAAAAGATTATCAAAATATCAGGTCTACTTCCTGTCAATCAATAATCAGACCATTTTAATACCCCTGAGGAAGTTGTCCTCTCTGGAAGGATATGGACAACCATATTTAAGGGGGGGGACAAAAAAAAACCCATCCTTTAAGTGTTGTAACATTGTTACACACAGGGGGCTCTGCACTGGCACAAGCATCCACCCACATGAATCTGCTGACAGGACTGTGGCATTCCACTGTGTAGCGCTTACTTTCTAGCCTGCTGCACCGTTCCGCCAGAGTCAGTATTTTCTGTCGATCATCTTCCCAGGATAGTAGCTGTCTCTGATGCACTGCAACCATATCATTGAGCTCCTTATCACGATCTTTCAGTTCTGCTATTAACAACTGTAGTTCTTTCCTCTGTTTCTGAATGGTGCTGCTCTCAAGCTCTCGGGTAGGATTCTACAGAAAGAAAACTGCTCCATCATATACAAGCAACAAGAAATTAATCACAAATCTATCTGTGTTATGTCTTTATATAATGCTGTGAGTTGGTTGCTTGTATTTTTAAAACAAACATTTAAATAAGCCATTTAAAATCACCAAAAATAAAACCAAGGAGAGCTGCAGAGCCTTTCTAAGTTTCAACAGAAAATCAAAAAGAAATTGCATTTTTGTAGCTCCATATAAATGTTAAAGCTAAATAGTAATTTACTCATAATGACCAAACTGACAAATTCCAGCATTAAAAGAACAAAGAATTGATGTGGCAATAATTACTCAAGCTAATTAATCTAAAATTAAACATCTTTTCACATCTGAAATCAGATCATCTGAAAACTATTGTTTCTAATTTGATAAACACACAAATAGTTGTCAAGTGTTAATAAAAGTTGATGTAAAGAAAGATTTGTATACTCCCCAAATATGCTGAACTATCTGATGAAGAATAAAATAACTCAAAACAATAGTTTTAACTTCTGATCCTATTTAAGGTCTGGATCCTGTAAACAGTTTTTTACACACACACACTTTTACTATTGGTAGTAAAATGTCTCCTTGAAGAAATTGTACAAGAATTATAAGTATCTGTAAGATCAGGGTCTAAATTTACAGAACTATCTGCACAGACATTCATCTTTCTGCACTGGCACCGGTTTCCAGGATTCTGCTAATGTTAAATTAAAGCATGTTACCCTTTTTCTTTTTACGATGATGTATAAAATAGAAAAGCATGGTTTATCCTGTTCTCCAGCTTACTTTGATGCATGATTTAAAGAGAAACTAATACCTGGCAGTTTTGATTGAAGCTCTCTGCACTTCAATTACTGCTTTATTGTTGAACAAACTATATGCTACTTTTTAAAGTGTTTTTGTTGTTGTTGTTTTTTACCTGGGATGAAGCTGAGAGTGGTACTGATGAATTCATAGGTTTTCTGTGATCAGGTAATTCACCACTTATTAATGAGTCTTGATAAATATTTTCTACAATTTTAAGATTCAGTCTAGAAGATGCAGATAATTTGTGTTACATGCTTGTCCACCAAGACTTATTTGTACACTGAAAGAATAAAAAAACACCATGTATTCTGGTATAAGCATACTATGCAATCATCCAGTCAAACAAAAAAAACAGACTCCTCTTGAGGGGCTGCCAATAAATTCTTTCAATTTCATATGTAACACAATGACTCTTAACTCTCTCCATTCCTAGGGACAACTCCCTGCCAGCCCCTAGAACCACTTCCCAGCCAGTTTGCCATGCCGCCATCCTCCTCTTTAAACCACACTTCTTCAAGGATGTCTATAAACCCTAGTGCCCTGTGTTAAAGAAGCCTCAACAAAATAGACATTTGGCAACAAAGCCAAAGGATGTGGGTTTTAGAAGACACCATTAAGCACATAGCTGGTATACAGTGCTTTTCATCAGTAGATCTCAAAGTGCTTAGCCCAGGAGGCCAGTATCCACAGGTCCCTTTTACAAATGGGGAAACAGAGAGGGGGAGCGACATGCTTGAGATCATCCAGCAAGGCAGCCAGGAACAGAATCCAGGTCTGTGTCCCAGCGCAGTGCTCTCACCCCTAGACCACACTGCTGCCTAGTCTAGACGCAGGCTAACCCTCAGGGCAATCACACTGCTGCTCCCTCCCGTATCCCATCTTCCCTCCCCTGCACCGCTCCGCTGGCTGCTTGGGCCCTGACTGCAGCTGGCTCCAGGCAGGCGCAGCACAGAGCCGGGGGAGCGAGGGGGGGGGGCTTTAGCCGGACCTGTTCCGGCCCCGCGGCGGGGCCTCGCAGTCAGTTACCCAGAGAGCCGCCCGCTCTGGGCCGGGCCCTGCAGCAGGGACGGGGGGGACCCGGCCCTCGCCCCATAGCCCCAACCAAACGCTGGGGCTCGGGGGAGCCGCCCCCTCACAGGAGCAGGGGGGCTATGGAGAGCTCCTGGCCCTCTTCAGGACAGGCGTTGAGGGCTCTGAGCCCCTCACTCCTTCCCCGCCTCAGAGCTCCAAGCGGGCTGAGGGGAAACGTTCGCCCCGCCTCGGGAGCTCTCGCTGCCAGCTCCCCACAGGCCGAGGGGCAGCGTTACCGGGGCGCCGCCCCTGAAGAGAGTGGACTGACCCTGAGGGCGGGGAGGCCGGGCGCCACCCCCACCCCCGGCCGCGGGGGAAGGGCTCGGCTTGGAATGCCGCGCGCGCCGCCGAGTTCAGAGGGAGCCTGCGGCTGGGGTGGGCTCGGAGCCTGCAGCCCGTTAGCCGCGGGATGGCGGGGAACTCCGCGGCTTCATCTCCTAGAGGCGCCGCCGTTCGAAGGCCGGGGATCCCCCCCCCGGGCGCGGGGATTCCCCCCCCCCGGGCTCCACCTTGCTAGACACGTGTTGGGAGCCCCGATCGCCGCCCTGCCAATAGCGCGTGCAGTGAGGGAGGGAGTGTCCTGCCCTGCCCGCCCTGCGCAGCGGCAGCAGCTCCCCGCCGCCCGCATCCTGAGGTCCCAGCTTAGCGCAGACCCCGCGGCTGGCGCGAGGAGTCAGGACCCTCCAACCCCGCTACCCGCCTTCCTCCTCGTGCCTCTAGTGACGCGGTCGGCTCGCACGGGCGCGTCGCAGCTCCCGGCTATCCTCCCTCATCAGCTGCTGCAGCACAGAACGGCTCCCGCCCCGACCGCAAACTGACACAGGGTCGAAAATGCAACGGTCCCAGCTGCCCGGCGAATCCTAGTTTTCGTCACTACCGCGGCATGAGCCAAGCCCCGCCTCCTCCCCCTCCCGCCTCCATTAGCCCCGCCTATCGGGTTGCGTCATACGGATCGTGCGCGGGAACGACCGTTTCGCGGGCAAGTTCCAGCGCTGCCCGCGCGAGCGGTTACTCCGAGGCGAGGACTGAAGAGGTTGGGCGCGATCAAGCTCCACCTCCCCAGCGCGCGCTTAGTTGGAACGCCCGACGATCCACGGCTCCGGGCGGGGTCTGGGGAAAGAGCGCTGAGGGGGCGGAGCCAGCCTCCCCAGGACCGGCTCTTCTTCCCCGCCCTATGGTAGCTGTCCACTCTTGGGGCTGGGAGGAGTCTGCGCCTGCGCCCTGCAGAGCTGGGGGCGTGCGGTCTCCCCTGGAAATAGGCCCCCCGCTGCAGGAAAATGAGATGAGTCCCAGGGTCCCAGTCGACGTCGTCTGCAGTCGCTGCAGCCCAAAGTCCAAGTTACGTGGGCTATGCCTCTGCCAGGCCTTTCTAGCTAGCCCCAGGTAGCTACCTGGCAGTAAAAAGTACTTGTTCTCCCTGAAGACAAAGTTAATGCCAAGTTAAAACAATGCCCAGGGTATGGCCCAGTCCCAACTCCCCAGGCATTGCTTGCACTGGAAATTGGGAAGTCTGAGGCACTCATTTGTATCTTTTGTCCCCTATGGAGAATTAGAACTGCTGCTGTTAGTTACTCCATTACTGCCCTTTGTGCAGCCTAGGAAGGAGATCTGAGGGTATGTATGTTTTCACTGATGGTGGCAGATTCGCCACTGTCAGCTCAATCAATCCGGCTCGCTTGAGCAGTCAGTGAAGACCCGCTCAATCCATCCAGAAGTTGACACATTAAAAGCATCCCAAGTGGCCTAGTGCTGCATCGATTCCCATCAGTGCAGTGTAGCACAGCGAGGACACCATGTAAGAGGAGTCATGAAGTCAACGGGAGTTACGCAAGCTAACTTTTCATTTGCACCAATTTAAATAACTCCGCTGAAGTTAGAGTAGTTGCACCAGTGTAAGTACATCAAACTTTGATTTCCTCTTGGATCATCTGAAAGGGGGAATGATCAAGTAAGAACATACATTTTTTACTGAATCAGATCTGAAAACTCTTTAAATTATGTTACAAAAATAAAAACAGCTGTAAAGAGACAACCTCCGTCAGTGAGGAACAATAACTTTATTTAATTAAATCTCTACCTTCATGCATGAGCATGATAGAACCCCAGTTGAACTTTGGCAAAAGTCACAACAAAAACAAACCAAGCAGCCTATACAGAATGGTGAAAATCCCATGGGTAAGGGCACCCTACAGTTACTGCAGAGTAAATGTATTTAGAAGCCTCACTTTGGTTCAGTCAACTATAACCATGTAATTAAATAAAGGCAGTCTTTCAAAATCACTTCTTCACTTCTCCAAGATCTTCAATGCTGTCATCATCCACCTAAAATAGAGAGATATTACTTTAAGTGGGAATACAGTATGTATCACTATGCCCTGCTGTGCCAGGTTCTTTGCAGAGCTAGACAGTCACTCTCTGAAGAGCTTCCCATTTAAGGCTCTCACCCTGTGATAAATTTTACATGAATGGATCCCGGTGTCCATACAGAGCCCCACTGAAACCAGTGAGGCCAGCCACAGAGTTCATTGCATAATAGGCACCTGCAAATGGTCAATATACATGGGCAGGACACACACACACACCAATAAAATTGTCTAGTTATAATTACACCAATATAACCCAAACCACTTCTGAACTATCTGAATCTTAGTCCAACTACTTAAACATTAGCTAATTTCTCATAGATAGAACAGACATAAGTCTGAGAAGGAACTTGATCAGTTGAGGGAGACATTCCACACACAAGGAACAGTGCAGAAGAAATCATGGAGAGGTTTAGGATATCTATCCATCTAGTTTCCTCTTCATCACTAATATCAAAGCACTTAGGAGTAGATATTATGTAGTTAATGTTTTTGGAAGACAGGGGGATACTTTGGTGTCATGTTCTTATGAAGAATTTGGTACAGTTGAGGAGTAGACATATCAAGGTAGACTATGGAGTCCTCCTAGTTTGGTATCTTACATTTCTACCTGCAGCCAAGGTGGAAATGAAAACAATTTTCAGAATCACAAAAGCATGGGCTACAGCCTCATGACTTGACTAGTAATTTCATGAACTAGGATGAGATAAAAATAAGTCACTTATGTATTTACCTCAGGCCACTTCTCCTGGATTACATCAATAATGTCATCTGTAAAGTCCCCCTGAATTATGATTTCATCTTCGCCTGTTACTGAGGCACCGCAGGAGAATTTCTGAGCAAAAAACCTTTGTGCTTCCTTAAGATCAATTTCTGTTTATATAGAAGAAATTGATAGAATTAAGGCATAGTCAATATCATATAGTTCTTCTCTAGGTTCAACATCCAAAGTTTAAACCTGGCTTTAATTATGGAGATATCAGTATCTACTTTCATCACAGTTAAGGCTGTGCCAAGGTTTCTTGTTAAAGCAGAACTATAAGTGTGTAACGTATTTCAGGACCATTTATTCTCTGTAGTTGGCATAATTAAAATGTCACATGAAGGGTTTTCTGTAATATTTCTTCTGATTGATCTCTACAAGTTCCCACTCTTGGGATGCACCAATGATGCAGAGCTGCATGAATGGGGCATCCCAAAAGTGGGAATGTGCAAAGTCCATCTCAAATAACTCTGGTTAGAGGTAGCCTTCATTTTTAGTAAAATGACTTTTGCAGCAGAATCAATTAAGAGTGCTCCCTTTTTAAAGCTTGATACTATTTTCCTGAAATTTGGGTTCCCTCTAACACACATATGCAATTCAAATAAACCACATACAAATGAGTAAGTTTAACTGTGACCTCAGGGAAACTAAGATATATTTCACTGACATACGTTATGTACTCTCAGTGAAAGAGTTAAAGCTTGTCATTTTTGAGGAACTGGCATTCAATATGGGAAGTAAAAGGAAGATTAGTGTGGATGCTAAGATGTTTGGATAGTAAGACATGAATGAACTCAGGCTGCTCTGTGTTACTCATGCTTTAATTGTGTATTTCATTGATTACTGATTGTATTAGTAGGAGATTCACTTGAGCAATCTTAATCTCAAGAACGTGTCTGGAAATCCATAAAAATAATTTATTTTCATAAGCTTATTCAAATATGCATTAACAAATAGCAAATTGTTTTTATTTATATGCAATGTTATTTAAAATAAAGTCAAAATACCCAATACACCAGACTGTCTGATTTAAAGGCATGTGGATATTGAGATTGACATACGCAGCATGGGAAAGTTCTATCTGTTTCTTTACTAACTTTTAAAAACAAGTCAGTAGAAATAAGGATTTTAAAGATAGTATTTCTAGCAGAAAGGGAACAAAAAAGTAAAATAATATAATGAAAAGGGAAAATATTTTAATGAAAACTGTTGACAATATCTTTTATTCTACTAAGAATTTGAAACTGGACTTTGATTGTGACCAGAAAAAGGACAAAAGATTTGGTAGTTCCTTACACCAATTAAAATAATTTATACAGCATCATAAATGTACATGGCACTTGACAAATTTACAGTCTGTGTTAGAAGACAGGTAGTGGCCATGTCAGGGCACAGAGGGAATTACTGATAGAGAAAAAAATTGCTTGGAAGTTGATTTCTGAGGCCAGGTTTGAAGAAGCAGAGACAGGAGCACAAAGAAACAGCAGGACAGAAGAGTGAAACCAAGAGCAGGAAGAGAAAGTGACTCAAAAGTTTGTTACTGATGTCTTTTCTGCTAATATGAACCAACAAAAATGTTAAGTCTTGAGTTAACATAACTCAATGGTCAAAAGTAAGTGCAGTTAGAATAATGAAGTGTTCACTTGGCAAACTCACCAAAAGTTGCAAGGCCACACACTCTTGTGACATATTTCTTCTTTGCTCTAGGAATTTTAGCTATCGTAACTTTCTGTGGTACAGTCTTCTTTTTCTGTTTTATCTGACCCCTTCCACCTTTGAAACAGGATAAAGTTAAATCATTATCTAAGTAACCATTTCATATGTTGCACTTGTGCTTCAGAAAAATAAGAACCTAAAATGCCAATTTTTTTCCACAGTAATTATGAAAAAGTTGTCGTCATCACCCTTACCTCCATTTGTAAGCCTATATTCATTCCCACACAACATTTAAAATTATAACAAACATTATATATGCTATTGCAGTGTTGCTGTAGCTATGCTGATAATATGACATATCACACAGTTGTCCTAATCATGCCATAAAGGTACAATACATGGTCAGCTAAAGCTGTAACATTTATTCATACTGATGACAATATTAACCAATAAAATCAGAATTAAGGACATTAAGTATAAGAAGCATTAAAACATTACAGATTCAGGAAACTGGACTTCAGCACTCAGTGTTAAAATAAATTTTGTATATTATATATACATACCTAGCCAATTAGCGAGTTAATTCCTGTATTAAATGCAGCATTCACAGCAAACCTCTGGTAAAGTTATCTCACTATCACAGTATTCATGCTGGATTTAGTGAACCCTGCAGTACTAATGCATGATACAAACTGTCCTGGTTTATCAGCTTTACTGAAGCCCTTTTATCTCACACAAATACATGAAGCTTTTAGACCAAGTTATCTGGGCCAGAGACTGTCAACCACTTACATCTTTGTACAGCACCCAGAATAGGGGAACACCTAGGCTGAATGGGCTCTTTGGATGTTACAGTAATATAAATGATTCATAACTGGCAACAAGAAGTTGCACTGTGGGTGAGGATGTTTATTCTACTACTCAGTCAGCTTATCTGGCTTTTTTCAGCTCCCAGATTCCCTTTGTCAAATTCTTTGGCCTTCTACACCCCAATCCTTTCTTAATACTTGACCCAACTGAGTCTTGTCACTCCAATTTCTTGCACAACTTGAAATTGTAGAAAATTAAATGCTAATATTGTAAGAGTAAGACAAGTGCAGCATAATCACATCACCTCACATATTAAATGAGCACAAGGAGTGTGTTTTGAGATTTGTGAATGAAAGGTGCTATGTAGTGCAAAGGTTTGTTTTGACTATATAAAACTGTCTGAAAAGAAACATGACTGGTTACCAAGACAATGTAGCACCAGCAGCAAGATGTAAAACTAAAAACATCTGCAGTCATGTTTGGCTTTAAACTTAAGTAGTCATTTATTAAGAGCCAAAAATAGGTTTGGCATTTTACAGGCAAATATATATTAGTAATTTCAACATTCTGATTTTTTATACAAAAATCTATTATCTTCATTGAGATTGTTTCTAATTAAAATAAATCTGTGTCTAATTTACTAGTATTGTCACTACAATGTCCTTTCTTGGCAAAATAGTTCCCTTGCATACTTTGGCTAAACAGTTGAGTGTGCAAAAGGGAATGGTGTTAGGTTAACATTTATGGGGAGGTGGAACAAACATTACCGGAGGAAACCGATGCCAGCCTTACTCCAGTTAGTGTATGTTATAATAACAAAAAAGCATTTCAGGACAAATTCATAAAATGCCAGTAGAGTAGAAACCTAAAAATACAAATATTGTCACTGAAAGAAAAACTCTCTCCTCTGAATAACTGACATAACAATGATCTGAATCACCAGGAAATACAACTGGCATCTTTTATATGCATTAGATATTGTTAGTACCTTGACTCTTTTGCCACGGTGCCTAACATTCTCAGTACTGTGCAAAATTTATCTGCACCAATTTGCACGTACAGATTTTGTTTTGTACACCTAATAAATTAGTGTTATAAAATGACCCAAAAGTTTGAGAAGTTGTGCTAAAGTACATTTCAGCTGATTGGAAAAGGATCCGAAAGTCAACTGAAAGATTCCCCAAACTGCAAATGTAAGACAGGCACCAAGTTTATGGGCTGGATTAATACCACAATCAACTATTTAGACCTTGCCTCTCTTTTGCTTTTTCTTCTCCTCCTCTTCTCCTGCTGTTCCTTGACCTTCTCCAAGCCCAGCTTCCTGTTTCGGTGAATTTTCTTATTATATAAAAACGTAAATAAAGGTTAATGAGTAGGACTCCCACACGTCTGACATATTGCATCTGCAAGGGTATTCTGAGGCTTAGAATAGGCATTATAGTAACATCTTACTATCAATGCAGTATCCCCTTTGCAGACACTTGTTACATGTACAGCATTATATCATCACATTTGTACAAATAAGATGTCAAACATTAAGAAACCTTAGCTTCAGGATACATTCACCATTCCAGAGTAGCCTCTATATAAAATAGTTTGTAGGGAAGAGGGATTAGTATCACCATTGTCATTAGTGTTCCGAATATGCGTTTCCACTCAACATTTATTTTCATCAGTAAAACTTCCTGTTTAGAATCCCAATAGATAGGATTTATTACTTTTCCATCTATAGGTAGTTTAACTTTAAATTAACTCACCAGTCCAATTAATAGCAATTTTGGATGCAATCTTAATTGAACAGATGACTGGGTGCAATAGGAAATTTCTGTGTAGCCTTTGGAGGAAGCTGCAAATGTCATGTCAGACATTATTTGAATTTAGCATATTCTCACATGTTGTTAAGATATTATTTTAATGTACCCAAAAGTGTACAAGGCCTTCACAGAAGCCATAAGACATCATAACAACTCCCTTAGGCAGTTTAGTCTAAATCTTAGACCCTGTCTACACTTACCTCTAAGATTCGGCGGCAGTCGATGGGAGTTACGCAAGCTACGCAAAAATCTTGCGTAACTCCCGTCGACTTCTCTGCTCCTCTTCTGCGCGCCGTCTTCACTGCACTGTGCTACTTGTGAAGGTGGTCTTAGTACACTGATTTCTGGATCGACTGAATGGGTCTTCATTGACCGCTCAGTCGATACAGAGAAATTGATCTGATGGCAGTGACTTTGCCACCGTTAGCGTAGCCTTAGACTTGCCATGACAGAAAATTAAGATGAATAGTAGGGTGGTAAGGAAGGTCAAAGGTTATTACAGTACAATTACATGGATCAGAGAATGGACAGAAGTAGAACGTTCAGTTTCAGAGTGTACTGCAATACAGAATTCTAACAGGACGTAGGGTTTTGTTTTTGCTTTCACATGCAACCCTCTGTCTTTAGGTCACAAGCCCTGATCAATTGGAAAAATACAGAAAAATGTACTTACCTACAGTAAGTTTTGCAAATTCATTTGGAAAATTCTTCTCTAGCCATTGTCTGCATTTAGCCACATCAGGCATGTATTCACAGTACTAGGGGGAAAGACCACATATAAATTGTTAGCTAAGAAATTACAAAATATACCACTAATACACAGTGAGAGTCTGATTAACAGGCAAATTAGCAGTAAGTAAAATGCAAGTTATTTCTTCATTTTGCTTGGAGATGTGCACTTCAGTTGATTTCATTCATTAGCTGGCAATAAAGTTTGATATCTGCATTGTGGAGTGAAATGGAGCTGGTGTGTAAACAGGACTTGTGGAGAACAGTTAGGACAGGACGTGGGGAAAAATGCAGAAGCAAGTAACGTAGGACCAGCCTAGTTAATTACTGATAGTGCTCTGCACCGCCTTATGGGGAGATGCATTCAATTCCTCAGACCAACAGGGCAAACTGTGAAGGCTGTCCATTCGCTACCCAGATGGCTGGAGGAAAGTCATCTTGCATAACTCAATGGTGTCTCCCATAGCCGATTAAAGATCAACACTGACTGGTTCCAGGGGATCGCTGCACATTCTTCTTCAGACAAATAGTGGCTGCAGCACAGAACTTTAAGGGTTGAAGTACAGCAGGCAAAGAAGGGCAGCAAGAATCCCCACAGTTGGTATATGGAGGAGCAGATTGGGGAAAGGGGGAGAATAAATCCAAATATAAAATGAACTCACCTCTGTTGGCAAGGAACAGACTGGGGAAAGAAAAGAAGGAGATTATTAAGAAATTTAATTCCCTCCCCACCTATGAATTTCATATTAAAAACAATGCTTTTGTCATTTTAAAGTTTGGTGACTTTTTCCTGCCATTATGTTGATATCTATTAACCACACTGCTCTGATAGCAACCCTGAGTTACTAAAAAGGTAAATGTTGTACCCCTCTGCTAAATTTATCGGAATTTCTATCTATTAAATCACATTCTAAGAACAAGGAAAAATACATCCTGTCTTATCAACTCTCTTATACTTTCCCCTATCCATTACATTCTGGTGGTTGCCTTTCTTTACCACTGGATCATCCTGCCTACCTACAGCCCTAGTACTGGACATGCTGAAATAAACTAAAGATGTCACTGTGAATATACAATCTATATTCTATAATTCTGCCCCTTTTTACACTAAGACAATGCATTTGTCTGTCTGAGTCTGAAGGTCCTAAATTCAAAATTCAGAAAAGGTAGATTTCAATTAATTACAGAGACCAAACCTGCCCTAGGAAGAGGGATGGACAAAGCGATTCAATGGATTTTTTGTCCCTATCAGAATATGCTCTTTTCAGGAATATACAAGCTCTGCAGTTTCTTCATATGCACTCTTATATTCATAAGTAATAACATCATGTCTGTATAATACTAATTCAAGAATTGTGAGGCTGGTTCTCTTGGAGCTACCGCAGTCAACATGTTGGTATCTCATTTACAAATTTATATAGCTTTTAATATCTGGTACTTTACATATAAAATCCTATATCTATGTTATGAGACTATAACATAAAATGATAAAAAGCCAGGAAGTTTGCAGTTGAGGTTGAGAAGTCTTCCTTAACCCAGAGAGCACAGAGTGACCACAATTTTGAATCTTCTCACTTGCTTAGCGATGATAAGAATGCCACTTTGCCATGAAGCAACCCCAATATTCCAACCCTGGCCCTCTTGAGCTGTGCCAAACTAGGAAGAGATTCTGTGAGGTACTCCAAAGTGAGTTAAAACCAAGGAGTCCAAACACATTTTGATTTGTGACCCAAGTCAAGATTTAGACATCATTTAGATTTACTTTAAATGGAAGCACCTCAACAGGGCTTTTGCCTGTCAAATCCTAAATACATTTATAATGCTACTGAACTAAATCATCATTTAAACCCAGGATCCGGAAGATGAAAGGCCAGTGAAATAGTCACCAAGCCCTTGCCATGAAAATGATGTTTATTTTATTGAGGTCAACCAGAGATTCAGTTTTCTCTTATTAGTCATTTGTTCAGACGCTATGCATTAGAATCAAAGCTCAGCATGAGAATAATCTCCATGGCCAGGGAGAAGAAAAAGGAGCGGTATCCAGAGCTTTCAGGCAAAATAAGGAGACACCACTTTTCCTTGAGGCAGAGGATATTTACCACAGGAAATTACTGGATCATATAGTTAATTTTGCTACCCTAGAGAGAAGCCAATATCCAGAAGAGGGGTAGAGCCCCTTACTACACCTAGCCAACTGGGCAGTACTTCATTAAGATTATTCCTTATTGACTCATGATCAGATTGTAGCCTGAAGCATCAGGTTTAACAAAAACAACTCTGATTATATATATATCATATTTTGAATAACTCAAAATTATTCAGTCCCTTTTTAAATCTGGCCATAGTATTTGACTCTGACCTCATGCAACAGTGGATAAAGCAGGCAGACCCAACTGTACAGAGAATTTCCTACTCTTAGTTCTAGCTTTATTACTAGTATTACAGTAATACCTAGAGGCCCCAATCAGGATCAGAGGCACTTTGTGATAAGCACTTTACTCTTTTTGTACAGAAAGGGTCTATGTTTACAGTCCAAGAGTGATGCCCAGTAATTTAACAAAGCAACTAATTATTCTTGCATAGGAAGCCATAATCCTCCAGGACAGACTTGCCAGCTGAGAAGTCCTGTCTAACCCACCACAAATGCTCTAGATATACACTATGTGAAAGTACTTTGGATACCTATGCTAGGTTAAAAGTAAAAACACAGATATCCATAGCACAAAGTATTACAGAGAGGAGACAGAAGAGGGCAAAAAGCAGATCCCTCCCCCAATTCTGCAAGCAGAAACTTATGGCTGGAAGTGGATCTCTCTCTCTACCATCACTAGCACAGAGCTATTATTATTCATACAGCACCAGGAGCATCGTAAGTGCCTCCTCAGCACTTGCCTCCACAGTAGAGGACCCGGAGGGGATAGTCTGCATCTGACCTGGCGTTGCTCCTTAGGTCTCCTTTGTAGTCAGGGACTGTGGACTCAGTTATATCTGCTGCCATCTCACAAGCCTGCAGGCCACAAGAGGAAAGAATTTGTAGTTAGGTTTTTGTTTTAAATTGTTGAAATATAGGAGGATGAAGAGTAAGTCATCTTCCCTAACATGCCCATTTTAGAGGGCTGCAGAGGCTCAGAGACTGCACCTCATGTAGCTTCGAGGATCGGGGGGCGGGAGGGAGCAACTGCAGAGAGTGGTAATAGTAAGAAAGATACCATAACTAGGAAGGGGGAAATAAGGAACCAGAAACAACAAGAAGACATGGGGAAACAGGGTCATGAGGTTGTGGGTGCAGAGGAGGAGATGAAAGGAGGGGCATAGATACACAGCACAAAACGGAGGGGTGCGGCAGTGAAACACACAGACTGTCTGGGGTGGGGTGAAGCGAGATATGGGGCGCGGGGCCATGACAATGGACACGAAGGGTGGGCGCGCTGAGGGGGCTGGAGGTACATCCGGAGATGGCGTGGTTACAGTCAGCACCAGAGGGATTGGGGTGCTTGCCGGACACGTGAAGTGTCCAGAAATAGAGGACACGTGAGGCAGGAGGCCAGCGGAAGACACGCTGAGGGCTGGGCGGGTTGATGGAAATAAGGGTCTCTTTCAGAGCGGGACAGGCCGGGGCGGGACTCAGAGGGGACGCGCTGGCAGCATGGAGGGGAGGGGGCGGGTCAGGCAGAGGCAGGGCGGGAGGGGCTGGAGGAGGGAGGGGAGGGTGTGCAGGGGGGTCAGAGGGAGGGGGTGAGGGAGGGGTGTCTGAATGGGTGGGGGGCGGACGGAGCCAGGGGAGGCGTGTCTGGAGGGGGCTGCAAGGGGAGGGTTGAGGGGTGTCTGATCGCGGGGGGGGGGAAGGGTCCCCCTGGGGAGTCCCCGCGCGCGGTCATTACCCGGCTGGCCCCTCACGCTGCAGTCTCGGGGGGAGGGGGCGGCTCCTCCTGCTGTCGCCACCGACCCCAGCACATGCAGCTTCCCGACCAGCACCGCGAGAGTTGCCAGAGCGCCGCGTTATCGCGAGAGCTCGAGGGAGGGGAGGGGAGGGGAACCGCCCAGCAACCCCCGTGTGACGTCAGGGAGGGGATGAGGTGGGAGGGGGAGGCCGAGCGCTCGCTATGGGAGGGGGTGCTGAGCCACTAGGGCCACCGTAGGGTGAACGTAGGGCGGCGCTGGGAAATTAAGCTGGTTCGGCGCCTGGAGGGGAGATCACCCGCTGTCAACACCCGAGGGAGTCAGCAGGGGGCGCGTCTCGAGTCCGTCCCCATGCGCGCGCCGCAGGGTGGCGGAATAGAGGCGCGTGTTCGCTACGCTACGGGATCGCGGCGGGGCCAGTTTCTTGCCGCTTCGAAGCAGTCGCTTATTTCGCCGCCTTGCGTTGGGCTGGGGGAACGGTCCGGAGCCGGCAGCCATGCCCCGCTTCGCCCAGCTGGTTATGGGCCCGGCGGGCAGTGGGAAGGTGAGACCGGCCGGCCCCTCCCTGCCTGGTACCCGGGGGGACAGTGGGGGTAACTGAGGAGGGGTGACGTGTGGGGGGGCACGTGGGATAGCTGTGGGGGGCAATTTGGGGACGGGGGGCCAGCTGGGGGGCAATTTGGGGACGGAGGGGCAGCTGGGGGGCATTTGGGGACGGGGGGGCAGCTGGGGCGGGGGCATTTGGGGACGGGGGGGCAGCTGGGGCGGGGGCATTTGGGGGCCCATGAGTGGTTATGGGTACAGGTAGCTGCAGCCCAGCCTAAAAGCTGCCAAGTGGAAGCTGCTACGTGCCATTCATCGGCAGATAGTTGCAATTTTAAGCGATGTAAAGTGGCGGTGACTCTTCAGAGAAAATAGTCCTTTCGAGTAACGTACAACTAACCCTTTGCATGGCGCTTTCCCAACTCCTTTCATCTGAGGACTGGAAGGTGCTGTACAGAGGAGGGATTTATCCCCACTTCACAGCCAGGGAAACTGAAGCATTACAGGGAAATAACTTTCCAACGTAGGCAGCAAGTCAGGCAGAGCTGGGAATGGCCCCTGGGAGTTCAGATTCCCAGCCCCCTGCTCTGACTACTGTTGCCTCTCGTTTCAGGTGTAACACTGTAACAACTTTTAGTTCTCTATTTAAATTGCAGAGCACTTACTGTTCCACCATGGTCCAGCATTGTGCAGCCATAAACCGTGCTGTGCAAGTTGTTAACCTAGACCCTGCAGCAGAATACTTCGATTATCCTCTCATGGCTGGTGAGTTGTGCAAGGGGTCACTCTTTCTTAATTTTCCATATTCTCAGTACTGCTGAAAACAGGTAAAGAATATCACCATTCTTACTCAGAATGACTCAGGCTTGAACACTGAGTTTTCTTACCCTTTAATAAGACACTTCCAAATTCAATTACCTAAATTTAACCTGTCTGGATACCAAAGCTGTTCTCATTTGATGGACTGCACTCTTCAAATTCTAAATCTGAGTTGTTTTTTTAAATCTAAATCATGGAGCTATACATATATATTTTAGGAATTTAGAAGCACTATTCGTAGGACCTACAAAATACTCTTCCTGAATCTGCTGCAGTATTTAACAAACCTCTTAGAAATAGCCAGTTTCACTGTTTCCCCTGTATATTCAATGAGTTTCTCTTGTTTGCTGAGGGGTTTTCACATGGCTAGAGGGGACAGAAAAAGACTTTAAAAAAATAGTAATTTGTGACTATAAAAATCACAACAATTGGCAGAAGGCTTGGGGGCAGGAGGGAACTAATATAGTACCTGAAACAAATTTAATTGGTGGTTTGTTTTGAGAATTAAATTTGTTGTAAGAACTTACCTCTGGAATGTATGTACCCAGTGTTTAAAAAGCAAACACACACAACACGTACCTATTGTTCCAGACATTCGAGAATTAATTGAAGTGGATGATGTTATGGAAGATGACTCCTTAAGGTTTGGTCCCAATGGTGGTTTAGTATTTTGCATGGAATACTTTGCCAATAATTTTGACTGGCTTGAAGATTGTCTTGGTCACGTGGAGGATGACTACATACTCTTTGATTGCCCAGGTAAACAAAGTTGTGTACTCTGTTGTCCTCATTTGTTCTTATCTGATGTGTAACTCTTAGATGTTTTTTGCTCGTAGTAATAATTTGCAGATTAAATCTTTAACTGTTGTGAAGTTCAGGGCCAAAATGTCACTTATTATTTTTGAATAAATCGGAGTGCAAGTAGAATTGTCTAAAAAGAAAAATCACACATTCTGTGTTAGATTTCATCATTTCACTATTATTAATAGCAATATTCCATGCCTATCTGTAATAATGATATTTGATTATGAACTAACATGCTGTCAGTGTCTCTGCATTAGCTTTACATTTCTGTATATTAATTACGTATGTGTCCTAGGTCAGATTGAACTCTATACTCATTTGCCAGTGATGAAACAGCTGGTAGAACAGCTGCAGCAGTGGGAATTCCGTGTCTGTGGAGTGTTTCTTGTTGATTCTCAGTTTATGGTGGAATCTTTTAAGGTATCCATTTTAAATTGATTGTAACAGCAAAGTTTATAATTTTATAGAACAACAATTAATTTGGGGAAGTGAATAACTATATTCAAAAGCAATCATGAAGTTTTTCACCTATCTGGAACTCTCCGTTGTTACATTGCCATAAACCTGAATATTCTTTATGGCCTAATGGTTAGAGAGAGGCTGAGTGGGAAGTATGAGTCAGGCATTCTGGGTCTTTTTCCTATATATCATACTGGCTTGTAGTGTAACCCTATGTCACTCAACCAACGTATCTGTAAAATGAGGAAAATTGGGACTTGAAAAATGAAGCTCCTGAAGTAAAGTCCAGGGACACACTGAAGTAGGAATCCTAGCACTCTGCCAGAAGCAGGTTGGCTTCTGACATAGCAATGCTTTTGGACATTGCTCTGCCTTCTACGTTTCATATCTGTCGCTAGTTTTGCCCCTTTAGTAAAATTTCCAATTCCTGTAAATGAGGGTGTGGGGGTGAGGTGTGTGGATGTGCATAGGGTTGGGTGGAAAAGACTGATGGAATAATTTAGAATGGAGATGTACAGAATAGAAGGGCAGGGTAAGTGAAGGTGAGGAATGGAGACACAGGGTACATCTACAGTACCAGCTAGGGATGTGTATCTGTGTTTAATTTAGTCACTTTTCTTATTTTTGTCAGTTTATCTCTGGTGTCTTGGCAGCCCTCAGTGCAATGATATCATTAGAGATTCCACAGATCAACATCATGACCAAAATGGATTTGTTGAGCAAGAAAGCGAAAAAGGAAATTGAAAAGTAAGGGTTTTTTTGTTTTGTTTTTAAATATTTATTCTGTTTTGAGACCTTAAGGCAGGATTAAGGACAAATTCAATCTAATGTTCTCCCAAAGTTGAAATTGATTCTCTAGGGATGGCTTGTGGGGAGGGGAAGCCAGATGGGGTTGTTAAATTGCTGGGACATTTTACCATGTAGCCTCTTGATAATTTACAACTAACTTTTTCAGGTGATCCACACAGACACACACGCACAGAGAAGTGTAAGATCATTCTGAATGCATTTGCTGAGAATTTTACCGATGTAGTTCAAAGCCTAAATTAGAGATCCTTCTGCTTCATTGTATTGTAATTGTTTATAGCAATGAAAATATAGTTCCTTTTCCTTATCTGCAAATACCAATATCTACATTTCTCCCAGAATGCTCTCCACAAATGTCTAAAATATTCATCTAAACCAGTGGTCCTCAAACTGTGGGGCACAGACCAGGTAAGGGGTGGGGTGTGATGGAAAAAGTTTGGGGACCAGTGGTCTAAACTATACATAGAAAATCAAACTCACTAAAAGTGTTAGTAGTAGAAACCATAATCTTATAAACCAAGATATTTATACATGTAAGAGAACTTTTTTGCAAATAGTGTTTGCAGATTTGTTCCCTTCTAAAATTAATTAATTAAAACTACAAAACCACAAGCAATGGTGGCAATGCTTTGAATGTACCAGACATTATTCAAAACCCTTGATGTTTTTCTAATGTTAACAAATACTTTTTTTTTTTTTTCTTCAGGTATTTAGATCCAGATATGTATTCTATGATTGAAGATTCTGCAAATATACTAAAAAGCAAAATGTTCAAGAAACTGACTAAAGCTATATGTGGACTGGTAAGTGGTGGTGGTTTATCTTAACTGGTGCAAATATACTTTTTGAAATTCAGTCCTTTAGTATCTGTAAACCATACAGTATCAGTGTTTATTTCTCTGTACATACTTATTTTTTATAGTATTTAGAATATTTATATATTTCTCAAAAATGGTATTTTTACATAGCAGACTAACGAGTATTGCTGGGAATCAGAGCAGTAGTTCCCAAACTTTCTTCTGCCAAGGACCCTTTGGCATCTGACTAAATGTCCTCAACTCCTTCCATTTCCAGTGCTCTGGGAACACCCCTGGCAGCATGGGAATGCCCCTGCCAACATGACCTCTGTCTCACAATGCATATGAGGTTACACTTCGTAGAGGATGCCATTTTGAGAACCAAATGGTCCTCAAGCAGCAAACGTGCCAGAACGCTGTTTTGGCACATTCCAGCCCTAGCTCTAGGGACTGACCCCACATAACACATGGTGAACCCCTAAGGGCCTGTGGACCCCACTGTGGGAACCACTGACCTAGAGAATTCTCAGACTCATGAGTGAAAATGCTGACAGATTGAGACTAGGCTTTAAAAAAACCAACCAAACAGGCTGAGTTTCAGCCCAGCATACAGTGACTACCTTATAAATTAGGAATATTGTCAAGGTAACATCTAAGTGATCCTGATGTGTAAGCAGTGTGATCTAGTGAATTGAACAGAGGACAGGCAGCCAAGAGCTCCAGAATTCTAAACCTGACTCTGTCATTGGTTTGCTATGTGGTCTTTTTATCTTGCTTTCCCCAGCAGTAAAGCAACTGATCTGTTAGCATCCCTATCTCGGAAGAGTTTGTGTGGTTTATTGTTTGTTCTTTGAAGTGTTAAGTGTTTTTATTTATTTATTTATCACATCATCTAACAGCCACACTTGTGAAAATCTTCTTCCAGATTGATGACTACAGCATGGTTCGATTTTTACCTTACGATCGCTCCGATGAGGAAAGCATAAATATCGTGCTGCAGCACATAGACTTTGCCATTCAGTATGGGGAAGATCTAGAATTTAAAGAACCAAAGGTAAAGCACTTCTGTCTTCTAACACGTTGTTGTTGTTTTTAAACTTTACAGAAACCCAACCATTACATTTGATTTCATTGTGTTTATGAGCATGTTAGTGCTATTTTGAAATATGGCCACTGACACTGCTAAGAACGATTTGTGCAGCAAAGGAGGAGCTGGCCAGCATTTTCAGCACAGAGCAGGACAGAGTTTAGTTGATGAATTAACGGAGACATTTAACCTCTGTAATGAAAATGGGTGGGTATGGACATAGTTCTGCAAGTTTGAAAAATACATCCTGTGGATTGCATTACTCACAAAACAAGGTTTAAAAATTAATAGAATCCTAGATTATAAAGCCAGAAATTACCCTTGATCTTCTAGTTTGACTTGTTGCATGACTGGCCAAAAGATTCCACCCCACCCAATAATTTCTGCATTAAGCCAGTAAGTTTTGCTTGAGCTATAGACTAATATCTAAAATATAGAATCAAATGAGACAGATGCCTTATAAACTCAGATCAAAGCCATACTTAGTTTTATTATTCTTCAGATATTCATGAATCCTAAAGAAATAAATATCCATCCCTCTTCTTCCATTTTGAAATTCAGTTCAGTACTCTTTGAACATACAGCAGAATGCTTGCAGATTCAGATTTGGATCTATAGTAACAAGGATTTGGGTGTATCTAAGAAGACTGTAGAAATCAGATTCCTTCTTAACAAGGAATGTCACCTGTTTTATGGAATGTTGTTCCTGTTGCAATAAAAATGCCATAGAATAGATGATTTGCTGTAACCATACAGGAAAATTGAACCAACATTTACTTTTTGTTTCTTTTGTGGCAGGAAAATGGAGAAGATAAACCTACTTTAGATGAATATTTTCAAGACCAAGTGGATGAATAAAGAGTGTTGTATATACCCAAAGAAGAGAGAAAATACCGATTTGTAAAATATAACTAATTAAAAAGTGTGTGTGTGTGTGTGTGTGTGTGTGTGTGTGAGAGAGAGTAAAAGTCACTCATGCATTTCCTCATTGTTCCTTTTAAGATGTAATTGTCATTCTTGTATATAAAATACTTTGGCTAAATTCCATGAAGATAATTGGATTTCTTATTTAAATGCTGGATTGCTTGAAAACTCTGGTGGTTGTAGAGAGGCACTATCAAAATACTTTTTTTCTTCCTTTATTACAAGTAGCTTATTAGCAGGGAGAAAGTGGTTTGGTTTGGGGTATTTTTTGTTTTAAATTTAGATTACTTACCATTTATGCCATTGGTTCATATTTTGTATTTCACTCAGCTTAGACAACAAAAAGTGGAGTAGTCATTTTCACTTTTGGGTTAGTGGTGTTAATTTAGAGCTCTTGGGTTTTGGTTTCCAGCACTGCAGACAAATATTTAAATGCCCCCAATAACATGTTTTTGTAAGCCTCCTGAAAATGTTGAGATTGATATATCCATCACCAAATTCATACCTGTTGTTTATAAATTGATGTCGCTCCCTTGAAGTCACACCAGGTATGAATATGGTCCATTAGATTTTTGTTAATCTGTCACCAATTACATAATTTTTATTTTGAACAACCTACTTCTTATACTTGTATAGACTGATGCAACCTAGCAGCATCCATCTATCTTCAAAGAGATGTTTTGAAATCCTCAGTCAATAGCAAATTCTCTGAAAGAGAATCTGACTTTTAAGTGTTGACTTAATACTTCAGATTTACACAACTGTTCAGAAAGGTATGAAAGCTGTTCCTTGAAGGAAATTGCTGCTATTGCTGTAGTGCCATGTACAATATTTAAATACAAAAAAAATACTTTTCCAGATATTTATATTTCACTTCTTGAATAATATCACAATGTTTAATAAATTGTATGTATAGAAAAACTGACAATTCCCTTGTATATCCTTCTAACCTGGAATTTCTAGTTGGAAGATCAGTTGGTTTTCAGGAGTTCTCTCAACATTTTAGTGTAACCTTCAGTATAATGCTTGCATGGTATGTTTTAAAGGGACACTCTTAGGTTGTTTAGATCTGACACTGTTTGGCCAAGAGTATAATGTGAAGATTACATTACTGCTTCAGAGTCATATGCCAGTGTTTCTTAACGACCAGTCCATGGACCAACACCGCTCCCTGCGATCTCCCTGACACAGTACAGGAAGCTGGGTCTGGTATCAAAAAGGTTGAGAAACACTGATATATGCTATTACTCCTGAGGGAATTCTGCACCTAAAAATTCTGGGCACAGTATTTTAAAGTTCTGCACATCTTATTTGTCAGTAAATAAATGTGGAGGCTCACAGGGCAGGGGGCAGCACAAGCCACAACCTGCACAGAGGTGGGAGATTGCCCTGCAGCCATGGAAGTGGTGAAGCTGCACCTGACACAGCGCAAGGGTCGGGCCAGCTCAGAAACACCCTAGGCTCTGCCCCACACGTACCAAGATAGCAAGTACGAGGGACAGAGTCTTGCATACAAGTTGAGCCTTGGCCCCTGATCCAGGTGTGGGGCAGGCAGGCTCAGCCTGGCTGGGAATGTGGGGGGATCAAGGTGTGGGTAGCTTGGGTGGGGGAGCTAAGTGTGAGGGGAATGGGATTCTATGGGGGGGTGAAAGTTGTTGGGGCTCAGCAAGGGGTGTCTGGGTGCAGGGGGATTGAGCTCAGCAGGGGGTCTATGGATATTGTGGGTTCAGCCAGAGGTCCAGGTGCTGGGGGAATGGGGTTTGGGGGGGTGAGGGTCTGAGTGCTGCTGGTTGAGGCTCAGTGGGGTGGGTGTCTGGGGGTGGGGGCCTCATTAGGATGGTCTAGGTGCAGGGGATGAGGCTCGGTGGGTGGAGGTGTGGGGGATGCAGTGGGGGGATTCTGGTTACGTGGTAGGTGAAACTTGGTAGGGAAGCCTGAGTATGGGGGGATCCAGATGCAGAGGGGTTGGGCAGAAGGGAAGTAGCTCCCCCTACTGTGACCCCCTCCCCCTGTGGCTGAGCAGTGCTGGGGCAGGATGCAAGGGAAGTTTCTGGGGTGGGTCTGACCCAGCCCTAGCTGCTCCTGGCAGGGGAAGAGAAAGTCCTGTCCTCCCCAGCCCAGCTGAGACTAGCAGTGGAGTCTGGCACAGCATAGGAGCCACTGGCCAGAGTGTCTCTAACCTCCTACCCCTGCAGTGATATACCTCTCCACCAGCTGCTCCGGGTCCCCCGTAATGAGGCACCCATGCTGCTGGGGTAGGGCGCATGAGGGCTCCTTTGGCTTCTTGTGAGAAGTCATTTTTCTGTGGGGAAGCAAGGGAATCTGGGGGGGCCATGAATTCTGCATACAGGCAGGGATGCAGAATTCCCCCCAGCAGTAACAATATGCACCCCACACAAAACAGTAGTGATATCTGTGTGACAAATTACACCCTTACCTCAGCTGTACTCTGCCCACTAATCTGTTGCAGCAGGGACTATTTCTAGCATTCCAAATTGCGGAGCAGCTTCAAAGAGCTGTCACTGTGTTTGTTTCATTGGTTTTAGTGAGGCCTAAAATTTCTTCCAAAGTTACACTGATTGGAGATGCAGGACATCCAACTTTTCGTACCAGAAAAGTCATGGCTTGGAGCCACTGGACTTTGAACCAATCACAGGCAGTAAGTTTAACACTATTGGAGCTAGCAAACTCTTTACAATGGACACATCTCTTCTACCTATTTGTGATACATGATGAAATATTGGACCTGAAAGTACATTGACATGATTTTAAGGTCATTTTTTTTCTCTCCCTCCAAACCCTGAACAGATGGACAACACATGGCATATATGGTGTGGGATAAAGGTTTGACACCTGTTTGGAATGACTTGCAAAACTCATTTGTGGCTCTGCCACTCATGAATAATGCAGTCACCCCAAACTCAGGTTGATAAACATTTTATATCACTCATTTGTGTGGTTTCCTGAAACAGCTCCATTTCATCACTAAAGATGGTGGTGGTCAAATGCCTGTGCTCACATGTTTGACTCTATTATAAATAAGGAAGTAAACAAAAGCAGCCACGCTCACCTCAGATAAATTAGTGAGAACTGGATGTGTGACAACTGATAAAAGACTGAGAGTGGAATCTGACCCTATTGAAGTCAGTGGGAATTGTGCTATTGACTGCTGCAGAGACAGGATTTTAAATGCTTCCAAGAGAGCATTTTAAAAACTCAGGGGAGGAAAAGTGGAGTAGTTGTTGGTTTTCTTTTAAAATACATATGCTCTCCCTTAAAGCACTATTATATTACTTCATTCAACCAGTGACCCATTACCAGAGCTCTCTCTTTATGTATTGCTATATATAATACATATATATTATGTTATTTCAATGTACTAATGGTCAAGTCAGTCTTTAGAGGCAAAACTCTCAAGGACTTCAGTGGGAGTTTTGCTTGAATAAGAGCTGCAGGATTTGGCTCTGTGTAATATGTGCCGTCAGGCAGCCTACTCCAGCTATGATTTCAAAAACGGAAAAAAATAAAATCCTCTCGTGTGCTACTTAAAGTAACTTTTCTGCAGATAAAATTTTAAACACAGTGAAGCCCATTTAAGAAAGAAAAGCATGACTAAATTAGATTAAAATTGCCAAGAGTTACATAGGATTGTTCATATTATCTACCAATAATAACTTCAGAGGGTATACTGTCCAAGCAAGAATTCAGTAGCAAATAAAGCAATTATGTATCATGTCTAATGTTCTTCTCCATAGAAAATTAATTTGTATTAAACTTTCGTAATAAAACCTTTGTTGCTTTTGTACAGAGATAAAATTTACTCAGATATATCTCTGTTTGCAGGATTTGGCCCTCAGTGTTAACTGTATGCAAGTCATACATGCCAATTCTACTCTTGGATTTAACTGATAAGCTTATCAAATATTTACTAGCTTTTTATATGAGAGCTTTATTCAAATATATTCTTTGTAGCGATGCACGTATTACAAATTTTTCATGCTGTGAAATGCTATTACAAATACTTAAAAATAAATTGGCATATGTCTTCTTTATGTAAATAATTGTTTAATGGTTCAATTTAGGGTTGTGTTTGGATCCTATCTTTTGACTATGTCTCAATATCTATTTCTGGAGTTCTAAATGGCTCTAAGGATGAGCTTTCTGTCACTTCCCTTAAGTGATAATTTGAACCTCTAGTATCACACTGTATTTATATTCATGTATGTTTCAGTTTAGGATTTTCTGCTGATCACATGTAAACACCTGACACAGTCCACATAAACAGGATTTTCTTTAATCATCAGAAACCAGATCGCTCACAGAAACCTGCAGTGATTTGTGCTGTGGTATAAAGTAGATTTATTTTTGGAACAAATGCCAGACTCAGCTGCATCATGTTAAAAGATGGACTAACAAAAAGATTTTGGCTGAAGATTGTATTTTTAATTTGCCTTTTCATTGCAATAGGATTAAAAATCCCTATTCTTGAACATAGGGATCATGTCTTGGATGTGCTCAGTTTAATACAAGTGTTAAATACCTTCTCCATTAATTCCTTGGAGAAAAATAGAGCACCTTATTATAAAGGGAAACGGTATAGAAACATATTGATGCATAGAATTTCTAACCCACTGAAATGAATGTATCCCTGGAAGTTTGAATCGATTAAATACAAATACTTTCTAATAGAGCTTTGCATTCATTAAATTCCTACCATTGGAGAATGTATATATTTAGGTACTGATAATGGTCCCTATCACCATAATATCGGAGCATCACCCAGTTATTTAAATAGAGAGAAGACAATCTGTTACCCATCCCAATCTTTAGAAGTAGCTTGATTAGTTTATATGTGGTTGTGTGCAAGAATACCTTATTAAGGAAAAGCCAAGTCAAAGAAATGGATTCCACACTGTGGATATTATAACCACATAAGCTTGAGTGTGTAGTACCAGCCGAGCATAGTTTCTAGGTTTGTTTTTTTACATCAGCAGGTATAATTTATTAATCTGTAGGGTTGTTCTCGGTTTGGTAAAATAAAGTGATACCTTTCTCTGGTTGTCCAACTGCCCTCTGCTTTGAAACAAGGAATCTATTTGTCTAAGCTGGTGGTATCAAGAGCAGGTTCGCAAGGAGAATCCAAAGGGGGACAAACCTGGCAATAGCGGGGTGAATCTGAGGAGGCAATTCCAGTGTGTCTGGGGGAGAGTGCAGCCACTTCAAATCCTTTGTGGGGTGGTATCAGTGCAGGTAGAGGAGAGAAATGCACTTCAAAAAGAAAAAAGCAAGGTAGTGGTTGGTGGCTGGTGAAGGGTTGCAGTGAGTGGTTCAGATAGGAACAAATAAAAGCAGGGAAACAAAATGTTGCTAGAAAATTGAAATGGTTTCTACAAAACCTGGTCTCAAACAATACCCTGAAGATGTGCCATTTCTTCACTGGTTTTAAGTACTAATGTCATCAAAGAACACGTTCTCTTACTCATTAAAAGAGGAAGTGCCATTGACACATCTTACCCCTCTGGGTTTCTATTAGAAACAATTAAACATTTAGACGGGATAGGCTCTGATCCTGCACTGGGATTCTAACAAGTGGGCCTTTGTGTCCACAACGGTGCCAGCTCTCATGGTGGTGGTGTTTTTCTTAAAACCCCACTCCTGCAGTCAAGTGATTATGTGAGAATCCCAACTTCAATTTTCTTTTTAAAGAAAGTTTCTAGGCACCATGATTATGAAGAAAAGCTGAACCCTCAAAGCCCAGAACACAAATAAAAAGAACACAAAATGTTATTTTTAAAAAAATCATGATTTTGTAGTCAAGCTCATGATTTTGGGGGGACTTTTTGTGTCTATGTGGGAGCTGACTGCAGGACTGGGGCCACGGGGCTCATCTATACTTTGCATTCAGCAATCTGCAACCAATGTCGCTGCACAGTACAAACCTTAGTGGAGACAAGGAGAGCTGTGCTTCCCACTGGTGGGGCTGACCTCTCTGAATGTCTCTCTCTAAAACCTTGTGGGCTCAGTTCACTCCCAGACTTGCAGGCCCCTGGCAATAACAAATCCACCTAGAGCGGCGCAAGCAGAGATCCGGGCTCTGACTCCCGTTAATTTCAGAGAAGTTACATCAGGGAAGAATTGGGTTCCCTGCATGTAGAAAGTGAGAATCTCACCAGAGCCTGTTCCATGAGCTGTGGCCAGGGCCACTGTGAACTTGAGATGGTTTTTACAGACTCCTTTTTGCTGGCAAAGCTAGGGAAGGTGCATGACAAAATTCTGATGGTGACTCCAGGGCACAGTTAAAAGTTAAAGTAAAAAAGGTGTTAAAAGTGTCTTCTGGCTGGGTGTGTGCAGGCACATACACTGGGGCCCTACCCTCAAAGGCTCAGCTGCAGGTGTCTTCTTAGTGCTCTGACTCCCCCTGCTGGCCAGCTCTTGCCCTATGCACACACAGTCACTTCCTGCTTGTAGCAGCCCTGGGTGGGACAGGAAGCAAAGCTCTGCATTGCTGGATCAAGCAGCTTCCTGCTGTCTCCTCCTGTGAAACTGACTTGTAGCCACCAAAAATGCCGGTAAGGGAAAGAGCCGCTTGCAGTTCTACAGTGCACCGGCTTCTTGTGTTTGCTTGTACTGCATCCTGCTGCCCTGTGAGAACAGGCACTGGCTCTGGGTTGCTGCTAGCTAAGGAAGGAAGGGCAGGAAGTGCTATTGGGGATGCTAGGCCTCGGAGGTTGGGCTTCTTCGCTTCTTCTCCCTTCACAATTTGCAGCCCAGCCGTGGGGTTTAAAGGAATCGGGTATATTATTAAATGTAACAACATGTCTGGGTTTCTTTCTCTGCTTAGAAATAGGAAGAAGCTAAGTGAAACTGCATCTGCTGCTGTGGGAAGTGTCACCTCTAAAAAAAATAGGGGAACTTCCTTTTATGGCAATAGTCAGCTACACTGAAAATCCCACCGCACAGAAAATATACTCTTCTCTGGTCACTGTCTCCTGCAAAGGATTTTGCTTCATGTGTGCTTCTTGATGCAGAATCACTTGGCTATGATTTTACGATTAGACGGGGTGGGCAGACCCTGATTGATTTAAGTGGGGGCTCCTTGCAGCTGAAGGGGTCTGCACTCAGAGATCTAGTTGCATGACTGGGGCCTTTACATTGCAACTTCACCCCAGTTTAGCTTGTGTGACTTTCTTTACACAGCATTCATGGGATGGAAAAACACTGTTGTCCTGCATCACTTAGCAGTATACTGAAACAGAGTATAACTATATGATCACTGCCCCCCTCACTCAAGCCTCCCTGAATCTGTCACAAAAACTTAGGGACCAGGTGAGCCTTTCCAGTGACTAAAATGCTTAAATAAATTCAGGCTATTCCCTTGTTTGATAAGCTAGGGGAATTATAAGTGAAAATTACTTTTATATTAAAATATTAAAAACCCCCACAACAAACAGAAAACCCACACCAACACTGGGGTTTTAGAGTGTCTTCAACTTATATTCTAAGTGGATGTATATTTTGGAATAAGCCTTTTTTATACAGCATTGTCTTGTATTGCAAATGTCAAGAAAAGCCTTATGCACCAAAGTAGAATATGATTCTAAAGCTGTGTCTGCACTGACATTTTTATGGAAAATGTCCACTGCTAAAGCTTCACTGGGACTGGAAATGGAGAAGGATATGAGCATTTTTACCACCAAGTCATGTAGACTTGCTCTGGGTTAGAGTAGGGTTAGACAACATGGTTATGAAATACACCCACGTTATAGCATTCACCATTATTGCTACTGTGAGACTATGCCTATGGTATGAGTTTTTTTTCCAGAATGTTACTTAGGCCTAATTAACTAGGTGAGAAAATGGCAATAGACATACTAGGTCTGGTTACTGGATCATCAGGCATGGTACTAGGTATGGTAACTGGATAAACTGTGCATCCATCATTTGGAGGAGATGTAGGGGGAGTTTGTGTAATTTTATTCTTTCACGGGAGAACTTAAATGCTTGTTTTGCTTTTATCACTCACATTCAGCCTTCCTCTTTGTTACAGGCTTATCATTCCACTTTAATGGACTCCGATACCAAATTAATTGGAAACATGGCTTTGTTACCCATTAGAAGTCAGTTCAAAGGACCAGCCCCAAGGGAAAGTAGGTTCACAACACTCTTTAAAAGCACTATTTCCATATTTGCATTGATTTATTTTGCAGTCCATTCAGAGCCAGTCTTAATGTTTCTCTGCTGCATTAGGCATCTCTGACGGATGTTTCAGATCAGTGATCCGGAGATGGTTAGAGGAGATTGTTGTATAAACACTATATAACTGAGGCTTTTGAATCTTTTTTGTGTGCCCAATTCTCGGAGTGAGGAGAAAAGGGACAGATTAGAAATAGGGGCACTTCCTTGTGATGGAGGAAAATGGCTCTGAAATGGCTGTGGATGCTGTTGCACTGGGGTGTGCTTTTTCCTGGTGTTGTGCCATTTATCTGGAACATTTATCTTCCCCAATCCAAGCCTCTGCATGCCTCTTCAGGAAGAGGAATCCTCTGATCTAATTTTTACAGTGTGTCTCTTTCAATTGCTGTTTAAAACTTACCCCTGTTGCCTTTAACCAACAGCTGTCTCCAAACTCTACTCAATCCTGTCTTGTGAAATTCTCTCCTTTCTTGAACTCTTGTACAAAATTATTTGTAGCTTTATTGCTTCTGAATTGTGGTTTTTCTTTTCACTCCATCTTGGTTTCTCCCCCTTGTGCCTCTGGGAGTTACTCTGTCCAGCTCAAAATAGTATCCTGTCTCTAGCCCTTGCTTCTGTTAAGCGTTTTTATCATCTCAGGTCTTCCTATGTCACTTGCAATCAAAGTCACCAGCCCTATAATTGTATCCACATGCATGCATGTGGAGCCTCACTGATTTTAACAGGCCTCCCAATAGGTGCAAAGGTCCGCCTGTACAGACCCAATGGCAGGATTGGGGCATTAGTGTATAAGCTCTTTGAATCTGGGACCATATTTTCATATGTGTTACACAGTGTCTAATGGAACGGAGCCATTATTGTTAATCATGTTTATCACAATAGAGTCTAGTGAGCAGCCAAGGTTGGGGCCCATAGTGCTAGACACAAACACTGAATCCACAGTCCCAAAGGGCTTGCAGTCTAAATAGACAGGACAGATGAAGGCCAGGGGAAAGGGGGATAACACGCAAGCAGGGAACAATGTGAAGTGATCAAACATTGGCCCTGATCTAGGGGCCTCTGGGTGCTACCATAAAAAATAATAATGTGGTATCTTCCTGGTCTCTCCCCAATGCTGAACACATTCCATTTGTTTTCTCTTTAATGCCTCCAGAGTGCATAAGTTTATAATCAACATGGAGACCCTGTCCTAGTTTTAATTACTTTCCCTAATTCTCAGGGTTTTTTTTTTTTTTTTTTAAATTAAGCCTAAATTCACTATTTTCAGGCTGGTTCCAGCTGTATCATGCAGCCATCAAGATTCACTGTGGTCTCTGAGTTGTGGCTTTTAGTAGGTTTTAGGATGGGGATGAGCCATTACATAGAGCCTGGTTATAATAATTGGACACTGCTTCAATATTTTTCCTCCTGTAAAGTCTTTCACAGTGTCTCATGACCACCTGGCAGCATTACAACATTTGAATTTGAAAGGGGAAAAGGTCTCAATTCAGATGGTTCTACATCTCTATTAAAGAAACCCAGAACTTGCTGAATCTAATGTGAGGTCATTTGCTCTGTGCCTTTTTAAAGACGAAAGTGAAGTTTATTTTGTTTTCTGTTGTGTTTCAGAGATTATTTTTCCAGAACTGGTCTCAAAAGGCATTTTAATGACAACAGAAGCCTCATTATTTCCCACTAATGATGAGGAAACCTATTGAGAATTACTGGATTATTGCCCATAATGGAGTGAGCAATTATGATTAAAAAAAAAAAAATCAAAGCTGCTTGATGGTAAAATGTATTTTGACAAGTGTAAAGTCTGAATTCATGAAATTCATATTACTATACGTGTCCTGCAGTACATACAAGCTGCTGTGTGCAAGTAATGAGGCTGTAGTCATATGCAATATTATCACAGCACTTATTTTTCTATTAAATCTTTGCTGGGAAGTGGCATGAGATCACCGTGGCTTTGTTTTTTGTAAGCATTATTGTTTTTGCAAATGAGTGAAATGAAAGATAGTGGTATTATTTACTGTATGTCTCAGCAAATATTGCGCTTCTGTGTCCGTCTTTAACAGCTAGTGATGTTATCTTTAAGTGCTACCTAATTTTCCCCATTTCCTACTCTTCTTGTTAGCAAAAGACACAGATATTATAGATGAAGCCATCTACTACTTCAAAGCAAATGTCTTCTTCAAGAATTATGAAATTAAGGTAAGAAATTATGATTTAAGACATTAAACCCCTGTGCACATTATAGTTACTGGAATCTGGCACCCTGTCAAAACGTACAACTACTTTACTGCAATAAGCCGTTTCTGAGAATGTGTATATTTTGTGTGTAGTACATAACGAAGGAAACCATTTTTTTCTAGTTAAAACTATGTTTAAGTAAGGTCAACGTGCATCTTTTGTGAGAGACCATTGGCTGATAATGCGATAGCTTTGTCAGCAGCTGTAAAATCTAACCATGGCGATGGCTTCTGCTTCCTTTTATTTTGCAGAATGAGGCTGACAGAACCTTGATTTACATAACTCTCTACATTTCCGAATGCTTAAAAAAGCTGCAAAAGGTAATACAACAAAGTTGAATGTAAGCTGAAGGAAGAAAACAAAATAAATGGCAACAAAAATGTGTCAGTTCTGCTGATTTGGCGAAGGCAGTGTGAAAACCTAGATAGAACGTAATACTTTAAAGCACCATACAGTCATGGGCCCTCACACCCTATTTCTGATATATATCAGTATTGTATAGTATAGCAGGTAAGTATTAACCTCTCTCTAAAAAGGGATAAGTGACACGCCGAAGGCCATACTGAGTGAGTGGCAGGAATTCCAGACACCCAGTGCTGTGCTCCTCTTTTTGTTCCCTGGCCCTCTGTCCTCCAGTACTGTTGCTAATTCTTGGGTCTGTAATATTCTCACGTGTACAGTATGTTTAAAGCAGGGCCTGACAGCCCTGCCATGGTTTTAGCTTGTCAGCATTTCCACTGTAAACCTTTATTTTATTTCTTTTTTAATTCTTTCCCCGCCCTCTTTTTCCAGGGGGTTGTAGCCAGGATAAAAGGCAGCATGAAGTACTGTGTATGTGGTATAATTTTCACCTGTCTGGGCTCTCTGCTTCTTGCCTCTTTCTTTCCCTCCCCACCCCTCCAAATATCACTGTTAGTCATCAGCCTCTACCAACATTTTCACTAGCTGCTCCCTACCCGCTCCTCAAATCTGAAAGCACCCAATTCAAACTGACTGTAATCTTTCCCTTCCCTAAATCTCTCGACTTTTTAACTTTCTTTGCCTACTGTGTGTCCCATCTGGCCTTTGATTACATCTGTGCACAATATCATTGAAGCCAGTGGGGGTTGCACATTCATGTCTGAAGAAGAATTTGGCCACTTTATTCAATTTTAAGGCTTGTCTATGCACAAAAGTTGTACAGTTTTAACTACATCAGTACAGATAAAGGGGTTCAAGCCCCCAAGTGTGGACCCAGGTATGCTGGTATGAGGGTGCTTACACCAGTATAGCTGTTTCTGTACAGGAAGGGAAATAAGCTCTACTGGTATAAGGCACCTTTATACCACTATAACTGCGTCCACACTAGACGTTGTTCAGGTATAACTATTTTAGTGGTTAAAAATTAAAAAAACAAAACAAAAGCCCCCACCCCTTAATTAACATAGAAAACCTGCATGTAGACCACACATCAGTCCCAACTGGCAGAGCCACAGATATTCCAGAAAACCTCTTATGTAGCCCTTGTATGCTATAAAGACCCTTTTCATTAATTAGATAGATACATAAGGACTCTTCAGTGCTTTCTCCTGCATGGGAAGTCCTGATATGTATCAACATAACATTTGGGCTGCAATGGTATCTAACACTGCATCAGCTTGTGTATGTGTGTTTCGTTTTGTTTTTGTTAATGATCTCTCTTGTTTGGTTCTTCCAGTGTAATTCAAAAGGCCAAGGAGAGAAGGAAATGTACACATTAGGAATCACTAACTTCCCAATCCCTGGAGAGCCGGGCTTTCCACTTAATGCCCTCTATGCCAAACCCGGCAACAAACAGGAGGACGGTAAGATTAAAAGTAGCCATGCGTCTCTTAAAGCCATGATTTGGCCTGCAGTTCACAGCCTGGAATCATTCTGTGGCTATGGCCAGAAAAGTGACTATGTAAAACAACACCTTCTAAATGGATGGTTCTGCCTTCTGTGTGTACCTGGATTCAAATCTGCTGACTTTAGGAACAAAAATAGGCTGTGCCTAATTTTCACTCTGCTGAGCTCAGAGGGAGGGAGTTGGACCCTATTCTGGCTCTCACGTCACCTGTCTAGTTAGCTAAGTTCCATTTATAGGGCCAAATTCTGCTCTTGTGCTTGTATGCAGCATTGTTGTAGCCGTGTTAGTCCCAGGATCTTAGAGAGACCAGGTGGGTGAGGTAATATCTTTTATTGGATCAACGTCTGTTGGTGAGAGAGAAAAGCTTACAGAGAGCTCTTCTTCAGGTCTGTGTAATCTTGAAAGCTTGTCTCTCTTGCCAACAGACGTTGGTCCAATAAAAGGTATTAATCCTCACCCACCTTGTCACTCTTATGTTTGGACAGTCCCACAGAAAACAATGGAAATGCAGAGGTGTAACTGTAGGCTAGACATAATCTGTAAAACCTTTACTGCTAATGCATGAACCAGAAAGATCCCAGGCTGAGTTACCTTTTTCATTTGTAAATTAAGCAAATTTACTCTTGCAGTCACTGAGTGACTATAAATGTGGAAATCTACAGTGCTCCTTTCCATACATTTTGGTTCTAACACAGCTAAAAAAAGCAGAAAAGCAGTAATTGGTAGCATTCAGATGATAACTAAGAAAATGCTTACAGAGATCTCATAAGTGGACTTCAATGAATATTGTAATGGAAATTTCCTAATCAAAGGAAAGGAAGGTGTAATCATACCGTTGTTGACTTCTGAAGACAGGTGTTTTCCTAGAATTCTGATACGAGTTTCAGTGCATAGAAATGTTCTTAATTCTGTCAAGCTGAGCAGCTAAATCTATCTGAGGAATAATGATGCATTGTATTTCCGTAACATCTTCATCATGAGGATCTCAAAGCACTTTCCAATCACTAATGAATTAAGTCTCACAACAGTCCCTTGAATAGGCAAATACTGTTATCCCCATTTGACAGCAAAGGGAAGACTAAGGAAGAGGGAGGCTAAGGGTGGGATCCACAGAAGTCCTTAGGCACCTAAAACTCCCATTTTTAGGCACCACTGCAATCCACAAAACTCCCGTTCAGCTGCCACCGAGCCTTGTAACTCAGCATTTACGGCCAGGTCTGCACTATAAACTTACATCAGTTTAACTGTGTCACTCAGGGGTGCGAAAAATCCCCACCCCTGAGCGACACAGTTATACCAACCTAACCCTAGGTGTAGACAGTGCTATGGTGACAGCCTCCCACCGACATAGCGACCGCTTCCCACACCGACGGGAGAAGCTCTCCCATCAGTGTAATAGCATCTTTGCTGCCACGTTTTAAATGTAGGTCTGCCCTAAGGGTGGGGTTTTTCCCCCTCTCCAGGGTATGCACTGCAGGAGCACTACTGCCCCATGATAGGTTTCCGGACGCCAAAGCCCCAGAATGATTCACAAACTGGGGAAGACAGGCGTTCGGCTGCTTACGTCTCATAGGGGGGTCCCATCTGGTAGGCAGCATCTGAGCACCGCTACCAGATCAGACCCTTCAGGCAGGTTCCCACAAAATAGCCGAGGTGAGGGGAGGAGAAGGAAGACCACCCACATAACCTTTAGCCTAGTGGCTAGGGTACACACCCAGGATGTGGTTGAAATCTCTCCTCCTTTTGAGAGGGAGAAGGGATTTGAAAAGGGATCTGCCACCTGTCAGATGAGTGTCCTAACCAGTAGGCTAAAAGTTACAGAGGAAGTCGTCCCCCTGGGTCCTCCATGCAACATAGATGAGCGAGCACCTATCTTCCCCTGGTTTGTGGATCGCTAGCAGAGCTAGGCAAATACCCTGCAGCCCAAACTTAGGCACCTGAGAGAGAGGCTGGGTTTAGCCTGTACCTCTCAGGTCAGCATCTCCCATTGGCTATCTTAGGTGACTCTCCGCCTAGCATGCTGGCTTTTGTGGATCACAGTTGTTCAACCCCTTTCTCTCACCGTTCATTGTATAGGGAACCTCGGCACCTAACTTGGGCTTTTTGGATGGCAGCGTTGTTCCTGAGGTTTTCTAGGCACCTAAATGTTAGGTGCCACAATGCTCAGTGTTGCAATGCCTCAATACCTTTGTGGACCCCACCCTAAGTGATTTGCCTAAGGTCACACAGTGAGACAGTTGGCTGGATAGAATTTGACCTGGTTCTAACCCTGTGTATTTCAATCTGCATTGGTATATGCTCTGTTTTAGAGGTGATGAGGGCCTACCTGCAACAGCTGAGACAAGAAACAGGTCTTAGGCTTTGTGAAAAGGTGTTTGATCCCCAAAGTGACAAGCCGAGCAAGGTAAGATGCTATTCTCAATGACTGGGTGATTCCCATTACAGGTTGTTTTTCTTTTCTGATCGGTGGACACTTGAGGAATGCTCCTTCTTTAAAATATCAGCCCCAGAAATAATGTAAAACTTGGCTTGGTTTGCTATTGAAAAGGTGCATTGGGTGTAGACCAAGGAATTGAAAGGGATAGTTATGGAATGCTTGTTTGTGGCATCTACTGCATTAGGGCAACATCAGAAGGGGGAGGAGGAAAAACACAGGGAGAGGGATTGGGGAGAACCTGCCACACAAGAATCCTGAGACTTAAGGGCCAGTGGAATAGTGAAAAGCAACTTAGACAAACATTTGTAATGTAATATGGCAGCAAATGCCAATTTAGGCTGCATATGTAGAGGCATCCTATTAAAGAGCAGGGAGGCAATAGTCTCCACTTGTTGGTCCAGTCCTGTGAAGTGGTGAGCACCTCCTGGGAACTGAGAACCCTCAATTCCTTGCATTGAATCCAGAAAGCATTCAGGATACTCAGTGTTATTAAAGTTGACTCTGACGTGATCACTTCTATGTGGGAAAGCTCTTCGCTACAGATACGAATAGCAAAAACAGCTAACGGATACATTAGTTACTGACTGCTATTCAGACATTTAAGGGCAGACATTTGCACATAGGCAACAGTAACTTTAACTTTACAATTATTAAGCCAATTTATTTTTTGGAATTATTGCCCACAAGTCACTGAGGACTCAGCCATAGCCACAGTCTTGAGTTTATCTGGTTTTGAGTCAAGTGCAAGACAATAAGTTGTTTTTAAAGTAGATCTTGTATAGGGGTTTTTTTTATGTTCACTTTATTCAAAAGTGACTGAACTGACTTCCTACATTTTTTGTAAAAAAAAAAAAAAAAAAAGAAAAAAAATATTGGACTGAGATTAATAATGAGACTCTAATATGCTTCTTTATAAGGAATAGAAAGTAGAAGCTTAGAGCAGAACGATCACCTCAACCTTAATTGAGAGTCTGATACTGCAACCTCATACAACATGTTAACCTAACCCACGCTTTGGGTCTAATCCTGCTTCCTTACACACGTTAAAATTCCAGTCGAAGCCAGTGGAGAAAATTGAATGAGCAACTAATACAGGATCAGGCCCATTATATGTATATGACTTCATTTTTAATCCTATTTTGTTTGCCTCAAACATCTTACCTGGAAATTGCTACAGTCTGTCTTCTGATCCCACTTTATATTTCTTTCTCTTAGTGGTGGATCTGCTTTGTGAAGAGGCAGTTCATGAACAAGAGTCTGTCAGGACCTGGGCAGTGAAGAGGCAAAGAGATACAACCACAATGTTAATCATTTTGCAGCAAGATGTATAAATATTTTGCCTTTGTTTCATATACATTTTATACCACGGAAGAGTAAATGCTTATGAGGAAAAGCTGTCAATCTGCAGGGGGAAGATGGAACAGAAAGCCACTTGAGTACTGCAAGCAAATGATGTTAAGCTGGTGCTTAATTAAAAAACAAATTTCTAACATGCTGTTTCAGATCATCAGTGCTTATTATTTATCGGTGGGTAGGTATAAGATAGGACTCAACTTAAGCCTAAGGCGAGAGATGTAAAGGAGAATCTAAGTACTCTACTGGATAGAGTACCAGTAATGATATCCACTCAGGTTGTATTGTAAAGCACAGTGAAGTTTACTCCTGTTTCAATAAACTTAGCTTATATTTCAAGTGGTAGCTGCTTTCTCTCATATGAACATAGATAGCTTTAACAAAACCCAATGCTTTATTTGTATTGCAGTAGTGCCTAGAGACCCCAGTGGAGACCAGGGCTCCGTTATGCTAGGCACTCTCCAGCCTCATAGTCAGAAACGTTCTCTGGCCTGAAGAGCTTACAGCGGAAATAGATGAGACACCCGTGGGATAAGAGGGGAAAGAAGCACAGGGGGTGTCTTGCCCTCACATAGGTGGTCAATGGTGGACCAGAAAATAGAGTCCCTGGATAAAATCCTGACTCCAAAGAATGGAGCCAGGATTTCACCCCACATTCTAGTCCAGTACCTTAGGTACTAGTCCATGCTACCTTTCTGCTCTAGAATGCCTGCCTTACATTGAGAAGTCTCTCTTCTTGATTAGTAACAACATAAGGCCTGATCCTAAAGTTTTATTCAAGCTATATTCTCTTCAATGACATTTTTGCCTGAGTAAAAACTGTAAAATCATGTTGTTAGAGTGACTACTGTGCTGATAATATCAGCCTGTGGAACAAGGATCCCCGCAAGGATCTTCTCTTTGCTACTAGGGTGCTGCTGTGGCAAAAGAATTGCAACTTCCAAGCTTTACAGGGGTAGCTGGGCAATGGGGAGGAGTCAGCTGCCTGGCTACAGTGGTGTCCTGCTGGAAATGAACAGAGGGGGCAGACAATGGTGGATAGGTTATGGGAGGGGTGAAGGTACAGCCAGCACAGGGAGGAGAACCATAGAAGATTAGGGTCGGAAGGGAAGGGACCTCAGGAGGTGATCTAGTCCACTCAAAGCAGGACCAACCTTGCTTTGGTGGAAGTAGGGGGCATAGGTTGGAAAGGGAATTCAGGAGAGGAAAGCTAATGAGAAGCAGGGGCATAGAGGAGTCTGCTTCAGGATCTCCTGACGCTCCCAACATCCCTCAGGCCACCCCAGGTTCACTTCAGTCTCCTTGGCTCTCCTCTCACTGCTTCTGAGGGTGGGGTGGATAATTCCTGGTGTGACTGTGTTCACGTGGAACATGGGAGGGAAAACACAGACTTGTTCTGACTGGTGTCAAAGGTCGCACCCGAAGCCGTGGAGCACTTAGCGGCTCTGCCTAGGCAATAAATCAGGTCCAACGGTTTAGTTCTGAGGAGAGGAGAAGAGAGGAGAGATTCTCCTAGATACTTCTTGAAAAAGAACCACAAACGAACAACGAAGTTTTCAAACCTAGAGCGTGAGGAACGGGGCCTTAATGGGAATCTAGGAGCCTCTCAGTATTAATCCGGAATCTAATCTGGATTCATGAGACTGTTCACCCAAGCACCGCAGGATCAAGCCCTTGCTGTATAACGGCAGCATAGAGGCAGTGCGCGCGCACACCAGCCTCAGGGCGGCTAATGCGACACTCGAGGGTCACGCGGCAAAGACAACCGCTGCGCATGTACAGAACGTTTCCGCTCCGGGGGCGTCCATTTTAGTGCCTGAGGGAAAAAAATGTCCCCGCTTTGTATCGCATCCCTTCAGCAGCGAGGATTTTAAGGGTGGAGGAGAGGAGAGGCTGTCACCTGGGCGGATTTCCGTAGGGGTCCCCAGGGAGAGGTTTTTAAATTGAGGCGTGAGCGAGGGCGACCTGGAGAAGTATCATGGACCCCTGCTTGCGAGGCTCCCTAGGTGGCGCCATTTTGGAGTCGCTGCGCTCTGAGGAGCTGCTGCCGCCGCCGCCGCCGCCGCTGACCGGGACCCCCCGTTTTTCTTCGCTGTCCAGGATGAGCGTCGTGGAGCATGTGCGGGAGATGGCGGTCGCCGGGCTCCACTCCAACGTGCGGCTCCTCAGCGGGCTCCTGCTCACCATGAGCGGCAACAACCCGTGAGTGCCGCCGGGGGGGGCTCTGTGGGGCCGTAGGGCCGTCGACTGACAGCGGGGCTTTGGGGCTGAGGCCCGGGCGCTCTTGTCCCGTCGCGGGGGAGGGGCTGCGGGGAGGGTTCGGGGCTTGGACCAGGAGACGGCTGGATGCGGGGCTCCATGGGGCGACGGGAGCGGAGGAGGTTGAAAAAGACACTGGGGCCTACGGGTCCCTCGGTGAGAACGAGGGGGATGAAATGAGGAGCTAAGACCGTCGTAGTGCCCCCGCGAGAGAAAGTCCTGGGGTAACAGAGCGAAGCTGTGTGTCCGCTCTCTGCCTGCGAGGCCCATTTGGAGCAGGGCTGGGGCTGAACTTGCCCGTGTTCGGTTCCTGGCTCTGCCAAACCTTTGCTGTGGGATCATTAGCCGGTCCCTGCGATTCTCTGTGTCCCTGTTCCCTTCTGTGTAAAATGAGGCCAGCATTAGGCTCTTGGCGGAGACACTTTGAGATGCGTCTGATATGAAAAGCACTCTGCATGGTGAGTATTACAGCTTCCCAGGTGGGCAGTCCAGACCAGTGACTTGCCCCTCACTTTCTGTGCACAGAGGATATGCCATCCACATCATTCTTTTGTTGTTAGTGGACATAATGGATAGTGATGATAGCAGACATAGTCATCTTTCAGAACTTGAATTGTGGTGCATCGTTTGTGTTCAGTGTAGTTTGTGAATCATAATTGTTACTAACAAAGGTTAAAATACAGTCCTAACTTTGAATTCTTGGCTCTCAAAACTGCCTGTTGCAGAGGATGGTTAACAACAGTTTCTATTATAAAGTCTTACCAGATGATCAAAAACTATCTAAAAGATGTTCTAATTGGGGCTGTTTGTGTTTAAGATGGAACTTACTTAAAGTACAAATGTTGCACTTTTAGTTTTTCCAGATTTGGGGCACAGCTAGGAGACTGCATTACTAATACTGAAAATGTAGGATTTGGCAATTTTTCTCCTATCACATGATCAGTCAATCTAAATTTATATCTTTTATTATTTCTTCCAGTGAGTTGTTCTCGCCATCTCAAAAGTACCAGCTTCTTGTGTATCATGCAGATTCCCTCTTCCATGACAAGGAATATAGGAATGCTGTAAGTAAGTATACAATGGCCTTGCAGCAGAAGAAAGCATTAAGTAAAACTTCAAAAGTAAGACCCTCTACTGGGAATGCTGCATCCACTCCACAAAGTCAGGTATTTGGAAATTGAGTAACATTTTGCATATAACTCTTATACTCCTTGTAAAATGAAATAGGTGAATTAATGTTGTAGCATTAGACTATGCAATTACCACAGCAGAGAAGCCTGAATTCTGTGGCTATTTAATTTTGAAAATGTATCTGACCACTACTTTCTAATGAAAAACTTAAATTGGTCTCACATGTCAGAGAGAGTGCCTGTTTAATTTGTGGTTTTCATTAGTAAGCAAGAAAATAATCTGCATTATAAAAGTACAATCCTACTGTCCTCCTTACATTTTATTTCTTTACTTTGTTAATGAAAATACAATTTTTTAATCAGATGTTAGTAATTCAGACTTTTTATGTCGTTAAAACAACATTTAAGAGAAATTACATTTTAGTGATCAATTTTATTTTAGTGTTTGCCATCTGAAATTGAAGTGAAATACAAAATGGCTGAATGTTACACAATGTTGAAGCAAGATAAAGATGCTATTGCTATATTAGATGGAATTCCTTCAAGACAGAGAACCCCCAAGGTAGGTTCTGGAATTGATTTGTGACAAACAGTAGTTAAGGTGGTTTTGGAGTTATATAATCATATTTGGTCAAGAATGAAGATGTAGTTTATAGATGTAAAGAGATTAAACCTTGACATTTGTGCTTTAGATGAGTTATTTGGAAACACTGGCTAAACACTTCTAAATTATCTGAGTTTAGTAAGCATATATTTTTTAAAACCTGGTAGTCTCTATAGGGAATTTGTTTGTTTGAAAGAGTCTTCAACAGGTAATTCCTGTGAAAATTACCAGGGTAATTTTATTAATGCTAGTGGGAATTACAAAATCGTCCCTATGTGAGGAACAATAGACAACTTGACATGTACTGAAACTATTGAGAGCATGTATACCTAATCTATTTAGGATTGAAATCTCTACTAGCTATGCAAAATTCTTAAGATTCTTCTCACTCTTTTGAATGATTTACATAGTGCTAAATATTTAGGACACTTAGGCCTGGTCTGCATTATAGAGTTAGGATGACGTAAGGCAGCCTCTGTCAGCCTAATTATGTCAGTGTCTATACTACAGCCTTGTTCCCGCCGATGTAAGTGCCCTACTATGCCGACATAATAAGCCCTATGCCTCTTGTGGAGGTTGGCGTGGTTAGGGTGAGGCAGTGTCCCTGCAGGCACTGCATTACTTACTTCAGCTGTTGGCTGTCATTATTGTCAATTTCAGGGCTCCAGCTCTGAAAATGACAAGAAAGGTTGGTAGGTTCCCTGCTGTGATGCCCAGCCCAGCTCAGGTTCGGGGACTCCAGCTAACAGGGAGCTAGGAGCCCCAGTGGCAGCTGAGCTCCTAGCCCAGGTTCTTAGCCCCCCACACTGCCTTTCTTAAGTTGCTGGAAGCTAGGGTGATCATATTTCCCAAAGGGAAAAGGAACACTGCATGGGGCTTTCCTGAGCCCCTCCCCCTCAAGTGAGGCTTGTCTGGCCTGAATCTCCTGGAGCTGGTCTGCATCACTGGTCTGAACCCCTCCTCCCTGCACCCCCCACAGCTTACCCAAGGCCCACCATGTGGAGCTGAAGTTGCTGCTCACCCCCCCCCCCCCGAACTTTCCTCTGTGTTCCAATAGAGAGCTCTCTCCTGATGGCATAGAGCAGCTATACGTACGGTGGCACAGCTGCAGTGGTACAGCTCTGCCGCTGTAAGGTCTCTAGCGTAACATGACCTAAGTGCAAATCTACTCTCCACCTCCCAAAGATAGTTGTTCTGGTAGACTTCCATTGGTATGTAGAGAGAGCAAGTATAAGGAAGCTATTGTAATGCAGTGTTTCTCAACCTTTATGATGCTAGGGACCGGCTTACTGGCTTCCTAAATTGTCAGGGAGGGTCTCAGGGACTGGTGCTGGTCCACGGACCAGTCGTTGAGAAACACTGTTGTAATGGATATACAGGCCTTTGCAGGCATCACTTCTACTCATGTGAACACTTTCCCATCTTCTGAATGAATGTTCATAAAACACTCTGAGATTCCCATAGGCAATATACAAATGTAAAATATTAGGATAGCTCCAATTTTCTGTATTCTGAATCAGAAATGAGAAACATTTCTCATTTTATAGAAGTTGATGACATAAGAAGCAGGGCTCACAACTATTCTCTGTCCAGAGAACTGGGAAGATGGGGCTGTGCTTGATAATGAAACTATGATTGGATTGTTCTCACAATCAGATTTTTTTGGTTACAGATTAACATGATGTTGGCAAATTTGTACAAGAAGGCAGGTCAAGAACGCTCATCTGTTACCAGTTACAAAGAAGTGCTGAGACAGTGTCCATTAGCACTTGATGCCATACTAGGTAGAGACTTTTCCCCCCACCAAGTATTTAATATTAAAAATTACATCACGCACTGTTATCACTAGAATATGAGATGTGTAAGACATATTAGTAAACTAGTTCATTTGCACACAGTCTAGAGTGCATGAAATCTACAATTTATAAGGAGTGTTATAGCCAACTGCCTGTATACATTTAAAGGCATGGAATTCTTAGTTGTTAGACATTTTAACTAATTTGTGTGACAAACGGTATTGGATACTTGGATTTGACTAGTGTATTTTTCTGAATAGGTTTGCTATCACTCTCGGTAAAAGGGGCAGAAGTGGCTTCCATGACGATGAATGTTATTCAAAGCATTCCTAACTTGGACTGGCTTTCAGTGTGGATCAAAGCATATGCATTTGTGCACACTGGAGATAACACCAGAGCAATCAACACCATCTGGTAAGAATCAAGGTGAATTAAATTACTATTCTTGAGTTACAACTTCGCATAGTGTGACAGATTTAAACATGCTGCTTGGTACAGCATGATGCTTATTTTGTGCTGTTGGGGGCCATGCAGTTGTGATCTCTAAACATTCCTTGGATTTTGTCAGATGCTGAACTTAACATTCCATTTTTTCCTGATTGGGGAAAAATCTTGATTTGGAATCCTTTAAAACAGAAAGCATAACAACATTCTAGACTTGCTATCAGTTTTTATTATGATGTTAAGATTCAGACAGGCCATCAAAAATCAGGAAATTTTTCCATACTGGTCTTGGATTGTACCTAAGCTTCGCAGCATATAGATTAAATAGTATCAGATCTGTGCAAGACTTGGGTATTCTGTGAAGAAAGGCCCAATTAAAGTAAATAGTTTTGCAAAGGTTATACGCTTTCATGGGGAAGAGAAGGTACCTTGTCTCTGCTTAGACTTGAGTGTTTAATTTTAAAATACAAAGTTGTCTAATTTACAGGATAGAAAAGAAGCTTTTTAAATTACAATCTTTTTTGTAACCGAAAACATCAGCGCTGCTACTTTTGAAAACTGAGCTTTTGTGACTTAACTATACATTTCTAGAACGTGAGTGGAAACTCTGAACTCCTTAATGATGCTGTGCTGTTGGTGCAATTTCTTTGCTCAAGTGCTTTTATAAAAGCTATGAGTTTCAGTGAATGCAGGTAAACTTACCTAGGGCAAGTTTATAAAAACATATTCCCTCTTGGATGTCTATTGCATTGTGCTTTACTTGAAGCTGTGTAGCTTGTGTAGAATCCTACTGCCTGTCTCCTAAATTGAGTGGGTGGTTGTCTGGGCTTCATGCTGTGAACTAACTATGCTGCTTCTGGATGCACTCAAGCTGCTGGTGATTTATCTGTAAAGCACTGTATGGCTCTAAGACCTCAGTATTTGCAACCACCGCACCAGTTGTTCATGCCAGGAAAAATTTTCTAGGGTGCGTCTGTTTATTTCTGTCATTGAACTATAGGGCTCTGCAGCAAGAGATAAGCAAGGACCGTCTACTGACTAAGAGTTCTTTTTCACTATCCCAGTTTAGCAGCCTTCAAGGAACAGTGTAAGATGTATGTATGTCATCAAGTAGATTTTGGATGAGTGTTCAAGTGATGGGTGTGGTCAGCCAGCAAAGAGAGAAGGTTGGGTAATAGTATAGGTGATACTGGGTTTTGTGGTAACTGTAGGTCTTTAAATGACTGACACACTTGTAAATTATGATTATATATGAGAAATAATTTACAGGCTCCAAAGAGTGTTTAGCATATAATAAGTGCATAACAAGGTGATAATTTTAAATGGGATTTCTTTTCTCTTAAAGTTCATTAGAGAAAAAGTCTTTACTGAGAGATAATGTGGATCTATTGGGTAGCTTAGCAGACCTGTACTTCCGAGCTGGAGACAATAAAAACTCGATTCTGAAATTTGAGCAGGCACAAATGCTGGATCCTTATCTGATAAAAGGTAAGTAACTGTCAATTTTCAAAGGAAAGTTACCCCATCATAATAACCCTGCAGTGACACTAGCACAGCAGGTGTATCCAGTTAACATTCCACTAAAGGCTTAAATGTTGATATCCCTGTTTATCAGCACAGCAGGTGCATAGTTTGACCATATCTGGAGCAGTTGGTGGCAGTCATAGTTTAAAGAGGGTTTTAGTCTTACACTTCATTAAAAATTATTGTACTTCATGAAGTTAGCATAGCTGTATCAGGCTATCCAAAGAGGAACATAGTACTAACAAATGATTTAGTTTAAGAAACTTGTGTGGTCTGTCTATTTTTTTTTCTTCTAAATGAACTATGTCCTTGTTGTAAACTGCCTAGAATTCTTCATGCTCTCATTTGTACCTGTTTTTCTTGATTCCTCCTCCACCTTTATTGGGAAAGTGCAGAATCTGGTGCTCAAACTTAGTCCCAAAGCATTTATGATCTAGGAAAGTGGTTTTCAACCAGGGATTTGTGTACCCTTGGGGTTATGCAGAGGTCTTCCAGGGGGGTACATCAACTCATCTAGATATTTGCCTAGTTTTACTACAGGCTACATAAAAAGCACTAGCGAAATTAGTTCAAACTCAAATTTCATACCGACAATGACTTGTTTGTACTGCTCTATATACTATACACTGAAATGTAAGTACAGTATTCATATTCCAATTAATTTAAGTTATAATTATATGGGAAAATGAAAATAAGCAATTTTTCAGTGATCGTGTGCTGTGACACTTTTTTGTGATTTTTGTCTGATTTTGTAAGCAAGTAGTTTTTAAGTGAGATGAAATTTGGGGTACGCAAGACAAATCAGACTCCTGAAAGGGATACTAGTAGTCTGGAAAGGTTGAGAGCCACTGATCTAGGAGGAGGTAGGATACAAGTACTGTGAAATAACTGGCCCTTAGGGTCAAGTTCCACTGCATCCTTAAAGCTTCTAAATGTCATCATTAGGCGTTGAGAAACAATACAACTGATCCCAAAGCATTTCATTTTTAGGAATGGATGTATATGGCTACTTACTGGCACGTGAAGGTCGACTGGAGGATGTGGAGAATTTGGGCTGCCGTCTTTTCAATATTTCTGATCAGCATGCAGAACCGTGGGTGGTGTCAGGGTAACTTGCATTTACTTTTCACTTCCTTGCATCCCCTGGCTCCTTAGCTAACCTGTCTTAGAAGTTTGAACATGTTTGGGGCAATTTGTTCAGGTTTCATTAGTTTGGAAGCTTTACTTATCCTGGGAGTCTGCTGTTCTACTTAAACATTTAGCTCTTTAACTTTATTTTAACTTTAAAATACCTTACTAGAAATACATATTACATTTTTCAACTCTTTTTTGATTGTATTTAAATATGTTGGAGTTATTGGATCTATCAGATAACTAATGTTGCTGTAACTAGTACCTGAATCACCAGTTTTGCAAAGGCTAATAAGCATTGTATTTTGTTTCTGTATTTTTAAGTAACTTTGCATGCAATAAATCCATCAGTTGCTTTTCTTTTCAGCTTTCCACAAATGATTGTTGGTAGTGCCCACTTATCACCATTGTTCTTCTTTTGGTAGGTGTCACAGTTTCTACAGTAAGCGATACTCTCGTGCCTTGTATCTAGGAGCCAAAGCTATTCAGCTGAACAGTAATAGCGTTCAAGCTTTGCTGCTGAAAGGAGCTGCTCTTAGAAATATGGGACGTGTACAGGAGGCAATTATACATTTCCGCGAAGCAATACGCCTTGCACCTTGCAGGCTTGACTGTTATGAAGGCAAGTAAAGTACAATGACTTTTATATACAATGTTGATAGGGCTCTGGTGGTACAGTGGTGCCATGGTTTTAGGAAGAGTATAAATTGCCTCCCTTAGTTCCCTGCAGGCGAAGTAATATTGATTACTACCTATTAGGTAAATTAATGATACTGCAAAACCCATCAAATAAAGATGGAAGCAAAGAGGTGGAAATATTAGATATTAAATGCGTGCTTGTTAAACAAAACAACTGAATTTGATGTACTGAGAAGCACACTTACTAAACTCTGATATAGTCCCCAATCTGTATGTAAACAGATGCTTAATATGCCTGTTTCAGTTGATACTCACTCTAGGACTAGACTTGCTATATCCTAGCCTAGATCAGTGGTTTTCAACCTATGGTCCACAGACCCCTGCGGATCTGCAGATTATTTCGAAAGGGGTCCACATCTCCATTTGAAATTTTTTAGGGGTCTTTAAATGAAAAAAGGTTGAAAACCACTTGCTTCGATAAAGCATCCTCATCCAAACTTTCACTTCGAAAAGAGCTCTGTGAAGTCTAATAGAAATCTCATGTTAAGCTGTTCTTGAAAGCCAGCAAAAACCTGGTGGAAGTTTTGAAATTTCTAATAGAAAAACTGTTGGTTTTATGGGCTAGATATACTATTCTGTAACACTCATAAAGGCATTACATGTAAAAATACTAATCTAGAGTGTGTTAGGGTATGTTGTCAGATCAATTCTTCAGGATCGAGTTGAGCGGAAGTTTAGACCTGCTCAATCGTTCCGGAAGTCAATTTAATAAATCTACCCCCAGAAAAAAAGTAACGCTTCGCTGACAGGAAATGCACTCCCGTTGGCTCAGTGAAGTGAAGGTGCCGCAGTAAGTAGAAGTTAGGAAGTCGACAGGAGATACTCAAGCTATGTAGAGTAGCTTGCGTATCTCCCGTCGACTGCTGCTAAATTTGCCGGTCAGTGTAAACCAGGCGTTAGAGTGCAATTTTGTATATGGATTCATTTTTTGCATTGTGTGTATGGTGGTGGCTTACAGAAGGACTTGAAAGTTGAGCCCTAATGATCCACTGAGTCCATTCTGTGTGGCCAGTGTTTGGAGCTGCCTTTCCTGCACCAAATGTTTCAGTTCATTATAGCAAACTTACCTAAGTGTTTAAAGCCTGATATCTTGGGATAGAAGTACAGCAAAGTAATAAAATAAACTTAACTGCTGCTTTTTGCTACTTTACTAAAGACTTTGAAAGGAAGGGAAGAGGTCCTTATTGAGATCTTACAAATCTCAGGAGTTTCAAGTAAATAAGGGCCTTGTAGTAGGTATTCATTGGGAGACGTATCTCTATCTCCATACTAGAAGCTGATGGACCCAAATCTCTAGATTTAAGTGGGTGGCTCAGAATTGTCCTGGATAACTTCACTAATATTTATATTGAATTCATACAGACCTCAGTCTTCTCTTAAAAAAAAAAAAAACAAACAAAAAACCCCCCACAAGCTGAAGAACCTGACTGTAAACTGGCAAAACTTTGAAAGAAGGATTAACTTAAGTGCAGATGTTTTTGTTGATCAGGACAGCTGCACTTGTGACTTTAAACTAATTTGGAGGCCCTATGTATATTTTTGTCTAGTACTTGCCAATAGAAGTTTTGGGTGAGGTGGGGTTAAAACTCTGATAAATTGTATACTGAATCCTGGTCAGTTCTTCATGAAGGCCTCCTTGTCCTAGCCACGCCACATTTCCCACTAGTTTCATGCCTGCAGTGAGGGAAATTTTGATGAGCTAAGGGCCAGAAGCATGCGTATTGAAATCAAAGCAAACAATTGCCACAAAGAAGCTTAGATACAGGAATGCCAGTCGCACAGGACGTAGAGTATCTTGTACTGGAAATATTGGCTTATAGAAAGTTTTATTTCTTTGGCATTTCAGAGAGCCAGCTACCTAAATCTAAATACTTTATCGATATGTGCTAAAGTAACAGGTGATGGCATTTAATTATCTGCAGAATGCATCTGAGTAAACGTGGGTTTATGTTCTGAGATAGGAGTCAGAATTATGAAGAGGATGCTGCTTGACTCTGATGGAGTTACTATTTTTATTTTATTAGTGTAGTGCCTCGTTAAATATCCTGACACTTTCTAGAATCTACTGTTCTGCTCTCCAGTTTCCCAACTCTTAGTCTATTTCTGTGGTGTTCATCTGTCTTGTCTCTATAGTTATTGATTGAGTAAAAATGTAAATTGCTGTCTCAGTGATCAAAATCAATGGGTAAAATTTTCAAATTCCTTTTCATTGGCTCAGAATGGAGGATATGTGTCTGATTCTTCTGTCTCCTCCAGCCCTGAATTTTGCACTTCATATTGTTGTGTTCCTGGTGGACACTGAGGCAGGATAATCTGTCTTGTGGCTGTTCTCAGCTTCTGTTAAAGTGAAGGCCACGTATTGAGAAATACTGTCCTGCAATCTCATAATTGCCTGTATGTGGAAGGGTTTGGATGGCCTCTTTCCTTCACTTAAGGAAGAAGTGGAGGGGACAATAAGGTTACCTACATATTTTGCAATACTTATTACTTGTGGAGTATCTGATACCTTTTCCACATCCATCTGATATCCCAGGGATAAGGATCCTTACAGCATAATGTCACTACCTGGTCTGCTGGCAGACACTGAACTAGACTTGGGGGGTGCACATTCTGTTCCTGGCTCTGCTCCAGGCTTCCTGTGTAACCACAAATCACTTAATCTCTGTGCCCTCAGTTTGCCCTCTGTAAAATGGGGTAAGAGTATTTTCTTTCAGCCTTTGTTTGTGTTGTCTCTGTAGACAGTGAGCTTTTCAGAGTAGGGGCTGTACAAGGTTTAGTGCAATAGTGATCTGAACTTGGTTGGGACTTCTGGGTGCTACTGTAGAGCAAATAATTGACTGAGAAGTGAGTAAATATTAATGCATAGTAACATCTTCCTTTTGGTCTTTAGGCCTCATTGATTGTTATCTGGCATCCAACAGTATCCGTGAAGCAATGGTTATGGCTAACAATGTGTACAAAACCCTGGGAGCAAATGCACAGACTCTTACTCTGTTAGCAACAGTCTGTCTTGAAGATCCAGTCACACAGGAGAAAGCAAAAACCTTATTGGATAAGGCACTGACACAGAGACCGGATTACATTAAAGCTGTGGTAAAAAAAGCGGAGCTTCTTAGTAAGTTTCTTTTCTTTGAGATGTCTCTTCCTTGTCCAGTTTATCTGAAACATTTTCTCACATGAAAGTGAGTATTCCACAAAGTCACTAATATGAAAAAACTATACCAATGTTGGTTACAAAGACTAATCAGTTCTGTGTAAAAGAAAAATTACAGGATGCTATAAGAAATGAATTGCTTAGATATTACAGTGATTGGTACTATAGTAATACTTCAGATAGAAAAAATTATAACTTGGTAATTATTTAGGAGATATTCATGTATACATTGATTTGGTTTAAAATATAACACTTAGAGCAAGAACTAAGTTTTCAGAAGAGTTAATTATCACCAACTACAGATGGCTCCAGGAATAAAGATGAGGATTGTGATCGCATTTTACATATTCTTCAAATTATTTTATAGAAAATCTGTCTAAACCATTAAGTAGAACTTTAGCTCTGTGCGTCAACAGGTAGAGAACAGAAATATGAAGACGGAATTGCTTTGCTGAGGAATGCACTGGCCAATCAGAGTGACTGTGTTCTGCATCGAATACTGGGTGACTTTCTTGTAGCTGTCAGTGAATATCAAGAAGCCATGGACCAGTACAGTATTGCCCTAAGGTAAAACTTGTAGACTTTTTGCTGTATGCGTCTTAGAAACTAAGAATTGCATGGTTTCAGTAAGATGGCTTAGTAGATAGTACATTTTCAGTCCCTTCTGGAAGGCAGAGGTTGGTTGTTTTTTTCACAACACCCACTATATCAATGAATTAGGCTTCTCTACACTTGAAATACTACACCGGCACAATTGCACGGCTGTTGCTGTGCTGTTTGTAGTGCTTCAGTGTAGATGCTACCTATGCTGACGTGAGCGACATAGTTAAATTGACTTAATTTTCTAGTGTAGACCAAGTCTTTACTCTTGGTCCTAGTACTGCAGTTCCTAATTCAAAATCTTAAAGACAAAAATCATTTACAATCTTAAACTTGTGTTAATATTAATGTTGCCAGGCAGTCAGTTGCTGAACTAATAAAAGAATTAAGGCATGGATTTGTTTGATTCTTAAACTATTATATGGTTCTGTCAAGCACCTTGGGCTCCACCTTTCGGCTGGAAGATGCAGTATAAATGTAAGAAATTAACTAAGTTCAAACAGAAAGGTTTTGACATTTAACTGAATCAACATTTCTTCTTAAATAAAACAGAGCCCTCAAACTCAAATAGAAAAATTATTTCAACCTTCGGTAAAATTTAGCATGTTTCAGAATAAGATGTCCTATTTCCTAATAAAAAAAATCATATGTTCTGTGCATTTTTAAAAGTTAACCTATGCTGAATGCATCACTTTGTTACACCCACAGTAAACTGTAAGATCAGCTGGGTTGGCTATTTTTGCCTGGAGGGAGGTGGGGGAGCAGTGTTCTTGCTTCTGGTCACTTTATCAGTCTTCTGCTGCTTTAGTTAGTCCTGCGTAGAAGAATTGTGTGAGCTTCATTCGGAGGTTTATGGTGTTCAGACAAGTACATTCTAAAAGGTCAAGAATTTGTATATAGATGTTGTAATTGGTGTTAATCATGTTTTCCATCTTTTGCCAAGTGGTTATAACGTCAGTCTGAGGTAAAGTTGCAACATCTTTGCTGAGTTCAAATATCAGTATCCATAAACAAGAAATGGGGGATGCAAGATGGAGATGTTTTGATTAGACATATTTCTAATGTTTGCGATCTTAAGTTTAAGAATTCTCTTTTTTTCTCTGCCAGTTTGGATCCCAATGATCAGAAGTCTTTAGAGGGAATGCAGAAAATGGAAAAAGAGGAGAGTCCAACAGATGCAACACAGGAGGAGGACGTTGATGACATGGAGGGAAGTGGAGAAGAAGGGGATTTGGAGGGCAGTGATAGTGAAGCAGCACAATGGGCAGATCAAGAACAATGGTTTGGCATGCAGTGAAGATTTTGCTTAAACTGATACGGGTTTCAGCCCTGAATGTGCCATGACATCCATTGTTCTCTGAAGGAAAATAATCAACTGCAAGTTTTGTACTAACAAATTGGACTTCTTTATAAATCAACTGACTCTGAAACTGTTTAATAGTTCTCAGCATCTCAGTTCTGTTCCTGTTTGTGACGCTTTCTGTTTATCAAGTATGAGATGGAGCTGAACCAGGCTGGAGATAATTTGTAACAGTGGTTTTTAGTCTTTTCTTGCTAAAGCTAGACTCTTGAGTATAAATCATTTCACATAATATACCTATATATGCTTGTGACTAAAATGTCAAAACTAAGTATTCTTGATCCTTAGCTACAGATGTAAATACAAGAGTGTTTTATTCTTTTGTGAAAGGCTTTATTCTTTTGTCTGAAGGTTAAAATTTGGGCTCATGCATGAATTCCTGTGGAAGCTTGTAGGAGTCACTTGTATGTATTTGAAGGAAGCAATTTTTCCTCTCTCTGTTCAGCCAATTAACCTGTGTTTTGTGTATGAGGCATTGCACTAACTTTAAAGGTGGCATCCCTGATTTCTAGGATGCTTTGTAACTAATCAGTTTCTGTGTGCAAAGAATAGTACAATGTTAGAATTACAGCAATCTCCCCAATCCATACAAAGCCCTATAATCACTTAAAACCAGTATGTGAAGATTTACTTCTAAATAGAGTTCAGTTTTATTTAGGTAAGTTACTAAAGGCCTTCCAATAGCAGTGATATGCAGACACTTCACATCCTTTATGTGGCCCTGTCAATTAAAAGACAAATTAAATTTCCCTTCCTCACTAGTAGAAATTGTAAATTAGAATGGCTGTTTTGGCTTTCTTTATATTTTACACTTAAAATTTAGCTTTACCTGTTGAAAATAGCATCTCATGCTATCACCTGCTTAAAATGATACTGAATTGTTTGTGCTAGAAATTCTCACAGCAATATCTCTTAAAAGTAAATCTTTTGCTGAAACCAGAAAACCAAACAAAACTCTTTCTATGGCACTTAGGTTTTGCAAAAGAACTACTTTTGTTCTAGTGTTTCACTCTTGATTTATTTGCTTCTTGCTAAAACATACGTCTTTATACTCTTTCTAATGGTGGACTAGTTCACACAGCCTTCAGTCCATGGTCATGCAGAGCCTTGTAATTCTGCCTGTGGCTGCATAAAGTGTGTTGTATGCATACAAGTGTATTGTACTGTTCAGTGCAGTCATAGCAGCTGAAGCAGAGGTTGACTGTACTGGAACATTTTGATTATTCTAGAGCAAATACTTGACACTCTCACGCACACAAGAAAACAAGCTTTTCACTAACTGTAGCAGCATAGCACATACAAGAATAAAATACATGAAATATCTTCATTCCCAAAAGTGGTGGATGTGAATTATGAAAATATAGGACTATATTTTCCCTCCTTTTAATATATAACACATACGATAGCCTGTTTCAGAGTTTTGGGATGTTTAGCATGTGTGAACATTAGAGAGGCTGGATATCTTCCTGTTCATAGCCAGACAGCTACCCAAAATGGATATTCTCCTCTTTCCAATCTTTTAGCTATGTTTGAGGGTGGGGAAAACCACTGGCTTTTCTCTAGTGTCAGTTCAATTGCACTAATGTAATTGAAAACTAAGCAAGCAGGTAGCTGCCTTACTGTCCTATTGATGGTTTGAATTAAGTCTGCTGGTTTATTATCTCATTTCACGAAACCGTGTGCAATCCAACTGGGCTACATTTAAACTAAAACAAATCATATTTAGGTAGCTGCTCTCTGAGATTGTGATCAGTGCCCTTCCTGGCTCTGGCCTATTTCATGAAGAATTCAGCTGTTCATCCCCTAGCGGAGGATGGTGAATAGATTTCAGCTCCTTGTATGTTCTTAATTCTTTACAGAAGGAAACTGTAAACACACAAGTAAAAACCAAATTGTTCCTTTTGCAAGCTGTCCATTTCTTACTTTTTCTGCAATAAGCCTCAAATTCTGTGCTGCTTCTGAAGGTTAAGCTATGTAGGTTGATAAATCTCCTAATTGTATGTCAGACCATCGTTTTGAAGATCATAAGGGAGTGTTTAATTCTTGTAATCTGAAGTAAAGTAAAAAGGTATTGTGTGTTTAAAAGTTGATGAGACAGTGTGGGAGGCATATGGTGGATGTTTTAAATTGGCAGCTGCTCAGCTGATGTCTTCTACTTCAAATGACTCATTCAGATGTCCTTACTCAGAGCTGCTCTTATCGCTTCCAGCTGTGTTAGCACCATGCATTGCAACACTTTTTTCTCTAAAGCAAGGTTTATGTGGAACAAGAAACCTGAAGTCTAGAGCCCAGCTGTAGAATGGTTGTGTGTTTGCAGGTAGGAAAATGTGAACAAGTGTCTTAATTTTTTTGTCACCTTAGATCATACTCTTTTGATTAGATGTAGCCTAAGTATTGAATAGTTACTGTAAGTGCTGTGAATGATGAAGAGTTTTGAAAACCTTTATGCTGTATGTAGTAGGATAAACCAGTTCCTGCAGCCTGGTCCTTTTTTCATTTCACCCCTGGCCCACCACTGATCCCCCTCAGCAAGTGATGGAAGGAACCCAATTAAATGTTAGGGAGAAGTAAAATTATACTGCATTTTTGCTTATTTCAAAATAAGATCTTGGCACCCTTATGCTAGCAAATTGTTATTGGATAAGACTTCTGTTAAAATGGTCTTTGACAAGAATGGAGGCCCAATTTCAAGAGGAGTTTCTGCTATAAGAAACTTCCATGCAGATTTTCTTTATGTGAAACTGTGGCAAGCTTAATTTAAACTCCTTTTACATCCTAGAATAAAACAATGTCAACATCCAAGAATGGTCCCCTGTTTATTTGAGAGCTTAGCTCATTATCTAAAATATAAGAAGCTCAGCCAGATTCTGGAGCAATTGGTGTCTTTATCAATACATGTAATAATGGCAGGGCTGTATTGATCATATCCTATATATGATTTTGCTAATGAATGAACTGTGGATAGATATGGAATTTAAAAAAACCCCACAACATTTTAACGTTTGTGTCTCAATTCTAAGGGGATGCTTGGTCTGTTACAGATCCTTCATTAACACTCTAATTTTAGAATGTGAGCTCTGTTTTTGCAACCTTCTGCTCCTGAATCTTGTGATTTGTTTCTAGTTTAGGGAAGATAGCTAATGCAATTAGCCCATAACAAGTAGTTGACTTCATTCTGTACCTTAATCCTTTGCCGTGCAGATTAGCAGAAATCATGAAACCGAAAACGACAGCTCAAGCCGTGTTCAGAACATGATGTAAAATCCCTAAAGTGAAGCATTTCCTCAGTGAGGCTGGAGTGCTATAGCTACCCCACTGCTTTTTGCAGCACAAATGGCAGATTATCTGCTCTTTCAGACTGCCTGCATTTGCTAGTCTGGTAAAAGGCAAGGACAAAATCTGAGTGTTTACTTACATTTCTTGCTGTTTGACTTTAAATCGCAAACTTCATTAAGGGTTTAATGACATCAGCTTTTACTAGGGAAAGACCCTGCTATGGTGCAAGGAGAGCAAAGTTCCTTCAATCCTAGAGCTCCTCCCCAGATTCATGTAAGCATTAAAAATACATTCTGCCAGCACCTCGAGGCAATGTGTGTTGGAGGAGTTAGGCAGTCCTGGAGCTGCCAGACAACAGCAAGTTACTTAACTTCTTGCCAAATATCCCGGTCTGTAAATGGGGATCATGCTTATTTCCATACCTCTGGGATGTGAGAATTTTAAGCAAAGATTGTACAATGATTTGAAAACCGTAAGGTGCTATTTATCTAATTAAAGTATCTCACGCCTCTTACCCTTCTTTTCCCATCATTCTAGATTATAGAGAGAGCACTGTGTAATTAGTAACTTTCTCCTTAATGATCAGCTTCCTCCATAGGGTTGTTTCACATAGTGGTGGTTCCAGCCTTCCTTTTCATGACTCTCTGGAGGTGACATTGAAGTTAAATAAGCCAGAGCAGCAGTAGTGAACATCAGTTACACAGAAAACCCTAGATGTGGCCTCCAAGGGAATCCCATCAGCTCTATCTGCACTGGCCTGTGTAGCATGGGATCATTTTAATCCTCCTGTCTAAACCTAAGTTGCAACAATTTAATTCAGATCTGTTGGTGCAGTCCCCTGTATAGACGCCCTTAACCAGATCTAAACGTGAGTTTATAAATTTACCAACACACACTAACCAGCTATAAACCGAATTTAAATCGGGGTGTCAACATTTTCACCGGTTTGACACACCTTTAGTTAAATCACAACAACTTTGTGTGTAGTCCAGGCCTAACCCTGCTCCTAGCAGATCTAGGCAATGCTGCACCAGAGCACTGATTGGATGGGGGTGACCTGGGCTAGGACTACTGCAGTTGCAATTACTAGTGCAGCTGTGAAGACTAAGAATGTTCGTTGCAGTCTGACTGTTGGTAGAAGGGAGAGGGATAGCTGGTGTGTGTTTGGGGTGCAGAGGAATCCCAGAGTAAAAAGCCTGAGATGTTCATAGTGGGGGAATGGGACAGTTTGTAAAAGCATTGGCTAGTCTGTATCATCCCCTTCCTGTTACCATACCTGATAGCAATACAATAGGGAGGATGGGTGCTCTGTGCACTTCTGTCACTAGCACTACTACTAATGGCTGTTTAGTGCTCTCAAGGAATGAGCGTTGGAAGTTTCAATCAGGTTAGCCAGTGACAGATGTTTACACTGTGAAATCCTCTATTAAAACTGCTCGATCACTTTTCGTAAGTCCTCAAGAGACCAAGAACTGAATGGGCTTGGAGAGCAAATGTCCCTCACTCAGCCCCATCTCATTCTCCCCTGTGTTGTGCTCTCAAAATAATGAGGAATGCTGATAGGATGCTGGTTTTGGAGCATGCACTGCTTCTCCCTGATATGTGGAACTGAAAGGACTTTGTGCTCCACAAGTGTCCGTCCTTTCACAGGCAGTAACACTTATAAATAAAGCAAAAGAGGAACTGAAAAAACATCTTTTGAATCAGATGTTCTGAAAATTATTCTGCCTGCAGAGTGCAGGAGGTTTGTTTGGTCAGTGTGTGGCACAGAAGGAAGCCTTGACCTTGTGTTTCAGAGCCTGCCTTGAAAAACGTCCAGCTTGTCAGCTGTGCATTCCAGGACCCCAGTGAGCATTTGAATGTGCCTAGCACTAGAAAAAAAAGAAAAGAGCGCCTCTCCTGAGAGGAGGACTTGATCTAAAACTTAAAACAGCTACAAAAAAACAAAAAATCCAATTTACATCAAAGCTGGCCAGACCAGGAGGTGGCAGCACCATGCTGCTTTCCTCACAGCGGTTTAGAAACTTGGATGGTCTCTTGGCTGGGAAGAGCTTAACAGTTGGCAGAAGTGAGATACTTATGTTGGCAGCTGATTCAAGAACTTGGGTTGATACAAAATGGGAAGAGGGCCTTTGGCGTGAGGTACAGGACATCACCATGCTGCCAGTTAAAGTGCCAGCTTCTCATTTGAATGATTTAATTGAAATGATTTTTTTTTCTCTTCTCGTGTTCAGTGTGTAATGTAGGTATAGTTGCTCTTGATATACTGGATTGGCTAAGGGAAGTGAAGCTGGGAACTCAGTCTCCAGCAAGATGGAGCCCAGCAGTGTTTCTGAGAACTTCAGCACTGTGCCATCAGAGCAAGGAAAAGCACTGCAAAGATGTATCTTCCTTGTACTCGTCTGTGTAAGCTGCAGTCGCTATAGTTCCATCTGCAGATTAGACGGTGCAAATTTATCAGAAAACTGGTAAGGAATGGCTGTTGAGGCTTTATTTTTTTCATCTTGACGGTCCTTTGTCTACATAGTGTCAAACAGTGTGGGGATAGCATGGATTAACCTCCACTGGTATCTCTTCTAAACATAAGGTTGCAGTATCAAAGGGCACATATTTATCTGTGCAAATCCACTAGCCAGTGGAGTTGTGTAAGATCGATGCAGAACTTGGCCAAAGTGAGTGTGTGTATCAGTGCCATCTACTGGCTTGCATGTCGCCTCTTGAGATGACTGTTGCCCCTCTAGTGGTGGTGGAGGCTTATAAAAGGTACAAGACCTGGTATTTACTCTGGTCAATGATTCTCCCATTAGTGCAGGTGCTAACTGGCTTGTACAGCTGGATCTGAATTCCAGCCCCACTGCTGACTGAATGCCCTAGCCCTGGACCTGTTACAAGGTACAGAACAGCATGTGGAGACAGGATTCTGATCCTTTCCCCAGCTCTGCAATAGAGCTGTTAATAGGTGTGTGGGATGCTAGCTCCAGTTAATCTCGCAGTGGTTGTTCTGTGTAGGAGAGCGTCACACTGTTCAGGTTTGTAAATCTACTTCCCTCTCCCCCCCTTTAAAGTCAAAGTAGTCCGTTGTGTGGGCTGAACTGCAACCCAAGTCTCTTCACGTGCCCTTCCTGTGACTTGAGGTAATACCTCGCCTCTGGTACCTTCCCCATCTGTGAAAAGGCAATCAATATGTAGCCTGCCCGGTGTGGCTTGAGGATTGTCAAGTGTTAACTCTGCTCTGACTTCGATTGCAATGCTGATTTTTCTTCGCTTTGTCCAACTCTAGGGAGCTTCCGCCCTAATGCTCACACCCGGGGAGGGAAGGAGAGGGGAGGGGTGTGTGTGAGAGAGAGAGATTTAACCCTTCCCCTGCTGCATCCTGATTGCTACTAGACTGTTTCTGGCTGCTCCGTAGCTTGCAAAGTGCTGCAGAAGCAGGGTGAGCTATTAGCTGAGTTTTAGTCCTGGTGATTTACTGTCTAGACTAAATTCAGAGAAGCCGTTATCAACTGAACAGTTCAACATCTGTCAGCTGGCCCTACAGAGGGGAAGAGACATTTACGATGGCTAACCCTACTGTTGCTACTAGAATTCTTGGCCTCTTATAGGAAATCATGTTCTTGGGCATGTGGCCATTATGTGAAACAAAACATTCCCTTCTTGCAGGCAGAGCCTTGAATCCATGTTCACACTGGGGGTGGGAGGGAGGAAAAGGATGTGTCCTGTCTCAGCCCAGTCCATTCCCAGGGGTAGCCCAGTGATGAGTGCTCTAGCCCCTGGCTGCCTAACAAATGCCACTAGAGGGCTCAGATAGCGTTGTGGTAGATTATCAAAGATGGGCTCAAGACCAGTCAGAGGCTTGACTTGGGGTGGGGGTGCTTCCTAGGGGCGCTACGATGAAAAACATCTGGACAGCACTTGAGAGGCTATTGTGCTGTAAACTAAAGATTCTTAACCCAACGGAAGCATCACACTTTCTGCACTGCTTTCACATCACTCCCACTGAAGCAGCTGCCCCCTCCCCCCCCAGCTTTTCCTCTGCTCTGGGAAAGCTCCCCTCATCCCCAACATGCAGGGGAGAGATTGGGATACTCCAGACTGTCCATGCTCCAGGCTTTGCAGCTGCCCAATCCCCAGTGCATGTGCAGTTCTCCCAATGGGGAAGTGCCGCAGCAAGCGAAGCCCAGATTTCACTGTGGCTGGGTCAGAGGAGATCAGAAGTTGTCAGCCTGAAAGGTCGCCATGGGCCGTCCATTGCCCCTCATGCTACTTATATTGGTTGGAGATTGGCGACGGGATAGAGAGCCCTCTGCCTGGATGCTATAGGGTCAAATCCAAGTCTAATAGCTGTTCAGAAGCCTGTAAAATGAGTTGGTGGGTTCTTAGGCTAATTTCTAGACCAACCCTGCCACCCTCCCACTGGCAAATTGCCCCATGGGCTGGCAGTCTCCTCAGAGAAGCTGAGGCCTGAATAGATCATAGAGATTGAATAATCCTGTCCGCTCTGGAGCTGCTCCATGTAGCTGAAGGCATGGCCCATAAGGAGGGTACAGTGTGGGAGATGCCTGTCCTGCAGCTCTCTATGCTGCACCAGGGCTGGGCGAGAGGACCTCAGGCTGCAGCGCTGTCAAGCTGCCACTCTTTTCAGGGCTCATTTGCCAAAAACTAAGGCAAATGCATTATAACATCTACTTCACTGTAGTGATGGTCCTAAATCAGAAATCGGGGAGAGGCTAGAATTGTCCAGACTTACCTTTATAAAGGGCTAGATCAGAAACACTCCGGTCACACCAAACTCGGAAAGTATAGACTTGGCTCTGGCTTTTGCGCCCTGAAAGTCAGCCGTGTTCAGATCCAGCCCTTGCATCAGACCTGCCCCGTGGTTTGGTGTGACGTGATTTAAGTGAGAAATGTCTCTGAGCTGCCTCCGCACATGAGTTTCCAGGGCCTGCTCTGGCAGGTGCATCTGGCCTTTTGTTGCGTGTAACACTTGGGTGTGGCAGGTAATTATGCAGCTTCCTAGAACAAAGCTCCAGAGTCCAGTTGCAGCAAATGTATAACTTAGAGGACAAGCTGTAATAGGAATGGGGGGCTTTAGAAATTGTATACACCTATTTCTGCAGGTACTGACAATTGACTGAGTCTGAACTGCAGTGAATTGTTCACTGATCAGATTTCTTTTGCTCAGTGAAAGACTTTCACGACTCTTTTGCACAAGGGGAGTTTGGGCTTTGGAATGGCTACTTCCCTCATCTACAAGCAGCACTTGTTTAGCATCTTTAATAACAAACCTCCCAAGATACGGACAAGGAGTAAGGCAATGTAAAGCTTAAGCACAGTGCTGGCATTATAAACTGAAGCATAAAGAGGCTCCCCATGCATAGCTTGTAAAGACAGTGGTTACACTCAACTGTTCCCTGCTGGGGGCAAAGGTCACTGGATCTCAAGGAAAGAGATCAAAAGGGGCATGCAGGAAAACCAACCCAGAGTAATTCACTGCCTCCTGGGTTAAGGGCCAGGCTTCTAGTACCTGCCTTCTTCCTCGCACGCATACATTTGACTGCAATTAAGTGCAATTGTATTTTTGTCCCTGCAAATCATTGAGTGCAAACCCTCCCACTGAGATGTCAAAAGCAGCAGATTGTGCCTACAAATCAGAGATTGAGATTTCTTAATCATAAAACTGGTGCCTGTAATTTAGGCCCCCAAATTAAATTGCATCCACCACAAAGAGGTCACTGTCAAAATGAGGTGCTAAAATTCCTCGTTGAGATGTGGTAAGAGACTTTGGCAGGACTCCCTGGGAAGTTAAAGAACTCCACCCCCGCCTGGCTTAATGGTTAGCTTAGTGCCGAGGTTCAGGTGAGCCATGTACAGTGAACGATTCTCTCCCACTGGAGGTGGTCCTTCAAGTCAAGCGTAGAGGCATATTTGAGAGAGAGATAGAGGTGGGGGGAGGCTTCCCTGCGTGTGCGTGCGTGTTTGTTTTGTTTAGGGTCTAGGATCAGTTTTCACCAGCATGCAATTCACATGGAAAAAAAATGTTCTTCAAAGGTTATAAAGTTTGTGTAGGGCGTCCTGCCCCGGTGATTGCTGGGCAGAGCTTGGCACAGGAGCCAGACTGAAATGTTCCTTCTTCTGCCATCCCAACTGACTTGGATACTAACGCACCAGCTAGCTGCGTGTTTTATGGCTTGCCTGTGATATTATCTTGCTCCATTATTAAGCGATATTCTTTGACTTTGTTGTGTAGGAAAAAGGGAGCCTGCCACCTGTGTAAACAGCATGGGGCTTATGGCTTTTGTTGTGGTTTCCAAAATTGTTTTCCATTTATGGGGGTTGCCTCTCAAGTTGCCTCCAGTAACTAACCCAAGAGCGAGATTATAATGAAGAGGACAATGCGAAGCATTTCTTTGGCACTGGCCTATCTGTCCATCATTCGGAGTTATGCTCTGAATTTACAGGGGCACAGATGATTCCTGCAGGCTCACGATTGTGATCTATGCGCATGTGACAGGGGAGCTCAGGTTCCCACCCCCTCAGATTCGTCTGTTACGCTTTTAAAGGCAGCACAATAAAATTATTCCAAATTCAGCCCTTTAGCCAGCTCCCAAGGGCAAGACGCTGGTAAACTTCACCTTTTTCCTTTTGATAAAGGTAATTGGATTGGAGAATTCCTTTGTTCAGAGCAGGTCAAAACAGGCTGTGGCAGTACAAGCTCCCACTCCATTCTCCTGCTTTTGTCCTTTAACCTTGAACTGGTCGGGCGGGGGGAGAGATTGATCATTCTGCCACCACAACTTGTTCAGTCCTTGGCGCTGCTACTCAGACTGTTACCAAGGGAGCCAATTGATGATGCAGGCACCTGTTCACTGGGAACTGGCTGTACCTCGCCATATTCATTTCACAAAGGCAATTAAGCAGCCCTAAGCTACAGTGGTAATATCTGATCACTACCAAGGTAGGCTGGGTTTGAGCTGGCAAGTCAGAGGGGGAAGGGTTCCGGTTCCATTCCAAATCCCCTGATCTATGCAGCTCCTCTTCCCCATTTTAACTCTTACCTGGACACAAGCAAGGAACGGGCAGGGTTAGAGGAGACTGAATCTGGCACTACATGCACTTTGTTCCTGCAGTAGCAAACCAGGACACTGTGACACAGATCCTGCTGGCATGGGGTTTTAAAATAGAACGCCATTGTAGCCCGTCTTTTTAAGGTGAACTCCAGCAAAGCATCAGATCCCTTTTCAGCAGGCTTAAGGCTATGACTACTTTGTTTGTTTCATCTCCCCTGCTGCCAGTCTTAATTCGGTCCCTTTTGTCCAAATAACACTTGTGTGCAAGTTTTCTAGTGTGCAGACTCATTCAGGCCCCCTGTGGTCTGAACTAGTGCTGTGTGAATAATGATTTTTTTCAGTTTACTGGTTGCACGGGGAAAAAATGGATTTGGATTGACCCCAAATTAAAGCTGTTTGGTTTTTCTCAACATAACAAAAAAATGGAAAATAAATGTTTGGATTTCAGGCATTTTTAACTACCTTTTAATGTGTTTGGTATTCAAAACAAAGACCAATGCCCTTCACAAAGCTAAGTGGCGGTGCTGCCTGTCTCTTCTACTTAGAGCTGCCTTGTTGGAGAACTTGCCTGGGATGTTAGGAGAGAGCGTGAACTCCCATTTTACAGGTGAGTGTCCCAAGCACTGAGCTATGACAGCACATTCTAGAGTGGGGCTCTTAATCTCTGCTGTGGAAGCTGTTCTGCTTCAAAGAAATAGTTAAATATTAATTGGGTGAGACCCTGTAACCTGGTGGCGGAGCGCTTGTGTGGATGGGGACACATGGGGTCCTGTTACAATTTAATGTTTGTTCATACAATGCAAAACAGCTTCATCAGGAGAGATTGAGACCCACCCCTGAGTATCGTGTGGCTTTGTGGTTGAGCACTCAGCTGGGATGTGGAAAACCCAACTAAAAATCCTTGTTCCAGATCACACAGTGGGGACTTGAATTCAGGCCTCCCATATCCGGGGTGAGTGTTTTGTAAATGGTTCATAACTCCCTTTCTGAATCTAGCCCTTGTCCCCCATTTTTTTGGATGAAAGCATTTGGTGAATTTGTGTAGAATTCATGAATAGTTTTGGTCAGCAACTGCATTTTTTGTTTGCTGTGTTTACAGCCATGCTAGTCCCAGATCTTAGAGAGACAAGACGAGTGATGGAATATCTTTTATTGGGCCAACTTCTGTGGGTGAAGAGACCAGCTTTCAAACGACGGAGCTCTTCTTAAGCTAGAAAACTTGTCTCCTTCACCCACAGACGTTGTCCAATGAAAGTTGCTACTTCACCCATCTTGTAAAAATAAAAAACACTCCCCCCAGCTCTCGTTAGCACTAGTGGTTATCAGTGCTACTACGAAGTCCACAAGCCAATGTAAAGTGACAGTTCCACAGTGCTGAGCGTTGGCTGAAACAAACGCAGGGAGCAAATCATCTGGAGAAAACTGTACTTTGGGGTTGAAATACGATGGCAGCAGGCACCTGATAATGAGAGAGGGTGAATGTTGCTCCACAAGGCAGGCTGATGTAAGGGGTGGGGGACCCTGCCTTGGCTCTGGTTTGTACAGCAGTGCTAGATTTTCTTAGATCCTACTTCATGGTCCATACAGGTGAAATGCTAAAGATCCTTTTTTTTTTTTTTTTTTTTTTTTTTTTTAAAAGGAGCGTGGCCCAGTGAAATACACCAAAGAGGGAGGTCATGGGGGAGGGGAACTGCTTCCTCCTGCCTCTCTCCTCCCTGGAACGTCCCAAGTGAATTCTGGTTGCATTTTGGTAGACTGAGGCCTGAGCCATTCTCTAAATTTTATCCTGCCCTCCCCAAAAAAATGGAATTACAATGTTCCTGTGATTTTTGGTTCTATAAGGTGAAGCTCACTCCTGTGACGATGACACCAGGCTATTGGTCAGGCCTTAGGATATAGCCTGGTGTGATCTCTGCGCCAGAATGAACTTCACTCCCTCGGACTGTTTTATAGCTCGTTACGTTACTCAGCTTCCATTGTCTCTCAAGTGACTAAAACTGTCCAACCCAGCCCCCTGGCAGCCTGCAAGGGAATCAGCTCTTGGAATGAATCAGGAGTTATGTAAGCATCTTTTACCACCCTCACTGCACCTTGCGTGCCTAGGAACCTGGCAGCCTGTGTCAGCACATTCTCTGCCTCTCTTCAGCGTGTGCATCACTTGCCGTGACTTAGAGCTCGTTAAGCCTACATGTGACTCAAGATATGAGGGCTTCAGATAAAATTAAATGCTTTTAAAACGAGTTAAAAATAAATGTTTGACAATCCTGTTCAGGGCAGCAGCTTCGTGTCTGTAAGAATGTTGTGATCTTTGGATGTAACGTGCGGGTTTTGAACCAGCTGTCTTCTCTATAAGGGCGTTGTGTCAGTGCCTGAACAACTGCCACCCACTATGCTACAGGCACCTAGCTTTTCAAGTATGTCCTCTGTGTGCATATTTAGTAAGAGGGGCCAGGTGTAAAGAGGGGGCACCACATCTGCCCTCGTGATCAGTCCTGTTCCAAGCCAGGTCGTCTTGAATGAGATACCCGCTGTGTGCCACTTACAGCAGTTTTAGTTTAACAAGCTGTGATCCTGCTCTTTGGAACCAGGTGGGAAGGAAGTAAGAGTCTCTAGAACAGTGGCTCCTAACCTGTGGCCCGTGGCTCCCTTCCCGCTGGCTGCAGAAGGGAGCTGCTGCCTACTTACACAGGCAGAGGGCATTGCCAGTGCAGGCTCCTTACTGCAGCCAAGAGGACAGGAGATCAGCGCCTCCCTCCCGTTGGCTGTAGCAGGGAGCGTGGCAAAGCACTTCAGCTAGGTCCCTAGATGCTGGGTCCTTGCTGGAGTCAGAGGGAGGGAAGCACTGATCTCCCATCCCCCAGGCTGCAGAAGGGAGCCACTGCCTAGGGACCCAGGTGGAGCGCACAGTTTCCCTGTTGCAGCCTGGGGGCTGGGAGGTCCTCCTTGCTGCATTCCTTCCCTGTGGCTGCAGTGGGGATGGGGGACCTGCCCACAGAGACTAGTGGCCCATCAGGGTTGTAAAAATTGTATTTGTGGCCCTGCTCCAGAGGTTAACACAGACTGGGAGTTAGTCCAGTCAAAACAGCAGTCAGGTCCTGAGTTACCTTGACCAAGCAATCTAGCCATTTTGCTCTAGTTCCCCCCTTTGGGGTTCTTGATTGAAAGGCACAATGTAAATGCAATGTATTAGAAGTGTAGCAGCTTGGAAGCATCTGTTAGATGGCAATGATGTATCTGTGCGCTCTGAAATTAGTTTATACATGAGAGGGACGACAAAGACAGTTGTAGATTAGAGTTGAGTGATGAACTGTCATAGTTTTCTAACTCCAGGAATTGGAATTACTGTATAGTGCTCGGTGTGCTTACAGCACTACCATAGTAGGAAATAATTCCATAGTTAGCAGTCCCTCTGCTTGCTAATTGTCTCCCCGTATGTATTAAAAACGTACACAAGAGTTGCAGAATTTTATAACAAGTATTGGAACAGCATGATCTCAGTGCGGTGTTTAGAACTTTACTGCACCGCTTGAACTGAAAAGTCACCTCATTTGTTTAGCTAGGGGTGAGCTGCTGTCGAGTACACGAGGTGGAGATTAGGGGACGTTATATTTAATGTCTAGGTTACTGAAGCACATTTTGGAAACTGCCTTAGAGAAACGCCTTTTACCCTTCGTCTTTCTAACTTTGCTTGGTGTGTTGGCTTTGCAGCAGGCCACTACAGGACATTTGGGAGAGCTAGGTTTGTTAATAGCCTTAAGAGTCTTGAATCCTAGTTTTGTGGAGGTTAAGATGAGTTGAGACGGGGGTTTGAGTGCACAAACAGAAGCCAGGAACCCAGTTCTGACAATCACCTTTTTGTACAACAGTAGCCTAATTTTTATCACCCTCCTATGAAAGTTGTCAGCTTGCCTCTAATCGCTTCCACTGTCATTCAGCATGTCTTCTGTACATCAGTTTCCCTGTCTAATATCAGGGGTATGATAAAAATCTTTCTTACCTCAGTGAGCTGTTCTGAAAATGAGTATTTGCTGATACAGAGCAGCCTTCCAGGAATAGCATGTCATCCCCAATGCAGGAGCACTTCTGGTGGGCTAGTTGAGTCTGAGGCAGGAGATTCATGGGTCATGCACTCAGCTGATGGCTAGAAGGGCAATTCAAATTGATCACAAGGTCCCTTTAATCTGTGGATCAAGGGCAATATTAGTGGCTATAGAAGATTGGGGGTAGGGGCAATCATTTACAAGATAGAAAAGGACCAACAAGTAAAAAATTAGTTGGGAAAAATGTTTATTTTAAAGTTTCTCAGAGGGTTTTTACAAACAATGGAGAGCGTTTAAAAAAATTAAGTGATCAAAGTACTTGACAGTGTCCCTTAACCACATGCAAGCCCCTGGACAGAGAAAAAAAAAATCACACCAGCGAGGAGGTCAATACTGCAGGAAGAGCAGCTGGCATCTGCATAGTTCTAGTAGGAAAGATTGCAATGCTGTTGCTGCTAGTAATTGTCATCCTGGCATTAATATAAGACAGTGCTGAAGTATGTACACATACCTGCAGAAAACAAAGTGCATAAAATAACACGCAAAATAGGTATTGTATAGTAAATTTATTTACCTGAAACAATTAAATTAGGTGTGATGCTTATTATTGTCAGCACTGAAATAGACACTTGATCTTTTTAACACCTTCTAAAGGTCACATGCAGTTGTTATAACTGACTTTTTTTAGATAAATGCATCACACAAACACTTGTATTGCACCAACATCTGTCTACTGCTTTAGATTTAATTAAATAAGTTACATTACAGTGCAAGAGAGGTATCTTTGCACACAAAATAAAAAAAAATCGAAGTTATGAACTGGAGGCTTACAGTTTAAACATTCAACATCTGTAGTTTTTGACTGAATTTATAAATAGTATAGCATATTGTACATAGCTGTTCATAAAGTAGTGTGTTTAGATGATACAATACAGAAAGATTTGGCTAATTACAATTGAAGGCATGCATTAGTCAGATATTATACATTTATACAGAGAAATATGGAAACTTGGCTGACAGTTCCTTAATTCTGGCTTAACGTTTAAGAATAAAAGTCTTCTCCATGCAGCAAAGAAACCAAACTTCTCTGGAGAGTTTTTTCCTGATTTATTAAGCTATATTGCACATTTGTATAACTGAAGCCCTAATGGTACCACACATTTCCTCCACAGAGCACACAATGAGTTTTGTTTTAGGGAAAGCAATTGTGTTTTTGTTGTTTTTTTTTTAACATGATACATGCAGAGGTTTTGGCAGATGTGTTGCTAAAACACATGCACGCAACAAAACAACCTTACATTTCTGCAAAATTGTTTAGGAAGCGATTACTCCAGCATTGCTGAAAAGGAAAGAAAAAGGTATCCGTTAGTGAAAGGATGAATAATGCTATATCATTATAAAAGCAAGATTTGTAAGATCAATAGTGATAGAAGAAAGAATGTGAAGCTGGCTAACTGACTGGTTTAACTGAAAGGACGCTCAGTTTTAACTCTCCCACCCCACCCCTGCCCCACTCCCCAAACAATACATTTAAACACCTAGGGTGATATTCTGGCCTTACTGAAATCAATGACAAAGCTCCATTGACTTTAATTAGGGCCAGGATTTATCACCAAAGATGGAAGGTAAAAATTAAAACCTAATTTACTTTCATGTAGTTTTGCATTTCTCTTGTCTAGCCAATTGAAATAGACAAGTCTCTATTCACTTTCAGGTTCATGTGGACTGACTTAACATTTTAATATTTGAATTAACACCAGTGTGGATTTTTTAAAAAAGTTTGTTATGGAAATGTTTCTAGCAACTTTCTGAAACTTAAAAATAAGTTTCAGCTCACAGCTGACCTGTGTCCCTTTAAATATCCAGGTTATGCAACTAGTTATGGGAAGCATCCTGGAAGAAGTCATTAACTATACAGACAAGAGGTTGGTAATAAAATGACTATCCACAAATACAAGGTAAGTAAAGAACAACATATTCTGATTCCCTACAGAGTTCTTAGGGCTGCTCTGGGAAACACTGCACTTAAACCCTGTATGTTGTAGGCTATGCTGCTAAGATTTTTCAGAGTATGCTTAATAATGCAATTAAAGATGTGATTAGCAGAGATTAGGGAAACAAAGGTTAGAAGTGCAAAAGGCAAACGAGACAAGTGCAGGACAAACAGATAATTGTGTGGGATTTACCTCTTCCCCTCCCATCTTAGCAAATTCCACCATCCTTCCTGTTTGAGCTGTTTGCCCTTATATTCCACTTATCAGCTGTGCTCTTGGAAGAGGCTAGAGGACTGCTGTACTGCATTTTATCATCAGATTAAAACCATTTTCTTACATCTAAATTTATGAAACAGCCTTCCCATAAACATTAGCCATATAGCAATTTTATAGAACAAAAATTAGTTTATAGAGTATCTTTCATATTTGATCTTCTGTAATGTTATCTAAAGTAATCCGATACCATTCATATTGCATGTGGGTGGATAAAATAGAGCAGCCTTTTAAATCTGGCTCAGGAATAGCTCTTTTGGATAGCTGTTACTACAAAGTAAATAAATGACAAGAGTCCACACTATCAAGACAGGCAGGCAGCCATAGACTAGAGGCATCTGAATAACTCACTGCACCAGCATCTTCCCTTGAGCTAGAAGCAGCACTAGGTAAGATTTTGGCATCTCACGGGGGGTGCTCTCCTCCAACTGAAGGGGAGGTTTTCAGATTTGGAGAGTAACTTTTTTCCCCAACATAAGCCTTACAAAGGTACTTCTTTCATCCAGCTGTGTCTCATGTGGCCTGCTACAAACTTAGGTTCCCTTGTACTCCTCATGCAGCAGGGGTACAGAGTGAGATTACCAAAGGAGAGCATTAAGGAACCCGGCAGGCTGTAGCTGACAATGGTGGAGAGAGCTCAGCAGTGTGAAAAGGAAAATGGAAACAGAGTCAAAGGCACAGAAATATGCCAAGAAATATTGGTGCAGAGCCTGGAAAGGAGAAATGCAAGTTTCTTTGCAACTTACATGCAAAACTACTAACAAATTTCATCAAGAGATGGTGTCCATGGGATTATGAAATAGGTTAAATAGCTCTCTCGTGAGTGAACACTGTGCAGACCTGTGTGTATTTCCTTCCAGCTCTCTCCTGCACAGCCTACCAAGTTGTTAGAAAGAATGTGGAAATTTCTCTTCCAGAAAAAAACCCTGAACAGGCAGTTGAACTGCTTCCAAGATGACCCTGGTAACTGGGAATCAAAAGGAATTTTTTTCTAACATGAAATTTAAATTGTGGCAAGAATTTCTACTTGAACTTGAATTTAAGAGTCCCTCTCCTCAGGAGCAAAGGTGCCGCCTTCCTCACCGATTCCTTATGCTACACTTCTGCTCCATATGCCAGCAGGGCGAGATAGTTCACTAGGGCATCCCTCTCTAATTCAGCTTTTAAATGGCTTGGAGCCATCTTATGTTATTTCAGTCAGAGGCGGCTCGAAAGTTATTCTTGAAAACAGATTAACTTGTAAAAACAATGAGAGTTCTGTAGCACTTTAAAAACTAACAACTTGTGCATCATCAAGTGTGGATTAAGGAAGCATCCTCCAAATTGAAGTCCCAGGCTCAGAGGCTGTGGAGCATATACAGCCCATAGCTCCATGCTGGGCATTTACTTCAGCTGCCTCCCTCAGGAGGATCAAGAAACATTTAATCTAGCAGAAGGAAGAATCAGTCTGATGGACCTTGAATCTTGGCAGATCTAGGACCCAAGCAACTTAAATCCATCTCTGGTGACAACTCTTGGAAGGATAGAGGGTAAGATCCTTTGCTATTTCAAAGGCAGCTGCAATTATTAAATGCTGAGATGGGGTAGTCTCTGTAATTGCCTCAAGTCCAATCTGTAGCAATTAATGCTTACTACTCATTGAATGGGTAGAGAGCTCGGTCATGCTCCAACTTTAGATGATGCCCCTAAACAGGGCTTAGAACCTCAGGTTTAAAGAAAAAGTAGACGACAACCCAGGTTTTTCCCCCCCTGTTCAGCCTGCTCTGCCCCACAATCCAGATTTCTTGCCTTCTGATCTAAGTGCCTGGTTTTATCTACTACTCTCTCTGCTGGAGCAGGGCTGCACACTGCTTCCAAAGTCATCAGAGATGCATGAAATACCCTTCAGATGGTGGGCAGTCTGCTTCAGAGACACAAGCTTCCAAAAAAAAAAAAAAAAAAAAAAAAAAAAAGTGCCAAACAAACCAACCTTTAAAAACCTTTGCCTTGAACTGAACGATCTTTGCAGCCCTTAAAATGTTCACTGTTGGTCTACTATTTAAATCCACAATGTTTAAAGGAAAAAGGCAAGTTCTGCTATAAACACCTAAATATTAAGGTGCTGACACCACAGAAAACATTGTGTTGTCACCAAAAAAACCCATGACAGGTAAACCTCAAATGGATTTAGTTTTAAGTAACCGAACAATTTCATGGCCTATTAGCGTCTCATGCTCAAAGGATAGTTTAGTGAAATAGATGGAAAAGTTGTTCAGGAATATCGTTTATACAAAACTCATTTGCTTTTGAAGTGGCACGTGTAACCAAAACCCATTGCCACTGGCTTGTACTTAAAATGCTTGGTTTGTATGTGCACCTTGTTCCAGGATGTGTGGGTCTGATATTCCAGAGGTTTAACATCTACAGCTGCTCCTGAAGCTCTGTGTGCAAATAGCATTTCTGGAAACAGGCCCTGTCTTTATAACTAAATACCTATATAACATCAAGTTCAACTTCAGCCAATGGGCTTTAATTGTAGTTTTAATAAGGCTGATCATATTGGTAGTTTTAGTGACTCTGCCTTAAATGCCCAATCCAGAGAAGAATATCTGCTATTTTAGGGAAGCTGCTGTGGGAACTGTTTCCTGGTCCTGTCTTCCAAGAAGCAGATAATCCCTCTATTGTGAATGCTCATTAGGCATTCTAGGTTTACACTGCCCCATGGATGCAGTTGCAAGTCACTAGTTCTTGGGAAGGATATCCCCCTTGTAAGAAGAGATCCTTCCATCAGCCACACCACAAAGAGCATTCAGCACAAGACTAAGGTACGTTCATTTAAAAGAAGTGGGTAGGGTCTTGTACTCTCCTACCAGGAAAGACTGATCTGATGTAATGCCTCACAGCCACTCTGACACTAAAGAGAAGATGCTTTGCTGGCACACAGAAGACGTGTCTACAGGAGATATACCAGTGCACAGCAGGAGAGTGTAAGCTGTAGAGCAGTCTAACTGTCCTGTGTAGACTCTGCTGACATACCCTAAGGTTCCTGGTCCTAGCATGTTAATGTAGTAGGATTTCAAACAGGACTACATCACTGTGCATTAGGAACCTTTGAGAGGGTGTCAGCAAGGTCTACACAAGCAGTTGGAGTGTAACAGTACAGAATGCTCTGCAGTTTACACCTATTTGATGCACAGGGCCACACTGTGTAGACAAGGCCTCAGTCTGCGTATAGGAGGGACAACAAATGGTGGGGACTCATGCTGTGATATGAGGGGTTTTGTTTTATACTACTTATATTTTAGGACATTTAAGCTTCTGTATCTGAAACAATGTGAGACCGCCACATTATCCATGCCCCTCTGCAGCAGCTCAGTGCTCCAGCAGAGCTCTTTGATTTCTTGGTTTATCGACCAGTCACCTTCAACCATGTAAGCTGAAAAGTAGTGGCCCAGCTGCTATTAAGCAAACACACCATCTGCCATTTTACAAAGCCACTCTGCCTCCTGAGCTGCTCTCAAAAGTTCTGCATTAATCTGGCTGAAGTTAACAGGAATGTTCCTTTTTGTCTTTTCATATGAACGCTGTACAAAGAAAGCATTTCCACTCTATGGAAACAAGCAATGGATTGTTCCATCACAAAGGAGCAGCTGCACAGTGAGCACTCTAGCTACCTGAGAACATAATTGGAATGGACACTATGTGGAAGCAGCACCCCATATTTTCTGTAGTGGGTGTATGTCATCAGAACAAAGCAATGTCTGATCAGAAGCACCCATAGATTTTGCATTAATGCTTGGTTATCAAATTCAGACAGTAGCTGTCAATGGGTTTGAAAAAGCTTACAGTAAACCTAAGAGTGGAGAATATTGGGTAAGCGCTCCAAGTTTTGGATGCACTGAAGCTGCTGGTCCCCAGAAGCACTGCGCTCCTGAATGTATAGCAATTTGCTTCAATAATTTTGGGCTCATACTATAGGATGCATAGTCTAAAGTGGTGATAATAATGTAGCACAGCAGAGTCTGACAAGACGCAGCATGGAATGAAGGAAATTACTATTTATTCTTTGACACGTATACAGCATATGCCATTTTACAGCAATTCACCACTGGGATGGTGAAATGGAAGAGAAATACTCACTTTAGTCGATGAATGTTGGAAGGCATTGGAGAAAAACACCACAGTTAGGACTGTTAATGACTTACACATTGTTGATACAAGACTGAATTTGAAAACATGCTCTAACATTTATCATAATATAATGAAGGTGGTTAGTGCCACATTAAAATAAAAATAGTTCTATACAATATGTTCATTTGGTCATGTGCTATTTACAGATTTTACAAAAAACACACACGAGCTTGTTACTTCTCTAAATCAGGCTAGAACAAGGCTAGCAGAGTAACTCATGAAATGTGTAACTCATCATTAGTGCCCTAACTAAAAGTGTTAAGAAATCCAATTTCTAACTATGCAGTGCAAGTTATTTTTTCCAGGTCCCATAACAAAAGCCCTGATCTAAGAGACTGAAAAAAATCTGACACACGTAAATAAGGTATTAAAAAACGGAACTTAAGCCATCTTTTAGAGTTAAAACAAGACACAGAATTTTCTTTGTCTATTTAAAAGTTTAAGCTAGACTGACGCTTTGCCCCTTCTGCCCCTTCCCCTGGAAAAGTGGGCAACACTGGCAAAAAAAGGTTTGTTATAATAAAATACATTAGACATTTAAATAAATAACCTTAAAAAACAACGTGTGTTGAAGGGATGGCAGAAGAACCCAGCAGGTTCCACCTGGAATTATGTTTTCTGCACAAACAAGAATAGGCATACTCTACCTCTTACAGAAACTGGTGTAAACAAGACAGTCAGGAACCTAAGATGAGGGAGCATAAGGAGGGGCAAGCCAAAAAAAAAAAAAAGCCCCCCAAAAAACTGACTGAGGTAGCAGTACACTCTGCCCAGTGCAGAAAAATCGGCTTATGAATAAAAATAAACTGACGTCAAATTAAGTTCAGATGATCATGCAAAAGACAGACAGTTACATGCTTTTTTAGTTTTAGAAAACACATTCATTCCCTAAAATCTGCTGCCAATTTAGTTTGATAGTGTCCGCTGGCTCAAAAAAAAAAAAAAAAGTTTGTTTTTTACAAGGATGAATAGACTATTAAACAGAACACTGTACATGCTTTTCATCTACAAAAAATATTTGCATAAAATAGTGTTAGTTCTCTGTACATGTCAATGGACACTTTAGTTGTGTATAAAAGAGGAAAATATTGCCCCCACTGGAGTTGGAAAAAGCAAAACACAAAATCTAGAGTATGAAACCTCCGTCACCGGCAAATATGTTCATGTGAAAATTCAGCAGAAATCGACAGTTGCTTTAAACAATAAAAAAATTGATTAAGTTAAACATCTTTAAGTAAAATGGTCACTATGTCAGTCAAGACCAGAACATATCACTAAAGTTAGTGTCTGTACTGTAAAGCCAGATAAGCAAGGGCATAGTAATGAGCACAAATGGCCAGGAAATCCCTTCGGTGCATGCTGATAAAGAACACGGTTTGGTGGCAGGCTTCTTGCAATCTTTACCAGGTTCCAGGTAGTTACGGGCTGCAAATTTCAGTGTCTCATCCAGCAGAATTACAGGTAGTGAGATTTTCAATACCATCAGCCACTGTGTCACATTCAGAGGTGTGATCTGGAAGATTAGCTGTGGAAGAGAAGCCAAACATTAGATCCTTCCACACACCATTCACTAAACAAATAGTCTCCATGTCTTTTCTTCTTTGAAACTCAAAAAATTATTACAGGCAAGTAGTTTTGCCACTCTTGTCTTTAAACTTGTTAATGGGTGTAAGGTACATGAACTTACCGGCAGTGGTTCTACATAAAGGATAAGAAAATGGAGTGACATGGACAAGCAAATAGAACCTAGCAGCCAGATATTCTCCCATGGAGGCATCCTCAGTAAGGACTGGTTTTCTGATAAACTGCAATAGAAACAATGCATACATAAGACATGACAAGAGAACATTCAACAAGGAATAGGGATCGTAGCAGGCCTTTATTTTATGCCTACAAGCTAAGAGTATTTAAGAACAAGACAGTTAGTAGGCGGACGATGCTTTTGGTTAGTAATACTTATTCAGATTCTTAAAGGCTGTTTTTAAAATGATTACTTGCTGTATTAAATAAGATATTACACCATGCCACCAAACTCTTCTAACAACAGTTGTATTAGTCTAATGGTGTATAATAGCAATACCCCCATATCCAGTACTTCAGAGAACTAACAGGGTTATACTGCTTTGAATATCAGACTGCATTTTAAACTAATAAATTAGTGTCCCTTTTAATTAGCCAAAAGTTTATACAGGATTAGATTTAGGCCCATTTTAATATTCTTGTGCTGTTTAATGTATCTAACAAACACTAACACTCTTGTTTAAATCAGTTTTCTGTGCAGGGTCAATCTATATAAGTTTTGTCTATGCCAGAGGAGGCTTTTGTGCTGCAGTATAGAGTTTAGGAAGAAGAATCTCAGCTGCGGAGTATTTTAAATGTAGAGCTAATGCACCATACCTCACGTTTCAAGTTTATTATGCTTTTTAAAATTTGACTGACCAACTTACATTGTTTCTTCAGATACCCTTGACATATTGTGCTATTTAGAGGTTTCCATTTATAATTTAGTATTAATTAGCCGAGGCACACTCCCGAGGGCAGTAAAAACTATTTTCCATATATTTAACAGTCTTATTTTAGGTCTCCTTGATATCACATTACAGCAGAAGTGTGAGGGATAATCTGATTGATGAGGCTTAAAATTAAGTCGTGGCAAACATCGTAGCAGTAGAATACCAAAAAGTTTCAGGAGTGAATTGAAGGATTTAAAATAACAACTCTTTGCGTATAGGGTAAAATCTCAAATGGGATCTAAGAAAAATGATCCTTTGGCCTGCATTATACACACTCAGGAATTCACCATTGCCTCACTGTTATCTATTACTTGAACTTGAACTGTCCATGCATTAAAAAGGGACACACACTATATAAAAGCTTATAATTTCAGGCAAAAAGCTCTAAGTGAATCTCGATTTTCTACTACATACTAACCTGTTGAGAGCATTACACATCTCGATGGTGACCAGAACAGAAAGTGCCATTGTCATTGGGTATGGCGACTCAAAGACCACACAGTCTACATCTGTGAATTCTGGGTTGTCCTCATTGCACTGTAGGAAATGACTCTACAATAGAATAAAGCAAGCACTCATTATTTCAACAATGATGATTACCCATTTACAAAAAAAATCTGAAGTAGGATGGTGCAGCAGTCCCGCACCAGGATTATAAAAGTTTGTGTCTATAGGAGCCAACATCAGGAAGAATTACTTTTGACTACTTCATCGCTGATTCAAACAATTCACATTCATTTGATATGGATAGAAATCTTTTTTTTTTTTTTTAAATGGGAAAAGACCTGTGGTCCTTCAAAAATAGCTTAAAGAAAGGTTTTGGTATTTTACCTTTCTATAGCTATTAACTCTGAATAAACAGCATTATTTAATATAATTAAAGATGGTCCTTCTGCAGCTATTCTTTGAAATCAAAATGTAAAGCATACAGTAAGTAACCAACATATTATTTATGTGACATGTAGTAGGCGTTTATATATTTTGCAGGCTTTCTAAAGCAAATTTAACTGAATAGTACCAGCTGGTAATAGGTAATTCTTGGGCCACCATCAGCAGCAATGAACCACCAAGCAGCAGCACCCACTGTAGCAGCTCCAACATAACCTTAAAAAAAAAAAAGAGAAAAGACAGTTTGTTTTTCTGTATCATGAATAGTGTGTATCACACTGTCTTGTTAATCTCATTTCAACTTCCTCCTCTACCATCAGTGGGGTACACACATACAATGTAACAGTTGCCCGTTTCCTGTAGAAAGAATCTGCTTTTAAATTGCCAAGTCAACATAACTGGAATCTGTCCAACCGTAGAGATCTTTTTGTGTTTATTGTAATTTAGGGTATACAGAGAATTCAATCATGGTCATGGCTCTGGAGAGTGATCAGTAAACACTTAATATATTTAGCAGAAAATAAATCCTGATTTCTCACTTTCTAATTAAAAAAGTATGAGTAATCTAATTCTGTTCTACAGAGACCAACTGCAAATATGAATGTGATGTAGAACTGTTTGGTTAGAATATGCATGATAGTTGTTTTGGCCTAAACAATTGCCATTTTCTGATTAAAATTAAAAGGAGTGCGCCAGTCCAGCTGTACTGTGCTAGCCTTCAAGACCCTAAAATATAACTGAAGACCATATAACTGACTTGCAAATCAAATTCCTACAAGTCATTCTACATGTACAAACAATTAAAAACAAAAGCTAGTGAGTTACTCACATCCAATAGCCAGGTAACGGAAGAAGAGCCATCCACTGATGAGGGGCTCTTTAGGATTACGAGGTGGTTTATCCATGATGTCTAAATCAGGAGGATTGAAGCCCAGAGCAGTGGCAGGGAGACCATCCGTTACAAGATTTACCCATAACAGCTGGACAGGAATTAAAGCTTCAGGGAACCCCAGAGCAGCAGTCAAGAAGATACTACAGAAAGGAACAAATACAAAATTGCTTTGGCCATGTTAAACCAAACATATTATACATAAACGAATTGTAGATGAGTAGTTAAATAACTCTGTTCCTTGGTAACTGGCAAGAAAAATTTATGCTGTGTCTCATATGCAACATCTATTTAATATCAGAAGCTAAATTGTCACAGTGAGACAGCTAGGAATGTACATGCCATATTATAGCCAACAATAACCAAACAACATTTAAAGTTCTGAAGTAGGTGTGTTTTTTTTGGTAGACTGAAGAAAGGAGAAGCTTTATTACTCTCTACGGGAGTAACCCTCACAAAGCACTAGGCTGCTTTCCAAAGTGTTTGGAGGATATTGCTTCTACAGATCTATGCTCGGAGTCTTACGGTAAAAAAAAAAACGGATCTGATGGAGCATTAAAAAGCAGTTTTCACTTAGTGAAGCCACTTCTTGAAGCTATCTATAAAAGGAGGCTTTGAAGGGATGGGAAGAGGAGAGGGGGAAATGGAGGTGAGTGACAGGAGGAAAGGCAAGAATGCTGGCTGGGGGACAGTGGGGAACAATAGGAACGGCTCTGGGAAGGAGCGGCAGGGATCCCGCCAGGTCAGTCACAGGCAGGATCGGGGGCTCCAGGCACAATGGGGCATCCCAGGGGAAGCAAAAAGAGGGGCCCACATGCATCTTACCTGGGACTGTGCTCTGCACCCGCACTGCTGCGGGCAGGCTCCCAGTCCACTCCCAGCTGCCTGGCAGGGATACCTGAACCAGCTGGACATCCACAGGACAGCAGAGCCCGGCTCAGCTCTCCCCTCCCCGCGTGCCAGGGGGCTTTGCAGCTGACCTCTGGTCCCAGTCCTTCCTTGTACCAGCTGGGCACTGAGCCAGGCTCGGGTTCAGAGTTCAGGCTCGAGTTCAGAGCCAGGCTCGGGTCAGCTTGTGGCTGCTGCTTTCCCTCCCAGCTCTCCTCCTTCAGCCAGCCCAGTCCCCCTCATTCGGGTGCCCCCATCCCCATCACCCTCAGAAGGACTGGGAGACAGAGCTGCAGCTCCTCCCCACTGGCTGGGAGTCCTGGGACTCAGGACAGGACTCACAGATGGTAATTTTTAGACTATTTTATTTATTTAAGGATATATGGACAGAAGTAGAATTGCACTTTTTTTTACCCGACTGTCCATAAATTCACGGACGGTTGGCAACCCTGCTTTCAAACTGCTCCCTAAAAGTCTGCAACGGTTACAGAATTACAGTACTTCAACACAGGGGAAAGATTCCATTGAACCAAATATCCTCCAGTCCTTGTACACACGCACTGGGGACTGCAACCTCCTTTATGGCTTTGAGTCAGCATGGTTTAGAGTTTAACTACAGGAGTAGGGATCTGTAGCAACAACTGTAACAAGGAGAACTTTAAAGTATTCAAAACCAGAGGCAAAATAAAAGCTGCATTACATTAAGCCATGGGAAAAAGGAGAGTCTTAGGGCTTAAATACAGAAATGAGACTTCGGAGATCTGAGTTCTATTCCTGGCTCTGCCACCAGCTCACTCTTTGGTCTTGGGAAAAAAATCACTTGTTAGATTTCCCCATCTGTAGAATGGGGATAATATTTGTCTACTTCATAGGAGTCTTGCTGGAATGAATCATTAAGGACCTATGTTAGTGGACTGTCTCAAAACTAGAATTTGGAAAACATTCATTATTTCTTTGCAATACTTAACGTATCTGAATAAGTTTTTCAGAACAACACCCTGAATACATAATTAATTCCCTAAAGTATTATTATGCATTGTAATACTCAATTCTTAAATATAGTAATTAAATAGCATCTGGCAATATTGGAAGTTAAAACTGACCAGCTTCCATTATGAAAGTGCAAAATTAAAATGGAACCACTTCTTAAACTTACCAAACAACTTCTCCAACATTTGAGGAGATGAGATAACGGATGAATTGTTTCATGTTGTTGTAGATTGCACGCCCTTCTTCCACAGCAGCTACGATGGTTGAGAAGTTGTCATCAGCTAACACCATTTCAGAAGCAGTTTTTGCTACTGCAGTACCTGACCCCATAGCAATCCCAATTTCCGCTTTCTTCAGTGCAGGGGCATCATTTACACCATCACCAGTCTAAAATGCAAAATTTAACAGAAAATGTGGGCACTTATATGTGGGGACTGGAAGAGGATTTTACATGAGGGCAAAATCTAAAGTGAGTGAGTAAGGAAGTGCAGAATTGAGATGGGGATTTAAGATGAAGGACAGGAAGCTTAAACTTGACTGAACTGACAGGCACAAAAGATGACCTTAGTAGCAACCGTCTGTTTCCAATGCTGTTGTTTTGATTACGCCTATAATTAACAGGTGTACATTACAATACACATACAATATAATTAGTTGAGCGCTTGACTGCGGAAGTGCAAGAAAACTGGGTTCAAAAGGAACCTCTCCATTCACTCCACTCAAACATCCACACTCCAGGGGACTAATACACAATATTCCTTGCTTGTCTAACAAACTAGTCTCTGAGGTCAGCTATCTCAGTTCTTCTACTTTGTGTAGAAGGTGCTCAAACAGAAAGTTTGCTGATTTTCACCTCTTACTCTGACGAGGCTGAAGAGAAATTTCTGCCTTAGGGAGATGGCAGTACCTTTGATTTACAGCCCCAAATGAGAAGAGATGTGCTTGGAGGAAAGAAGGAAAAAACCCCAATTCTACCAACTGGATAAGTTACAAATTTTGTCAAGGTTTTGCTGTGGAGCAGTAAAGTATTTCTGATGATGAACTATGTCCATATGATACATTATGTTAAAGTAATTTTCTGAAGAAGAACAATGCACTGCTGAACACATTCCTAAGAAATGGAAAGAGCAACTGATGAAAGCTATCAGTAGTTGCATGAAAATAGATTCTCATTTTTCAGGCTAAATTTTTTCTAAGCCAAAACTTGTGATCTTTACTCTTTGTCCTAGGAAAAATACAAGGGAGGGTTCCTCCAAGGTTAAAAAATAGTAACTGATGTTTGCCAGACAGGCATTAATCTGATTGGATACAGTTTGTTCTTAAAAGTTAAATCTTTTACAAGCCACACAAACTTCTAATTACTTACCATAGCTGTGATCTCATCGAAAGACTGGAGGAACTCAACGATCTTAGACTTATGGGAAGGCTCTACACGGGCAAAGCAACGGGCATGTAGGCAAGCATCTCTCTGGACAGCTGGGGAAAGTTCATCAAACTCACGTCCAGTAAAGGCTTTTGAAGAAACATCCTCATCTTCTCCAAAGATACCAATACGACGACAGATGGCTACTGCTGTGCCCTTATTGTCACCGGTAATCATAATAACACGAATACCAGCTTTCCTGCACAGCTTTATAGATGAGGCGACTTCAGTTCTTGGGGGATCCAGCATACCCACACAGCCAATAAAAGTTAAATTGGTCTGAAACAAGATGACTGAGTTTTAGCATAAAATATTAGGAGATTTGTGTACTGTCTTATCAGAGAAATAAAAGCATTTCTCCCATAAGATAACGTAACTCAAACATTAGTTTATAAGAAAATAAACTTTTTATCCCACAGTATCCAACAATTTAAATGGAATTTAGGCCTCTATAAATTTGCATGCCACTCCCCGTCACACACCCACCAACCCGCCCTTCCTATTTGTTCAAAAACTAGTATGGGACAAGGTTCAACAAATATGCCATGCATATCCAAGTCAGATTTTTCCCAGTTACGGGGCTCTTCCAGAGCCATCTCTGTATTTCAACATATTAAGTCTTCATGGTATCTTGCCTCAAATGTTCACTTCTTGTACTATGATCTGAATCCAGATCAAGAGGCACTGACAAAGAAGAGGAACTGAAATGGAACTGGGAATGTTTTGTCTTTGTAATCCTGACTTTGTACTAGTGCAACATGTTAGGATTCAGAACCAGAGGATGCTGCATAACACTCAGAAGAGTCAATGAGTTAATCATATGGAGCAATTTAAAGTGTGATCCTACCTGAGAAGGGATTATAAAAATGGAATTCTGGGTTTCTAAATGTATCATGTGTCTTTGCCTCCAGCTCCAATGTGCTCAGTTCACAAGTTAAAAGGTGATCTAATTGTCAGCCTTACAGCTTCCACCTTCACTCAAAAGTCTTTCCTTCTCATGCATCATTGCTAGCACAAGAGATTCTCCAAGTCAAATGATCTGCAACTTCCACGGTTTTAAAAAATGAAGTTCTAATTATACATGTAATTATACTGAAAAATAATGGAATTGTTCAGATAATTTGAGGGCAGAATCTTTATTAATGAAAATATAAGAGCAGGAAAGAACCTAGCTTGACCCTCAGAATCCAAGATGAGTTTTTAGGACAGGCTTGTAATACTTAGGAAATACTTGCAAATAAGAGCTGAAAGTAATTGAAGCACAATACACATAGAACCCCCAGTGCTATTTTTATAGAGTACTTTTTCCAAAATAGAACCAAAATTTAAATCGGTTCTCAGATACTAGGCTGATGACAACAATAGGTGCTCAGAGAAATATATGCATCATGTACCACAGAATTATCATTATTTGCTAAAGGCCAGCCTGAATGGCACCTTGCTAAACTTTAAGTGGCTATGTATAGGTCAGTCACCAGAAGCACCAAGAACAAACAGAAAGGATGTTAACTTTTATAGTCCAAGCTCTGATGAGGGAGTGGTGCAGGGGGAAAAACATGAAAGAACCCAAAGGATGCTCCTGATTTTGGTCCCCTTTATGGCATGTACAACTTCTTCTTGTTAAACCACACTACATCTATTAATTCTGAAAAAACTTCTAAAGTGTTATATTCATGTTTGAAAAGAATCCAACTCGTTAAAAGCATTGCCCTCTACTGTTTTGTCTTCTGAAAAAAATTAAATCTATCTTAATAAAAGTCACCACATTACAGAAAAACTGCTGAAACAAAGGAGGGACAAGCCATTTACTAAGCTAACCTCATAATTAATAAAGTTTGCAGAGTCCTCAAGGTTCATTTCTTCTCTTCTTGGTGGATTGTCATGTGTTGCTAGAGCCAAGCAACGCAATGTGTCTCGACCAGTACCCCACTCTCGAATGACCGTCATGATCTTCTGCTTAATTCCTGGAGTTAATGGTACTTTAGTGCTTCCAACACGAACATGTGTACACCTGTCAAGTACACCTTCAGGAGCACCCTACAGGAGGAAAACAGGAATGAGCAAAGTTACTCTCCATCACAGAACCATTTAACACAAGATAAGAAAGCAGTCCATCTCCAACACTAGTAACTCTAAGCACACATTTATTCTCGTGGTTCAGCTGCAATTAGCCTTTGCACAGCTGCAAGAGTCATGTTGCTTTGTAGCCATTTCAAAACTACACTTCTTATATGATGAACTTGCCTTAACAAACATCTTGCTCATGGATGTCCGGCTCGGTTTGTTTGGAGTACAGTAAACTGACATGGACTTTCTGTCCCTTGAGAATTCCAGAGTAAACTCTTTCTTCATGAGTTGTTTTATGACCTATGAAGGAGACATTAATAGTTACATTGCATTCAGATTGCAACAAACATCATAACGGACAACAAATACTGTTCACAGTATTCTAAGTGGAAGTACTGACCGAGTTGCAAGCATTTGCACGTTCAATTCTGGATAGCCCTTTCAATTCTGTGTCAAATACGTTCATCTTCTCAACCAGGCAGGTGAGTGCAGTCTCCGTAGCTTCTCCAACCTTTTCATACACTCCCTTAGCCTTCAATTTCATTAAAAAAAAAAAAAAAGAAAAGAAAAAAAGTCACTATTACCGCCATAAAGACCTTGGCCTTTGGCAGGTCACCCTGGTGAAATTTCAAGTGATACAATGAATGGAAACAATACTTAGCAGATCTTGTCGTTCATAATGAAAAACATGCAAAGAAATGGGTTTCCCCAAAATGTCCGATTTCACCACTCTTTCCCCTCCCCCCAATCTTAAAAGGAAAACAGCTTCTACTATTTTCCTAATTTATATTTACAATCTATCATTTCAAGATAGAGATTTAAGACAAGCAGGAAAACTTAGCAGCAGTGCTCTGTGTTGTTAAGGAGGCAACCAGTCTGAGTTCCAAATTAGACTCAAGTTGCTCAATAATGTCCTCTCCAGCCAAATAAGGAGTGGCATTAACTGGTTCTTAAGGGACTACGTCGTCTGCCTTAACAAGAATAGTATCATAATATTGTGCTTTATAGGTGTGTGTCAGGAAATAGAAGAAAAAGTCACTAACACCCTGGGAGCTTGCTCAAAAATGGAAGGCACCTCCCAACTCTGGGGAAAGATACAAAGTAAAATTAAATACAAACAAACATTTAATGTCATTCTGGTTTCCTCTTGTATTGTAAAAAGATTGACTTACTTCATTGTAATCCAAAGAAGAATCATTACAAAGTGCACAGATGGTTGCTAGTTCTACAAGGCCATCATATTGATGACATTTAACAAGTTTGTCTTCTTTATGCCTGTCCAAAAAAAAAAGAGAGAGAGAGAGAGAGAGAGAGAAGAGAAAAAAGTTACTGAGCCAGATACCAACTCCATGCTCTTACATTTCATCCATTTCCTCCTTAGTTAATCCCTTTATATACTGAATGGTATAAACAATGTGAATTCAATACTTAGTTTCTAGATTCTAAAGCAAGGTTCTTTCCAAGCTAAGACAGGGCATTACAGAATTTGTGCCAAAGAAATATTCCATCCTGAAAAATGCAAGGCAGAATTAAGAATGAGAGCACTGTACTTTTGAAAAAAGGAGTAGGGATACAAGTTTATGGATTTTCCTTTATGCTCCCCTTTTCAACAAGGACTCATGTTTTAGAATCCATTGCATTACTTTTAGTGACATTTTGATATGTGGACCTTTGTGGGAACTAGGGCAATAGATTTTTTTGTAGTTGTTGTTTCTTCTCTATGTCACTCAGTTTGTAAGATATCTACATTTACGGTGCCAAATAAGATAGACCAACTCCTGCTCTTAAGAGTTTACAGCTTAAGACAGACAAGACTAAAAACCAAGAACAACTATGGGGCAAAAGTTCAGATAAAAGAAGGTGAGAGTACTGATGAAAACAAGCATGGGAAGGATTCCTGGAAATACTGTTTTAAGGAGGAATTTGAAGATGAAGAGAGGGCACTTCATAGATATGCAGAAGAGGGAGGAGAAAGTAAAGAAGGTGAGAGTTTGAAAAGGAGATAAGTATGTATGGGAAAAGAGGATGATTATTATTATTAACAGGTTTCACTACAGCTTTCAGAGCATGTAAACACTTCATATATGTTAATGGATTTACCTTTACAAGTATATCCGCATTTTACAGATAAGAAAATAGAGGAACTGAGTAAGTGAACTGTAGGAGTTCACACAGGAAGTCTATAGCAGAGCTGGGAACAGAACACAGACTGGACTGGGACTCAGTCCAGTTAGTTCTTTAATCACAAGACTATCCTCTTTCTAATTTCCACTAGAGAGAAAATTATTTCTTCTTCTCCAGGAGTGATCCAGTCATGATTATGACAGTGCATCCTTTCAAACAGCTTCATAGTAGTATATTGCATTAATAAGATAACATTTGGCAAATGTTAACTTCATATATTAGAACTACATTCCATCTTCACTTTTCATACTCAGAAATCATGTTAGAATGGTATTACTTATATAGATCTATTTTATAGGACATCAGTATACCTCTAGATTAGCATGAAATAACCATTGAAGCATTGATTGCAACTGCTATTGGTACTTTTTTTAAGCCAATGAATACAGACTACCCCCTAAAAAGTTGCTGTCCACCAGCAGGGGTCCATTTTTCTCCTGTGTACTTAAGTTGGAAAACAGATCACTGCTACATATAAAACTTATACAGAAAACATACAGCAAATCTAGCTACATAGAAAGCTTTTTTCCAGCACTGCAAACTAAACAAGTATTGGAACCAGTTGCTGTATACCATATAAATAACCAAAAGTGCATATTTAAAAACAGCCTTTTAAAAAAAGGTAAAAAATAAAATCTAAATGAAAAATGTCATCCCTTGTTAAATATTTTGTATACTACGTTACAGCTATGAGCAAAGATCTAAAAATATCTATAATTTAGTATAGATCTAACAAGAGGAAGAAATTACTCACCTTGTGCAGTAACAATGGTTCAAGATGTGTCCCCCTGTGGGTGCTCCACTGTAGGTGTGTCAGCACCTCTGTGCTGCTGATCGGAGAACTTTGGTAGCAGTCCATCCCATCCACGCATGCACTGCTCATCGCCTGCCACAAGGCTAGCCAGCATGCACAGACATTCTCTTCTCAGTTCCTTCTCTATCAGAGTCAGCCAGTAGCACTCCATAGAGTGGAGGAGGGCAGGTCATGGAGCACACATGGGGGGACACATCTCGAAGAACCATTGTTACTGCACAAGCTGAGAAACTTCTTCTTTCTTCTTTGAGTAGTGTCCCTGTGGGTGCTCCACTGCAGGTGAATCCTGAGCAGTATCTACCACTGGAGGCTGGGACTTCAGAGTCGAATCTGATAGATGGCATATACTGTGGCACTGAATTTGTTGTCTCTGCAGCTGAATCTCCCAGAATGCCATAGTGTTCTGCAAAGGTACATGCAGATGCCTAGGTAGCTGCTCTGCAGATTTCTGATATAGAGAGATCCTTGGAGAAAGCTATGGACGAGGAGATCAACCTCATAGAATGCGTGAGTATTGAAAATGGGAGAGCTACCTTATGCAATTGGTAACAGAGCTTTATACAGCCAGAGACCCACTTAGAGAGTCTCTGAGCTGAGATCACTATTCCTTTTGACCTATCTGCAATGGAGAGAAAAAGTCAGATTTCCTGAATGCCCTGGTCCTGTCCTGTCCAAATAGAAGACGAAGGCTCTTCTCATGTTGAGTGTATGGAGGATGGCTTCCCTGTTATCCTCATAAGGTTTGGGATAAAAGACTGGAAGCTGAATAAACCGATTCATGTGAAATGCAGAAGTCACCTTGGGAATGAACTTTCAATGTGGTCTAAGTGTGACCTTGTTGGGCAAGAACACAGTAAAAGGGGGATGTGCTATCAAAGCTGCTATCTCCTCTATCCTTCTGGGAGAGGTGATGGTAATGAGGAATGCTGTCCTTATGGAAAGGTGAGTTAGTGAACAAGTGGCTATGGGTTCAAATGGCAGCCTAGTTCCTTTAATACTAATCCTTTTAATACTAGGTTGAGATCCCAACGGGGAGCCTGAATTGTGGGAAAAGGTTTGCTATGCCCTTAAGAAACCTCTTCGTAGTTGGGTGGGAGAAGATTGAATATCCTACCTGTTGGTGGAAGGTTGCAATTGCTGCCAGATGAACCTTCAGCAAACTAATAGCGTTCTGATTTCTTTAAAGTCAACAGGTAGTCTAGGACAACTGGTAGGGTGGCTGCAATAGGGGTGACATCCTTGGGCTGGCACCAGATCTGGAACCTCTTCCATTTCTGAATGTAGGTACAAGTAGCTCCCTTTCTACCATGTAGGAGCAACTCCTGTACTTCTTCAGATAAAGATGTCTATGTGCTGGAACTATGAAGGAGCCTTGCGGATTCTGCAACTCAAAGCATATTAGGATGGAGAGTGCATCTCTCGTTCTGTGACAGGAGGTAAGGGGTGATCAAGAGAGTCAATGGCGGACATAATGCCAGTTGTGACAGGTAAGGTTTCCACGTCTGTCTGGGTCAAGTGGGAACAATCAGTATGATGTTTGCTTTCTCTCTTCTAAATGGGGAAAAGGTGTAAGAAAGGCCCTTGTCCCAAGGAAGGAGGAGAGCATTTCCCATGAAGTGTCATCCGATCCCTGCTGTGGAGCACTACTATGGACATTTCTTGTTCTGGTAAGTAGTGAATAGATCTATTATCGGTGTCCCCCATTGTCGGAATATGTCATGTAGTATCACTGACCATCTCCCATTCGTGGCTGTGTGGGAGTTTGTAACTGAGACTGTCGGCAGTCGTGTTGTATATTCCCAGTAGGTAGGCCGCTGATATTAGGATGTGGTGGGAGATGCACCAATTCCATAGCTTTAGTGCCTCTATGCCTCTATGCACAGGGAATGAGTCTTGGCACCTCCCTGGAGGTTTATAGAATACATGCAGACCATGTTGGTCATGACCCTTGCATGCATGTCTTTGAACAGTGGAAGGAAGTGAGGACATATGTTTCTGACCGCTCAGAGCTCAAGCAAGTTGATGTGGAGGCATGTCTTTGTTGGGGACCATTTGCTTTATGTTGTGCAACCATTGAGATGCGCACGCCATCCTTTAGGGATGCATTGGTGGTCAGGAGTGGAGATGGGGAAGACTAAGCAAATGGGATTCCCCTACAGATGTTTGCCAGGTCCTTCCACCAGTTCAAGGATTGCTTGACCTTGGTAGGCATCGATAAATTTCTGTGTTATCTCTGTTCAGTACCAAACTGAACCATGCCTGGAGGCATCTCATGTGAAATCTGACATAATTATCTGAAATAACCAATGCGCCCGTGGGTCAAGGGGCCTGGCAGTTGGAGGCAGCGTCTGTCCGAAATTTGTGGGATGGATTGTACTGTCTCTATCAGTGAGGAGAGACTGAGAAATCTGTGATGTGGTAGGAGCGCCTTTGGCTGAGTAAAGTCAAGCTCCTATGAATTCTAGCCCCTGTACCGGTGTGAAGGTCAATTTTTGTTCATTGGTCTGTAGGCCCAGATTCAGAGACCGGTCCCATATGGCCTGAGTGACTCATTTGGCCTCTCTGTAAAGGACCGTGATCTGAGAAAGCAATTGTCAAGGTAAGGATGAATCACCATGCGTTAAGAGCATAAGTGGGCTGCCACTACCGAAAGGACCTTGGAGAATACTCTGGGAGCCGATGAGAAACTGAAAGGGACTACTCTGTACTGGTAATGGTCCTGGCCCAGCATAAATCTGAGGTAACGCCTGTGACTCGGTATGATGGAAATGTGGAAGTATGCATCTTGAAGGTCAAGAGTTGAGAGCCAATCTCCTTCCTCTAATGCTGGAATGATCATTGATAGGGTGACCATTTTGAATTTCTGCACTTTGATGTATCTGTTGAGCACTCTGAGGTCCAGTCTGAGTCTCCAACCTCCCTTTTCTTTGGTATCAGGAAGTAGCAAGAATAGAAGCCTTTGCCTCTGAGATATATGGGTACAGGTTCTAGGTTCTATAGCTCCCATGCTGAGAAAATGGTTTACCTCTTCACATAGTACACTCTTGTGAGAAGGGTCCCTGAAGAGGGATGGGGAAGGATGTTTGGGAGGTGAGAAGGAGGAGAAAATGGATGGCATATCCATTCTGGATAATCTCCAGTTGCCATTTGTCAGCGGTTATCTATTCCCAGGTGCTGTGGAACAGGGTAAAATGGTCTCAAAGGATGGGCCAGGTCTTCCAGTGTGAAGTTGCAATGAGAGTGTGTCCTAGTGGCGCTTCAACCATCCATGATGCTTCGAGATGGAGGCCTGAGATGTAGTCGGTTGGAGTGCTGATTGCTTTTGCCATGGGAACTTCAGTTTCTTCCTCTGTGGCTCATAACCTCTTTGTGATGAGTACCGAAACGTGTATTCGGATGACTGGGTTAAACAGTGGCTGACAGCTGTATTTTCTCTTGTAGACCAGCATTTGATCCCTGGGGATGGAAGAGTCGCTCACGAATCTGACAATGTGTAAAGAGACACATTGGTCTTTTTGGCAAATAACTTTGTCCCCTCCAAAGGAAGGTCCTCCGCTGTGGTTTGGCCCTCTTTAGGGAAGCTAGACAAATGCAGCCATGAAGCCAGTCTCATAACAATAGCCATGGAAATCAAGTGTACTGCTGTGTTAGCTGCATCTAATGCAGACTGAAGAGAAGTTTTAGCCACCAACTGGCCCTTGATGATTATGGCCTTGAATTGGCCTTTATGGGAGTCCAGCAGCCGTTCAATAAAGGAAGAGTTTCGTATAATTCTGATAATCGTATTTTGCCAGCAAGGCCTGGTATTTTGCTATGTGGAACTGGAGGGTGGCTAATTAATTTGCTTTTCTGCCAGCCAGGTCCAGACATTTCCCATCTTGGTCATACAGGGTGGATTTAAGCTGGTGCTGGCAGCCCCTAGAATTAACTGCATCCACAATGATAGAATTGGGAGGTGGGTTGGAAAACAGAAATTCCGTGTCCTTTACCAGCAGGTAATACTTTTTGTCTGCCTGCTTGCATGTTGGCAGGATGGACGCAAGGATCTGCCATGATGTTAGTGGGGTCCAGGAGTGCCTCATTAACCAGGAGCGCCACTCTGGCAGAGATGGAATATTGTAAAATGTGCACCAATTTGTGGTGAGGCTCAGTTACTTCCTGCAACTGTATTTGCAGGGCTTCTGCCACCCTCTGAGTTAGGTCCTGAAATGATTTAAAATCATCAGCCATGGATGGCGAAGGGAGCATCACCGCCTCATCTGGTGAGGATGACGAGAAAGGAGCTTGAGAAGTGTCTTCCTCTTCTCCCTCTGCCTCTGCCCCGGCCTCCCTCCCGGATGGTTCAGGGCATTCTGAAGCCTTCAAAGCCGCAGCTGAAGGAGGATGCCTCCCTGCCTGTTGTTAGGGGCCTGGGAGGCTGCCTCTGAGCCTGCCAAGGGTCCCAGTATGGCCATTGAAGGTGGGGGCTGGTGGATGGTACTACGTTTGGCCAAACTATGGAAACTGAGGGTTGGGTGGACAATATTCCTGGTGCCCATAGTAAAATTAGGTCCCATATGGTGGGTAAGAAGAGCGATGGGAACCCAAGTCCTTTTTCTAAACACTGATGATGAGAAAGGCAGTATGCGGAAGGAAGATGTCAGTGAGTCCAATGCTCTGGGAAAACTTGGTGCCAGGGCCCTGGTACTGAGAGGGACAAGTCCAGTATATCAAACACAGAGATCCACCACGTACTAGAAATCTGGCAGGACGGATAGCATCGGTATTGGTGGTGAATGATGATACCGAGAGGTTTGCACCAATGAGTCAGAGATGCGGCACCTGGCTGTACAGTCTGTTACTGCCACATGCACTGGGGTCGGTGCCAACAACTGTGCTGACGTAGCCTTCCCCGAGGAGGATCTATGACTTTCATGCCCCCACAGTACTAGTACTTCTTTGCCAATGCCCATCGAGTCTTTGGGCAGAACAACCTGCTCTGTCGACTCAGTACTGCACATGCCCTGGGTATCAGCATTAAGGAGGTTTTGGCACTGTCGGCACCAGTGGAGTCGGAGATTGTTTCCAGCTCGATCAGGGCTCACTGTGGGAACTCACAGATCTTTTCTTAGCGATCTTAAGTAAGTGGCTCTTCTACTTCAAAGGCAGGTAATCCCAAAGAGAAGGTTTCAGTGAGAGCTCACTCCAGGATCCTAGGGGTTGAATGGCCGACTCCATAAGCAGGAGTTTGAGCCTTAACTCTGTCTTTCCTGGACCTTGGTTTTAGTTGATGGTACCAACCACAGCTTTGTGGATTGTGCTTTTCTCCCAGGCAGCAAACACACTGCAAGTCACTGGGATAGATTCCTTGCAACTGAGGCACTTTTTGCAGCCTGAAGAGCCAGGCATGCTCTTGTTCAAGAGGTCCCCCCCACCCACTAGGATTGGTGAGAGGCAAACCCTTTCTTCTTTCCTTTTCTGGAACAGCTGACAAAAAGCAAAATGAAGCAACAAAGGAAAAGGCTTCAAAGGGAAGCTAAAATTTACAAAACTAAAAGGAATTAATGATCCGTGAACAGACAGCTCTGAGCTCTAGCTCTAGCCAGAGGCAGCTGAAAAGGAACTGAGGAGGGAATGCCTGCACATACTGGACTGGCTTCAGGGTAGCAGAGGAGTAGCGCCTGTGCGGGTGGACAGACTGCTACCAAAAGGTCTCCAATCAGCAGCGCGGGGCACAGACACACCTAGAGTGGAGCACTCAGACACTACTCTTAAGAATTTTTGTTATTAATGATTTCAAATTCTCTCAGCCCTCCAAGTTTTCATCTCACATTTTACCTGTCATAAGTTATGCTCTTTTCTATGGTCTTCAGTTGGATTGGACTTCTATTTTCGGAGGATAACTGTTTGGCCTGAATAACCTCTTGAACCTTGTCATTTAGCAGTACTGTTTTTTCTTGCCTTACTCTTCCTGTGTTTCTGAGACTCAGACATGGTGTGCACAAGTAGCCTCCATACAGAGTCTACGGCACTTTAAATTCCTCACTTTTGACTTTAAGCTCTTAGATTAGTAAAAAAGATTTGAGAGAGAAATGTATAGAGTCAAAGTGACAGTAGGATCCCTCCCTCAAGGATGATGAAGGTGTGCAAAGGCCATATACACTACCGCAGAGCAAAGTGTACAGAATAAGGTTTCCTCAGAAGTGGTGCAGGGACAAAGAGAGAGACAGGAAGAGTATTAAAGTTCAATATTTAGGCTGCACAGTCCATTCCATTAGAATCTCTGGTTCTAACTGATTTTTTAAAAAAGTTTGTTCCAATAGAAAACTTACATGTTGCTTTGAATTCATACTCTCAATGCATTTATTTTTATGACGTTTTTCAGCTTTAAGAAAGTGCTATCGTGTTTCCTGTGTTAGAGAAACTTCATGAAGTACCATGACTTGTTTTTTATTTGTTTGAGCAACAGATGTTTTACTTAAGTTTGCTGGCCCTTGTTATAAATTAGGTCACTTATGTTTACATGTACATTAATTTTCATAAGTGCCACCTTCCATCCATGTAAAATGCAAAGGAATTTATTTCTTAATCCTTTTAAAAAAGGCTAATTCTTAACTTAGATAGCAATGATTTCGTTGTTTTGATGTATTGAGGAATTACATGCTTTAAAAATATTTTAAATCCAAGGTGAAGTCAGTTATTGATCCAAATGATTATAAACCACACACCTTCAACAAGCAAGCAAACAAAAAGCCACAATGCACTGAATGAAGAAATTCACTCCAAATAAAGATGAAAATTATCAATTTGTCTTAAGTATCTGAGAATTCAATATTTGATTTTTTTATGGCAATGTGACATTCTAGAATTATGAAATGCATAAGTTACAGCATCCTACCTGATCTTTCTCAAGTACTCTATGTAAACAAAATATGGAATGGCTACAATATTTTATTTTTAAGGCCTGACACCTGTTATCAATTTAATGTTAACATTCTTAATCACAGGTCCTTTTCTCAATTCTTCTCATAGGGGGCAATTCTATTTCAGAGATTACAAGAATTTAAGGTATAGTCACCTCTTTAGACCTAAAACTTCCATAAAGGAATGGGAATGTAGGTCCCATGCAGCATCACTGAAAGGTAGTTCTTAAACTACTAAAAACCCTAAATCTAGAAAGCTTTCAATAAGGTAAATCCCACAACCCTAATTCATCCTCTTTGGAAGATTAGTTGTCAAATGAAAGATGTTAAAAATGTATATTTTAAAGGATGCTTTGTTAGGTTTAGATCTTGCAGGATTTAACTCTTTCAGGAAGTTATATTCGAGGCTAAACAGATTGTGTCTCTAACCTCAAATTTATATACACATTTGGCTGAGAAACTTTGGTACATTAACAAATGTTATCAGACACTTTAATATATTGAATTGTCTATCAGTGTGTACAAGTACAACCAATGGATAAATTGGCAGACATTTAACAAGAATGAAGTACTTACACTTCTCCCATGGGAGCATATGTTGACCCAGTTACAGTAAATTCATTCAGGGAACAGCTATCTCCTTCTACTCTCTCTAGGATAAATATCTGTAAGAAAAGTTATTTAAAATATTAAATTAGTATCAGACACTAAAGTTTAATTGACTTAAATCAGTTTGAATGTCACATTTTATATACACAAGACAAATAATTTAAGGTAGGCGCAATGAGTTCATAGAAAAGCTAAGAGACAGATGGAAAGGATAGATATCTATTCTAAAATTCATCCTTGACTACATATATTTTTATTTTCTCTAGAATTTTAACGGCATGTGTGTGTATGTGCGCGCGCACGCAACACTACTCTTATATAAGTCAGGATTGTTAATCAACTGTAATAACGGGGGAGGAGGGGGGGAGCGGCAAATGGATCGAAAAGGCTAAAAGTGACTTGCCAAACTTGAGGTACCTGAACTAGTCATGTGGCCAGGTGATAATTCTAGCAGACAATCTTTCTGCAGCTATGTTTCTAAGCTTCAGATACATAAACCCAGAAATCAAATTTCTCATGAATCTGTTAAAGGCACAGTCGTCCCAAGACAAGAAAAACAACCAGTTTTAAGACTGGAGTGGATTTATCTGTACAAACCATATCAGATAAGACCAAATTACAAATACTTCAGAGCAGTAAGGTCTGCTTCTAGATATCGGAGACCAAGAGAATTTAGGTAATGTCTGGCTCAAGGGAAGTGACCCTTTCATATCAGCCTATGAGTAAGAGCATTCCTATCTTCAGTTTTTCACTAAAAAAATATGTTTCCAGTCTATTACTGTGTTGGAGGGGATTCAACTAGCTTAAGTAATCATGCAATGTAGACTGGAGTGTAATTTCTAAAGTACAGAATAAGCTAGTATTTGAGGGATGCAGACACCTCCTAACTCAATCATCTGCATCTCTAATCCTCTTTGTTATTGTTTCCACTGCAGAGGAGCCACAGGCAAAACCAAATCAGACAAAGGGTAAAAAATGTAGCGCCTGAAGATCTGATATTCCAAAATGGCAAATCCCCTTTGTTAAACCACCCAGCTGACAGAGTAGGCATGGAGGAGAAACAAGAATAATTCCTTTATAGATTTAATGTAATAGTATAGCATTGTGGAAAGATGTGACTGTAGTCGGTTATATAATGTATTACATAATTGGCAGCATTATATGAACTAGTCACAACTTTCCCACAAAGTTATACATATGACAGAGAAACAGGGCATCAACTGCTTTACTGTTTTCACTCTAAAAAGTTAGTCATGTTCCAGTAATGCCTCGCTTCCACTTCATCTACTCTACACTGTATTTTCGTTAAGCCTCTAACTCCCTCTGTAGAAAAAAAACAGAAGTTTTAATAACAAGATAGTCAACAACCGCTCTTTAGTGATCACTGGAAATTATACAAAATACTTAAAATTCAGGAAACAGACAGGTGAGTGAATTTAAAGACACTCCAGAGAATAAATACTTCCATTGCATTCTGGTCAAACATGCACATTGAGGGCAAACAAATTTGAAACCACATCAGACTGAAAAGACAGTAACTCTTGTCCTAAATCTTGCATCATACAGACCTTTAAAATTCCTATGAACATGTATGGCTACAATTCAGCAGCAGCACACTATGCAGAAGATAAAAATCTCACATGGAATTACCATGGCAAAGGCTTCTTGAGAAGCTAAGCACAGTGCCTCCTCAAGGGAAGCCAGATGTAGCTGTACTGTTTGTTTGCCATACTTTACAATTTTGCAACTGAAACTGATCTACATTATCTAATGTTTTTGACTCTTCTGAAAACATGAATGAATCATGCTGCATAGGATGCAAAACACTTAACCTTCTAAATATAAAACACTAATATTGCATTCCAAAAAAAATCCACCTTTATAAATGAATCTGAAAGTATTTGGATATTCTTAAATTAACAAGGAAGCTCTCTATTTTTTGGCATCTGAATGATTAAAAGATCCTTAGGAAGGCTAGGGCAGTTATGCAATACCACTGCAAGTAACCTCCTCCAGAATACTAATGAGCAGCTGCTTTGTCTCTTTTAGGTATAAACACAACAATACTTAACTCTGTGTAGGACTAGTGAACAAGACATCAGTAAACACTGGCTTAAAAGGAAAGAAGAAAAACCTGCCATTAATCATGAGAGAATAAATAAATAGAACAATGTTCAAGAGTTTCTAGGGGCTTTGGGGAGAGGCATTCCCCAAATCCTTAAAAGCACATTTACACATTTAAAAATCTGGTCTGGTATGCTAATTGAGGACATGTAACGCAGCCAGTACAGTGGCACTGACATCTGATAATCACTTAACTACCCTTCAAGAACAGAAGTCTCTTCATTTGAATTAGAAACATATCAACTTGGAAAATACTGTTTCCAGTAAATTCCTGTTCAGAATTCCAAGTGGAAGGACTGCACGAAGGAGGATTGGAAGCTGAACATGCAGCACAATAGTACACAGTTATGGTATACTACATTAATCAACATCAGAAACTAGTTTTTGACGAACAAAATCAGTCAGTTGCTTTAACCTGCTATGTCCAGCATCAAAAGTGACATTGGCAATGGAGTCAGTGCATGATTATATTAATATCTGAAGGCATCTCAGATCTAACTCTGGTCTACCAAATGAATCTTACAATACAGTGTGCTGGAAATACTGCAGTGATTAGAAATACTCAAGTATAAAGCCAGAGAAGATAGAGGGAGGTACAGCCTTTCATAGAATCTGATGCTATATGGTGGTGAAAAACTCCTGCGCCCACCTGAGCCCTATCTATTATATTTTAGCTTCCACCTTTAGTCTTTCTGGTGGAGTTGCAATGGTGGTGAATTATAGATCCCATTTTTGCTAGTGCAGACAATTTCAGTGATGAAGAACCGATGAGTTACAGAACTGAGGTGAAAATTAGAAAGGGGATGAAGGGTACAGTTTAGTAGGACATAAAAGTTTCTGTACTTTGGTCATAGTCCCATTGACATTGCCCCTTTCCTCTTTTCACTTTTGTCTACCAATTATGACTATCTGCTAGAATGGATGTTTGAGAGTCAGTACAGGGTTGGGAGCAATATTGCCCATTATGAAGTAAATCAAAAGGAACAATGGCATCCATCAAACACTGTGTAATAATATTAAACACTTCATAATCTGTTTTTTGCTCTGTAAAGATCTCCAAATGCACACCTTCATAACGCAAGATGTCCATTCATTTTCCTTCTGATATATAACCTGTTCTATACTTCTGGACCTGTGGACAGGTTATTCTAAGGAAAATGGCCCTGTTATTAAAACTGTGTGGCATAAGGCAGTTAAGAGAAATATAATTAAAATGAAAAATGTTCCTATCAAGTATTGGTACAGCTATTTTTGGTCATAACTACAGAAAGAAAAGATTAAAACCTTAAACATTACATGGTGGAAAGCTGAACTGAAAATGGAATAGTACTGTGGCAAATAAGCAAGATTTTGATGGCATAAGAGCAAAGCTGATCACATTGTTTCATATAGAAATAGAATTTAGGCAATGTTTAATAAGAAAACTTAGGGAAAAAAGGAAATGCAGAATAAATTAATCAATTCACCGTACCCTGCAGACTGACATCTGGTTGGTTGTGAGAGTACCAGTCTTATCAGAACAAATAACAGACGTGCAACCCAGCGTTTCAACGGATGGCAGACTTCTAACAATAGCATTCTTCTTGGCCATTCTGCGTGTTCCTAGGGCTAAGCATGTGGTAATAACTGCAGGCAGACCCTCAGGGATAGCAGCAACAGCGAGAGCAACAGCAATTTTAAAGTAGTAGATAGCACCTCGAATCCAAGAGCCACCATGAACTGGATCATTGAAGTGACCTATGTTGATTATCCAGACAGCAATGCAAATGAGTGAGATGACTTTGGACAGCTGTTCTCCAAACTCATCCAGTTTCTGTTGAAGTGGTGTTCTCTCTTGTTCAGTAGCAACCATCTCATCACGAATTTTGCCAATTTCAGTGTTCACTCCTGTTGCTACAACCACTCCCATAGCTTTACCAGCAGCAATGTTAGTACCCTAAAATGGAACCGAAAGAGGAAGGAGAAAAAGCTTCATAAATTGCTCTGTAACACTGAAGTAGGCCTGTTACAAACCAGATTCACAGATAACATTTTCTGCTAAGACATTAAGTTCTATTTGAAAGTTTGGTCTCTGATTTTGGCTAATTTAAGAGGCAATGCTCATGTGGTTCACATATTTCACTGTTATCAGTTCTTGATAAGTTATTTTGGATTCTATTTTTACAGCCATTCTCTGTGAGCTCAGTAAGGGGGTATAATATTAGTCCTTAAAAAGGGGCATAAGTATCCTTACCAATTTTAAATATTTATGTTCCTTATTACCATATGAAAGAACCATACAAACAAAAGGGGAAGCTAACTATATAGGAAAAAAGAGATGTTAACACAACATGAAGCAAAATGCATACACTGAAAATTTTTCCTCTTTTACTTATGCAAATCTTAGCCATTTCATGTAACAATTTTTTCAGAAACTAATGATTTTTAAGAGAGTTACTGATTTTCACTTAAGCTTGAAACTAAAGTAAACTCAAAGTAGTGTGTAGTCAAGGAGCTTTGTTAATAATAATTGTGTGGTTTTAGCTAAGTAACATCAAAGCCAAAAGCTTCTATGGGGGAGAAGAGTGTGTGTGAGATGTGTATATATAATGCCATCAGTTTGAAATACACCTGCTTTTCTAATTTTTAAATAATTCACTCAATTCCAGACAACTTGCTGGTAAAATTAAGCTAGATACCCCCAGTGCTTTCACTGCCACCTGCTCTGAGTACAAGATAGCTAGCCACCTATAAAAAGCCTACTACAAACATGATTAGTATGATGGTGATATCAATTAATGTAAGATTTAGTTCATGAGCAGAAACCATCAAATGTGGTACAGTACTGGAAATACATAGGGTGAAAATGCTATGGAGGCCTTAATATTAGCAGTGTCACCTTTGCCAAGTTAATATCAGTAAATCAAATGTGCTCTTAGCCTCAAAGTAGCCTCTTTACTGTTTTATAAGTTAGGAAAGAGGATTAAAACAGCAGGTTGGAAGTGAGTGAAAAAATTCTTTGCACAGAAAGTTTGACATGTTATAGAACATGTCAAACATTGATAAGTCCTAAAACCTTAAATAGGCAAGACATGTTGCCATTCTTAACCATGTTAGCATTTTAAAACTATTTGACATTTGTGAATCAGAATCTACTGCTATGTCCAGACTAGCCATTTGCACCTACAATATCTATTTTCTTCTATTTCGTAAGAACCATCTTAAGTAAATCCAGATTGCTTGGAGTTTAAGTTTCAGCTACATTTCTTTTGACATTCCCCAATAAATCTGGATATGCAGACTTTCCTTAAAGGAACAGGCCAATGCAGATGTATATTGACTCATAAAATGCAGCATGACAAAATTCTTCTAAGGCTTATGTTCAGATTTGGTTATTGAGTAAGCAGGCACAAATCCACTCAAGCCAAATGGGCTTACAGCCATGGTAGCTTTCACCCTTAAACTGCAAGGAAAGAATTTCATATTTTGCTAACTATGAGCCCAATTTTGCCACCTTTTACACACACTGAATATTCCTGTGCTCAATGGGTGCCCTCATGAATATACTCTGACATTAAGAATGGCAGAAACAGACCTTGAAAAGCAAAGTCTACCAATAACGTATAACCATTCATTTACTATTTCAATACTTAAGCTTTCAAATTTTTGTTTTAGTCTATACGAACAATGAAATGGTGCACAGGAGACTAAAATTAAGCTTCTAGTTCTCACTGAATATTCAGACAACATATAAATTAGGGTAACAATTCAAATCATTCCTCTTTATGAAATATTGCTAATTCTTAAGCAGTAAAATGACATGAGTTTCAGAATTAGTTTCCAAGTGCACTCACACTGATGAAAGTCCTTAAAAAAAAAAAAGTTTCTTCTAGGATGTATGCAAGTTTCCACACCAAAGCAGAAGTTCAATTTTTCTAGCTTATTTGGCCTGAGAAACTCTCCTTAAGGATTCGTTTTAATAAAGCAGACAGGATTTCATTTGGGATTCTAATCAATCTGATGAGCTTGCTGCAGCTATCAGTTTATGTTTAGACTTTTTAAGTCTTAGAATTCAAGAGTTATCCAGGTTATATAAAACTATAAATATATTTATTTTAGTGTATACACATGCTACCTTACCAAACAAACTGATAGCTGCAGTTTGCTCTTTTGGTAAATTCTTTATATTTCTGTAAGTCATTAACTCTCATAACTTTAAAAAAATTACTTACAGAGAAAAGCATGTTCTTCTTGTCTTGATTCACAGCACGAGGATCAGGCACAGGATCAGTATGCTTAATAACAGACACAGATTCACCTAAATAAACGTTAGAGTGTTAATGGAGTTTGTACATGTAATTTTAACTTTACTTTTAAACCAATCTTAATACAAAATACAGTATGAATTTACTCATTTCAAAATTGTATACATCTTGTGTCCTGGTACTTACATATACTTTCTTTATAGCATTTCAATAAAAGTTTTAAATAGCTTCCACTGCCACATTTCCCATTTTTTTAAGAAGTACACTGAGTCTTGTTTAATAAAGTCTTAGATTTCAAAAGGGAAGTATTTCAGTTCACAGAAAAGCTGAAAACTTCCAAGATAATAGCTGTTTGATATATACTAGAACTTGAAGCATATACTATTGCTTTTATAATCAGACATGCGAATAATAGAAATGTCAACTGTCGATCCCATCCTACATTTCTCGGGCACCAGACGTTAATGGCACAACTCGCCTAGCACTAGGACCAAAGGGTATGTATATATATTTATATATAAGATGTATTTTGCCTCCCAAAAGGCAGTGAACAAATTCAAACTGTTTGCTATAAGACATTTTCTGTACAGTAGAAGTGTATTTACTTCTGCTGTCTCTACGCTTTAAAAAAAGTGCTTAGTGACTTCTACTTTGTTTACAGAATTAGATCTTACCACTGCTTTGTCACTGGACATGAGTTTACAATACTCAATGTTTGACAACTGATAGCAGACTGCATAAAATTTGCTCCCTTAGCTGGAAAAATTAAAAATCAGGTAGTTTTCTCAAAGCAAAAAAATAAAAATAAAAATGCTGAAATATGGATATATTGACTTCTACAAACATGTTCATGTAGCAGTGGAAAGATTCCTTTTCTGTAAGCAAGTAATAGATTTGAGTGTGATTGTGCCACATTGATCAACAATTTTCCTTCCATTGATTTTAAAGCTATGAAGGACAGAACAAAATAACCTGATCATTGCAGAAATTAAGAACGTGTTAAATCTTAAAGAAGCAATCACAAGATCCTTACGCTCTCTTGCTTTGATACTTGTTTGAGTCACTTTTCTTTTTAAATTCAAGTTATATGAAGAAACTTTATCAAGGTGATTTTTAAAATGTGAATTTCAGGTTTCTGTTTGTGGTTCATTATTGGATTTCCCTGGTATTAACATTTGGTCACTGACAATCAAGAGGCACCGATTTTGGTGTCCTCTAGAAAGAGATTCAAAGATATTTCCTGGTCACTTGGAGGGCACCAATGACATCAGCTTGCTTAACAGCAAGCACTCGATGTAATGTAATATTCTTATGTTATGTATGGACAAGACTTAGGATCTTACTCACAATTAAATAATAATTCTTCCCACATTGCACGGGACCTGTAGCAAGGAATCTCTGAGTCTCACTTATCCTTGTATGTTTAAGTTTTTGCTGAATCATGTAATTTATTATTTTACATTTTTTAGATCAGCTTACACTTCTAAAACAGGTTTGCAAGCCTTGGTGTTCTCTCAACTTTAACACTGTAATAGTGTGTTTACTTCATTTCTGACTTCTTCCCTATGTTTACGTCTTATTTGGAAATTATGCTTTTATTCAATTTTCAGCAATATTGCAACTACCATAAACTCATCTCCCATATTCTAGATATGTTGTAGCAAGCCCCAACTATTTATATCTCACACACACACACCCACACACCCCCCCCCCCAAGGTTAAGCATTTGTTTCTGTCTGAAGGAGACTTAAAAAGGTAGAGCTGGTTATAATTTCCTTTTGATTTTTTTTAAACAAATACTACCACAAAAGATTTTTCAGAGAGAGTCTGGAAATACAGATAAATTAATTCAGTTTGAAAATATTTAGGAGGGTAGGAGTCAGTACAGGATCCTGTTCGATTAAGATCCATTCTCTTCCCTCCAATTCTCTTAACCTGAAAAAGGTTCTATAAATTTAGTAAACAATGCACTTCTCTGAACAAGAGCAATTCAGTCTAATCTGACCTTTTCTTGCCTATGTAAAATTTCAAATAAAATCTAAGATACCAATGAGAAAAGAGCATATAAATCTACTGTATTCTTCAGTATTACCTTTGAAAGGTACATTTTTATTTCCTGCCCAGAAATTCTAGAAGGCAAACTAAACTAAGGGACTGAACAGTTTCCTCATGACGAAAGGTTTCTAATTATATTTAGCATCTTATTTCTACAATAATTCCTCAATTTATGAAGAGGGAACAGTTGGTCTCTTTATAAATAGCTTCATTTGTTTCTTCCTTAATCAGAAGTGTACACTCTGAATCTGGACACTGCAAAAGAGAGTCAACTAAAGTCTACTCATTGAAATTTCTTGCTTGCTGTTTTGATATAGAATTCTATAAGGTTGCAAAATAATTAAGAATAATTCCCTGTAAGGAATCAGAAAAGTAACTGGGATTGATGAATATAATCAAAAGCCAGACAGATACAATACTGTGTACTTTAGTGGCATGAGAATTCACATAAAAGCATACATAAAGTAAGCTATTCATATTTTTTCAATAAGTACCATTAAATTTTAAATAACATTTAGAGTTGAAGTCAGGCTCTTTATGTTAAAAGAGAAAACAATGATCCAAACAGCTCATTTTAAGTAGCTGACCCTATTAACATTTTGCTTTTTTACAGTCTAAGTTTTAGTTTTCTTTCTATATTTATCTTGGGTGGAATAGTTAGACAGTATGTTTTTTAAATCTACACATGGCCAAAATGCGCTTTTTCACAAGGTCAGTCTCATTCATAAAAGCCACATGTTGCTATCACATTTAGTGAGTTACCAGTGATTTAAAGATGTTAAGTCTGGCTTATCACGAGCCTCAGTAGGTAGAGTGTAATATTTGGATTCCAGGGCCATAGCAGATTATAGTTTTTTTATATAAAGTTTGTCTGCCCAGTACACGCTTAGAGAATGAAAACATCTTTAAAAGACACTGTTTGGACTGAATATCAAAACAAGTTTTGAAAGAGTTAGTTTATGTAGCTTTCAGCACTTCTAAGGTACCTGAAAGGGAGAAGTGGTAAGACTGACAGCTGGGACAATGGTAGAAGTTGTGGCTCAGAGAAGCTTTTCACTTTGTGTGAATCCTGAAGAAACTCTACAGTACCATTTAATTAAAGCAACCCCCTTCATATCTCCCTTGTCAGGGAGAAATTTCCTAGTCTGTTTGGCTGCTTTGCTAAATTAGAAATCCAGAAAAGAAAAAACACCTTATTAGTCTGAAATTCATCTAGACAGAAAAAGTTAATTTTATTGAAACATTTAGCATTAGGATCTTTTGAAGAGAAATTGAGCAAGAGGCTCTACTAAACCCTAATTTCTACTTCGTTGCCCTAGTGGTCAATCTGGATAACAAAGTCTTAAAAGTTAACACACATGCAAAACTCCCCCTACCTCAAACAAAGGGTTTTGACTACAGTGTAGCTATGACAGAAGAGGATTGGTAAAGAAGTGATAGGGTCTTCAGAACTCAGGTTGTTTGACCACATTTTTCTGAATTTTTGTATGGTTTGCTATCAGATTCAATAAGATAATTTTGTTTAACTTCAGGGGCCTGTCTTGTGCATGGTTTATCAAAAAATAAACTCAGATTTGCTTTTATAAAAAAAGGAAAGCTGATGTTTGGCAGATTCAGTATTTAAGAGTACTACAGTGTCAGGTGGTGCACAATGTACTTCATTTAATGTGAGCTTCCTATATGTGAATTTTTTTTTATTTATGTCTGGGTAATGAACAATCAAGCATTTTCTGTGTAAGCCCAGTGAACTCTATAAATTACAAGCAATTGCTAGAGAGAAGGTGGGTGAGGTAATATCTTTTATTGGACCAACTTCTGTCCATGCTTTCAAGCTTATACAGAGCTCTTCTTGAGGTATGGGAAACTAAGCAGTTTATGTCAACATAACTATGTTAGTATACACACTACAGCCTTGCTCCTGCTGATGTAAGTACCTTACTACACTGACATTATAACTCTACCTCCACAAGAGGCTTATGTCAGTGTAGTTAGGAAGATGCAGTGTCCGCACAGACACTGCATTACTTACATTGCCTGTTGGTTGTCATTCTCCATGCTGGAGCTGTGAAATTGACAAGAAAGCCCAGGACTGATACTGGGCTCCAGCTAGAGCAGGACTACTCCCCATCCTGGCTCCCAACTTCAAGCAGAGAGGGGAGAAGCCCTGAGGGGCAGTGGGCTCCTAGCGAGCTTTGTGGAGCTGAGAGCCCTGGCTACTCCTCTTCAGTCAGTGGAAGCACTCCTGGTGAGGACGCATACCACTGACAGAAGGAGGGTAGTATGAATATCAGCAGCCACTCTAATTACTCCTGTGGCTGCAAGTACTTAAGTTTGTAGTGTAGGCTTGCCCTAACACAAAGCATCACTACTAAATACAAGGTTTGAACAGATTGTTTAGCATAAGTAATTAACACCTACTTCAAGAGACCATTCAAGGTGAAGTGGCCTGTTAACACTCCAAAGGAAAGGAAGTGGAAAGGGGAGAGAGCAGGTAGGGGGTTGTTAGTGGGTTACAGATTGTTGTAATAAGCCATAAATCCAGTCTCTCTTCAGTCCATAATTTTTAGTGTCTAGTAAAGTTATGAATTTAAGCCCCAAGGCTTGTCTTTTAAAAGTGTTGTGCAGGTTTCCTTTGAGGATGGGGACTGATAGGTCAGATACACAGTGAACACTTCGTGAGAAATGTTCACCCACAGGTGATTGGAAAATGATAAAAGACAAAAATGTCCTTTGTGAGTTCATTTGAGATTGTACTGATTGTCTGGTTTCACCCACATAGCTGCTATTGGGGCATTTAGTGCACTGGATGAGGTAAATCACCTATTGTGATAGGTATGTGTAGGATCCATGGATCTTGAAAGGTGTGTTGTGGGAGGTGTTGATCATTGTAGCAGCGGAGGTATGTCTGCAGGTTTCTCATTGGCACAAAGAAAATACCAGTATAAGCAAGTATTTACTATTTTTATAGATAATTGGCCACAGATCAGTAGCCCCAATTATGGCATCATCTGATGTAGTTTCCTTTTACATATATGTATCTGCCAACAATCACAATAAAGCTTCAGAAACCTCATAAAAAAACCCCTCAGTCTTCCATAAATTGAACCTACATAGCCAAGTATTTAGTAATACATGTTCATCATTGCAATACAAGATTGCAAGTTCATATTGTTCAATAGGATCATTAGCAGTTGTGATACAGTCACCAAGCAAGACACATTACTTACGTAACTTGGGGCTGGTTTCCAGTAGACTTTTCAAACAGGCAAATGAATCAAAACCATTTCCAAAAAACATTATGCACATAACTCAAAAATGACACAGCCTACCTGTCAGAATTGATTGGTCTACCCTCAGAGTTGTAGATTTGATAGAAGTAATTCTTATATCAGCAGGAACCTTGTCACCAACTATGGATTCAAAACAAAAGGTAGAGAGTTTAGTTATTCAATAATGATTTAGAAGCAATCATTCTATAGCGTTAACTTTTTAGGCGTTTGCTGAATCACTGCTGAATAAATGTTCAGTTAACAGTGATACTACTAGTATTTCCTACAGTTTTTGTAAGTTGCAATATTCTTTACAAACGTGTTATAGAATTCACTTTGAGATGCTAAAATAATTCAAACTTGTATAAGCACTAATAAATAAGTCTGGTACAAGTTTCTGAAAAAGAAAAATGAAAGCAACTTATTTTATGTTTCCATGAAGTCACTTCTCAGAACATCTTTAGATAGTATAGACAGAACACTGCCTATTAGAAGCTGAATGAGTTCTAGAAGTAATTGGAGAATATACATTTCAAAACTTTTCCATGTGTCAAAAAACCCACAAACTACTGTGGTTTCTGGGCACCAGTATTAGCTACTGGCTTTGAATTTCCCCTCTGCAGAAATTCTTTGCTTACACAATAGCTATTTCTTTCATGCCAAATATGAAAAAGTTAGTCTTCAGCTATCCAAAGATGGGAAAACTTTGAAAGTTCTCTGTATTTAACAATCAAATATTTTCTTTTAAATACAAAGGCTGTAGTACCACTTGCTAGGGACCAACTGTGAATGTAATCCACTTTTAGAAACGTGTTTAAAATATAGCATAGAACTTTGCAATGGTTAACATTGCCATACAGTTTAGCGGTCAGTTTTAGATTTGGATAGTATATTGGCTTAATTTTTTCATGGCCTCAAAACAAGATGATCAGCTAACCATTAAGATACCAAGTTCTGAATCCCTATTTTTGAATTGTGATAACATTCACATTATATATTTTCTGTCCAAGGACTGACCTTATATGTTTTACCTACTAGATATTAAGGAAAACATTTGAGAAAGTCCTTTCCATCCAATGCTAGGAACAGTTTTTTAACAATGTAGCTGAAGACAGGATAGTAAGTAGAGAAGATGCTCCTGAAGATGCTAGAGAATAAGAAGCATGTGCCCGGAGCTATGTAACTGGCTATTCTCCAGCATTTTTATTTTATTTTTTTTAAAATTCTCCAGCATCTTCATTGGGTTCTTAATCCCAAATTAATTCCCCTTTCTACTTTCTCTCTCATCCTGCTATTCCTGGTTTTCAAGTCATACAGCAGAATGAGCTGTAGCTCTGTCACCACCCCATTTTCTGAATCAGCCCAAGAAATTGGTTTGTGGAGGCAAATAAGCCTGTTGAAACTTAATGACTCATATTTCTGTACGTGTCTTTATATGCTGCATTTAAATTTCCAATTGATGAGTATAATCTTTATATAAAGTCCATTTCTATTCTTAATATGGAAAGTCTCCAATTTCAATTATTGTGAAATAAAGCATACAAGTTCTGAAGGCTAGAGAATCTGAATGTTTTGAACACTAGCTAGAAAGAACGGATCTCGTCAGTGGATGGAGTCATTATGACAGTCCTTCTAACATGTCCCCGCAGTAAAAATTAAAGCAAGCTGCAATTCCTGCAGGAACTGCTTATGCAACCGGCAGCAATAGTGCACATAAAGAGAGTAACCGTGTAAATAAGCCAGCAAGAGTGTTACAACCTTACTCGCTCAATGTAAATCAATTAATCAGCAGAAAGGCCATGGAGGAGAGAGAGGAGTCTGAGAAGGATTAAATAAGCACTTTTTTTAAACTGTAAAAAGCTAATTTAAAAAATGCCATATTCTGTATGACTTCTCAAGGATAAAAATAGTGCTAGTTGGAAAATTCTCTCTTCAGGTGACAAACAGATGAACTACATTAATTTATAAAAAAGTCCATAATATCTGTATATATGAAAAAGGCCAATTCATTTTCCATTTTGTACCATTATTGCATGTGAAAACTAATCTAAGCTACAGTGCCCTTGAGCAGTGAGAGAAAATAGCATTAGACAAACAATGACCGAGGCCAAAAATGGGAAAACTATTTGAATATGCTCCCCGGATGTCGTGAGGAGGTTTATATGTAGACATATGATAGCAGCTGGTTTTCAGCTATCACAATTCCACAAGAACAGAAGGTTAATACTTCAGTACAATGTGGTACAGGTCTTGTCAATCTGTATGCGTACAATGTTGCTGTACTTTCAACAGCTGAGCATCTACTAGTATCTCAAATGCACCAATACATTTGACAAGGCTATATTAGAAGGCTGGATCTCTTTAACAGGAACTTTATATAGTTACATATAAACAGAAAGTCACTGTAAAGCAGCACTTTTAAAAAGCAAGACTGCATATTTTTTAATTGAATAGAACATTTAGGAAAGTATACTTAAAGAACTGTCTTCTACTACTTTTGAAGACCTATAAACTGTTCAGCAAAACTGGGTGCAGAAAGCAGAAAGTTGAGGAAATGTAAACTTCAGGATAGCGCTTTGGTCTGCTAGATTAATGATATCCAATGACCTGCTAGTCCATGAAATAAGTATTTACTTCTAGTCACTAACAATTGTTTTAGGCAATAGGTACTGTGACCAACTTAACATTTCATTGTTCTACAGTTTGCCGGCCTGTCCAAATGAAAAATTTAAGACAGACATCATGTACACAAACACTGAGGTTGTACTAGTGCCACAATACAGTACATAGATTTGACATTTCAGTAATCACTTAGAGAACTATTCTAAATCTGTTTCCTCCTCTATATTCCCAACCCCAACACTCAAATTCTTCCTTCAGAACAAAAACTGTTCTGTTCTGCAAGTAAGCAAAAAGATTTTAAAAATTACATAGCTCTTTGCAGATTTCATGTTCTGCACCATCAATCCTCACACATCCCTGTGGGATAGGTAAATAAGTATTATCCCTTTTTTACAGACAGGAAAACCGAGGCACAAAGATGAAGCAACTTTTTCTATGAGATAGGAGTCAAAATTTTGACATTATAAACAGTAACCACTACAATTTATTGCAGTATCTAGGTACTTTGGGGATGACCAAGGATACAGGTTGCAATCCCATACCATTTAAGTCAATGGGAGACATGCCATATTTCCATCAGGCCCATATTTGCTGAAGACTGCAGCATTATTACATTGACAGACATTTTCAAATCAGGACATAGGACTTTACCAGGATACACACACTAAGATGCCAGATAAGCCACCTTAGAGAGTAATGTCTCTACGCACTACACAATTGAGTGTACTGACTTCCCGGCCAATGTATCACAACCTGAGGAACTACCTTGTGGGAAGAGGGTTTTTCAGTTTCCTCAAACATTCAGAATTGGCATATTTGTTCACAGCCAATGCAAAGTCTGTCCATTGAAAACTGGGCTGAAACCACCAAATCAATCAGACATAGACCAGACCACCAATTGTAACATCTGCAGGTCACTGTGAATTTGGATATCAGTAAAACCAGCACTGAAGAGCTATATATCCCATCATCAATCTAGGGTTTCCACTACCATCATACTTTCATGTTCCATCTAGAAAACCTTTTGGACCAAAAAAAGTTCCTACTTCCTGTCTATTCAAAGCAGAGATTAATAATAAATAGTATTCTAGGCTAGAACATCACCCAGCAAATCATATATTTAACTGTTCGTCTGAACAGGTTTAAAAATTGATTGGGTAGGTAAGTGTTTCAGGTTCAATATAAATGGGACCTAGAACACTATTTGAACTGTAGTTTGAATTCCAGACTCCCATTACACTTTTGGGGTGCACACTGTTAGGTGGAATCAAGCTAATAAACTTTCATTAGATTGTGGGGAACCCTTTCTTATCTCCAAAACCCTGCATATTTTAAACACTCTAATTTTAGTGTTGGTTTAGTGAAAAGGGATTGATGAAAGAATGTTCAAAACACCTTAGGAATAGCCATTTCTCCATTAGAAAACATAATGGTTCCCAAGAAAGCCGCTTTGTTTGATGTATTTAGACAGTCTTCAAAACACATTAGGGAGCTTTAAGATACATAGAGCTGTTAATGTGTTCAATTAACCAGATGTCTCTTACCCCTGAATTGAAAGCTTGCCAAGAAATGTCAAGGTTTGCATGCCTAGGTACTTCATACAACATAAAAAAAAATTCCACAAATCCCCAAAGTTGAATGGACAGTCTGAGTACAATGACAAAATAGCATTCTGAATCCCTGAAACTGCAGCAACACTGATTTCATTATGGAATAAAAAAGCCTTTTACAAAGACTACATTTTATTTACAACGCTAAGTGTAAATAGTTTAGTCATCATTTCAGTCTCTGCAGAGAAACTCAAATATGCCAAGTATGGCCATAAATATTTCTTTTTATTTATATTCAGTGTTAACAATTCTAGGCCCATATTGATTCTACTGACAGGTTGTTTTGTTGGTTTTTTAAGTGTCCATGGCATCATCAAGAAATGGGATTTTTTCCCGTTAGTTACAGGTTTTCAACTAAAATGATAGGATGTATGTGGGAATCTTTAAGCTTTTGGAAGTAACAGACAAAGTACATTAAAGTGGCAAATTTTGGAGAATAGGGACAATATTTCAGAGTGGTAGAGAGGACCATGAAAAAGTAGACTGTACAGAGTGCCCAATTCTGGGTATCAATTAAAGAGACCAGCATAAACTGAAAGTATCCAGAGGGGAACATGGATGTTGAGGGTAGGGGAGTGCTTATACAGAAAGGCTCAAAGATTATTGTAATAGAACTGATTTGAAAGTTAGTAACTGCAGTTTTTAAGGTGCTGAAGGGACCACTGAAGGTTTAGATAGTCAAGTTCTGAGTTTGTTAATCTCCAGGACTTGTGCTATAGTAAAATAAGGGGAAAACAGATAGAATTTTCACACCAACTGTGAAACATTTTGCCCAAGTCAGCAAACAAACTCTTTCATTGCTGCAGCACACACAGTCCAAGGCAAATCCCACAGAAGTCTCCTCCTTTACTGTCAAATATACATGATATACGTATCCTAATGAAATACTGATTTAAAAAAGTGGTAGTAACAACATAACCTAGGAAGGCATTGTAGTGAAAGGGTTAAGAACAGTTTATAGCAAATATTACAAGTTCTTGTGAGTAAGGTATTATTCAGACAGTTTAGTCTAACACAATGAGATCCTCAGCTAGAGCAGTTATTTTGGAACCCATAAAATGGATATATTTGTGATCCTCTCAATTAAACAGCATCCCAGTGGAAGATATTTAGCAGTAAATTGCCCAGCAGCTGTGTGGTAGTAAACAGAAGTAACTAATTAGTTAAGGAGAACATATGATTTTAAAGCTACAGCAATTGTTAATACATAGTATTTAATAAATGCAAACTAGAAGATGTATGAGAGATTTCATATATACATGGTCTAGTTAATTCCATGTAATTTTTTCCCCAACTAAAAATTCTGAAAAATAAATGCAGTTTGGGACCAGTCATGCTAAAATTTATACTGGGATGGAAATGTGGGTCCATAGATTTTGTTCTTTCTTCTGGAAACTGGTATTTACTCCAGAACAGTTACTTTGGGGCAGTAGTGTCTTTAATCATGTGTACCTATTAGGACAGTTCATGTTATTAGTACTTCTGTTATACAGACACTAAAATCTAGGTACTAAAATCTTTGTGGTCTTTACTGTTTAAAAAGCAGTTCTATGCCCACACACTACAGGGAACAGCCTTAGAATATGCAAACACAAGAAAAACTAACTGTTTGAGAAATATTTCCTTGACACAGAATAGTGAATGCTGTTGAACTGCAGAAACTGTCAGAACAGGAAAACTTAAGTTTAACCACTACTGTATAGTAACCTTTCATAAGAGACTGAACTTAATTCTTCTCCTCACCCCTAAGAAGAGAAGTCATGTATGAATATGCAAGGTCTGAACATAGGGAATATCAAGACTTAACCTGATCAAGAAGAAGACCACCAAAAGTGTTCTCTTTTGGGAAAGGAGGGAGATTATAATAATGAACAATCACAGTCCCTTCAGTTCTAACTATGCTAACAAATATTGCTTGCAATTACCACCCATAGAGAGAAACAAAACAGCATGTGTTTATGAGAAATATAAATGGGGGTGGATTACATTTAAATTGAATAATACAGACTGGATAATATCCAAAAAAATATTCTCATGTACCATCTATGTTTTTATCAATTATACTACAATTAAACTTATACAATGCATACAGAAGTCTGATTATCCTATTGGAGTATGTGATTTAATATAAAAGAAATAGGATTTTTGGGAAAGGGAGAAGGTAGAACCCACATGTAAGTTACCAGGAACTCCAAAGCAATCACCAATTTAATCTAGTGACAAAAGAGCAGCTTGTTTGTTCAGGAGCATCAGGCCAAAAGAGACCACTGTCATCAACTAGTCTAACCTCCTGCATATGGTCCAGAAGATTTATCTGAATTAATTCCTGTTTGTAAATTGAGACTGACTGTTTTTCTAAAAGATATACTCTAGTTCAATTTTCCAGTGATGGAGAATCCACTTACCCCACCCTTGGTAAGTTGTTCCAATAGTTAATTACACTTTCAGTTTAAAATTTACTCATTTCCTGTATGAATTGTATAGATTTAACTTCCAGCCATTGAATCTTATTATACCTTTGTCTGCTAGACTGAAGAGTCCTCTATCAAACGTCTGTTACCCCTGTAGGTAGTTATAGGCTGATCAAGTCACCCCTTAATTTTCTTTGTTAAGCACATAGTAAAGAAGGCGAGTGCAATTCAGATTCACCGTATACCCATCCAGATAAATGGATGACAGGCACAACTCAGCACTGAAGCAGCAGCAAACAATACGTACAGTACTTTGCTAACAGGTGCATGTGTTCAGATAATGAAAGGTAAACAATTGGTATTTTGTCAGAGTACTCTAGTTCTGAACAGCAAGTTTTCTTCACCCTAATAAAAATTTGCCAGGGCATTATGGTATTAACAGAATATTATTTTGATGTTCAAGAATTTTGTTCAATACTGTTTGTGGAAGTATCAGTTCTATTCAGGGTATGAGAGAGCAGATACGTTATGAATCTCAAAAATCAGCTTCGTTCTCTCTAGCTACGCTTAATAATTCAGTAACTCAAAAGGGACATGCTGCAAGACCTAGAAAAAGCATTTAAATTCAAGGTTCCCTTTATACATTTTTTAAGAATGCGTGTTGGAAGTGACACATCTTGGTTTTGCCATGGTTTCAACCTCTGACAATTCCACTGACATCAGTGGGATGCACAATGAGGTTAGGTTCAAATTCAAACGTAGTGTCTCAAAACAGCCCCTGAAATATAAGAACAGCCTTTGACACAGCCAAAACGACCGCTGAATGGTGTACAACCAAAATTCCTGCTGAAGGCTGTACAGCCAGATATAGGTGTTATCCACTGAACATTTGTCAATGTTACAGATATTTACCTTCGGAAAATAAGAGTTTTGACTTAAGATCAGTGCTCTAAATAAGCTAAAATACATGATTAAAAAACCAATGCTGTAACAAACTGCTATACCACAAGAGCCTAGATTTGCACTCCTAATGTTAAAAGGTGAACTGAAAATCTTTTCCTGAATTTCCTCAACTGTACGAACATCAGTGAATTTTTTTCATATTGCTACAGTTGAGTACACCTGGAAAGGTGTGTATAGACTGCTTTTAGGAGAACTTATTACAGCAAGCATTTTTACAACACACTTTAAAACATATGCTAAATAGTATATATACACACTACAATCAATAGTCAATTTTCAAGAGTTAAAATACTAATTTATTTATTTGAAGTGGCAGAATATAATTTGATTTGTTCCAGAATGGATATTTTTAGAATGGATTTTTAAAATGGACTTTTATACAATTCAAGTTTACAGCCCTCTCAAAGACTAAGTTTAGTCATTTAAATATGAAGATTGGTTTAATATGTTGGAATGGATAGATAAGATATGTTTAGCTGCACAGAAATACAACTCACAGTAGTATTCTCTGTTAAGTCCACTTTATTTTCATAAAAAATTATAAGAGCAGAATAAGATCAACCATTTCATTGATTCCGCTATGAACTTTGAGGGCTAAAGCCTGCTCATCCCCAACGGCAGATGCAGAAAGATCTGGTAAATAGGAAGTTGGGGAAGAAAAGGAAATCCCAGAAGCCCACACAAGATGGACGTATTGATTACAAAACAAGGACTCCGTGCATGAGAGAATATAGGGGTTTTGGGGGGCAGTGGATTTGCAACACTGGATGTCCATTGGTCATAATGAAAAGAAGTGAATGAGTTACTGAACTCTTGCAACCATGGAGCACTCTGGGGGAGGATTCAGCTCACATGGACCCCAACCTCTGACAACTGAAGACTAAGTTGTATCAAATGTACTTGTTAAACAGTTTCACTACACCAAGTGACAATTCTAAATTAAATTTAACATTTAAAATGAAATCTTTAAAGGAAAAAAATTTAATTTATTAAAATGGACAAGTTACGCAGTAAGAGGGATGCAAATTCCAGGAAGTTTGACTGTCTTAAAACTGACAAGTTCTATAGCAGAGCAGTAAAGCTGAAAAGTCATTTGAGGATAACATCTGGATATTTGTTCTGTTCATCAACTCTAGGTTACTAAGCTACACCAAGTTTGTTTTCAATACTAAAGTACTGAGAACTGTGCCCACCAGAAGTCAGTGAATAAACCTTAAGGCATATGTTCCAAACCCATTAACTCAGTCCTCTAAATATCTGATCTTCAGTTACTGTGATAATATTGCAAGATAAAGTTTTATTAGCTGTGTGAGCTTTTAAAAGCCTCCCATATAAATGTGTCCTGTCTCACAAAATTATGCATGTTTTCCACGATCTCTGCTTAACCCTGTATGAAAGATGCTATTTTCCTGAAACAGATATGGCTTTAAAAAGTAATGTTTGTAGAGGCTTCAAACATATAAAGATGTAGGTCATGGTCTCCATTGTTTTGCCTACCAAGAGTGTCTTCACTTGGCATCTAAGTCTTAATCAACTGCCCTCCTTGTCTTCAACTCACTTTATTTCACTTTGAAAGGATGTTCAGACTAGTCTCTCAGCCCCTTCCTTCTCAGAGATCAACATGCATTTCAGCTACTGTAAACTGACACCCATATAACTCCAGAAGCCCATTAACAGGAAAAAAAATTACAAGAAGAGGTATGTGACCTCTCCATCCTCTGCAGTGATTGCAAAAAAGTTGGCTTCTTAACCAACTATTTCTAGGTGTGTCTAATTCAAGAGTGGTAATGTAATCCATTATTCATTGTCTTTAGGGTAACCTAGCTCACAACAAACTCCACTAGAGAACAATTAATTTAAACATTGCAGTACTACAAAGTTCTTTTAAAATCATTCTTATAAAGTAAATTAAGCAAGTATTTAGCTTTTTAAAACAATGCAATGTTAATCTACAGCTTCCTGACAAGATTTCTGTCTATATCAGACCCAAATATAAACTGACTATTTAGAATCAGAACTCCTCTTGACCAAGGAATATTTTAGGGCTAGTCACTACCATGCATTATTATTATTCTACTCTGAAAGACCTGTAAAAAGTACCTCAAATTTAGATGTCACTGACATATAGGAAAAACCTACAACCTGGTTATTTACACCACTCAATGGTGGGCCACACTTGCCTGGACATACAAATGTCACTGGCACTCTGCCTAGAATTCCATGCCCAGATATGTATCCTAGTATGAAGTGCTCTGTCACTTCCCTACATGGTCATCTTTTTGCAAACACCATGTCAAAGGCCATCCAAATACTCTTACACTTGAGACAGAGGCATGCACACAGTCTCTCTCACCTCCAAGTCTTGACACTAACTATGCTACATAGTACTGCTCTTCTCTACCCAGCCAGGAGCTTTCCCTTGTTTGAAACAATTTAATGTATTATTTTCTGTATTTAAAAGTACAGAATGTATAGCTTCCATATCTGAATTCATATTATGCTGAAGCATTTATAATATTTTTACAGCTTTGTGTATTGAGCCTAAGCCCTAAGGGGCGAGATCTTGAATGTTTGTTATAACTATTGTAGTCACCTGAATTCAAAATGTATTAACTAATTTTTGCTAATATCCAAGGGAAAAAAAAAGTTGAAATCAATATTACTCAAGAAAGAGCGTTTGTAGACTCTAATGCCTAAATGCTTATGTAGTTTAAAATATGGCAAATTGAGAGGCCAACCGAATACTTAAGTCACAATCTATAAGATGATTGTTTGCAAACCAGATTTAAACAATATGATCATGCGACAAATAACTAAATTTTAAAACATTTCCTTCCAAAAACTCAGTTTTGCTAATTTGAATATACTATACTGTAACAAATACCAATAAGTTTAATATGAGTTTTCTGTTGTAAGGGGGCACAAAAACTGTTTTCTTTTTATAACCAGTATTCCAACTGGTATCCATACATGCATGCTATTCAATAATTATAGTAAGGTATAGCATTTATTGACATTTGCAGCTACTTGACTGTCCCAGATAATGAAAAAGGAGCTTAAAGAATTTGCCTTCAGTGTCTAAAAGCCAAATATCAATTTTATGTGCAACCATGGACAATGTGAAATAGCTGTAGAATTATTCCTATTTTTAGTGCAATCATGATCGTAAGTGAATCTAATTGAACAAATTATCTACTATAATTCTAAAAAGCTCTTACTCCCAACTTCAAATTATATCATGCCCTTTGCTTTTATTGGTAGGAGGGAAAAAGAAAAAATGTGTTTATGGAGTGAAATTATTTTTATTTAGGTATCAAAAGTTTGGAATAAAGCTCTTACAAGAAACAAAAGGACTCAATTAACTTAGCTAGCACCTAAATCAGTGCTTTAAAAAGTTACCCAGTATCCAATCTGCGATTATTGATTGCACACACCATCACCTACAGTACAATTTAATTGCTCTACCCAAAAACAAAGGAAACAAAAACCAAAACCCAGACCATAACACCAAACCCTCCCATATAAAAGACCACTACCTACCCAAACATTCACCACCTTAATCTTGTATCAAACACACACAAATGCTTCAAATTATCAGAAAATATGGTCACTAAATTAACAGATTTATTGCAAAAATAGGTCTCTAGAAGTACAATTCAGATACACAACTGCAAGTGCAAGACTGTGTACTTGCACATCTAGTTTGCACCTGCAATTACAAATTTAGCCAATTGGGGCCAGATTTTCAGAAGAGCTCAGTCTCCATAACGGAGGCTTGATTTTCAAGGGAGTTCAGCACTCAGCAACTCCTACCAAGCGTAATCAGAGTCACTGAGCAGGCACGCTTTTGGAAAAGCTGACCCTAAAGATTTAGCTGGTCATGCCCACTGTACTCAATTTGTACATTTATGGCAACTTCATTCATGAATTAGGCTGCAAATACACTTTTTGCACATCAGGCCTTTTGAAAGCAAGGTCTTTAAAGCTCTAGTGTGTCCTCCATTAAAGTAAAGATTCAAGAAAGCTTAGCTGTCATACTCCTGTTATTTCTGATATTTTTGCTTGAATGAGAGCTTCACTTGCAGCCCAGCCTCATCTCTCTGGACAGATTTTGTAATAAAACCCAGATTATGAGTGCCAAGGAAATGAGCAATGTCAAGTTTAGCAAGACTACTTTCACTTCAAGTTCCAAGTGCTCGGGATAGAAAGAGGTGGATAATGAATGCCTTTGCTTAAATATATCTTCAGCAATCCTCAAATGTCCTAAGAAAAGTGGACAATTAAAAAAAACAAATGGTTTTGCGTGACTAATGCATTCCAAATATTCCCATAACAGTGTAATGTTCTGAAATGTCTCTTTCAGTTTAGTGTAACTGATATGAACCTTCATGCAAATGTCAGCTGAATCAGTTAAATCAGATTTACAATAAAACTAAATTATTGCATCATTTACCATTTAAGGAGCAAGGAAGACATTTTGTTTTTAATTCAAGTTGCACTTCAATGTCCGTAATTTTAGCCACTAATATATATAATTTCATTCTAGAACATTTTTCTGGCCTTGGGCAATATTCTTAAGAATTCTCAAGCAGTTGGCATATTCTGAAAAATCCCACACTAGTCAATGACGGCACAGAAAGGAGATCTTGAGGTGTTGTGGAAAGCCTGCTGGTTTCTCATGTGTTCCATGTGTAGTTTTGCAGAGAGTTCTTTGCCCCACCAGCAACCAAAAGAGGCTCACCTAACATGATGCCTCTGTCTTTTCCATTTTACAAAAGTCATTCAGCTGAAAACATGCAATTCAGTTTCACCTGCAACTCCAGTGAACTGGCAATGCAGTAAAATCAGTCAGTATATTCCTACACTTGGATGTTCCAAAATGCAATATATACCCTTAGGTTGCTTAACCACTTGCAATTCTATTAATAATTCTTTACAGCGTAATATACCAAAGTAATGTGTCCCTCTGACAAAGCAAATTGCTTTCAGAGATTACTTTTCTATTTCTGGCAATTCAAGTCAGCTCCAAAATTTCTTCAGTAAGCTTCTAGCTCCAAAGTCCATCACTTTTGTGTGTCTCCTCTTGAGAAAAAGAATCAACCTTTTGCTGTTACAACTAATAAATACAGCAGAACCTTGATTTTACAAACCCCACCAATGTTATGAATGACAGTTATACACACTACTTTTCCCAAGGAAAGTTTAAAAAAATCTGGAAAGCAACAAAGAACAAATAGACATCCCTTCAATGCACTGGAAGGCAGTTTGCAGTGCAACCACATTGCAATTTATGCACCATACCCACTGTAATTGTGAGATGTTCAATTTCATGAACTTTTCATTCCATTAGTTTGTAAATTAGAGGTTAACTCCAAAAAAGGCTGTGTTTAAGTTTGAGTGTGACTGTATGATGTCAGACGTACAGAACGTGCAATACAAGAGAAAAGTGTGACACTAACTGAAATCCATGGTCTATTAAAGCCGTTAATATAATCAGCATTTGATGTTTGTATCTGGTTTTGGCCAACAGCATCCCTATGGGAACTCCACATGAGGGTGTGCACGTGCCTGTACTTTCTAGATCAGAGATTTTCTCAACAATGTCTGGGGGCCCATCCCTGCTCGGATATGAGAGTATATAGGATTGGGGCAGACCTTCCAGCAGTCCAGTTCTTTCTCACCCACGGAAGTCCAGTGAAAGACTCCAAGACAGAGGGGAAGGCCAAGGTAATGGTTATGAAGAATGAGGTCTTAAGGGACAGATGAAGGAGGGAATAGCTCCTCATGGATTCAAATGAGGAATTTCCTCTGTACACTGAGGACTAAGTTTAGGTCCTATGATGGAGCTGGTTCCCTAACATGTGGGAAGAGGTTGAACAGGCCTTTGATCACCACTGCCCCCAACCACTATGAGGGTTAAGACTTAAAACCTCTTGATGGAGTGAAAAACTCTAATGGAAGCTAGGTGCAATAATCTTGTGATTTTTAAATTGAACAGGTAATCAAGAATGTGTGTAAGACAAGACTAAAGAGGAGGCAAAGATCAGGGACTATACCAAGTCTGGAAGTGTTTCCATTTCCGCAGGTACGTTTTCCTTGTTGAGGGTTTTTGGCCATGAAGCAACAGAGGTTTGGATGGTGATGGATCCTGACTTTGTGGGTGAGGAGATTTGCTGTCAGGGGAAGATGGAGAGAGGGGGACATAGAAATGCAAATCAGCTCTCAGAACTATATTTATCTTGGCCACAATGGTGTTTCAATTTCTTCAGAAGCTTGAGCAATAAGGGAGTTGAGGGATAAGTGTATTAGCAATATGGGAGGCCAAGGAATGATTGGGGCATCCCCTGTCAAGTTGCGATCATGCCCTTCCCTGAACCAGAAGTGTCTGACCCCAGGTAGGACATCTCTTGGAATACACTTGTGGTCCATGTTGAAAAGCCTGTGAGGAAGTCCGTGTTCTGTAGTTCTTGGAGATAAGCTGCTGAGATCTGCATGCAGTGCAACACACATCAGTTCCATAGATTCAGTGCATAAGAACCGGGATCTTTCTCTTCCGTGAAGAATGATATAATATGTTGTCGCTCTGTTGTCCAGCATTATTCCGACTGAGTGGCCCCTGATGTGGGGTAGGAAGTGCTGACAAGTGAGTTCAGAGTGGTTCATTACAATACACTAATATGGAAGATTGACTCCTGAGGGGTCTATTTGCCCTGACTTGTAAGGTTTTGGAATTGCATGTCCTGGCCTATCAGGGAGGTGTGTGTAACGATTACCCTTATGAGCAGAAACTCCAAGAACTCAACTCCCAACTCCTTTTGTGGTACCTTCTACCAGTTTAGAGAGTCAATAACCCTCAGAAGTACAGATACCTCTTGATAAAGTTCTTAGCCAGACCTGAGGACACCACGAGTGTAGTGTTTCTAAGGGTGTCACAAACATACAGGCTGCCATATGGCCCAGAAGTTGCAGGCAAGCTCTTGCTGTGGTTTGCGGGCTCTGTTGTATTGTTGAGAGGAGACTGGACATAGGGGCAAATCTGTCCTGGGACAAGTATGCTTGAGTCCAGAGTGGCCTCGATAAAGTCTATTTGTTGAACTGGAGTGAGAGCAGACTTTTCTAAATTGAGGCAAAGCCCCAACGAGTGGAAGAGAAATAAGGCTATGCAAGTTGCTGTCTGTACCTCGAGAAATGAGCAACATTTGAAAAGACAGTTGTCCAGATAAAGAAAAACGATACTCTCATCTGGCAAAGATGGGTAGTGACAGCTAAGAGGACTTTGGGTAAGACCTTTGGCATGGCAGAGAGGCCAAAGGCAGGATGTAATACTGGTAATGGTCTCTACCTACCATAAAAAGGTAAGAAATGTCTGTATCTCTCAAGGTTTCTGTGACTGAGACATGGAGGTAGGAGGGACACAGTTTTTATGACATCTGCTCTTGAAGGAGGAGGAGATCTTACACTTGTCTGCTATTATATGGGTGTCTCCCAAACAAACAGAGACACTGAGAATGCCAATCACTGATCAGGATAGGGTCCTAGCAGGAAAGACAGCACTGAAAGACTGGGGATCCCAGCATATCCCAGAAGTGTCAATTACTATTACTAGGCTCACTATAACTGCATGCTGCCAGGCACAAGACAGAGGCTCAGGACAGGGTTAGGGAATGTTAAAGTTTCTGAAGGAGTAAAAGCTAGGCCAAGAACCAACGCTAACTTCACTTTGAGAACATACTTTCCCTGCATATTAATTAAAAATAGCAAGATAGTCACTTTTATCTCACCTCTGAATGGCTACTATCTTAAAGTGGCAAAGTGGGAAGAAGGATCAGAAGAAAAGTTGATGTACAGCTTAAATTACCTTAAAAAAGAGTAGCAATTCATCAGACTGCCAGTAGGGCCTATAAAAATGTGAATACAACTATTTGTGTTACATTTTCAACAAGTTTCACCTATGGGCTTTGTTTGCACAGAAACTAAGTAGCAAAATCCTTCAAAACAAAAACAAAAACTAATAACCAATAACCAATGGCAGTCCAGTTAAAAGTAGCCAACACTACGTGTTTTCACTTTCAAGATGGCAGTCTCTCTAAATTATAAGAGAATGTTGTTTGTATTTTTTAGAAAGTGATGCAAGATTAGAAGTCGAATACCAATGTTTCAACAGAAGTCATCCTGCTTTATTACAGGCATTTTTTAAACATTAAAAGGATGCACAATTAATAAAAAAAGACCTATTTGAAAATTACCAACTATTGCCAGTAACATATAAAATGGTGACATTTGGAAGATTAGAGAAAAATTTGGTTTTGTTAAATTTACTCTGTGCAGTTATTTTTCCTTTTTGTTTGTATGTTTTTCACAAAGCAACAGCGAGAGAAAATAAAAGCTACTAAAAACCTGTAATCCAGTTAGTAGCCAGGACATCCTTTGCATTTATGTCTACCAAATAAAGGTAATTGTAATCTAAGATAATTCATGGATACAAGTACTCATTTAAAGTAAGGTAATTACAGATGAATGGAGGAGGTTGAATTTTCAATAATACATAAACGGGGTGCCTAACTTGCACTATGCATGCTTCTTTCAAAATCTCATCCAGAACCTCAAACTAGTAAAAAAAACAAGGCCCTTTAGACATTTGTAATCTGTATTATTAATAAAAGGCATCTCACCAGCTACTTCCACAATATCACCAGGGACAATGTCTCTTGCTTTAATCCTTTGTACACTTTTTCTGTCTTGTCGATACACTTTGCCCATCTCAGGTTCATATTCTTTAAGAGCTTCAATAGCATTTTCAGCATTTCTTTCCTGAAAGAAGAAGAAAGACGAAAAAAAAATCAGATGTGAGGTTTTCAAAGCAAGAGGTTCTGTCAATTCTGACTTAACTAAAATGGTCAACTTTCTAATTTTCCACATATAGCATTACATGAACACTACTTAATCGGTAATTCTGTGTTCATTAACATAGAAGATAATGATGAGACCCACCCCATTATATGGTTACAACTTCAAAATGAGGTTCAAAATAGAATTCAGATATTAGAGGGCCCCTTAAAGGTCTAGAAGCCATTGCCTTGAACTTTGTAGAGTTACTTCTCAAGAATGTCCCTTATGCTTTGTTAGCTGGAAATCATGTGGTTTATATAGTTTAAGTTTAAAGGATCATAAGGTTATGTTTTGATGCAAAGCAACACTCTGGAAGAAATATCTATAAAAACAAAATGACTGTACCCATAGTTCAGCTGTGCCTTACTAAAGGAGTCCGTTGAGACTCAAATATACCTCCATCAAACATCAGTCTGGTGTTTTCATTATTTACTGATAGAAATTAAGATTGGATTTTTCCCTATCATTAAACTTCCTCCAGTACTGCTCTTGTAACCCTCCTTTAGGTCTTTGTTCCAAATTTAAGCCTTGTCTGGTTAAGAGGCATGGAGAAGTAACACATCCACTTATAACAGCTCCTTTGTTATCTAGTTTGGAAATAACTATTGTCCAAAAGCTCTTTTCTTTGCACTTGTAAAGTAAGGATACTACATGACATTTCACACCCATTACTTGCCAACAAAGTACCTACAATTTCCCAGATATAGTGTCAAAGCTGGTGCTTAAAAAAAAAAAAAAAAGATAGCAATACAGTTAAGAGTACAAACAGAAATTTTAAATATTTTTAGTGTCTACATAAAAAAACTGAATCTTTCCATAATTAAGCTATGAATAAATTACAGAAGATTAGACCTTAAAAATGACAAGAAACAAACTTTTCTCTCTTTTCTTAAAGCATCTATCTATAGGTCTGTCTACAATGCAGTGTGGAGGTGCAAATCCCAGCTTCAATAGATATACATGCCTGGATCAGATGATCTAGTACACTAAAAATAGCTGTGGGGCCACACTGGCACAGGTAGCAGCAAGGCCTAGCTGCCCAAACACATAGCTAGGATCTCTGACGGGGTTCCACTCTGATGGCTAATCCAAGCCAGTGGAAGTATTATGAGAAATGAAGAAAAATATTAGTACAGACATCTTAAATCTGCCCTGTTGAGTATAGACATTCTAACCAGATGATTTTTAGTTGTACAAAACTTACATCAACCTTTCCAGACTTGCATCAGATGCCAAAGATTTTCTAGTACATGTCAGAATTGTATAAAGGTAGAATTAGCTTTGAAAATTCAAACCCTGAGCCATTAGAGACAACCTAATTTGTCAGCAGATAGCACACAACTGATTGCTCCTGTCTAGCTCTCTGTGTAGTACCAGTTCCAGCAGGCGGAAACAAAAGAGGTATGGGGTACATACTGAACTACACAGGTTAAATCAGATGATCTGGTGAATGCTGTGAAATAACTGGCAGGGGTGAGAGATGGAGATGCCATAAATACTTAGGTGTACGAAATCTGAGGAGTGTGGTCTAAACCAGTGTTTCTCAACCTTTTAAGTAGCAAGTACCCCCTAACTTATTAAAATTTTAATAAGTACCCCAACACTCAATTTTCCATGGAATTTTATATTTACAGACTAATGTGAGCCATATGTTGGAAGAAGGGCTGAGTATATAAGGCCATGATACGACAGATGTCAGATCTAGTGTGGGTAGGGTTACCACCTTTACACCAAGGATGCGCAACTCAAGTATGTACCTGGGCTAGAAGTGATGTTGGCCAAAGCTAGGAGGCTTTGAGCAACATGCCAATGATGGGGAATATAAAGCGCAGTGCCACATTTTTTGCTATAGATTTGAGAGGAGGAAGGGGTGAGAGAGACAGGTAAGGAGGGCGAGAAAGAGGAAAAGAGGGTAACTGGTGAAATCTGGGACTGTCATAGTTGTCAATTTCACTGGTCAGTTAGAGCAATGAAATTGACAAGTTTTCTGGGCACTGGGCTTTGAGACAGGGAAGGGGGCTGTCACCTGGGCAAGTTGCAGGCAGCTGCTGCCTGGCTGCCAGACCCAGAGGTAGGCGACTGCCACTCAATCCAAGCTAGGGCAGAGGAGGCTTCTGCACCCGCTGGGACCCAGGGATATGGGCAGGTGGCTGCTACCTGTCTTCAAGCCAGGTCGCTGGAGGCTGTCCCTCGGCTCGGAGCCGCGGTGCGGGTGGCTGCTACCCAGCTGCGAGTCCAGCTCGCAAGATGCCGGAGGCTGCCACCGGACTCCTACCTGGGATCTGGCGGGAAGCGGGGAGCTGCTGCCCGCCTCACCAGAAGCTGGGGGCTGCTGCCTGCCTCCCAGTTGGGAGCTGCGACTGGGCAGGAAGCAGGCGGCTGCCATGTGTCTTCCCCAAAAGTGAGCGGCTGCCACCTGCCTCCCAGCTGGGACTGGGTGGGAAGTGGGTGGCTGCTGCCCGGCTTCCCAAGACTGTAGTGGCTGCGGCCTGCCTCCCAGCTGGGAGCTGCTGCCTACCTTCCCCAGAAGCTGGGGGCTGCCACCCACCTCCCAAATGGGAGCTGTGACTGGGCAGGAAGCAAGGGGCTACCACATGCCTCCCAGCTGGGAGCTGGGACCAGGCGAGAAGCGGGAGGCTGCCTCCTGGCTTCCCCAGAAGTCAGCAGCTGCTGCCCGCCTCCCCTTCACTCTATTTTTTCCCCGGGTACCCCTTGCCTGTGTCTCATGTACCCCCAGGGGTGCGCGTACCACAGGTTGAGAAAACACTGGTTTAGACCATAGTTCAATCTTTTTGATACCAGGGACTGGCTTTCTATACTGTGTCAGGGATCTCTCAAGGACTGGTTTTTGAGAAACATTGGTCTAAACACATTGCATTTCCCCTCTGCACAGGATGAAGGGAAGTACTTAAGCTCTTGCTCATGGGTATTGGTTACTCTGCATATACAGATAAGTAATCAGAATTTTAATTTGTTATGCCCTGGGGTCTGCTAAGTTTCAATAACCCTATTAAATTTGAGGGGCAAAGAAACAAGAATGATCAGATCAGCAATATAGAAGATCTCTGATATGAGATCTTTGTTAACTCAGTCTTCCAAGTTAGCAGCTCAATAATGAAATCCAGGTTAGCGAACAAGATTCATGAGCTATCATACATACATAAATGCCATATCAGAAAACAAGTGATCCTTTGTGAGCTAACTCCCGTAATCTAATATTTGAAATTAGACAGTGAAATAGTCATCCCTTCAAAAGTTTAAATCCAGTTCTACAAGCTGATTTTCTTTGAAATAACCAGAATACCTTTTAAAGTCATCAACAATTGCATCTACATCACCCACAAAACAAAACAAACGAAGAGGGAGAGAGAGTTTCATGACAGTTCAGACAGAGCTCCTGCCTGGATCATCTATTAGTATTAACTAAACTTTAAGAGCTGGAAGAGGAAATGTTTTTTCATCAAAGATAAATTAAGTTAAACATTTAAAAAGGTTTCTTCCAACAAAGCACATAGCGACTTCATCTTTACCCAGTACATCTCTTTATACCCAGTACACCCAGGATAGCTTCAAATTCATTCCCTCACATTTCTATTTTATGTTCAATTACAATGTTCAAGTACTGGATAATAAATTAAAGCTATTACTTTTTTTATTCTGTTCTTTTAAAAACTATCTTTTTGCAGTGTTTCTGACTACACAAGCTCATTTGCTTTTGGAATTTTTCAGCTCATCACCAATTAACAGAAAAAGATTTGATGTAGGATTATATATGCATGTAAATTAGTATACTGCAGATTTTAAAACTGTATGAAATAGATGGTTTGAAGAGATGAATCACCTAGAATCAGATACAGGCACTGAAGTGTAAACATTTTTTCATCTTTTTAATTAAATTATACAGCATAATCCATCCATCTTCTAGAGGGAAAGTTATCCGCTAACTAAAATTTTCACAGCATTTGAGAAGAATGCTTGTGGGGGAGGGAGGTGGCTTATGGGAGAGGGAGACAGGGAGAAGTAGGAAGCCAGACTTCAGATGACACACCCATATATGGAGGTTTCTTCCTATACTGACTTTATCCTAGTCTCAAACAGATTCAATTTTCTGTTTTTGAACTTCTAGCACCTAGAAACAATAGAGTGACACTCTGGAAAAAAAATCTTGAAATTTAAAGGAATAAAATTTACTGTTTGAGTAAATATTCATCTCAATATACAGTATTATAAGCTAATCCCTCCTTCCCACATATTGATTTTGCAAAGGGGAAAATATTTATCAAATTTCCAAATGGTATAATGTCCCCCCTTTTTTTAATTAATCTACTAAAAGTCCACAGAGTTACCCCTATAAAAGGCATCTAACAGAAGCAACGAATACTTTTACAGAAGTCTTATCTTGCTCCCCACTTGCATCTTTGGGGACAAAAAGGTCAGGCAAATAAATACCCTCAAAACCTTATTCCATCAAAAGAGTAAGTGAAGATTTTTAGCTTTATAAATTGCCAACAAAAAGTGAAAGCCAAAGCTGAGATTTTCAAAGCTACCTAAGAGATCCGGAGACCCAGCTACCATTAAAATTAGGAGATTTGGAAACCCAATAACTGGGCACCTTTGAATGTTTCAGCCCCAAAACATAACAGCTCCCTCACATCAAAATTCAATTATATCACTCTGAAAATCTGCTCACTTTCAAACAGTTCTCCTATTTAACTCTCCCCTCTGGTTTACTCAGAGCCGGGAGTAGTTTAAGTGGCCTTACCCTGAGCTCACTGGATAAGAAGTGTCAGTACCATGATTGGTCAAAAAAGATACCACTACCTAGCCCTCTTACAACAGCATGCGAGTTGGTTATTCTGTCACTTGCCTTTCCTTACATGGGGATGAAGATTCTAGTATTTCATGACCACTCTGGGAGGAGAAATATACAGATTCTGCCACTGGGGAACCACCTTAACCTCACTAGGGATTTATTCCCAGACAAACAGCTATTGTGATGAAACAGGCACAGGCTAGATGAAGCAACTTCCATACCCCTCCCTTCCAGGGAAGATCTTCCTAGATTCTCACCCCTCAGCATACAAGGATACAGTTCCTTCTGTCCTGACCACTGACTTACAGAGGCTATTTCCTTAGTAGGAATGGGAGGTTGGGTGACTGCTCATTGATACTGCTGCAAGGAGCTACTGAAGACAAGAGGAGGATTGGGGAGGATGAGGGAGTGGCACGATGATTGTCATCATGATGTACCCTACACTTTTTTTTATTTACGTGGGAGGTGTGTGGGTGTAAAGATACCAACTGCCAAGAACTCTGAAAGGCTCTGATGCGTCATCATATTTTAGGTGAAAAAATATTTTCAAAGAAATTTTTCACATGAAAGATTGTAGACTATTTTATAAGGTTTAGATTAGGCAGATGTTGCAGCGTTTGTAATATTTACTCTGCCACACAGAAGTTAATACACTGATAATTCTGCTCTGACTGACTACAAACACTTGCACTTTAACTTAACAACAAGTTGTCTTTAAGGGGTCCTGTATAAAAAGAAAAATTATTCATAGTCTTTTGCATTAAATAGATTAAAAAGCATCCTCTCTAAAACCTTAACTAATTTTCTAAAAAGTTATTTTGGTAGGGATTACAAGAAAGTAATTTTACAGAGAAAGCAGGTCATAAGGGTTTTTTGGTTAGGAGGTGTGGTGAAGAGTCAGGCTGATAATGGGCAGGATCTTACAACCTTAACTTTGGAGGTTTAGTTTTTCAAAGCAGTGCAGCGAATTTACCCACACATTCCGTTAATTTCAATGGACAGATCTACTGAACTGTAGATTAAAAAGAATGGATATTCACAAGAGTATTATCTGTTTAAGAAAACAGCAAAGAAAAGTTTGAATACAGCAGCAATGGAAACTTGCTTAGAATGTACTGGGTGCTTTCAATTAGAGTAAATGCCCTTCATGATGGAGAACTATTTTAAATCTATTATATGAATTTAAGATAGTTAGTTTTTCTTGGTCAATTTCCTAAATTTACAAGTTATTAACAAATAAAACTCAAAAGGCATTATGTAGGTGCACTGCCTCAGCGCAAGCCTCTTTGTGTTTTAAACAAATCAGCATGCAAGTGTAACCATTTAAATATATCTGAACAGTTCAAAGAATGCTTTGATTCTTTCACAGCATGAAAATCAGTAGGTTTCTGATCTACAGCCTTCAGCTGGGTGCCATTATACTTTTTGGATTTTTTTCCCTTTGATTGGTTTTGTCATTACTTGCTTTCCAGGCAAGTAGTTAATAGCAGAGTCCTTCCTGTAATGTATGCTAAAAGGAAAAAGCTTGTCTATTAGGGAGGCTTCAGTAAACAAAGTATATTCTATATATTAGCTTTTTCTCTGGCTAAATTAGACTTGTGCATGCGTTCTAGAGTGGGGTAAAACCTAAAACTTAAATATGGTTGCCTTGACTGCAGTAAGCTTTATTCCCCATCTTCATTAGATTTAGAGGGGTGGGGGGTTAAATCAAAATGAAGTATTAATTTACTCCAATCCAACACAAGAGGAAGAGCTTTTATATATATCTGATCATTTCTTTAAAAAGAATTATTTTAGGACTAAGTTCTTTGTGGCAGGAATCCAATCTCTCTCTATGTAAGTGCCTAGCACAGTGCATGCTCAAACCTAATTGGGTACTACTATAATAAAATAGTTAAAGAACCTAGATTTTTTACAAATTTGAACAAAGCTTCCAAAAGAACAAGTACTACATCACTATATAATATCACTTCAGTTTCAAAGGTGAGGAAAAAGTGTAAAGAATTGTTCTAGTGTTATGTTCCACATGTATTCAACTGTTTGTGACACTTGTGACATTCAAAATTTTGAAAAATCTGACATCACATAAAAACAGCCACAGGTACAATATACACATGAGAACATGCATTTTCCAAGACATGCAGAATCATAGGCCAGTACTAACAGTGTCTCTTTAAAGTTGTAAAATATTTTAACCACTTTAATTCTAAAGCTTTGTAATTCAAATCTAGAAGGAAAAGTTTGAAGGAAGAAAGGTAAAATCTGCAGCAGCATTTGCATGTCACTGTACAATATTGCCCTTCAACTTGTAAAGTCACTGAATTCCTGAACATTTTTCAGTTGCTAAGTATTATATTGAATATTTTAATGTTAGTATTACTAGTATACCTCTAAAATAAAGATAAATGTACATGATAAAAGTTTACCCATTTGCAATTTAAACTGATAAATTGCTTTGAGTGGCATTTAACCAGAAAGTTAGAGCTATGCTGCCAATCAAAATCCCTGGCTAAGAAGTCAAGTTTTTGCTTCTGTTAAATTTGATGATGTACAACTAGAGTTCACATATATTTAGTTCAGAACCCTGAAAATTATGAAAGCTTAGATTAGTCAGCTACTACAATTTCAAAACCTTAAAATCAAAACCAAACAACATTAAATAAATAATAGAAAGTAAACTAGTTTGGCTACTTAAATCCAAGTAAAACAATACTGCATTCTTCAGAGCTACAAGACACCAAGAGAGCTGGCTGTATTTTAAAGAAACCTTATTGAGGACACAGGAACAAACCATCCTGATGTGCAGAAAGAATAGCAAATATGGTAGGTGTCCAGCTTGGCTTAACAAAGTAGTCTTTGGTGAACTTAAACACAAAAAAGAAGCTTACAAGAAGTGGAAGCTTGGTCAGATGACTAGGGAGGAGTATAAAAATGCTGCTCAAACATGCAGGAGTGAAATCAGGAAGGCCAAAGCACAATTGGAGCTGCAGCTAGCAAGGGACGTGAAGGGGAACAAGAAGGATTTCTACAGGTATGTTACCAACAAGAGGAAGATTAGGGAAAGTGTGGGCCCCTTACAGAATGGGGGAGGCAACTTAGTGACAGAGGATGTGGAGAAAGCTGAGGTACTCAATGCCTTTTTTGCCTCTGTCTTCACAGACAAGCTCAGCTCCCAGACTACTTCACTGGGTGGCACGAAATGGGAAGGAGATGAACATTCTGCATTGCTGAAGGAACAGGTCCAAGACTGCCCCCGCCCCCCACGGAACCCTCCCGCTGCCGTGAAACCGCGCCGCTGCCGAATTCTCCCCCGCCGCCAGGGCCACCATCAGGCCCTTGACATAAAAAAGGTTCCCCACCCTTGATCTAGAGGATGGGGAAGATTGCACCCTCAGCAAGTTTGCAGATGACACTAAGCTAGGGGGAGTGGTAGATACCCTGCAAGGTAGGGATAGGATACAGAAGGACCTAAACAAACTGGAGGATTGGGCCAAAAGAAATCTGATGAAGTTCAACAAGGACAAGTGCAGAGTTCTGCACTTTGGACGGAAGAATCCCACACACAGCTACAGACTGGGGACCGATGAGCTAGGCAGCAGTTCTGCAGAAAAGGACCTGAGGGTTACAGTGGATAAGAAGCTGGATATGAGTCAGCAGTGTGCCCTGGTTGCCTAGAAGGCTAATAGCATATTGGGCTGCATTAGTAGGAGCATTGCCAGCAGCTCGAGGGAAGTGATTACTCCCCTCTATTCGGCATTGGTGAGGCCGCATTTGGAGTATTGTGTCCAGTTTTGGGCCCCCCCACTACAAAAAGGATGTGGATAAGTTGGAGAGAGTCCAGAGGAGAGCAACAAAAATGATTAGGGGACTGAAGCACAAGACTTGAGAAGAGGCTGAGGGAACTAGGCTTGTTTAGTCTGCAGAAGAGAAGAATGAGGGGAGATTTGATAGCCTTTAACTACCTGAAAGGGGGTTCCAGGGAGAATGGAGCTAGGCTGTTCTCAGTGGTGGCAGATGACAGAACAAGGAGCAATGGTCTCAAATTGCAGTGGGGAAGATCTAGGTTGGACATTAGGAAAAAGATTTTCACTAGGAAGGTGGTGAAGCACTGGAATGGGTTACCTAGGGAGGTGGTGGAATCTCCATCATTAGAGGTTTTTAAGCTGCGGCTTGACAAAACCCTCGCTGGGATTATTTAGCTGAGGTTAGTCCTGCTTTGAGCAGGGGGTTGGACTAGATGACCTCCTGAGGTCCCTTCCAACTCTATGATTCTATGACCAAATTTAGAAATGCATACTGTTCCTCCTGTAATGGACCTAGTTCATATATTATTTTTTATTAAATACAAATATAAAGATCATGTTTTCATTGTAGTATGGAATACGGATTCACATTTCCTCTTTAAATTTAGGAAGATCACTGAACGAGAGAATACTAAAAATTAAGCTTGTATGTTCAATAGATATACAGATGGCAAATATCCATACATTAAGATTCCAAGATTGTCACTCGGTAGACTAGAATGGAAGAGTTAGTGTGAAGCAATGGAAACTGCTATAAGCATGACTGAAAGTTTTTTGTTCAGAATATCAATAGGTTGAATCACTGAGTTTTGCAGTCTGTTACAGCCCAATTTTTAAGTTCTCACCCATTTTGACTTCATGAATTATACCTGTGTGGTGTACAGCTACAATAAGGCATATAATTATGCCATGACATGAGCCCTAGCCCTAGATGATTGGGGAAGAGAGAGAGAGAGAGAGAGAGAGAGAGAGAGAGAGAGAGAGAAAAACACACTCCAAAGTGTCCTAGAAAGATTCCCTTTTTTCAGTCAGTTCTAAATTCAGATGATTTCTGGCCGTTCATTGTAAGCAAACAGTTATGCACAATTAGTTGCCAACAGAGAATTTATGTATAGCTCATAGCACATAAGGGTTCTGATGCAGCAGCTATTGGTGCATAAAAATCTCCTGTCAGCAGCTGCATTTTACACCCATCCCATAAAAACCACCTCCCACTTTTGTGCAATGCTAAGTCCCCATTAAAACGTTATAGAACTAGGAAGTTGATATACAAAAAACTGTAGTGAAATAGTTAGGATTACTACACACAACATACTTGACTCAAACCCACAAACACAAGGAAGTGAAAAATTAAGCCACGTAACAGAACATACCTTCTTTGTCAACAGGCACACATTTTAGCATTACTGCAGCTACCATACCCCTCAGCCTAGGGATGCCATCACTCCACCACGTTTTTTACTAGACTATCCCCATCACAACACCACACCAAACTTCCACAATCAATACGATTAGGAAATGGTAGTTTAGGAAAAGGGAAGGTTGAGGGCATTCGAATTAAGGCTGTGATCTGTGGTTAGTGGCATACTGTTGTTATGGTAAGGCTTTCCTGTAGCAAAGAAGCTATGTACTGTTTGATGATTCACTTGCTTGCTTTTGTGGATTTGAATCAGGTGTGTGTGTGTGTAACAATTCTAATTACTACACAATTACCAATTAAAAAAAGTATTTAAAGCAACTAAAAAGAATTGCTTAGTAGTAAGGGTGAGGAATTAGTTGTGTTTCCCATACAGGTGATGTGTAACTGTTTTAAAAAACCAAAAATCTATGTAACATTTTCTTATTCTGTGTGTTCAAAGTTCTCATAAGGTGCCAATACTATACTTTACAAGCAGCTAGAAACCTCAGTCCCTTGGTATTTACATTCAAATAAATGGGTGTGGACAAATCAAGAAGGACTAGAATACTTAGAGCAGCTAATTGAAACAAGGTATATTTTGTGCTCTGCTTTTAGATTCTGTTCTCGAAACACCCAACTTTGTTTGATGTTTTCCTATTGTAATATGATTTTAGAAGAGAAACTGCTGGAAGTAAGCAGTTTTGTGGGGTTCTCTGGCACATTAAAGTTAGTATATCAAAGACTAGCTGTAAAACTATATAGATGTCTTAAGGTAACTTTTAAAAATTTAAATAAACCAAGTATCTGATGAGCTACTGAAACAGATTTGCCAAAAAAAGTTGTGGGGTTGTGTTTGTTTGTGGGGATGAGGGGGCTGGTTTTTGTTTTTTGGGTTTTTTTAAGTCTGGAAGAGCATGAACCTTGGATCAAGGTACAATAAGTATGGAAGCCATTTTTAGACAAGCTATTGTCCTGATCATGTGGCCTTCCTGAATTTACCTTATTGTGCTATACTAGAAATTCGTTGTTAGTTTATCAGAATGCACTACGCCATTACATTTAACAGTGACCTATCAGAAGACATACTAAACACTTTACAGAACGGCATCCATTTTGGTCAGCCAGGTAGGTGCAAAAGCTGGTAAGATAAGGCAAGTCAAGGCATTTCTTGGATATGGATAATCTTATTTTGAAAAAACAAAGTTTAATTACTGTTAATTCTAAGCCTACAGGACAGTAGCCATTTTGCGATAAAGAGTATTTTTGTCACTGATAATGTGATAATCAACTAGCAAGACTAAAATCTCCATGCTGCTTTTATGTTGGTTTAATCATAAGTCACATTTTAGAGCAAAATATTTTAACACTTTTTTAAAAAATACTGCAATTTATGATTAAGCCAATATTAAAGCAGGATGAAGACTTTACAATCATATCATCTCAGTGACAAAGTTACTGTTACAGCATGGTGGCTTTTATCATATGTATGCTCAGAACTGTCAACAATGAAACGTTATGTTGAGAAACATCCTATTCCTGGTGAGAAAGGCTTTTTATCTTACCATACTTAAAGCTGTACAAAATGGATATTTCTTTTTTTATTGTGAAAAGACCCTTCAAAGCCTCAAAAAAGTTGTGAACTTCAACTAAAAAAGTGCACAACTGATCTTAAGTTTCTATTTAAAAATATACATTTTCAGATGGAACTCCCAGTCAAGTTTCTGCATGGATAACATTCATGTTTTATTATCTGAAAATAGGATTTTACATTAAAAACGCAGTCCCATTATTTAGCAAGAATAAACAAACACTTTATCAAACTCTGTACTTTATAGGAGCTATTTAGTTATTTAAATTAGTTAAAAATTTCATTTTAGCTATAACATTTTCTTAGCTTTAAAAATATTCTGTCACTTACCAACTCACAACCACCTTCAGCCATCAGCATTTACATATATTCTTCCCTCCCTCCCATTCTCCTTGCCACTAAGGCTTCTTTTCCTAATCCAACCCAACTCAACTGGAAGCGTCTTAAAGCAAACAGTAAATTATTTTAAAAGTCAGAATTCCAGTCTGAATCACTGTAAGTAACCAATAACTAGTCAAAGATTTAAAGTAATTCCTTTAGTTTTGGAAGCCATTTTGCCATGAACAGTGTGAGCTCTCTAGAGGATATGTAATACTGTAGTCACCCATATCGACTGGCATATATGTTACAGGAACTGCATAGTAAAACTAACATTTGCTCAATGAAAGACAGCTACAAAAATCTAGACACACAGTTGCCCCATCCTCCTTTATTCAACTGCAACCTTAAAAACTTGTTTTGCTAACTGGGTTTGAAGTGATTAATATTTGTTTCAACAGCAAATAAAATGTTTAATCTCAGAGCAAATTATTTAAATTTAAGAACAATGTTCATAAATGGTTTCTACTATGAACGACCTCTTTCCTAAAGTGCTGAAAGACAAATAAACCAAGACTGTGGCCAAACACATCCATAGGGTATTCTGTGTTGTGTGTTTTAGTCTACCCATGTTTTAACATTTCCATAACTTTCAATTTAGCTTTGGGTCAACACTTCATGCCAGAATTCATAGGATGATTTTGGTTCCAAGTAATTTAACATTAACAATGTATACATTACTTTGGGTATATGCCTATACTACTTATAAAATCTGTACTTTATAAACATCATCTACTTTTACTAATCAAGAGCTTAAATGATTTCTGAGGCTTGGTATTATAAAAATGTTTGCTTACCTGCCACACACCCACTATTGCATTGGCTACTAATATAAGTAAGATAACAAAAGGTTCTACAAATGCTGTGATTGTTTCTTCACCTTCTTCAAACCAGGCCAAAACCTGCAAGAGAAATCACAGTTAATCTAAATAATACAAATATCCACACAAGACAACATTACACACAACATGAAGTTGTAGAACTTCCACAGAAACATCTATGGCATTATCATTATTGCTTATTGTTTAAGGCCGTTAATTTCAAGACTCCTAAAGATTTATGATCTCTCTTTTTCAAACCCACTTGTTGGACTCATTTATGACCCACACCTTGAAAGGCTGAAAGTGAAATTTTGTTATCAAGGTTCTTCCCTCACCTTCCTATTCTCCATTACAAAATAGTTTGCTATTGCAAATTCATGGACAAGAATTATACTTTAAATTCTTTAAAAGTTAGCTTTAAGCATTTGTTTCAAAACAAAAGCCTACACAGGCTTTACAAACAGAAGCAAAAGTAAATCAAATTAACATGACAATGGCAAGAAAGTACATTGAAAAATTACAAGCGCTTGACTGGTGTTAGTATTTAAGACAATTTACAAAATAGATTTTAAAAATACTAAAGCTTTTTTTAAAAAAAGTTATTGCAACATTTATAATCTGATTGGCCTTTTTTCTGACTGGCCACAATCTGTGACATGGCCACAGAACCATGACATCAATTCAGGATATCAATGAATGGACTAGTACCCCCTCTGTCAATATCAGTTGTTGGTGGGGGTTTTCTAAGTATACTTATTCTACAAAGTGAAATGTCTCTCTTCCCATTTAGAGAAAAGGGGCTGCACAAAAGGTGATGAAGATGAATTTCAATAAAAACTCTGGAAGTTTAAAATGGGAGAGAGTTGGAAAAAGCAGCATCTGTTGGTTTAAACACAAAATATAATTATGCCTGCCTGTATTGCTCCTCTTAAGCTTTCCAGGCAGAGCACCTCACAGTCATGTTAAAATGATAGGTCACAGAAGTACAATATTTTTAATTAAAAAGGGAAGAAAAGCTAAATCAACTTGGGAAGTTCTATATAAAGATCTAACAATGCATCTTTTTCCTCAGTTCAGCTTTAATACATTCCCAAGCAGAAGGATAAGGCACCTAATGATTCTATATTTGTAAGGCTTCACATGAGGTTTGGGGATTCTATAGACTTGTAATTTACTGGTCTCAAAGAGTTCAAGGACATATGAAAAAGGCCTATTAATTTAATAAGTTCAGGCAAAATTCTGCAATAACTGAGGAGGAAGAATCTAATTCTTTAGTCAACATGTTGAGCAACAGGAAGCCTGTTAAATGACAATAAATGGGAACAATGTGTAGAAATAATTAGCGCTGGTAGTCAGGCAACAGCATTCTGAACCACAGACAGACTCAGAATCACCTTACCAAATAGGCCAGAAAGCAAACAGTTACTAAACAAGACACCATCATTCCACTATCAACCTGCACTAGGACTATCGCTCAATTGTGAAACACCACAAGATATTAAAGAATGAAGGAGCAATAGCATGAGACCCTTGAACAGAAACAATCTGAATCACCAAGCAAGACCAACATAAGAGCAGATTTTATTAGAACAGAGAAAATGTTCAATATTGTAACAGGAAAGGCAGTATTATGTTAGGCTCAGTTTAGAGAGATTGTATAGTCTAGTGGAAAGAGCATAGGAGTTCCTAGCTTTTAGTCTTCAGTTCCAACATAGGATCTTTGATAGAATCATTGGCTGTATCTATGACCTGTAATTCCCTGTTGCTGCAGCTCCATCAATGGTGTAGGCTGCAGTTTGGACTGAACTCTAGTGTTTTTAACCACTCTGTTGTTCAAGCTCTTTCTACATACAGCCTCCACAACTGCAACCACCAATGGAACTTGCAACAGAACTTAGTTGCATGTTATTATCCTAGTGTATATGAGGCCAGCATGTGGCCTTGGTAAAGCCACTTAACATCTGTGTCAATTACATCTCATAAAAGGTTCTGTGAGGAATCTACATTTACAGTGCTTTACATCTTCAAAGCAAGCATTTTCCAATGTTCAGATCAGCAACATGTAGATCTGTCTGCCTCAGGAAGAACTGAAATAATGTTTTAAGGGAAATGCCTAGCCAATAGAATCAAGTATCTCTAAGACTGTGGTTCTCAAACTTATTTGATCATGTCCCCATTCTTTGGGTCTGTACTAGTTTATGCTGCCTCCGCCACACAAGTACATTTGCTTATTTAAAAAAAAAAAAAAAAAAAAAAAAAAAAATCCAAACATGCAACTCTCACTAAATGTTAAAAACAGTAAGGCACTGATTCAAACAGAGCTAATGATCCATTGTAATAAGAGCAAATGCAAAACTGTGATTGTGGTTGATGCTTACAATTAATGTGTACACCACGTTGTAGCAAATGGATTAACATACAGATGGCAACAACTATGTATAATGCTATGTGAGCTTAACAGAAATTCATCAAAATGCACAGTGCCATCTGAGGACCTCTGCTCTAAAAAACCAACTGAAATTCAGAAAGATCATGAGAGAGCAAATCTGACTGCTTATTTTAAGTCTTAACCATGGCTGTACTGATACCATAATCAAGACAATAGCTAGATCAAAATCCTTAGAAGTTTTAGAGGCCAAACAACTGGTGTTCTCCCAACATGGACCTTTCAAAAACAGCCAAACTGTACAGTAGCCTAGATTTAATAAGCAACAACAAGTGATCACAGATGAACAGGTAAATATCAACAGATAAGTTTTTAAAACATTACTTAATAAAGCAAAAACGATGTCGATAGAGAAACAAATCAACGTTTTGCAAATAGACACCTTTGTGGTAGGCACTGTACAAACGCCTTGCTAGATTGGCAAACAGTTCCATTAGCAAACCTCAGGGTCTTATAATAGACAAGACATGGGGTTTGTGTGTGTTTGGTTTTTTTTAACAGACAGAAGGATCCAGTGATAGGATGCCCCTTACTGATAGAAATCTGGTAACAAATCATTGTAGTACATATAACCATGAACACAATTAAGATCAATCACCATGATATTGTTTTAAAACAATACTTTTTATAAAGTTAAATTGAATTTTCTAGAAGAATTTCCTGTATACCTAAGAAAAGCAAATCATGTTTGTTTGGTTTTTGTTTTTGTTTTGTTTTTTTAAAGTGGAAAGGAAGTCCAGAGACTAAGGGAAATATCTCATACCCATACTACCCTGTCACCACTTGAATGGTGAGAACAAATCTAGAGGGCAACTCTGATTAAACAAGGTTTCATTTGATTGCTCAAGCCATATTTAATTGGTTTAAGTGTTGCAGCAGTCTCTTAAAGTTTAACAAGGATGTGGCCATGGGACTTTTTAAAGTAGAAACATACATGAATACTAAAAATCTCACATGCAATGACAAGCAGAGTGCTTGTGGCTCAGGATCATTAAGAAAGAAGCAGAGAGGAGATGCAGCAGTAAACTAGTCAGTGATCAACTGAATGGTCACAAAAACAGTGAGAAAAAATAGAATTATATGAATAATGCCATGAAAGTATTTCTACTCTTAAAAAATCCTCACTGTTTCAGTAATCTTTATACCAGAGCACATAGATTAGTCGTTTGAGACAATCATATTATTAAGAAAGAAACTGAGGGAGCAGCATTCTGAAGACAACAAAAATAGAGTACAATATACAAGGAGTGAAAGTTCTGGGATAAAATCCATTGTTTAGAAGGTTACACCTATTGATCCAGTAGACAAACTGGATTCTGCGGTCAGTGGCCAAGAGGCAGGTGTTTTACTTGAGAATGGCGGTTAGGAGGCAAAATATGAAATCACAAGGTTATCCTACCGCAAAAAGATCTTAGACCAATTAAAGTGGGTTCCTTTTACCTGTCCAATCTTCCTGGAATAGAAAGCTTGTTCTCCCAGGCCATTTAAATTTTTAAGATTTAGGATATTTTGGACAAACCAAAAGTGCCTGACTACCATTATCCTTTTTTATTTCTCTAGCATGCAAGCTAGACTCTTAATAGTGAATGCTTTTATCCAAATGTGTCTGTTTATCCAAATGTTACTGGATAGGACATGTTGAATTTAAAATTAAACAAATAAAATATCCCTTTTTAATAGCCTTAATAAGAAATTATTCCATCCACAAAATGAATTGGCAACCACATATGAAAGTTCTTTCATTTCTCCAAAATTTAGTTCCATTACTCATGAGAAGATCAAAACTCTCCTTGCTAATTGTTACTGAAAAATAAAACTCAATGATGATTATAAATGGAAATCCAAAAGTTCTACTGAGTTAAAAGGCGGCAACTACCTCTCATATGTGCGGCGCCATATTTTTGAATGTACAATTGCTTTGCTATATACTTAATGGTAGGTAGCAGAAAGAAAAGCAGCATCTGGCACCTGAAGTTCTTAACAAGCTACAGCATCTATTACAAGGGAACATCTTTAAAAACTACATAAAATTACTTCTTAAAGCTCGGTGATCTTTCCCCATCAGATATCATTTTGGGTGACATTGCATAATCTGAATTTTGCTGACAGCATGCCAATGTAATACACCAATCCTATCTTTATCTTATGCAACATATACTATTCCAGATCTAACAGTTAGCCAGTTCCCAGGAAGTTTTAGGACAACCCTGAAGTCCTTACACAGACAAAATTCTTATTTACTACAATGTGCATGCTTGAGAATTGAAAGATCAGGCTATACATGGGCCTGATTAGCATGTATAATAAACATCTTTATTGGGCTACATTCACAACAGTATACAATTTTAATGTAAACCTGTACCTAGCAAGTTTCCACAGCACCCACCTGTAAGTCTGATTTGGTATAAAGGGGTTAGTAGTAGTAGTAGCAGCAGCAGCAAAGAAAGCTGATTTAATGATCCTCTCATTTAGGCAACCAGTTATAAATACTCTTCCCAGACTACGCTGTGTCTAGTATGAGACACTCACAATTCATTAGGAAAACATTATGGTTGTATGACAAAGTGCAAAAGCCAGGAAGTACTACAGTTAGGGTTCTGTATGTTACCTTAACTCTGCTCTCGTGTGTATAGATGCATTATAATACTCTTAAGTGATCATCTACTATTTATCAAACATTTAAGATGCATATTTAGCCATTTGAAAAGCACTGCATAGTAATCTGTGCACGTACGTCTATTAGAGTCATTAAGATGACATTACACAGTAAACCACCCTCATACAAAATATTATAGACTAAATACACCTTCGAAAATAACTTGGCCGTAAAGTCCTGCTAACTGGCTCATCCTCTGAATTATAACCAATATAGAGCATTGTCAACAATGCGAAATCGATTTTGCGGGATCAATTAAGCAGCAGTGGAGACCCGCTCAATTGATTCGGAAGTCGACTAAATAAATCCACCCCCACAAAAAGGTTAACGCTGTGTCGATGGGAGGGCATTTCCCGTTGGTGCGGCATAATGGGGACGCCGTGCTAATTAGAATTTAAGAAGTCGATGGGAGATACGCAAGCTACTCAATGTACTTTGCGTATCTCCCGTCAGCAGCTGCCAAATTTCGCTGCGAGTGTAAACCAGTCCTAAGGCACTGACACTGCCCATATGGAGACCCCTTTGCAGACACTTATTCCTGGGGAATCCTATAGATTCCGATTACACTCTCTTTGGGGAAGGTCCATGCCTATAGATTCTTTTGTAGGATTAGACGTATAAACTTAAATTTTCTTCCCTCCAAGACACGTATTTTAAGTCATTAGTCATTTAAGTCATGTATTTTAAGCCATATACTGGAGGAATAGGATAATGAAAATGGTCTGAGAATACAAGAATGAAATATCACAAAAGTATGTGCATCTAAGGCTGTAGACCAGCAGTTCTCCGACTTTGAGATCTAGCATACCACATATACAACTCAATAAGTACTTGGCATACCACCTTAGTAATTTAAATCAGTATAGACATAATGGGTTATGATGTCAATACTATACAGCAGTTTATGTACTACCTTACTGCAGTCCACATACCACCAGTGGTGCACAAACTAATTTGAGAACAACTAATATTACTGCATGATATTTAAGAAAAGGTATATAATGCACACGCATAAAAGTGCAGAGGTAAGGTGTCATGTGTAAGCTTAACGTTCTCAACTCCTCCTTGAGTGCATAAGCATGCAACCTTAACATAAGCAGTTTTAAAATGGAATGTGCGCACACATGCATGTGCAATACATAACATTCTTTGAAGAAAAAAATATTCCATGATAAGGAATGCATTATCCCATGTACCTTACAAGGCCTACCAGGTGAACTTTAGGAGTTGTGCAGTTTTTAACCTTACAAGGTGAGTGGTGAATCAACAAGGGCCTCTGTGAAACTCTGCCGCAATTAGCATTTGCCATTGTCTTTTATTACACAAGTAATTTAGCTGTGCACACGTCCTGCCACACCTCCTTGAAGGAACAGTGTGATTTTCAAAGACTTACTCTCAACACAATACTGATTTTCACTGGAACACACACTAGAATTTCATAATCAGAACTATTTCCATGCCCAATTCCAACACAACCTCTAAGATGATTCAGCACTAATGCAATTCAAGCAAGAATTTGTAGAGATTTAAACAAAACAAACAAAAAAGTATTTGCAAAGTGTATCCCCCATTTTTGCCACACATATACTCAAAGGAGTTAGAACCATTTTGTTACAAACTTTCTGAACATTTAATTTTTGGATGAAGACCAGGCCCATAAAATTTCAACTGAGGTGAAAGTTTCAGAAAGTTACAAACTGAAAACAAGGATTAGAACAGCAGCTATTATACAACCTTAACTTTATTTATTGCTACTGCTCTACAAGGCCTTATATGTTACCCAAGCACTACCGTCGTTGATCTGTGAGACTGCTACAAGAGTACAGAAAACAGTGACCCTAAAATGAGAACACACAATCCAAGTTTGTGCAATGTGGTTCTGATCTTGCTCCTACTGAAGTCCATTAACTTCAAGCTGGGCCAGTGCTGCCAAAAAGACTCAACAACACATAAAGGGCTTCTCATTTTCAGTTTAAACTGAAAGAGAGATTTCTAGAACATCCCCGATACAATAAATAAATGTGTTTATCCAATAAACATTAGTAAAAACATGAGAAATGGTTCCTTGTATCTAAGTGCTTGCCTACATGGAGCAGACAGCCTACAAAGCTGTGATTTCTAAAGCACATTAATACCTTGCATATTAACTGGTTCATGTACACACTGCTTGGGCGCATCAGAGGTTCCCAAGTGCGCTTTCATGTAGTGGTGTTTGATACAATACTAAGTTAAAAAGCAGTATGAACATCAGAGATTATTCATTCCAGTTTATACAAACTGGAAGCCCCCCAAAATCATATATGTATCTCTCAAAAATTGCTCCCCCCTACCTCCCAATTATATTATTACAACCTAAAAAACAGAAGCCTGACACATTAACTTAAAGCAACCCTGAGTCAGACTCCATTTTAAACTAAGAATTAATTAATATGCTCTGTGTACACTCCTGGGGGTTTTTTTTTTTTTTTTTTTTTTTTTTTTTAAAGTACCAACCTTCTGGTGATTTTCACATATTCCTGTAATAATAGATGTAGCATTACAAAGCCTCATTAACTTTTCAAGACTTAGCCCATCCAATTATAAATTAATACACATTATAAATTGTGCTAAATCATCTTTATGATGCAGCAATCCAATGCTAAAGATTAATTTTTACCTCAATTGTATACACAATTTATCTTTCGATGTAACATTTAAATTTTCCTGGGAGGCAATTACTTGCTATGTACCTGGAAAGAAGTGCTTTCAGAACAGGTATCTGAGTTTACATTATGCTGATCACCTTAACTATTTTATAGAAATAAATATATTTATACAAGCTTAGCACAGTTGCTTGAAAGTTACCAGAACTTAATGAAAGTCTAATATAGCCTTTATAAAGAGTAAATGTCAAGCCCCAAGTAAAAACAGAATAAATTACAAGTTATCTTTGATCCTAATACAAAAGCCAGAAGCAAACAAAAATGGGAGTGAACTGCTTATAGAATAACTCTAATAAAAATTATTAGCATTTCTATTTTAGTCATTTTCAGGCCAAGTGCTTAACATGTTTTACAAGAATGAGGATAAGTATTATCTCTACTTTTAAGGTTGGGAAAACATGAGGCACAGAAAGCTGAAGTGACCTGCCCAAGGTCTCAGCAGGTCAGTGGTATAAAGGAGGAGAGAACCCAGATATCCCAGTGTTGTACCCTGTACACTAATTCCCTAATTTAGCACAATAATTTCAGCAAACTGGAAGATGGAAGCTAGTCTAATTGATTAATAAATTCAGCAATCATACCAGCAAAGTGCATTTGGCCTTGTACATTATTTGACCTTTGTCAGTTTAGTACAATGTTGAATATTGAGTCAGCTAATTAGAGGATTTCAAATTTGGGTGAATTTGATCTTTACTTTCACCCATTTGGTTGGAACCGAAATGGGATGTAAAATTCTAGAAGTAGTAATTCATTCACCATAAGATTCCTCTACCCTTTATTACTATCATTCTTTCCCTCTACTCTCATGAGGGATGCAACTTTCATATCTTTTACAAAAAACTTCTACCCCTCCGCCCCCCAAAAAACCTAGATGTTCACTCATTTCTCAAAATTGCTACTGCCAGTAATGTTTCCTCTCAGGAAATATCAAAGTGACTAGAGTGTGCATATCTCCGCAGGAAAGCTCAATGCCAATCTCTGGCCAGCTGGCAATGATGTACATATACCAAAATTGAAGCCCTCTTCTTTGAAACCATGTGTCAGTTTTGTGATATCAGAAGCCTTCACTGGCCCAAAATCAGCAACGCAGAATACTGTATCAGGCACAAGGGATAACCACCCTCCTTTTTTTTTTTTTTTTTTTTTTTAATAAATAGTCTGAATTTAAGATGAATCATTTGCCTCAGTCTATCTTCATAATTAGTTGAACTTCAGCAGAGAGATATTACACAGGAAATCAGTACAACTTCCACTTTTTTATTCATTTATCTTATAAAAAACTAACACCTGCGTTTCTGATCACGGTTAAATTACAATTCCGTAGTGAAGTCTACCAAACAGACTCACTTCCACCTAATAATCTCTAGTATTCTGCACATTTTAAAAAAAATAAATAGAAACCAATCATTCTGTTCTCCAATTTGTCAAGAACATATGCATCCCCATCACCTTCCTCCTGTACTTAATCTTCAATTCATTTCTCCAGTTCCTTAGCAACCACAGACCCCATGCACACTGCCTAAAGAAACTATCCAGTTAAAGGTATATTAAAAACAAAAACCAGAGTCATTTAGTGTCTCATATTTTCAATCCTTGTATGCAAGATGAGGGGTCCATTTTACAAACAGACTATCCAAAGGTCAGTTACCAAATTTGGTCAACAATGGTGCCATCATTGCCGTCATCATTCTTGTCACTGACAAAAGCAACAACTGTCACCTTGCTATTATCAGGGAGAGAAGGCAACTGAAATATTCACTATGCAAATTCTATTTACAGTTTGCATTGTATCAAAAAACATCTTTCAAATGATCATTCAATTAGCTTGATAAGGATTAACACAAGCAAAAAGAATGACCAGTTAAACTCTTAATCAAGGTTGGTTTTAACAGCCAACAACAAAAAGAAGAGGGTTGAGAAATCCCATCTCAAGTAGATATAAAAATACACTGGATTATATGTATGCTTTTTCCACAAGTCTGTGTGTGTCTAGTTTAATTGTATTCAAGAAAGAAGAGAATTATATACCATACATGAAGTGAATACAGAAAATTAATATCTAAAAGATGCAAAAAAGTTAACCGTAGCAAGATAACCAATTTAAGACTCAGCATGCAATTTATTTTTCCACATCACAAAAAGAACTAATGTAAGCAACATAATAATTTAAGGAATAATCCTGTCCTTCAATATACACACAGTCTCATTTCTTCAATATGTGAAAAGTCTGAAAAATAAATGTTTTATACTTACAAAAGATATACAAGCTGCCAACAACAAAATTCTAACTAATAAGTCTTCAAATTGTTCAATCACAAGCTCAAGTAAGGATTTTCCTGCAAAATATAAAAAGTAGACATAATACATCTTAAAATACATAGAAAGACGCAAAGTTATGGATAAGAAATATCAGAAGATTGTACAAGTTGGCTTACCTTCTTCAGCGGGTAATTCTGCAGGAAGCATAGATTTTCCCAGGGAGCATGTCAAAGAGAAAAGACTGTTAGATAACCACATTAGCCACTATAAAGCATCCATCATTAAAGACTGTTTCTGAACTAGCTAAAATACTACAAAACTCAATTCTACTAGATTACATAAAGAAATTCAGATTTTAAGGCAATGCTGAGTAATGTCATTAAGAATGGGCCTTGCTAATTCTGCAATTTATGTCAAATACATTTTAGTAGCAATCTAGTAAATCCAGCCACCTCATCACTCATGCCTTCTATGTTACTGCTGGTGCCGCTGCACACAAAGGGTCCCAGGCTGGATTTCCCTCCACCTCCACTTTACCAGAATATCAGATATATATCCAAATACTTCACAATCTCATTTTTCTAGTCAGGAATTGCCATTTCCCTATCTGCTATTGTTTCTCTCTGTAATCTGGTTCTGCAATACAATTGGCACAAAAGAAGCTATAAAAATAAAGCTCCGCTGCAGTGTTTTCTGAACACTTTTTTTAAAACACCCTCCCCCCCTTTCTTTAAAAAGTCAAAGAACGGTGTTTAGGTGGGAGGACTGGGAATAAAGAAGAAAATGAAGGTCACGTAACTAATGAAAGGGGTCACATAAAAAATGATCAAGCACTTTATTTAATGAAAGAAGCTGGTTTCCCATCAAGGTGAAAGGAAACGCAGGCGGCACCCCTCCCTGCTGATGCAGCCCTAAGCGCTTCGGGTATAAAAGAAACCCACGAGGTGGAGTTCAAGTCAGCCATCTTCTCTCTCCCTCGCTCCTATTCCGGGTCCTGAGTCAGATGCCGGCTTTGCACACACAGGTTAGGCCTTGACTGAAACAGGGCCCTAAGGAGGACGAGAGGGAGAAAGAGGATCCCGGCACGCAGCAGCATCCCTCTCCCTCCCCCGCCCGGCAGCGGCTGGAGTGGTTCACCTACCGTTGGCGCCCCATCTCTCCTTCAGCTTCTTGACTTGCTCCTGGCTGAGGCCGGTGCTCTCGTTCACGCCGAAATAAGCCAAAACTTCCTCCACGGTCTTGGTGTGAGCGTTCTCCATGGCCGGGGCGGCAAATGGTGTCTCTCTCTCCTCAGCCCGCTTCCTTCTTCTCACTCCGCAGCAGCAGCAGCAAGCCCTCCGCTCGGTGCCTCTCTCTCTCCCCCTATGGGTCCCCCGGCGCCCCCCGGGTGATTATCACCATAGACCTAGACAAGAGCGCGCCTCTCCGGCCACGGCAGCCCCCTTCACTCCGTACCGGGGGGGTAACCTCGCCCCCAGCCCTGAGGGAACGCGCACAACCGTCCCCCTTCCTCTCCCGGAGCTAGACCAGGGGCTCAGCGGCACCCCCTTCTCCGGCAGGGGTTCGGTGGGCACGAGGCGAAAAGTCACCCCCCCTTCTCGGAGACGTCAAGCCAATGGCTGTCCCCCCCTCCGAGGGGTACCGCGGGCGGTGCTAGGGTAACAACCACCCCCGCCGGCACTCTGGGGCGCGCGTGGCGGGAATTTTCTCCTCAGAGGGAATCGCCACTGTCCCCTTCGTCGCAAAAAAAAAAGGGGGGGGGCGACAATAAGGTGATTTATCACCCCCGCTGCGCCCCGAGGGGTATGAAATGCCTTGTCTCCTCTAGGGGGCGTCAGGGGACCCCGCTGCCCCTCCGTGCCCTGGGGGTCGTTCACTGCCCCTTCGTCCCTCTGGGGAGAGTGTGACTGGCCCCGCGGGGTGGGATCCGCTCCCGGCGCTCTCCAGCGGGCGGTGTGGCTAGGCCGCTGTTGTCCCCGGCTAGCCGGCTGCCGCTGCTCTCGCCTAGAGTCCTGCCCTGCGCTGCGCTCCACCCCGCTCTGTTCCCTCCCCAGCGCGAGCTGAGCCAGCGGCGGCTGCTCTAATAGAATTTATCGGAGCCTGCTCGCCGCTGCCCCTCTCGCGGCCGCGGCATGTGGACGCCGCTCATTGGCCCGGAGCTGGGAGGAGGGAGCAGCCCCGCCCGCCCGAACCCGGATCCGAAACGCCACCAGCACAGGGGCCCGCCCGCACCGCGACTTTGCGTTGCGCCTTAGCCCTCGCCGCTGCTACAGCTATGCGGGCGGGCGCAGGAAAGAGGCCTAGGTAGAAACGGCGCTCGGCCTCTTCTGTGCCAACACTGCGCGGGAGCAGTCTCCAGTGCCCTGGCGTGAACCTCACTCCGGCAGGCTGTCCTGATAGGACCCGGGTCCCGGCACGGAGTGGGTGGGGGGAGGCTGCCCCCTGTCCAGACAGGCCTCTGTGCTGACAGGCCCCACAGCACGGTGCAGGGGGCTGCCCCCTGTTCTGTCAGGGCCCCCCAGCACGGCGGGGGTGAGTTGTCCCCTGTTCTGTCAGGGCCCCCCCAGCACGGCGGGGGTGAGTTGTCCCCTGTTCTGTCAGGCCCCCCCAGCACAGCGGGGGTGAGTTGTCCCCTGTTCTGTCAGGCCCCACAGCACCGTGCAGGGGGCTGCCTCCTGTCCTGACAGGATCCCCAGCTTCGGAGTGGGAGCCGCACAGGTGAGAGAAGGGGACTGGTGGGGCAAAGAGGGAGGTGGGATGGAAAAGTGTCTCCTCGGCCCCAGCCCAGCACCAGCTTGATTCTCCCCAGCCATTATCCCAACCCTAACTAGGCCCCTAGTGACCCTCCCAACTCCCCTTCCTGCCTGAGCCTCAACTCCCAGCCTACCAACACTGACTGACAGAGAGCATTACACTGACACACACACGCACCCCTGGCTAACGTGTACACAACACGACAATGACTGACCTAGAAACTGACACACACGTGCAACGTGTCACCAGCTAACACACACCAACGATCTCATGGGCAGTATCACAATGACCAACACCCACCAACCAGCCTATAACTGGCAACAGTGACATACTCACCCCATATAACGACTCACAAGTGTCAATTGACATGTAACAGGTAATTGATTGACATACCCGAACTCCGGCTGATGCTGGGGGTATGTCTGTAGTGCAATCACAGGATGGGATTGCAGTTTGCACATAGACATATGTGAGTTGGCTTTAATCTACCTAGGTTGGGTATCAGAGCAATGAAGTCGCAGCAGCATGCTGGGCAAGTCCGCACAGAACCCTGGGTAATTATTCAGGTAGTTAACCTGCACTGCCACATGTTCACTGCTCTGGTACGCACACTAGCTAATTAAAGATGGCTGAGGTATGTTGATATGAGCTACAGTTACAACTTGTGATTGCAATATAGACATTCCCTAAGTGACACGCAATACTGACAGTGTGAATTTACATGCTGAACAACACACAAACCACACACAACGTACTCACCCTACAAGTACTCACCACCAACCCATATAACATGTATACACGATACTGATTCATACATGTATAAAGCTGCTCCACACACAAGTTGACACTGACACATATTATACACATATATACCCAACACCAACCAATATAGACAATACGTGCACCATCACTAATACATTATCTTTATTTATTAATTCTGAAACACCCAGAGTGCAGAGGTGGAACTGCCTAAGGAAGGTTGTGTGGGACCTGCAGTGAAAATACTTCTTTCCTGCAGCCACATTGAGGTGGAAGTCAACATGAGAATAAAAAGTTGCAAGGTTATGTTTCCCTTATTTCCTCTAGCCATTACGTCTATGCTAACATTTGCCACACTGTTTACAGAAGTGTACCTGCCCCAAAAAGAGCTTCCAATCTAAATAGACAACATCCAGACAAAGGAGAAACTAGGTGTCAGGGAGATATTGAATTAGTCAACTTGACAATATATTTTTTATGTCTTGTATTCATTTCTTTCATACTTGCCTCAATTTTTTATGCACACATGACACCAGCCAAGACAAATACAAAACACACAATGTACACATGCACTCAACACTTACCAACACACACAAAAGCACGTATCGGCACCCCATACCAACACACATTGACCAACAAATGACATAGACCCAACTGATACAAACTACACCATTCAGTATCAGTTGACACACACATGCATACATGTGATACAGGCCAACACACCTATATTCAACATAGACCCAAACACACCATCGCATCACACACACAACGTACGCTCCCAATGTTTTGTGCATACACAATACTAAATGACACAAACAATTAATGATATACACAACTCATACTGACACATACCAATAACACCAAACAACACAAAACCACATGTAACAATGTCATTAATAAACAAATATTAAAAAGAAAATCAGGTTATACTTCATAATGATTCCTCCCTGCTAAATATCTCTACTCATAGTTATAAGACTACCTTTTCTGTGTTTGTTTCTCCAAAAAGCTCAAATGAGCATCTTTTAACGTACCTGAAACACGGCAAAGGCAGTGAAACAGGATAGCTATGGGCTACTGAGGACCAAACCTGTTAAGAGGTGTTAGTCCTGCTAGGCAATGCTGAATCCTATAGAACTCTCTAGCTGCAGGTATAATTTGCTGACCCTACCTTGTCCTGTTGATATCCCTCACTCAACATAACTGCAGGACTTGGTGCTCACCTCCCAATTTCTTTTGCAACTTTGGGAAACAGATATATGTAAAATTGAGAATAAAGCCCAAGTGGAATCACTTACTTCTGCCCTCCTTTGATCCAATGGAAGTTCCATTGTGCAAACTGTGTGCTGTTGGAGCTCTGTGAGTTTTGGGGGGCATTAACTGGTTGATAGTGGCTGTGTGTGTCATTCTCCTTCTCAAAAGATACAGAACTGAATACAGTTCACTGCAGTTTTAATGACCAGATTTCCAATCTATTCACCTTCCTCTTCCAATGTGTGGGGGATGGTCAGGGTACTCATGTGGCCAAGGAACAAATAGCAGCAGGGGCTCCAAAGAATAGTATGGAGGTGCTGTCTGTGCAGATGCCCCAAGATTCATGGAGATCCTGGGATAGCTGCACATTTGAAGTGCAGCTCCAGAAAGGATCTTTGGGACCTCATGAGGTTTCGCAAGTAATTTATTCCCCCCACACGACAGAAGGTGATTTTAGCCCAAGTCGGTGGAGAGGCACCGAAGTGCTGCCTAAGCAATGCAAGTGTGAAGACTTCAAGCAGATTAATTCATCCAGCCGCTGCAGATCACAGCACTGCTCATCTAGAAGGTAAAGGGAAACTGATTTATTTAACCATTTACAAAAAGTGAAGTTAAACTGTGTATTCAGAGAGATAACCTTGAAAAGGAGCACAACTAAATGGGCTAACTTAACCATTGGCGAAACTCCATTGATTTTAATGAATGTACATCATACATGAAGTTTTCCCACTATCTTTTTTACTGTAATATATTAGGAGAAGAATCCTAGGGATAGGGGAGCAAGATAAAAACTACTCCTGCAGTCCTTACTACTTGAAGTAAATGGGAATTTGGCCTGAGTGAGGACTGCAGAGAATGGCCCTCCAAAACATTCAGTCATCCACACTGCTGCAAGGCAGAGCTGCAGTGATATTGCTGGTTATATTAAGGCTTGTCCTTTCCATACATAAAACCTGTGTGCATTGTGGTGCTCAAATGTCAAATAAAGAGACTAATAGCTTTGGCTAGAGCTAAGCATAGTGCAGGAGGGTACTACACAAATCCACAGTGAGCTCAGCCAATGCACCTGAATCCTGACCTGCAATGCCCTTTCTATTTTAGGTGGGGCCTCTCCTAAGCAGACACGGACAATGTTTTACCACTGCATTGAACTATGCCAATTATGTGCTGATTTTTGCAGGCTGGCTAAGTGCCCACTAGGGCCTAGAGACCACTGAACTCATCTCACTTGTTTCTTGAGTTAGATTCAAATGCAAGTGCACTGACCCCCACCCCCCCACTGTACTGCTTTATTCCTCTTAAATTACTGTTATTAAAAATGTTGTACAGTTACAGCCTCTTAAATTCTGCAAAACATATTAAAATGCCACAAAAATGCTACACCAAAGTGGAATGGTTTGAGAACTGCAGTTCTCTGATAGGATAATGCAGTTTAAATATAGTAACTCTTTTTTTCCCCCACTTAGCTTGCTCTTTGATTTCATGGTAATATGTCAAGGATTTTTTTCTCCCCCTTGAAGAAGATTATAGCTTAAACAGCAAAATGCTTAAAACATTGAGATGAAACAGTTACATAAACCCAGTAGAAAAATTATCAGTGATTAAATGTGTTTTTGAGTTTGAATAATTAAGTTAGTTGACTTCTTTCTTTATAATTTTGATTGGTAGGCAGTGCGTATTCTTGGATCAGCAGCTGGTAGGATCACCACAACAGAGGTCCAAAGACTGTGAATACAAAGGATAGTGTTGCAGTCAGGAGATTTCTAGAACTGGATCATTGTTCCTGCTCTGAGCAGCTGTCTCCCTCCTTGACAGTGTAAGTAGAAGAGAGACAGTTGGCTAGATTCTGATCTCCGTGATACTGGGTGTAAGGGATTGGAATCGGGCTCAATAGGTTTCTTATTTTATTTTATTGCCCCTGTGGTAGTTACCTGGCTTGTCACCGAAGACTCCATTGCAATAGCCTCCACAGCCACCTCAGCATTCCTCTTTGGAAAAATCTTGTCTATTCTAACATTGAAGTCAAAGGGAAATCCGCACGTATAGGGAGCCGAGATCTGTCACGCACATCTGAGAGGAGAATTTTGCCCTTACTTTGTGGTCATGTCATTTCTCTGAAAGGGAAATCAGCTTGACTGCTATCTTAAAAATGTACAACAGCTCCAGAAACTGGCCCATGGGGAGTAGGATGGTCTTTTGATAAAAGCCCAGGACCAGGGCTCAGGAGATCTGAGTTCTGTTCTTGGCTCTGCCAAGGACATCCTATGGATTTGGTATAAATCACTTCTGAGAAGATTATCAACGACACAAATGGCAGTTAAGTGCCTAACTCTCATTAGATAGGCACCTAACTCTTATTTGAGCCTTTGAAAAGCTCTCCCTTAGCACCTCTGTGCCTTAGTTTCACAATCTATAAACCTGGCAGGAATGTATGAGGTTTCATTCATGTTTATAAAGTGATTTGAGACCTTGGATGGAAGGCATTATAGAACTGCAAAGTATTATTTTTGTAACAAGTTTATCATGGCCACTTAGGATGTTATACTCATCACTGTGCTACATACCATAGCCCCAGAGAACTTCATGGCAACAAGGAGAATAGAACTTAGATCATCATACTTCAAAAACACAGGCTTCCACCACTTAAGCTAAAAGAGACTTTATTTTAGCTGCTCTCAGTAGGACCTATGACACACAGATGAACAGTTCTCATTTCTAGTGGGGCCACAGACATGCACACAAACCACTCCAGTTTGTTGTTATATTATTACAATTTTATACTATATTATTCTGGAGGATTTCTTGTTTTTTCTACCAATGTTATTAATAGAAATGCTATTATATTACATGCTACAGAATTACTTACCAGTACAGCAGTCTCTCTTAAACAGATAGGGCAAATCTTGTTCTTTGCACAGTCAGTACTAGTTAGTACTAGTTCTTAAAAAGATGAAGGCAAATCTTAGAAATGACCAACTGCAAGATGGGGACATGGTGTAGAGGGTTTAAAAGGCAGCAGAACCGATGCAGTTCCACTATAAGTGAAGGAGCGTAAATTGAAGAGAACCCATACAGGGGTTGTGTACTCTGGGCTATGCTTTGTGTGGCTACGTTTACGATAGCATGGAGAGGGAGTTGTGACAAGCCAAGAGAAACTTCACAGATCCATCAGCCAAACTGCTTCTTCATGGGGGTGATTACAGTAGCCCCTGTGTGGCAGTAGCTGCCAGAGAGTGGTTCTCTGGTGACAAGTTTCTGTCACCTCATCCCTATGGAATAGTTGAGCATTCAACCTATTTACTCAGACTTTGTAACAAAAGAGATTTGAGCCTCTGAAGGGCAGATCTTTAGGTTTAAGGAACCACCTAAAATTGCTTACCCTTAAAGAGATTTTTCAGGCAACTCTCTACCCAATCTGAGGTTCAGTCATTAGTCTTAAGGGACTACACAACACGCAAACGTCCTTCACAAAGGATGGCCTAACAGGGAAACTCAAACTGCTTCTGGGCTTTCAGGGTCAAAAGGTATCCTTAGTATAGGCAAATGTCAAAATGCAAGATCGAAAAGCCTTTCTCTGCACTGGAGTTTGTATGATTTTTGGCCATTCTTTGGGGACTAATGGCACATTATTTATTATTATTTTATTATTAGATTGTTGTGGCATGGCACTAGTTGAAATAATTTTATATAGACTTTGTGGAGTATTTTCTCCAAGGTCATGCATATTTATTTACTAGCATCATGAAATCCATAATGAAGTGACATTCTTAGGTTTTCACACAGACAAAATCCTCATGTGTCATCAAATAGTCTCCTTTATTAGCAACAGAATGTATTAATTAAACCTTCCAAACTATTTTAAAAATATTTTAATAAAAATTGTATGCAAAAGATATATATCCTGCTTTATTCCATTTACCCTCTTCCCTCCCCGAAATAAGATAAAATTAGTCAGAGATCACAACAAAAATGTTCTTTTTGGTTTGATAATTACATTCTAACAATTTGATTCATCAAAGATCCTTGCTAGAATTATTGACACTATAATGAAGCATGTGAGTTTTGCTCTCCAAATGGAACATTTCTGTAGTATGATTAATGGACACAATTACTTCATGTCTGTCACCCTTCCCTCCCTTTCCTTAGGGCATTGCACCTGTCTCCAAACCGTTTTGATTCAGGTCAGAAAATAATAAGGAACTGTTGGGCTGCCATGCCCCTCTAGTAACATAACCTCCCAGGATAAGCCTGAGGTCATCTTTCTTCAATGGAAAAATTGCTACATTGATCTTCTGTGTTTCCATTTTCTCACCTTTTCTCCACCTTCCACTATAACATAGGTGCTATATTATATAGGTGCTTCACGACAAGGATTGGTGGTTGCAAGGGCTTTCATCTTATAAGTGACCAGCAGAAGTTTTTGGTACCCATAAGAACAAAATTCTTCGCAAGAATCTGTCAGAGCTCATGACTTCCAGCCTATGGGACCTGTTTTTCTCTTTTGCCTGTGCATAGTTCTCATCTACGTCAATGGAAGTTAGGTGCTAACTGGAATTATCCTGACCTTCAGTACCCTTTCTATTTCAGGGCCCTAGGTATGCAAAAGACTATTTTACTCCTGCTTTGTTCAGTTCTTTTGAGGAAAACACACTGTTGTGTCATACCTGACTCTCTCTTGAGGCACTTGTAAAACTCTTGAATTTAGTTTTTCCTGGAGCCACTTGTAACTCTTGAGTCAGAAATATTATTGAAAAGACATCCATTTTCACCATCTACAATCACTCAGTCTGAGATCTCTAAGGCTCTTTCTACACTGGGGTTGAAACCATGCTAATAACATTCTTGTTACTAGAAGTATTCTCCTATGGTTTTCCTGCTGCAGCCTTTTTTTAAAATGAGACCCATGCTAGTAAGATTGTGATAATATGATAATATAAATAATAAATACTTTGCATTTATAATGCCTTCCACTCAAGGATCTCAAAGCACCTTATAAACTTTAATTAATTAAGCTACACAACACCCTTGTGAAGGTGATTAGTACTATTATCATCTCCATTTTACAGAAGGGGAAGTTGAGGTACAGAGAGATTAAGTGACTTGTCAAAGGTCACACAATCTATAGCAGAACTGGAAATAGAAATTGGGTCTCTTGGCTTTTCATCCTGTGCCTTCACCATTCACCATAAATAGTCGAGAGCATGATTTTGTAACACATTTATCATATGGTTTTCAAAAAAATATCCCAGTCCATGATGGTAAGGCAAGCTGTGCTAAATAACATGTGCTAGCAGCCACCAGTTTACCCAGTTATTGCTAGAATGCTTTTATCCTGAATGCAGACAAGGCCCAAAAGAGCATATATTTCACAAGTTAATCCTGACCCTAGATTCTTTTAAAATAGATATGTTTGCCCCTAGATAATCAACAGAGTTACTAAGATTTTCTAAATAATTAATGTGCATATTTCTAATGGAAATGAGGTGTTCTGTGATTTCCCTAGACACTCAGTCTGGATGTATCATGTATATCTCTAATATCCATATAAAATTCAGATGGGAAATTTTCAGAGCACATTTGTATTGTAACTGTATAGCTCTTAGAAAAAGTTAACAAGCTACATAATGAGATACAATTAAACTGGGCAAAATAACTTAAGTCCAAATACATGGCAGGTGCAGACTCCTTCTAAATTCTTATGGCTCCTTCTTCAAGTGTTGGCAATCTTTTTTAATGAAAGGCGCTGATATAAGATGAGTATGTCCACTACAGCCTTCACAGACATTATGTTGATAGGCAGACAGACAGATAAATAAATATAGAGAAATAGTACTGGATGATTAAATTAAAAGCTGGAAGGGAGGGTGATACTCAGTGATCTCATTCTGTATATGTAGTGGAAAACACATGTGAGTAAACCAACAATGCAAAATTCTGCTCCTGGTTACATCTGTGCAACATCACTGACTTCAGTGGGATTGCAAAATGCAGGAAGGAGTAGAATTTACTCCATTACAGAGAAAATAGGTCTTGTTTTTCTGTATGTGGAAACACAAAGCAAGAGGCCTTAGGAAACATCCTGGTTTATCCTGACTGGTAGTTCAAAGATCTGTTTCACATTTCTGGCTGAAATAGAAGGTGTATCTGGGTGTAAGCTACTGACTACCTAGGATTCAGAACTGCACAGATTTTTTTTATCTGGAAAATTTATCCTGTCTCTCTTGGACAACAACTGCCAAAAGACAGCTCTTGCTCCATGTATGCTCCACAGCAACAGGAAGGCTTAGGACTTTTTACTGTTCACCTGTTGAGACCAGCTGCAAAATTAGGGCCAGATTGGAGCTTCAGTTGGCCACACAGGGAGTGAAGAAGGTGCATTGGGTGCCCAAAGAGGAATTTTGGCCATGTCAGCCAGAACAGACAGGATTTCTCCAAGACATCTTGGAAGTCCCACCCTTTGAATGGGTGCAGCAGGCACTCCCCCTACTCCATGCTGACTCATCTGCACTAGCTGTTGCTGTGGGCTTATCCTGTTTTCCATGTGGGGAGTCTAGTGGCAGCACTAGACTAGCATGGTGCTCGTCTAGTTATTTACACCTGTGAAAAGTGAGTGTAAATCATCACCATTCTGATTTGGTATAATTTTACATCTACATTTATAATGCTATTTTTACCAACCTAATAACCCCCATCTATTTTCACATTTAGCCATGTCAACAAGTTCCTCACATTTCTAACTTCACTTCTTCATGTTCAGTCATTTCTCTGCAAGGTTGACTTTACCTCAGGCATAAGTGTTAGGGCAGTATGTTGAGCTTATATACTATTCCCAAATGTAAACTTGACTATTTTGCACATCACAGGATTTTCACATTATGTTAACAGAAAAAAAAAAAGAAAGAATGAAATTCTCTTCATTATGGATGATAAAGACTTGTCATACAGTGCCTGTTCACAAGAGCTTGAGTATGTGATGCAGGTATGAGCCATTTCATACTTGCAGTAAAGAATGTCACCATTTTTTTTTTGAATGACACCCATTGCTTATCTTTATCCATCGAGAAACAAGCAGGTTCAGATACTAGTCTCATCAAAGTACACACTGCCCAAGGTGTAGCTGTCACTTATATTTCCTTAAAAAAGTTCTCTTAGAGATTGTGAGGAATGCTCATCTTCCACTATTTTTTCAATGTCATACTCACTACTGGTGTTCATCAGATGCTGGGCCAAATCCTGAGATATGTTATGTGGATCTATAGACCCCCAAAGAAGCTTAAAACTTGAATGCCCTTTGCACAGCTATTCTGTATGACTTATCATGGAGATGAAGATTACAGTGGGCTTCATCCTTCAGTCCTCTCATACCCTGTACTTCTTCCACAGTAACAACGTCTGCCTGGCACAGACACCCTGGCTGCCTCGGGGAAGAGGGGGAAGTTTCCATCCCTCAGCGTTGCTACATTTTTATGCAGAGCAAAGCTCATTTACTCAGGTTGTGTTCCCTTTCCATTTCCAAGAATTTGGTCCTATGGGAGAGACTGGTATTTTAAAATACGCCACATACAGATGTATACTACTCACCTATACAGGTGCTAGATGGCAATATACTTCCTAGAAAGGCAAATTCTTTAATAGGATCACTTAGCTGCAAGATGTCTATAATTTTTTGCTTAAGGAGTTGTGATTGACACCCAAAAGCATGGACTTCTTCGGTTGGTCTTTCCTTTGTTTGCTTCTAAGAGATTTATTTCAAATCATGTCCCTTTACTGTTACTGTCTATTTTCATTCCTTCTGAACCATCCAAATAACTGGCCTGCACCTCTTCCTTTGGATACCATTGCTGGACAAAGGAAGTAGTGGTAATTTCATTTTCTGTTATTTTCCATTAAAAAAGAGTCAATTCAGTTATTGTAATTATTTAACATTCTCTTTTAAATTTCATCCTCTCTTCCAGATAATTTCTTCTTTTCTCGATAACAAAGGAATAATAAGCAGATATTGAGTTCTGTTGTGAATATCAAAACTAGGTTGCTTCAGGGTCCATCTTGGTGATTATATTTCTTAGTCCTAGCATAACCCCCTTGATTTGCTGGGGATTTTTCAAAGGAAGGCTATATTATTGCTGCCTTGTGTGAAGAGGACATAAAAGGCTGTTAAATCCCTCAATTACTCTAGTGTAACTTCTATTGACTTACATGGGAATTGCACCAGAGTCACTGAGAAAACAATTTGAGTGAAAAATAGTAAAGACTTCTTTCTGCAGTACACTTGTCATGTAAGTTAAGTAGTTATTAACAAAAACAAACAAGAAACAAAGAGTTCTAAAAAATCTGACTCAAATTCCTTCCTCTCCTAATTGCTTTACTTTCACTGTCTTTGCTCTTGCAATGTCATCATTTCACTAGTTCTCCAGTTGCCATAAATTCTTCCAGAATGGACAACACTGGAATTTCTAATGTAAAAACAAGCAGAAAAATAAATCTTTTAAAATACAACAACAAAACCAACTTCCCAACCCTCTTTATACATCATAAAGAAGCAAAAAAGGGTAATGAGTCCAATTATTTTTTCCTTTGCAGGTCACCTTTAAGTGAGTTGGCCCAGGTTCTAGGTTCTAAATCCAGAACTGCACATTTCCTGGAAATGTCATTTTTAATGATGGCCATAGCACACAACATTTTTTGAGGGTTATACTTTATGGATATGGGCCTTTGCACCACCACTGCATCTTCAGGGTACTCTGCTTTTTTTGAATTGCTGTACATCTAGAGTGGATTTGCTGATCTCCTGCTGTAAGAGGCTGGTCTTTCTCTGTGTGTTAAGAATATTACTAATATCTCACATCGGTGTGGCTATTTCCTGCACACCAACTTGAATCTAATTATTAATTAGTATTAGTATTGTTATTATAGCACCCAGGAGCCCTAGCCATCAACCAGGACTCCATTGTGCTAGATGCTATACAAATATCATGCTATCTACAAACAGAATCGTTAGCTTTTGCCATCCTCACAAGCTTGTTGAGTGTCATGATGTTGTCCATCTGAATGAACTATGCTAACTAACCTCTGGTACAAGGGTCCTACACAGCCTAGGTCAATAATTGTTTGAATGACAATAACTACTTCACTAAATATTAAATTAAATAAGGGATCTGTATCTGCATTTTTATAAATATTCTGAATGTTTTCATCAGAAAAATCAAAACATTTTTCCATTACAGCCACGAATTTCAAAAGTGTAACATTTATTCTTCTTAGGCTAACATTTTGAAGAGGAGATATATACTTAGAGATTAAGGAAAAGAAACAGACCTTATTATTCACTTTTTGGGGGATGATTAATAACTGCAGCCAGTCAGGATATACTCATTGCATATGCAATCAGATTAGTTGGCATTGTTCTAGCTCTTGCTACTATTGACCTCTGAGAAGATGAATTATAGAAATGTACCAACTTATCATGACTATTTTCAGCAAATCGTGAGTTGGGATTTTTTTCACATATCTAAAACATTTTTTATTTTCTGATTTTTTTTTCTCACTGATTAGCAATAATTATACTTTGCAATTAAATGGCATGTTTCAGCCAAGTATCTCAAAGTTCTTGAAAAGTAATTATTTTCACAGGTACCCTGGGAGTAAATAAGTAATATTGTCTACATTTTACAGTTAGGGAAAACAAGGCACAGAGAATTTAAGGCCCAAATTTTCCTCTCAGCCACACCAGTGCAATTTCCATTGACTTCGATAAAAATTTCACTGATATAATTGGCCCTGATCCAGCAAAGCACTTAAATGTGCTTAACTTTGCTTGTGTTTTGTTGGGTTGGGGCCGCTGAAAGGTGAATTTGTCCCAGAATAACATGTTACAGATCACATGTAGCCACTGGTGGCATGCACTATAATAGAATCCAGAATTACTGAATCATAGGATATTAGGGTTGGAAGGGACCTCAGGAGGTCATCTACTCTTACTCCAGTGCTTTATATAGAGGGGCCATATGTTGTTATATAAAGGAATGCAAGTGTGGGGAAAAAGGTTTTAATTGAATGATTTTGTGATGGCTCCATTATTCATGCATGGTGAATGTACAAATGATTTATGCAGGTTACCCCTTATGTGTACCAATACAATCTATACCATACATAATGTAATCAGTGCATACCACACATTTTATAGAAAATATAGATATTCTAGAGAGCTTTAAATTTTTCATTGTTAATTATGTAATTGCTCCAGCTACAGACCAGGTGTTTTTGTTATTATGAGTTCAACTGCATGAGTTTCAGTGGTAAATAAAATCTATAACTAATACCATTTTAGAAACTTCTAAAAAAGCTTTTCTATAATAAAAATATAATAGATTTAAAATCTCTGATATCTAATGTCCTCCCAGGGCTAGAAACAAATGCTGTCTCATTGGGAAGATAGGAATCTCCCATTTCAGATGGCATAAAGTTTCCATTTTAGCTTTACAGTGTCTTCAGATATTGGGCCTTGTAGCTGTCACTGGTCCAAAACTGAATATTACCCATTCTGGACCTTAGGCCACTTGAAATTTTGAGGTGAAATTCTACATGGGATGGGGAGAAGTAAACATTTGTATGGGAAGTTTATTTGTTTTTTAAATAGTGGCAGTTTGAAGAAAAGTGAATGTTAGAAAAACAAGGAAGATCATTTAAAATAGGCTGAAACTCCCAACAAACCATTTAGCTTTCTCTTAGCTGGGATGATATAAAAATAGAAAATAATTAACAGGAGCCAAAATGCATGTCATGCTGAGTGTACATGAGCTAGGAGGTTTGGAAATAATTAGGAGCAAAACTGTTAATATTCCATTTAAATATCTGTTGCCCGTCTGTCCAGTTGTGAAAGCTCAATCTGTTGTATTCAATCAGCTCTCAGCTGCCTGTTGCCAGCAGTCTAATTCCCCAGTCTTATCTCTGCACCCTACTTGTACATTCCACTACCCACTAAGTTAAATCCTACAGTCCTGGGCCTATACCAAGATTTCCAGTGTTGTACCAGTTTTACACGCGGGTTCTGCCTGTGGCCCCAATCCTGCAAGTGGCTTTGTGCAAGTGGACCCTTGTAGCTACACTGAACCCTATTGATGTCAGTGGGGCTCCGCATGGCTAAAAGGGTCTACCTGTGCAGAGCAGCGTGCAGGACTGGGGCCTACGTCAGTTTATACCATACCCTGCATATTTTTATTCAACTTTTGCATGCTCTTGGTTTGGAAAATTCTTCTCATCATACCATTTGCAAGTGATGTGGTGGCTCAGTACTGAATAGGCTCTTCACACAAACCCCTGTGAACTGATGCAACTGAATCTCACTCTCAAGATGGTGGATGTTATGTCTCAGATTTCTGGGTGCTCCTTGCATTAAGGTACAGCACTAAAATCTAGATTAAGACCAAGACTAAGATTAGTGAGGTACATAAATATGATATTTACTGCTTATACCTACACTGCATGGGTATTTACACAGCAATAACTAAACTCCTAAAGTCTTGGCTCAGCACATTCCAGGCTCAATGCAAATTGTGAATAAGTGCCCTGGGGCAGTATCTATTTAGTTGTTGTGGTCAGAAACCTGTGAGGGATATCCCCAGGAATTTATAGTGATGTGTGAAGTTTTCAGGATGAGGGTAAATGGAAGCCGATAGCTGTAGAACCATTTCTCTGCTGATAAACCTCATTTTATAAAATAGTAAAACTTATTGCAAAGGTTTTGGAAGGAATTAAAGAGTCAGGCACTGACCTTCCTGGATTAAGTAACCCTTAATATTGTGAGGAAGTGATACTGGAGTAATAAACAGCTAATGTAAATAATTACCTCATTAACCTCTCAACACCGGCAGTCAGGATTTCCTGATACTAAGTACTAATATGTTTTGTATTAGAATTAAGCTTTGGGAAATCCCAACATCTAGTGCCAAGAGGTTAAATGTTCTCTTGGCATCTTGAAAATGTGTTTTCTGTAAATTGATTGATCTGTAGTGATGTTTGATTAGTTCTCTAAAATGTATGTAAGATAATGTTTAGTGTGCTGTATGTTCTTTTATATGGTTTCCAAAGGAGAATACATTCATGTCATGCTAGAAAGAGGGATCAAGATTTGGTGGTTAAAGTGCAAGACTGAGAGTCAAGAGATTTGGCTTCTCTTCTCAGTTTTACCACAGACTTTTTGTGACTTTGACAAGTCAATCTCTCTGTGCCTCAGTTTCTCCTTGAATTAAACTGGGACAATATTTATTTCATAGGGGCATTGTGATGCTTATTCTTTGTATGCAAAGCTCTTTGAGATCCACGGATGGCAGGCAATAGAGAAGGGAATAATATAATTATTATTGCAGAACATTTATTTTAAAGAAACAGGAACAGAAAGTTCAGATTATAACCATACTTGTAACTCAGAATAAGAATACAGTGCAAATCACACTTGTACTTTCCTCAGTGTATGATGGTTTGTTGACAGGAAGGAATTTTGCCCCTGGACATATTGTCAGGGAATTTGGATTTTCCCTCCTTCTCTGGAGAAGTAAATAAAGAAAATCTGTTCAGGATTAGATGGATATATCCCATACCCATATGATCCACAAGCAGAAGGTGAATTAGTGGATCTTAACCTTCCCCATCTTCTTTTTCTATGTCAAGAGCATCTTTAAATTCATGGGATTACCCTCTTTCTCTCTACTGTGGCCTGCCTATGTCCTGTTGCTCTGGAACAAATTGACTTTGTTCCTGCTAAAGAAACATTGCTTCATCTATCTCATCTTTTACAATAAAAGATTTGGCCCTGCATTACCATCCTTCTGAAAAATGCCAATTTCCAGGAATGAAAAAGAGAAAAGTAATAAACATGTTTCTTCCATCAACCTTAAGCTCCCCATTTTGTGGCAGATGAAGACAGAATCATTGGTGCACCTGGATACAGGCACCATGTGCAGCTAGGAGTGAATGCATGCTTCCCTTTATCTTTGAGGTAGTGCTTGAGGGAAAGAATGTTGGGAAAGTTTGAAGTTTCTTGTTGCAGCCAGACACCATTTAGCTGTAGTCCACTCCTTCTCCCAACCTTTGGATAATCAAAAAACCAAATACACCTAAAGTACAGATAAGTTTGTGTTGTAGGTTCTAACATTAAAACAGATAAAAAAACAAAGAAAGCTGCATTTATGGGGCAAAAATACACTGGAAAAGGACTACCTATTCAAAATGGTGAGAAACATTTTTCAGAAAGATGTGGCCTATTAAAGTACGAAAGGGTCATTGGATTCTTCAGTTTTTCAGTGCCCAACTTCAGGCATCTTGGGCCTGATTTTCAGAGAATGTGCAGCTCCCAGTGAGATCAGTTGAAGTTTTGGGTCCCCAGATTGTTTTAATGTAGTTACACGAAATTGACGCACTCCAACTCAGTAGCTACTTTTGAAAATTGTGGCGATAGGTAATAAGATAGAGGAACCACCTATATTGACGTGAGGAGAAACTAGCTATTATGGACCAAATTTATCCCTTGTATAAATCTATTGATTTTACTGGAATTATATTGGGATGAATGTGGCACTATATCTATATTACACACAAAGCAAAATGTAGGAAGTACATTATTAATGTTGCAAAGTCAAGCAGTCAAAAGTTAAGAAACATCATGATTAAGGTTGCCTTTGCAACTTTAATTTGGTTCCCCTGTGCATTTGTATTATGATCTAGTCTTTAAGTACATGATCACATACTGTTTTTTCCAAAGGATCCTAGCTTAAATTCTGGCATTTTCTAACTTTTGAGGGCCTGACTTTAAAACCTTAATAATATTATTTTTACATATCGAAGCAAGTATTTATAAAAGATCATTAGTGAAAAGTTCAATCTGGGGACACAGGGTTTGTTAAAATAGTAACACTGTGCACATCCATAGCACCTCTAATCAGTGAATCTCAAGGGACTCTACAAAACTAATTAAGCTTCACAAGCCTAAAGGAGGTAGATAAAGAATAGAAATGGATCCCAGTCAGAATGGCAGTTGGCAGATCCCAGTTGGCTCAGAATCCAAACGTTCCTGGAGTTTAGTGTATATGGTTAAATCTGGTGTCTCAGTTCAATTCCAATCCAATTCTGTGTTTGGTTCGCTGGGGCGTGTGTCTAGTGTTCTGGTTCAGACTAATCTCTAGTATTATCTCTCTGTTACAGATAGGACACAGAAGTTAAATTACTTATCTATGGTCCTACATCAAATCAATGGGAGCCAGGAATAGAGTCCAGGGGCCAGATTCTCCATTGCCATGCTCCTTGTGTAATTGTTGTGTAGCGACCTTGTGTGGTGGATGTAAATTGTTATCATTCTGTTTTGATAGCATGATTTTGGTAGGTCCAGCCAGAGAGTGGGAGTTATCAAGGGTCCATGCTATATGTACTGAGTCTGGGTCAATAATTTGGTTTCTCTTGAGGCTGTTGTCAGGTTCTTATTGACGAGGGAGCACCAGCAAGAAAATCCCATTTGCTGCAATAACTGTAAAGGAACTTGAAAAGGCATGTTGAAAGGGTGTATTTACCATACTTCCCTCCATTGACCTATATGTGTAGCAGGATGAGGGACTGCATTTGAAAGGAGCAACTGAGCACTGGTTTAATTCTGCTATTTATTGTTACTGCTGCCTTCCCCTTCTCCCAGTAAAGGCTCCATGTATTTATACTGTGCAGCTGTTAACATCATAACTGACAAATAGTGGTAGATGAGAAAACAGTTACATAAATATTGTAGGCATGGTCAGATTTATGCAAAGTGAGGGTAAAATATTACCATTCTGCACTCTTTTTGTGCTGTAGTGAAAGGCAGTGCCAGGTGTAGGCTGTGGCGAATCAGGGCCTATATGTCTACAAGGGTTATACTTTGATTTAGTTATATCTAAGGCCATGACTACGCTAGAGAGCTTGCAGCAGCACAGCTGTACGGATGCAGCTGTGCCGCTGTAAGCTCTCTAGTGGAGCTGTTCTAAGCTGACGGGAGAGAGCTTTCCTGTTGACATAATTAAACCACCATCAATGAGTGGCGGAAGCCCTCCCAACAACATAGCGCTGGTGTCCACGCTGGTGCTTCTGTTAGTGTAACTGATGCCGCTCCCCTGAGCAACATAAGTTATACCGACAAAAGTGGTAGTGTAGACATAGCCTAAGTCCTCATAACAGAGAAGTTTTGAGGACCCAGAGGGGTAGCCATGTTATTCTGTATACAGCAAAAACAAGGAGAGTCCTGTAGCACCTTAAAGACTAACAAATTTCTGCGGGCATAAGCTTTCGTGGGCTGCAACCCACTTCGTCAGATGCATGAAGTCTGACGAAGTGGGTTGCAGCCCACAAAAGTTTAAGCCCACAGAAATTTGTTGGTCTTTAAGATGCTACAGGACTCTCGTTGTTTTTGGGGACCCAGGAGTCGATGATGAGTTAACAAACTGACTGCCTCTCCAGCTTCAAAGACTCAGTCACTACAACATAGCTCAAAGAGGAACATGCATTTAGCTATTTAGTGACCTTTCACAGAGCCTAAGAAAACACACTTCAAATTCTGCACAGCTTAGTTGGGATTCATAGAGGATCGCTGTGCAGGAAGTGTTTCATGTTTTGGGTCTCATGCTAGTGAAACTGTATACAGAGATAGGAGCAGTGGGTTACTTTCTCTGGACCTGATTCTCCACTGTCTTGCATCTTGCTGTAATTCACTATAAAATCTGAATAGTAGCATTTTACACCCAATTGCCCAGGTATAAATGACTGCCCAAGATGTGGGGCAGTGGTGAATCAGGACCTTTGTGCTTTAATTGCACACTCTATTAAAATATAGCAGAGCTGTGTTTATGCTTAACACAACTGAAGGGCTAACCCACCTTTCTGCTGTCCTGATGATGACCTGGCTGAAGGCTGAAGTTTTTCTCCAGATAGCTTAGAGCCACCTAAAGGCAGTTCTAAGTTACGATGGCTGCAGTGGTCTCATATGGACTGCTATGCTAGCTGAGGATCAGCTGGACCACTATGCGCTGTGTCCCACCCCCTCTAACTCTCCATGCAGTTTGGAGTAGTGGGGTGGTAAGAAAGCATAAGCAGCTCTACACCACTGAAAGATTCTGCTGTATCGGGGGAATCTTCAGTTCTTCAGACAACTTTCTGTCTCCTTTGTGCTGCCAGACTTGGGGCTGAGGATCTGATCTATAGCTCAGAATTTTGTGTGAGAGGGTTAAATATCCATAGCACGTTTTTCCTATTTAGCTGATTAATTTGAGCCAGAACTTTAAACCAGGTATTGAAACTGTGACCTGAATTTTTTTTTTGTAAGATCTGGAAACAGCAACAGCCTGGCTTCCATAAATAATATTTGGAGCTTAAACAATGGCTTTTAAAAAGGCCAGAACATAGTGTAAATAAAGAAAGCAGAAAAATCCAGGAAATCCTTAGCTAACAAAGTATTTGTTTTAAGAACAGTGTGCTTTCCTCCTCCGCTGAGGACCATGCTATCTCTAGACTAAACTGAGGACGCTAAATTAATTCTCCTCTGACTTGAGCAAGACATTTTGACAACACTGAAAATATGGCTTGTTCCCAGGTTTTTCGGAGTTAATCCAGAAGTTCATAGCCCTGGCAATACCCAAGAAAACAATGACAAGGTCTATTACCAGGGGACCTGGCTCATTTAAAAAATCCACTGGGATGCTCCACGTGCCAGCACCAAACATCATAACACTTGGCAACTGCAGGTACTTCTAGTTGCCTAATATTTAGAGCTGAACAATCCCAAAGATTGTTGTAGGCATGCTGGGCCAAATTCAGCCAGAAGGTAACTCTGATGACTTCACTGGAGTTGTACCAGGAGGAGTTTGTCCCATTTTTGTTGTGACCAAAAATAAAATGCTTAGGTTTCAATCCAGCTGCAGTTAAAAAGTTACAACCACCTTTAAAAGAAAATAATGTAATTATTTTCAGCTACACCGAAGAACTATTTCAGAAAGTAAATCATAACTCTGTTCAGGCTTTGTGCGCTGCAGTAGACTGGGGAGTCTCACTTGGAAGGAAGATCACAAGCTCAGAAGAAGGAGGAAGGGAAGGGGGAGGCTGGAAAAGTTTGTGAAGGTAGCAGATATGGGGGAATGTTGACATTTTGCTGGATCTGTGCCCCATTTATCCTTAATCCATCTCTCTCTGGGTTTAGAGCCTGTTTATGTCACAAGTGTTCTTATTCTGTCTAAAAGCATCATCTCTGCCTGGCACTTACCATCTAGTCCAATGTTCTGAACAACTTGTGAGTGGGCACAATATCAGATGAACACATGCTTCGGTCTGGAGACAGCCAAGAGGCCACCAGAAAATCTCTGAGCAGCAAGTCTGGGTCGTGTTGAAACCACAAAATCCTAACCAGGAAAATCCATATTCTGTTCTATGCTGTTCAATTCTCAGTCCTTACAGTAGTATATTAAGTGTGTATAAGTATTAAGTGTACATTAGTATATTAAGTATATTAACATGTGACAGATGTGGTTCATTCTTTTGCTCATCCTTTCCCCAGGGTTAGGGTGACCAGATGTCCTGATTTCATAGGGACAGTCCCAATATTGGGGCTTTTTCTTATATAGGTACCTATTACCCTCCACCCCCTGTTCTGATTTTTCACATTTGCTATCTAGTCACCCTATCCAGGGCGGGACTTAAGTTTGCAGTGTAGTGTTTTGTTTTGGTAGGATTTGCGGAGGTTTTCTACATGCTACTATATATTTATATTAGAGAAGGCAGGTTGAAGAAGTATGCCTTGCAGTTGGAGCAAAAGGTGGTGAGGTATGTGATGGTCCTTAGTTTCTGTGGGAGTTTGTTCCATGGTCTTGGACTGGCCCTGAATGAAGCTCTGTCTTCTTCACAGATGAGCTTTTATCCTCATAGTTCCATTGTGTTGAAGGAGTAGAATTGTCAACCTTGATCCTCATTTTTGAGCAAAACCTAGTTCTGGTATATAGCCTGAATAAAAAGGCTGAGAGCGGGGGTGCTCCTTTTGACAAATCTCAAGGACTACACAACACCTCTGGACTACAGAAGACTCCATAGCCACAGGGGCCCCCATCTCCCTTTGAGTAATTTTGTTACATCCATATAATTATGAATCCACTGGCCAACCCCCTCTTCCCTCTCAAATCTCTGTGGTGATTTGTGGGGCCCTTTGGAATTTATGCATTGAGAGAGAGATTTGCCCCATGTGCCAAATTTTCTTTCAGCCTGAACCCAACTTCTAAAATTGTACCGGTATGTTTTGTGCAAACAAACAAGCCCCAATTTCCTGATTTTCTCTTGTGTCTGTGGATTCAAACTGAGTGTGCAAAGCAGTGAGTGCAGTTTTAGAGGCTAGTGAGTGTGAAATTTGATTTGGCATCAGCCACAATTCTGGTGAAACAAAAAGTATTGTGAAGTCACTGACAGAATCAGTCAGATGGGATAAGACTTGAGTAGGCCGGGAAAGACAGACAATGTGCCCAAAACCTTTAAATAGGATTTGGATAAAATGTGAAGTTGGTCAGAGTGTGAGAGGATGTGTCATTGCTAATCCAGTTCTGACAAAAATATAAAGTAATTTCTAGAGTAACGGACAGCATCTTTATTTTTTTGGCCCTGCAAGCAAATGTATAGTTAAAGGCAATATTTGGGGGATTTTATTTATCGAGAGAACGTGTTGTGTCTAATGATTAGAGCAGTGGACTGGGAGTCAGGACCCCAGCTGTTATTTACAGTCAGCTGTTGATTCACATTGTGTCCTTTGGGCAAGTCACTTCCCCTTCCTGGGCCTCAGTTTCCTCATCTGCAAAATGGGGATAACACCACCACACAGTGGCTATGAGGCTTCTCAGAAGTTTTTAAATGATTTTTTGATCTTCAAGTGAAAAGTACAAAGTATTTTTTTAAAATTATATCAACTTTTTTAAAACAAGAAAACCAGGTGCAGAATAATGCAAGTGCAGGTTTGGAGATTCAACATTGTAAAGTTAAACCTACGATTTTAAAATTAAGAGGTCTCAGAATTGGTAACTCCTCAAGTGGAATAGAATTTTTAGATTTATTAGTGGAATGATTGGATCTGTATGGTCAGTTCCAGCTTGAATGCACCTTCTGTCCTTCTGTTTCATGAAGAAATCTGGAGATATTGGAGATGGGGAAAAGTTTTCTGCATCTATCCTGCTTCTTGACGGCAAAGCTCCCTGGGCCAAGTAAGGATGAAGCTTCTTTCAAACAGTGTTGAGAGCTGCCAAGGATACAGATAATGCATGGAAATTGGGTTTCCCTGTAAATAAGTGATTGACATTCATTAAGGTTAAGGTGACTTTGGGATTTATCTAATTTCACTCTAAAAAAGAGAGTTAAATCTGATTTTCTGAAAACACTGAGCCAAATCCATCCTTGTTACCACAAGGTCACTGTTGTTGCAACAGAGCTGAATTTGTCTCCATGAAGTTAAGATTCAGGGATTTGAGAAAAACATGTTACTGAAGACTTGGGGCCAGATGCAGGCCTGGCTTAGGTGGGTGCAACTTCCTTTGATTTAGGCCTTATCTATACTGGAGAAGTTGTGCCAGTTTAACTAAATACATTCTAAATCTATCCAGTGAAAAACATGCAAATCTCTAATGTTGATGCATCTAAATTGTTTAATCCTTGCTTAAATCAGTTTAACTGGCATTGCCAAATTAAGCCAAACCAATTTAAATTATGATTAAACAAATTTAAGTACATCTACATTACAGTTTGCGCTGGTTTAAGATCTAGTTAAACCACTGGAACTTCTTTAGTATAGACAGGCCTTAGTTCAGTCTGGTGCACTGCAGATGTTAGTGAGAATGAAGTCTTTTTAATGGGGCTTGGTGGTTACCTCCTCTGGAAAAATATTTTTAACATAACTTATTTTTGAGAGGAATCCCCAGTCAAACAACCTCTTTATGAGACAGGCTAAAAGTCATGTCTCTTCCTCCTTACTCCAGCAGGAATGCTTTAGGAGAATCCATTGAGCTGAATGAATACCACCGGAGGCAAGGAAATTCTCCTTACCCAATCTTCCCCTTTAACCCAAACACTATAAAGCCTTCATCACCTTTTGATTCTGCAAGAAGAATCTGTACTGACAGTTAGTAGGCCCCCCATATGGCTGTGGCAGTGTCCTGCAGTCAGGATGCAAATCGGCCTCGGAAAGTTAAGTAATCCCTATGCAGGGCCCAGTAAGAACTTCAAGAGTCGAAAGCTGACCATGGACTCTTCTTAGTGGCTGGTTTTCTTCTGAATATTGAAGTTCGGTGACATTACTCAAGACACAGCCTTAGGTTTGTTGTTTTTTCTTGGAAATTTAGTTTATCCAAAAAAGCGCCTAGGTCTGAGAAATCTGCTCCCAGCTGAGACACAGAGGGTGTGGAAAGGTCAGAGAGAGGCATCTCTCTAGCTTAGGTAAATAAACAAGTTACTTCTCAGTGGTTGGGAAGCGATGTTGTATTAATAGCAGTAGATTTGGTTTCGCATTGTGGCGCTCCTCCTGTTTCATCGCTGTAGAAGATAAGCGAACACAAAATGTTCTGTCTTCCTCCCCATGCGAAATCATGCCAACAGGCAGGGACTATTATGTTTAAAGATATTACTGAGGCATTGACTAGACTGGGAGAAAGTAGACACCCAAGTTTATATTTGCTAACTATTGGTTACTGAAGCTGATGACATTAGAAACTCAACATTGTTTAAAGTCTTACATGCGGGAAGTTGCAAGGCAACCTCACTACAATAGAAAATGCCTCAAACTAAAAATAAAGGCTGTGCCTTGAGCAGATGGAAGATGCATTTATCTTTGAACATTTTCCCCATTTTGGTTATTTGGTTACAATAGGAAATAACACTTTTTTCTGTATCTTACCTGTTCACACATCTGCTGCAAGCTGTTTTCCAGATCTGGAGCAGTTCAGAACTGTCACTTCAGGACACCGGAACTGGCAGAGTTGCACCAACCAGTTCCTGACAAGAAAAGAGTTCTGAAACTGTAATGACCTGTAAATTGGGAGGGTGCGTGCTCTAATGGTCAGAGAAGGGGACTGAAAGGCATTACTGCTGGGTTCTGTTCCTCACTCTGCTACTGACAGTGTGATCTTGGGAAAGTCACTAAAGGCTTGTCTTCACAGCAAAGTTAACTCAAGTTATAACTTGAATATTGCCCCTAACTCAAGTCCATTCACACAGAGAAACCCTTAACTCCAATGTGGTTGTGCTTTTAACTCAAATTGGCCTAACACCACACATGAGTGCAGCAGTGCCAGTGTGGATGCAGCAGTTTGAAAATTATACTGAAGTTAGGCTAAGGCCATGTCTGCACTAGCATTTACGTCAGCAAAACTTTTGTCACTTGGGGCGTGTGAAAAAAACACACCCTTGAGCGACATAAATTTTGCTGGCATAAGTGCTCATGTGCACAGCGTTCTGTTGGTGGGAGACGCTTTCCCACCAACATAGCTACCACCCGCTCATTGAGTTGGTTTTATTATGTCGAATGAGAGCTCTCTCCCATCAGCATACCACAGCTATATGAGCACTCTTATAGCGGCAAACTATATCAGTACAGCTGTGCCACTGTAACATGGCCTAACTTGAGAGGAGTTACTCGAGTGTTGGTAACTTGAGTTGGCTCTGCAGTGAAGACATACTCTAAACCCCTCCGTGCCTGTTTCCCTCTCTGTAACATGGGTATAAAAATATTAACCTACTTGTACGATAGGGCTTGTTTACAGATGGATACTCAGGAACTATTCAAGACAAACTATTTCTGAACAACTCCACATGTGGACACACTTATTGTGGAACAAGAGTTCCTTGTTCCTGTTTAGCTTAACCGTTAAACTAGAACAAGTCACTTTTGTTCTGAAACTAGAGTGTTCACATGTGGAATTATTCAGGAATAGCTTTTCCTGAATCATTCCACCTGTAAAAGAGCCCTGAGTGTGGTGTTGATATAATAAATGTTTGTAAAGCACCTTGAAATCCATAGATAACAGAAACTATCGAAGTACAAATGTATGTTAACTTGAACTTGTTATAGCTCTGACAATTTTAGATACATATTCATAACCCCACCCTTGGCAATCCTTTGTTTACGTAGGGTGGATCTAAAATGGTGGATATGTTAGAGAAAAGAAACTAATAGGGAAGACATTTTCCTCTCTTTGCCTTAGATTATCCATCTCTTTTATTAATTATTTTGATTAGTATCCCAGTATGGAGTGCACTTCAGCTATATTGCTCCCTAAATCGAACCTTAACCCTGTTCTAGAATATGTCCTAAGAAGAGTTAGGCTGAATGATGAAAGGTCAAATTTCTTTAATAAGATCTGTCTTCCAGCTAGGGTGACCAGATAGCAAGTATGAAAAATTGGGACGGGGGTGGGTGGTAATAAGCGCCTATATAAGACAAAGCTCTGAATATCAGGACTGTCCCTTTAAAATCGGGACATTTGGTAACCCTACTTCCAACCATCATTGTGGCAGGAGCAAAGGACCTGAAGCTGGATGTACAAGAGGTCTCAGAGCTACTCTGCATAGCTGTGTTAGGTCCAAAAACGGTGGAGTTTTGTGCTATGTTGAGGCAATGAGAAATACTTCAGTTCTCTCCCTTTTTATCTTCACACTACGGCCTTTTCTTCTATAGAAAAAGAAGTTTTCACCTGTTAGTTAACACATTAAAAACAAAGCATAGACAAGGCAATATGAACTTTAACATGTATTAACTTATAGAGGTCAACCTTGTAAGGGAGATTAGAGTTTACCTTGTTCAACCAACATGTCAAATGTACAACTTGCCTTGTCAACAGTAGGATTTTACCATATAAGCTAATGGTTGTTAAAAACACACCTTCCCCCTTCCCCCAAGTGTAGACATGTCTAGGAGAATACAAAGAAGGATGTGTTAAGTTCCTTGGCCAAAGCTGTGAAGTGCATCCATGGCCATACCTTCATTGGAGAATAAAACCTTGACCATTTATATTTAATCTAGTGGCAAAGAAATCTATTTTTAATATAGCAAATTATTCTATTGTGTGTGCAAGCACTTCCTGGTTGAGATCATACACACATTCCTATTCTGACTGTGTGTTTAACTAGCTTTACCTTTTTAATGAGCAATGTTCTTTTAGAAAAAAGATTGTTCTGTGTTTATGACATGATCATGGATTTCTTGTGCTTTTCCTTCGCCAATCATGCCACAATTAGCAAACTGCCTGTCATTATCATGAAACATTTGCCCTGCTTTATTCCTGGAAAGTTGTCAAAATAAGCTTGATTACTGTAAGCTCAAACTCTTCCGCCCCTCCAAAATCCTCTTCTTTTCCAATTTTCACCATTTCCTTTGCATTGAGACACATCCATCCCAACCAGAGAGGCATAAACCTGACCTGATTGCCATCCTGGCTGGAATCTGAAGGAGTAATTCTTACATGGACTTTACTCTTCTGCAGCCACCATGTCAGAGATCGAATTACATACTATAGTACAGTGCATGAACACTGACCTGTGCTGAAGGGAGGATATCACGTCACATCTGCTGTACACCTTGTGCCCGACACCACTGAAAACCACAAGCAAGATCACAAAAGCAGCTTATCCTGGGTTGCTAAACAGTCAAGAGGTTCAAACAAAAGAGATTAGAAATCATGGAAAGAGATATGGGCTTACCAGACACCAATCATTGTTGTCTTTCTCTCACCACAAGTAACATTGCAAGACCGTTTACAAGTGTTCAGAGAAATTAATGCTCTTTGTAGTTATTGAGTCAAAAAATACATCAGTGCTCCATATTGCAACTTTTCTACTATTTAAGAGCAAACCCAACCTTTAATTCTCACATCAGTGGAATTTTGGCTGAGTTAGACTTGAGAAAGGACTTCATTTGGACCCTTATGTTTGCTTCTCTTTACCGTGACATTTGGCAAAACATAAACCATAAAAAGGGAGTAAAAAGTCCTACAACTGGGGCAAGGGCATTTGGTTCTTAAGGACTCTGTGTGACTCAATAGGTTACTGAAATACACTAATAAATATGATAGTATTTGAAAGTGTGTCAATTTAAAGAAAATTAGTGTGTCCCTATTTTGTGCCACTAAGGATTTTCCTTCAACCCTCTGTGACAGGGTTAGACCTGATGGCTACAGGAGAGTAGTAGAGGGGGGTCTATATTAGCCCCAGAATGAACAAATCCCTGTTCCCTGGGTGATCCAGCTGGGGCTACTCTGGGGCAATTAGGCCAATTAAGCCAGCTGAGGCCAATCAAGGAGCTTGCACCAGCAGTTAAAAGCCTCCCTGTCAGGCAGACAGGGGCAGTTGGAAGGGAGTTAAGAGGAGCAGAGTGGAGCTGCTACAGGACTTGGAGCAACCACTGCCACATATTACAACCCCAAAGGTACCAGAGACAAGAGGGGGGGGGGGTACCTGTCTGGCTACGGCCAGGGACCCAAGGCACAGGCCTGAGGGAGAACCCCTCCCCACCCAATTCCAGGAAGCAGATGGCAAGCAGTGGGGTCAAAGAGAGGCGACCCAGGGAAGGGAGTAAGTCACGGACTTTTGAAGGCTACTCCACACAGGGTCCCTGGGTTGGGGCCTGGGGTAGAGGGTGGGACCGGCGCATGTGTCGCCGCGCCCCCCCACCCCCCGCTCCCACCCAGGCACGCCATAGTCGTAGCTGAAGAGGGCACAGTACCCATGAGAGGGCTAAACTAGCCGCCCGTGCCATACCTCCTAAAAGTCATCAACACTGTCTAGTGAATTAGACAGATATTCTAAATCAGAGTAGAATTTCTGTGCAAACCACTTTAATTTCAAGCATAAGCTACTAAAATAGAAACATTCTTTTATTTTAATAGACAAGTTCATATGAAATATTAAAGACAGATGTTGCACATTACTTTTATATGTAGACCAATGGAAAATGCGCGCTAGTAGCACTGTGCACCACTCTGCATTCTTCCAAAAGAATCACAACCTTAAAAGGCAAGTAACATTAAAGATAAAATCTTAATATATGTGAGTATTACTGGGACATGTTACTTATAAATTTCAGTACTGATTCAGTTAGTTGTCCTTCTAAAAGTAGATTGATGTAAGACCTTATTTTGGATCTTGACTTGTAGGAAGTGATTTCCAGAAAGGTCAGCCTGACTGCATAGCCTTAAAAACACACTCATACAGCACCTGAATTTTTCTTCAGAGTACAATAAAAGGCAATAAAATTGTTCTCATGTTATTTAAGATATAATATCATTACTCTTCTGTTTGACTAGGTCATAATCAGATTCTTGAGTGGGTAACATATGAGGGAATTAGATTACTGCCAAGGAAAACAGAGGTACAACTGTGTTATTGCTATTATAATACACCTTTATGTTTTCATTTTTCTATCACTTTCAAGAATGAGATATATCCTTCATGTTGTAGCTGGAGAATGGTAGCAGCTCAGGTCATTCTGAATGATCAGGAGTTTGATGGTGTTATCATCTGATGATCTGATTATGGATTATTTGGGCCTGATTCTCTTCTCATTTACAGCAGTGTGACTCCATTGACTTCAAAGGATTTTGTTCTGATTTATAGCACTCATCGTAATTGAAAGGAGAATCAGTCCCTTTGATCATAGAATAAAATTATTGCTACCTTGCATTCTCATTAATGTAATATTTCTTATGAATACAAATTCTCATTTGAACAGTACATTTTGTGGATTTAAAAGCATTATGCTTTTTATGCTTCACATAATACAAGAATCAGGGGTCACCTGATTAAATTAATAGGCTGCAGGTTTCAAACAAATAAAAGGAAGTACATCTTCAAACAAAGCACAATCAACCTGTGGAACTCATTGCCAGGTGATGTTGTGAAGGCCCAACTATAACTGAGTTCAAAAAAAAATTGGATAAGTTCATGGAGGTTACGTCCTATCAATGGTTATTAGCCAAGATGGTCACGGACACAACTACATGCTCTGTGTGTCCCTAAGCCTCTGACTGCCAGATGCTGAGACTGGATGACGGGATGGATCATTCAATAATTGCACTGTTCTGTTCATTCTCTCTGAAGCATCTGGCATTGGCCACTGTTGGTAGGATACTGGGCTAGATGGACCATTGGTCTAATCCAGTGTGGCCACTCTTATGTTCTAATGATAGTATTATCCATGGCTGGGGGTTACGTATGTGTATTATTAAACTCTAATGAAAAACCTCAGGTTGATGAAAATATCAAAGAGAAATAGACTGCTCTGCATGATTCCTTCACTGCAGGACTCCACAAACACTGCAAAGGTATATGTCATAAACACATTATATAAATAAATCACGTGTTTGTACATAAACTGATCAGATGTTTGAGACATAATGAGGCAGGATTTATTTGCATGTTATTTTAAAAAAAATTTCTTGTTTTGAAGAGACTTGCAAAGTGTTGCATGCTTAAATGCTGAATAACAACAACCTAAGTAGTGGTCATTTCATAAAGATTATTTGGGGCTAGACATAATGTCCCAGGTCAAGTGTGCTATCTCTCCCTCTCTCTCTCTCTTTTTGCTCACTGTGGTAGAATTTGAAACACCTCTTAACTATCAATATTATTGAATATGTTCACCCTGTGTGGGTATCAATGTAGCACTCACTAAAATTCCCAAACTCTTGTCTCAGAATGGACTGGGTTCAGTGTCAAATCTGGGCTAGGTTATCTGCATCAGTCTTTTACTTTGGTTGTTCTTAAGTCCTTGTCAGGAGTATGGACAAGATCTTCATAGGATATTTTCTTCAGGAAATTGATCAAAGCCAACATAAGTGTTAAAAATTATGAGAACACAGATTTCTTAAACTGGTTTTTGGTTCAGTAATATGTACGCTTTCTTTGGGGAGGAGACTGGTGAGATGGAGGGTGAAAGCGCTCTGGAAAATTAAAAGCCTCTCAAGGGGTTGGAATCCCAGATGTATTGTTTTATATCTGTCTATTTAATTCCTTAAGTGGCACCAGTAGGTGGTCTAGAGCATGTGACATACATGATTGTGTTAATCAGAAACTGCTGATGATAATTTCCTGCCCTCCAAATAACTGATCACCCAATGATAGTTTGTTCTGCGGATGTGCCTTGGCTTGTCTTATATTGAGTCTGTTATCACTCAGTATACTATTAAGGGAGGAGTTTTTTATTAAGCTTAGAGACAATTTTATCTTTGCTGATGTAGCTGAATTAAGTTTCTTAATAAAGCAGCTGTTTTTCTTATTTGCCTCCAGAATCTCTCATGCTAGTAATTCAAACATAGCTAAACAAGATAGCTAAAAGAAACGGTGATGTTGGAGGAAAGTAACAGGAAACTTCTACTGGAAAAGACAATATGATCTTAACTGGAACCTATTTTAGGGCATCTGAAGGCTGGCAGCAGGCAGATTAGTCAGTGTAGCAGTGATCAGAGCCAGTCATTAGGCTATGTTTTTAAAACATTGTTACCTAAAATACAGAATCTAATTTATTCTGGCTTTCTCCTTTTTAATTTTTAGGTGTGAATTTGGTGCTGGATTGAGTTCTTTGGAAACCTCAGTCTAGTCACAGACCAGATACAGTACATGCAGTAACAGGGCAGATTTAGCCCATACTGGCCTGCAAGGGGGCCTCATCTCTGATCAATAAGGACCACCCTCAGGCTGAATACATAATGTAGGTCTTGTCTGTTCTGGAGATTTTTGCATTTGTGTAGCTTTGGTGAGGCAGCTGCATTGGCGCACTCCCTAGTATGCATAGGATGCACCATCATAAAAGGTTACTGCATCTCAGTTTCAAACCAAGGTTAACTGCAGCAGTGCAGAGTGTCTGCATTGAAGGGTTGCTCTGACGCAGCTCTACTGGAGCAGAAATCCGTAGTGTAGGTAAGTCTTCAGCCGTGCCTACTCTGCATAAGGCACAATCCTACAAACACCACTGAGCATAGTGCCAGCTGCTCTGAATTCCACTTGTTTTATGGGAATTACTCTCAATAATAAGCCTTATGCCTTGTAGGGAGGGCTGATGAAATCATTACCATCAAAACTGATTTTCCACTGAATATACATTTTCATGGAAAGCATCTGCTTTCAATGGAAAATGTCAACTGTGGATAAAAAAAACCAAAAATGTTTCAGATAGTACTTCTGATTAACCCAAAAACTTGGAGTTTGGGGCTAAAAATTGTCATTTTTTGTTATAAAGTTTTAAAAAAAAAATCTAGATATTTTTGTTGGTTTCATCAACATTTTCCACAGGGAGAAAAAAGACTAGCTCTACTAAGAGCACATGTTTGCAGGGGCAGACCCGCAGTTACTATTTAAGGCCAAATTCTGCTCTTTACACCAATTTACAGATGGAGTAGCTCCACCAACTTCAGTGGCACTAACCTGGATTTGTGCCCATACAAATAAAAGCAAAATATGACCTTTAGTGTCAGTCATACTGTTGATTTTGTGATATTCTCTTTTCCCCAAGAAGGGGCACAAGACGGCCAAATTCATCACACCTGGCCCACTAGGGACGCCTTAGAAGAGAACAGCTTTTGGTTACTACAGACCAGGGAAACAAACCAGAAGTGGAAGTTCCATGTCCCATTACCGGTGTCCTGAGCTATCCAGTTTCCCTTTTTGTTTTTTCTTTTTCATTCATGCTCTTTTAGCATTTTAATAGTACCAAATAATGCAGGAACTAAGGGTTTCAGGAAAAGTAAACTGTGCTGTTGATTCTGCAGTTGATTAGCTACTATTTGCTCTTGCTTATTTAATTAGTGCACTTCAGCTATGGCACCAGTTAGATGTTCAGAAAAGAATGGAAATGTACACAGGACAGATACACCCATCAAAAACGGTTTAAAAAACACTGTCTCATAAAATGAAACGCATCCTTTACAAATGAGGGTTCTAATTCTACATACCTTATTCACAGGCATAGTTCTTGCACAAACAGATAGTACTTCTGATTAAGGCATGGCAGTTTAAAGGAACCTCAAAGTGGGGAAAGTGTAATTTATACCCATTTTAGGTCCCTTTACACTGTTCTGAGAGCATGCATGGCCTTAGTGACAATGAGAATCCAATCTGGTTGACTTCAGCGGGTTTACTGACAGAAATAAGAGTTGCTTAAATTTGTAAGGGCTCCAGGAGGTTGGCCTAAGACTAGCAGATATCTTTGCATGCAAATGAATGAATTAATATATTAATGAATTCATATATAGATCACTGCAGGTAGTTCTGATGTGATACTTTATGCACTGAAGTTCCACAATTTGTTACAATTTAGTCACAATGCTGTTAAAAATTGGCTTGATATTAATATTTGTCCGAATTTCTAATTCAATTCAAATGTTTTAACAAAATAAGTATCATGCTGTTAATCTGCAGATGATGAGTCAGCCTCTACAATTATTTACCTTTTATGGAGTGGCAGGTGGTCTAAAGGTCAGTCCAGGATAGCAGAAGTTAGGACTTGTTGGTACTGGATTCTGTTCCTGGTTCTACCTCTGACTCACTGTGTGAAGCTGGATAAATTACTTAATATCTCTGTGCCTTCCTTTACCCATCTACAAAATAAGGTTAATAATCTTTACTTACTTGTCTCACATGGTTGTTCATATGCTTTGTTCTATATAAGTGCCAAATATTACTGGTTTTGAACTGTCTTAGGCAGCAGCATATGCAAACACACACATGCATATGTGTCTTGATTTTTAAAATCAGCTGCCATGTTTACAGACCCAATTAATTGTGACTAGAGTTCAGGGGCGGGATCCACAAAGGGACTTGGGCATTGCAATGCTGAGCATCATGATGCCCAACTGTTAGGTGCCTAAAAAATCACAGGAACAACAATGCTATCCACCAAGTCTGAGTTAGGCACCTAGGCTCCCTATACCATGAGTGGGGGGAGATAGATGCCCAAATATGCCATCTGCCAAAGCCAGAATGCTAGGCAGGAAGCTGTCTAAACTAGCCAATAGGAGAAGCCAAGGAGAAGGATGTGTGTTAAGCCCCACCTCTCTCTCTCTGCACTAAGTGCCTAAGTCCAGGCTGTAGGGAGGCCCCTAACTCTGCTTAATGATCTACAAATGGGTACCCCCCACCTGGATTCAGGTGGCTTAGGTGCCTCTTACAGGACTGAGTTAGGCACTCCTCACAAAATGCTCAGAGAAAGAGGAGTCATTCCCTATCTTATAACCATTAGTCCAGGGGTTAGAGCATGCACCTGAGATATGGGAGACTCAGCTTCAAGTTCCTACTTCTCTGCCAGAGGGGGAGAAAGACACGGCTCTCCCAACTCTCAGGAGAGTTCTCTAATGCCTGAGCAAGGAGGTATTCTGATATGGGGCTCCCTCGATCTCTCCTGCTGACTGTTCCCCTGTGGACAATTACTTAAATAGTTATTGGGCCAGAGAGTGATTCTGTAATCCAGTAGTTGGGCCACCCACATGAGAGGTGGGAGACCATGGATCCAGTCTGCTCTGCTCCAATCACGCCTTCATGATTTATCATGAAGTGCGACAGCTTCAACAGGAGAGACTGAGGAAGCTGCACATCAGACTATCCCCTAGCTCAGTGTTTAGAGAGCGCTCTTCAGAGGTGGGAGACCACTATTCCTATCCTGCCTCCCCTTCCGACAGACAGGGGAAAATGAAGCTGGGTCTCCTATAGCTCAGGTGCGTTCTCTAACCACTGAGATAAAAATCATAAGAGGGGTACCACCACCATCACCTCCTCTAACTGGATTTTGGATGGAACCTGATCCAGTAGCTGGCCTCTGAGCATGCCCCCAGGCTTCTGATCAGGCCCTACATGAAACGTAGGTGGCCACACACCTGTCTTTCCCTGATTTGTGAATCACTCTGAGGTAGGGTGGCCACTCACGCATTCCTGGAACACTGGGCATTCTGGTACTTCCAGGAATAGCACGGGCCTGCCCCTGCCAACCTGCCCTTGCACACACCATATGTGTGAGGCCAGGCTGCAGGTGGGGCACCATTTTGAAGAGCACGCCATTCTGCCCCTGCTGGCGTGACCTTGTGTGTGAGGTCATGCCGGCAGAGGAGCACTCTTCCAAAGGGCATCCCTTGACGGATACCGGACAAAACCATGTCCAGTTTTGTTTAGTTACCGGAGCGGGGACAAACCCTAGAAAAGTAGGACTGTCCAGTTTAATTCCAGACAAACGGCCTGCCTACTTTAGGGTTTAGGTGGGAGATAAGTGTCTGGATACCTAGAAGGAGGCAACAGTGCATGTGACCAGAGGCAGAAACTTAGGCACCTACGGAACTTTTATTCTGAAAACATAGGTACCGAGTGAGTTTAAGCACCTACATGGTTCAACAAGAGTTTTGTGGATCACAGTGGAGCCAAAACTGGGATTTAGGCATCTAAACCCAGGATTAGGAGCCTAAATTTGGTGTTTAGGCATCTGAGGACCTTTGTGAATCTTACCCTAGATGTCCAAAACTTCTATACCTGCTTGTGCCCTTAAACAAGGTAGCTGGACATCTAAATGCTAAAACTTGAGCCTCCAGTCATTGCATGTGTAAGGTGTGGCCCCAAAATTGTGCTTGCAAAAATGGAGGTTGGGTCAAAGCCTAATAATTAACGCCAGATTAATGGATATGTGTTTCTGTTTACATAGACCAATTATGTCCATAGTTGTGCTGACAAGGGATATTTTGGTGATAGAGCTTTAGGTTATAGTTAGTACTTGATAATTAAGTAAAACAAAGCAAAATGACTATTCCAGAGACAAAATATTCTACAAAAATAAATGACAAGAATATGGTACTTTGTCGTTTCTTTTTGCATTCACAACAGTAAAACAGTGGATTCTATGTAACTTGAAGTCTTTGAATCATGATTTGAGGACTTCAGTAACTCAGCCAGAGGTTAGGGGTCTATTACAGGAGTGGGGGTGGGGTGGGGTTCTGTGGCCTGCAATGTCCAGGAGGAAGTCATACTAGATTATCATGATGGTCCCTTCTGGCCTTAAAGTTTATGAATCTATGAACTGCATTATTACTGCAGTAAGCTACTACATATTCATAACACACTATAACACTGTTAGGCTCGAACAACAAACTAACAAACAAATGCAAATGTATTGATCGCATGTAAAATTAAGTGCAAAATATTTAAATCTCCTAATTAATTGGATTCAACAAAGATTTTCAAATAAAAATGCAAGACTGACAAACTGAGGGGGGAAAAAGCAAGTGATATGTCCCAGACTACATGTACACAGGACTTGGCAGCTATCCTTGGTTTTTAAACTTGAAGCTTGACAAGCAATATTTCTCCTATGATCTGGACAGGTGGCAATCCCATCACAGAGCATTTGCTAGCATTACCACTGTCCTCATTTAGACTTTACATCAAGTCTGAGTGAGCCCTGGCTTGAAGTCAGACTCTTGATGTCAGTAAGGAAAGGCTAATTCCTAGTTATTATTTTTAAAGAAACTAAAATATTATATAAACAAGCACTGTTCAATTCAAATTACATAGAGACTTTTGATGAAGAGCAAATGTGCACCAAAGAGCCACTTATAAATGTATTTGGAAGTAGATTGTATACTGCTCTTGTCCTAAATAGATCAGCATGACTAGTAGAAGGTATATTACAGAAAAAACACAATTCTTCAGTACAATATAGTAACAAAACTATTTTGCTGTTTGAATGTTTTAGAAAACGTTTGCTGTTTATCATTATTCAGTTAGACCAACTGAAGTCCTAAATTGGAAAAGCAGCTCTGTCCAAGGTCGCCTCTGTTGTTTCCAAAAATATCTTGAAACAAACGCAAGAGGGGCACTTTGTTGGATGTTATCTAGACATATATAGTTTCAATCAAATTCTTCAAGAAGTGTCAGAATAAAAGTTGAACATTTGTTTGACATTGCCAAGTCACTAGCAAGTGAATCCCTTTAAAGACTGAAAATAGCTTTGACAAGAGTGGTGAGGACTATAGGATGTTCTCCCCCCTCCCCCCACACACACACACTTAAAAACATTGAAGTTGGTGTTATGTGAACAGTAAATATTTTTAAATACTTTACTTTGTGTGTAAGTAGACCTTTTTTCAGCCAAAAGCTGGGAAGGGTTACCAAGTTGTGTTAGTGATGTTGGGAAAACTTTTTTGTGGTGATTTTTAGAATGTATGAAAGCTTATTATATATACAGTTAATATTTTATTATTAATCTTCCAGCTCATTCAATTAAATCAACCTCGAGGAAAACAAGGAGTCTTTAGCCTTGTATAACAAGAGTATAAAGTGATGTATCCCACATGGAAAGAGTGCATTCAATGTAAACCAAACAAACCAACCCTTAAAGGAATAGGAACACAACTGTTAACAAGACATTATTTAGGGGGCCACACTCTGGTTTATGGTCACATGAGAGGAGTTCAAGTTGCTCTAATTACACGTTGTGGAAGCTGTCGTCTTGGTGAGTTTTAATCTGGAGGTGGTCATTTGTCATTGTCTGAGTTAATGAATACCTCATTTTCATTAATGTCCTCAAGACGGGAAATGGGTCTCTAAAGATTTTCAGGCTGGCTCCTAGAGGTACCAAAACAATCTAATCATCCCATTTCCTGTAGTGATAAAGCAGAGAAATCCTCCAGGATGAAAGGTGTTAGGTTTAATGTAAAATCTTTCTCGACCACTGGGTATATACCATAGTTGTAACTTGGCCATGTTATATTTAGTAGGAAGCAATTCATATGACACCATTTTAATCTTTAAGGTTTAAAAAATACATTTGTATACTATAAAAATATGGCAGACTAAGGCAAGCTTAATATAATCATTTACAAATAAATTGTAAAACATTGATTGCATTGAAAGTGATAGAAGAAAGAGTTCAGGGTTTGGGGAAACATACAGCTTAAATGTCAGTTGATCAGCAATATCCAATATGCATAATTCTTGTGCAATTTTTAATTTCTCAAATCTTGGGTCAATCAATCCTTCCTCACTCTGGTAACTCTTCATTTGTGGACTTGACATTTCCATTTGCAACAGCCCTGTCTAAATATTGTTTTACTGTCCAGCTAATGCCCCATTAGAGTAAATCATATAAGCGTCTGAATTTTTCACTTACAATTTTATAGCCTCAGACTTTCAATCAGTAAACAGACTTTTTAAAATAATTAAATGGAAAAACTAATGCTTTTAGATTGTATAAAATCTCAATTAACCCAATATCCTCTAATTGTTTATCCATCTTCATGCATCATTTGCATAATTTAAAAACATAAAATTACTTGGCCAATTTCTGCATGATTCCCTCAGACATCTTTATTATTTGCATAAGATGCATGTGTTTGTGGCTCATTATTTGTTAAATAATGAGGACCGTTTCCTCTCCATTCAAAGGCATTGGAGCAGTGAGACAGAAAAATTTATCTTTAAAAATTGTCAAATCCTGTTTTTCATACTCCCTTGGACCAAATTCTTCCCTAGGATTAGTTTGGCTGAAGCGCACAGGATTTGGCTTTATTCTATTCCAGAAAGAGACACTGAAGTTCTTACTGTATTAATGGGTGCTTTTTAAAAACTCTGATAGTTGCAATCGAAAGCTTAAAAATGTGATTTTATTCAGTATTTATTCACTTGAATAGGGCTCTTCACGGACACAAGCTCTGCTTGTGCGGCTTGAGTTGCAGGATCAGGGCCTTAATGCATTTGGCAGATACTGATTCTATGTTTTCAGCAGAGCTGCAGCTAACCTGAAGAGTTTTGTTTCATTTTCTTCATGGCTATATAGTACCATGTTATTTGCATTGCTCTGGAAATAGGATTTTGTTAAAGGGACATGTTTGGGTCAAGTTTTCCCCACATTTTGTGAAAATGATGCTTTTATCTAACCTCAGAGCAATGGAAAAAGTGGAAAAAATGGTGAAAATACTTTTTTTTTTTTTTTTAACCATACATGAAAATAAATATTTCAATGAAATGAAATAAAATAAAAAAGCAATAGTTCTATTTTTTTAAAAAGATAAACAGTCAAAAACATAGCAGCATTGTGTTACTGCATAAGAACCTGACGGTGAAATTGAATACTTATCAGCTACAAACTAAAATGATACCAACTGGCTTATTTTTATCATTCATGTTGCGAAAAACTTTAATAAATTTCAGGCCTTTAAATTAAGGTGTCCACTTCAGCGGGAGTTTGGCTTGAGCAGAGTCAAGATTATTTCAGGTACGAATATTAATTTTTTTTAAATGTATTCTTTTAAATTTGACACTGTCCCTTTAACCACTGCTATTTTGCCAGGAAAAAGAACACAGGCCTCAGTCCAACAGACCTTACTGTGGCAAAATTCCCATTGAAGTCAACAAGAATTTTGTCAGGAGGAGGACTGCAGGATTTGACCCACAATTCCCTGCTGATTTTATCTCAGCTATGTGGAAAATGTTCGCTCTGCCTCCCCTACAACGCTGTGCTTCTAAGGGGGCATTAAATTATCATGGCCTCAGTTGCTTGCAGTACTTCCTTGTCTGTATACCAAAATCACTGAAAGCAGCACAGAACAACTATTTGTGAAAAACGTCCCCTGCCACCGTTAGTTAAAGATAGGTTAGCTCTGGAGTTTGGAGACCGCTACTGCAGAACCAACATAGGGAGCATATGAGCAGAACTGGGTTTGTATTGGTCACATATTCAGGATCTAGAGACCCCTTCCTCTGCATATTAAAACAACTTTAAAATAGGTCAAATTTGAGACTACTTAATTATTTGGGTGCTGCTTCATGCAGCTGACACCTTGAGAAATAGACACCTCCAAAGCTTATCCATGCAGTACTTTCCTATTGGAACATTGACATGTCCAAGAAAATTATTGCATCCTACTGCCCTTCAGAGCTGAACCAAAAAGGCAGCTGAAGAGTTAACAGGGTTCCTTCAGCAGGAAACCTGCTGCTGTAAATGATAAGGTAGGACACACAGAGTGAAGACATTTTGTTTTTTCATTTAAATCTGAGCGAATACAGTGCTAATGAGAGGTGCCAGATTCAAAGGCATCAAGGCTGTAGTTGTCTTTATCCACAGAACAATACATGAGGGCAACCTTCCCACTCTCTGCCATGCCAATGTGCCCCAGCCCTCTTCTGCTGGGGACACCTAGGGTGACAGGGTAGATTAGTCTCCATGGCCCTGTCAATCCTGTGCCTGCCTGACAGCATTGCCAGTTGGGATGGTGATTTAGGAACTGGACTGATACCGCCAACTCAATATTCATAGTTAACTGGTCTGAGGACAGTCACCAGGTAGTAGTGATTTTCAGCCACTGCTGATTTGGGCTGGATATGAAACAGTGATCTAGCGGTGAAAGGCTCCGCAGCCCATTTCTAATTCCCTGGGTCAACAGTTTCCATCCTGTGGGGGGCGGCAAAGATTATAGGGGGGTCCGTGAAGCTTCAGTAATTTTGAGGTCATTTACACACACACACACGCGCGCACACACCCCGAGCTCCCTGCTGGGTGTAGCGGCCTCGAGCTCTGTGCCGGCTGGAGCGGAGGAACAGCCCCGCCCCAAGCTCCATGCCAGCTAGAGCGGCGCAGCAGCTCTGAACTCTGCTCTGGCTAGAGCAGAGGAGCAGCCGCTCCCCAGCCCTGCACTGGCCAGGCGCCTGGCCAGAGAAGAGCAGCCCTGGCCAACCCACCAGAGCCTCTCTCTATTACCCTCAGCCCATGCGGGATGGGAAGAGGCGGAGCCACACGGGGCATGTGGTGGCAGCTGCGCCAGGATAGGCTTAGCTTCTTACTCAGTCATTAATTATTATTATGATGTGATTTAGTATTATTATATGTGTTTATAGTGGTTATAAGTGTTTATGGTTGGTGGGGGTGGGAAGGCCCGTTTTACCTAGTGTTAATCAGTGGGGCTTTCACTCAAAAACATTGGGAACCACTGCCTGGGCCATCTGGTCATCCTGAGAACAGATTTTATATTACATAGAGGGAATGCTACTATCCATTTCAATTAATCAGGACATTCTCACAATGAGGATTTTTTTAAGTCACTGAGCTGTCACTAAGTAAATGTTTCCACCATACTGTACCTTAAGCTACAGATGTTTGCAGGACTTTCTTAAGAGAGACATCCTTAATATGTTTATATATTTCTTAGGATAAGCTGTGTCACAAATGTTTTGAGTTAAGTTATTTTAGAACAAAATGTTAAGGTCTTAATTGAACTAGATTTTCCTTCATGTCTAGCTGTACAGCTCAGGCCGAGGAACATTTAAGCATATGAACAGCTTTACATATGTGACTTGCTCAATGGTACTAATCACGTGAGTAAAATTATGTTTATTTATAAAGTGTTTGCAAATTTGAGCTATTCTAATAGTTCTCCTCTATTAATGCTCAAATAGAAGCAAAATGGTAACTGCTAATATTGACTAAACAAATGAGCCTGTGAAATCCAGATGATAAATGTATTAACTGATTGGTTATGTAACAAGCCAAATAAGTTTGCTCATACCCATTTCTGATTTCCCTATTCATAGTGCTTACTCATTTGGGAGTGGCCTGTAACTCTTGAAAAGGACATCCTTTGAATCAGTGTTAAATATTCATGACAAAACCATGCAATGCTATGGAACACTATAAACGGACCTTAAAGTTGGATTATTTCGTGATCTAATTCTGGGTAAAGATAGGTACTAGTTTCCTGAAACAATGTATGCAGTTGGTCCTAGCAACTGTTAGGAAGAACGTTGTCTTAATAGGAAGAGAATTTTAAAAGTACAGGAGCATAGAATTTCACTAATTAAATTTTTTCTGCTTTATTTGGATCTGCACGAGTAAAAGCAGGTGATTTTCCAAGTTATATTTGTAATCTCATTAGGTAGCCAGCTAGACTATTATTACTAATAGAGCAAAAGATAATAAGCTCCTTCTTTGTAAGTTACCAGCAGAAGAAATTAACTGTCAGAATCAGTCAAAGATTTTTGAATGCTCCCATCAAATCACTAACTGGTTGGAAAAGCCACTGAACAGAATCTATTAAAGCTGCATTGTTAAATGTCCACTTATATAAAAGCTAAAAATAACCATGTAACAGCTTTTTAGTTTTTCCAATTTTCTTTTCTTAGAGTAATTAGGATTTTCTGCTTCACCTCAGTAAATCATTTTGATGCTGTAAGAATGAGACAGCACTAATCAAATCAGTGCAACTATCATATAATTTTAAATCAACTACCAGCAACTTGTTTTTAAAAAGAGAGAGAAACTCTGCTTTCAGGGTAACACTGAACGGAAAAAAAAATTACATCCAGTTGGACTGTACATTACTCCTATAGATTTCAAAAGCATAACTCCTGAGCAACTGGCAATGCCATATAATAAAGAGATGTTTAAATGGTTTAGTGAATAATCAGCAGGATCTTAGGATTTGGGGTTTTGTTAAGTTTTGATTTGATGTGCATGCTCCCTCCCACGCTCTCTCCCCACTCTCCCCCCTTTTCTGTGGCTTTGGAGCGTGTGTTCTCCTTCACCACTGCACGACTTCTAAGGAATCCAAATGCCCCTTTTCTGGAGATCATCCCAGGCTCCCCCTAATATATCTCCTGTCTAGATGGCTATGCAATTCTATTGTTAATGACAAGCATTCAGCAAGATGCCTATAACCCTTCCTCAAAAGGGCACGTATGTAACTCCCATAAATTTCTTCAGCTCCATTTGGCACTAGAGCACTGCAAATAAAAAAGTAATAATCATTAATAAATATTGGGCTAGCATGAGAAGAACCTAAAGTTATTCCTGGAACTTGGATTTCCCCACACCACACAGTCCGCTGCAGTTTTGTTGAGCTTGCCCCAGCACATAGTTTGATGCAGTTCCAGTCCTGTAACATGCTCTCCCTGCTGCCTGTAAATCTACCTAAGGTCTCTCTCCTACTCAGCAGGCTTCCCTCCAAACCCAGTAAAAATCTGCATAGGAGTTAATGCTGCTTCACCCTTTGCAGTTTCTACTTACCCTTGGCAAGAAGGTTAATGTGCAGCTGTGGAGAAAGAGTCCCTTGAGCTATCCTGAAGGGGAAGGAGCCAAGGGTCAGGGCCCCACATGGGGGATCTAGTGGGGATCCATGGGGCTGTCTCCAGGCAAATCTTAGGGTTGTGTGGAATTTAAAGGCATTGTTCTCTCAGCATAGCTGCAAACACTTTTTGTTGCCAAAGGGAGAATTTGGAAATAACGCTGTGAAGTGAATCTCAGCTTTTCAAACTCAGCTTTTTCCTCTAAGGCCCAGCAAGCTGCTTGCCTTTAATAACAAAGGTTCAATCACTTCTATCAACTAAAGAAACTTTTACAAAATTACAAAGACACACTATAGACCTCAGATTTTATTTTTCTTCCAGTTATGTTGAATATATTTAATGCAAATACAGACTAGAAAAGGGGTTTCACACAAAGTAGCAAGTGCATGTATAGTTAAATATCAGAGAAGGCTAAAATACTTGTTGTGCTCAAAGTAATAGTGAAGGCACTATTAAAAATTAGTCAATTTTATTTCAAACAGGATAGACATTTTCAAATGGCTTCCCTACAGGCCAAAAGAATCTAAGAAAAGCAGTAAGAATTTTGGTCTTCATGACTTAACTCTATGGCTCTGACTCTTGTCTGTGTCCAAAGAGTGCACAGCACAAATCAGGAGGGGTGAAGGAGAGTTTCAAGCCATCTTTGTGCTCCTCTGATCCTGGGCCAGCTGTGCACCAGGTAGATCCCCCTGATGCATCTTAGAACAGTCTGAAGCTTCTAATGACCTCCAGGGGCTAGTCTGATAACTAGTCACGGTGCAGGAAAGCCTTGCTCACAAACCCATTTCCACACCCTAATTTATGTAGGAAGAACGGGGCCAGATCTACACCACTGGAGGATGCCCCTATCCTGGCATGATCTTCATGTGGGCAGTTATCACTGCTTTAGAATCACTTTGCATAAATAAAGCAGTACAAAACTGCCTCCATGCAGGGGAAACCCTAGGTCTATATTTCTTAGTAGGCCCCAGTTTAAGTGTTCATGAGGGTAACATACAACCACAGGGCAAAGTTAGAAGACAACTCATATTTAAGAGGAAAAAATGTTTTTTAAAAAAATGGAAAAAGCTCGGAAGTAATTGTTCTCACATTCTGCTTCTGACTCTGTGCCAATGAAGGGTGCTCTGGCAGCACAATTGTTCTTGTTCAATTGCCCAAGGAGATAGAGGGACTGGCGGTGGAGCGTGCAGGGTGTGTGCACCTTTAGCATGACATGGAGCTCAGTTCTGCAATGGCTCTATGCTTACCCGCACATAGGTCGTGAATTGAGGCAGGAGAGGGCCAAGCTAGGAAATGGGTGGACCAGAATGTCCACAGCTATGTAGAACTTCCTATCCTTCCCCCTATAAAATGTAACGTTAGGGCTACAGTAGCAAATGCAGAGCAGCTGCACCAGCTTTCTAGAGCCTTGAGAAATTATTCCTTTTCCTTCGATTTCTTTGGGAAGATACCTAGGCTTTACTGTGAAATTCACATCAGTGCAGAACGTTCACACAAGACCCTCCATATAACTTAAGCTGTTAACCTGGCACTTAAATAATGTAGAGGGCTGTCTGCATAGGAGTTAATTTCACCCTTATATTACTTATTGAAAATAAATAATTTTAAAAGTAATGTATGTAGAAAATGAGAAAACAAAGCAATATTCAGTGGGATGATCTGAGGAAGTGATTATGTAAGAAGCAGGAATTTTAAACCAATTCATAATACCAACCTATCCTCGCCTCCTTCCTGAATGACTTGACCAACAGAAGTTTGATTTTGTTGCTTTAGAAAACACTCTCTCTTACACTCCATCAGTTGCTCAAAATCTCGCCACATTTTAGCTTGCTTCATATTTGGCCCATGACTTTCCCGTACAGCTTTTTGCTTCTCTCGTAGCTTCTGATATAAATAAAGGTATTCAGATTTTTTGATAGGTTCAACATTACAAACATTAGTTTACATAGATAGCCTAATGTGAATAAAGAACATTTCCCCTCTCCTTAAAACATTATTAATGTTCAAGTAAGTTAGAAAACATCTTTGTAAATGAACACTGTGAGTCTTTGTTGTGTGTGCCTTGTATGGTGTTAGTTTTATTGCAGCTCCTTAAAAATAAGCCTCCCCCCCCTTTTTTTTTAAATATATATAGTGCAACTTCAGCTTGCTGTGTTCCCAGTTTCTCTATGGGGAGTCCCATTTGTTTTGCAAAATGTTATTTAAAATCAGTTCACTTCCAGACTAAGACTTTGCATATCAAGTTGCAGCCTGTAATGGATTCTGATCATGAAGTTATATACTCTGAAATGAACTTCACATGAGAATAAATGTGGACAGCAGCTTCTGTTAACACGACTGCATTGAAGATATCATTAGGCTTTTATAAAGATAAGACTGACAGCTTTAAAATTTATTGACTTCAAGAGGTTGCTTTATATACAACTTCAAATTTGAGCTGGCATGGTTTGTTATATCCATGTTTCATTTTCTTATCCAGATGGTTTACAGGGAATGTGCTGTTGTGTTAAGCTGTTTGACTATCTTTTACAAGCAACTCATGCTATACTCTGTAGGAAATCAAACCCTGAAGGGCAAGTGTTATCTTTTTTCAGGGGTTTAGTTACTGATGCCAACAGTAATGGAGTTTTCTTTGTGGTCTGCAATATGCTTTTTAAAAAGATGACTGCAGTTTTGAACACTGAACCAAATAAAAGTATGAATTGCAACATTTTCAAATGAAAAAACCAAACCCATTCTTACCTTCCCAAGGTTTTCTTGTTCAAGGATCATTCGTGTATATTGTTCTCTAAAGAAGATACATAATGAGTTATATTTTAATCAGTTCTAAGTTGTAAGGCGGATTAACTCTACAAGTGGGGAAAAAATGGAAGGTGGCAGAAAGTTTACAAGGATAGCCACTGTGGGCATAGCATCAAAATCCTGAGGGCCCTAAATAAGAAAGTCAAAAGAGTATGAAGAAACATCTTTATTATCAGCCCTCAGGACTCTTTTGACCCCCATAATTGTGCAGTTGGCATAAAATGCTATTCATCAAGGGAACAGGACACTTAAGCTTTCAGAGCAGATGTGATTTCTGGAGTTCCCCGTGTGCAGGCTGGGTGCACAGCCCCTCCCAGATCCTTTTTAATATTGCATTATAAATGCCAGTGTTCTGAGACTGCTCAGTGCCATACTTCTATACAAATGTCATACAATGTCCAAATCCAGACTGCTTCGCTCATGGGAGTAGTGTCACTGGAGCAAAAGGGAGGACACAGGAGTGTAAAGTGAGCAGTTCATATTTGACAAACCTAACAATGATGGCCTGATTTTCAAAAATGCTGAGCCCCCTGCAGCTCCCAGAGATTTCAATAGGAACTGCTGGGTGCTCAGTACTTCTGAAAATCAGGCTTCTGATTTAAGTGCCTAAAAATAGATGTAAGAGCATAACTCTTGACATCCAATATTAAAAATCTTGACCTGTTATCACTGGTGGATGAAGCTATTCTTTTGATGTAAGTGAAACATGACAGCATGATATGCAAATCACAACAACAAATTTTGATATGCTGTTATGCCATTTACATATTTTTCAAATTTAGGTGAAGATATTAAACAACATGCTCCTTTTTAAAACCAAGACTGATGTGTATGTAACAAGTACACTTAGCATCAAAGGGTTTGATTGTGGAACACAGAGTGGCTCGAAAGATCTAAAGAACTTTCAAAATTGCTCAGCATGGGGAAATCCTAGTTTCGAAGAGGATAAAGTACAGCAATAAACCACACCAGGTTGTGCTCGTAGGCCATTATTAAGCAAGGATGGAGACAACAGAACTGAAGGATCTGCTGTTATGCAGATTTTCCTATACATTCTCCAGCCCCATTGATTAATCCATCTTTGAGCTACAGCACATTCTTTGGGCTCCATACCACCTGATCGTGGCCCCTGCTCTCTCAGCAGAGTAGAAATGTTAGAAGCAGGAGAGGGTGTGGATGGAGCATGTTGTGTTCTCGCAACTCAGGTCACCATTCTAGCCAGTGCAAGTTAGAACAGTTGTGAGGCTGCTCTAAGTTGTGCTGGGAGCCAAACTGGCCCCACCAGATCAAAGGAGTAGAAAGCCACCTAAAATCTCCCCCTTCCTATTAGGCGCACTGAACATTACTCAGGCACAACTAAAGACCTAGCCCCAGGATGTGTTTTTTGTTTATTTTAAATAGAGCTGTTTATTGCAAACCAATGATAAAAAAAATAACTCTTTTCTTCATAGTAGCCTTTTTCTTTACTATTTATAATGATGACTGGAAAGAACGCAACTTAATTAGAAAGAAATTCAACCTTTATTTTTAGATAACAAAATGAACTTTTTGCATTCCTTAGTACTGACTGTACGGAACAGAGAGTTTATATGCAATAGAGAGGATCAGAATTAAGACTCTTTTGTTCAATAAGATATTAGGAAAGTGCTGTTCTATTTATGGTTCATTTTAGCTCTGTTTACATTCCCATGCCTAGTGAAAATATACATACTGTGAAAGGAGATCTAGAAATTCATTTTCTCTCCCTATTTTGCATTTTGTAAATATCAGCATATGGAAGTCTTCAGTATACTTCTAAATGTGAATGTTGCCTGAACTCACAAAAGGTCAAAATGAAAGGTTTATAATGTCAGAGAGATTGTCACTTTACCTAGCTTCTTTTCTCATGTTCAGCAAAGGTGCAGTGACAGCAGGGGAAGTGGCAATGCTCCACTCCAGTCTCACTCCCAATGCCCAGACTCCCATAACTGCCCTCATCATGTTCTAATTCCCGCATTTCCACTACTTGCTCCAATATTGGTCCAATCACAATTATTTGATGCCATGAAATCATTATTAGACAGACTGCAGTAACATTCGCCATGTGCCCTGCACTTTCCATACATAGTGGAAGATGCAGTTTCTGCTCTAAAGAGTCTTGCAAAAAATAAGAGCAGCTAAGTGGTGGAAAGGGATACAACAAATAAAAAGATTAGGGTTATGATAGGCATTTGGAGGTTGGTTTGTGTTTGTAAGTTACACTCACTACATTCTCTTCCCCTCAACTCAACCCTCTCGCTTTTCTCCTGCACCAACTCCCAGTTTCAGTTCTAGCGTCCTAATAACGTCCCTGCTGCAAAACCTTTGACTTCTTCCCTCCACATAGCTGATTAAATATTTATATTCCAGTAGCACCCACTTGTGACTGCTGAGATGGATGCTGGCAGGAGGGTGCAAGGAGCACGGCACAATTCTCCTATGGAGCACGGGCACTCCTCCTTTCAAGCACCAATGCTGGTGCTAAATATTGTATCAGACTGGCAAAAGCTGGTCAGGATCTGAGGACAATGTATGCTATACTCCCTTGAAAGAGTGATGATCTTCTGCTTCAATGTGCACTTTCAGGACCCCCTGGAGGAAATTTGGCTGACTCTCTGTCTGACTCAGCCATACTTCCTCCTCAGGATTAGCTGCAGCATTAGTTGAAAGCTACTGCCTGGCTTACAGTCTCAAACACAAAGAGGAAGGGTTTGGTATCTTTGAGAGAACTGGGTATACAGCAATATATTTTTGATGTAGGATACTTCTTTTTTTAATATAGTATTTTTAAACTTAGATAGTGAATTCCTTCTTCTAGTTCAAATGCAAATGAAAAAATGTATAACTTCAGTCTCAGTTTATAAAAATCCTCTGAATTAACACACAAGAGACGGACAAGAACATTTACCTAATTGCTTTTCTTCTGTCTTGTGGATCTGGGGAGACATATGTCTTCATCTCATCTTTAGCACGTTGAAGTTGTACTTCTAGATTCTAAAAAGAAATACACAGCTGATTTTAGACATGTACCATCTTTCCTACTTAAATATTCTCACCTAAACAAATTTAGACTTCTCTCTTTTGGACTTACCCTTTTCATGCAGTGGGTATAATGATAGCAGCTTTCTTCCTGAAGACACTCCTCACGAAGCCCCTTTACTTCCTGCAGTATGAAAACAATATATTTTATTGGGCAGTATTCTTGAAAGTCCACAGCAGATTGACTGTGTAATTGTATGAAGTACAACAAGGAGTGTTTTAGGCAACATCCTGCCCTCCATTTTTGTGCAGAATTTTGACTGCAGTCAATGGCCCTTCCATTCATGTGGATTAGTAACTGAATTCCCTTCACTTGTTTGGTGATTTGGGCTCAAACTTTGAATTCTATAAAGATTACATCCATTTAAATTTGAGACATTCAACACTCATCAGTCATGAGAGAGCCTTCATAAGAAATCACCAAGCATTAAAAAAATATTTAAAAGGTTTCTCAACCAAAAGCTCTTCAGCAGCAGATAAAGATAATGAACATCATCATGTACTGTTCAGTTCCTTAAATGTTCAAATAATTAGGGCTTTCCAGTATTAAAGCTCCTTTTAAAATGGTAATGAAAGGATAACAAAAAGATTTCCTTTGACACCATAGTATTTTATCAAGACTTGAATTTTCAGTCATGTTCTAACACGTTACTTGATTACCAGTTAACACATGTTTAACTAACATGATCATAACGTCTAACATAGACATTTCATAAATGTGTTCCAGAACTGAAATCCTAGTTCTTAGTCATAAGTGTTTGTGTCCTGGAACACATTTGTGAAATGTCTACAGCAGTCGGTACAATCATGTTAGCTAACACACGTTAATGGACAATCCATTAAAATGTTATAATATGACTTAAAATTCAAGTCTAAACAAAACTGTTAGGGTTGGTCCACAGAAATAAGCTAGACCCGTGGTTCTCGACCAGTGGTTCTCAACCCGTGGGATTCTTGCTGCCCAATCAGCACACAGTTGTGGCCCATATGACAGCCTCAAGGCCATATAAGTAGTATATATATTGTGTGGATATGGCCCACATAACACATACAGAGCTGCATATGTGGCCTACAATAGTAAACAAATTGAGAACCACTGAGCTAGACCAATACAAGGATGTTTATACTGGTATATCTGCATACACATTAGCGGGGATTGCTCAGATTTAACTACATCAGTTTCTAAACTGATTTTAGGGACGTGGATTATCTATGCCACTGGGAGAATCCCTCTCATCTACATAGGTAGTATCTACATGGAGGCGATGTCTACACTAGCGCTTATGCTGGTAAAACTTTGTCGCTCTGGGATGTGAAAAAAAACACTCCCCCCGAGCGATAAGTTTTGCCAGCATAAGCATGAGTGTGGACAGCGCTATGTTGGCAGGAGACGCTCTCCACCGACATAGTGGCCACTGCTCATTTAGGTGGTTTTATTACGTTGGCAGGAGAGCTCTCACCCGCTGACATAAACGTGGCTACACTCATGATTATGCTGGAAAAACGTATATCGCTCAGGGTGTGGTTTTTTTCACATCCTGAGCAACAACATTTTGCCGGCATAACTGTGAGTGTAGACAAGGCCTGAAGCACAACAGCAGTGCAGCTGTAGTATTTTAAATGTAGACAAGCTCTTAGACATATAAGTATATGTTTGTATATTTATAAAAAGTGATGCCTGTAATCTATCCAATATGCAAATAGACACATTTAATGAAGCATTTTTAAAATTCTCAGGGAAAACAATTACTCTGTATGCCTATGGATAGCACCACTTAACGTTTCATTACATTTATCTATTAACCATTAGTTTTGTTTTGCTATTTTAATGAAAAAGGCATTCTAGTTACATAAACACATTTGAAGATTTCTCTTGGTAATAACTCATTAACATTCAAATGGCCAAATTCTATCCTAGCAGGTGAGTGAGCAAGGGATTCTGGCAGATGCATTTTCTGCCGAAAGAATCTTGCTGGTCAGGACAAGATTCCACTGGATGGACCTGGAAGACTGACTGAATGCATTTGTTGCTGCTCAAATAGGAGATGTGTACAACTCCAGATAGCCGTAGGCAGCTCAGAATGTGTGGAGCTGGAAATGCATATTTGGGGATACCAAGTTATGCCCAACTCGTGTACACTGGAACCTTCCTTGTCCAGAGGGCAGGGTGTGTATGCATCTGCGTGTGTCCCATGACAGACACAGTCATATGGGCATCTTTCGATGACATTTCAGTGGCAATGCAGGAAATTGAACCTGGGTCTCCCAGGTCCCAAGCCAATGCGTCCCACTCCTTGTGCCATCTTTCCTCTCCAGAGGCAGGGCAGGGGGAATTGATCCCCTAATGAATTATATGCTTCACAGAACTTATAAATATATAGCAATAACAATCTTACCTGTTCAAGTGTGGAGCGATTACTTTCTAACCCTGCTGCACAGCTGTCATACTGGACTTTTTTTTCATCACATTCTTGGGTTAACTCCTGGTGGCAAAAGGTCATGTAAATGAAAACTTCAGTCTAGCAATGTATGTTCTTGTCAATCTCACACTTTAACCTCAGTTATTGGCACACTCAAAGCTACTTACATAAACCAAGCAGACATATGAGTATAATTACAAAGATATCACTACTAGCCTGGCATATTGGAGGATCAGTAATCTAAACTACAACATAACAGACAAGTTTCCTTTTTAGATTTATATCCAAAGTCTTTAACATGGTGGATTCAATTTCTAACTTGTTCACAAAGTGTCAAAGGTTTTATTTGCTCTTTAAACATTAAGCTTACAAGATAGTTTAAACTTGTAAAAAATGTAAAAACAAATTTGTCAACATTTATTTACACTAAAGCAAAAATAAGTTGGCCTTTGCAGAAAGAAAGAAAAATTTATGTTGCATTAAAACTTTTTAGCAAACAATATAAGTTATAGTACTTCCCCCTATGAAGAGCACATATTGTTACTTGTTGTACTTAAAAATCCCATTTAGTTATCCTGCATTTGCAGACACATGTTTTAAAACGAACTATGAAAAGAATGTGGTCCAAATCCTCAACTGGTAAAAAAATGGGCAGAGCTCCATTTACTTTAATGGGAGTGAGACAGTTTATACCAGCTGAGGATCTGGATGACATTTTTTTCACAGCCCTGTAGCTTTCTAAAGTAAATGGCTAAATATGCCATCTGCAAGGATTGGTACTTGAGATGGTATTGGTGTATTCAGCCATAACTTTTGAATTATGTTTTGTTTTGTCCTGATGTTGTCATCCTCATAGAAATTACTATGGTGAGGGAAAAAGCCTCCGCCTCGTATGGCTATGTTGTTGATATTTAAGAGTTCCATACCTCATTAGGCACTTCATGCTGCAAATTGCTTTTCTCAATCTGGTTTCATCACAGTTTACCTATTCTACTCCTTCCAACATTGAGGAAAGTTGACTATGGTCTTGTATTAGGTAACAGAGGTTTGTAAATTATGTATATTCACAGTTTTGCTTTAAAGTTTTGCTTTAAATTGTTTAAATCCACAAGATAGTATAGACTCGTGCCACCAGAGGATCTAGCTCTTTGGATTCCAACAACTAAGAATAAAACTTAAGTAACATGCATATTGCCTTACATTTTCATAAGAGCCTCAATTCAGCCTCTAAATTTGCACCTGCAGTTAGTTTTGGACACAAACTACTGAATGTCAGTTTACATACAGACTTATCTACTGACGTGGTTCGCCACTCATGACACCAGTTTTATGCTGCTGTAACTCCACTGAAACCAAATTGTTATACTGGTATAAAACTGGAGTAATGTAATGCTGAAGCAGGTCACAGGCGTGCCCCTGATTTTATAGGCAAAATTGCAAAGCAAAATTTAGAGGTGATTTCTGAAAATTTGTTCCACTCCATGTAAGCTCACATCTATCTACTACATGATATATTCCTAAACATTTTTACTAACCTGGCAGTTCTGCCGCAACTGTCTCAATTCTTTGATAATTGGAGCTAGGCTTGACTTCTTATCTGCCACCATAGCATTCAGTTTTTTTACCTGATATATGAACAAAAGGCATTGTATGAATATGCTATTGGTAAAACAGTGAGAATATTAAGAATGGGAGGGTAAAGAGAAGGAAGGCAAAAATATGGAGAGAAAACAGGTATGAGATCTAAAGAAAGGAGACAATCATATATTATGTAAAATAAATGATAGGCAAATGATAATTAAAAAACATAGCACAATTTATAATAGGGATACCATTATAATCTACTCCAGCCTTGCTCTCATGGTTTGAATTGCATTATCAGAATCCCTTGATATATTTATTTCACAGTTGCCTGTGTATTCTGTATATAGATTAATTCTATCCTGCTGATTATGGAACCTAATCTACCTTATTTAGAGTGGAAGATATCTGAAAAAAGGTCTCTGAACTCTTAGTTTAGGTGCATAGCTAGTCAAATCCTGACAAGAACCTAAAAATGCTAAAAGTTCTAGTCAGCTTCTAACATTACATGCATATACTGATCTATAAAGTGAGCACAAAGAGAATAGCTACAAATAAATATATATTAAATTATAAGAGTATCAAATGATCTACTGGTATTTTATAATGTTAAATACACAATTACACAGATTTACACCAAGTTTAATTCTCTCTCTCTCTCCCTCCAAGACTGTTTCTGAAAACCAGGTATTTTGTACAGTGTATCATAAAGAGGGAGCATTTCTATGAATACAAGATCCCATCCAATGCCCACCGAGTTTAATGGATGAACTCACTTCAATGGAAATTGGATCAGGACCAATGAGAATTGTAATCTAGAGTACAAAAACCTTTTAACAGGGATAGCTTTACAATTAAGTGTTATAAAGAGGGAGTGCTGTGTGCAATAGAGATAGGAGAACCTCAAACATTTATGAGGCTCAAACCTTACTGAATGTATGGCTCTCTCTCACTTCCTAATAAACCCGTGTGATCCTCCTGCTTTCCATCAATCTAATTCCAGTCCAATCCCTAGTCTTTCTCCTAATTTTTCCCTCCTGCTCTGGGGCTTCCTATTATTGGTTCAGCAACTATCAGGATTTTGCAAGTATATTTATGATTGCTTTAGAAATTTTTGTAAAATACTTTAAAAAATAGAAAGACTTTTAAATAATGAAATGATGCTGCCTAACAGTCAAATTATATCCAGCCTCCTGGTTGAGAAGAATACTCTTTTATTTTCACCAGTCAATTTAAAAAGTGACCTACAACTGTAAAAAAAAAAAAAAAAAAAGCCCTTTTATGTTGCTCTTTGTTATGTACAAATAAAGAAGGCTTGAGAGGCTTTTTTTAAAAAAATGTTTTTTCTATGTGATTTTTTCCATTAGTAATTCAAGTCATGTCTTGTCTGCAAGATTCTGTGATGAGTTAAATGACAACATCACAAGATTCAAGACAGTTGAAAGGGGAAGGGATTTTAGTCAGGCTGTTTAAAACTCATTATGTTTTGTTTTTGTTAACTATTTATTTCAAATGATTAAATAACATTTTGGAAAAAGGAAGGTTTTTGTTAAGTTTCAATCCCATTCCATGCTTTCAGTTAAGATGCCAATACTAACAATAGACAATGCCTGAAATCACAAAAATGTCAAATCCAGGAAGCCCAGACTTGATATCCCTGATATTTCTAAGGGGAAAATAATCAGGAAACACCACTCTCATGCTTGTGGACACATGCACTTTTTTTTTTTTTTTTTTTAAAGGCATTTTTTGTACATCAAAAAGAAACAAAAAAAGGACACATGCCCAATTTTTCTAAATCTCTTCCAGGTCACTTTTGTAGTTGGACATTGCCCAAAAGCATATTACAAAATGCATTTCTACAAACACACATTGCATTTTATTTTAAAACTGTGCCAGAAATGTTAATCCTGATTTTATTTGTCTAAAATTAAACATCCATCTTGCAGAAATACAATAGTTAAATTAGACAAAATCACCATTTCAGACATGTTATCTAGGGTTCGTCCCTTCATTTCATCCATCTCACTCTTTGCTGCAGATACTCTCTCCAACTCCTCCTGTGTGTAACTGTATCCAGAGATACCCTTCTTGTCCTCAATAGCTTGCTGTGAACATAGAAAATAAATACAAAATGTGAGTATAGGTGCTGGCAGACCATGAAGCAAGTTCTCTAATGTAAGTGAAATATTGCAAAAATGCTGTAAGTGAAGTTAAGTGCTAGTGGTTCCAGTAGTTGATAATTAAATATGCAAAGAAATTTAATTTTGTAATACAGAATGTGGAGCGATGACTCAAACAATCATAGGAGGCCAGTATGCAGGGCATTAATTCTCTAAAAGTGACACACATATACCAACTCCAAGTGCATCAGCCTTATAAAACCCCATACAATTAGAGTTGTTTTTAAAAAATGTATCTTATAATAGCGATAGCCACTTTGGTGTGGAGCATTTCATGGGGTTTAATAGCTGTATGGAGGTAGACATAGGTTTTGTCTTCATGGCCAAAAAAAAGTGATTGTTTTACTGTAGGATAATTAATGCACATTAACTATCTTGCTGTAAAACCCTAGTGCAATTGGAATGGATGTATATTTCCTGGAGACTTGTACTCATGCATATTCTGATGCTCTTGATTGGTGTGGGAAGTCCTCCTTTTGTTTAGTGCCAGAAGCAGAGTTTGGTTAGTTTTCAATTTCTGAGTAATACATATTGTCTAACTTACTTCAGGAACTGCTCTAAGTGTATATGCTTCATAATGCTTAGTTATTGTTGCGGTTTTTAAATACTATTCCGGTATCTCTGACAGTTTGTATTTCTACCTTATTGTTGATCAAATAATTTTTAAGCTCTCAAAATATACCAGAGCTTACCTCCAACTAATGAAGGACCTGCTCCCCTGTCTGTTGAAGTCAGTTAAAATTTTGCCAATGACTTCACTTGAGTGCAGGATTAGGCCCGTCAGATTTAAGGAAAAAAAAGTAGAACATGTACAACTGTCTATAAGAAACTATTTCTAGTCATGAAATATGATAGCCGAGTATAATGAGCAGATTAAAACAATTCCTATACCAAGCAGGCTTTAGCAGTTTTAGCTAATAATAGTAGGAGAGCTTTAAAGATTAAAACACATTAAAAAATTCCAAACCAATTATGTCCATTACGTTGTATTGATGGTTATCATTATGGTTAGGAGTATGGGAGTGGGAGAATTTTGCCTTACCAACTGTTGCTGAATAACCTCATGGCGTTGTTTTAGGAGTTCTTCTGTTCTCTGTAGGATACCATACTCAGCTGTAATTTCTGCTATTTCTAGACGCTTCTTTTTATAAAATGTGTTTTTGCTTCGAAGCTTATTAACATATCGTTTAAACTGAAATGAGAGAACAGGGACATTTGTAATTCAATTGGAATGAAAAATAAAGGACTTCTCACACTTTATATCTATATAAAATAAAATATCTTGTTAAGATAGCATTTTGCAAGAATTGTAGCATAGTGTTTAGAGCAGAGAACTGGAAGTCAGGACTCCCAGGTTCCACTTTCAATTCTTCCAATCACTCACTGTGACACATCAGGAAAGTCAGTTCCATCTCTCTATAATGCCGTTTAGCCATTTACCACATGGAAACCATTTATTTCTACTTACCTGCCCCACGGGGCTAGAACAGTTAACTGATGTTTGCAAATTTTTTGTAGACCCTTGGATAATAATAGTTAATATAATAGTACTTTGCACTTACATGAGAGTGCCTTTCATCCAAGACCACCAAGGAGATTTACAGAACTGAACCACACAACATCCTTGTGAAGTAAATAATCATTATTATTCACACTTTACAGATGAAAACTGAGATACAGAGATGACTTGCTCAAAGTGACAAGACATTTCTGGCAGAGCTGGGACTAGAACTCAGGTCTCCCACTATCTATTCATGGGCTTTAGCCACAAGATTGCCCTTCTTCTCCTAATATGAAAGGCAGAGGATAAGTATTATTATTAATGTTCCAGTTACCTCTGATTCACATGTCACTGCAGCAATTTAATTTTTTTTAAATTACGAATTCTATTTTTTTTTTTTTTTTTTTTCAAATTTAACCAATGAACACATAGGAAGTACAGAGTCCTAAAGCTCATCCTTCAGGGTTTCAGCCAGTCACCATCAGGGGTCAGGAAGATATTTCCCCCTCCCTTCCAATGTATTCTAGGAGTTTGTTTTTTTTTAATTCCTTCCTCTGAACCATCAAGGATGGCCGTGTCTGGAGATGGGACATCGGATGGGGTTAACCAGGACTCTAAGGTGGCACTGAGCACTCTCTCTCTCTGAGGTTCTTGGCTGGCTGGTTCTTGCTCACATGCTCAAGGTCCAACTGATCATCATATGTGGTACTGGGAAGGAATTTTCCCTCAGGTCAGTTTGGCAGTGACCTTGTGGGTTTTTCATCTTCCCTGGCAGCATACGGTACAGCTCACTTGCCAAGACTGTCTGGGTAGATCTCATTTAATTATCTCCCTGCCATTGCAGGGTCCTTAAGCACTGGTGCACTTCAATCAGTCCCTCCTATTCTCTGCTTGTCTCCTGAGGGCTGTAATACTTTGCTCTAATTTTGTTTGTTGGGTTAATGTGCAATGCTGGTGGTGGTGGCCTGTGACACACAGGAGGTAAGATTAGATGATCCGGTAGTCCCTTCTGGTCTTAAGCTCTATGAGTTCTCAGGTATAATAGGAAAGGGCAGAAAAAATATGAAGAGAAAACGGAGAAATGGCCATAGGGAAAAGAGTAATAATTGTAAGTGCTGGTTGTTAGTAGTTAAATACTGATCTCTTTCAATGTCTCTTGTTGAATTGAAAGATATTATTGACTAATCTTTTTTTAACAAAAGGGCAGTGCAGAGTAGAGTCAACTGTTTACTTTGTGTACCCAACGGAAGGACTGTCATACATAGACCAGCATAAAAGGTGCACAAATAGAATTAGTGAACAGGAGTTCCCTTTTTGCTTATTAAAAAGTTAAGCATAATAATCCAGAGCCTGAGAGATCATCACATTTACCTAATCTGTCTCCTAATTCTTGCATGCTCAATTTGATGTACACCTGAAAAATCAGGCCCTAGGTGTTTTTGAAGTTGAGCACAGAAGAACTGAGGCTCTTCGAATCATTAACTTTTTTTTTAATGTAGGACCTAAACTTTCTTTTCTCTCTGTTTTCCCATATATAAAATGGAGTTAGCGCTTATTGATATACTTAATAGGGATGTTATGAAGCAAAATTTGACATTTGTAAAGTGCTTTTAGATCCACAGATGGAGAGAGCAAGGAATTCAAAAGAAATAAAATACACTATGATAATGCAGTGTAACAACAGGATTCAAAATGTTCAGCCCCTAGGATAAGGTCTTTACTATAGAATTAGTGCATTCTACTAACAAAGAATCCCAAGAAAATATCAGCAGTCCTATTACCACAGATACAATTTTAAACGTTAAAAATTAAGATGCATGAAAGTATCTAGATTGTGAGTGAATTTCCTTTTGGAAGAATAATGCTTAAAACTGATGTAACCACAGCCTAAGAACCCTTAGAGTAACTGTATGTTCTATAAAAAGTGTCCTGGGCAAAATGCCCAAAATGAAATCCACCCTGTTCATCTGCCATCCTGTGCAATATCTAGGCCAAAGCTTTTTCTATCTTGCTATACTCCAGAACTATTTTTAAAGCTAAAAGCTATAAACGTTTTTCGTGAAAGAACAAACCCACAAATTACTCAATGTGCTCTATGCAGATTGGACTATGTGTGGCTTTAGAATACCATTTTATATTGTGCGTATTACCTAGGACAAGGATAGACAAGGTCACAAAAGTCATACCACTAAACAGTAAAGCAGCAGATTTGTCACAATTGTACTGAGGTTTTTATTGTAATGTAGTTTGTTGCAAGTTAATTAGCAAAAGAAATGTTTTATAACAGTCAATTCGAACACATCCTTTCAGTTTATACAGACTAGAAAAAATGTTTCATAGCTTGTGCAAACCCTGAATTTTCTGTGGTTTTCAAACTGATACAGAAAATATTTTGTTACAAGATAAACAGACATAATTCTAACACACACAAACTAATGTAAGAAAAACATGGGTTGCCCTCTTTTCTCTTAATGGAGCAGGTCCAGTGATATTTCATTCGGACAGCAGAAAATAGTAAAGAATTATGTAAGAGAAGAAACTTATTTCACATGTGACTACACACAGCTGTCAGATCTGAATGATTTTCTGTCAGTTTACCCCAGGGTTGAAAGCAAGCTATTATTCTCCTCACTTTCATAACTACTTTTAAGGTCTTGAAAATAGCCTGAGTGGGAGACACAGTATTTGCATATTCAGTATTTTGCCAAGCATAATCTATTTAACAATGGAAACCAAAGGACTCTGTTGATTAAAGAACTGATTCCACAGATGTTCTATTATTAGCTGACTGAGCCTGGGCCATACAATAAGCAACCCATCCAAAACCAAAAAATGGACGAAACCTTCAGATGGTATACATTGACAGGGTTGCAACCCCATCCATTTTAGGACACGCAAATCTGGGTTTGACATTATGCAATTTCCTGGTTTATAAATGCATATTTTGGTTTTCACATTATTCTAGTTACATGAAACTGTAAAACAAGCTATATGCAACAGTAGCAAGATGACAATGTCCTATAGATAATGAATCAAAGAGTTTAGAAGAATTTATAAAAATATAGTCTTCTCCAAATGTAACACAGATTTAAAAACCCTCCTAAATCCAGGGCCAAATTTAGTGCTAGGGTAAACAGGTGAAACTCCATTTAAATCTTACTGGAAGGAGCTCATGGCATACTCACCAGATCTGTGGCAGCCCAAATGCCCCCTAACCCAACAGCCATGAATCAAACCAAGAGATCCCAAATATCGGGGAATTTACGACTAGTCTAATTGTAAATTACCAACACTTTCAAAAGTGTGAAAGCATATGAGGGCATTATTTGCAGAAGTGCTTAGCATCTGTAGCACCTCATCTTAAGCTGTAGGGAGGAAAATCAGCCCCTTAAAACTTTTAATAAAATATTACATTTTACAGTGGTAAGAGGCCCTTAAGTAAGAAAAGGATTAGCTATGTTTAGCCAAATCATTTTCAAATTATCTACCTCACTCTTATAGCACATTTCATGGATAGCTCTTGAAGCACTTTACAAAGGAGGTCAGAATCATTATCAGTATTTTGCAGATGGGGAAACTGAGATACACAGAGATGAAGTGCCTTGCCCAAGATCACCCAGCTGGCCAGTGGGAATAGAAAAGAGTCCATTTTCCAGCAGTTATCTACGCATAGATCAGGTCATCTGTTTCCTGCATAGAGACTCAGCAGAAATCCCCTAAGAACATTCCTATGAATCTGTTGATATCCAAAGTAAAGTATGATTTCAAAGACTTTTGTCCACTAGTGAGCTTTCTGTTTTCAAGCAACTTAATATTAACTGTTCAAAGATTAAATGACTGGACAAGAACTATTTGCAGGTGCTGAGATAGCATTTAAAGTAAACCAACCAGCTTTCTGTCCATCACTTGCTAGATAAGCAAGAGGCTCCCTGAGATACAGAAACTTTCTGAATGTAAGCAAAGAAAGATTATGCTTTTCCACTTGATTATTTATATGGTGGATGTAATATGAAAGCCTGGTTGCTATGTTATAAAATGGATTGAATAAAAGTCGGACTTTGACCAGAAACTCATAGTTCTGAGACATGTGGGTACCTAGAATCCCAGGACAGATTAGCTATATAACTCTCACATTTTATTTAAAGATCCACCACCAACAGTACCACTTATCCCTGCTCTCCTGAGTTCCATCTGAATATCTGAAGGAACTTTACAAATATGAATGTATTAAGTCTCACTGCACCCTTGTGAGATAATACTTATCTATCATTTACAGATAGGGAAACTGAGTCAGAGCTTTTAAATTGATTTTCACGAGAGCACACAGGAAGTCTGTGGGACAGCACATGCTTAAGTGCTTTGCTGAATTAGAGTCAAATCCTAGATTTCCGAACTCTGAGTCCTATGCTTTAACCACCAGATCATTTTTCCTTTCCTTAAAAGTAATACTTAAGGCATGTAGGCATTCCAGAAAACACATTTCCTTCACATGGTTACATCACTTGGCTTTTAACTTAGCACCTCTTGCAATTCTCAACGTATTAGGATATTTGCCACAAAGCATTCATGGAAAGGGCACTGTATCAGAAACAGACAGACAACATTTCAAAGTCTTTGTTTTTAAAGAACTATATTCTTAGGAAGATAAATGGTCATCTTTATTCCCTCCTATTTCTTTGCTTCCTCTCTCTTCATAATCCTTTCTCACGTGAAAGAACACTGGCACTCTACAAACTATGCCCATTGATATTTACTATACAAAGTTTAAGGCTTGATCCTGCGAAGTGCTCAGCATTCTGGCCCCAGTCTTTCAAACACTGAAGTATATTCTTAATTTTAAGCACAAATAGTTCCACTGACTGCTGCGGCACTACTAACATACTTAAAGCTAAGAACATGTTGAAGTTCTCTGCAAGACTAAGTCCTTAGCAAGTAGCATGTTTCTAATTTATGTTAGTTCAGGTTTTCTTCTAGATTTCTTTCAGTAACAAAAAGTGTCAATCATAAGTGTCAACTCAATATTTGGTGATTTTCTTTAAGTTCCTGCTTGTGGAGTCATGTTACAAGTTTCTAGCCCTCGTGGTTGCAGAGAAAAGCTTGAGAACATGAACCCTAAAGGCTCAAAAACCAGAAGGAAAAAAACAACAAAAGACAATCCAAAATATTATTTTAAAAATATCATTATTTTTACACCAAACCCATGATTTTTTAGTTCTTTGCATTATGAATTTATAGATACGAGGGGACATATTCACACTGATTTAACCTGTGGAGCTCCAGTGAAGAAGGAAATGGTGTAAATCAATGCAGAATTTTGTTGACTATCAGGGTTAAGAATTTTATTTTCTACTTTATCATTAATACTGCCATTTATTTCATATTTATGTATTAATTTTTAAAGATTTAATAGAGAAAAAACCTTTCAGATCTAGCTAGTCACTAGTTTATTTGGACATCCTCTATCATATAAAAAGAACAAAAGAATGGAGATTTCACAAACTCCTTACTCCAGGATTAACAACCATACATATTCAGATGATGAAAGGATAGGGTTTTTTTTTTGTTTTTTTTTTTTGGGGGGGGGGAGGGGGGGGAAACAAATCCACAAATTAATCCTTCACTTTTGTGACAATCCTGGAATGTTGTATGATGTGGGGACATAATTTTGGATGTATTATATTAAAAAATATTCCTTTGCAAAAAGTCAGTGTAGAAAAACGGTATTAAATGTGAAGAAAAAAAGGGAGTAGCAGTTGTGTCAAGGTATGGAAAACCAACTAAATTATTAATAATTAAGAACACCTGGATAATATTAATTCAGTCTAATCCCCCAAAAGGGACTTTTTCTTTCTGAAATTAAGAAATGAATGCCAATTGTGAAGAAGCAGTTTTGTTAATACAGGGACATTATCATTGTCTCAGTAGGGCAGCCATAGAAAATCTTAGTCAAATCTGTGTACTGAGAATTAAGGAACAGATGGTTAATTTTCTAGCCAATCCAATTACATGATAAAGGCCTTGCAAGCAATTAAAATTCAGTCAGGGAAAGTTCTTGGGCATGACAGGTTTTCAATAATCTTATATCAGATCTGTGTTTTAGCCAGTACTGCCATTTTTACATATGATTAATGACTCATATACTAAGGACGAACTTCCAGAGAGAAGGCAATTATTTTGGTATATTAAAAGGAAATGTATCTTTACTGTCTGCTCATCAGACAGCCCAATCATGGAATGTTGACTATTAGGTTTCTTCTTAGATGTTTGCAGCTGGGCAAGAAAAGGGATATTACAGCAGTCATTACTAATAATGTGGAACAATCAGAATATATTTAATGAAAAAGTGTTTCCAGTTATCACTGAAAACATGGAGATCAATAAGATTAATGCTTTCTTCATGCCAGTGGGTGCCGAGAGCATTCAGTTGTGTGAAGCTGTATTTTATATCTGAATCACAGCATACATTTGGCTTCGATGAAGGTTAATGTCTTACAGCAAGAGCTTCTGGCTTCAGTAGCAGTTCTATAGACTCACCTTCTTTGTATTCACAGAGGGATTGACCGTAACATCCATTCTCCTTGTTTAATTTATTTATAGAACCATTGGCAGAAAGTATTAAAATCTTTCTCCAATATTTCACTAGATAGTTAAGAGAAAGAGTTGGGATAATGATGGGAAAAATATATCTCAGGTCCCTGCTTAAATTCATTAACACCTAAACTGCCAGCTCCTTGATGACCACACTTTTAAAAGTTATCTATCTGGTATTGCTACTAGAAGTTTGCTTTTTGATGGACTCACACTGACTAGGATTCTTTTGGGGCAGAATGATCTACAGTCAAAGGCCACCTTCTCCTAAAATTTGCAAACAAAATATATCTGCTTCTGCTTTTTTTGAGAGAGAGGGAGGAAGGGATAGAGGTTTGTGTGTAAAAATAACTAAATAACTCACCAAGCAAGCAAGTTGCTTAACTCAACTATATGTTTAAAAATCCACGGGATTTCCTAGGCTACATTCTCAACATGTTCCTTTTGACTTCATTCACTGTGGGTGAACCCAGCTTTGATCCTATTTTATTCTGATACCCTGGGAAAGTCTAGGCCCCTGGGGTCCCACATTGAACTCTGAAAAGTACAATGTGCTGTGAAAAGAGCTAAAAATATCACAGGTTTACCTAGGATCACTTGTAATTGAACCATCTACCCTTCTAAGTGTCAAAATTTGATTCCCTAATTTTCAGGATCTGACAGCTGCAGCTAACAGCTTGCCAGCTTTGCCCCTATGTTCATTGTACTTCTGTTTGAAGTACTTAAAAGATTTCACAATCCCTGCAACAGACAATTTAGCTTTAGTAGTTTGCAGTTTGGTATCGAATGAACTGGTCACTCCCTGTTGTTGCCTGTAAATTCCATCTGGCTGTGCAACTTCTTTAACTAGCTGCGACTGGAAACTGTATGTTCGTTTTCATCGAGGAGAAGGCAAAACACTAGCTCCTAAAAACATAAGCCAGCCAGGATTGACCTTTCAATGGATGAAGAGTTAAAAAGACCTCAGATGGGGATACAATTGCTGGTATGAGAGTCCAGGTGAAGAACGTATTAATTTGAATGCCACATGCCATAAGGGGATACAGCAGCACTAGAGAGAGCAATCTGATAATAAATCATTAAAGACAGAAGATCACAGACATTAACGCCTAAGTATAAGGGAAGAAGAACATGTTGATTTTACTGTAGGATTTGGGAAGAAGACGGTTGTGTTAATCGCTAGCATTATCATTAAGACTGCATTTAAAACCCATTTTTAATCCCTTTAGAAATCTTATACAAATTTAAAAGGGGAGATTTCTCACCTTGTGCAGTAACTGGAGTTCTTTGAGTTGTGTCCCTGTGGGCACTGCACTTCATATGCGCATGCGCCTCGCACCTTTGATTGGAGATTTTTCATACCAATGCCCATTTGGCACATGCATGCACCCTACATATCATACTGAGGTTATATAGAGCTGTGCAGGTGAACTGCCCTCAGTTCCCTCTCTATCGCAAAGTCCCACAGAGGAAACTCCGAAGCAGAGGGGAGGAGGGTGGGAATAGCAGCATCCATCGGGGGACACATCTCAAAGAACTCCAGTTACTGCATAAGGTAAGTAACTTCTCCTTCTTCTTCTAGCGTCCCTGTGAGTGCTCCACTTCAGGGGACTCCGGAGCAGTAACCCCTTAAAGAGGTGGGAGTTTCAGAAGAGTCCATCATAGAAAAAAGAACTGCATTGCCTACTGCAGCATCTGATCTTGCAGCACGAACCAAAGGATAATGGATGGAAAAAGATGCACCATGGATCATGTTGCATATTTCAACATCTAGAACATTCTTGAGGATGGCTACAGATGTAGATTGTGATCTAGTAGAATGCACAGTCACTTATAGGGGAGGTAGAACCTCAGCGGAACCATAAACAGGCAATAATGCATCCAGATATCCATTTAGAAAGTATCTGAGTGGAGATAAAGGCTCTGCTAGACTTATCTGCAATAGAAACAAAGTGTCTAGGGGTCTTCCTGAATGGCTTAGTTCTGTTTAAGTAAAAGGCTGATGTGCTCTTAACATCTAGCATATTTCTGTGTAGACTGATGTGGTTTAGGAAAGAAAATTGGACTGTGAATAGTTTGGTTAATGTGAAACTCAGAAGAAACCTTAGATAAAAATTTTGGATGGGATCATAATGACACATTCTCCTTGGAGAACACAGTAATGGAAAGTCTGCCATTAGGGTCCCCATCTCCCCACTGTTTGAGCAGACATGGTGGCTACCAAAAAGGCCATCTTCACAGACACATATAGCAATAAACACGTAGCTAGTGGTTTAAAAGGCTGTTTCGTGAGCTGGTTAAAAACAAGGTTGAGATTCCAACAAGGCATAGGAGCTCTAATCTGCAGAAAAAGATTCATAAGATCTTTCAGGAATCTTGTTCTGGTTGAGTGAGTGGACATCAAGAATCCTTCTGCTGGCATGTGGGAAGCTGTTATTGCCACGAAATGAACCTTGATGGAACTCTCAGAAAGCCCTGAAGTTTCCAATTCCAACAAGTAATCCAAGACTGTGAAAAGAGATGACTGGGCAGGGATGGTGCCAGTTACACTGAGATGATATCTTCTCTTTTTCTGAAGTTAAGTGTGTCTTGTAGATTCCTTTCTACTATTTAAAAGTACATTTTGAACTCCCAATGAATGCAGGCCACCTCTAGTCCCGAGAACCACTGAGAAACCATGCTTGTAGTTGCAAAACATTCAGATTGGGGTAAAGCGTCTGACCTGCATCCTGAAACAACAGTCGAGGATTGCTTGGGAGCCACCATGGAGGGCACGAGTTGTGTTTGATGAGGCAAGGAAACCAAACCTCTCTTGGCCAAGTTACTGCAATCAAAATGACTGTGGCTTGGTCCGGCTTGATCTTGATGAGGACTTTTAAAAGCAATGGAAATGGAGGATCTGCATAAAAAAATCTTTTTTCCATATAATGAGGAAAGCATCTCCTAGAAATTGGGGATCGAGTCCCCCTCTGGAACAGAATTTCCTCCACTTTGTGTTGGCTGTCATGACTAAAAGAGCAACCTCTGTAAATTCTCAAGCTACGAATATTTTGCTGAGGACTGAAGAGTCCAAGTCCCATTCATAATTTAGGAGAAATGTCTGCTGAGGTCGTCTGTCCATGGTGTTTTGTATATATATCAGGTAAGAAGCGGAGATGACTATCTGGTTGGCTATGAACAAGTTCCAAAGCTTTATTGCTTTGGTGCAGAGCGAGGGGCAATGTGCTCCACCCTGATGATTGATATAATACATACAAGCTATGTTGTCTGTCATGATCTTGATGGACTTGTTTTTGAGTAGGGGAAGAAAGAGAAGACAAGCATTTCTGACCACTCTTAACTCCAACAAATTGATTTGCAAGCATTGTTCCCATTGTGAGCATTTGCCTTGGACTGTTTGAGAACACAAATGTGCTCCCCATCCCAAGAGGGAACCGTCAGGTGTTAACATGATCATAAGGGGATTATAGTTGAATGGGACTCCTGCACAAACCTTGGAAGGATTCTTCTACCAGGTGAGTGCCTTGAAGGACCCAGCTGGGTACAGACACCTGTTTGTTCAGATTGTGTTGCTGGGTACAGAAACTGTCTTGAGCTACCCCTGGAGACATCGAAGATGCAACCTGGCATTTTGTGTCATAAAAATGTAAGCTGCCATGTCTCCCCCAGCAATTGCAGACATGTCTTCGGCTGGCCTGAGCTGCATTCTTTGGATAAGGTTCTTTAGAACAAGGAACCAGTCAGGAGGGAGGTAAGCTCTGCCTGTTACTGAATCCAGAAACACTCCTATAAAGAGTATTTGCTGTGTAGGAGTCAAGATTGATTTATTGAGATTTACCTGTAGGTCTAGACTTTGAAATAGTGAAATTGTTGTTTGAACTGCCAACTACACCTTCTGATAAGATCATCCTTTGAGGAGCCAGTCGTCGAGATAGGAAAAGACTATTCCTCGATGACAGAGGTAGGCAGCTACGACAGCCCTGAGTTTTGAGAACACCCATAGGGTGGAAGACCGGGAGAAGGATAGGACCCGGTACTACTAATGATTGTGATCAGATGTGAAATGAAGAAATCTTTTGTGAGAGGGATGAATAGTTACATGGAATTAGGCATCTTTGAGGTTAAGGATCTCAAACCAGTGCCCAGATTCTAGGTAGGGAATTATACCTGCTAGGGACATCATCCTGAATTTCAGATGTCTGAGATGCTTGTTGAATTGTCTGAGATCTAGTATTGGCCTCCAATCCCTGTTTGTCTTGGGTAACAAGGGTATCACTACCCTTAGGAGAGAGAAGATTTCCTGTGTCAGTAAATGATTGTGAGAGGGGTACCTGAAGAGGGATGGCAAGGTGAGTGGGATGGTGGGATGGAAGTAAATCAGATAGTATAACCTGATGTAATGGCCTCTAATACCCATTTGTCCGATGTTATAGCTTCCCATGTTTGATGAAATAGAGCATGATGATGCCCAAATTGGGGAAGGGGGGTTGTGCCATGCAGCTGAGAAACAATTTAAAAGGGCAGGCCATGGGTGGTGAGTGAAGCTTCCCCTCAGGGAGGCTAGCTCCTTGTCCTGCCTCTTCCGTCTGCAGCTGCACCCACACTCCACCCCCTACTTCGCTCCAGGCCCCACTGCTTTTTGCTCACCACGTCCCTCCTTCCTCCCATTCCCACTCAGCCTCCTCGCCTTGTGCATCTCTCCTCTCCTCCTCTGCTCACCTCCCTCTCCACGTCCCTCCTCCCGCTTCCCTGCTCAGCCCCCCCACGCTGCTCACCATGTCCCCCCGCCCCCCAGCTCAGTCCCCCTGCCATTGCTCGCTGCCTGGGAGAATGGGGGTGTGGAAGAGAGTGGGCTGAGCGGGGGAGGGGGCAGGGCCTGGGATGAAGCGTGGGCAGGGCCTCAGGCGGAAGAGGTGGAACAGGGAGGTAGCTTCAGCAAGGAGAAGCTTCACCTGCTGCAAATGGTTGTAACCTCAGCCATCCCTTTCTGAGGGGGAGCATTGACTGTTCTGTCCTGGGGCCCGGAATTGCTGTCTGTGGGCCTGCCCAGCCACACAACCTGCATATTTTGTCACCAAGCGTCTTTCTGATACCTGAAACAAAGCACCCTGATTTGCTGTATTACCTGACTGTCTAACAATTCCAGGATCAGAACAATTTGTTCTTATCAGATGTTGCCAAAACATCAAGTTTCTTTCATTTACTTTACAATACATTGATGTGCAGTATTTTCCTGGAGATAAGGCAGAGTGTTTGTGGATATCTCTTCTGTAAAAAATTGCTGCTGAGGAATTAATCAGTTCTTTCTGCACAGTGGGGACGTCATGAAGAATAGATTGTCTGCTTCCAAGTTTTATTAAAAAACCTGTCCAAGACTCTGACAAGCCCAACACTGGGGCTAAAGAGCTGATAGTGGTGAGAAATTCAATTAAGTGGTTTTGTTATTATTACTACTGATATGGTTCCATAGATCTGCATAGTGCTTCACAAGACAAGACAGAGCTGACAACCTAAAGCCTTGATCTTGCAAAGTCTTACTTGGGTCTTACTTTCTACTGGAGACAATGGAACCATTCACTGTACTACACTACCCTGGGTAGTAAGTTTCTGTTGAAGGAAAAGTGATATTTGAGGAGGGCATTTATGGAGGAGGTATGGTTGATGGAATCTGGAAGGAGTTCCCCACACAGAGTAGTATGTAAGAAGACAAGATGTGGGCATGGGAAAAGATCACAAACGGGCATGCCAGATGAGCAGTATGGGCCAAGCCAAAAAGCTTATGTAGGAGAGTGAAAAGAAACAAGAGGCAAGAAGGTGGATTCAGCTAAGGCAGGCTTTGTCTTACTGATTCTGCCTGCCTCTGCTCCCTCAATATGGGCAACAGTTTTTTCCACATGAGAGGAAGGTGTTATATCAGGAAAATCAATTTGGCACGGCAACAGCTTGTTGCCCAGTTACAGCAGCCTGACACTTCACAAACCTTCTAAGAAGAAAAAGCTGCTTTTATGTGTGCAGCTTCAAATGAAGCTTTGCCTGAGCCAGATTGAGTGTCAAGTCCAAATCTGTGTTACAGATAAACTTCAAGTAGGTCTGAGAGAATAGAGAAAAAAATAAAAGTAAAATATATCTGGATAATGAGCAAATAGTACTAATTCATGTGTCATGTCATTGCTGATATTCCACTGGATGCGGATATGTCCTAAAGAGAATAAAATGAAAAGCTGTGGATTTTTTATCATGCAGCCCTTAGCAAATTTGAACTACATGGCTTATCTCTGAATTCTGATTCCTTGTGATTAAATCATGATTATTAGCAAGACCAAATACCATTATTTATCATCATTCCAACAATGAGATGGACTTTGACACTATTTTGACTTGCAACACTAAAATGTTAAGAGATACCAACTAGTACACATTATATATGAATATTTATACTCAATTTGGGTAAAACACTAAATCTGAAAATAGCTGCAAATCCAATTTTTAAAAAGCTTTGTTGCAGTATATTGTTGTTGTTTATTTATTTTACTGTGTAAAGTTAAAAGAAAAATTTAAAAACACAGTCTTTGGTATCAAATTCTAAATTATACTTCACAAGAAATCACAGATCTAATTTAGTTACAACATTGTCATTTTCTTTGATATGAGCATTCCATAAAATGTTGGTAAACTATGTTAGTAATTGTTACCAAATTGTAAAATTAGAAAGGATTAATTATTATCAACTGGAATGCTCCATTGTTTACCTTCTCTCATCCTCCCCAACCCCACTGCTACTTCAGCTCACCTCGTCACCTTTCAAAACTTCTGTGCCATCCAACTCCCGGGCCTGGTTTGCTTTCTGTAACATTTGCCTCTCCATGTTTGACATCTCTTCCTTGGCAGCCTGAAGCTCTTCTGCCTTGGCTTCTTTCTTCCGAGAAATTATTGATGCCTGTGGATTATTAGATGTCAACTTGGATGAGTAAAGGAAAAATGCACTTGGTCAGCCATGGTTAACCATCAATAAAATCTAAGAGTTACATTTAAAATTCAGGTAGGGTAACATTGAGAATGTAGAGAAAATTGTAGGGAGAAAATTTATTATTAAGAAGAAAATTTTGTTGTTACGTGTCCCTTTGTGGCTATACTGGAAGCAAACAATAACAACAATAGTAATGGATTCAATGCTGAAAGCATTTTGGTCAATGTCAAAATTCTCAATGACTTCACCGGAACCAGGATTTCACCCAAAGCACTTATATTTCAGATTCACATTAACATTTATTTTCCAGATTCATGTTAATATTTTTACATTTAGCTTTAATTTCTGCACCTGAATTTTTAATTTTCATTAAAAGAAACAGGAGGTGTAGGTTACAGTTGCTCAGTTTAATTTATTGTCTTTTTTGTGCATATGTAAAATGCACTAACCAGGTTTAATTGGAAAGGTTGAAAAATCTTGGATACATTTCACAAATGTCATAATATGGATTTTTATAACTCCAACCTACAGAAATATGCATGTAACTAGCAACAGAACTGAGCCATTAAATCTCTGCAACATAGAAAAAGACAATGAGGAAAGGAATGAAGGATTTACAGGTTATTTCACCCATCTGAGCCTCACAGAGATGCACTAGTTTTTAAATGAAATGTGCACACCATGTATACTATATTGTATATTTAGTGTTGCCTAACAGTTCATGGAAAAATTACTGTGTTTAAGAATATAGGTGTAAAGTAGATCAGAAAAATAAAGCATTTTTATATCATAGAATTTTTTTTTCAAGAATCAAACACTAAAATTAGAACATGCATCCTAGTGTTTTCTGCATATTAAAATAAAATTTAGCCACAGTGTAGGTATCTTCAATGCTAGCTTCTTCACACTGGACTAAAGGAGCAGCTTTTTTTCTAAATATATACATCAAAGGTGATCTTGCCTGTATGACATCTCAGTTCTTAGTGTCTTAAGTTTATCCACAGAGACAAACGTGAATATGTGCAATGATTTTATAAAGCTGACTATAGTCATTGTGGAACTGAGCAAAGACCATCAAGTTTTTCACTTAAGCTGAATTCCTGGAATGGTTCCTCTATGGAACATCAGAGCTTTATATTCGGAGCCATCTGGGTCTTTTGTACCAGCACATTATGTAGCATGCTTATCTTGGGGAACGAAACACTCCCTTACAAAACAAAGATTACGCACTTCAGAACACATGTGCAATTAAAAATAATAAACATTCTACCACTGCATTACAACTTTTACCCAATAACTTTAAAAAATATTTCTTCCATAATTGTAGAAATTTGTCATGAACAATACTAGTAAAATTCAAAGTCACACAGGTTACTGGGAAAATAAATCTAATAGTTTATTATGTAAACCCTAGACATTTTCAATTTTCACAAATTTTGGCCTATAATGTGTGGATTTACCAAGTACTGACCAAGAGCATTTGTTCTTTTCTTTTTTCCACTTTAAAATTGTAACATACATTCTGAAATACAGACAATTGGAAAAATACTATAATAATGGTCACATACAAGAAATGGAATATGATTGGTAGTAAGCACTGCAGTGATTGCCGGATCAGGATCTAGGCTTTTCTCTGTTAGAGCTTGTCTATATTTGGAAATTTACCAATATAGCTGTTCTGGAATAAGCCCCATATTCCAGGAAATTTCCAACTGTAGATAAGGAACTCAGTAATGAGCATGCAATATATATAGGCCAATCCTGGAATGTGTCGCAACTATCACTGACTTCTATAGGAACTGCAGGCACCTTTCAGGTGTTAGGCCTAGAATACAGACTCACTACTGCATCTAAACACACAAAGCCTAAGGGTCTGAGCCTGTAATTGCTTATTATCAGACTTAGTCCCATTGCAGTCAATAGGACTATGCCCAACAATAAGCAGCTTCAGGATTTATATAATGTAAATATACTTGTGTTCAACTGTTCTTTATTTATACTTTTTATCTTTCTGTTTAATTTAGTTTTTCATAAACAAGATAAAAGAAAATACAAAACTGTAGATAACATATTCAGTCAATTTGATAGGATTTTGCTGGGACAAGAATCCTGCTTACAATAAAGCTTTTGTTCCTTCTTACCTGTTGTCGATACATTGAAAATTTACTATCAATTGGCTCATATTTCATCATTCTCTTTTCAATCAGTTGATTAATTTGTGCATTGACTTCATTTATCTGGAATAAAGAGTGGAAGATCGAGAATATGCCGTATTTCTTATTGAATGAACATTAGCAGTGTTAGAGAAAATGGAATATTAATACTTTGCCCTCTCTCTAAGGATATCAAAATGAGGAAGTATTATCAGATTCATTTTAAAGATGACAGAAACAGACACAAAAAGGTTAAGTGACCTGCCAAGGTTGCTCAGTAAGTCTAATGCAAAGCCAGGAATACAGCTGTCCTGTGCCTTAACAACAAGATCAACCTGTGTTAGGGAGTCCCTCCAAACCAAGGTCCTTATCCTGCAAAAGGAATCGGGTTGATGGACCCTTATAGAGAAAAGGGATGATGTTACAGTTGCTTTGTGTGCCCTGATTATATCAATGACTAGCTATACTACTTCTTTAATAAACCATTTATCACCAGCCTGAAGAGGAGATAGATCAGACTAAATGGCATCCAGCTCCACTACAATTCTGAAGATCCTAGGACCCACTCGCCTCAACAGTCCAGTATGTTCCTTCCACTCCTCCATGGTGAGCTCATTTTGCTTCTTTTCTCAAAACCTTGATTTTCCTCCTATGTGATGCAGTACAGCCCACCTCAGCTGGCAAGCAGTCAGCAGGAGCTATGCTAACATACTGATGCCTAATACTCTAACTCTGACTCACTGCTATCTTGGGTGTTCCCGCTAAACCAGCGGTTTCCAAACATTTTCCCTGCATGACCCCATGTTCAGATGTGTTTCCCACTACCCCAGACAGCATGGAAGTTGTGGTTTAAAAATGGTGTCCTTCCTGCAGTGTGACCTCGCACGCACTGTACATGCAAGATCATGCCGCAAAGAGGATGCATTTGGCTTTACAAAATGGTGTCCTCTGGACTGCATGACCTCACGCACAAACGGTGTGTGTGAGGTCATGCTGCAAGGAGGGTGCCGTTTTGTAGAGCAAAATAGCTTCCCCCGTGCAATGTGACCTCTGCATACGATGTGTGTGGGGTCAGGCTGTGCACAAAATGGCCTCCTCTGCACACTTGGGATTGCCATGACCCCATCTGCTGATGAAGTGACCCCATTTGGCCGCACCCAGTACCAGCAGCCACTGGAGGAGAAAGTGCAGGGGGCCTGCGTTTTGTCCCTGCCACATGCTGCTGTGCTCTTCGCTGGGCCCTTTGCTCCTGGCAGTGGTGGTGTAGCAGCCACATGTTCTGGCCTCATGCAGGCACACTGGCCTGTGACAGGCTCCCCCTGCCAGGGGATCTCACAACATGACCTCAAGGAGCCACCTGGCAAGGCTCCCTGAGAGTATTGGTGCCTCTCCTTGAGCCTGGCCAACAAAGTGGTACTCGCCATGTGCGACGTGCATATACCGTGGGTGCCATGCAGCACCGCTCAGGTTTGGCTTGTCTGATCCTTCATATATTTTCAACATTTCGCAACCCCATGTTATCCTTTGGGGGTTGCAATCCACACTTTGGGAACCACTGCTCTACTATGTCTGCAATTCATTATCCCCGCAAATGCCAACCAGTCTCTTTGGCTATAAATAGACGAGTCAACAGGGTAAATGTAGGGATTAGGCCTCTTATGATAAAGCCAATGACAACTCCATGTTCTCTCATACTCTGATTGTTATATTCTTTAAGGATGACACCATTATTAAACTACAGATTAGACCTGAAACCTTAAAATAGCAGTGTGATTCACCTTGGAACCTCAATCTCTGCCATCCACCGCAATGTGTTTCTTTTAATCAAAATAGAATTCCTGGTTTCAATCACTTCTGCTAGACATGTAGCCCTTTCTTGTACCTTCCTTTCTCTAGTGCACTAGAGGCGATCTTTCCATGGTTCCAGATTATTTTTCTTCCCATTAGGTCACCTCTAAATTTACTATCCATTTGGAAGTTTGTCCTCCTTCATTACACAATGAGAGTGTGGAATCCTTGGCTATTATAGCGTAAGCTAAGGCATCACGCTTCCAGTAGCCATTCTTTCCCAGATCTTCAGATAAAGTATGGGGCTTAATTACATTATCACGGAGAATTTTAAAGCATGTATTAGAGTAGCTTGTACTCATATGGAGTGAAATTACCCTACTGCTGTGATAAAACTAAACACTATCAGTAAAATCTATCACAAAGACTTGCAGGGTGAAATCCTGGCCTCACTGATGTCAATAGCAAAACTCCCATTGACTTCAATGGAGCCAGGATTTCACCCTCAATTTCTTTACCACCATCTTTCATGAGCCAAGCCAAGAGTTGGAGGCATTTGGGGATATCATGAGCATAAGCTTTAGGTGGGGGAGAGAAAATTTCTACCAAACGGTACAAAAATTATGGAGAGTCATAAGCCTATCTGTAGTTAAGGCTGCAGCAACCTTTTATTATACTCAACATATATACCAATAAACAATATTTTACTTTTCTCTACATTTCTAATAGTAACTCTAAGACATACCACATTATACATCTATTCTCTCATTTAGGCTAATGCAATAATTAAGGGAAACATGCACTTATTTCTGTTGCAGATGAGCATTCCACACATTATGCCAATTTTTTTTTTTTTTTATAAATTATACTTTGCTGTGGATGACAAAGCAGATCAGAAATTAAACTTGTTCTATAAACAAAAATTAAGTATTCAGTTTTACTAAGCATTAGATTTTCCTAGGCAAATAAGAAATCTATTATGATCAAAGATTTTAGCTGATCTGAACAGCTTCAGTTTCTGATGTTTGAAAAATTGTAACACAGAATAAATCAAATATATTAGCTTTGATCAACAAATTAGCTGTGATGTTCATTTGAAACAAAAAGCATGCAAGTTATCCAAGTATGCAAATTATCTTCACACCATTGCATATTGCATTAAAATGAAATGTCAGTGACAATACATACTGAGGACCTGATTCTCCACTCTGTTAACAATGGTTTTATGTAATTGTAACTACACTGAAGTCAATGGGACTTTAAACTAGTCTAAAACTGATGTAAGGAGTGGGGGAAAAAAATAGGCCTCCAATAATAATAAATTAAGATTTCTATTCATACAAACCCAATTACTAACACAATTTTCTAAACAGTTTTGTAAGGTGGGGTTTTGAGTAATGACAGAGCCTGGGTTGAATCAGCAACTCATACTTTTTCTTTTCTTTGAAAAAGGAAGGTAATTATGCTTGGCAATTAAAGACATTTATTCAAAGATTTGAGGGAGGGATAAGACAGCTGATGCTTGTATAACTTCAGAAGACAAATTAGTTGGGTTTCTAGTCAACCTACCTTTGTTTCAAGTTCATTGAGATCAGACTGACCCATAGCTGGCTCTGCAGCCACTTTTTGTAGGAAATACAATGATTGCTTCTTACTTGCTAGTTCTCTAGGAAATTTTTCAGAACACAGATATGAATTGAACTTTATTTCCTCTTCCAGTCTCTTCATTAAACCTTGAAAAAAATATTAAATCAACATGTGTCTAAACAAAGGAATGTAGAGGGAAATTAGGTTTCATTCCATAATAACTGTAATTTCACCAACACATCAAGCTATTTAGCAACTGATTACAATAATTAGAGTATAATGCTTCAGCCTTCTTCTCAAAACTGAAAGGAATACGTAGTTGGTTGATTTATACTTTAAATTCTGGTTACCTCTTTAAACAAGAGTAACTTATAATATAGCAAACTACATAGATTTCCCTTCCAAATTTCCTTCTTCAAGATTTAACCACAATAAAAACCCCTCTTCTGTGAAACTCCATTAACCTGACTTTGTATACAAACTCCAATATGCAATACTCCCATGAAAAGTCTCACCATCCCCATTCAAATAAAGATGTGTCCCATTTCATTCAGAAAACTGGATTGTGTGCTATGGTTTTGTTATGCTAAAATTGATTTGGCTTTGGACTCCATTTATATGAAGTTTTAGAAGTGGGTGACTAAATTTAGGCTGCTTAAGTGTATCCACCATCTTACGTGTATTCAAAAAAAGGGGTGGCCAAGGGTGGCACAACTCTGGTGGCTTGCTCAGGGCTTCTTTTAAACTCTCACTCCTCAGGACCTCCAGGGTTGGAGCATCAAAGTAAGCATCTTGTGCACACAGACAATCCTGGTCACATGTGGATTACTTCAGCCCCAAACAGGAATTACATGGAGGTGAGGAAAGGAATCTCTGTCTGTCCACTCTTAGCACCGCTTCTGCACCATTAATGTATCTGACCCCGTCCCTCTATCTGTGACTCAGAATAGAACAGGTCCAGAATTTGACCCATTATCTTTAATAAGCATTTGTAAGTGTTCTAATGTGGGCCTTAGTGAGAATTTGGACTGTCTGATGTGCACATTTCTGATAGTCTCTGACCTTGTTCAGCCTGATTCTCATTTACAATAAGGCCTCTTTACACTGCTCTGGCAGTGTACAGGAGCCTAAGTGTATGTAACTGCAATTTATGCTCACTTCAATCTCCTTTAAACTGCCAGACTAGTGTAACGGGGCATTTTTGTAAATGAGAATCAGGCCCTGTTCTCTTTAAAAAAAATAAATCACACAACTATACATTGACTCAGAATACTGAACATAAAAATTAAACAGAAAAAGACAAGAAAGTGCTGAGCAAGATCAAGGTTTCTGTCAGGGACGCAAAAGGAGAAAGCATTGTTTGTTCTGTAGAAGCCTGACGTAAACTGCCTGTCACGAAACTTAAGACCATTTTGCTCTTGCTAGGTATAGTAGTTTAGCCTATTTTCCCGATAATTCAGAAAGGAAGGTTAGTACATTCAGATAAGTAAAATTCACAACCAGTGGAAAATGACAGAGTAAACTAAAGTAGCTGTGAGATTTTTAAAATTACATTGTACAATCTTCTTGTGACAGTGGGTGGTTATAGCTCAATTATTTCTCCAAAATACCAGTGCCAAGGACTGTGATTTGGAAAGCACACACAAGATAATATGACAGTGGGGAGAGGTATTTTAGAATATTTTCATAGGTTTGATGGGCACAAAAAAGAATAATGGTGTTGTAGCTATCCAAAGTGCTTTAGAAGGATGACTGTGTTATTTTTATGGTTGTCACAGATTTTACAGAAAACGTTAAATTAGCTATGCCAAGAAAAACATGAAATTCCGACGTTCTGCTAGTTTTTCAGTTACTGCACACGGGCAGGGAAAAGCTTGAGAGACATGGATATGATTGACCTTGCTGAGACAGGAGGGAATGGGACCAGAACTGGAGTCAGCTGGCCTGCCCTTTGATTCTTTCAGGCTGAGGGTCTGGAGGCCTTGCCATTGAGAATGACAGAGGGAGAAGGCCAAAACAAAATGAGGGACAGGCCTATGAAAAGGCAGCTATTTACATCTGGGAAGTGGAGAGAGGCAGATCCTCTTCACCCTTCTGTTCTCAAGAGATTTTTAGACTGAAGGGTGGGCTCCTTTTTTCAGCTGTCTTAGGGGAACTAAACCAGGTGGAAGAGAGGAAAATGTCTTAGGAACTTAGAAGAAAGCAAGCCACCCCTAAAGAAAGCAGCACTTTTAATAAAGTAAGACTGACATAACCCCAAAGTGAGTGAATTCTTCATTTCCATTCCAGCATTTTAGACGGATTATTTGGTTGATACTGGCCACTTAAATATGTGCTTATAAAATACAATATTGCCCTACAAAAGTTGCTTTTTCATTCCATGGAAAATGTCACGTTTCTATGAAAAAAATAGAATAAATAAAAATGCAGCATTAATGGTGACTTCCGAACTGGGATACAGGTTAATGCAGTAGGCATTATGCATTCAGCAATAGCTCACCCACCACCTTCGACACTGGAATCTGATTTATTGGAAGGGAATGCTGGACAGCACAGCAGGGTTAGGGTTAGGTTTTTTTCCAAAAGTGCTACGGTTTTTAACTTTCACCAAGCCTTTCATCAGAGCTGGGTCCCTCCTGCTGATATTTAGTGTTCACCAGAAACAGAGCACCTCTACAGATGCAGCAACCTCTCGCACATACACAGTGAACTAAACTGCAGCATCAGCACTGAATAGGAACACAAGTCCGAGTTTGGGATGTATAACCATGCATGACCTGTGGCCTGGAAATGAAAGAGATGCCAATTGAGTTACCCTGACACTAACTGCTAGTTTTTTACTTTAGACTGATTCCCAGTTTTCCAACTTCCTTTTAAATAAGAAAGGGAGATTTCAATATATTTAACTTTATAGATGCATAGAATCCAAGGCCAGAAAGGACCATTAGATCATCTAGTCTGACTTCCTGCATAACACAGGCCAGAGAACTTTCCCAAAATAATTCCTAGAGCAGATCTCTTAGAAAAAAACATCCAGTCTTGATTTAAAAGTTGCCAGTGATGGGGAAACCACCACAGCCCTTGGTAAATTGTTCCAATGGTTCATTACCCTCACCTAAAATTTTATGCCTTATTTCCAGTGTGAATTCATTTAGATTCAGCTTCCAGCCAGTGGATCATGTTATAACTTTCTCTGCTAGACTGAAGAGCCCCTTATTAAATATTTATTTCTCTTGTAGCTACTTAAAGACTGTAATCAAGTGACCCCTTAATATTCTGTTTGTTAATCTCAGTAGATTAAGCTCTTTTGAGTCTATCACTATAAGGCATGATTTCTAATCTTTTAATCACCCTTGTGGCTCTTCTCTGAACCCTCTCCAGTTTATCAACATCCTTCTTGAATTGTGGGCACCAGCATTGCCCACAATATTCCAGCAGCTGTTGCACCAGTGCCAAATGCAGAGGTAAAAAACCCTCTCGATAGTCTCCTGTTCATGTATTCCAGGTTCACATTAGCTCTTTTGGCCAAAGAGTCATACTGGGACCTCATGTTCAGCTGATTAATCTCCATGATCCCCAAATATTATCCTTTATATTTAATGCTACTTGCCTTTTGGTTAGAAGGCTATACATTCCTAAATATTCCATTGTACATATAGTATTAGAAACTCTAATCAAGCTTTTCCAGAGGAACAGGGACCAACTGGCTTCAAGAGGCTATGAACTTACTGGTATTTGGGCTTATTTCTCCAACAATCTGATAGGTATTACCAAGCCAGCTCTAAATTTTGATAGCTCCCTGCACCCTGAATACTCCGGAAGGTACATTAAAGCAGTGAAACAAGTCAAAATTTGACAACTTGATGGGAAAGTGCAAACAGAACAGTGATGACTAACCTACTTTTTTTCCTTCACAAATAATTATGGAATATTTTACTCTGTAGGATTAGACATATGGAGAAGTAACTACTTAAATGCTATTTTTGCAGTTTAACTAAAACTTTTTTTAAAGCAGTGTTTTTCAGTGAATCATGCTTTTTTTCAGATTCCCAGGCTAGAAGGCAGAGAAGCAAATGTACTTTAAATCTTTCCATTACATACTTCAAAATCTTGTTTTTATTTTTTCAACTCTGACTTTATGGTTTAAGAATCTCTATACACGAATAAGCTATGCACAATAAGTTTGGCTCAGTGCCCTAAGGTTATTTTAGCTGAGTTCTGCCAACCACATATTTACACGTGAAAAACTATTAACAGCAATTCCTCATGTTTTCCATCCAGTTTTTTGTTTTTTTTACAGGGAAGGGGTGGGCGAAGAGTTATTTAGTGCTTGCTCAGTCATGCAGGATTTAGGCAACTTTCTTGCCATGACGCTATTCATGAACATAAATCCAGACTTGCCTCAGCTCTCAGACTCTTAGGTTCTTCTCAAGCTGCTAATTGTGCAAATTTCTACCACAGACATTTGCAACATTAAGCGATCTGATAAAAAATGAGGAACACAGAATTAGTGGCCCCTTGCCAAAATTTTGGTGTGAGTTGCTCAACATCACATAGGAAGACCATTACATAAGCAGGTCTAGAACTGACTTCTCCTACGTAGCATTCACATGCCTTAACCATGAGATCATCCCTTCTCTTCCTGCAGTCCCCATCTTGTTCTCTACATCGCTTCTAATTTCTATAGGACATAAGGTTCGGATGCTACTGACACTTTCATTACACAGCCCTAATTCATTTCCTGACCACCCCCCATCTTATGCACTGAACGAGGCAGTGGTCCTGTGGAAAAAAACAGTACGTGTCCATGTAATTAAAGACTATCATAATGAATGCACACAAAGGGGCCAAATTAAAGTTGTGACTTTCCTAAATTTTGAGTGCTTGAGTTAGCAACCTAAATGACACATTAATATCTTTTTTACATAGTTTTTTGGTATGTAGTTTCCTGTTTCTTTCTTTTAAAAAAAAGAAAAAAGGTAAAATCAAATATTACTACATGCAACTGTAGCATTTGCCCTCATCATGCATCACTGAAAGATCTGAACCCTGAACTTTCGTCACTGCAGCACAGCTTCAGCTACAGGAAAGTATATACGATTGTTACTTTGGTGATGGGTAGTATGGGCCTGGCCTGAGATTACAACACTCATATTCACTTATTTGTTGCATGCTGCAAAATTTTCCTGAGCAATGCAAATGACAGAAGGAAAATGCCTACATCTCATAGACTGCAAGGTTAGAAGGAATAATTGTGATCATCTAGTCGGACCTCCTACACAAAACTGGCCATAAGACTTCACTGCATTAATTCCTGTTTGAACTAGAACATACTTTTTAGAAAAACATTCAATCTGGATTTTAACATTTCCAGTGATGGAGAATCCAACGCAGTCAGCTCCTTTAAAGCACTTGGATGCAAGTTATCTGGAACTGCTATTTAAAAATGTCTAACTTTAGTAGCTTCTGTTTAACATCCTTTGGAGTTGCTGTTGGACTAGAAAGTATTTAATCATCATATGACATGAAAACATCATCCAGCTTTTTCCCAAATACAGAACAGAAATATTTATCAATCAGTTCTGCCTTTCCTGCAGACAGTTTTTATTGACAGTTTTACCATTTCCATCTGCTAAACGGACAAATACCTTTGTTCAGATTTCTTTTGTTTCTAATATACTTTTAAAACTCCTTATTGTCCTTAATTTTGCTGGCCAGATTTCTTCTAATGTTCTTTTACTTCCAATATCAATTTTCTACAATTCTTATCTTATAAATTGTTATTCATTGCTATCACCTGCCCCTTTTTTCCAATTCATATATATATATTTAATTATTTGTATAGCTTCCTTCTCTTTCCTTTTCAGCCAGATTGGGTTTGTTTAACTAGTGTAGTGTGCTTTTCCTATTATGGGATCGTGGACTTTAGCAAACCTGGTTAGAATTTCATGGGCCAAAGAAAGGCTTTTCTCTGGCTCACGGACTTTCTGCTCACTGAAAAGCCTGCTGCAAACAAGAGCTTCTCAAAAAACGATGCAAGAAACTTTTATTACAGAAAGTGTGAAACAACCTAAGTATGTGCATTGCTACCAGCTCCCCTATAATGAATAATAATAATAAAAGTACATGAAAGACATACTTAACTTTAAGGGCTATTTTTCAATCAGTCTCAGCGTTTTTTCTGATTTCTGCACTCGTTTTTGCAAAAGCAAAAATCAAGCAATAAACTGTAGTTGCAAAAATGGGCACAAAGAAACAGAGGGCTAAAAATCTGCCCCAAATGGTCTTACTTAAAATCCCAAAACAAAGCAATTAAAAATTAAGGATTAAACCACTATAATCTTAATTAATTATGCCTCTGTATTGCAGCACATGCTGTATATGCTAGATCAAATCACTGTCAGAGACATCTGTGCAGTGTCTAAGCACAATGAGGCACATTAAGGATGGAGTTTCAGCTTTTAACTAATAATTTCTTTGTTTTATGGTCCAATCTTACCTCAGCTGAAGTCAATGGGAATTTTGTCATTGACATCAGTGGGAGAAGAATCAGAATCTACGTGGGTTTAAAGTATTAGGAGCAAACCTCCCTCTGCCTCCACAGCTACATAATACATGAAATACCTCAGGACTAGTACGGTTCTATTACATGAGGAGAGTGGGGTGATCCACGCCCACAACAGAGCTGTGTTTTATGGCTTTGATCTAATGCCCACTGAAGTCAACAAAAGACTTTCTACCAATTTCAATGGGCTTTGAATCAGGTCCTATAAAAGCTGTTAAGCTGTTCTTCTATTAGAGTAAGACTTGGGAGAGGACTGTCTTTATCCCCCATCCCAACTGCCGGAGAAATCCCCTGAGCCAAGCCTACTGACTCAGGCTTGAAGCAGAGATTGGCACATTTCCTCTTGAATTTCACTTTTATTTAAAAGCAATGTGAAAAAAAGAAATATCTCCCATCCAAATGTTAGGGATTTGGGGACACCAGCCTGATTTCAATGCAAGTATATGAGAAAATTCATTAAAATATGGCTTATTTGTCAACACCAGATCAATTAGCTCTTTCATGAAACCTCCGAGAAACAAACTCCAATATGCAACAGTGATCTGATTTCTTTTTTAAAATTAACTCTTCTTTTTAATTAAGGACAAGAATCTACCCTATGATACATAACTTTGGCTTCAGTGGGAGTTTAACACGAGGATCTGTGGGAAGAATTTGACCCTAAGAATTTAGAGAAAGAGACTTCAGTGAACCAGATACAGAAGTTAGTTTGAAAATGTGTTTATTATAACATGTTACAAAGAATTTTTTTAATTTTCTTTTTAAATAAAATGTAATATACTTTAGTAAGGGCATTTTATGCTTCTCTTTTTCATTATATGTACAACATGAGGTTAAATATTGGATACAGTTTATATGAAGTAATTCATCTTTTATTGGTATTTTAAAGTAGCTATCTCATTGATCCTATTACTATTTATTAATTTGACCAAGTATATCAATTACCAATTTTACTGCTTATCAACCACCGTCATCTTAACACATTATTTTAATCAATACTTTACAGCCAGTCATCCACATCCTGGTACCCGTGCCAATGAAATGAACAGTAGTGTTCTCTACAGTGGACAAGGACCAAGAATTTAAGTCATTCAGTTCCCTTCTTGGCATTAACAATTTGTGTTTATGCCAGCAGAGATATTCAAAGCAAAACAAGGGCAATATTGCTGAGAACGCATGAGTTAGCTTTTTCAAACCACTCTGCTACTTGCCATTGTCAACAAAAATACCATGTCATATCCTGGACCAAAAATTAGAAACTGCAAATTCATGCCACCTACTTTAGTACTAACAGCAGCAACAACTGCCTCCACAGTTCAGCAAAATATTAAGAAACACTGAACTTTATGAAACCGGGATGGAGTGCCATAGTGAAACCAAGGAGAACAGTCAGTTCAAAACACCTATCAGAAAACTTATATAGACTAATGCTTTGATCAACCATTTCTCATGACATAATATGAGGTCTTTTCAATCACGTACTCTAGCTATACTTCTAAAAGAACAAAATCTCTAGTAATCATTAGCTGAAATATTTTCCTGGCAGGGCTAAAGCACACTGATACTAATTGCACATTGATGCAATAAGAAATAGTGACCTAGTTCCATGATCATAAGCTTTTCTTAAAATTAACTTAATCTTAGTTCATAACATGAGGTTTGTCTACCCTTCAAGCTGGGGGATGTAATTCCCAGCTGGAGGAAACATACTTGTGCTAGCTCTCATTGAACTAGTGTGCTAAAAGAGAATGTAGCCATGGCAATGCACATGGTGGGACAGGCTAGCTGTCCTGAGTACGTGCCCATCTAAGACCCTAGGCACGTACTTGGGGGAGCTAGCCCATCCCGCTGCTCATGCTGCCACTGTGACATACACTATTTTTGGCATACTATCTTGATGAGAGCTAGCTCAAGTATGTCCCCTCCAGCTGGGAATACACCCCCAGCTCGAAGTGTTGATGTATCCATGGAGAAAAAGAAATCAAAATCAAATCAAAGCAGTTTGTATTAGAAAGACATATTGAATGCTCCCAATTAAGCAGTCATTGAAGAGCAACACACTCACTAAACAGATTTTCCTTCTTGTGTCAGAAGTGAAAGAATCTGATATGGATTGAAAACAGAGAAGAATGATTTTAGGAGAGAAAATACCAAACCTTCAGTGAGACACCATTCCTTTCGGACAGCCTCTAAACTGACATGGATTTGAACTAGTCAGAATAGACATCCTGACTAAAAGAGCTGCAGCCAAACACATTTTTAAAGACATATAATAGCTTCAACTATAGACTAACAAACCTTTTAAAATAAACTGAACCCTACTTAATGCATTTACGTAATCTCATTTAATTTTTTTTAAACCATATTGGCTATGTTATAATTGCTCTAGAGAGCAGTACCTTTGCTTCTCCCCAATGCTAGTTACAATCAGAAACCCAAATCCTGGAGTCTTTACTCAGTCAAAAGTTCATCAGGTTCTTTATTTAAGTAAGGACTCCAGGATTTATCCCAGAATCTCTAAACACTTAGTTCTCTTTTGCAAGCAAGGCAGAAGATGAGATATCTCAATATATTAATCTAATCTGTATTTTTATCTTAATGATGCAATGACAAGTTTACTGACTTTTTTTTACTATGTTGCCTGTGCTTCCGTAAGCTAAGATAAAACTAACCCATAAAGTTTCCATTGGCCTAAAAATAAAAAAAACTTGAAATTTGTGCAGAAATGTTGACGTAGCTTTGGTATGCCAACATTTCTGGCAGCTAAGTACCACTGCTGAGAAAATGGAATGGTTACAAAAGCCCTACACACTCCTTTTGAGTAAAGCATGTAATTCAGATCCCTTTTTGGTTCCATTTGCAGTTCACATTTTGATGCTGCATCCTTATTTTTCTATCTTTTTTCAGGCATATAGAATTAAATTCTTCAATCTCTTCATAATTTTGTATATTACTATTTTAAGACAAGATTCCTATCCCATATGTGCAGCTTTTTTGCAGGTTTCATCCAGGTAAAAAAAAGAAAAAACAAGTCTGCAAATCACTGCTTCATCAGCCCCCAAGCCATAAGTGTGTGCAAATATTATCTTCTCTTCTACATACTTCTAGGATGAATTTTTAAAAAGACTCAAAACTAAGAAATGAGGGCATTAGTCTCCTAATTCTGTTCACTGACTATGCAATACAAAAACTGAACCAGTATTCATTTATTTTAACAGTATGTGAATTAGATCTCCTTCATACATCTTGTTTTGTAAATTCTGTTATCAATCTGATATTGCTTCACCTTGGTATCTTACGGGGCAACTACGAACAATTACTATGATTACTTGGTAAAGGAGACTATGCATTTCAAGATAACAATACACTGTGCTCATAACTAAAAGCCCTAATTTTTGAGAAAGGATTTGGTGTCCTAGAATTTCAACCACCTGATTCATCTATGTACTGCTACTAGAACATTTAAAGTTCCCCTGAAGGGGAAGAACAACACTTTATTTGGGAATACACAAATTTAAACATAAACCCAGCTCTGCTTCTGTTATGTGGGTGGAACCCTGACTGTGTGCAGATCTCCAATGATCTAACAGGGCTTTGCATGGAAGTAGAAGTCTGGGAACAGTGAAAGGATCAAGGCCATAGCTTTTCATAGCTAATACCATAATAATAGTAATTTGCACTTCTACAGCACTTTCCATCCTAACAATCCAGGATGAAATTCACCTGCCCGTGAAAAGGGTCAACTGAAGGTTTATGATTCACTTAAGCCTTGTGCTAAGCCTCTATACAGCAGTGAATTTCACCCTCAATGTTGTATAAACGTTAATATATTACGCCTCTAACCAATCCTGTGAGCCGTTATTTTCTTATTACAAAGGAGGAAACCAAGACCCCGAGAAGTGTTTTGCCAAGGTCACATAAGTTAGACTTTTAGAGAGGAAGTGAACCCTGATTTGAGCCTCACTTTTGTGCTCAAACCTCTAGACAATGCTACTTACTTTTTCCTTTAAATGACTTAATAGTTGGAAACTTAAGTATTGTACAATCATTGCTTTAGGAGCCAGAATTAGCCATGTATACATCTTCACTCTATATGGTTTTACCATGGGATGAATTTTATAATCTTACTCACATTGAGTAATACCTTAGTCTGTGAGTAGTCTCATTGATTTCAGTTGGACTATTCATAGACTAAGACATACCAGAAGTGCTGGAACAATTTTTATAGTGGGGGTGCTGAGAACCATTGAACCAAACTATAAACCTTATATATAATGGAAACCACTTTAAGCCAGTGGGTGCAGAAGCACCCCTTGCACTCCTATTTCCAGCACCTATGAGACATATTCAATATGCTGAGTAAGGGTGACAGAATCCAGTTCTATATAACTATATAGGCAACAGTGACCTAATAAGAACACAGCACCATATAAAATTTGTGCACTGGGAAATAAGTATAACTGGGAAGTGACTTTATTTCAAGTTCCATAAAAGCTGCAGTGCTAATCTGCCCTATCAGCTAAAAAATGTTTCAAAGGTATTTTTCAACCAAATATGTTGCCAGATGAAGGTAAATATGGAAAACAAGTCTATACTTATGATAACATTACACATACATGTTCATTTCTGAAAAAGTCACCATTTTATATATTCTCTTCCCCACCAAGGATGTGATATGCATAAAATCTTCTTGCTTAAAAACCTAGTTTGTATTAAATTCATCTACTTTTCCAACACTGGTCATTTTTAATTACAGTCATCTCTCCTTCTAGTATATGATAATTAATATTGAATATTTTAATTCATTAAACATTTAAAAAATTAACTAAGCCACAAAAGCATGCACGTGCCTAAATGGAGATATTCATGTTCCTATCACTCTAACCCCTCTCTCCTCATTGCATCCTTCTCTACTGTTCGTCTTCCTCATTACTCAGGGCTGACCACACTTCAGATTGTAAGCTCTTCACTGTACAAACTTTCTTTCTTTGTCTTTTCTCAAGTTCTTTTCTGGCACCTGAGATAATCAATAATTACCATGCAACTGATTCTTTCTGCCTCCAACAGCTGGAGAAATGAAACACAACATTTATAGATTCCTACTCACTTTCAGGCTTTGAATCCACGACAGCATGTTGCATATCTTTCAGCTGGAGCTGCACCCTTTGCAGCCTCTGTTCTGCATGGAACAGCTTATAAAAGACAATTGGCTCTATTAATATGTGTATTCTTTTGAAATGCAACAACAAAATATAATATCTATAAGACTCTCAAAATGCAAAAGATGGTAAGAGTTTGCACATGGAGAACATCAGTTCCACAAGACAAAGGTAGTATGTTCATACATTGCAAAAACAAATGCTTCAGCAACCAGTCTAGTTTTATTTGTTGCATTTTAGAATTAAGGAATATGTACTTCTTGAGCTGCATCCGAATGATATTTTCTTTATGGCACAAACTCATTTAACAATTTTTTAAAAATAAATAAATGTTAGTATTCATGAAGGTAAGGACAAAAAATGTATCTAGGATCAGGGAGAACTAAGGCTAAGCATCCTTACAATGCTTTGGCACTGCAGATGAGTTGTCGCAGCAACCCGCTATAATGCTGAGCCAAGTTTGAGAAGACACTGCCAAATTTGCTGCTAAACAGCACCCACCTGAATAGCATTTTTGTGATTTGGACAAATATCCACTAAGAAGTTAAACTAGCTGAACATCAAGTTCATTTTACTTATGGTGTAACCCAGATATCAAGCTAGGACTCAATCGGTGAAAAAGAATACAATAACTTCTGCACAAGTGCCAAATATAGATGAAACCTGCAATACTAAAATCTTTGACTTTTTCTTTCAGTACATTTTGCCAGATCACATTATTCGTCATCAGAAGTTGGGTAGCTGTTATAACAAACAATGCGATCAGACAGCACTGGACTTCATTAAAAAGTCTTGTTTTGTCAGTGTGACCTGTAAGCAAAGGGCAGCCTTCCATTCTGACGCCAACCATTTCCAATCAAGTATGTTATATTTATGATACACATGATCTTCAAGTTGGAAAGAAAAAAATCGCAAGGTTGCTCTTGAACCCGCATGCCACAGAACAGGATAGTTCAATGCCAGTGTGATTGTTTATGCTATTTCACATCTTACATCTTAATGGAAACATGTATAATTATTACCTGATTATATTTGCTCACTACAATTAATTCAGTTCTCTCTCTCTCTCAAAAATACAATAATATGGCATAGAGTACAGAGTTCTTAAGTGGCCTTGATGTCAGTAGCAGTTAAGAGTGCTAAACATTTTAGAGGTGCTCAACACCCTGCTGGATCAAGCCCCTAGTACATAAATGTATTAAAATATACCTATTAAAATAGGTTTTAATTTCCTTGGGGAGCATATAGACATTGTCACCTAACATCATCTTCAGTGTTATTCTTTTAAACACCTATTGATGGCTCATCCCCAAATAAAGCCAAACACCTATTTCCTTATGTTTAATAGATTTGTTTTTACATGGATGGATACCTGATTCTTTTGTTCTTGTTTCTGCTGGGTTAAAGATTCTTCTCTCTCTTTCTCTACTCGAAGCTGTCTTGCTATTTCAAGCATGCGTTGATGGTTTTGCACTGTCTCCACCTACAGCAAATGGATAAATAGTGCACGTTACTGTCAGATAGTTGAGAAATAAATTAGTGTGATCATGTGTCTCACAAAGCCACTTAGCATTTCCTTTCCATATATATTGCTACTTAGAGATGACAGTCAGGCACTGGATTCAAGGTCCTTAAAAGCTCTGGACTACTGCCTAGGGAGATTCCCTTTCCGTCAATTAGTTATTCGATTCCTTCCTCAGACATACAGCATGTTCATCTTAATCCTTGTTTGCATTCCTAAATCAGAGTTGCAAGCCAAGGACTGTGACACTGAAATGTTACAGTGTTACTTCTCATTACCCTCTTCTTAAGACGCTCCACTCTCTTGATAAGCTGATCCTTCTCCTCTTCCATTGCAGTGATATCCTACAAAGCAGAAAAAACAAACAACAAAATACTAATTTACTTACAATATTATATTATAGTATATAGGAGTTGGGCCAAATTCTGTTACATTCATGTAAAGGTGGAGTAAGCAAAATCTGAATCTGTCCTTGTATATATAGATACACTTGCAACTTCTTTGATTCATGTCTAAACATCCAAAGCTCTAATCCCACTCTTTCATTTTACCACGCCTACCCTCACAGTCTTTATGTAGGACAGGCTATGAAAACAAAGCATTCACCAGATATTGTGCACATTTAAAATCTGGGCACATGGATTTCTTTGATGAATAGAAAAAAAAAAAAAACATGAAGACAACCCCAAATTTGATCCTGTAACATGTATGCCCTTGAAAGCTGCCATAGTGTCCACTTCTATGCAGATAGATGTTTAAATTCCAGTTTTGCATTCAGTTACATAAGAGAGCTGCATTTTGCCATTTTTCCAGTGAAATTACATTTAAAGGGATACTCTGGTTATAAACCATGGGTCTGATTACTTCTCTCACTTACCCTTATTTTACAGTGATGTCACGCCATTGTTTTACAATGCTGTGAGAGGAGAAACGGCACTATATATTTAGGCCACAATCCAGCATAGCATTTAAGCACATGCTTATCTTTAACATGTGCTTACATGCTTTGCTCCATTAGGGCCTTCATGAAAATATCCTTATTTAATAATACACCACCTTGGATTTCATAACTGAAATGAATTTTACAATTGAGTTTACTTTGCAACATTTCTGTTGCTGTCAATTGACTCCTAAGTCACTTAGGTGCTTCTGAAAATGTTACCCTACATTACTAAAGAAAGAGGTTTGATGGGCAATATGTCTTCAGAGGGAAATGTAGTGTTAATATTTGAAAATATATTATTGGGCCAGTCAATGTCTTGGCAACCCTGCTTCACAATGTGCTGCAGAAGACTCAGCTCTGAGTGTGACCTTAGGTCTCTTTCTTCCTTTGTCGACAGAGAACTAGCCCAGCTCAGCAGAACAAAGCTGCAATATCTATTAGTGCTGACCTGTACACCCTAGGTAAGGCCCATGGAACTGATGAAAATGAAACAGACTTAAAATACAATGAAAATGAAAATTAAAATACAATGAAAATTAAACAGATTTAAAATACAAAACTGTTGCAAATCTATGGTTTGTTTTGTTTTTACCCGTCTTATTTCTGCAGTGGAGAAACCAGAAGTCTTGAGCTGCTCGCATTCTTTATGCAGGTTTTTAAAGGCTTCCATTAGATCTTCATACTACAAAACATAAGGAAAAGAAAAACTTCAAAGCCGGCACTGCATATGATAAGTTTCACGTCACTACACCGCTTTTGTAATAATATCATATGTCCACAAAGAGTAGCAATATGAACACAGGGTCATTTAGTTGAGTTTTCATCTGAAAAATAGTCAACTTATAAAGCAGACTTTCATGTTTATTACATCATTGCAGCAAACAACCTTTTATTTGGGGGTGCCCTCGTAAACCCCACAATTTCTCCCCTGCTTTAATGCTTTTCTCAGAAACACATATTGCAGCCAATATGGTTCTAACTAGGGAAGACTCGCTTGGCTCCATGAGGGGACAATCCATGTATCTCCTCAGTAAGAGTCATTGGTTTGTTGATGTATGGCTCTCTTTTGGTCGGAGCACACTTCCTGTGTAGCCTGACCAGCCCAGAGAGGAAAATCTTGATCTGAGAATGCAAATACAAGTTTCACAAGCTTCTTGATCCTGCAAGGTACTGAGCACTCTGCTATCGCTCCAACAAAGCGCTTAAGCACCTGCTTAACTTCAGACATGTGAGTAGTCCCATAGATTGTAACTGGGAATTGGGGCTAGAGTGCTAACCCCTTGCACAATCGATCCAAAGGTGCTTAGATGCTACAGTGACTGGGACAATATAAATACTACAGTAGATTTGACAGAAGACAGTACACAGTGTACTACTTCTAAGCCATTGTGTTCCCACCAGTGATCCTAAACTAAGAGGCAAAGTGAAAGTAAGTGCAGGTAAATAAATAATACCAGAAGATCTACAGAGTTTAGAAATACAGTTAGGAAACAGAATTAGATTAAATTTAGAAAAATGCAAACTACCATTCAGTGAAAGATAATGCCCTCAGAAACACAGACATTACATTTGACAGAGAAATCTAAAAACAGACCTGCAAGTGCTCTCTTACTCCTCTGCAAGAGCAAATAGATATGAATATTCAACACAATACGGGAGCCAAAAAGGCCAATGCAAACAAAGGTACCATATCACAAAGCAGTGAAGTGATGATTCCTTTCCATGTAACTCTGGTGAGACAGCAACTGGAATACTACATTCTGTTCTGGGCACTTCAATATCAGACACATACTGACAAAGTGGAGTGAATTCAGAGAACAACAAAATGATTAAGGGCATGAGGGACTGATTTACAAGAAAATAGTAAAAGATTAAATACATATAGCGTGACTAAGAGACAAATAGAGAGGTCATGATAAGATGTATGCATAATCAATGGCAAGGAATTATTACAAAGCATAGGAGTAGAAACATGACTAAGGGCTTGTCTACATGGGACATTACTTCATGACAAACCAAGTGTGAATCTACAGCAAACAATACAACTCACTAAAAATTCCATTGTGTGCTTTGATGTAGTGCTGACTGAAACAAGAGTATGTCAAAGTGCACGACAAAACTTTTAGTGCACTATAGCACTGTCCACCTGGGACATTACTGTGTGGCCAGTGCGCTGTAGATTCACACCCTGGCTTGCTGTGCAGTAATGTCCTGTGTAGAGAAGCCTTGGAGGAGTGAGGTGAAACTGTGGTCTTTATGCACTACGGCAGTATAAATGATAAATAATAAAAAGAAAACTTGATGATGATAATGAAAGCTTTTATACACAGAGATTACTTAGCTTGTGGAACCGTTTCCCAAGGGAAGCGATGGAAGTCCATAGCTTGAGACATTTAAAACAAGACTGGCCAAAGCCCTAGAAAAGTATACTGTAAACACAATCTTGCAGTGGCATCTGTGGATGATCAGATTATCTGGAAGGGCTTTTCCATCTCTATTTTCTATGATCCTTCTTCATTTGGGATCCAGAGACATTGTTTATACGTATTCATGGTGAAGTGTGCATAGTTGGTATTTTCTTTGGCGTTCTTTTGTAACTTGACAGCTTCCTCTTTCCAAATGAGGCACAATACAGGCAAGGGCTGCACTCAAATGATCCACCTTCCAGTAGCACATGTGCTGGGAGGCTCAAGGCCGAAAGTATCCACATGGCAAAGACTTAATATTTCATGAATGGGGGATACATTTGAGTGAAGGCCCAGCATAATATGTTGGACCATAACAAGAGTACGGTTAGCCAGTTTCATTAGATGGAACTACCAGTAGCAATTGGCCAAGGAGAACACACAGCATATGCAATAGGTGACAGATACAAGCAACCCAAGTCAGTGATATCAAGGCTATCAATGCCATGGGGCAAGTTCATCTAAGAATGGCCTCAGAGATTTATGTCTATGATTTCTTGCTTATTTATATAAATTACAGCCACTTTGACTTCCAGATCACAGCATGGCCTGGAAACTGGTAATTTCTTCATGTCATCAGCTTAAGTAATTGGAAAAATACAATTAAGCAAAATAGCATATACCAAGGAAACCTGCATAAACTATGCTACTTCCAAGAAATAATATGTGAATTTTTTAGGTCTATCCCTAAAATACAATATTGCACATTTGCGTAGTCAGATACTGTCAGTGAAACTCAGTTAACTTCATCAGCGTTTAAATACTCTCACATGGTAATGACAAATTGCATAAAAGGTGGCATATTATTCCAGCTTCTATTTTGAACTAGTCAGTAGAGTATTAGTTTAATAATGTTAGATTATTGTAATACCAAAAAGGAACATATTTTACGTAATGGAAACAAGAGAGTTAGATATTTATACAAATTAGGACTCCCACATACTGAATAAACATACAATCTACATTCCTTTCTCTAACTGCTGCTTCCGTTTAGTTATTTTAAAGTTATAGAATCAGAGATTGTCAATGGTAAAAACAAAACAAAAAAAAAGATTTCTTCAAAACTCCATACAGCTATACAGCTTTCCTGATGCTTAATAAGTATTTGGTGCTACTTGTTACAAACATTCCATAATACTGATTTCACGAATGACTGTACCTAATAAAATGCACTGGAAAAACTGCATAGAAATTAAACAAACATGTACCCCAGATAATATAAATCTGAATGCACATATTAATTACATTTCATTGGCTTTAAATTTCACATTTCAGACCCACCCAGTTTGATTACTTAAAATCAACATTTAATATTATCTGTCTGCTAGAAATTGGACAGACCATCAATGAATTTTACCTGAGTAATCAAAAAGCAATCAGAAGCCAATGGCATTTAGTCACTAATGTCTGGGGACAAATTACAATGAGTTACCTACAGTGAAAAACCCATGGCCTTATCTAAAATTGAAAAAAAGTGTTTATAAACAAACATACATGTTAGCTCACATATTAAAAACTTATTAGCTGCTGGTGGCTTTTTAAAGTTAAACCCTATCTACATTAGGTGTTAACATGGTTTAGAACACCACTTACTTAAAAGGTGTAGCTTACACACTTTTAAAAACACTTTTTTTAGGGCTGGTCTAAACGACAGAGTTTTGTCAACAAAAGTCAGCTTTTGACAACAAAACAATGGAGGTGTACACATTGAAATGGTCCTTTCCCCAATGTAACTCTCCTGCTATGCCAACATCATAAAATCACCTCAACAAGAAGTGTAGGGCTTATGTCAGCGTAGATAGGGCGATGGAGTGTCAGTGTAGACATTACTTCCATACATCACCTGTTGGCTGTCATTCTTGTCAATGAATGGCTGAGAGTGGGGAGGAGAGAAGCCCGGGGCAGCTACCCACGGCTCCCAGCAGGTAGAGGAGAAGCCATGGGCAGGTGGGGCCAGAAGCCCCGGGTGGCTTCCCCCAGCTCCTGTCAGGGAAAAGTCCTTGGCGGCTTTCCTCAGCTCTCAGCGGGGAACAGGGAGTGGGGCAACCCACCTGGAGCCTGTGGGGCAGTTGGGCTTCTGGCAGGGAGCTGCCAATGGAGCTTTGAGCCTGGGCTCTCAGCTCCCCACACTGCCCCTCTTAGGTCAGTGGAAGCGCTCCTAGTGTGGTCGCACACCACTGACCCACAGAGGATAGTGTGGACATCAGTCACCGCAGTAATTAATGTGGTGGCTGTAAGTTGACGTAACATAGGTCAACTTATCTTTGTGGTGTAGACAAGGCCTAAGTCTACCCAAGCAGTGATCCCCTGAGCCATCCCTTTGCCCTTCCTTTTACCTACTTTATTAATTTAAAATAATAGTTGGACAGAAAATTAATCTAAAATGTTACCTGTTTATTGGTGTCAGCCACAGTATCATCTTGAAGAAACTCAGGTGGCACTTCCAGTTTAATTAAGAAACGCGCCAGATAGGCTCTTTTCTTGAGTTCATTAGTCCTTTGAAGGAGCCAGTGTAAGACTGGATGAATCACAGGTTTGCTTCCAATAACTAAACCCTGGCGGAATGTACTCCTAAATAATAATAAAAAACAGTAAGCCTCCAAACAAAGAACACTGCTTTGGAACAAACACTATTAGCAATTTTTATGATTCCTTCCGCCACCTAATGCTTTTCTCTAACGTTGTTGCCAGTTTGCTGACTAGGGGCCTGATTCTGCTGCCCTTATGCAGGCAAAGCTCCCACAGAAGTCAGTGAACTAAGCAATGGATCCAGTAATGGATCTTGTGTTTCTGTAGTACCCTCCAGAAAACTAGAAGATCTGCGAATGGCCTGGGTTTCCAGACTACAAAGTGGTACAGGATGAGTACAGTACAGACTGATGTGCTGGTCTCTACCAGAAGGTGATGACCCTACTAGTCATACAGCACCCTCTACTGGCTAACCTATTGAATATCACAAGATACAAAAAACGAAGGTAGCACAATAGTGGAGCAAACCAACAAGGACAAGACTGAGAATTAACTCCCAAACGCATGAATTCTTTGCCACTACAAGCAAAGTGGGCCATATGTTATGTGCCTCTTAGGGATTAATGGAAGAAGTATCTTCAGAACATCTGCATATTAAGTTAAATATACAGCCAATATTTGAGTGACTGACATTACCATTCAAACAGTAAAACAAAATGAGAACTTACAAATAGAGATATACTGATGAATGAGTCCAAAAGTGAAACAATGTGGCACAGATATATCATTTTCTCTTTGAACGAGGAAAAGGGATACTGGCCATGGCAGAACAGTTAATAAGACAGACCTTCAAGTAACAAATTATAAAATCTGAAGACATACAATATTTATACATAGAGTAGATCATTTCAGTATTGGTCTGCAATTAAAATAGACATATTTTGCCACTATCTATAAACAAGCAGATACTTACAGGTCAGTACTACTTTCTGGAGGTTTGTATTTAAGGATACCAAGAAGGCTCAACATTCGTTTAGCTGTTTGCTCTGGCATCTCTTCTCTAATGTCAACAACATGCTGAAAAGCAAAAAAAACAAAGACTGTATTACCATGCATAGGTCAAATTGTTAGCCAAGTAGGTCTAAAGAAAGAGACTTGACCTCACCCCCCAATGATATACTATGACATGTGACTGACATAAGTGAGGTGTCACATACAGAACACCACTCTAAGGGCCAAATTCTGATTCTCTTTGGACTCTTTCCCCATATATGTGCTTAGGCAATTTTATTTCAGGCCCATATTCTGACTGGCCGTGGGCCCTCAGCCAGCCAGTCACACACATTACTTCTGCCAAGAGTATCAGTAATCCTGACAAGACAGGTGTATAATGATCATGATTAAATTGTGAGCAGCGTCATTACTCAGATATATGGCCCACAACTTCTGATATAAAAACCTATTGCACTCCATAGTTTGGCACTCACAGGACCTGAAGATGGCTTGTGGACTGTCAGCTCCTTTGCTTTGGGGGACACAAGGGAAAGGGAGAATCAGGATCAGAATGCAACAATTGCATCCCAGAGTTTACTTCCTGATCACTGGCTGCCCTACAAATGTGATCAAGGGCCAGTCAGAATTTTGCCCTATAGATGAAAGAATTGTAAATATGAATAAGGTCAAGATTCACATTCTGATTCCTAAGCAGAAAATTAAGATGGTTGCTCTTCAGAGGAAAGGGTTCCAATATCCATTTGCTAGTTTGCTAGAAAAATAACTAAATAGAAAGAAAGGATTCTCTTCTGGATGTACACATTTAGCTCTCTAAGACTAGCACAATCTACATCTGTAAAGCAAATATATGCCATAAAATATAAAAAAACAGCCATAAATGGATGTTTTCTGCATGGTTTCTGCTTCAGCCACTCTTGAGAGCAAACCTTCTAATGCCTATGTGTGAACAGCTTAAACGCCATCCTTACCTTTGGGTCAATCTCTCCGAGAACATCATTGAGAAGCTGCAATAGCTGCATTGACTCCAGTGAGTCAAATGTGATTAAATTATAATTCTTCTTAAAAGGCTCCTTATTGAGCTTCTCAACAATTGATTTGATTTGATCACTCATAATTGGGTCCTGAAAACAATCCTGCAGAAGAGAGAGGGGAAAGAGGGAAGATCCATCCAGTAGAACAGATGTAATTAAATCTGTGAACCTCTGTATGCCACAAAATTCCTATGACAGGATGCAGAGCTGGGGGGAAAGAGGGATGCTGCAAGTCAGGAAGAATGCAAACCCCGTCTAGTGCTTTGCCTTTTATCATGAGGTCTTGTCTACACTTGAAATGCTACAGTGGCACAACTGCAGCTGCACTGCTGTAGCACTTCAGGGTAGACATTACCTACACACCAATGGGAGGAGTTCTCTTGTGGGCATAGGTAATCCACCTCCTTGAGAAGTGGTAGCTAGGGCAGTGGCAGAATTCTTCCATAGACTTGTCTATGTTGGGGGGCAGATCAACTTAACTATGTCGTGCAGGGATGTGAATTTTTCACACCCCGGAATAACCTACCTGGGTTGACCTAACTTTTTAGTTTAGACCACAGAAACATTTGTATTTATAGCAAAAAGTAGTTCATGGACTCAAGAAGCCCTTGTGGGTCATCCCAGCCTGGCTGGAATTACAGCATACTCCCTGTAGCAGACACCTCGTATAGGTACCAGGGGGACCCCATAGCCTCCCCACAGCAGGGATTGACCCCTATGGGTGCCAAAGGAACCCCATATCCTCCCCAAAGCAGGGACCAACCCCTATGTGTCCCAAGGGGACATCATAACTTCCCCCACAACAAGGAACAAACCCTGTGTGTGCCGGGGGGACCTCATATCCTTCCAAAGCACGGGACCAACCCCTCAGGGTGACAGAGGGACCCCATCTCATCCACAAAGTACAGACTGACCCCTAAGTGTGACAGAGGAACCCCAGATCCTGTCCCACAGCAAGGACCAACCCCTATAGTTGCCATGGGGGGGGGTCTCATCACTCTGTACAGTGGGATTGATGGGGACCCATATCACTCGCCTCAGCAGGGACCAATTCCTTTGTGTATCTGGGGGACCCCATATCAATTCCCACAGAGGGACCTGATCCCGCTGGGGCCCTGGATCCTTCTCCAGAGCAGCACCCAGCGCCATGGCTGCCAGGGCCTCCCTGTGTTACTCCCTGCAGGCGGGTCTGATGGGAACCCGGCCTGTATCTATCCCATCGCCGGGACCCACCGCTCGCCGCCTCAGCGCCGCTCCCCGCAAGGCCCCAACCCCCAGCGGCCTTCACCCGCCCCCGTTACCTGACCTTCCGCCCAGGTACCAGTGTTCGTCCCCCCCGCCCCGCCTCCTTCTCCCCCGAGTTTTCCCTCCTAGTTACCAGGCCCTTGGTAACGGTTGCTAGGCCAGAGTGGTAGCGTTACTTCCGGTCACGTGACATTCATGACGGCTGAAAGCGGAGGGGCCCTGGGCAGTTCCCCGCCCACCGCGAGGAGAGGGTGAGGCGCATGCGCTGCCCGTGGCTCCAGTGGCGGTTGGGCTAGGGCTCTTTGTCTGGCTTCCCCACCCTAACGTAAGCGGCGGACGGCGGCGAATTTGCAGCCTCTGGCTTCATCCGGTGTAAACGTGGAGCCGGAGTGGCCCCGCCCCGGCTGTGACTGCCCCGACACAGCTGGGGGCTGATGGGCACGGGAGTGAGCTGCCCACGTGGCCGCACCCCCAGCTGGGCCGCCTCTCACCCTGGCCGGAAGTGGCCTTCATCAAGGGGGGGCTGTGGGGCTGCTTACTCTTTGGGCTTGGGCTTGGGCTTGTGACCCGCTCACGGGGTGCCCTGCTGAGCCTTCTCCTCAGCGGGTAACAAGCCGTTTTACAAGAACTTCTTAATTAACCTTTGCCACATCTCAGGGAGGTAGCCAAGGCCCGAACCTGCCATGAGTTCCCCAAGGGGGCAGGTGTATCTCTCCCCCCCCCCCCGTCCCCCGCGCCCCCCGAGTTCATTGGAGGGTCGAGGCCCAAGTATTTCTCTCATTTGACAAAGCAGTAAAATGAGGAGAAGAGAGGGTTTGTTTTGGTTTGATTTTAAACTTGGAGCCGATTACCCTAGTATCTGGATATTCATAATTGCTAATAAATATGAATCTCATTGGAGCAAATAACTGTAACCCATTTCAGGCAGGTGGGTGCATATACCATTCTTTGCAATCTTATCTCTGGCATTGCAAAATGATTCCAGTTGTATTAAAAATAAATACCTCGCAATCTGTTAATCATCCACTTGTAATGTTTATTCTTTTTCAAAATCTGGGTGTGTAAATTGAGTTGCAAATGTAAAAAATTTAACTTTTATATTTCTTGTTTCATTTTCCAATATGGGGTATGTGAGCTGTTTTGTGTTTGAAAACAAGAGCTTAATTCTTGTGACATTCTAGTGCAGCTCCCTTGACTTCAAAGGAGTTACTCTTGATTTACACCTGTGTAATATTCCGATCCTGAAAAGATTTGTGCATGGGACTTCAATGGAACTACTGTATACACAGCACATACAATTAAGTATGTGTGAAAATCTTTGCAGTATTGAGGCCGAAGAAAGAGGAGAACTAGGTCCAGAATGTGCACTTTTCTAAGGTTAGCAACAGTGTCTGAACAAGATGATTTTCAGGAAAACTCTGGATATTCTATATACAAGAATTATTTAATAAAATGATGATCGAATAGGATGGAGATTGATCTCCATACACAATTATGCATACTCCATTACAGGGTTTCTTTTCTTGAAAGTGGAATATTGTGAAATGTGAATGAATTGCACACAGATTGATGCACTTGCCCAGTCAAGATTTCTGGCAGTGTTACAACATGAAAACATTTCAGATAGAGCAGGTGTGTCTTATAGGCCTGGCTTTATATGAGTAATTGGATATGGGTGAGGCATTATTTTTTGGAAGACAGGATTGTGGGGGTAAATGGATCAGCAGGATGGAAATAGAATGTCTGTACTAGCTAAGATAAGGGGGAAAATCCAGGGAACCATTTACAATGGATAAAATGTATGTCAGGAAAATAAAGCTGAGGTAAAGAGTAAGTCATACTTGGACAGTGTGTACAGCAGAGCATGCTGTACAGTACAGGGATTGGTTCCTACAAAGTAACTAAGCCAATCCCAAAACACACGACACTACGTAGAGTAAATGCAATGTAATGTGTAAATGTATATGAAGAAAGAGGTTTGCTGTGTAGCTTTGGATGTGTGGTACACCTACACCCATCCCCTATGAATCTAATCAACTCAGCATAGCTTGGCTATGTGCCAGATAAGGAAGCTAAGTGGCGAGACTGGAGTCAAATAGTTCTTGGGGAACCAAGTGTAAGAGGTCTTGGGGGAATCCCAACATGTCTATTCACCTGTGTTTATTAGGTGAATTATTATTGTGATTATTTGAAATGGAACAGACAAACCCCATGAAAGGCTTCCTAAAATGTACATCACAAATTAATTACCTCTGTTTGCTATCAATGCAATTTAAAGTAGTGATTATATATATATATATATATATAAAGGACCATTTTTCAAAACCTATAGTCTCTTGCTAACTCTGAAACAGAGCCACGTGAGCAGAAAAAAATAGTAACTGAGGTCTGTGAATGAAATTGATATGTGCAACCTGTGATTTTCTAGCAAGAGAACATTTGAAAACCAGGGATTAATATCTAGGTAGACTTCAGAGCATCTGGCATTGTAACCTGCTTCTTGGGTTATCTGTGAGTTACAGGCAGGCCCACATACAATGGATTAAATTATGTTCTGACTTATATCACACTGAACACTGAAAACAACTGGGCTGCACAAGTTGCAGAATTTGTCGCAGTAACTAGAAATCGTAAATGTAATACTCTGCATTTCTGTCTGCTATCTTAGGTGAGCGCCTTCCTTCTGAGGAACTCAGAGTACTTCGAAAGTGTTAATTAGTTCATCTTGCAGCAATCCAGTAAGTAGCATCATGATCCAGATTTTTAAATGGGGAAACTGAGGCCATGGAACTGTTATGTGATTTTCTCAAGGTCAACCATGAGTCAATGATAGAGCCAGGAAACAGAAGACCCAGATCTTCTGACTCCCGGTCTTGCCCTTTAAAAATTAGATCAGGTTCCTTTGCTACCAATAGTTTTTATACTCACTGTTAGCAATCATAGTTACTTACTAGTTCCTTGGAGAGATCCTCTTTGGCATGTGTGGTTTCATAGTCCTTTCTTCCAGGGATCCCATACTATACACACCCAGCTGAAACCAGCCAGAATGCTATCTCAAATTTTCCCATCCCATAGTCTGGCTCCAGTGCCAACAGGCCAAAACAGAACTTGAGTTCCCTAGCTACCGGCCCCCCCGTCTGCTTAGAAAATCAAACTTTGTCTCCATCTCAGGGCTTCCTGGCATTACAACATAGTCCATGAAACTTCACACTCATGTGAGAGGGATGATGTATTCATCATAGCCTAAGGAGAATTGCAGGCAGGAGGCAGTTGGAATATATGAATCACATAGGTGAAGCAGTATCTGGATGGGGTCCCACAAAACATAGGCAGGTGCTTCTGTGGCTCTCATACAACCCCGGGTGTACCATCCAGATCCCTGGTATAGTGTCACAGGCATTTGAACAAGGGTTCTTAATTTTATTACAATGGTACATAATATATTTATCCCTAAATCTTTTATTCAGGTGAAACTCCCCAAGGGATGAACTTTAGGATTGGGTTTAATATGGTTTGAGCTATTTCAGAATAGTTATAGTGAGGGCTGCTTCTAGAGGCTAGAAAAGTAAAAAACTGGGCCTGAACAGAAATTAACGGAAGTCCATTAGATCTGCAGACACAGCCCCACTCCCCCTTACAGACACACACTACCGCATGCCTTTTGTGAATCTGTGAGGGGAGTTCATCTGTGAAAGCCAGCAAAACAGAGTGGAAAGAAACCTCAGCAAATAGAAATCATGCTCAACGGCAAAAGAGAGATCACCTTATATGGGAGCATCCAGGGGCTAGGAAATGTCTGGCCTGGCTGCTAAGGTCAGATCCCAAACAAATGGAAGGAGTTAATGTGTGTGTGTTTAGGAAGAGAAGAAGACACTCTGAAGAGCAACTCTTCGTCCCAGATGGAATCCAAGTCCTGTTGTTTTTCCTTCTTGTTATAAATAAGGGGACATGCACTTACATCTGACTGGGTTATATTAAAATTCATTTCTGTATGACTTTTCAAGTACCTAGATGTATCACATGTTTTGCTTTGATCCATCCCAGTCTGAGTTATTTTTTGCATCACACTTTTCAAAGTTTGTTGAAATGCAGCTAATTTTCTCAACATAGTATACTATAAGCCACAGCAGTCTGGGACAAAATCAGTGCTGGCATAGGCAAGGTCCACTGTGACTCTGATTTTATGAACTGTGCCTGCTTACCCCAGTGGCTAACTTTCCCCTATTTGGTAGGGAATTGTAAATTGATTTTCAAGAAACATTGCCAACTTAAAATGATACTTCTTTCTGGATTTCCTGTGCCTACAACTGTCACACGTAACACCTGAGAGATGACTCTAAACTGAAAAAGATTAGAGGGAAAAATGCCTGTGTGTCTTATTTGTTTATTTTGTGTATATGTGCCTTTGGTTTTGGTACGGGTCTTTCACACAGCAACAAGGGGGAGAGAGAAATTGGCTCTCTCAGCCTCACTTATGAGTCTCATCTGGTGTAACTCACATACTGAGGGTCTGTTTGACCACTGCCGTGTGCCTTCTGGGGTCATTCGTACCAGTGCAAAGTGGGCATAAAGCACTAACATTCCACTTTGGTAGTGTTTCCCAGCCACTTTATATTGGTGCAAAAGAGCATGCAAGGTACAAGGCAACAAAGAATCAGGCCCTAATGTGGCCAGAAGAAGGTGTAAACTCTGCCAGCATAGTCTCCTTTAGACTCATCTCTGCATTTAGACGAAGCTTTTCAAACCTCGGGGGCACACTCAGGTGTGTCCTGTTAGCTTTTCTGGATAGATAAGAGCAATGCAAAGTTGCTACAATGGATTTGGACTATTGTACAGTGGGGACGCTGTCTTATGGTGACATTTTGGCTTGTGTTGATGTAACACTGCCCTCTCTTGGAGAAGGAGGGTGGCCCTCTACATAGCACAGTGCTCAGCCTCTGCTGGCCTGGGAACTTCTTCATTTATTTCTAAAAATGTCCTATGAATTTGGTGTTGATGAGAGGGGCTGGGTTGACAGCCCTAGATTTATAAATAGAGCACGTACAGCCCTGGAAGAAGTAGTTTAAGCTTCCTCTACTGTACCTATCTACAAGGACAAACCCAGGGTGAGAGGAGACCATTCTTCTTGGTCCCTTCAATCCTTGGCCTCTGCTGAGAATGCTAAGCTAGGAGCAGCTAGTGCCATTGGTGGGCTCTGTGATGTGGATACCTGTCTCCTGGGAACTGGACTGACACTGATTTCATAAACATAAACTATGAATCACCACAGCATCCCTGGCAGGTAAGTATGTATCATCACATCTATTTTACAGAAGAGGACAGGAAGCACCAAGAAGGAAAGTGAGTTGACCAAGGTTCTCCAGGGGTGGATTCTCCATCTCTGATAATTTTTAAATCAAGAGTGGATGTTTTGCTAAAAGATCTGTTCTGGGCATTATTATGGGGGACATTCTATGGTCTGTGTTATACAGGAGGACAGACTAGATCAGTGGTTCCCAACCTTTTTGGCTCAAGGGCCACAGTTATCATTTTTACAAGCTGGAAGAGCCACCAGTCTCTGCTAGCAGGCCCCCCGCCCCCCACTGCAGCCAGACAGAAGGAGTTCCCTGGCTGCAGCAGAGAACCTGCATGCGTCCTCTAGCCCTCTGCGCTCCACCTGGGTCCCTAGGCAGTGGCTCCCTTCTGTAGCCAGAGGGACGGGAGATCAGTGCTCCCCTCCCTCTGGCTCCAGCGGGGACCCCAGCACCTATGTTCCTAGGCCAGGGGGAGGGGAGCGCTGATCTCCCATCCCCTCGGCTGCAGCAAGGATCCTGCTTTTAGCCCTGTGGAAACACGCTCCACCTGGGTCCTTAGCCAGTGGCTCTCTTCTGCAGCCAGCAGGAGGGGAGCTGCGGGCCACTTTGAAAGCCCCCGTGGGCCACTTCTGGCCCCCAGGCCACAGGTTGGGAACCACTGGGCTAGATGGTCCAATATCTGAAAAAGAACATACAACAAGCCAATTACAAATGCTGGTTTAATACCAGATCCTTCCTGTTCTGATGTCTCTACCCCATGCTGCCTTCTGTCAATGAAAACAGAACAGTTGAACTGTAGTCGTGTTTGGGTGGTGCTGTGGAGCAGAGCTCCTGACACAGGCTGTGGGCTGCTCTGGGCAAAAAGCTCTGGAAGCCTGAAGGAGAAAGAGATGGACAATGCAGCTCTCTCCCCCATCTCACATCTCTCAGGCTCAGTGGATTTCTTAAAGCTCACTAGCTTGGGCTAGGGTAGGTGAGAGGCTGCTGCTGGATTTCCACTCTGCTCCTGCTTCAATAGAAGTCTACTGAAAAACTCCTATTGATTTCAGGATCAGTGCCTTCACCACCTGTTGAAATCAGTAGGACTTGAGGGCACTCACCAGCCCTCAAGAGGTGCTCCACAGCTCAGGAGCTTTCAGCGGTCGTCTGGCACATCCAGATTGGTTCAGTGAGTTAAAATTTCCAGTGACCAAGTGGGTGAGGTGATACCTTTTTATTGGACCAACTTCTCGTCTCTCTGACATCCTGGGACCACCGTGGCTACAACAGAACTGCAAACAAGATTTCCAGGGACGTTCAGAATTTGACAACAGAAGGATTGTTGCTGAGAAATTAGATCTTGGAGCCCAAAATTTTGATAAGAACAGCCAGGCTATTTGGGGGACATCACAGGAGTATTAATGCATCGGACACTTGGGATTTTGCTTGTTAAAAATCCTGAATATTCAGAACATTAAAGCACATTTGCAATGTCCAATCAAAAGGAATTCCAGAAATGTTCCTTCTCTGAAAACTGTCTTTGTGCAACATAGTGTGGGTGGCTGTGCATCATTGTATTTTAAGCAACAAACGTTGGGCCAAATTCATCCCTTGTGTAATTCCATTAATTTTAATGAAGATACAACGGATTAATATGGCCCTTTATCTTTTGTTCGCTCATAGGTATAGCAGCTGGCATTCTTTACCCCATTTTCTTGCTACTGATTAACCATAATGAATTATTTTTCTTTAAAGAGCATAAAGTTTCTCTTATTTAGCTTCCGTGTCAGTAATGCAAATGGTTTTCTTACTGTGCCTTTAAGTGGTGTGGTCTGCCTAAGGGGGGGATGTGGGGGTGGAAGTAGACAGAATGAAACAGCTACAGTTCTTGAGAGCATAGATTTCACAGGAAGTTGTAACAATGGCTGCATTTTGCAGTTTGAAGAATTTGTGTGAATACGAAACTTCTAAAGTTGTCCGTTTTCAGAGCATTTCCTATGGGAGTTTGAAATGGAGCTTCCACATGTTTGTCTTCCTATATGTTTGGTAAGTTAAAAGTGACCAGGTGAGCAAATGTGTTTCTTATGTGGGTGATTGTCTGAATGGTTAGGACTCAGCCTTCAACATGTACAGTGAAATTTTTCACTCTGTGCTAGAGGACCAACATAAATAAGTTGTTTAGCTGGTCTTTATGGTAACTGCGGGGATACGATAGAGTGTCAGGGAGTTGTCTGCTAGAAGTGTGGTCCTTCTTGCAAATTCTTCTCTCATCCTCCTAGTAAAAACTCCCTGAATGCAGTTTCTTCTGTCTGGTTTCATTTACACAGTCAGTAGAGTTACCTGAGATTTACATTGATGTAACTGAAATCAGAAACTAGCCTTGAGAGTCCAGGACTAGATCTACCATTCAAATAGCACAAAGGATCATGCAGGGCATCGAATCTTAGGAACGGGATTCAGGCTATTAAGTGTATAGCTGTGGGACCATAAAGGGCAGATGTTTTCCTGTTTGCCTTAGAACCAGGACTGCTTTCAGTAACAGTGTTTGCTGAGCAGTGTCTTCAGTTGTTCATAATAAAGTAGGTTTGATTCTTACAGAAGGGTGCTTTTATACATTGAGCAACTGCTACCGATTTCACTGACCATAAACAAGTAAGAAGTTCTACTGCCTAATTAAGGCATTGTTTCCAAATTGTTGCTGAGAGCTGTGTCCTCACATAGCCAGACTGCAGTGGCATGAGTGTCCCAAATCACTCTTCTCAAAAGGGAAAGGCAGCGTGTAAAAACACCTCAGAGATAGAAAGGTAGTAGATTAGGAGTGATTTTAAAACAGACAGTTGGTTTGGTCAGTCACTTCTCACTTACGCATTTTAGACACAGTTTTTCACTCCTGAAATTTGTTATGTTTTTAACTGAAATGGTGTTGACTCCAGGCAGCTAAAACACAGACTTGTTTGTGAAAGCAAACCTTTTTATCTGACATTTATTTAATGTGGAAAGTGTCTTCGGAACTTGCACAAAAGCTTTAGAAGCTGCCAGCAGTTTCATGAGTTTGACACGTGATATTTGCACACCACATGTCGCAGGATGCCAGTGACCCTTAAAGGGTTACTGTCCACTTTCAAAAACATATTGTAAACAAACACGTTTTCTTTCGGATGTTATTGGTCACGCATGACTAGATTATTAACGGAACGAAAATGTTCAGGCCAAAGTTTTCCAGAGTGGTTAGTGATTTTGAGTGCTTAACCTGAAACATCTGAAAGACCTTGATTTTCAGAGAGCAGGTGCTCAGCACTTGCTAGAAGTAAGGACTCTTTAATGTTCTTAATTTGCGGATCCAAAAAAGAGATATCCAGAATCACTAGTCACTTGTTAAACTCTTGTTCTAAAATCCAATTTATGAGTCTCTATTTATGCCCTATGTTTACTTTTTGCATTTCTCTCAGCTTGGAAAGAGAAAATACATCAAGGGTGAAACGTTCAAAAGCGCGTAAATGACTTAGGCGTCTGTCTCGTTTTCAGAAGTGCCTTAAGCACACAGGGGTCTAAGTCTCATTGAAAGTCAATGGAACTGAGGCTCCAAAGTCACTTACTCATACCCCAAGACATAGATAGGGACACTCTGAGGTTCTTAGTGTTGCAATGGTTGGGTTTCAGAGGCTGCAGAGGTGGGGTGAATGGCCATCCATCCATCCATCCAACTATTTAACTGGAATAAAAATATTGTGTAATGGCATTTCTATTGGCCTTAGATTTTATAAAAACTTGTTCTTACAGCATTTCAATATTAGGCAAAATTGAAGTTGTCAGTGTCCCTTTAAGGATAACAGTAGCACATGAAAACCTTGCTTTTACTTTAAAGAGAAGCCTTTCAGATTAACCCTTTACCAAATGAAGATGACAGTATGCAGTCTGAAGAGACCTGTGATCTGCGATTGATACTGCCCTTCGTGGGTATCCTGTCATGTGCCCTGGCACAAGAGAGAGTGCAAAGAGAGCTGTTTCAAGCCCCCTTGTAATTAGTGGGAAACTTTGCCACTGATTTCAATGGGTCCAGGATTTCACCCTAGTAGTACACAGCTTCACAGTGTGATTGCTCTTCTGACATACATCAGTGCCATCCCATCAGAGTCAATGGGATTGCCGTGGTATAACTGAGGGAGAGGTTAGCCTGACGAATGCATCCAACGCATGGTAAGATCTCAAATTCCTTTAAAAAACTGTAATATGGCTTTTCATTTACAGTGCACTTTTTCTAATAATGAAGCCAAGAAATGACTGTTATTTCAACCCATTTCAGTGGGTTCATTTGTGCTTTCCATTTTGTCTGGTTAGTTATGTGCTTGTCACCGATAAACGGTATCAGGAAAAGGACTCTGTGATCAGCTCAGTTCATACTAAAGTGAAAGGAGTGGCTCAGACTGACTCAAGAATCTGGGACACAGCAGAATACACTATTCCCATGCAGGTGAGTCTCAGTTTAAGGTCAGCGCAGTGTCTGACTTCCATTGACACATGCTGTTGCTTTGTTGGCATGTGTCTTTGTCCTGCTGCTGAGTGGTTTTAACATATCAACAAGAGAGGCAGTTGTATTTGTGAGCATGAATTGAGGAGGCTGTAAATTGGAAGCATTAACTTCTAGGCAGAGAAAAAAATAATACTCAAAAATTTCCTTTCATGGGCTTTTAAGAAACTTGATGTTGCTATCACAAACTAATTTTGGTTTAGTAACAGCAAATCTAGGAAAAAATTCAGTCCTGGTGTAATTCCACTGAAGTTAATGGAATTATTCCCAGTTTACATTAGTGTCACTGAGATCCAAATATGGATCCTCTACTGGTTTTACAGTGGAAGAACTTTACTGAATTCAATGGAGTTACTCCTGATTTCCATGGGTGTAAGTGAGATTAGAACCAGGATCATTGTCTTTAGTGGTGCCCCTCTGCATTAACATAGGGATGACTGAGATCAGAAAGTGGCACATAGTATTTTATTGAGATTCATGGTTTTCTTTTCTTTCTGCATAGGGAATAAACTCTTTTTTCGTGATAACCAACATAATTATGACAGAAAAACAGCTTCAAAGTAATTGCCCTGAGGTAACTGCATTTTGTAAGTGATTTTCCAGCTGCATAACATAGCATTCTTTGGCACAATTAATCTGTAGCAGCCGTAAACATTAATTGGTGGCTCATCGCTATATGGCAATTCTGCACAAGTGAACATTGCTTTGTCTTCCTTTGCTTCTTTATCTCATTCAACAACATGCAACAACTAGTCTAGTTACACTTCTTTTTTTCCCCTCCATCCTTTTGCTTTTCTCAGTGAATCAACTGGGACTGTGTGATGTACCACACCAAAGACCCTGCAGCCAAACTTGCACCTGGGTCACACTTTCCCCATGCATTTGTTCCTCTTGTTCAACACATCTGGATTCACCGCTGGTATAAAGTGCAACTATGAGGAACAGTGGGGTTGGAGAATTGTTACCAGCTTCTCTGCAGTGATCTGCTGTGCTGTGCTGTGCTACAATTCTAAGCGGGATCATGCTTGGGTCTTTTTCTTTTATTTCTGGTCAAAATGTGTAGCCAATTGCAGTTCTCTGCTGCATTCATTCATATACTTATTAGAAGAGACCTGAGTTCCCAGAAATGAATAGACTGTCATTGACTACAGCATTTATGTGCTTTTAACAAACAAGGAGTTAAACAATCCACTGTCAGACTGGCTTGTGCTCCATATCATAGGTGAGAATTCAGTGTTCGACATGGAAAAGGATACAAATGATAGAGAAGGAAATGTTACTGCAAACCAAGGAAAGTTAAAAAACCAAAAGGTATCTGAGCCTCTTTATCCCATCTGTTCTGTTTTACAGTTTTGACGTATAAGATAAACCCAGTAATTATGTAATACATAAGTATGGACCAAGACGTGAGGCACCGAGACACAAAAATGCATGCAGACTTCATGCAGATCACTTTCATCACAACACAGAGATCACACCTGTCTTTGCAAATCGGGTATTTGCACATGCAACAGGATATTGTGACCGGCATTTGTGATACTTGGATGTGAATATGTGAGCACAAGAATGCATGTACATTTTTGAATGTGCAAGCGGGCCTCAATTCAAATAATGTTTTTAAAACAAGCATACATAAAACACACATCTCAATCTACTCTTGATGAGCTTGAAACAGAGAGAGAACTAAATTCCATGCCACAGTAAGACATGATATCTTGCCGTATGTGTTCAAGCTTGTCAAAAGCTTGTATTCTAGTCTCTGTACATATCCTAAGTCACTGGTGCCAAAGCATCAGAGTGATACCTGAGAACTGCAAAGAGAGAGAGAGAAATGATAGAAATCAGCACACTTGCTAATTGTGCATTGGCGGAGATTTGATGAGGGGAACTCAGCAAACCTACTGATGCTCTGCAGGGCTACATGTGGAACAGGAACATGAATCTTTTCTTGAATTCTTTTGTTGATGCAACTTGAATCCCTCAGAAGCCTTTGGTTTCTTCTGATGATACTCAGTTTTAAAAAATATTGGATATGTGAAGTAATTAAACTGGTTAATGGTCTATATTGTTCCCCTCACTGCCAGTAGGATTGCAGCTGGGGAGGTGGCGTGGATGTAACCAGAACAGAATTTGACCCATTGTCTCAGATGCTCAGGGCTCTTAGGAACAACGTCCTTGCATTTCCTATATCTTTGGTTTGTTTTTTTAAAAACAGGTGCACCAGACAAATAAATCTCTCGGCTAACTCCAGTGAAGCCAAGATATTACACCTGAGATGAATTTGTCCCATTAAGTCTTTGCTTGTACTAACCTTCTCAAAACCTTCTTAAGCACCAAGCAGAGTGAATGGGTTAGAGAAGAGGGCTGAACTTCCTCTGTTCTGCGTCTTGCTCTCTGTGATTTCATCTTACTTTTTGCCATTTCTGTGTAGAACATTTTACAATAGCAATGGAGAGGTAGATATTTACAGTGGTCTTTTATGTTGATGTTTTTTCAGTACCCCATTGCCAAAGCTGTCTGCTCTTCTGATGCAAGCTGTGAAAAAGGACGTATGGACCCCCAGAGTAATGGTACATGTGTTCTACATTCAGATTTTAAAGCTCATAGCAGGTGGTGTAATGCAACTGTCTTTTGTTAATAATTATTAGATGGTCAGCGAAATTAGGGGTACTAGCCTTGGAGAGTTTGCAACTGTTAGCCAAATTCTGCTAAGAGATATACTGGTGCAGCTCCCACTGGGAATTGTGTAATGCATCTCTCTGATTAGGGAGATGCACCATCAAGCACAGTGGGTGGTGAGGAGGGAGGCATAAAGACAAGAGTGGGAGAAGGAAACAAAAGGACCTGGAAGGAGAGTGACATGCAATTTGTATTCACTCACCTGAATATTTCCATCCTGGGGAGAACTTTAAGAATAGGTGGGAATGGACAGAGGGATCACAGAGAGGGTGGAAGTAGAAGGGGGGATGCTCATCAGATGCCACAGTACATACAGGGCCTGCTAAGAATTTGTGAGATATCCATCAGATATCCTACCTTCTAGGACATTGACAACCAATGGGAGCTATCTCCGATGGGGTATAATGGTTGGCCTGTGTTTCACTGTTTGAGCGATGGTATCCTGTTGAGAGTGTTGTGGGGTGAAATTCTGCACTCAGCAGAACATTCTTGCTTTCATTTGTTCATGTTGTTTAATTAAGCAGTTCATGAAGATGTTAATATTCTTCTAATTTACCTAAGAACTCTTAAATCTGGCACAACTATGGAGAAAATCCTTCACCCACATCCAAAAGTGCAGTATTGATAGGGGCAATAGGGGGAGTTAAGCACTGTCCATGTGCAGCGGAAGCATGGATCTGATAACCCCTCCGACACCTAGTTCAGCCCACAAAGAGCTGCGAAAATCAAAACCTTGACTCTGATTTTTAAATCTCTGCCCTGCCTGTGTGTAGAGATCCAATAATACTTTAAGACTGTGTTTTCCAAAAGGCAGTCAAACCGTGTGTGTGAGCTCAATAATAGCGAACTTCTCTTCGGTACAGGAATTCAGACAGGAAGATGTGTGAAGTATAATGCAACAATTAAAACCTGTGAAGTCTCTGCCTGGTGTCCTGTGGAATCAATGAAAGGCGCCCCGGTGTAAGTAAAAATGTTTAAATTTTTCTGTAATCAATAAGGGCCATATCCTGCAAGACAATAGGATCTGAGGATGCTTAGCACCTGGCAGAGGGCCCTCATTACCTTTGTAAACACTTGTTTCTGACCCAATTCTTCTTATTATCTCTTACTTTTATAAACCAAGTACCAGCAATTTGCTTGTAGTGGCTTCTCCTTTCTTCTGATCTTGCAGTGAAGTAATAAGCCCAAGTTTGTGATATCACAGTCTGTTGCCATGTGAACAATTCTAGATGTCACAAATTTGTCATGACTCACTACAGGCATTTTGATAGTTAATGAGGAAGGCAAGGAATATGGTTATAATAAAACATTTGATTTCACTCGCATGTGCAATGCTAAAGTATTCTCCACTTGAGGACCCAGGATATAACATTGCTTCCATTGACCCCTGATATGTAGCAGTTTTGGAACTGCATGCTCAAGAAACTGGGTCTCTTGTATTAAACTAGACCTTGCTGTTTAGAAAAGATATATAGGGCAAATTCTCTGCTAGAAGTAAATTGGTGCAGCTATTTTGACCTAAATGGAGCTGTGCCAATTTAAACAGGCAGTGTATTTAGACCATGATATGGTTTTGCTTTCTTCTCCCCTCAGTTACCGCTGCATGTGATTTGGTAGGCTTAACCACAGAGAATAGGATAGCGTTTAATAGTCCAGTTGTTGAACTGATGCGTCCACACCACAAAAGCCAGCAGCCCAATTAACATTGATTTGCCCTCTTGTTGGCAGTTCCAGCAGAGATGCCAAGGATTAAATAGGCCGGGGAAATTAAACTCTCCTCACATCCCAAGAGGTAAGCCCTCCAGGTTGAGAGGCTCGCATAGGGGAAGCTGCCTGCGCTGTCCTTGCTTCATTGGTAGAGGACCCCATGATTGGCTTAAATCTTCTCTCATTGAAGTCAGTGGTAAAATTCTCACTGGGGTAGAGGTCTGAGCCCTTTTGAAAAATCCTTCCTTAGGGCTCCAATTCTGCGTGCTGCTGAGCAATCTCAGTTTCTGTTGCTTCAATGGAAATCAAAGCTGGTTAACATCTTGCAAATTCAAGTCCCAAATTCACATAAAAAATCAAGACAATGGGAATTCTCCCACTCTTGCAACACTCATGCAGGGCAGCTTAATAAACACCAAAGTTGTTTGAATGCTTGGTTTTGTTTCAGTGCATCTTCAGTGAATATTAAATATTTCCAAATGTCATGTTGCTCAAGCTGATAGCTGCATGCAGCAAGGAGGAGATTTTGCCTTTATTTACATTGCACAGTGGGCATAGTGCCCATGTTGTCTGATTTTCCTCTAATACATCAGTGATTGCTCACTGCCAGGAGACCAAAACTGATGGACCAATAGTCTGAGACAGGATGGTAAATCACATGTACAAAGAATTCTTCATAAAATTCTCTGGCAAGGAAAGGGTTCATGGCAATCACTAAATGGGTGATTTGAGTATTTCTTTGCAACTTGAATGAATAACTGAAAAAACCTGTGTGGAGTTTGAATCCTGATGCCTTCAAATCTTGACCTGTGGGTAAAATATAGACAAAACAATAAAAACAACGAGGATCCTGTAGCACTTTAAAGACTAACCAATTTAATTTCTGCAGGCATAAGCTTTTGTGGGCTGTAACCCATTTTGTCAGATGCAAGAAATAGAAATCAGATAAGTGTGTGTATATATATACATCTAAGCCTAAGGAACAACAATGAGGGAGTTAGGTATAAGCAAAGTCCATTCAGTTAGAGTAGTTGAGGCCTATTCACAACCATTGATTAGGAGGTGAGAATGTGCGAACAGTGACAATTACTTCTTGTAATGAGATAATCATTCCAAGTCCCTATTTAGACCCAGTTTAATTGTGTCAAGTTTGCATATGAGTTCCAACTCTGCAGTTTCTCTTTGAAGTCTGTTTTTGAAGTATTTTTGTAGAAGTATGGCAACTTTCAGTTCAGCTACAGAGTGTCCTGGGAGATTGAAGTGCTCTCCGACTGGTTTATGGATGTTACCATTTTTTATGTCTGATTTGTGTCCATTTATTCTTTTGCGTAGTGACAGTCCAGACAAAACAATGTTGGCTCTTAGCTACACACTCAGTTGCCTTTTTTGGGCAAGTTCCCTTGATCAGGAAGTTTTGTGCATTATAAAGGGTGCCTCCCTTTAATTCCTTTTTGTGATGGTTGAAACTGAACAAAAACATAACTTTTTTGGCAAGAAGGTTCTGGTTTGTTTGTTTGGGTTTTTTTTGCTTTGATTGGTCTCCAGCTCCATGCAGTGCAGGGAAAAGTGATCTGGATAAACTGATGTAAGGACAAATGTTTACAGCACCATCGTAGAAGAGGTCTGGCGAGATTCTCAGGTGTCTGTTCTGAATGCATTATAAGCAGTTTCAGATTTATGGATTCATCTGTTTTTAGTTTTGTGACGCTCAACATACATTATTCATATCTTGACCATTATAAATTGAGCACTGGTTAGGAATTCTAATGGTTCAGACAATATCCCAAAATGTTTAAATTTGGGTTGCAGCTGACTCTTGCTTTTTCAACTTGCTTAGGAAACATGCTGAAAAGTCTGTAATTGACACCGTGTATCAGCTTGCCGAAGTATTTCTTGTCTTTGCAGGTCTCTAGCTCAGAGACACTGCTGCTAATATAATGATATACTAAGGAAGATGCTCCAAAGTACTGTCTTTTGGATGGGTCGCTGCTTCAGGGACCATTTGTGTGTCCACTTTTGGAGGCTTTCTAGGTGAAAATCAAAGCCTTCTGGCCCATTATGAAAAGCGAATGGGAGAAGCCAGTATCTTGGCTGACTTCCTCTCTCAATAAGTTATTTTTCAAAGCTAATTTTGTGCTGGTGCCTGGTTGGAAACTGAATTCCTCCTTTTTTTTTTTTTTCTTTTCCCCCCCTCACCAAGCAAGGGTGGTCTGAGCAAGCTTCCTTCACATGATATGACTGAACTCTGACCTGGAGGGACCAACTCCATGTAGGAGAGTGTGGTTCAACATCTCATTTTTATAATCTGTGCCAACTGTGGTTTAAATGTCTGTGACAAATCCATCTGTCTACTGGGAACTGCAATGAACACATCAATTAATGTCCCATAAGCCACAGCCATCATATAGTAACATCAGTCACTGCTGATCAATGGCCAGATTTCAGTTGGCGATCCCCTATTATTATTTGTGTATTACAGTAGCATCTATTCGGAATCAGGCCCCATTGTGTAGCTACTATAAAAACAAATGTAAAACACAGTCCCTGCCCCCAGAGAACTGACAATTTAAGTGTATAACTAGAACCAAGAAAATTATGTATCCCATTCTCAATCCCCCGAGCGATCTAACTCCATGTTCAACCCATTATTCTCAGTATCATGTTCTCCTACTGACAATTTTCCAGGTAATAGAAAAATAGTATAACATTAATTGATGTATTTAACTAAAGGAAGATAGTTGGTTTAATAGCTTTCATTGTACTTGATATGTTCCTCTTTTAGGCCTGCTATTCTGAGGAGTGCTGAAAACTTCACAGTGCTTATAAAGAACAATATCCACTTCCCAAAATTTAATCACACGGCGTAAGTGCAAACATTCATCCATTTCCTCTTAAAGAGCGGTTCTGATCCAAAAATGAATGTGTAAATAAGGCACCTTCTTAATTCACTAAGTCTGCAGCCTCTCTATGTATTTAGGGCTGTATCTGCTATGCTGAGCAACAAAAATCATTTTTGACAGCTCTTTATTCCTCTGAACCTTGCAGGAGCTAATACAGCTATAGGACAATGAAATGAACTCTAGTCCTTCTCAGGCATTAGCGACAAAAATGCTTACTAGGTTCTAATTGGCTACACCAGGGTAAAACCAATGAAGGCATAGGATAACATAAGTGTCATTAAGGGCATAATTTGAAGGGAATTGGGTTGCACAGGTGTCATCGAGGGAATAATTTGACCTGCGAAACCTTTGTTACTGGTGAAGATGCCCAAGGATTAAAGAACCCAGCTTGACTCTCAGACCTCAATGGGAATTTTCAGAGCTGGTAGTTACAAAGCCCACCATATTTTACTTGTAATCTGAGCACACTTGGTACAGGTTCAGGGAGAAACAATGAGAATGGAGCCCCTCAGCGGTATTTGCAGATGCTTTTTCAGGGAAGCACTCACATTTATGTTTTCAAATAATGTGTTCTTTGCAGAAGAAACTTTTCACCAAAACTGAATATTTCATGCACATTCAACAAGATAACTGCACCAGGCTGCCCAATTTTCCAGCTAGGAGATATTCTCCAAGCAACAGGAGAAAATTTCTCAGAGATGGCAATTCAGGTCTGTGGCATGACTTCTTTTTTCCGTTCGGTATTAGAATACCTCCAGAGTATTTCTCTTTCTTTTTCCTTGTAAAATGTTGCATACAATGGAATAGTTCCAGTTTTAAGGGCTGATCCTCTGAGGTGCAGGGCACCCTCAACTCTGCAGGATTTAATGAGAATTGAGGGTGCTCACCATCTTCCAGGATTGAGCCCACATTTTAATACACATGAGACTTTGTTACCAATAGTTAAACAGTTTTCTCAGGTCAGTCAAGCATAGACTCTTCCTCTCCTCAGGATTCTGTTAAAGGGCACCCTGAGCCATGTATTGGAGGAAAGATTCCCCCCTACTCCCAAAAGCTGGGCTGGAACAAGAATTCCTCTGTCACCCAGGCTCTGTCTACACTGGGGGTTAGTGACGTCTTTGAGGGATATGGATTTTTCCACACCTCTGAGAGATGTAGCTATGCTGATGTCACTTTTCAGTGTAGAGCAGCTCTGAGGGTATGTCTACACTGCAGTCAGAGGTGTGACTGCAGCACACCTAGACATACACGAGCTGGCTTTGATCCACCTAACTCAAATCACAATAGCAGTGAAGTCGTGGCAGCATAGTCTTAGCTATTCAAGCACATACCCAGGCTCCCCTCTTGTAGGGGGGTGGCAGGATTGCCCTCACTTCTGGACTGCCTTCGAGAGGCGAGTCTGATTTCTCCTGTGCTGCTCAGCGTGTCCCAGCCCGGCTAAGACTAGCAGCTAGGGGAGTTTGGTGCACAGAGCAGTCGTAGACTCTGGCCTCACACAGTCTTTTTCTTCATGCTCCTGAATGCATTAAAAGTGTGTTTCCCTTTCTGTGTCAGGGTGGAATCATGGGCATTGAGATTAACTGGGACTGTAACCTAGACAAATGGTTCCGCCACTGCAGTCACAGAGCAGTCGTACAGTTTTCGCTCCTGAATGCATTAAAAGTGTGTTTCTTGATGACAAAACGACGAGACAAATGGTTCCGCCAATACCCTGGTTACAACTTCAGGTAAAAGATCTTTTTAAAATTGTACATAGCGAAGCAGTGTATTATCTGTATTGCACCGGGGTGCTGGAATAATTTGTATAGCTGGGGGTGCTGAGAGCCATTGAACCTAATTGTAAACCCTGTATATGATGGAAATCACTTTAAGCCAGGGGGTGTGGCAGCACCCCAGCACTCCCTGTTCCAGCACTTATGGTATTGCATGAATGGTACGGATGTGCAGGTGGAATCAGGTAGGTGGAAACAAAGGGGTTTGTGGCTTGAGTGCTGGAGCTCTAGCTGTTGTTCTTGACTCTGCCACGGATTTCTGCTGTGATCTTTCTTTTTTATAAGGAACCTTACTTGCACGTACAGTTACAACAGTTGCCTGTGCATTATCAGTCGGACTCATCACACACACAAATGACAACTTATGCATGCAACTGGTCATCTGTGCTTGCATTTACCAAGGCTGTGTGCACAGTTCTAGTGAAGGTATGTGCAAATGAAGGTCCTGATCCTGCAAGCTGTTTCATGCAGACGGATCTTTGCTCCCACACGGAGCTCTATTGAGTGAGGCTATGTATAGGCACAGGAGTCTGCCTGCCTGAAACAGCTCAGATGATTGGGAACCTGGCTGGACAGAGGCCTGTGTGCTTTTATGCAAACACTGTTCTGAGCCTGTTCCCTAAAATCCCTTCTCTTTACCTGGGGTAGTAGTCTTCCTTTATTTGACTCGTGTGTGATTTTTATTGTGTTGTGGGTTTGACTGGAGTTACCATAGTGCTTAGAAGCCCCAGTCATGGACCAGGACCGCATTGTGCTAGGCGCTGCACAAACACAGAATAAAAAGATGGTTCCTGCCCCCAAGAGCTTACAGTCTAAGACAGACGGCAACCAGTGCATACAGGCAGACAGATGGGATCACAAGGAAATAATGAGGTTGCAGGTCAGCAGGATGGGCAAGTGGTCTCAGTGTGATGGAATGGTAAAATTAATGAGCAGTGAGTAGTTTGTTTGATTAGATCCTAATAGAAAACAGGTCCAACAAGTCAGACAAAGCTAATTAAAACAAGTAGAAAAAGAAACCCTGCACAAAATCCACTTTATTTTGGAGCGTGCTGTTTTTTCCAAGCACATTTACATTTTTTAAGGGAAAAAACTCCACCGTTCTTCTCAGAATAACTCATTTTGGGGTTAATTTCTGGGTGATGGGGCTAAATTCTGCTCTCAGTTACACTGGTGTAAATCAGGAGTAATTCCATTAAGTTCACTGGAACTCCTCCAAATATGCACGGGTGTAAGGGAGACCAGAGTCTGCCCCACAGTCACCCTTTTTCCTGTGCACGTGTCAGGAGAGCTTTTCTGTAAAGAACCTGCAAAACTATGGCTCATGTGAATAAAATTTACTTATACAATATAGCTGCATTGACTTAAATATGATTACTTGGGTAAGTAAGAGTTGTAGGACTGGGCTCTGCCCTCAACTGACTGTGACTGGATCAAGCTAATTTTATATGTGGTAGGATGTCCAATGGCAGTGTGTGACATAACGGATTTTAAATATCTTGTACATCCTTGAGTAGCTCTGGAGAGCAGTAGGTCCTTGTACGTCATCCAGGGAGCCTTCATTACAGGCAGGCGAGGCTGCATACGGGTAATGCTAGGGGGAATACGTTTCAGGGTCCTTTTTATCATCTGAGTGAGGATAAAGTTCTAGAAGTCAAGTTAACCATGCAAACTGCCCTGTGTGGGTGAACACCATTGCCTGTGCGCACCTCCATTGACTTCAGTTGAGTTGCAAAGGGAGTTTTGCCATAGACTTAGATGGGATCAGGATTAGGCTCCAAATGCAAAGAACTATCTGAGGTGCAATGGGCTGGTCATCAATGAAGCTCTTAATATATCAAATCAGAGCACAAAGCTGCTGCAAAGGAGAAAGTTTCTGAGACGTCCTAAGCAAATGTAAAGTGACCTCTCCACCTGGGGACAGAAAACCTGTCTGTGGGGAATACTATCTGATCCTGAATACGTTTGGTAAAACCTGAAAATAGAACATCAGAGAGCTGCAGGCAGCAACAGAGGCTCAGCCAAGTGCTAGCCAGTGAAACATGCCTCAGCTAGAGATTGCAGAACCGTTGAACACAAGATAAAAGAGCATTTCATGCCTGCGCAGCAAGGAAAAGCAGAATCCATTATGCTGTGTGCTGCTGAATGACTCACTGCCTTAAGAGGATTCTGAGCAGATCTCCGCCAAGGGGGAAGTTAATGAACACAAGGCATGGAATACAGATTAAAAGCACGTCAGAGTTCTGCAGAACTGAGACAAGAGGGGGCTGCACTGCAGCAGGTGGGAGTGAGTGAAAGCTGGCTGTTGGCTGATTTGCTAGTATCAAGGCGATGACAGGGACACTGCATGCCTTGGACAGCTTTAGGAAACATGGTCTTTTCAGGACCTATCCCAAACGGGAGCAGGTGCTCTCAACTCCCACTGGCTCAGGAAGTGGAGGGGTCACTCAGCTTCCCCCACCCCCCGAAACTCTCAGCATCTTGCAGGAGTAGGCTCAGCAGTTACTAGAAGTCCTGAGATTCCTGACGAGAAACTGCTGGGCTGAGTAACCTGCTTCTCAAAGTGCGGTGCTCGAATGCTCAGGAGCGTTGTGCCAAATCCCACTGGTCCTGCCTCACTTTCTGTTCAGGCCTTAACTTTGCCCTGACAGCCATTTGCCTGAATAAGGATTGTGTAAAAACTGAGGGGCCAGTTGCTTCTTTCTGAAGGAAGACCCATGGGAGGGGCAATTTACGCAAGATTCTTCCTCGGAACAGACCACATGGCCCACCCGTTGCTTCCAGGGCTTTAGCAGAAGGCCAGGAGCACTCGTGCCTCTGTCTGCACCTAGCAGCATTTTGTCCCCCCCCTCCAACTCTCTGGCACTGGGGCTCCACTGGGGACACACTGATAAGGCTTCTACAGCCAGCAGTTGTCCTGCCTTTATAGGGGGGTCCCCAACCTAAGGTAGGAAGCAGGAATCACAGGAAGCTAGTATAGGCTGGGATTGTACTTCCACTCTCTCGGGAACTCCTCCTGCCTCAGGTTGTTCCTCTCCTTTGCTTGGACCCCAGGCCCTTGGTGCCCTCCACAGCTGTCCTGCTGTGCCCTTGGCAGCATAGCTCTTCCCATCGCAGTGCAGCATGAGCCGCTCTGCTTGGAGCAGAGTGTCCCGATTGGATACACGCAAGGGACTGAGGGAAGCATATTGCAGAGTGCAGCTACTCCTCGGCCTCAACCCCCTGGCTTTGATGCCAAGTCCAGGCAGAGCCCCAACGCAGCCGTGTACCCACAGAGGGGCTTCTGTGAGATTGGGCAGCAAACCGTGGAGCCAGCGCCACTGCCCCTCTTTTCTTGCCATCTGTGTTTGGGTTCCAATAAGTCTACCTCCTCTCAGATAGTGGCAATGGAGGGAGAACAGGGCCTGTGGAGAGCATATTCCAAACTGGACTGTTGAGTTGTTCAGTGGGTCTGGAAGATGTGGCTCCAGCTACTGATGAGGGGCAAGATTAATTGAAACCTGGGATGGAGGGAAAACTGTATTTCTCTAGATGCTTTCATGCCATCTGTGAGCATGAGCAATTGGAGAGCAGAGGGACGATTTGATGGCATCTGTGGCATTTCCCATTGAACGGCATCTGCTTTTACCAGAGATTTTGGTTACTACACAAGAGACGGACCACTAAATAAAAGCAGCAGCAGCAGTGACAGTGTGACCTTGAATTACTTTCTCTCCAGAGAGCTGACACCTGTTTACCCCACTAACAAAATGACAGGTGGAATTACGATGCCAAATGAATCCAAAGAGAACACACGTTAGAAAATACTTAAGTAAACCAATCAAAACCCAGAACTCTTTCAGCAAGAGCCCAGAACACTGACACGGCGATTCAGACGTGAGTGATACGAATGCTGATATTGGAGTTAAGATTTTATTGCCATGGAACATTTCTCAGTAAGTTTTTCAGGTTTGGGGTTTTTTTTAATGACTCTGCCTGATCTGCCAACTTCTCAGTATCAGGAGTGAGCGTTCCCTTTGTTCTGGGCTCAGAATGACCCTGTTTGCTGATCCTTATGCTGGTGTTTTCAGTGGAATTTCTCATGGTAATTGACTTTGAGGACGAGGAGACTGAGTGTTGTGAAGGGGTTAGAATAAGGGACTGGACGCCAGAGTTGTGGGATCAATTTTCTCACTTCTGCAACTGAGGTGGTGTGTGACCCTGCCCCAAGCATCTGTATGAGTTATAAAGCTGCCCTTTATCCCTGCAGCTAATGCTCTCAGAGATGCTTGAAAGCAGAGAAGCAGAGCTGAGCAGCGAGTGACTATAAAAACCAGTGGAAGAAAGGGTCCTCAAGAGCTCAGAGCAGGTGTAGACAACACAGTGGTAAAAGCACAGGTGCCTGGGAGACACTAGTGCCAGCAGCTAAAATCTTCCTGGGTTTTTCTTTCTGCTTTTCCTGTAGCTGACTGCCTCTCTAGAACCTCTAAAAGCCACCATTTGATTTGGGACAGAAGATCCCTTCCTAGGTATTTACTCTGATTTTTCTAAGCCTTCATGATGGGAACTGGGTGAAATGCTCTTCATCAAAGTGCCCCACAATGCCTGGCAGCACTGGGGGCTGCTGGGAATAGAACTTTGACTTCTTGACTGAGGATACCACGTTAAAGGGGCAGAAAGGGGAGGAGGGAGTAGAAAGAAAACCCCATTTTATTCTCTAGCCCAGGGGCGTTACATTTCCCTGACACATTGCGTGGATCCTTGTTTGGTTTTGACAGATTCGCGAAGTACTACAAACTGGCCAATGAGAAGGAGGAGCGGACGCTGATCAAAGCCTATGGGATACGATTCGACATCCTCGTCTTCGGCACAGTAAATGCAACGCTGTTTTCTCATCACTGCTGCCAACGTGTCTGCTTCCAAAATGAAAGGAGAATTTCTGATCCTTTGGCAAAAATAACTCCAGTAATAACAATAGTGCAGCCCTTACAGAAGGCAGCACTGCCTAGTGGTTACAGCATAGGACCGCAGAAGGGACCTGGTGACATTCTTGGTTCTGACTGTGTTTGTGTGACCTTGCACAAGTCAGTTCCCCTCTTTGTGGCTCAGTTCCCCCAGCTGTAAAATGGAGGTCGTGTGCGGTACCTACGGCGGGGGTGGGGGTTGTGACACTTGCTGTTTGAGGTCATTAGAGGGAAGGTTCTATAGATGGGCATGGTATTACTGTTACGTATGGTCCCTGTTAGACAGAGTTTGACATCTTCAAACCATGACAGACATGAAGGGCCTGATTTTTGCCAGTGGGAGTCGAGGATCCTGAGCACTTTGCAGGATCGAGTCCGATCAAATGAATCTTCGGACGAATGGCAGAACTTGGCCTTGCCATACGGTGGGATCAGAGAGCAAGGCTTGGACCCTCATTCCTGGGCTGGCAGGTTCACTCACAGCTCGGAGGGGGATGAAGTGCTGGGGTCCTTCTGGCCACATTAGGGTGGAGCAATGGATTGGAAGGGAGTGCTGCTTCTTTCCTGCTGTCTGAGGCTGAGGGTAAGGATGCTCCTGCTGAAGGGGGAGAATAGATGAAGTGGGAGCCTTTATGTTATTGGTTATTGTATGGATGAGGACTCCTTCCCTGTTGGCCCACTCTCTGGTTCCTTGTGAGTAGCTGGGAAAGAGACCTTGGGGAAAGCGGCTGGCTTTGGCTGGAGGAAGATAAGGGATCATTCCAGCAGGAAATAGCAGTGTTAAAAGTGAATCCTTTGTTCCCAACTGGATTATACAGTAAAAGTAAACACATTCCACCAGGTGAGGTGCTTTATGTCTGATCAGATCAGAAGAGCTAAAAATCTTGCATGTGACAGCAGTTTCGCTGGGCCCAATCATGCCGCACTCATTGCCATTCTTCAGCAAGCTGAAGCAAATGGTCTGAATTCTGACCTCAAATGACTCTCTTCTGCTTTGCTTAAGGCTGGACGATTTAACATCTTTGAGCTGGTGGTGTACATTGGGTCTGTGCTGTCCTACTTTGGCTTGGTAAGAGACTTATTTCCTGTGCTCATGGAGATGGTTCTGGAGACACAGTCTCATTAAGAAAATGGATTCACTGCTCACTTTGTTTTGCATGCAGGCTCAGTTCATTATCGATTTTCTTATTACTTCATACACTTATCCCTGCTGCAAATCACCCATCAAGGAATATTACTTCAGGAGGAAGTGCGAGTCTGCTCTGGGGCCAAAATGGGTAAGGGATGCAATTAGCTGCTTAAGTAGTAGGAAAATCCAGTGTATCGGGTCCTTCATTGTGTCCTTCACCAGCCCTCTGTGGATTCGTTCCCAATACACGGGTGGTCTGAGTTCTCCTACGCCCAGTGCGCCCCTTGCAGAAATGGGCTGCGTGCTGGGGAGTGGTGCGAATGCAGTAGCAGACCTCCATGCTGCAGAACTCCTTGCAGCTACACAGAGAAGTGGCCAGAGAAGTTATGGGTCCATCACCTCCTTTCCCAGCCAGCCATTACCCCAAAATCCTTCAGGTACGGTGGCGCTGGGAACTCCCACAGAGCTGTGCTCTGCAGGGCATAGAGGCTGTGGACCCATGGCCTGAGCCCCCTGAATGCTGCTCCTCTGCTCAGGCGTACTTCAGCCAGGACTTTTGACAGCTACCAAAGGTGAGGTTTCACCCTTCAGAGAGCAGTGGAAAGATGCTGCAGAGAGAGGCGCTGTCTCTAATTAGAGCATTCCTCAGAGCTTCTCCCCCTGTAACCGTTAAGGGCATTTGTGTGAAAATAGTTTTTTCTCTCTCAAGTCCATCAGCTGCACATTCAGCTCCAGCATCTCCTTCTCTCTAGACATTCCTGCTGCTCACATCACTGGCACACTGAACAGCTGAGCTTCTAGGCTGGGATTTCAAAGGCGTCTAAGGGAGTTAGGTGCCCAAATCTCAGACCGAAAGGTTTATCTTTAAAGCCTCGTACAATCCAACCCCGTCTACCTACGGCTCCAACCTCTCTTCCTGCTCCCTGCGCTCCACCTCTGGCTAACACCTGACTGTTCCCTTTGTCTCCCTCACCTGCTCCCATTGCCCTGCCTTCCTCCAGGCTGCCCCCTGTGCCAGGAACAGCCTTCCAATGAACATGCACCTTCAGAGAGATTTTTATCTGAGTAAGGAATGCAGGATCTGGGCCTCGAGGACCCTAATCATGGGTCAAATCAATACCGTGTAAGTCCCACGTATTCCAGATAAATACTCCAGCTGTGGATGCTAATGTCTTTTGTTTCACAGACCCTGATGTACGTGTCATATGTTGATGAGCCGCACATTATTCTGGTAGACAAACTGTTGAGGACGAGTCTGCAGAATGTTAAAGGCGAGATTGTTCAGGTAAATTCAAGCATTTACTTTCATGGCTTTTTGTGGATTTATTTCCTGAATGACTTGAGTTTTTCTCCCCAAGTTTCACGCTAAGTTTGTGATTCTGGGAAATGCTTGAGGTTGACTTTGTTGTGAACGTGAGACTATTTTTTCTAGAGTAAAACTAACAGATCTCGTTACTGCCTGATGGGGTGTCCTTAGGCCTGCGTGAAATAAGTTGGGGTACACTGCAATAACAAACCTGTCTCAGAGCCTGGGTCAATTGACTCAGGCTTGTGGGGCTAAAATGGCAGTGTAGACTTTGGGGCTTGGGCTTTGAGATCCCCCCTTGTGGAGTTTCAGAGCCCGGGCTTCAGCATGAGCCTGAACATGGCAGTTCTTAGCCCCAGTCAGATGACCCAAACCTGCCGCGGCCATGGCACAGATCTTTTATTGCAATGTTGACATACCCTTGATAGGTCTCAGTCCTGTTCCCATTGGATGGTTGTTCACATCAGTGGTTCTCAACCAGGGGTACGTGTACCCCGGAGGGTACACAGAGGTCTTCCAGGGGGGTACATCAACTCATTTAGATATTTGCCTCGTTTTACAACAGGCTGCATAAAAAACACTAGCGAAGTCAGTACAAACTAAAATTTCATACCGACAGTGACTTGTTTATATTGCTTTATACACTGTACACTGAAATGTAAGTACAGTATTTATATTCCACTTGATTTATTTTATAATTAAATGGTAAAAATGAGAAAGTAAGCAATTGTTCAGCAATAGTGTGCTGTGACACTGGTATTTTTATGTCTGCATTTGTAAGCAAATCTTTTTAAGTGAAGTGAAACGTGGGGTACGCAAGACAAATCAGACTCCTGAAAGGGATACAGCAATCTGGAAAGGTTGAGAACCACTGGTTCGTATCACAAACAGGCACAACCACTATAACTGGCACTCATTGGGTCCCTTTGTGACTGTCTCTGAAAGACAAGACAAGGTCCGTGAAATTGACTTATGCATCCAGTGCCAAAGATACATAAGTGAGGATTAAGGAACCTGGACAGAGAAGCAGGGGTAAACTCATACTGCAATTGCCTGTGCTGGGACTGCTATGTGGATAGAGGACTCCTGTCATTCCCTTCTCTCTCTAATATCCTGGGACCAATGCGGCTACAATTGCGCACACACAATCCTGTCACCAGTGCAGTCGATCACTGGGTATACATTTACAAAACAGATTTAAAAGAATATTCTCATCCTGCCCCATATGGAGTGGGAATGAACCAGCAGCTCCCTGTGCTGAGGTTTGTTCTGCGTTAGGATTCAAAGCCAGTAACCATTCATTTTCCTGATCTGCCTCAAAAGGATACTGTTGTTATATCTGTCCTGCTGTATTAAATGTGAAGCTTGAGTAGTAAGAATCAAATCTGTACATACAAAGAGATTCTCTAATGACGGGTAAGGGCAGGTGTAGAAGTAGAGTGAAGAAAACGCTGCATTTTTCTCATTTTCACTGTGGTTTCTCTGGTTATGTTTTTGGGAATTTTAGCTGCAGAGAGACGCTGGGGATTTTACTGACACGACCAAGCTCGCAGCACAGTGTCCTGATCGGGTCCCTGCCTTAGCAAAAGCACATGAGCTGCAACCCCTTAAAAGTAAAGGGCAAACTTCTGCAACCCACGACCGCCCTTCTTGGTGCTGCTGTGGGAAATGCCACCAAACGCAGGCTTTCCGGGAGCAGCTCTGCTGCCGAAGAAGAGAAGGGTCATGCATTACAACCTCTGCTTTGTTCGAGCAGCTCGTTCTTTCCAGATCAACACTGGAGTTTATCCTGCTTTACAAAGAGCCCCTGTTGGATTTGAATACTGAGACCCTCAATAACCGGCTTCGTCACTGTGCATACAAACAATATATTCACTGGCGTTTTGGCTCTGCTGAGGTGGAGAGCAGTGCCCAAATACCAAGCTGCTGTAGGTGGAAGATCAGAGAAACTTACCCCAGTGAGGATGGCCAGTATACTGGTTTAGGGAGGAAGGATTAACCTTTAAGTCTCTATGATATAGCTCCAGCACCACAATGCAGCTTATTTCTCACTATTAAACCTCCTTAAACCTCTTAGGAGACATTTATTTAAAAAAAAATGTGTGATTTCTGAGAATCCACTGCTGGATGACTGAATATTCTGTGGTGTTAAAGGCAGTATTAGCTAATGATTAGTGCAGGAGTCTGGGAGTCTTGGGTTCTATTCCTCAGAACTGCTGCTGACTCTCTCTGTGACCTCAGACAGGGCACTTAGCCCATATTTTTCAAATGTAGACCCAGTTTTTGGATGCCCAGTGTGTGGGATACCTTGGCCCTGATGTTCAGAGGTGCTGAGTATCTAACACTCCAACTGAAGTCAAGAGGTGCTCAGCACTTCTGAAACCTAGACAGCATCAATAGCCATCTCAGGGTGGGAACTCAAACATTCATGAAATCAAAATTAGAGGAAGTTTGACCCTTAACCTCTTGGTGTCTCAGTTTCCCCATCTGTAAAATGAGGATAATACCTACCTACCATAGTAAAAAGGCTTTTGAGCCTTGGAAGAAAGATGCTTTAGAACTGCAGATTATTATTGTCTGCTCAGGCCCGGTCCTGCAAATCATTATTCGTGTGAGTGGTCCTTAGTCCCTGAGCTGTCCTAGGGAGAAAGGGCTTGCGAGATCAGGCCCCTTGAGTGCATATTTCGTGGACAAAGTCATGCACAACCTGTGTCATTTCAGATTCTTTCAGCTTTGTGGTCAATCAAATCTATTACCAGAGGAAACCAGTTCATCTTGGGTGATGTTAGTAACATAGCAAAAGCATTTTTAACTGCACAGTTATTATGTTGATGGTGCCCCTTTCAACGTAAACTCAGGAATTGAAACAGACTTCTTTACTGCCTTTCTATCTTATTTTCAGAAACCTTGGATCAGCTTCTGCTGCCATTTACTTTAGTGCTAATTCATGATGTTATTGTGATGGTATCTGTGTAACTGAGAGCAGATGTTAGCCTCATGTTTGCTCTAAGTTCATGATCCCCAATTAGCTTCCCAGTGAGTTGCTTATCAGTATGCAGTCTCAGGGCAGTATATATAGCCCTGAGAATGCAAATAAATGATGGATTAACTTGCGCATTGATTCCTATTTTTTCTTGTACTTTGACTCTGTCTCACTAGCTATTTTTGCAGCAATGCGGCAAGGTGGATATTAATTAGTGTATACTGTGCCAATGTCAGCTCTGCGTTATCGTAAATCTGCACAACCCCATCGTTTGTAGTGTTCAGTTTTTTACATATTTTTAAAACTGGCATCTGGAAAAAAAAATTCCAGCTCTAATTGCATTTCCAATTGTAAATGCGTATGAATTGCACTGACATTCATGCAACAGCATCTCATTGTAGCTATGAAGTGGGACTGTTATTTTTGTCATGTTGGCACTGATACATTACTGCACTAATATATATTGGATAACACACTTTCTTTGCTTTTGGAACTACTGATGTTGGAATCTGGGATATTTGTTTAGGACTGTCATTTTAAGTTAAATGCGTTCTTATATTAATTCTGCAACCCTTTCGTATCCTGCAGTCAGTTTTGACTGTGTGTCTCCATTAATAAATACAGTGTTTAATCAATCAGTAGCACAGTGGTAGTCTCCTTCAATGATTTCGCAGTAGCATATACATTAAATCCCCAGCCAATTCTCTTCCCCGTCTAATGATTTGTTGAACTATTAAGAGAATCATTATTTTATTACTACCCATTTTTCTAAAACCCCATCACCATGGTATCTGGGCTGCCAAGTGTCAGCAGGAATGTGAGCTCTTTGTTGCTATCCTTAGCAAAGCTGGGTATCATACTGCTCTTCAATTGTTTGGAATATCTACTCAGTTTTGTAAGAGAAAAAATACAGTAAAGGATTTTATCAAAAGGAAGAGATAAATGGTGAATCTAAGACATCTAGGGCCTCATTCTATCCTCACTGTAAATGGGAGGAGAACTGGGGCCTAGTTAGATACATGTAACTACTGGGCCAGATTCTGCTCTCACAGTGTGTGTGTAATTCTGTTGTAATTCTCTCCACTCCTGTGAAAACGACCATCCCAGAGGCCGTATGCCTTGGCTGTTTAAAACTTCTTCCGCTGCAGTTGAAAACTGAAGACACAACAACATTAATCTTCTGGCCTGCCTAGTGTGTTCTGGGGTTCCTTTTACCTTCATTGCGAGCTGCCTTTTTCCATCTCTTTCCATAGTTGTGGATGCTAATCAACACCTCAGGAGCTTCTAGTTGAGTCTTTTCTTGGGGTAGGAGCTGGTCACAACATGATACAAACTCCTCAAAAGATTACCTGCGTTAAAACACTTGTAGCACTCCCACCATCTGCCTATCACAGTGGGAGGCCTAGTCCTGAATGAGATCTTCAGGTACTACTGACGTAAGTGTTAAATAATTAAAAATTAAGGTCTTATTCACCATATTGTCCATGGTAAGTTCTATGGATGACTGGATAGTGATATCAAAATCATCATACAAGTGAATCCCAATTCAATTGAAAGGGAAATGGTTTTTGTTCAGACTGATTAAAACCCTTTGTTTTTGTTTAACACAGTTACTCAACTCAGATGCCTTGGATTAAAGTTTTCTTTGTTAAAAATTCTCTCTCCACTGTTGCTAACTCTCGTCATTTTGTCTTGAGTCTCACAGTATTTGGTGTTTATCTTAACGTCCCAGCTGCTGGAATCAGAGAGTACCTGAAAATCTCAGCTTTTATTTTTTGTAAAAGTGCATTTCTAGCCTTCCTGCTTGTAGAGAAAAGTTTGAAAAAAAAATATGCACCCTAAAGGCTAAGAAGCCAGCAGGCAAATTAAGAGGACCCAAAATTTATTTAAAAAAAAAAGAAAATCTCATGATTTTTGGATTTCAGTCAAGATTTTTTTTTTATCATGAAGTTGGCTGAATAATAATTCTGTCAATCCATGAACAGAGCTTCCATTAATATGGAGCTAGGACATGCCATACTAAATGAGACCTTCGTTTCATCCAGGCGGAGATATCCTACCTCCAGCAGCGTCTAATACTTGATGTAGGTGAAAATACCCCATATGCCTAGGTGATGGTGACCCAGAGAAACCTTACACAGATTTACAGGGATAAATAACAGTAAAAGTCTACCTATAGCATTTGTAAAACTGTCATAGGCATCCACTGTGACTCTTCTTCACAATAGTCACATGTTTGTGTGGTAATTCATGGCTTGATATAAATAAATGGCTTGATCCCGCTACTCCTTGCCTCTCGGGGGCTGGGCATGGGCAGGGCAGCCCTACTGACTGACTGCTAAGCAGGCAGGGCTGTAATTAGGCCGAGCTAGCGGGACAAGAGGGGCGGCCGGCCGGGGGCGCAAAAATGGGGCAGCACAGGCTTGGGCCCAGCGGGTCCACCCCGCTCCCCTCACCGTGCAGGACTGGGCCCAGCAGTGTGGGCTGGAGTCCATGGGCCTATTTTGTGCCCCTCCCCGCCAGGCCTGGTGCGGGAGCGGAGGGCGTGGTAGGTAGGGAGCTGCTTCTCCCGCCAACTCACCCATTCCGCAGACGCGGCAACTGGACGCGAACCCCGGGTCCTAGCGCCAGGCCACTTCCCCTTCTATGTGTGCTGGGCACCCTAAATGGCCACCATCCTGTCTTCTGCTCAAGGGTGAGTGCCTGTGGTGGGGGTGAAGGGCAGGGCCAGGGAAGTGGGAGACATGGGGAGGAAGAAGCAGAGGGAAAGGAAGGGGGATGGGATAGGGGAATGGGGTAGGCAGTGGGGGAGGGGGATGGAATGGGGAAGAGAAGGGGAATGTGGGGGAAGCGGGAGCCCTGCAGCAACGTCCCCTCAGCAGCAGCTGGGGCTCCCCCATTAAACCAGCCCATCCCCCCCAGCACTGGCAGCCCACCTCCAGTGGGTACCCTCTCCAAATACTCCCTCCTGCCCCTCCCCCCAGCAGTGTCCTCTATTGGGGGACTTGAAATACGGTAACCCGAGGGGTTCCTCTGTTCTCACAGCCTTGGCTTCCAGGGCAGGGGGGGGAGACAGGGGACAGTCTGCCCTCCAGCAGCGCCCGGGGCTGGGCCCCTGCGGAGTTCAGAAGGAGGGCTGTGTGACCATGCAAGCCCAGCAGCCTGGGGGCTGGGGCAGGCGCAGCCGAGGAGAGCAAGGGGCAGTTCTGCTCCACATGCCTGGGAGTGCGGGGAGAGTGACCTGGCTGCAGTGGCCAGGCAGCAACCGGGGTGTGACGGGGCTGCAGAGAGGCAGGTGCCCATGGGGGATGAACATCTCATGGCAGCCAGGCTCCATGAGCAGGGGCTGGCTCCGGGGGTGCCAGGCTCCTTTGGGGCCACGGCAAGAGCGTGTCAGGGGCCCAGCTCGGAGCTGGACCGCCCGCCCTGCCTGGGGAGCACCCGGTGGTGCAGAGGGGTCTGGCTCAGGGAGGGGTGCCAGGCAGTCAACCAGCGCCCCGGCTCCCACAGCACAGAGAGCCAGGGCTCCAAGCGGGCTGGGTGGCTCCCCCCAGCTTCTGATCTGCCGGCTCCTGGCCGAAGATGCCCTGCTTTCAAACAAGGGGGTGCATCCCGCTAGGGGCTCTGAAACGCTTAGCTGGGGCTCTGCTGCCCTGCTAAGGGTGACTCAAGGAAGTAGCCGTCAGTGGGCTTGGGCCTGTTGAATGTAGACTCCGCGGGGCAGGGATTTGTCGTTTTTAAAGCTTTCTCCCTTATGGGGCTGTCCTATTCTCACCATGTGCTGCAGCCGCGCTTGTGGGCTCCGATCCGGACCAGGGCCCTCCTGTGCCAGGCGCTGTACGCTGTCCACACTGCAGGGGCATTGGAACAGGTTTCATGGGGGGGGGGGAATTGAACAAAAATGCAAACCCTGCATATGCTGCAGACCACTTCACGGGGGGGGGGAGGGGGCTGCTGCACCCCTACTTCCAGCACCCCTGCCCCCCCAGAGCCCTGGAAATAAGGCCCAGTCAGCCTAGGCCCCCTGGGGCAGGGATTGGAAGCCGGCCCGGAAGGCCCAGGGGTCGTTGGCCCACGGGCGGCTGCTCCAATAGGGGGTGCCCTGCCCCATCCCCCCCGCTGTCAATCAAGGAGCGCGGCAGGGCGGAAGATGGAGGGAGGTCCCGACTCGCAGCCGGCTGCAGCCCGTCCCTGGTGGCACGTGCGGCGGCAGCAGCTGCCGAGCTCGGCGCTGCGCCCAGCTGAGCCCAGCCCCCGCCGCCCCGCTGCTGCTGCTGCTGCTGCTGCTACCCCCGCCACCGCCATGGCCTCCGGGGCCCTGCGCAGCTTCCTCTTCGAGTACGACACCCCCCGCATCGTGCTGATCCGGAGCCGCAAAGTGGGGCTGGTGAACCGGGCGGTGCAGCTGGCCATCCTGGCCTACGTGATCGGGTGAGCGCGGGGCCGGCGCAGGCAGCGGCTCCCCGGCCAGCCCCGGGGCTGGGGGGGGGGGCGAGTGAGCAGCCCCTCCCCGGGCAGCGCTGGGGCAGGGGAGCCCGCGGTGCGATCCACCCCCCGCAGGGACTTTAACTTCCCCCTGCGAGGCCGCCGCTGGGGAAGCGGGAATTTCCCACCCCTCCCCCACCCCAGCTGTTTCCTGCAAAGGGGGATTCCAGGGGAGAGCACCCCCCCCCCGGGCCTGATGGGGTGCGCCTGACCTAGGCAGGAGGAGGAGGGGTGCGCAGTGTCCTGGCTCCCCCTGCCCAGGGGGTCAAGCGGCGGCTGGAGGCAGTGAGGGCGTGGGACAGGCGAAGCGGAGACACCCTCGTGTAGTAGCCACGTTTCTCCCACCCCTTTGTGTGGGGGGCTGCCCGGGGCAGAGAGTGGGCCTGGCCTCTGTTTGTTTGTGTGCAGCTCCTGGGCAGGCTCTGTGGGGCCTGTGGTAGTAGTTGTGGTACCCCAGGCTACTCGCACTCCCTGCTTTGCCTGCCGGGATGCTGCTGGAGCGAGGAAAGTGAGCGATGCTCAGGGACAAATGGTTAATAAAAGAAAGAATCTTGATGTTCGGACTCAGCCGGGGCTGCAATAGATTGAAACCTGGTGTTCAAACATCAGTGACGATCTTTTGGGGCAATTGTAAACGCCCAGTTAAATGAGAAAAATAGTTATTGGGGCTTTTATCCCGTAGAAATAGTTCAAGGGGGTAAATCCTAGGAACGGAAAAGGAATTATTTAGAGGCCATAGGAGTGTTTCCTGATGGAATGGAGTGAAATCAAGCAAAAAAAACCACTTAAGGTGAATATCAAGAATCACTGGTAATAGTGGGTCTCACATGGGCAGTGATGGAATCCCCTTTGCTTAAAACTGGACTGTATAAAGTGCTCTAATAAGCCATGGAGAACCTTTTGCTACTGGATGGAGAGGATTAGACTAAATGTATCAGTTCTTATGCATCTAACGTCTGTTATGCTAGTAGACTGAAGAGTTCAGGGTCTTGTATTGAGCTGCTGACACCTTATGGAAACCCTATTTAGCTGAGACATTCTGAGGATCAGACCTGAGGAAGAGCTCTGTGTAAGTTCAGAAGCTTGTCTCTAACCAACAGAAGTTGGTCCACTAAAAGATATTATTACACTCACCTTGTCCCTCTGATATCCTGGGACTGGCATGGCTACAACACTGCGCACCCATTATGGAAACATCAGAGCTGTTCTGTCATAGACTCTGCGTTTCTCTCTGTCCTCTCTTGCAAAATTTTGGTAACATCACTTGACTGCTGTTGAAGTAGCTGATATCAGAGTGGACTGAAAGATAGACATCAGAGGATATCGAGCAGTCTCTTAACAGCTTTAACTTTAAGCAGATGTCACCAGCCCTTGAAGGAGAGAAATAAGATATGGACTTGAAGTGTCTTTTTAACTGTATTGCCTTAACTTCCATGGGGCACCAGAAGGTCGCTGGGAGACTTGACTGCATAATGAAGGAATGATATAATGGCATGAACTTGTAACTTGGTTTGATTCTTCTGCTGTGAGCCTGATTCTCCTCTCTCCCCACTTTTGTGTGTGTGCCGTGCCATTGACTGTGCTGGAGTTACTCCTGATATGTGCTGGTGTGAACAGGGGGAGATCAGCCCCCCTTTCCATGGAGAAACCACAAGGAGAAACGCTGGTGTGGTCATCTCTGCTTTTTGTTACAAAAACTCGAGGGCATTTCTCACCTTGATTCTTCCTGTCTGGTTTGTCACTGCTTTTCTTCTCTGAGGTTTTTGGGTTGTTGTGTGAGCTCTTTGTTTACCACATCTCTGTGGTTTTCTCCACAGCCATCGTCCCGAAAAGTCCTTTCCCAACTACCCACTAAATGTAAAGCGGAAAGAAACCTTGACCAGTCTTGTTCCTTTTTCAGCTAAACCATTTTCCAAAAATAGAATGGAGAACCGAAGGGCCTGATCTAGTCCCATTGAAGTAAATGGAAAGATTTCCATTGACTATCCTGGGAGTTTGATTGGGCACTAAACTTGTGTTGAGCTATTGCTGGTGTTTAGTGAGATGAGGAAGCGCCTCTTCCTGAATCGTGTCACTTCTAAATATATTGCCATCGTCCCGTAATGAGGCTGTCCTTTGGTGTCTAGGATCAGGCAGCCAGGGAAGCCTGCAGGTCTTTTGAAAGGATCTTAAACTGGATTTTCCTAAATAAGTGGCTCAGCCCCATAAGATGGCTTCCAAGTGAGAGAGCAGAAAATCTCCAGAGAGAATGCCATTGCCTTGTGGCTGTTCTGAACTGCGGGATTTCTGAAGTGTTAGGAATGGCATGTCCCAAGCTCCTTTCAGGGGGTTTGAATGATCAATCCCTGACTCGTATGTTAAACTGTTGTGCTCGTCCAAAGAGCATCAGGCTGAGGGATAGCTCTCTGCCTCCCACAGTATAAAAGTCTTGGGAGCTGGGCATGCTCAGGATTGGCACTAGAGGCTGGACCTGATACTGTACCAGGTGATCACTATACAGGATGAGCTCATGTGTTTGTCTTCAGCGTGGCTCGTTACACAGCTTTGTCTAGCTGAGAACTGCGAGGTGATTTCCTCCTCACATGCTTGAGACACTTCTGGCCCCCTAAACAAATCTTAATACTAATCAGTTAGTTACACGTCGACCTCGAGTACTCAAAGATCATGGGTCAGACTCCCACAGATCATGAGATTGGTTTCAAAATAAAGAAGATTTTAAAATAGCAGAACTTGGGTTCCTCATTTGCTTTCTGGTTTTTTAGCTCTTAGAGTTCATGGTTTCAAGCTGTTCTCTGTAACCGGGAGGGCTAGACTTTTCTTTAAAATGTCGAGTCTCAGGTAAATCACACGAATTCAGGAGCTGAGGTTTTAAGAAGCACCAAATATCCCCAGGCTAATGACAGTCACAAAAGCTGTCTGGTCACATTAACTGTTCTCAAAAACCACGAGAGATCAAAGGTCCTATTACCTTGGTGTAATAAGGTAATATCAGTACAATGTTCAATGTCCTCCCTTAAGGAAAACCTATGGGCCTGACTCTTCCACTGCCTCATACAGTCACTTACACTGTGTGCGAGCGCGTGTGAGCGCGTGATCTACCGCTGGTATAAGCGGGTGGAGAACTCTGAGTTGACAGCAGTCCCTTTTTATACCTACCCTTCATGTTGGAAACACAGCAAGGTCCAGTACAGGGAGAACAAGCCTCTATATTTCCATAATGGAGCTTCAGTCTTTGCAGAGACACTCACATCATCAAATGAGAATCAGCTACAGTATATCTGTCCTTCTACCTCAAATAATTCCTGGGTCTGCTAGATCATTTCAGATCCTAGCCCTAAAACGTACCTGCTCTGGGAAATCTTCCAGTGCAAATGCACTGCTGAAGGATCCAGTAATTACATAATACCCCCAAAAGGAGGGTCTGGTGCAGGGGAAAATGACAATGTTTACAGTGCTTTCCAGGTGTTTTAGAAGCATTGGTTAAGGCTGTCCTCCCATGTAAAGAGGGTCACTGTTATCCCCAATTTACAGGTGGGGTGGGCGGGAAATGAGTCGCATTTTAAAGTCACCTAAGGAGCTAGAAATAGAACCCAGGTTTTCAGGCTCCCTGTCACGCTGCTGGGATCTCTAAAAGATATCTCAGTGCAGAAGCCATGATGAATCTTTTTCTCTTGCAGCTGGGTCTTTGTGTGGGAAAAGGGCTACCAGGAAATGGACTCTGTGGTCAGCTCTGTAACCACCAAGGTGAAGGGAGTAGCCGTGACAAACACATCGGAGTTGGGACCGCGAGTCTGGGATGTGGCTGATTATGTTATTCCACCTCAGGTATGGGTTTTTCTTGCACAATCTGATAGGACTTTGCCAACAAACAGCCTCTTGCACCCAGGTGTTCCTCAGCTGTGGAACGTCCATTCTGCACGTCCCATGGCTGCAGCAAAACTACTGGGCTGAATTAGGCACTTGTCTATGAGCCTGGTTTCCAGACATCCCCATCTCCCCCAGACTTCATCAGGATTTAAGAGCGCTCAGCACTACTGTGTCTGAAGCAAGAAACTTGTCTCTCGGGATGGGAATGGGCATACTGCAGCCTCTGAATAAACCTGCAGTAATGATCCAGGGATTGCCTCTCCTATTTCTGTCTTGCTTTGTTTGTTTCAAAGCCAGTAGACCAAAGCTAAACACACTATTCTCTCGGCACCACAGTCCTAACAATTCTCTTCAAATAATGTGATCCGGAACTAAACAGGAACTGTTGGAAGTTACTGATTGACAGTGTGTTTGTGACCGAGGAGTGTCTGCTGCCATCTTGATACTTGTATGATCTGGGGGGGGAGGAGTTGGCTTTCGGCCCTCGCTGGATACCTGCAGGCTGCCAGCCTTTGAATGACTCTGTCCACAGCAAACCTGGTGGAGAAGTGCCAGAGCCTTCTCAGCGGGAACTCGCCAATGAAGTAATTAAGATGAGTTGGGTGGTGCATAAACAAGGAAAAGAATCTGAGCCCTTTTGGCTTGTTCCCTAAAGAAATGCAGGTGGGAGATCAATGCTTCTCGGTGGAAAAATACAAAAACACTAAGGCTGGAAAAGTCTCCACCTTAAGAGATTAAAAACGCAAGCCCTGATCATGCCAGCTGATCCGCAGAGATGGGACCTTTCGGTCTGCACCAGGACCCGTTAAAGTCAAAGGTTCTCCATTCTGGAGCGTTGTGTCTGTGTGGATCAGCTTGCAAGGCTGGGATCTTACTTGGCAGTGGCCAGTGCTCCTCCTCGCACCCATGTATGAAAACCCCGGCACATAGGTGCCTCTGGCCTTGTCACAGATCTACTTACGAACCTTGAATGTCTCTGGTGGGGTTCAGCCCGGTGCTAAACTAATATCTAGGGTGACGTGTCATCTCCTTGATTCATTACACCTGATTTGAGCTGCTGCGGGAGCCTTGTCTGTGCCAATGCCACCCCGATGGAGCTGCACCACTGGAGAATTATGGGGGGGTTCCACAATTTCCTTGCGTGGATTCAGACTTTTAGTAACCTCTGGACAGAGCACAATAGAAAGAGTCAGTGCTCCGTTAGGACTGCTCTGTCCTAAGGACTGAGGATTCATCAAGTGATGCCTGAGAGAAGCTGTTGCTGTAGCAGTGCACCTGCTCTCTGCAAACAGCGGCTTCCCACAGTGCCACCTGAGAACCTGTTAACCACGCGCATCCAGTGAGGTTTTCGCTTCCCAGAGCGTGGCTGTTTAGAACTGACCCGTAAATCTCCTTCGTTGTCTTGCATATTCAGGGGGAGAATGCGTTATTCATCATGACCAACCTGATCATCACACTGAACCAGACGCAGGGCTATTGTCCTGAGGTAGGTACCGTGTCTGGCAGCCTCCTTTGTGCTCTATCTCCAGAAGAATCTAATCCAGAGGTCTTCAAAGTGTGGGGTGTGCCCCCGGGGGGGGAGGAACATTGCAGGGACGTCCTGCTGCAGCCTCCAGCCCCGGCTGTGGCCTGGCTCCCAGCCCCAGGCGGGGGGGGGGCATGCACAGGAGTAAGGGGGAGCACGGGGTAAAAGTTTGGACATCACTGGTCTAATCCATAACTGGGAGTAACTCCCATCTCAGGGCAGGGTCAGGGGTGGCGGGGGGTTGGCAAGTCATCCTTGTGGCTTACAGTAACAGCTCTTCCCCTCTAGCTTCCAGATAACACAACTGTGTGTAATTCCAGTAAGCCCTGTGCTGCAGGATACATAGGCACCCACAGCAATGGTATGGAACCCATGTGCGCTCCCTCCCTCTCTCTGATCTGTATTGGGACACCTCCGAGGCTGTGTTGTCACTAGAACCGGAGGAGAAGCAGTGTTTAATCAGGCTCCCTTGGCTCTTAATTTGTAAGCAAAGTATAACGCAACTTTAGAAGAAAGGCCGCGAAAAAGGGAGCACAAAGGGTTAAACATTCTAGTAGCCCGTGAAAATAGAAACCGTTGCTGAGCTGAGCTCCCTAAAGTTCACTGGCTGCTGTAAACCTCTGGCCAAGTTAGGTTTCCTTATGCCCAGCATTCCTTCTCGGAAGTCAGCATCCACGTACCAGATTCACAAGACACTGTTTAAATGGAGGGAGGTTCTAATGCTTCATGTCCCGTTTAACCGGTAAAATACCCTGGAATTTTCTTGGAGCCCTGCCACTGCAGTTGATCAGACTGAGGTTCTACGCCGAGGCCCTAACTGACCGGACTCTTTCCACTGTGGGCTGGGCTGGAGACATGGCTAGTAGTTAGACGTACCATGGGAATAAGTTAGCAGGGGATCCTGTTGCTGCACTTTCCCCGGGATGTAGGCATAAGCAATCCAGCCCTTCACCCCTCCTCGCCTGTCAGGCACTGTGTGACAGAGCCTGCGTGAATATTGCTATGCTACTCTTGCTGCACAGTTACTAACTCTGTTCTCATGTCCTTCCAGGAGTCCAGACTGGGAAGTGTAGGAAATATTCCACCTCTGTCGAAACCTGCGAGATCTTTGGGTGGTGTCCCGTGGAGAATGACACCCGCTTACCGAAGTGAGTGCTGTCTGTTGTCCCAGGCTGTTCACCACCGATAGGGGCTGGTGGTCCGTGCAGTTGTCAGCCAGAGGGGCGGTCTCTGGGGCAGTGGCTCTTCCTGTGTGGTCCATTCATGGATGTTTGAGAACCACGGCCAAAGGGGGCTTTGGTGACCTTGTCGCAAAGGCAGTTAGCAGGATGGCTGAGAGCGATCACGGCCTGCTGAAAAGAACGGTCAGATAAGCCTGGCGGTGCAGAGATTTGCAGCATCTCAGAACTGCCTGGCACAGGGTGTCACCGGCCGGCACAGTGGGATGCTTCAAGTTGGGTGAGTAGCATGGAAAGCCATAGCTGAAACTAACCTCCGGCTGGGTGGCAACACAAGCCAGAGGTGTGAGTCCCAGCTGTCATCTGAGCTAGTGCACAAGGGAGAGTAGCGTAGCTGCGGTAGCGGGGGAAGCAGCAGGACCATGCTAGCTGCCCTGAGTACAACCCCCCCCAAGCCTCCCTAGGTATGTATTTGGGGGCTGCTAGCATGTTCTGCTGTGGCTACTCGGCGGGTTTTAGCCTGGTGGATGAGAGCTAGCACAGGCATGGCCACTCAAGCGGGCAATCGCACTCCTAGCTGCTACGTGTTGAGGTAGCCACTCCCCAAATTGAGACAACAGGAACACACATAGTGCACACGTTGTATCCTAGCATAAATCTAATACTAATACAGCTCCCTGTATAGCCTAAGGAGTCTAGTCCAATGTCCTAGAAAAGTAAACTGGGAGTCACACTCCTGACACCTGGGATCCCGTTTCACTCCCACTCCCTCTGTAGCTTGGTCTGTCTAGCTTTGTAGTGTGCACACTGCTGTAGGCGCTTAGTCTGCTTACCCACTTAAGATGTAACTTACCGATCATACCTGGGTGTTAGACGACTGGCTTCACAAAGTGCTCTGAGACTCTGCATCAGGACCCTCTGTAGGTGAACGTTTGTAATCTTCCAATTGTTTCATAGGCCAGCTTTCCTGAAGGATGCTGAGAACTTCACCATTTTGGTGAAGAACAATATCTGGTATCCCAAGTTCAACTTCGCCAAGTAAGTATCTTGCAGAGGTGCTAGTGTGATCACTTGGGCTAGTGCTTCTCTGCTGAACGGGGTATTGAGAAGCTTGGCGAGCTGCTGCCTGGGAGGGGCTGGGACGGAGGCTGATGTGGAAGTGCAGAGGGCTGCTGTAATACATCTCTTGTGTCTTCCTCTGTTCTGCTTCAGGCGGAATATTCTGCCCTCTATCAATAGCACTTACCTCAAGAACTGCATTTATGACTCTAAAACGGATCCCTTCTGCCCAATCTTCCGAGTCCATCAAATAGTTGAAGCTGCAGGACAGAATTTTCAAGAGATGGCTGTTGAGGTATGTGGAAATTCCTTCCTCACTTAGGCCAGGTCTACACAATAAGCTTACATCGGTATATCTACATCACTCAGGGTGTGAAAAATCCACACCGCTCAGCGACACAATTATACTGACCTAACCCCCATGGAGACAGCGCTATGTTGATGGAAGGGCTTCTCCCACCCACATAGCTACTGCCTCTTGCAGAGGTGGATTAGCTACGCTGACAGAAGATGCTCCTGTCGGCATAATAGCGTCTTTGCTGAAACGCTGCAGAGCTGCCGCTGCAGCATTTTAAGTGTAGACCTGCCCTTTAGTGTTTGTTCAATGAGAGGATGCGGCAGAGAAACAAGAGCCATTGTTACGCAGCCTCCTTAACTGCCTTGATCACATAACACGTAGCATAACTGCTGCTACGTGGAAGACTTTTTTCAGGGCCGTAGGGAATATTTTAAACTTTACTTTGTAAATATTTAACTTGCCTTCTGTTTGTCGTGTGTGACACTCATGAAAACGCTTATGCAGCATTTTGAGCAAGGTCTTATGTAGCAGAGGTGAAGCAGAGCTGGTGAACAATTCAGCTGGCACATGGTACTCTGCGCTGCCTACAGTGGAAAGGATTTGTGTGCCCGAGACAAAGTTCTAAAATCTTGCATTTTCAGTGAAAGACGCCGTAGTTTTGGGGTTGTTTTTTTTTTTTAATAAATTGGATCCTGGTTTCTCTTGTTGGCGACTTTATTATAGGCTGGAAAGAAGCAGCTTATTCTCTGGGTAGTAAACTGGAGACACGCAAGTTTCACATTGGCAAATGAGTGTGAGCTTCAGTCTAGTGGGATATCTGCCGTGGGATGAGACTCATCTCTTGATTTGCACTTAAACTTAGAACCCAGACACGCTCTTCTCTAAACTAGGTGCCCTGGTCAACGTGAAGAAATCACTTTGACGGGTCATCCAGCAATTGTAAGCAATCCCCCCGACACATCCTCTGTGTGCACCATGCAGGGAGGAGTAATGGGGGTGCAGATCAACTGGAACTGTGACCTGGACAAGTCTGCTTCTTACTGTGTGCCAAGATACACCTTCCGTCGCCTTGACAACAAGGATTCAGACCACAACGTCTCACCTGGGTATAATTTCAGGTACGCAGTTGAGTAACGGAGTCCATGGGGTCACTGTAGCTCCCTCTACCTGGGTTCTTGGTAATCCGGTTGTGATGCTCATTCTCACCCAGTTAATGTCATGATCTGGCTACCAAAAACCAACTTGTCGAATGACCGTATAAGACTCCCCTTTACAGTGCTGAGATCAATGGCGCTATGGTGGACTTAAGAGGCTGGGTCAGAGCCTCAGCCTAACGTGCACTGAATCATGTCTGCAAAAGCATATCCTAAGAGAAGCGGGGCAGCCAGCCCATAACGTTTTAGTAGGAAGTCAGAATGCCCAGAGGGCCTGTACGTGGGGCAGTAAACTCGGGCATCCCCTATTATTAGGAGTCTGGGTGCAGGGAGAACTAGCCCACTGGACTATGTAGGTACAGCTAGATGATAGCGTGTTAGTCTGGTTACAAGAAGACAGCTGAGGCTAGGTCTCCCTGAGGAGCACTTAGCCAGTATAGCTATGGCGGTATAACTAGCCAGGAAAAGCACTCCTGTGTGGATGCAACTGGGCGAGCTCATGATAGGAAAAACTGTGGTTTGTTCCAGTTGCCTTTCTCTTTCTTCCCTCCCCAGTTTGCCGATGTAATTGCATCTACACCAGGGATGTTTGGCAGTACAACTATGTCAGTCAGCTCGCACCCCTAGACCGGGTGTAAGGCCATGGGCAGGAGTGATGCATGTCTGGCTGCCTGCCGTTGGTACTGCACTAACCCCTCTTGTGTCCACTCTGTCACTAAGGTTACAAACACTCACGCTAGTGCAGAGGGCATGGCAGGTGGAACCTGAAAATGTGAGTGTCTTAAATTTTGGCATGAGGTCTCCTGCCTAAAGACTGATCCAACTATCCAGAGTGTGAACTGCTTCTCAGCTGGGTCCTTGACACTCACCATTGTCTGTGCTTATTCTGGAAAAACTGTGTAGCCAGTCATTTCTCTTCTCTTCCATCCTTTCTTCTGTTCCCTCTTGAAGCAGCAAATCACAATACAAAGTAAGTCTGATCTCCCTTTTTCTCCCGTTAAATGTCTGCATGCAGGTCGTGTTGCATGAAGTAAGAAAATGACTTCTGTGTGCAACCTCCTAGCTCCAAGTACTGTCACAAAACCATCTCATTCTAGACAGTCCAGCTTTACATACTGTCTGTTCCCTTTGGCAAATCCCAGAATCTGGCAAAACTCCTCTGTACCTGCCCCAGCAGACTGCAGAGCTTGGTGGCTCTGCTAGAAATCTGTAAATGAAAATCCTATTATTATTTTCACTCCCATTGGAAACTAAATTACTCCTCCTGAAATGCTCGGGCTGCAGTAAGAGGTATCCACGGTTGGTTATAAAGAGTAGCAGCCACAAAAAGAAATTCAGGAAAGTGACTAGCGGTAACTCAGTTTTACTGTCTCTCTTAACTTCCCCATCTAATGTGGATTTCTCCTTTTCCATTCCTCTCCTGCTCACGCTTCAGAACTCTTCCAAACCCAGCTGGGTGGGACATAAACTTCTAATCCAACCACTAGCTACTCTCTCAACTTGGCCGTGATCAATACTGCATGATGTGTGTCATGGTGAACATGCATTTTCTGTACTTGTACTAATACAAGCTCAGCTGTTTATTTGCCAGTATGACCAATATAATGGCAACAGTATGGGGGGGCGGGGGGCGGAATAGAGAGTAACCCCTACATTGTCTTAAGCTTCTAAAACACTTGTTCTTCAGGTTTGCAAAATACTTCAGGGATGCAAGTGGTACTGAGTCGCGGACGTTAATTAAGGCTTATGGCATCCGTTTTGATATCATGGTCTTTGGAAAGGTAACGCTTTGTTTCTTGAGCCCTCTTATTAGCTTCTACGTGTTTTCAAAATCTCTGCAAAAATGTTCACAACTGTAACTTTGTGTCTCTTAGGCAGGAAAATTCGATATAATTCCTACAATGATTAACATTGGCTCTGGCCTAGCACTCTTTGGAGTGGTAAGTTACACTGTCTTCACTGAGACAGATTTTTAAACTGATCTGTTTGCCTGAAAGTATAGTTACAAGATCTCTTTGATCTCAACTAGGCAACAGTCCTGTGTGACATCGTGGTGCTGTACTGCATGAAGAAAAGATATTATTACAGAGAGAAGAAATACAAATATGTAGAAGATTATGAACTGGTAAGGAGCATGGCCCTGTGTGGTTAGTCAGAATTGCAACCAAACTTTGTGTCACGGGGGGAGAGGTGACTTGTCCATGGATTGGTGGCAGTGATTGTGTAGCCAGATGACTGAGTTAGCTTTAGCCAGATCCCAAATGCATAGTTGAATGGGGGAGGGGGGGGCTGTGTGTGTGGAAGGACAGGATTTCCCCACGCAGCCAATTTTGGGGGAACCCAAACCACTAGAAACCAATCTGTCCTCCATGAAACTTGATCTTGCTCCTGATGGGGTGGTGGAAACTTCAGCCTGCTCTTACTGCATCTCAGTCCTGCCCTGCAATCCCAGGCACCTGCCTTTTGTGAGCAGAAGATGATGCAGGTGAAGCCCAATGCTGCTCTTCTCTGAACCTTTCCCTGGTGACTTTAAAAAAAAAAAAAAAAAAAACAAGCTCTTGGGGCTTCCTGTTGATCTGACCTCACAGATCAGGATCTATTTACTGCTGCCGCTAACTGCTAGCGCCACAAATAATGCTGAGATCTCAGTGCTAGGCTGGACTGTTCCTAGGATGTTTCTTGTCCAGGAGTACATCTACCCTCTGCTGCCTCCTTGTCTTCAACAGGGCTTTGCAGAGGGCAAAATTTTTGCCCTCCAGCTTAAATGTGGTAGGAAATGCTTACGCAGGAGCTGGACTCAATGGTGAAAAGTCACAAATTAACTGTCCTTTAAAATCAGCAGATCTGATCGAATACATGGAGGGAGCAGATTTCTTGTGGGGGCTGACTGGATCAAGGCAGGATTCTAGTCCCAGTCTCCAGCAGTGAGAACAGTCTGCCCACCGTGCTCTCGTAAGAGTAATGGCTGTCTGTCTTCTGTCCTTTCTAAAGGGGTCCAACGGCACATACGGAACCCAGTCATGACATCCGTGCGCTGCAGCATCAACTGCCCAGCGTGACGTGCTGCTGTGACTGACTGTGCTTCACGGATGGACAGTAAGATGAGGCTGTAGGCTTCCCCTTCCTGGAACGGGATTAATCCATCTGTGTTCTCCACATTGGAAGAGAACCTTTCTTCATTACCTGCGGGCTGCTTCACAGCTCATTCTCGCTACTCCCAAACTAGGGAGAGTGAAGTTGTTACTAGTCGTTTGAATTCTGTCCATGGTGAACAACTGTTTAAAAAAAAAAAAAACCCGAAAAAAACTTTCCATGAAAGTTTGGTGAATAAATGGCACCGTCTCCCCTTCCTCTTTACTTATAGAGTCAAACTTCCTGAATCCCCTTATGCCCTAGAGGGGCCTGTCACCCAGAGCAGGCGCTACTGTCAACCCTACCACAGGGCTCTGGTGATGGGTAGGCTGTAGGACCACAAGCAGTTGGGCCAGGATGTGCGTACGTTGGCAGAGACACTAAGTAGGGAAGGGATAGCGGGTGCGCTCTCTGGCTCTCCTGTATTCTAGGAAGTGGTTGATGCATTTATAGAGAGGCTGCTTAGTTTCTGGTCCTTGTAAAATTCAGGGTTTATAATGAAGGAAAAGGAAGAGGGAGCGGATAGCACATCACTGGGAGTGCCAATATTCCAAACACACAAATTAACTATATTTAATAAACTTTCTTTGAAATGATTTGGTGTAAGAAGAGAATCTAGTTTATAGTGAACCAATAAAGCCATTGCAAACGTAAGGATGGTCTCTGTTCTTAGCCTCACCAGCTGCAGCATTTCTATGGCAGAGCTGAAGCATTCATCAGCCAGTGCCAGTGTTGGAAAAGCCCTTTTCTGGTCTTAGTGTGAAGGCAGAAGTAGGGAGCAGACTCTGGCTACAGTCCAGCTGTGACCTAGAGGGGGGTGCTGGGAGCTGTATAACTGTCCCATACAAATCAGGATTTGTACTTGGTCCTGCTAGTAGCTAAGGTCTATGATGTAGACAGCTGCAAGGAAGTGTCTCATTGCTGCCTGGCCCACGCGCCATGAGTTGCAGCCTCCTCATCCCTCCACAATCCTAAACTTCAACACTGAACTTAGCTCGCTCATGCTCTCGCTCAATCAGCCTAATTCTAGAGTAGTCCTAGTCCCTACAGATCCCTGCTGTACTTGCTTCTCATGCAGTAGATGAGACCTTGCAGAGGTCTCCCAAAGCAGCCTGTCTTGTCAAAGGAGGGTATCTGCTGCCACAGCTCCCAGGCCCGTGCTAATAGCAGTGCATGTAAGTGGTATAAACCTAAGGTCTTGGCTCCTCTGAGGAAAAAATAGAGGCGCTAATCAGCACTAGCTACTGCACACTAATGCCCCTGGTGGACACAATCACTCTGCAGCAAGGCCTGTTCTACATGGTGGATCACCGTGAGCCAGCTTGCCATGCAGTACCAGGGCATACAGACATTGCTTGAACATAGTGAAAGTCCTGGGGTGAGTCCGTCCTGAGAGTAAGCTGCACTCCAGGCCTTTCATTGCACCATGCAATAGCCACAGAAAATGTTACTGTGCAGCAAAAGCTGGTGCCTTGTAGATTTACAGGCTGGTGTACAGCACAGTGTCTTGCTTTGTAGACATGCCCTCAGTACTTAGTTTAATGCACTCTGGCTGGAATGTGTCCATAGGACAGGAGAGGTGTAAGCTGGGATGTGAATTTAAAACTCTTATCTTACACCATGCTAACTTCCCCAGCTAGAGAAACCCTAAGAATAAATGTCTTAAACCTGGGTAGCAAACACAACACAAGGCCCTTTTAAGTGTTAGCAGATGCTAGGGTGGACAAGTGTTAAGGAAAAGGTGAAAGAAAGGACTTAAAATCAATTCATATCTATAACATTTAAATTTGTTTTCCTTAAGTGAGGGGCTGACATTCCAGGAGCCTAGGTTGAGGGGTTGACAATCAGGCTTTAACAAGCCCACTCCAAGTGAGTGCAGGATGCAGAGAGAAAACTTTTATGAACTTCACTGCACTTCTTCCATGAACATAGGGGCAGAACTATAGCTGGGGAAATGAGGGGGGGTTTCCATCTTAAGAACAGAGCCAAGCTCTGCATTAGTTTGCTCTTTGCATAGTGTCGTACTCAGCAGGCTGAATAGCGGCCCAGTAATGGAAAAGTTTCTCAAAAGAAATGGCAGCAGTCGCCCTCTGAGCCCAGAACAAACCCAAAGAGGTGCAGGAGGAATAATCATGCCTTAGGAGGACTGCTCTCAGATCTCAGCCATAGAAGTTGCACACTTAATACTAAGCCTAGTCCGCAGACGGTTTTCCCTACCATCTCATGCAAAATAGGCTGAGGCAGTTGCACAGGCTGCTTTAAAGTAAACACTGGCAGCTGGGCGGCAGCAATACTGGCTTCCATCCTTGCTCACATGTTCATCTTGGCCTCACCCCCCTGCCACTGGCTTGCCACAATTAACAACTGTCCATCGCATTTAGCAGAATGAATGATCATGAGCTCAGCATGCTAGCAGGTGCCTGCTATTTCACCACTTCCTCCTGCAGGGGAAAGAGTCTCCAATCAACACGCTGGCGCTGGGTTGACTGTTGCAGGCTATTTATTTCAACTTGTACAGAGAAGCTTAAACATCTGTGGAAAAAACACCTACATTTCTTTTATGAGTTAATATAATTTAAGTGATAAATACACAGTATTTAAACTTTATACACTTGATAAAATAAAATGTGTAGTAAAAAGGGGTAGGAATAAAACAAGGGCCGGGCATTAAACAAACAGTATAAAAGTCAGCAATATCACAGAACTTTGAAAAACCAGATTGCTTATCCAGTAGAGAATAGGGAATCCCCAAGACCTTTGCTGTGCAACGTGAGAGCCATGTAGCTCTTGACTCAGCAACAAATTATGACCCCGGGTGGGTCTGTTTTTAAAAAGGAGTTTCGAGGGGAAATCTAGCCCCAGCCCACTTCAAAAGGCACAGACAAAAGGTTTACTTCACTCGAGAACAGAGAACTTGACCAGTAAAGGACAGCAGGTATAAAACTGAATAGGTTTGTATATGTCGTTTCTCTAACAGCTCATGCATTTAGATAACAGATCTTCCTCACACGTCATACACTCCAAATGTTATATTTTGACTGACAAGGAAGCCCACATAAAACAAAGCTTAATTCAGGAAAGTGTATTAGGCAGAGAGGTCAGGCTGCAGACTGTTACTCAGGCATGGAGCTGGGTGTACCAGGAAAATAAATTCCTTGGGGAGTTTGAGGAAGCTCTTAGGTTTTGGATGCTTAGGAGTCAATGTCCATGAACTGTTCTACGGTCAATTGATGATGCCTAGATACTATGCTGATGGGTACATAAGAACTGCAATTCTTTTAGTAGATGCATTACTCCCTGCATTCCACCTCTCAAGCCTCTGATCACTCCTGTTTTGTAAATTAAGCTTTAACTATATCAAATGGCATGTACCAAATTATTAATGTAAATGGAAAAAAATCAGCACTAAATCTGCATACCGATCACAGACCTTAAACAAAAACAGTATACACAAACCACTCAGCAACAACAATTAAGGAGAACTTTCTTTAACCACTTAGATGCATTTTTCCAAAACAACAAACCCATTTACAAGCACACGAAATCAACTGGCAGCTCTTTATCAGATCTGTAAGTATTTCCATGAAGGAAACCAAATTGGGGGGGAAAAGAGGAAGGAGAAATTCTGAAGCTTGAACGTACTTTGGTATTCCTTTTGGTATTAAAAAGCAAAGAAGCAGAACAAGCAATAGCCATTCACAGCTTCAAATGAAGCAACTGGAAGAACTGAGTCTCCTTTTCACTGCTCCAGGTTAACCGTTTCTGCTTCTAAAACATTTACTGAAGCTGTGGTTCATATCAGCTTTGGAAAGAAGCGTACCACCATTCCCTCATAGCAAATTGGGAGTACTGTGATGCAGGAGGCTTTGCTAACAATACGGGCAATTAGGCTAAAGAGAACTTGTGTGAGTGGGACTTTTCTTGCTAAAATTACAGAATTAACTTCCTAACTCTTAGGCCAAGGTCTATCATTCCCAGGGCCATGGGATTTGCTGGCCAGAATGTACATCCAACAAATTCAGCATCCTGCCTCTTTCAGTGTCCACTAACTGATGCTTCAGAGGAAGGCAAGCATACAACCACCTCATACTGGCTCTGGCCCAACTGCCATTTGTAGGGTAGGGGGTGGGGAAATCACTAGTAATCAAAATACTTGACACTTCTATAGTGCCTTTCATGCAAGGAGAAAGAATTCAGCCTCATAAACCACTTCCAAGCTACGGAAGTTTCATTCTCCCCATTTTACAGCTGCACAGGCAGATTAATGACTTGCCTTCGGTCACTCAGCAAGTCAATGGGAGGACTGAGAAAAGAATCAGCTCTCCCGCTTCTCAGTGCCTTGCTTTATCCACAAGACTATCCTATTTATTTTGTCGCTTTTCCTAACCAACTGGAGAATCTCATCCCCACTCATCTACTTTCATGATCCCTCTGATTCTTTTTCTGTAGCTACTAGCAGAGCATTCATGATCAGAAAATCTAATATAGAAGCCAGAATTTATTCCACTACCAAATAACTCTGAAGCAATCTCACTGACAATGAAAATGCTCTTAGTAAAATTCCTAAAGTCAGTTAATTTGCCTTTGAGCCACAGGGATTTACAAACTATTGGCTACTAGTTTGCAGAAATCTCTAGTCCCAAATTCCAAATTAAGAGTTTGGAAGGGGAAAAAAAAGCTTCTTTGAAAATTACCAGCTATTCTAAATATTTCAATAAGCTCTTAAATCCTAAATGAGCCTTAAGTCTATTTAGATACTTAAAAATAGCATAAATTGGTTTTTTTTAAAAATTGTATTAAACCATGTAATGTACACGGAAGTGAAGGATTTTACCCTGAATTTTACATCTACCTAGCTCAAGTAAAAGACTTAGAAATGTTAGTGCTTTTGCTGTTCAAAATAGGATTTTATCTTCCCCCAGCAATACAGGTTTTCACTCATTTTCTAACACAAAATGCCCATTGCTGTAAGAATTCAGACCGAATTTCAAGCCCTTAGATACATTTTTCATCTGTACCCTGAACACTCAGCCCGACTAGTGCACATCTATACATGCCAATGTCAAGATTTTAGGAAGAGTGGTGTCTTCAAACACAGTAATTAATTAACATTAGTTTATGAACTACTTGAAGATGCTATTTAATCAAACTGTTAAAACTTTGCTCAAAAAGACAGGCATTGTTGAAAAAGGTGATGCGGTGGTTTGTACTTTGCTTCCATGGAGTTAAAATATGTCAATTCAAAAAACGTAATAAAAAATAGATACAACACCATTTCCAGTAGGCTGTGAACTCTCAAAGTGCATAACTGTAGTTTTACAGCTGTGTACAAAGCTTCACACGTTCATATGCCTGCCTACCTACCTTGTACAATACCTTGTGGCATTTGTCTCTGTGAAATATTTGGCATTAAAACCATTTAAAAGCCATTTCCAACTGCATTTTTCTTTCTTTGCTTTTTGCAAATCATCATCACTGCCCATCACATCAGCTCACCCTTCTGATCTCCAGCAATGTTTCAAACAATAAATCAAGCAGTCCATTTAGTTATGTTTTTAACAATCAGAGATGTTCAATGTTTAAGACAAGTACTGTAATCTGATTTCTTACATGTTGCTATGTAAGTTCTACATGCAGCATTATACTGTACTAGTGCCATGTCATGCTGTGTTTATTTGGCTTAGGCTCTGTTACATCTCTTATCCTCAGAAGCACATTGTATAAAGGAGCCACAGACCAAGTTGCTCATCATAACCATAATGTTGGATTTCATGAAAGAACTTCATCCCCTCCCACGTTTGGCAGTTCATTGCACTTGAGATTATCTTCGCTGTCTTGCTTCCTGCTTTAAAATGAAATAAAACACATTAGTGTCCTTAAAAAGAAAACATTTTATGAGAGGAGGAAAAAAACCTGTATACAGTCTCAAGGTATCCTATAGTAAACAATTTATGGGGAAAAAAATACACTGAACAAAATAGGAGTTACACTGAAATCTACGTCACTATTCACAACATCATGGTCTGTTTTTATAAACAGAAAGGTAAATAGGTAAAGACAGTGCAGACTGGGTAAGAATTAGCATCCTAATAGTCATAACAATGATCCAAACACACTTGAAATATGCAGCAATACTAGCCATCAAAGATTAGATCATAACACACATAGAAGCAGCCTCACATGAAAAACTGCAGGATAGTTGAGGCTGGAAGAGGATTAAAGAAATATAAGAAGATTCTGGGCCACATAAAATCAAATCTCACCTATATGGTGAGAGAGAGAGAGAGAGAGAGAGAGAGACAGATCACCTCCTTACCCATTCTTTATAGCCCTCAGACACTTACTTCACTTCACATGATTGTTTTAACCAGTGTTTGTGGGAGGGAACGTGGCAAAATCAAACAAGTAACTTTCATCTGCTGTGTTTGACAGATGCTACCACCACAGTTTATCAGTGACAGATGAGACAGGAGCTTGCTAACCACAGCACGTAAAATATTACAGCTCTGTTGTAGAACAACAACAAAGTAAATCACCCATATGAATAGGATTTGGGTGTCACTGTCAGTTACAATTCAGAATATGAGAAAAAGACTGAGAAAATATGCAGATAAATTCTTTTATCCCATAGTTAGTAACATACATTATGGGAAGATGTCTTCCATGCTCAACTCCATCTGAAGTCAACAAGAGTCATAAGCATAAGGTGAAATTTGCCCCTCTGCAGAAGGCCACCCTGAGGCCTAGATACAACTTAAGTCCTACTTAATGTCTCAAAATAGGATACAGGTGGCTGGTGCATAGGCCTTGTTCTGTCCCTGTACACAGGGTGAATTTTACTGATTGAACATCTCAGGAGAAGGTCTTATATACATCTATTCCCCAATGGATACTTGGGGGATTTACCTGCTTAAATTCCAGGCATGCCCAGGAGGAAAAAAAGCATTTGCTATGAAAAGAATTTGGATCACACGCATCAGTCAACTGAGCCTCCCCTAATCAACTTAATACAGGGTCTTTGGGGAAAATGTAAGTAAATAACCATGCCCTTTAGATACCACTAGAAGGAGGAGACTGAATAGTGGAAACGAAAGCTCAGCAATAGCACTTTCAATGGTTTGTCAACCCTTCCATTCAGAAAACTCAATCCCGCGAGGTTCTCAGTAGAAAAACGGAGCAAATGCCCAGCCTACTTTGGGAAATTGAAAGGGGATACAAGCCTCTCAAGAAACTGCGGCTCTACTGCTGTTAGACTTTGGTAGAGCAGCAGAATCCAATAATGTAACTCTTTGTGACACAGACTGAAACTGCCAGGACATCAGTTTCAATTTCAATAACTTGAAACTGCCAATTGATATGATCTCTCTTCATTAGACTGTGGTGATATTTCACTGGGTTGGTCTTTGAGTTTATCCAGATGGACAATGCCTTATGCAGCCTGAATTACAAACGCAGCACACCAAAAATCACAGGTGTTAGCGGTCTTTTGGGTTCATATACAAGGGCTCTGGTTCAGTTACATGCTGAATACACAAAGCATTGACCCAGAGAAGAGCTTTCTGTTCAGAGATGCTGTCACTTGAACTCCTAGGCAGATGCAGCCTGTTCTAAGCCTCAGCAGGCAGGAAACCAAGCCCTGCATCTATTGGGGAACAAGTGGCACCAGACAAATAACTGGGAGGGGTTTAGGGAATGGGAACTTCACGGTAAGAAGCTCAACAAGATCCTCAGAAAGCCCATTCCAGTTCAGCAGCCCACACACAACTGGGGTGAAATCCCAGCTTCACTGAGGCAGTGGGTGTTTTGCTATTGACTTCAGTGCTGGCCCACAAATAAGCCCTTGGGATCTTATCCACGGAACAAGTCCAGATGAAAAAAATCTGCTTCAAATGAGGGGGAAAAGGTGATGGCAAACAAGAAGTCCAACATTTGTTTTCATGTACTTATTTGTGTTTAGTACAAAGCAGCTCCTAACACAATGGATCACTGGATTAAACTGAAACCTTTCTTCTAGAGTACAAAGGTCACTTATCTCTTATCATCACAGCTGCAATACAAATAGAAAGAAAAACAAAGCACCTTTAATATGCCTGATGAATTTTCTGGCAAAATTCAATTCTGTATCCCCAATGTTAATATAAGTGACCATGCTACGTTTTAGCAAGGAAATCCATACAAGAGCGTTCCTGTTATCAGAAGAGAAATTCATGCACGTCTATCATTCATTGCAGGCAGCCAGAAGAGCTTGTTATTTACTACTAATGCCTGATCCACTTTCTAAGAAAGCTCCATTAATGCTTTAAAAGACTCTCCCATTTAAATGAATTTTTTCCTACAACTTACGGGCTTTACTGGCTGAAACAGCAGCAATCAATTGCTGTGCTCATGCACTCTGGTGAACAAACAGCCCCCAATTCTGAAACCTTTATGCGATAGCCACTCTTTGTAGCACTAATACTGCTGCCTGGCGTAAATGTGTCCCAGAATTGTGCTCCCTCTCCCTGTACCTAGATCTCTCTACAGAGACAATTTTGGAGGGAATACAACCCCAAGAGATGAAAAGCTTCTCTTGTGTTGTAACACACATATCTGAGAATGTCGCATCGCTCCATGGAGCATACAATGCATACATGAATGGACAGGCAGAAGGCACTGCTGGGTTAGTCTTTTGCCTTTGACTGACATAATATTTCACGTTTTTCTAGAAGTGAAGTGAGAACGAGCACAAATCAGGTAAAAGGACCACAGTGTCCAAGGCCTTTTCCCCACCTCCCCAATAATGAGCTGAAAGAAATCAGAAGGAAGAGAATCCAGCTCACACATTCTCAGTGGTGTTGGCTTTCCAGGAGCAGCTTTGACTCTGAATACATACAAGGAGCAGGTGAGATGAGTAAGAAGGTGCCAGTTTTACAATCCCTCTAACGCTCCTCCGAGGAGAAGACCCCATTTCCCACAGAAACACGCAGGAAACGAAGAGCAGAGCTAGCTCTTTCCTATTTTTCCTGCTCCTCTTTATTATAAGGCTTTCCACCTTATGAGACTCCAGTACTCAGTGTGATAATGCCAGTCCCACACTCCCACATCATAATGTGCATTTCTCAACTTACAGTGGGTCCAATCCTGAAAGATGGAGAGCACCTGTACTTCTCATTGGTTTCAACAGCAGCAGAGGAAGCTCAGTACCATGTAGGTGCAGGCTCCAAATTCTTAGATCCTAAAAACTCTGGCTTGGAGGAGGAGCATCTGTGCCTCCAGCCCACACTAAAGTGGCACCAGAAGGACAAATCCTGAGGATGTCAAACGATTTTCCTGCACCTATAGTTCTCGATTTCCTGCAGGAGTTCAGCGGTTCAGAACCTCTGAAAATTTGGCCCTAAATCACTAACTAAATAATATTTCCTCTGTTTAAGTTTGCAGCAGCAGTAGCAACACTCATACGTGCGTAGGGAGCCATTTGGCCTGAACGGGCTCAGGTGACAGTAGATCTATAAAACAGAGGCTGAGCATTCTTTGGAGACAAGGATTTGATTTCGTCAGGATTTGGCACAGGATACCATTTGTGAAATATCATAGCATGGTGTACATCAGTTTCCCTTACCACTGAAAAGCAATCTTCCAGGGGTATAAATAGAGTTGAGATTAGATTCAATACATACGTGGTAACTTAAACCCTGGTTGTAGTACATTTTTTACATAAAAATTCTCAAGCTCTGCTTGTGTTTTGCACTGACTGTTCACTCACTGTAAATCACCCATTGGCGCCCACGTGAGATGAAGACACTTACGACAGTATGTTTCCTGGGGCACACAGGGATCGTTCTTCTTTCTTACTCCCCTCAAATGGATTCCCGAAAGATCGTTTCCTGATCATCGTTTTAACCAAGATCTGCAGACGAGATTGATTTCAGTCAGGGACAATCCTTTCCAGAAGCAGTGCATTTCCCCTCCAAAGTAACAGAAATGTTTAAGGCATATACCCAACCAACAGAGTTTGTGCTTTAGAAAACTATTAAAAACAAGCCCTTCCTGGGCAAAGTTTTCATTTAGCAACAACAACGACGACTGCCAAGTCTCCAACTGCTTGGTACTGAAGCTCATTTCTTTATCTGGAACTGCTCAGAGCTACATATGCATACTTCAAACCACAGGAGACTGGATATGAAAGTGGAATGAAATTTTCTCCTCCACTCATCTTTCCAAGTCAAAAGTGAATTTTGATTTGCATGCATCTGTCATCCCGCTGGGTTCACTTTCTGTAAACTTGAGCTGCTTGGTCTTCAATGGCACAGGGATTCGCTTTAATAATTTGCCAATACTGAATTGTGATTGGAAACTCTATAACTTGTACTGAGTTCAAGTTAACTGAGAAGCACAAAAGTTACAAAAGAAAAGAATTTGAAATTCACGTTCTCACTTAGTTTCATAACTTACATGTTATTCCATCAGTTCCCTGATTGAATTAAGTATGCAGCTAACCAACATAGTGCAAACTGTGAGTCTTACAACTGAGTATATAGTTTGAATGTAACTCAGTGAGTGGGTTACAAAGACATTCAATCAGGGAATAGAAACAATACCATGTGATTTATGTAATAGCCAAGAGTGTGTGACTCTTATACTTGAGTGTAACATTTGCAGCTTGACAGGCAGACGAAGAGTTATTCCCTGGAGAAATTTGTGAATAATTTCGAAGAACAAATCAAATTTGAAAATTCTGCAAGCTACCAGTAGCCAATTCATGAAAAGAAAAAAAAGGCAAAACTAATTGAATAAAATCATTCATTTTGCACTCAACTGTGCTAGACACACATTGATTTCAAATGGGGCTGTGGGACTCAGCACTTCTGAAAAAAAATCCAAAAAACAGTGGAAACTTTTTCAAACGTTCTCCTTCAATTGTGAATTCTGCAGGACAGGGATGGTCGTTGTATTTGCATCTTGCATACGGGAACACACGTTAGCATTTAAAAACCATTAAATAAAAAAAAAAAAAAAAAATCTATTACAGGGATGTTAAAGCAGGTGAACGATCCACAGATAAAGGCAGAAATAAAAACGGAGGCAGTTTTTCCCCCTTCTTCTAAATAGTGACCTAAATTCAAAGAAGTGACAGCAAGACAGGAAGGAGGTTGCTGCTAATGAATTCAAGGCCTAGGAGATTTGGGGCTGGGAACACACAGATTGTTTGATGTGAGGAGCAGATGCAGAGACTAGCTTTGCTGTGCTTGATCCTGTCTGGATCCGAGCGCCTCCTGCAAAGCACTGAGCACCCTCAATTCTTGCGCCTTGCGCTGGGCAGAATTTGGTTCTCTAAAAGGAAAGAGGCCATGGAGCCCAGACTGCTGCAGCGGAGTTGCCAAAAACCATTGATCTTCCTCCCAGATTTGTTCTCCCTCAGTAAAGTGAGAGAATGGGGCACAGTAGCAGTGAGAGGGCAGCATGGCACCTCTTAAAGACACCCTGCAGTGCACAGTAAAAAAAAAAAGTGAGGGTACAAACTAAAACTATGACAATGCCACTGAGCAGCCATAACTCCAGTGGGGCCGAAAGAACGTCTCAACAGGCGCAGGGATGCCTGTTTGAAGGCCTGGTCTCTGTTGGCTGCAGTCCTCTCCATATGGACCAGAACTTCAAATATAGCTCTGCTGTGGAGCTGGGCTTTGCAATCACCAGGAGGCAAGGTAAGAGGGCTTTGAAATCTGAGAGCGAACCACAAGCTGGGAACAACCAGCTCATGTTAAAATTGCTGTTTCCCTGTTTTCCTCAACAGCAGCAGATCACAAACAGCCACATGAAAATCCTAAGGCAAGTTAAAAGACGACAGCATTCAGTATTCTTCTGCTAGCACCCCCTACTGTACACCGAGATTTCTCTGAAGTGCAGCACAAGGAATAGGTGTAACCAAAGGCACAGACTGATCTCAGATTAGGCTAAGGTCAGAAACCTTCCCCAAATTAGATCTAAGCCAGCACTGCCCTTCTAAACAACTGCTAAAGAGACCACAAAGTTCGTTGCTTGGTGGAGGTGGCTTTTTCCTGAAGCTGGAGTGGAACTGAACTCGGTATGTCTGGAGATCATTCGAATAGTCCCTTAAGATGGGATGTTGTCTAATAAGTTGCTCTCCGCATCTCACTTTCACTGTTACTCATCTCCTAGAGCTCGGGCTCATGTATGCTTCCTCTTTCCCTGTCATTTTTAACCCCTTTCTAAAAACCATCTGATCGGAGTTTCTGTGGCTTCCATCTTGGAACTGCTGTTTGGTGGGATTTTGTCACTTCTGTTGGACCTTCTAAACGCCAGCTCATAATCCCACATGAGCGACTTACTTTTAATGTGGCAGCTCCTACAGAGATGCCACATGCTGCTACATGGTGCCCAGATACCACCCCATTGATGGGTGCATTAGAAACAGAGAATACAGGAGTCCTGGCACCTACTCCTTTAATCATTCATCAGCGCAGCTAGGTCTGAGCAGTGATGCTGGAGCAGTAAGATCAGAACATTTTCCAGGCACTTAGTGAGCAAACTGTTGGCCTGTGTTACTCACCACCGTGGCCAGGCTCGGGATGTGTTTGACTGAGTTCTCGACTTCCTCTTCAGTAACCTCGATGAGCGTGCAGTTCTCATCCTCCGTCGGCAGCGGCTCTGCTCCGTTCTTAGTGACCCACGGGTGTAACTTCAATTAATAACACAGCCCGTCAGAAACGATTTCCTCCTTTTGAAAAAATTAGAACAGCCCAGACATGGCAAGCACACCGCATCTCTCCAGCTAAAGTAGTGATGGGCCTGTGAGTTATTAAGAGATCAGGGAAGCTCTGTCCTTTAACCTAGTGAACTAGAGGAATGAACAATCCCAAACCAAAACTCCATATGCATATACCTTCCAACTTTGGGCAAGTGCAGCTCCAGATCCAAACTCTCTGGACCCAGGCCGATAGCCACACAGGAGGGAAAGCATTAATAATTGATAGCCCTTACACTGCACTTCGGATCAACGGATCTGTACGTGCTTTACAAAGATGCGGAGCCATCATTACTCTTATTTTACAGACAGGAAAATGGAGGCACAAAGAGGTGAAATGACTTGTCTAAGGTCACGCATAGAGACAGTGACAGAGCTGGGAGGAGAGCCCATGGCTCCTGACTCCTACCTAGGCCCTAGACTTTAACCAGCAGATTGCAGCACAAATGGGAAAATAGGTTCAGAAGAAACCTTTTGCTCACTCTCCAAACACCGGGAAACGTTGTCGATGTCTCAAACCCTTTCTGAAGGTTCAGAAATAGCTCACTGGTTCCTCCCTTTCCCCAACCTTATTTGCCATTTTCACAGCTGCTTAACCCTCCTGGGCTCGAGCAGGGGGAGAGGGACAGAAGTCTCCTGGGAAGGCTGTTTTGCATTATTTTCCTGGAAGCAGAGAAAACACTAGACGTGGAGGATTTCCTTATGTGGCCTAGTCTTGCAGCCACAAGAGGTCCCCCAAAGTGGAGAAGGCTCAGGAGGGCCTGAAAAGAAGGCGTGGGGGTGGGGGGTGGGAGTGAGCAACAAATGATAAACTGACTCCAGACAAGACTGAGCAAAGAAAAGCCAATGAAATTAAAACAGCCCAGACAATAGTGAGGCTGCAACTCATGAACAAGGTTTCATTTCCACCTGGCAAGTACCTTGATTTCCGGGACTGAAATCCTGGATTCAGGGTTTTTATCCAGCATCCGCATTATCAGATCCTTCAAATCCTCGGTAATGTCCGGCCTTGGGAAGTTAAAGTGAGCTACTGGTTAATTTGAGAGAGTTCACAGCCACTTCTCATTGATAGGTTTCATCGTATCAGCTCGTTTGCAGAGGTGTTTGGGGGGAGGGGGTAGATCTGGGCCTAACACCCTTGGCTGAAAAGCCTGTGCTCCTGCAGAGTGTACTAGAGCACGTACTGGGTGCACACGCCCTTACGCTGCAGCGCGGAGCTGAATCCTGAGTCCCACGCTGCTCAGTACTCACTTTGGCAAAGCTCTGAGTGGAGGTCTAGGTTGGATATTAGGAAAAGCTTTTTCCCTAGGAGGGCGGTGAAGCACTGGAATGGGTTACCTAGGGAGGTGGTGGAATCGCCATCCTTAGAGATTTGTAAGGCCTGACTTGACAAAGCCCTGGCTGAGATGATTTAGTTGGGGTTGGTCCTGCTTTGAGCAGGGGGTTGGACTAGATGACTTTGTGAGGTCCCTTCCAACTCTCATCTTCTATGAGATGACGGTGTTTGGGAATGGGATTAAATGGAGGACGACGACCAAGGATTAAGGAGTGGCAGAAAATTTAGGAATTCTTGGTGTTACTCAGACCAGTTACTGCTTCGTTTAGTGACTGCCTTGGGAAAGAAGGACCCCCCCTTGTAACTGCCCCCAATGGAGTTTCCATAGGAGAAGCAAATACACACAGAGGTGACTTGGAGTCAAATAAATAGCTATGCTCAGAGAGCAGTCGGGGTGGGCAGGGTATTTAAAAAAAGATGGAGAGATGGGACAGAAAACCACCATATGGCAATGGAAGAAGTGAATTAATTCTCTTGGGAGCTCTGGAATTTAAATCACAAACATTTTTCCAACAGCTGTAAATCAACAGGGTTTGACCTCATGTCTAGTTTGAAGGGAGTTTTCCAGGAATGAGTGCAGCAGAGAAAAGCTAGTATTGGTAGTCTGGGTTATAGTTTTGTAACATCTCACTGGATCAGGCCCAGTTCCATTTACTCACTTTCCAATTTGCATAAAATAATAAAAAGCCTTCTATGTACTCACTGATCTGGGAATTCCAGGGGCTGGGTCTTGATTTTACTGTGTAAACTTAGAATCCTCTCATCCATGAAAGGGCACTAATGACAAGCACACAAAAATAAGCAACAAAACTTGTTAAGCAACAAGCCAGTCTGGTGGAGTTAGCAGAACATATCACAGGGCTTGGGAGGAATTTTGCAGGATTCAAAAGGAGAGGGAGAAAGAATTAGGGGGGGGAAAAATACAACATATGGCAGATTTTCTCACCACATTATTTTGTTCAGCTTCATTTAAAAACAACAACAAAAACGACATCTTTACAGAGTGTGGGCTCAAAGGACAGAATATAACAACAGCCGCTGGCAGAACCATCTGGGCAGGCCCAGCCCAATAATCCTTGAGCAGTTTGAAAGCAGGGGAGCTTTTCATGAGCGAACACTGGTGGATCAGCCCCGTGGTTCGGAAAGGAGCCAGACAGGGTCATCCAGACTCCAGCAAAATGTATTAAGCCACCTCTCTCTCTATGTCCCATTGCACCAGTTAAGATCTCTGTTGGATGAGCTCTTGCTCTTCCAGGAGTGGCACAAAGGTGTTCTCAGCAAAGGTGCTCTCGGCTGGTAAAGTAGATCTACTGTTTGGAAATCTGCAAGGTACGGGAAAAGCTCACCCATTTACTTGGGCTTTCAACTAATGAATCCATTAGCATCCCAGCAGGGACAGGTCATGTGCAATATCACTGAGTCACCCAAGCTTGTGGTTATTGATTTGAAAAATGGAATGTGAAATGCCCAGATGCCACAACCATACAAATGAATCCGGGCAGGAATTACTTCATTATTACTAACCCTCCCCACACACGGTAAGAATAACTGCTGCAGTAATGTCCAGACGCCTTAGGAGTGAATGATTTAGACATTCATCAAACATACACCTATGGAGCTGTGGGCTGTACAAGACACTCTGCAGCAGAGCCCTGCATGGGACTGGGATCCCGTGGGTCCCGCAGGACTCTCCTGCCAGAATAGTGGGAGCGGAATTAAAAAAGTCCCATGCATGGCTCGTCTCTACTGCGATGAAGCTCTGCAGAGGGGCTACCCTAGGGACTGGGCTTTAGGAAAAGCAGCTTCATTGTAATGCAGACCTTTGCAGGCCAGTTGCATGCAGAAAGGCAAGGCAGGGAAAGGTTAGGGGAGAAGAAGCCATGACTGATCAGGCTTTTTTGGGGGGTAAGGGAGGTGACATACATTTCACCCTATAAAACACCACACACAGCCTTGTGCAAAGAGACGTACTAACCCACTGACCAGATCCAAACAAAAACCTCATTACCTGCCCAAACACAAAACAGAAGAGTGTGATTCCCATGGCCCATACATCCAAAGCCTTGGAAGAAAGGAGAATACAATTATTATAGCTAGTTCTTGCACATGGAGCCCCCAAAGCGTGTCTATTTTAAAGAGACATAGTTATAAAAAAAGCCTCACTACAAAATACCTTGCCAGAAAAGATTTTTCTCGTTTCGGAGAGGGTTTCCGGTGCCATGAACGCAGGGGTGCCCACAGTGTTGGTCAGGAGGGCATCGGTTCCTTTGAACTCATTACTCACTCCAAAGTCAGCGATTTTGATGTGACCATCTTCCCCAACGAGAAGGTTGGAAGGTTTAATATCCCGGTGGATTATCTTTTGATAGTGCACTGTGGTTAAAGACACAGGACATTGAATGGCAGTGCGTGCCTGTCTCACAAGTAGCAGACAGCTAAGAGCAAATGACCAAACACATAGCGACTGCAAATTTCAATTGACAGGGACATCAAACTAAGGGCCAGATCCTAAGTTGGTGTCAGTCAGTGTAGCTTTGCTGGAGCCAGCTGAGTTACACCAGCTGCGGATTGGCCCCTATGTGGTTAAAAATGCCAGTGGTTTGTGTTTAGAAGCTTACAGTATTCGATGCCTTTGATCAGGTCTTGAAAGTAGAACCGAGCCTGATCTTCAGTGAGAAGTTTAATGGCTGGGACTTCCATCACAGGCCTGGGAAGGTGACACAAAACAAAGCAGGGCTAATGAGGAAGAGGGACACAGCTCAGAACTGACATGACATTAGAGGCTTCTTTTTCTGATTGACGTTTAAGAGGACAGGCAGCAAAACTCAGACCCAACAAGAGACAATGGATTCTTTAGCTCATTAGCCTGGCTACCCTGCAACTCTCCTTCACATCTTCAGCAACCACTGTGAATTAACTCTCTACAGAACACCAGCATATTAGGCCCTGTCTCCACTATAAACGATCATGTTGCACTGTTATGGCTCAGCACGCTGACACATGGTTTTTCGTTATCTCTGGGCATGTCCACACTGCAATGCGACACCGCGGCTGGCCCACATCCGCTGACTCAGCTCGTGCTACAGGGCTGTTTAAGCTGCAGTGTAGACGTCTGGGCTCATGCTGGAGCCCAGGCTCTGGGACTTCCCCCGGGCCAGCTGCAGGTGTTTAACTGTGGTGGAGACATACCGTATGTGGCCAGACAAAACCAGCTAGGGAACTACAGAGGCACCTTTACATAGACTCTGCTAGGAAAGGCGGTGTCAGAAATTCAGCCACTCACTCTGCTACCGGGGAGCGATTTTACGTCCCTGATCTTTGGCTGCGTTAGGGCCACTCTGCATCACTACCCTGTTGCAAAGCAGCCCTAGAGACACCCGAGCTAGCCACAGGATGATCAGCAGGACCTTGAGCTGGTGCACAAGTGGAAAATGGCTCCTACAATGGCTCCAAGAGGAGGGTGGCTTAGACAGCAATGCTGGGACTCCCCTAAAACCCAGAAATTCCATCGGGCCTACTGGCATCTTGCCTAAATTATAGCAGCCCTCAGGCTACTCCAAATTACCCTGTGGGGTGGGGGTGGTTCAGAGCACAGCGGCCCAGGACAAGGACCAGGGGAGCAGAAAAGGGGCTTAAAGTCACCTTTACAACCTTGTGAGTTACGCTGCATGTTCTCTGGCTGTAGCCTGCACCTTACCTCTCCCTCTATACAATAGGTTCCATGATTTCCCCTCTTATGTGGGCAACTGGCTGGATGGCGCCGTTCCTGCCCCCTCCCCTCCCCGAACATCTCCCTGGTTGTGATCCACACAAGAGCCCAAGCATCAGGGCATGGCCCTTAGCAGCATGAATGATGTTCATGCACACATGCTAACTTGGCGGTGGCAGCTCCTCCATTTTATTATTAGAGGGCCAAATCCTGAAGGGCTTAATCAGCCCTCAGGCAGGCAAAACTCCTGCTGAAGTCAGTGGGAGCATTTCTGAGTGAAGACATTAGAGTCTGGTCCATTAGGATCATGCCCATAAACATCCACAGCATGGTACATGCATACAGCATTGGATAAATTATCGGATTTCGGCCCTATCGATAAGGTTTCCCTGTCCCAAAGAGCTTGCAATCCAGAGGTATTGGCTGAGGCCGGAAGGCAGAATGTGCAAAGAGTGAGAAGTAGCCATTACAGTAGAAACGCTTCCGGGATGAAGCGGTGTTTTAGAAGCAGCCTGAAGGATCTGGCCCATATTCTGGGGAGGCTGATCCCAGAGCAGAGAGTGGCGCAAAGGGACGAGGTGTAGCTAGGAGCTGTATTTAGGATGATCGCAGCTTGACATAACTGAAAGATTTAGAGAACTAAAAGCCATTTTAGTGCAAGACACAGAAGTGCTGAGCTGCCCTCTCTCAGGTCTGGTTGTCACTGAGGTTTGGGCTTGTGGGAGGAGAAGTTTTCAAGGATTTCCAGCGTGGTTTCCTCCTGTCACCCAATTGTGTTTCAAGTCTCTTCAATCCCTCTTCCGCAGCCCAAGTCGGGAAAGCAGCACTAGTGGGCTCTGCTCCAATCTCCCTCTGCGCATTCACATAGCACCAGAGATGAAGTGGAGTAACATGGCTCTCTCCCATAAATAGCGGTGTCCTTTCTCGCCCACAGAATCTGGTTCCCGTCGCTATAAAGGTCAAAGTGTGGCAGGGGATGGAATTAACTAAGTCACATTAGAAACAGTGCGTAGAACTTGGAACAGCGCCTTGGCAGCTGTTTGGCTTGCACATCTGGACCTTACAGAGCTCTTCCCTAGGTCACAATGGCCTGGGCTGTACTGGTCCATCAATTCGTTCTTTGAGAATTGTATCCTTTCTATATGAGGGACAGATGGAATTTTCTTCAACCCCAAGAGTGTTGGTCTCTTCTTTTTACTCATGGTTTCCCGCAAACGAAGATATTTAGGGACAGATCCCAAACTCCATTACACCAATGCCAATCTGCAGTTACTCGCTTAACATGTCTAGAATTGTTTTGAATTTACTGGGACTGAGAGCAGAATCTGACCCTTAATGTGGCGATTGCAATAAAAATCTCCCATCTCCACTATAGTTTTAGTTCCTCAGTCTTGCATCCCTCCTGTGGTATCTCAGAGAAATGCTGAAGCACAGGATCTGGTGCCAACCTCCTGTCTATTTAGGGTCCATCGAGGTTTCTAGTGTCACAGCGCTCACGGGAAAGATCAGATTATTCTTTCGCCCTCAGCAGGGTGCGGGGGATTTTTGGAAGGTGGGTGGGGGACTCATGGAGGAAAGTTAAACTGATTAGCTTCACTATGACATGCGTCTCTTGTCTCCTTGCCTGAGTCTGCACATGTTCCCAAAAGCTGTGGGGGATGCTGCTGCCAGTTTTCAAATCTCTGAAGGATCCAGCGTCTAACACAAGTAGACAGTACTAAAGAGATGCGACAGTATCTTGCTCTGTCCAAGAGTCCAATTTTGTTCTTCACATTGGGGAGGATGCCCATATATGAATTATTGGTCTTATACTAGCACCTAGAGGCTTCATCCGAAACTGGGGACCCAGCGTGGTGATCACTGCACAAATACATAGCGAGAGACAGAGTTGAATGTGACTTGACCAAGGTCCTACAGCACGTCAGTGACATAACCAGGAATAGAATCCAGGTCTCCTGAGTCCTAGTCCAGTGCCCTGGCCACTAAACCATGCTGGTTGCACTGCCCAACCTTTTGCTGTTCCCATACACGGTCGTCTATATCCTCTTAAATCCATCTCACACTACTACGTGATGGTGCATTGCAGACACTCAACAGGCTGAGTGCCAAAGAGGAGATTGATGGACAGCACAGGAGAGGGTCTCACAAGTCAAGAGGATCAAAAGACGACCCATTAGCGTCTATTATCTATTGCACAGGATTACCCTCCACGAGCACTAATGGAAGTTGCACAATCCTCTCAAGCACAGAGGAGACTCTACAGGTATATAATTATTTCTCAGCTGCATACACGGGCTTCCGCATTATAAGATTGGGAGGGGGGAAAAGAGAGGGGTGGGGAAGACACATTATCTCTCCAAGATGACCCAAGCTAATTCTCAGAACTAAGGGAGAAGATACAAATCAACATAACCTCAATGGGTGTTTACATTTGCATGCCTGAAAACGGTATCATCAATCCACAGGGGAACACATTGGCTTATTATGTTTCCAGTAAAGACAAATTTCCTGCACATGATTATAAGGGAAATCTTCAGCTCTTAACGATTTTATTATTTGCATTATCATGGCATCTAGGAGCTGCAGCCATAGACCAGCACATCATTGTGCTAGGTGCTGTACAAACACAGGACCTACTCCAAGGAGCTAACAATCTGGCTTTAGTTACAATTACGTAGCTACTGCTGGTTTCCTGAGAACTGCAAACAGCCTTTACTAAATTTATAGGTATTTCTCCTAAACGTCTCATGCCATTTCAACCCCATTTTATTTTTCTAGAACCAATAATCTGTAAAGGACATGTTAAAGAATTTCAACACCCAACACTTACAGAGCATTTTTCATCAGTAAATCTCAAAGCACTTGACAAAGTTAAGTGAGCATTATCATCCCCCTGTTAAAGATGACAAAACTGAGGCACAAAAAAGTTACATGATTTGCTCAAGGTCACACAGAATCATTAGTGGAGTCAGATGCTCAGATTTCTTAGCTCCCATTCTGGAGTCCTATTCACTAGGCCATACTGCCTATGTCCTCTGCTGATGTAGCAGCAGGATGAAAGGCAACAGAGTTCAGAAAGGAATAAAACTCAGATAAGATGTCAACATCCTAGAACAGAACTGAGACAGTCTGAATGTAGCATACCACACACCCATGCACAGACAGACACAAATTCCTGCTAGGTATCAAGGAGGCGTAGGTCATGCCTTGTGCCATGTGGACATGCAATAAAGTGTTGGACTGGACCCATGATTCCACATCTCACAATCATTTGGGCTCATTCTCCTGGATAAATTCAGAGCATGTCAAAGAACCTCAGTCAGTGTAACTCACACACGCAAAGGCCAGAAGACAGAACTGCAGCAAGAAAAGCAGCTAGCAGGAGGAGGTAAGAAGCTCACCTTACTTTAACTAACACCTTCTCCAAACTCCTTGGCATGTCAATTATAACAAATTAGACTCCCTTATAGACCAGTATTGAGGCATACGTAGGTCCAGGGGCATCGGGGTCTCACAGCACGGCTACACTACAGGGGCTACAGCAGCACAGCTGAACTGTCATAGTGTAGACACTTCCTACATTGACCAAAGGGGTTTTCCTGTCAGTGTCGGTAATCCACCACTTCGAGCAGTGGGAGCTAGGTCCACAGAAGAATTCTTCTGTCATCTTAGACACATCTACAATGGGAGGGAAAGGTCGGCTTAACTACAGCGTTCGGGGTGAGAATTTTTCACACCCCCAATAACATAGCTAGGTTGATCTAAACTGTAAATTGTAGGCCAGAATATAGGGAGATCTAGTTTTAACACCTTCTGCAACACCTCTGTGTAAGGAATTTGGCCCACTATATGTACTATTTCAACCAAACTACAGACACACACTGCTTATGAAATATATCTGCTTTAACATTCACTGAATTTGTAAATCTAATCCCAGGGTTCCATACTTACCCTTGTTTTACCAGTTCAAACACTAAAACACAAAAGAGAAAGTGATTAATTACAGGCTGAAAGCTCTGCAAACAAGATCCCAGCAGGAAAGCAATTATTTTTATAAACAATTATGGAAATAATAAAAAACGACAACATGAAACTGGTCAGGTGAGTTCAGACTATGGAAGAATCACTTGTGGTACCTTGTTTTTTTTAAATTATGTTTTTGCATGAAGAAGTCACTGTACTGATCACAAAGATCTGGAGTTCATGGAGAAATTAGACTCACAATCCATGCCGTTACTTCAAAAGGGACATTACTATCTTCCTTGTTAATAATCTATGAACCGACGTATTTATTCAGTAGTTCAGAATCATAGTTGATCAGGCTAACCGTCTTCTCACTATGACCCTATGTCTGAGTGGGATTGTATGAGGGGATTGCTTGTGATTGTAGGGGACAGGACCTGGCAGTCCTGGAAGTCCCGTCCCGATTGCGTCTTATGTTCCTAAAAATCTCACACTTCAGGACTTTGGCCGGTCACCTGCAGGGGTCAGAAAGGGATTTTTATCCCTCAGCTAATTCCCGAGTTTTTTCCTTGTGCCTCCTTCCTCTGAAGCATCTGAGATGACTAAAGCTGGTGATGGGACAGGGTGGGTCAGCGTGCTGAGGTGGCACCAAGCATTCTCTCTCTGGGTCTTGGCTGGCTGGTTCTTGCTCACATGCTCAGATCTAACTGATCGCCATACATGGGGTTGGGAAGCTGTTTCCCTCAGGTCAGGTTGGCAAAACTCCCACAAAGTCACTGCCATTCTCTGCAGCACAGGGTGCAGGTTACATGCCAGGATCATCTGGGTTCTCTCTCACTTACTCAATTCCCTGCCACTGCAGGGACCTCAGGCTCTGGTGCACCTTCTCAGTGCCTCTTATTCTTTGCCTGTGGCATGCAATGATTTCGTTTCCTGTGGGCTGTGATATTTTGGTCTAATTTTGGTTGTTGGGTTTAGAACAGGGGTGCTGGCGGCCTCTGATATACAGGAGGTCAGATTAGATGCTCTGGTGGTCCCTCCTTGCCTTAAACTCTATGACTTGCCCCACCTTCTCTTGCTGTAAAATGGGTATGGGAGAAGTAAAGTTTAATGTCAGCGCAACACTTCGCAATCCTCACTTGGCCGGACAGCTACAGAAACAAACTGTTATGGAATTCTGCTCCTCTTTGACCTCAGTGGGAACTAAGGGCAGGTTTTTCAACATTTGGGGAGGGAGAATGCAGATTAAGATAGTGCCTCTTTAAACTACGACTTGTACAACATTTGGGTGAGGTGACAGGAGGATAGCAGTTAAGAGCATTAGGGGTTACAGCTGGGCACCTGGCTCCGAAAAGCGCTCCCACACATCTAATTATAACCTAGTGCACTGATAAGTATAGGCTGACCGGGTAAAATCCTATTTTATCTCTTTCCGAGCACAGAAGTTGGATCTCACGTGTCTGTGTAATTAAAAGGGACCTGGTTCTCATTGCTGTAAGCCCTATACTATTCCTTTTATGCTGCTTAAAGGAATCTCCACAGTGATCAGCTACTTTGCTTGCCTAACTCACTGCCTCAGTCCCTCCCCGCAGAACATGGGAAACATTTCACACAGTCATCTCAAAGTTTGATCCATGCGAACAAAGATTGCATCCAAATACAGTCATTGTCATGTGGCATGCACAGCAGGACAGAAGGGAAGAGCGACTTGTTTACCCATGTACAGATGGTCCTCGCTGGGGTCATCTAGCACCTGTCAACACAAGTTAAAAGGGTAATAAATAATCCTGCACATAGATAAAAAGTATTATATGGTTCCATAGGCCCATATCACCCACCAGAAAACACTAAGAATAAGTATACTGGCAATAGGGACATGATGTCAGATAATTTAGGCCCAAAATTTACACATAAGGTTTTATTTTCTCACTCACTCACGTTGTATAAGTGGATTCATGGAGAAAAAGCAAAATGTGTTTTATCTTGTTGATACCAGTTTAATTATGTTTTAAACCTACACCCCCTGATATGCCCATATCAGGATAGCAGCTCCAATTTTAGAACTGGTACATTTCTCACAGTCATTTTCCTTTAGGAATCCTAGTTCCCAATGTCTTAATTTGAAACACACGCTTTTGGTTTGCTAATCTCACTAGTTCCTTCCCTCAAGGGAAAAGAGGAAAAAATGTAGCTCTAACACAAAGGAAATGATACTTCTGGTATGTTTAAATATTTATCTCACTTGTAAACCAGCAATTTCAGTATGCATATTCTTAGATCTTGATACCTTTCGCATGGTCAGTTTCAATTAAACCAGTATGTTTCCTAGGAGACGAATGTGGAATCTAGCATTGGCGTTACTCAAATTTTTCATAATTAATCTTTAAAGGATAAAGCATTAAAAAACCAAAAGGGGGATTAAAAAAAGAGTCATAGAAACTCTCCAAGGGGCAGGTGCACACTGCGGTTCCATAGAAGATGCTGGAAGAGCAAATTGGAGGGTATGGATTATTCATCAACTCAGAATGAAAAACCCCTGAGATGTAATTGGGCATATGATTTTCGAGGACCATTTACACTCCCACAGCATTACAATCACATTGTGCTATCTACAGGTTCTGTACACAGAGCCTGTAGGTTTCCTTCCACTGCTGAGTGCAGGGACCAAACACATACCGACTCCTCTGCTGCAACAGATATAGGAATGAATAAAAATGATTCTCTCCGAGCCCCATCTTGAAAGATCTTCAGCATGCTCAGCTCCCACCTAAGTCAATGAGTTCAGGATGCTCAGCACTACATAGGAGGTATGCAGCACCTTGCACTTCAGGCCCTTTCTCTGTTCAGGGGTTGGTTCAGGATTATAGTATGCGGTTGGGATCTATGGCACTTTATTCAGACAAGGAGAAATTACACTTTTTGCTGCCTTCCTACAGTAACAGCTTAGAACATATGTGATTTCTCACACAGACCCCTTGCAAACACAACCCTCCTCCTCCCCAAAATGGACTTGACCTTTTACATTTCCCCCAGATTTAATCATTTTTCCAGTCACAAAAACCAACATTCTTCCAAAAATCACCATTTTAAAAGGGAGGAAAACAAGCATCTGAGATATAGGAAGCAGACCCACAAGTCCATCTCGCCTGGTACATAGAGAGGCTCCTAGGTTACCATTTCTCTTTCATATTGATGCATATTGCATGCCTTACAGAACAGAGATCCTTTTATTCCTGGCGTCCAAGCACGACTGGATTGCACATTCAGTGCATGTCCACAAAACAGGTTACTGGAGCCCACAGAAAAGCAATTGCACATGCATTCCTCCACGTAATTCTGTTAACAGGCGTTGCTCGAGTCATGCTAAATGCCTGAACGCTCTGAACGAAGGTTTTATTTATTATCATGTATTTATTTATTTATTACGGATTTATTTTAAAAATGGACCTTCAGCCACCCTGGGCACATCCACATTGGACAGACTTTCCGGATGACAAAACACCCTGCCATTCAAAGAACAGCCGTGTTTTGCACTGAATGCTACTAGGCCCCTGCACGCCCTTAACATCATCATTGCACGTGAGCACACTCACCTCCACCAGTTTCACCACATTAGGATGGTCCAGCTTTTTCAAGATGGCGATCTCTTGGTACACTTGTTCAATAGGCCCTTTTGGTTGCGAACAGCCTTCGGCTGTGGCTTTGGCTCCCCGGGGAGGTGGGCGGCCTGTTTAAAATTGTAAGGATGCATGAGGCAGGTAGCACCAGACAAGTGATAAAGCCAGCAGCTGATACATGTGTTTGAGCCAAGGTAGCACCTCGTCAACAGTCAGAGCAGAAACGGCCTGATCCCCCGAGGTTTCCCCTCTCCCACGGACTTCTCTGGGAGCTGCAGGGGTTGGGCACCTCTCAGCAGCACCCCATGAAGCATGTATTTGAATAACACTGGTGCAGCGCAAAATACACTGACTGATCATTTGAGAGAGAGAAAAGCCAACTCATTGTTTAATACACAAGGTCACTGATAACCTTACCAAGACAAACATCTACATTTCATTTCAATACTGGCTGAGATCCATTCTACTGACCAGTGCAAAAGGCAGCTGATCAAAATTCCCAAGCCTTGCATTTTTGCAGATGAGAACTTGTTTATTTTCTCTGTTGAGTCCTTACATTTATACCATCAACCTCGTGGCCAAATTCCGCTCTGACTAATACCCCTTACGGACGCATTATCCCTGTTTAACAGACCTGGAAAGTGAGGCACAACATAATTAAGTGACTTGTCCAAGGTCGCACCGGGCATCTGTGTCAGGGCCAGGAACAGAGCCCAGATCTTTAGATTCCCAATCCAGAATAACCCCAAAATTAACCTTCCATCATTCCAACCCTGACCCCAAACCTCCAACATCAAAACACACAAAACTCAGCCCTGACACAAAGCATATCTGCCTCACACACATATGATAATTCACAGACCATGGGCTGTATGTTTGCCCCACCATCACTGCTGCCCTGCTGTTTATCTCACTAGTTCTCCACACACCAAACGGCCATTTGTCACTTACGTGGAAACCCGGCTTGTCTCATGAGCTTCTTTTTGGAAAGAACTTTCATTGCCTGCAACATAATAAATATATAAATAGATTCTCTCCTTGCTATTGCAAAGAGCTCACATGTAGGTTGAAACCTCGCTCTTGGGGGCAGACGCTGGACCTCTGTGCAAAGCCAGAGCAAATGGGCCTTGTGCAGGGGATGAGAAGGGAGTCTCAACCCTCATCCTCTGTCTAGGACAAAGACGTGATTTTGACTCATCTTCAGAAGCACTGGGAAGACCCGTTTTGCTCACATACAGCATCTTTGGGAGCAGCTCCCTCATGATACCCCTAAATTCCCTCTTGGGTCTCCCAATCATCCCAGAACCTTCCCCAGCTTTCTCTCTCCTTCCCACAGGTTCTCACCCCCTTCTGGTCCCTGCCACCTAAGATCTTGAGTCCACAAGGGCAGCACAGCCTTAAGGGTGTTCTTACTCCTACTTAGTGGCCTTGGACCAGTTGAGAAACACTCATCAGCTAACTAAGCCACACATTCTCTCCCTCCAAGGCAAGCTGATGCAGGAGCCAGGGATGTGGGAGAAGACGTGCTGAGCATGCAGCTGGGCGAGGAAAGCAGGGGGAAGAGTCTACACTGCAGGATTCCTGCCTGCCAAATAAGGGAGACAGCAGCCTCTGGCAGTGCTGTTGGGTTGGTGTGCGCTGTTAGATCTGGTGCCTGGCCCAGAAAGGCAGGTGTCAAATCAGGGAGCTGGAGGGCAGGCTGGAACATTCACAACTCCACCCTGGGGCTGGAGGCGAGGCAGATCCATCCCCTGCACCCAGCACTAGACTATGCTCCACCAGATAATCTGTACTAACGATACTCACATAGTAGGTGTTGTCATCTTCATTGTACGCGAGCTTCACAACCCCATAGGAGCCCTAGAAAAATACATCAGCAGCCTCAGGTTACTAACCAGGGATCATCAGAGAAACACAGCCACCACCACCATGGTTCTCACTACCGATGAAACCGGAGGTCACGCTCTGGACTGCTTCACAGGCCCCCAGATTCACAATGGTTGTGGGGCTCCTCCCTCCACTCAAGCAGAACTAACCGGTGACCCCCAAGTTTGAGCTCAGCCTGGCACAGAACATTTCCACTCAAACTGCCCACTAGCGAGACAAGCACAGTTGGCTTCAAGCGCTCTAGTGGCTCCAATGCAGGAAAGTCACATGAAAGTCCCGACACACCAGCAGCAATCTTGGGGACACTCCCGAGCAGGGAATCCCCACAGGTGCAGTCAGATCACCCTCTTGCATGGGAAAACTTAAGTGAGGGGTTGTTGTGGGGGTGGGAGGGGAGGAGAGAAAAGTTGTAAATACCTGCTGTGTTTCACTGGACTAGAAATTAGCCTTTTAGCCCAACTGAAAAGAGCTGTAATTGCATAAAGGAGCAGGGATGGGGACATTTAATGCAGTACGCTCATGAAGGTGTGAGCTGACTTAGGATAAAAGAAATTAAATACCTCCCCCCTCGAAACTCTCAACCTGATGCTCATATGTCAAGTCTGTAAAATATTCACCTTGCCGATTTCATCTTTCAATTTATATTGATTAAGCTGCACGCAGTCCTATGAAGGGAGGAAAAAGAAGTTTGACGTGAACCAGTGGTATAACAAAAACAATTGCATCTTTATCTGCGTTGTTTCTTGCACAGGTAAAAGAAACGCATTGTTCATAAACAGAGCTCCAAAAGAGATCGAGACATTAGAAGCATCATTAGAGTCAATTAAGTGGAGAGAGAGAAAAAATAATCCTGAAACAGTAACAGCCTCTTAAGTCACAGATGCAATGTTCTTTAGATAATAAATGTCATCTTTTACTCTGCAGATTATTAGGTAATATAAATCCATTCAGACTGCAGCTATAATGTTTTATTTCATTAGCAATAAATAACAGCCATTTGCCAAGACTGAGAATTTCTATACATGGCTAATTATTGACATTCAAGTGATCTTACTCAATAACCACCACCCACATGAAATAGATTTATAAAGATCGGTAGCTGAAATTAACAGGTTATAAACCTTTCAGAGTGCACCAGGCCTTGTAAACAGTGGAAAGTTTAGTCCTTAACCAACAGCTAGTGACTAACTTCCAACTATCTTTATTTGCTGTCCAGCAGACTTTTACTGCCTGTTCTGTGTTAGAGATGACAGATTCTGGACACACTATATTGTTTATCTGCTCATTCTTTCAGAGGGTGGTTTTTTACATTCACATTTCACATGCACTGGGCTGAAGATTGAGTCCACCCACCTCTGAACATTGTTTCGAGCCCCAATAAGCCCCTCATTTTGCTGTCTTTCTACCATAATTAACAACTCATTAATTATAATTAACAACTCAAACCAGTTACTTAGTAATAACTGGTTCCTCAAGGGTTACAACTCCAGTAAGAGCCCTCCTACAAAACGCTTTCCTCTGGAAAAGCACAAGAGGTACAATCATGCAAAGTGCTGAGAAACAATTAGGCCAAACCCCCTACTCCCCTGAGCATCAATGGCAAAACTCCTGTTAACTGCCATGTGCTTGGATGGGGCCTTTATTGACTACACACACTGGTAGTGACAGGGTGATCAGCCCCTTGCAACGCAACATGTTATCTTGTATTGTGAGCATGTGATTATTCTGTGTTATTGCTTCTCAGAACTGACGAGTATACTTTGCTATTTCAGGTATAAGGGGAAGGGCACCGGGCCACCCTTGAAGGAGGCGTTGCTTAGGAAGAGGTCTCTTTTTAAGATAACTGACCACGTGCCTTTCATCCATTGTATAAAACATGCCCAGATTTAGTGCCAGAAGATGAGCATCATTAGCATAAATGCATCTTCCTTTCAAATACATAATTAAGAAAGAATGGACTGGAGGTATTAATTCCGCCCACTTCTCCTTTTAATCAGCTGCTGTTGTCAGAGATCACAGAACTCCTTATACAGATTCCTAAAGTCTCTCTTTTACTCTCTCCCCCAGTGCACCTTCTCCCCTAATTTGTGATACTGCAGGCTGTGATAAATACTGCCAGGGCTCCATTAATATAGCCACACACACAGACAGGGAAGAATCTTTGTTTGGGGGAGTGAAGGCACCTACACAGCAGTCTCCTCTCATTCAAGGTGTATAGAGAAACTCACAATACACAAGTGATTTGCAATACCCCTAATAGCTCCTACATTCACAGAGAGCCAACTAGGACCTACTGGCTTCTGAGTGGTGTGGTATGGTCGAGCCGTCTTAAGCACAGGACTGGAAACCAGGAACTCCCAAGTTCTACTCACAGCTGGGGTCCAACGTAGCACTTGGACAAGTCAATTAACTTCATAGCCCCTGGGATGGATATAGCAATTTCCTGCAATATCCTTGCGAGATCTTACTATAGTAAGTGCATCATTGTGGGCCAGCGACTGTATGTAATTCTATGAGGAAGGATGACAACAGATCATCCAGCAATTAAAAACAGTGGGGGGTGATTAGGCAAATTCATTCAGGTTCCTTACCTGAAAACCTGTAATAGAAACTTTATTTGACTCCACCGTTGGCCTCCGGGGCAATCGAGGAGAAGAATGCGGAGATGTAACTGGAGAATAAGGGAGAGATGGGTCAATGTAACGTTCGCTCACACCTGCATTGCTACCGGGCGACTGGGCTGACTGTGATCCTTCCTGGAGCAAGAGTTTGACTTGAAAGAATCAGCTTGGCTCTGCACTCTCTTCTCACCTCTTACGGGCCTCCCAGAGCACCAGGAACACCCTCCCCTGCAAAACCCTTGCAATCAGACACCATCATCCCTTCACTGCAGTGTTCCAACGTGCTCATCTTCCTCCAACATTCCTGTCTGACCCGTCCACACTCCTCACCTGAATCATACTCCGTCACCACAACAACGGACTCCATGCCCAAGTACTCAATGGTCAGTGACGACAAGCTACACAGAAAGTCAGGTGCCTTCTTGCACTTGCTGTGTAGTTCATCATAACAAATTGGTCTCTCAGCGGCAGATCTGCTGGGAACACATGAGGGCATGATGTACTGGCCGGCTTCATCCCAACTGATGGCAGAGCTCCATAATCTAAAAGCATAAGAAACAGCAGCAACTTTGTAACGCCATACCTATATGCATCACTCATAGGCTTGTTTAAAAGACAAGGGTTACTGTTAGCTGGATGTTTAACTGATCTAACAATTTGCTTGAAAGTTCATTGTTCTTCTGGCATTTGTCACGCTAGAGAATTATTCACAAATCATCCAAGGAGCACCACAGAGTTGGCAATTTGGTAGGTGACAGTTTTCCATCCAGGGCAGTAGTGATCCAGTTTATTCCTATTAATATTAGCACAGATGGGCCAAGCCAAACCTCAAGGCCTGGGTTCAAATCAGAGTTTGAAGCTTGAACTTGCTAAATACTACCAACCCATGAAACCTGGGAAGGTTTGGATTTAAAGCTGGATTTTAAACCCAAGTTCTGGAGTGTCTGGATCTGCGGTTTCGAAAAGCATGAATTTCAGATTCAAGATTTGGGGCCTTTCTTTAATTATTTATGTACTGCCCTAAGCATGCTTGATGCTTTATAGAAATAAAGGAAACCGTTCCTGGCCCCAAAATCTTACAATCCAATCTTACAATTTGCTTTATATATTTTCCCCATTTTAGTTTATTTTTAAAAATCAAATTTATGAACCATGGAAATGACTGAGAAATTAACTGTTAAAAAAAGACAATATAATTGTCAAGTCTCTGTGGCTGTGATGCATTACAGACAATTCCATATAGTTATTTCTTTGAAAACCATCAAGGTGAAATTAACCAGTGGAATCTTTGCTTGTCCAATGTGGATTGCGGCAGAAACCATGTGAATGATCCAAATGTCATATGGACGAGACAGCATTTCCCAATTGCTGCAAACTTGACTGAGATAATAGGCTAGGAGCTCTATTTTAGCAAGTCTGAACTACACAGGCAAAAAGATTATTGCTTTTCCCACTGCAACACAATTTTATTTTTAATTTCTAGGTTGACAAGTTGCTACCAGTAAAAAAAAAAAAAAAAAAAAAAAAACAAAAACCCTCACACAAACAATTACTTGTTTATTTTTGCCATATTGTTCCAACACCTCCATAAGGCAGCTGCTTAAAGTTAGATCCACTCATCTAAAATTAAAATTTCCATTATGTTATGCCCTCTGGCACAGCTGCTCTGAATCAATATAGTAGAAATTACATGTCAAATACAAAAAACAAGCACTCTCTTTTCCTCTTAAAGTCTTTATAATTGCATAATTGCCATTTCAGACACAGAATCATCTGCATAAATGAGACCATTTTCTTTGAAGCTAGAATGGTCCACTGACAAAACTATGCTGCTTTCTGCTTGCAGGTTAAGAGACAAAGAAGGAAAAAAATTAGAATACAGTGAAAGATACAAATAAGATCAACTGTTAGCAGAAAGGGCAATCAGTGATAGATTCATCTGTGCCTTCCTGTTCAAAGAAGATGAGATGCCTAGTACTCCAGAAACACTATATGGGAATTGTTTCTATCTGACAGGGAGTTTGTTATTGATGTGTGCCAGCTAGGACACTGGGCTATTTGGCTTGAAGCAAAGCTGCATGTATCTATCTATTTTGCAAATATGCTTCTGGACCCCCCTGTTCTTAGCCAAGGAGGCACCAGCTTTAGCAGTTGCTACATTAAGTTCAGGTAGTTGCTGTGGGTTGGGGCCAGAGGTGCGGCAGGGGCAGGGCAAAGATGCCACCGAAATTAAAGATTTAAACATTACCTATTTGGGAGGAATTTTGCACTGGACCCAGCCCAACAGCCAGCTGGTCCTTTCCCTTGCACATAGAGCCTGAGGTAAATGGAGCAGGTTCAATGGGCATCTCATCTGATCTTTTCCACGGCGACTTCATTTTTGCAAATGCCAGGGAACGACATGAACAAATGAAAACGCCCAAATCTGCATTTGCAAAATTAAAGGCAAGGTCTGAAAATCAGGCACTGAGGGCCCAGTGCTAAGAGCCTCCAACCACCAGAAAACTTCCTTGGGATTTCAGGATGCTCAGCATCTTGCAAGATCAGGACCCCCAAGAGTCCAATCCTGCTGCCACCAAAGTCATTGTAAAAATTCCCATCACGTTCAGGAGGGCTGGCTCGGGCCTCATATGCTGGGTGTGAGCGGTCATACTGGTGCCAGTAAATCCATGGAACAAAACTGATTAGGAGCAGAGCAGCTGCACTAGTAAATGACACACAACTTGTGAATCCATTAAAACTACACAAGTGCATTTTAATGCACTCTCTAGAGTGCATTAAGAAAGCTGAAAAGCAAACAAGCAAAGAGAGCAGATGGCTCTTAAAGGCTGGTTTCCATTTGCTGTAGGTTCTTTTGGGAACCTGCCAGCTCGCAATGATAAATAGCTTTCCCATTAACCAGGAACCATTGCCAAAGTTCTGTGCCCTGCGCCCCCACCATTCTCCACCAGCTTGCTTCAGAAACCACACCAAACAAGGAAGCACCCTGGCGTTTCTCATTCATGGGGCAGAGAGAGATGAAACTGTGACAGAAGTGGAAGCTTGCTCCTGATGTAGTGTATTGCAGAGGCCCAAGCTAAGGATGGTCACAGCTAGCACTTTGGGGTGCGAATGATGACCAGCAGGCCATCACCCTCTGCTCATAATATCACCACAATTATCCAAACCTAGACCTGCCACTCTATGCTATGGGCCCCCTGCTGGGCTTGGGCTGCTTCCAGAAATGCTAGATTTTGCAGCGTCACCCAACAGAAAATAGTTTCCAGCCCTTCAGAAAGGGTATGAAATGAAGTCAGAGTGAAACCCATCCAAGTGCTGAAAGGTCGTACATTTAAGCCCCACACTGGTCCTCTACAAATGAAAGAGAACGTGTGGCAGGTTGCAGTGTAGGCAAGTCTGGATCCACAATTTCATGGAAACAGAGGCCCTAATGCCTCTTGCTGGGACAGGTGGGGGCCCTGAGAAGGAGGACCAGAACAGAAGGGCTGACCCAGATCCCATGTCGGGAGATGGATTTCACCCCTCCCACTTCACCTGCAGAAAACATGGTTTTATTTGGGTCTTACTTGGTGAAATGAATTTTCACCATTAATGATTTAAACCACCATGCTGCTTTGCCTTTGTTTCTGGTACCTGCCAGGGTACTTATTACAGCAATAAGAAAGCAGAGCTTTCAGAAAGTGCCCAGTGCGCCAATTTACCCCTCCTACATTAAGGGAAATGGCAGCGTTCATCTGCTTTGCAAGGTTAATGGACACAGCCATAACTCTTGCCAGTTACATTAGAATCTTTTTTCATTAATAGGGCAGCTGCTGGAAGTCTAGCAGGCATGAAAAGGCTTATGATGAACGGTTCTGGACTAATACTGTGACTTAAATTCACTTTTACAAAGTATCAGCAACACTTTAGAGCAGAGAGAGTGTGCTGGACTTGGGGAGTTAATTGGCTTGACAAGGATAAACATATCAAGGCTGATTAATTCAAGCAGGCTTCCTGTGCTCTGTAAACAGGCTAAAGATCATCAGACCCTCAACATAAAAGCTTTATTTTTAAGAACTGTGGCACTTTAAGGAGGCAGTGTCAAGGGAGAAAATCCAACAGACTTCCTTACCTGTGTTGCATCGGGTGGGAGGAATGACAGGGCCAGAGTATGGGGAGGGAAAGCTGTCTTCTTAGATGACACAATGTCCAAATTACACAATGTCCAAACACCCCCCCACACACACACCAATACATACACAAATATTCCACAAACCAGTTGCATTTCAAGAAGGGCTAATCATACAGCCAGTTCATGGGAATGTGCAGAATCTGTAATGATAACGCAGTCTGTTTTTCTTTTTAATAAGCATATGGAGATCTGAGGAGGAGACTATAAATATAATCAGCAGGAGAAAAAAAGGCAAAGCTGGACTGGAAACAAATTACTCTGAGAAGGAAAATGCATTTCCTTGTCTCTCCATTATGGCCAACACCCCGTAATCCCATAAACTGAACACATGTGGAACACTAGCACATTCACAACAGCTACCTTGTTTTAGAGCCACACACATATGCAAAATCCTTAAGAAGAGGAGCCTGGTATGTATAAATTTTGCCTGTTGGCTGCTTTCCACATGTAAACTGTACCCACTGCAATAAGAATATTTAAGGCCATCAGTTGCATATCTAATTCAGAAATAAGAAGAATATTAAAAAGAAAAAGTTCCAGGTCATGCTAGTATCACTCAAACCCCACATAGCTTAATAAAATTGTGTGGGAGTGATGATGACTTTATTGAGGAGGAGGAGGAGAAGCAACCTAACATTTATATAATGCCTTTCCCCACCTGACAGATTGCAGAGTGTATATTATAATCATACCCATCCTCACTTTGCACACCACTGAAATGCAGCCACTGCTGGAGCGAAACATGGCAACTGATTAACAGCACAAAATCAAACTACACAGTATTTTTTGGCAGGGAGTAAAAGCAACTTCTTTGCAAGTTATTTGTTCATTGATACTGTACCTATCAAAACTGTAGTTGAGTGCTTCCAATAACATCATATGCAAAATGAAATCTGTAGCATCAGTGGGTGACTTAATCCATCAAACACTCTGAGTGCAGAAGAACACAGAGAGGAAAAGCAGCCGTTAAGTGTAAAAGTTTTAATTGGTAAAAAATATGCTTAGAGTTTACAGGCATTGAACACACTATAAGCCAACATAGGCTGGCAAACAGGAAGATGATGCCAGGGAAGAGAGAAGCTTTCAGATTTAGAGATGCTTGGTGCCAAATTCACAGCTGGCCAGAGGATGCATTTCCCTTAACTCAACTGACTTGCCCTCACTTAGGCCAGTGGTGAATAAAACTTTTGGTCCTCCACAAGGGCTTGTGTCTTGCTCATTTTTAGCTCGACAGATCCCAGCTTCTCCAGTTTATTATAGCTGAAGAGTTTCAGGGAACCAGAAAGTGCAGGGGGCCAGCGGGGGGAACCAAACACTGTTCATTTACACTTTACTCCCCCGAGATGCCTTTCTAGCTCATTGAACAGAATTCCCCATCAGGTTTTAGTTTATTCTAGTTTCATATATTTTTTAAATGTGGTACTCATGAACATGAGGACTGGCTCTACAGAGCACTGCTAGTCCATCTCCTCCTTCCCAATGCCCTTCAGTCCTGACCTGCAGCTCTCCCTGTGATCTTAACCCTAAATTCTAATACAGCCCAGCCAATGCTCTTTATGTTAAGAGATAGGCACTGTACAGAGGTCATGGTCTTTACCGTTCCAGACAAGATCAGCTCACGCATACAATATACAGGATGAGGATCCCTGCTGCTCGTGTCTTGAGCCTTTGTAGGGTCATTAAAATGAGAACACCCAGTGACCTCAGCCAGGATTTAAATCCAGGCCCCAGAGGTTAAAGCCAAGCACATTAACTCATCACCTCCCATAGCTCTCCCTTGTCTTAATCTTCAGTATCTAGGCGGTTTCATTTCTTGATATATGTCGATGAGCGAGTAATGGAAAGATAGCAACAAATACACACATGTTGCGATGTGCTTTCAGTCCCACCACTAACCGGCCCCTTTTGACAGTCTCATCAGCGAGGCCAAGTATTGAATAAGGACTCTGACCCATCCTTGTAAAACAGGACGACTGGGGTGGTGTTATGGAAACATGGACGGCCATGGCCAGTGTTGTTCCTGTCCTGGGGATAGACAGACAGCTACAGATTTGTGAGCTGTCAAGCTAGCATCTTTTAACAGCAAAAAGCGGACATAAAGAAAAGCCAAAAAACTAAGTCAGGTTAACTAAAGCCTATAGTTATGGAATGAGTATCGTCTCTCATCATCTGGGAACCAGAACTATGAAAGTCAGTCTTTATCATACCCCCCAGGCCAGCTCATTGGAGTCATTTCTGAAAACAGTATGAGCTGTGTATGCTGCAACAGCTAATACATTCCCCATGGGGGGGAGAAAGGGGGAAATGGATGACCTTGTGGCTAAACCCCAAGACTGGGTCTAAGGAAAGCTCAGTTCCACTGCTAGCACTGCCAAGGACTTCTTCCTATGTGACCATGGGCAGTTCACTTCACCTCTCTGCGCCCCAATTCCCCCATCTGCTAAATAAGGATAATTTATTATTTGTATTGTGGTAACACCTCGGAGTCCTAGGAATTGACCAGGATATCACTGTGCTAGGTACTGTACAAACACCAAAAAGAGTCCCCTGCCCTATCTCACAAAGGGGTTGTGAGCATAATCTAATAGATGTTTGTAAACGACTAGTGCAAAGAATGATTGAAGATGGATCCAAGCTCCCTTTTGTTTTCCCTCCCCCCACCTGAAATGGCTTCTGTCTTGTAATATCTTGACTAATCTAATAGCAAACGAAGTGCTAATTTTTCTGCATCCTGGTTAAAAGTTAACCAGAGAACAATGGGGATTAGCTGTCACTTTTTTGCTAGACAAAGTACAATCATCATTTCACTTTTTGTGATCAAAGGTCTCTCATAACTTGCAAGAACAACATGACAAAAATACAATTTGTAATAATGGTGGCACTGATCACATGCCACCTCTTCCTACAGGCTAACAAAGGCCTTGATAGAAACATATTAGTAATTGTAGTACACAAAGGCTGTACCTACATTAGACTTTTTAATAAAAATCTCCCACCATTGCACTAACACTGATGCAAACTCAGAAGAAACTTTGATAACATGGTGATAAAAATGCTAGAGACCACCTAAGCCCTGCCTACACTAGTATGCCCACCGTGGGTACCAGTAGGGTCCCATCAGACTCTATCTGCTGATAAGGGCTGAGGTCTAATGATCTTTGTTAACTGTTTGGTGAGTTCTGGACCTATTTCCCTCTGCCTAGCCCATCCAATAGAAAATGGCAAGAGTGTGAAAATCAATGCAGGGGCTCAGTTGGGAGTTTGCATAATCCTTCAACTCTGGGGGATTGGCAGGTAGATTCCCATAGGAATGAAAAATGACCCTCTTCACAAGAGGTTCAAGAATCTTGATGACAAAAAAAGTTACCGCTACTTTTGGGAAACCACAGTGCTTATCTTGGGTGAATGTAGCGCGATGAAGCACTTGTAGATCGAGCGTGCAGGAAACAGCTATATCCTCCAAACCAAGGCCTTGATTCAGCAAAGCACTTAAGCATGTACTTAACTTTAAGCACATCAAACATCCTCACTGACTTCAATGAGATTATTTTGCTCAGTGTCTTAGCTCTCATTAGCATTAGCTCCAGTGTCTTGGTCCAATTCCAACAATGGAGCTCATGGAAGCAGAGTATGTGAGCAATCAATCAAACCACCCTCCCCGCCTACTGAACTGACTTTATGAATGCAACTAAAGAATTTTTAAATCAGATAACTATTTAATTTTTTAAAGTGCATGGTTCATAGAGCAGCTGCCAGCCCCAGTTTAGCAATAGCAGACAGCACTTTGCCATCATAAAGCAGAAAGGGCCTGAAAAACAAAAGTATTCCAACCCAATCTTCCTCCTCCTCCGCCCAATCCCCCCTCCCAAATAACAAAAACAAAACAAAACAAAACAAAAAAACCCTTCTGCATTGGTTTGATCACCTGTCAGTTGAAGGAGAAAAGATGCCAGAGAACTTTGTGTAGGCAGCATCTGACTACTAAAAGCCCCAATTATTGGCACTTTCCAGATGAGAACATTGCTTCAATGCGTGTGTGCATGTATCACTCATAAATATGTTAGCTTCCTCCACTACTACCCAGCCAAGAGGAATCCTCCCAGATTTCATAAAAGTAATAGCTCATTAAAACTCTCTCGGCTACTTAGATAATCAGAAATGCACTGAGCTGCTTTCTGAATGCCACTTAAAAGTCACTATGCAGAACCGGGCCAAAAGCAAAGCCCCGATCCGCCCAACCATCTAATGAAAGCCACATTCCCTCGGAATGATATTGTTCAGCAAAACACTTTAAAGTAATTTTGTTACAAATGGGTTTTGTTTTTAACCCTAAATGCTACATTTCTTTCAAGCATTTATGGCAAGGGGAAGGGATACTGAACAGAAAAGAGAGCCTTTTCACCTCTAGGACACTGGCTGACTAACTGCAACCCTAAGTATATTATAGTAGAGCCCAAAGATCTCAAGTCGGTATCGGGGCCCCATTGTGCCAGGCACTGTACAAGGAAAGAAAAGAGACAATCCCTGACCTCAGAGCTTAAGTTGTCTGATATGAAACGAGTTTGGTGAGTTTCTGTTCAACTCCTAGTAGACCAGGGTTAACATTACCAGAACTACAAGAAAAACTGGCATTAATTGGCCCCTTTGCTGGTAGCCCCAGCAGAGAAGCCAAGGACTGAATGGACGTTGGAGAATTAACTGCCTTCTCGCCTCCTTGAAAGAGCTTTCTCCAGGTCACAGACGGTGCTGCTCTCCCACCATGGTCTATAGCTAGAGAAAACCACTCTCCAAAGCAGCTAATTAGCACTAAATTCACCACTTACACATCCACGGAGACCATTGCTTTACTTAACTGTTCTTGGATACCTCAAATCCCAAACCTAAATCAGAGCCACAGGCTACGGCTACGGCTACTGCTCCTATGCCAGCTCATGAGTCTCAGCTAAGAATTCGCTGGGTGGCTTTCAGCAGTTATTGCAAGTCCCTGCACAGAAGAGATCCCAAGGAAAATGAACCAGTTTGTTTGCTCACTGCTCTCCTGAACAGTGAAATTGACTGGACCTTGTACTGTACTGAGCAGTGTTTGCTAACAGGTGAAATGCTGCAAAGGTAAATCCAGCAAGGACCAGGAAATAAATGAAATCCAAGGAAAGGTGTTTTCAAGCCTCTGGAGTGTATTACAGCACAAACCACTGACCAGCGGCTTGGCAAAACTTCCATGTAGCTGATCTCATCAAACCACGCTGGACTTCAGTCTGGTTTCGCTCTGATCATAGCACAGAAGCCACTCTCTGTGGAGTTAGCACCCTCCTTCTTCTGGCTGGTGATAGCTCAATACCGGTCTTCATTCTCTTTGAACTCAGTGCAGCCCCAACCCAGATAACCACTCCATCCCTGAAGGACATCACCACCACTATGCAAAAGGCACCCCTGGCTCCTTCTGATCATAAAGTTCCTGCTTTCTAACCACTCATGGCACCAGATTTTGTTCTCTGTTACGCTGGCATAAACCCAGGATGATTCTGCTGAAGCCAGGGGAGTTACCCTGGATGTAGACTTGCGCAGCTCAGCTGAAGCTCTCTCTCTGGTGATGGCTCATGATCCGCTAAGCCCTCTCTAAGGCGGGCCACACTGTCAGATGCTCAGCTGTTTACTCTGTTCTTTTGCTGCCACTTTTATGCCGCTGATGCTCAATGCTATGTATATTTTCACAGCATTACTGGCACCTCCCTGACCTCTCTCTTGAGCAAGTGAGATTGTGCATTTACCTTAATTTCCTTCAGATAACTCTCGCTTCATGTTTACTGAAACAGCTCCAGCTCCTCTATCTTCTTCCTCAACTCAGATCTCCGATTTGCCTCTAACTGTAGTCGTCCGTGATCCTAAACTCTCTTCTTCCACCTCCTATCACATCGGCAAGTTACCCATCATCCGCTCCGCAATGCTGCCTATGTCTCACTCCTGCACTAATCCTCATGCATGCCTTCATCTCCTCTTGCCTGGACGATGAGAAGTCCCATGTCTCTAGCTAGCTTCCAGCTCTTCAAACTGTGCATGCGGTCTGCAGTTGCCAGCCTCCTTGCACACAACACCTCCTTAACTCCCCAATGGCCTCAGGATCTGCTCCCTCTTTAAAACCTGCTCTCTCTCTTCTCCTTTCACAGTTTCCACCACTCTTGAGTACAAGCATCCTGAGTCTCTTTACCGCTGGCCACTGAGGGTGTGAAAGCCGCCTCCTCGGCGGCTCATGTCTTTCTGTATGTCCCAACCTCAATCACTCTGTTTCTTTTCAATTTTAATCTGAAAAGACCTTTCCTTCTGACCCAAACAATCTAAGTCTTTTGGGTACTTACACAGCTCCCACAGGACCATATCTTAGTGCCTCACAATCTTTCACGGATTTCTCCACAGAGTACCCCTGTGAGGCAGGGTAGTGCTATTTTCCCCATTTTACAGATGGAGAACTGAGACACTAAGTGTCTTGCCCAAGATCACACAGGAAGTCTGTGGTGGAGCAGGAAACGGAAACATGGCGTCCCAAGCCCCAGACTAGAGCCCTAATCATTGGACCATTTTTCTCCACCCTGCTCATACTTATTAACTATGAAATTAGTTTTGAGATAAACAATAAAAATGATGCTGTGAATCTACATAGTGCTTTCCAGAGGATTTTCAGAAAGCTTTACAAAGGATATATTGTATTACAGAGAGAACTATTCTGAAAATTACAGAACGAGAGAATTGAAATATACCCTCAAACTAAAATGCAAACACATTCAAGACAGTATTTATAAAGAGATCTCAACAGTCGTTCAGTATTACTAAAGGGAACATGAGAAGCACACCCTATGCAATTCCATCAGATGGCGCTTTATAGAAAGGGTAACTTATCCAGTGTGGCTAGTGGATAGAGCCCTGGACTGGGACTAAGGAGACCTGGGTTCTACTCCTAACTAAACCACTAGTCTCCTGGGTGACCATGGGCAAGTCACTTCACCTCTCTGTGTCTTAGTTTCCCCATCTGTAAAATGCTTTGAGATCTATGAATGAATATCACTATGCAAGAACTAGGTATTGTCATTTCAGCCACATCAGGTTTCACACTACTTAGGGTGTGTCTACACTGCTGGGGCAGTGGGACCAACTGAGTAGGCTGTGGAGATCCACTCAGTCAATCCTGCAAGTGCTCTCCGGTCAACGTGATTAATCCATTCCCTCCCCCCCCAAAAGAGCAAGGCTGAGTCAACTGGAGGACATCTCCAGTCGACACAGCACAGCAAAGATGCCACAATACGTCAACATAAGTAAGTCGAAGGGAGATAGCTTGCATATCTCCCGTCGACTGCCAATGGCAGTGTAGACTAGGCCTTAAATTTTGTATCACTAGAAGGAGTGGTCATAACTCTAAAGAAAAGGGCATTTTGTTTGGTGGAGAATTAAATCATTTATGTAAACTACCGAGACTTAGCCATTGATGGCAACAAGTGATCTGAACTTGCAATAAGGGAGAACAGGCCCTTAAACAGAATAGTTTAATCAAAACAAATATACAGAAGTACGCACTCTGTTACACAGCAGAGACACACAGTGGAAGCTGAAGGGGGAAGAGAGTACACATAGTATCATCTCAGCTGAGATAAATACGAAACACTCTCCTCATTCTGGGATGTTAACATCCAGCGATATCCTGAGGGACCCGGCTGAATGTGCTGGCTGTTCTATGAGCAAGAGAGACACACATTCTTTGGGGGAAGGAGAGAGAGGGAGGGAAATCAGAGCAACCGCTTGAAGGAACAAGAAGTTTTCAATCCTCCCCCAGCTCCATCACCAGAGTGAAACTGTGGGAGATGCTGAGATATTCTCATGCCCTGGGAGAGCGCAGAGCGTGCTATTGGGACTAGACTATAGGAGATACAAGTGAGATCAACAAAGAGGCTGCTGTGAGAGTGGTCAGAACCAGAGATCAGGATGCAGTGCCAAATGAAACAAACAGGAGTGAGGGTGATGAAGCTAGAGGGAAACCTGACCATTAAAGGATTTACTAAACAGAGCCGCTTCAGACAAATATGGAGCAGACCGGAACCGGGCCTAGAACAAGGGAGGGGACTGTTGCCACTTACACATGATCCTGACAAAATGTGGAAATATCCTAAAAAGAAGGGTGAAAAGTGGCAATCATAGGCCTACAGCAGTGGGTCTATTGTTAAAAGAAAGCAACAGGGGAACCTAATTTAATGGTGGCCACTTGGGCCCTGGAATTATCTGTATTGTTCCTGTTGCCAGAACATACAAAAACAAATAATCAGTTTATAAATTGATCACTACTACCCCCAAAGTTGAAAGACTGGCCTTCTTCCTGCAGCTCCCATACCTCCATTTAAAGGACACCACCAGGTCAAAACTGGACCCAACTTCACATTTTCTGGGAATTTTTTTTTTTAAGAAGTCTTTACAACAAACCTAGTTCCAATGGAAAGAATTATGGGGGTTTACTCCACAAAAACATTTTCTTAACTAATCCTCCCCCATCAGAGTTTGCCACTCAAACATTGGCACATTGGGCTAGTGCATAAGAACCCAGACACTTGACTAGAAACAAGTGAAAACTAGTTTCCTTTTTCCCCACCTGAGAAAAATGTAAAAATGGTTGTGTGCCTGCTGGGAATGGGAGTAGGTGGCTGCTGCAAGTTCCTTAGCGTCCAGGGTCTGAAGAGCCCCGCAGCCTTGCCTCTTTCTGGCGGCTGGTTTTTCGGTTCTATTTTTGGTGCTGTTTAGTTGGTTTGGGCTTTTGTTTTTGACAGGATGGGAACAGGGCACTCTGGCTTTCAGCTAATGAAGTGGGGGCCCCGGAGAGTTGATTTCTTCCCAGCCATCACTATCACGTGTGTTTGAGAGGACTGGGCATGACCAGGGGAGAAGATAAATGAGCCCCCTTCTCTCCGCATTCATATCTGAAAGAGGACAGATCAATCCACGCTAGGCTCCCCTTAAGGAGATGCAGACTGGACTAACTCTGGGCAGCATATTTCCAGATGGCAGCAGCTGCTCGGATCTGCACATGGGGGGCCCCCCTCGGTCCCGGCAGCATTCCCAGGCCCAGGGAGCTGGAGAGGATCACACCTCACCTCTCAGTGCTCAGTCAGCGGGCGTGACAAGCACCAGCCACCGGAGCCAAACAAAGCAAGGCCAGTTACAGAGAGCAGTGCCGAGTCTCTCGGGTTCCCATCTGTTGTCCTTTGCAGCTTCCATCCCCTGCGGCTCCCAGCATCTCATTCATTTCCCTGCATAACATCACTTCAGTGATTACCACCTTATCACACACACACACACACACACACACACACACACACACACACACACACACACACACACACACACACCATCCCCCCAGACAGCCCCAGCTCCTCTGCCACTCAGCTCTGCGGTACCCGGCTTCCATCCTCTGCACGAGCCGGGGGTGCCAGAAGATGCCGCCGCCGCCCAGAGATGCCAGGGACCGTCCCCTCCCCACACCCAGCCCGGTGCGACCCGCACCTCCCTGCCCTGCCCTCCCCAGGCAACCCGGATCCCGTCTCCGGGCTGGCCCAGGCCTCCCGCTCGCCAGCCCGCCCGGCACTGGGTGCAACACCCGCTCACACACTCCACCCCCGCTTCTCCCCGAGCCCCGCCCGCCGCTCAGCCCCAATCACGGGGCAGAACAAGAATTAAAACCCGCCGCCCAAATCCACGGACACGCGGGAACCGCTGGCGCCGGTCTCGGGTGCCTGGCTTCCCCCGCGGGGCTCGCTGCGTGAAATCCTCCCTCCCCGCCGCTCCGCAATAAGGGGGGGACAGAGCCCCCCCGCTTACCTAGCGATCGCCGGCGGGCACAGCTGCAGCTCCCTGCGCCGGGGTCTCCATTGCGCGGCGATCCCCCTCTCCCCGGCGCGGCGCCTCTCCCCCGGCTGCGGCCAGCCGCACCTCGATTGGCTGCGACGGGGAGGTTTTCCGGCCCCGGAGGAGAGAGTCAGATTTCACCAGCACCCTTGTCATTGGCCGAGGCGAAGCCAGAGCGTCGCTGACTGGCCCAGATGTGCATCCTGCGCGCAGCTCTCAGCGGCTCAGCCTTCTTTGCTTTCAATTTTGCTGTAGAGACAGAGGCAGATGCCAGCAGGGAATGGAAAGCAGGGGCGCCGCTCAAAACACACGCGCTCTCCGGCTTGTGTCTTGCCCTGCTTGAGTGTGCAGCATTGCCTCCCTGCCTAGGTTTCTTTGCAGATTATAGCATCAGAGAAGATGAGGGTTGGCAGGGACCTCAGGAGGGCATGGAGTGCAACCCCCTGCTCAAAGCAGCGCCAACCCCACCTAAATCATCCCAGCCAGGGCTTTGTCAAGCCAGGCCTTAAAAGCCCCCAAGGATGGAGATTCCACCACCTCCCTAGGTAACTCACTCCAGTGCTTCACCAGCCTCCTAGTGAGAAAGTTTTTCTTAATATCCAACCTAGACCTCCCCCACTGCAACTTGAGATTATTGCTCCTGGTTCTGTCATTTACCACCAATGACAACAACCTAGCTCCATCCTCTCTGGAACCTCCCTTCAGGTAGGTAAAGGCTGCTATCAAATCCCCCCTCACTCTTCTCTTCTAAAGACTAAACAAGCTTAGTTCCCTCAGCCTCTCCTCCTAAGTCATGTACTTCAGCCCTCTAATCATTTTTGTTGCCCTCCACTGGACTCTTTCCAATTTGGCCACATCTTTTCAGTAGAAATCTTGATATTCCCTAATGGTTCAGCATTTAGAAAAAACATTTCCTGGGAATACCTTCTTCCTTGGCCTTTTGACTAAGAATAATTTTGTTCAGCCTGTTTGATTACAGTTTATCAAAATGATACTCAGCAGTTAGTCCAGCTTTTCATCACAGAGCTTTACAAAGGAAAATAGAATGATCTTCATTTTTATGATGAGGAAACAGGATATGTTAAGTAACTTCCCCCCCAAAGTCACACAGTAAATCAGGGGCAGGACTGAGAACAGAACCCAAGTTTCCTGCATTTGCAGCTCAGGCGCTATTCTTAGCACCAAATGTAAAGTCCCCTTTTAACGGCGTAAAGTCCCTTCCATGCAAGCTGATAAAGTTGATCCATGATGCTGTATGCACCGGTTAATTAATCAGAGTTGAAAAACTGTGGGTTTTTGCCACTGACTTCAGTAAGGCCAGGATTTCACCATATACTTATGTTTTGGCCAAACCAGGCTGTAAAAAAAGTGGGGCAGTCAACACTGACAAGACCAAGCTGTGTTTAACCAATGAAGCTCTCGACTATATACAGAGCTGAGGTACAGCATCATTTCCAAACATGGCTTAGGTCTGGCCACAGTGACTGATCATGCTAAGACAGAATTCCTGTTTGATGTCAACAGAGCAAAAACTATGCTTAAGGAGTTCTCCTAAAAACATTGTCTCTGTCTCTGCATGTGTGTGAGAGGAGGAGAGGTACAGCAATTGCTGATGTGACCCCAGTACTGTAGATCTTTTCCATTTCCACTTTTTGACCCTGAACAATTTTGAACACAAGCAAAGAAGTGGCCATTTTCAGGACCTATTCTCTAACTCCAGATTATACAGCTCATGAATCAACCGCATTCCCCCCCCTGCGGCAGCAAGACAGCAGCAGACAGTTCACATCCAGATTTTTTTTCCCACTACACGAGTACAATAGAATGCAAAATTAGGGCCCTACACATTGTAAAACTAGTACTGGAGATGGAACAATGAAATCTTCGAAGTGTACAAACATACTTACAGACAGACAGACACTACTTTATCGGACAGCCGCTCAGTGTTTGGCAGTAGCAGCTGGCACTTTTCATATGTAAAGATAAAGATTCCAATGTACTTCAAAACATAGACACCATGCTGTAAATCACAAAATATAAACAGAAAACGTGAGGGACAAATGCATTCCTATCCTGTACATGACTGAAATAGGTTTTAAATACCCCATCGCATTCCTGCTCCCATACAGGATTATAACTACTTTGCAAACAAATAGAGAGAGTCAAGTTTTGGCCTACCAATATCTTGCTTACCTCTCTTACCTCTTTGTTAAAATGATTGCAAAACACTTTCAAAATTGGATTAAAAGAGCTATAAAATGCAGTCATTTTACTAAGAAGGAATGTTAAAGCAACCATCCTCTTTAACTTATGAAAAAAAGAAAGTGTAGCAGTTTAACTTAATTCCTCTCCTTGCCCCATTCTATATACTGCAGCTATACAAGATTATCAGAATGTACAATGTATTATCTATAGAGTACCACGTCATTGCCAAATCTGGTACCAATGCCTTGCAATGAGATCCCCCTGCTTGGTTAGTTCTAATGATGACTTCTTTCTTGCCAAACCCACCCCAATTTACCACCACCCTAAATTCGGTTTCAACTGTAGGGATCAGATTAACTGTACCATTTCACAAAATGAAAAAAGCTGGCAAGCTTCAGAGACCCACTACACAACGATTGAATAAAGCATCCCTTCACACCTTCTGTTTGCTACTTTGCTTTCAGACCCCTTCAAGGGCATCATTTCAAGATTCTAGATTTCCCCAAAACAGACACTTCAATATTGTCCAGTCAATTGTCCAGATCAAAATGCTGCCAGACCAATATTAACTAGGACTGAGCTGTATTATTTTGACAAGGAACCTTTCTAATTATACAAGCTGGACAGATGTGCAAATGTAATGTAAGTGCTAGGTGGTGTCCCAGATTAGTTCACAGGATTATGGATTGAAGTTTAAGTGCTTTCCCATCAGAGGGATTGAATAATGTAAGAGGAAGGGCCTCAGTGGCCAAACCGCTGGTTTTATTTAAAATGGACTCCTATAAAGCTTCCTGTGCGGAACTGAGTTGCTTTTCAACGAGGTCTGAAATGCAGCTACTGTTTTATAGTTGAAACACTGAGTTATCTGCCAACATCCACAGTGTGATGTAAACTAAAAGGAAAGTGTAAAGAAATACTAAGATATATTTATTCAACTTGACTTAAAACCTCATCTATATCAAGTAAATCAGCAGTGACTCCACTGAAGTTAGATTTAGATTTGATCTGGTTCACACCAGTTAATAATAACTACATCTTAATGTAGCACTTTTAATCTACAGATCTTAAAGTGCTTTGAAGGAGTCAAAAGTATCCTATTGAGGCACAGAGAGGTGAAACTACTCACTGCACGAGCCAGGAATAGGACTCAGATCTCCTGAATCTCTATCTGCTGGACCCAGACTGCCTCCCTTGTGAGTATGCGTGTATAAATATTTTATATTACACACACATTACAGATACACAAACTAGATAAGCATATGATATCCCACAATATAGTAACATTTAAAGTTTTCTTCAAAGGGTGGATCCAACGATAGGTGAATTGAGCCCTAAAATTACCAGTTGTCCTCATTTAATTGATACATAAATGAGAGTGAATAAAGTGCACATGTACACCAGTGCTCATTAAGCACACTCATTAATGCACCTGCAATAAAAGAATGTGTTTAAGCAGATATATGTCCCCTCATTGCACAAAAATGAATCTAGCATGTTTTACTTTTTCCTACTATTCTTTGCACACAGATGTGTCTGTCTAGCACAATGGAAAGGATAAGCAGTGGGACAAAGGTCATCAACAGTATTCTATTTCTTTCCCTTCTGCTCATACCATCTCTAGAAATAGTGCCTGTAGACAGATTAAATGCAAAGATGTGTTTTAAATGAAATTCTATACTCAAAGAAATACGAGTTATTTTAAGCTTTTGTCCACAAATAAGCTTTTGTCCACAATTTCTACTCTAATTTCTCCATACTGTTTGCATTTACCAGCATGCAAATCTCATTAGTGATGCAAGTAATTCCTGTTCACACAACTCCTCCCCATCCATGCACTCATCCTTTCCTGCCAATACCTTAGTGTAGACCTTAGCATTAATTTGTAAACAATGCGGGCATTATCTTTAAAAATTTAATTCCTATTTTGTGATTACAGAATAAGACTACTCATTTTCAGAGTAAAAAGATGTGTCCAAACATTTACTTTCCACAAATCATTACAAGCAAAAAACAAAGTTTGCTAAACAGAACAGTTTATTGGTAATATCTTTCAAGCAATGATGATTGAACATAATGAAGAAATTTAAAAAAAGGCAGAAGGAAAACACAGAGGGAAGCCTCAGCTTTAAATGCTTCACTTAAAGGCATTTATTAACGGAACACCGTGAGCAGGCAGCTCCTGGTGCACTTGACGGAACAGCATGGCACATTTGTTTCTTTCTTGGGTCTTGCCCAGGGTGTGGAAGAGTCTGGCCTGAAAGTAAAGAACATCTCTGAGTTGCTCTTTGCAGTCCACTTTCGCAAAATATGTCTTGGCTTCGTTTAGGTTCAGGATAGCCGATTCCAGAGCTGTCAAAAGGGTGAGGAAGTCCAATATTTAAAACTGCGTTCATATAAACACCATGTGCAGTACAATCCCACTCTTGGGAGGCCCACTATGAAATAATGAATTTTTCAAATTATAAGCCCAGGTTTTAGCAATTTATAAAATGGTTACTGACGTGGGAGAAAACATTCTGTTACATCTTTTGCAAAAATAATGGTCTTGGTAACATGGGCATTCAACTACAGCCTCTGCTTTTCAAGCTTGCTGCAAGGTATGGATGATAAAAAGTTTGCAGATAAGCAAGATTCTATTGTAAATATTGAGTATTTTCAAGATGGACATTGTTTTCTTGGCCTCAGTGACATTTTGAGTCCAGACTCAACTCCCTCGATCTTCCCATTTGATACTACCTGCCTTGTCATTTTGTTTTGATTTTAGTACCAGTGATGATGTGTCTCTGTACTATTAAGATTCAAATATCTAAATTGGTATGTAGCTCATTCAAAGTATAAATCAGCATAATTATTCTTCACTCTACCTTCCGCCTTCTTTTGTGGAGTGTAGGAAGTTGCAGAAGCAACCTGACATTTGGCCACCAAGAACATGGCACAGCCTTTGTCCAGTACTGCCCCATGAGCTAAGATAGGTTCTATCGCCATATGTAGAATATTCAGCGCTTGTTCAGGAATACCAAGGATTAGCTGAAAGAGAAACATACTTTCCTGGTCTGCAACTGGAAATAGCACCTGCTTCTGGTGAGGCCAACAGAAGCCACATCTGTTTTAAAAGGAATTGATAACTCAGACAAGATTTTTAGCTTCTTCCCATAATCTTCTAATCTGTACCCATCTGCAGAGATGAGGCACTGTGGTGGTGAATGCCAGTAGGAATCTGAATTGATTGGCAGACACTGCCCAATGTTCTTTTTAAACCCAGGTTATGTATCAACACGTTGCACTACCACAAAGCCAACAAGATGGCATAGGAAATATCAACTGAAGAAGTGAACGCTGTGCCAATTAATAAAATATGTGGTTTATAAAACATAAGGAACCTAAAAGCCTTATTGATATACATGATATTCAATCTATTCAATCATAGACTTCCTTGTAAGATTTCACATTTTTAAATAGATTTCATTCTTTAGAAGCAATAACTGAACTCTAACTGGAATACGTTCTTAAATCTAACAGCAGTAACAACAGTATCTAGATTGACAACATAAATGTTTGATTTGCAGCATGTGAAAATATGAATCAAACTTACCTGGGAGAAAGCCAAGTTCAGCACAGTTTCAGAGGCCAAGTACTGTAAACGGTATTCTCGAGAAAGAGCAAGAGCCTGAAGCAGGACAGGCAGTGCTATTGTATGACATGAGGATCTCCAGTACAGTTCTGCTATTGACAGAAGTACACTAACCAAAAGAGAAAAACAATGTGAAGTGTTTTCCATCACATTAACTTACAGAGAACACGCAAAAGGAAGCCAATTATTTACTCATAATGATACACTCTCATTTATTTTTTATAAGTTACAATACCACATGCACAATAAACTTGAATTTCATCTTTAAAAAGGATGCTACCAATTTTCAAAAATAAATACTATTGAGACAAGTAGACTGAAGATTATGACAGATTGAGAAAAAAATCTTTCCCAGTTTATTTTATGCAAAGTTGGTTTCTGTGGATCTTTCACTCAACAGGGGAAATAAACCTTTAAAAAAAAAAAAAAAAGGAAGTTGTGGTTGCAAAACCCCCATTTGGGGCAGATTTAGTACGTGAATCTATTTTGGGATTAGTTTTGAAAAAACTACTAATTTTCAGCTTCACAATATCCTTTTATATAAAATTTTTAATTTTGTCACTAAAAACCTCCCAAAAACAAACCACCCATATCCCAAAGGAAAAAAAAAAACAGAGAGTTGAATCTTCACACTGTCCATGAAGAATTCAATTAATAAACTCACATCAAAGTGTATGTATCTATTGTACTTCATTTCAGAGTCAAAACTTTCAGTTTGTTGAGTGCAAACTGTTACAGCCCTGCATGGATACAAAATCGTATCTGCATCCAACCTGCAAAAATGATCCATGGATATGAAGCGGATATCTGCAGATTTGCAGGGTTTTAAATATAAAATTTCTATCCGCAGACAATTTTTGCGGATCGCGGATATCTGCACCCACACGGATACCTTTGGATTTGCAGGGTTCTGTGTGTAGTTAGGGGCCATTCCAAAATGACTTTCTTTAAAACAGTGGTGGTACCAGCAAATTTATTTCGCTCAACAAGTGAAAGCACATTTATATTACCATTGTAATATTTCATCTTATCACCACCCAAAGTTTTACATTTAGTAATTCTTCTACATATTTAATAAATCAGAATATTTTCTTATCCAAACAATGGTAGATAAACTTCAAATCAGGACAGATTGTGACTACTGATGTTAATTAGTGTAAAGTAGCTTTAATATTCAAGGAAGTCTCTGGAAATAATTGTTCTTACCTAATCACCATCTCAGTGTTTTTTATATTCTGGCAGTGGATCAACAGTTTCTGCAAAAGTTTGTGCGCCTCTGACATTTGATTCTGAGCTTTCAATACAATGGCTTTTCTACAATAAAAAGGATTTCATTACCAGATTTTAATATTTTGGATTCAATCCTTCACTTGGATGCTCTGGAAAAACACACTTGTGTTTTGTGTACTCAGCTCCTATACTTGTAAAAGCGCATTCTACCCAAATGCGTACAATTATAACCTGGGCCTGGTGGGAATGTCCTATGTTAATAACACATAGCTCTTATATAGCACTTTTTATCCACAGACCTCAAAAGCAATGTATAAGGGAAGAGAAAATTCCCCTCATTTTACAGATTGGGAAACTAAGACACAGATGAAGCAACTTGCCCATGGTCACACCGTAGGTCAATGGCAAAACAAGAAATAAGACCCCAAACCTCCTAATTGTTTCATAGAAGTTTATTATACCTGCTGCCTCCTCGGGTAGCCACAGATTTCAAAATAAATATATTAATGCATTCTCTGAGAACAGCAGATCCACAATCATAGAATAATTTATAAATTTAGGGCTTAAATGCTTTATCGCCATGGGTAATATAGATTGTACCGAGATTGTTGTTTTAGGATAATTATGGCTGAGTTAAGCAAGAAGGAAACATTACTATAGTCCACTGAAGAAAGGTATGCATAAACAAACAACGTATTATCTCAAGCAAGTATTTTATTCCATCTTTATTTATTTCAATGGGATATTATTGCAAGATTTTTCTGGAGGTTCATGGTTTCTTACCTGTACACTCCTCCTATGCTATTAAGTGCCGTAATTCCTGCTACAAAAGAATCAGCGACATGGTATTTGCCATCATTCATAGCTCTATCAAACTGTATTTTCTGATCAAACAGCATCCATAGCTAAACGAAGCATGTCCAAAAAAAGTTTTAAGAAGAAATGGGGAATGTTCATTTTGTGATTCAATGTTAAATCAACAGACATTAAAGCATGCTATTTACAGACATAACTGACTATATTGTTGTATATTAGAGAAGTTGTCCAAGTATGTTGGATGTAATACACTGTATAAGAACATAAGAATGGCCATACTGGTTCAGACCAATGGTCCATCTAGCCCAGTATCCTGTCTTCCAACATTGGCCAATACCAAGTGCTTCAGAGAGAATAAACAGAACAGGTAATCATCAAGTGATCCATTCCCAGCTTCTGGCAAACAGAGGCTAGGGACACTTCTGAATATGGTTTTGCATCCTGGCTAACAGCCATTGATGGACCTATCCTCCAGGAACTTATCTAGTTCTTTTTTGAACCCTGTTATATTCTTGGCCTTCACAACATCCTCTAGCAAAGAATTCCACAGGTTGACTGTGCACTGTGTGAAGATATACTTGGTTTTGTTTGTTTTAAACGTGCTGCCTATTAATTTCATTTGGTGATCCCTAGTTTGTGTGTTATGAGAGGGAGTAAATAACACCTTCCTTATTTACTTTCTCCACACCAATCATGATTTTATAAACCTCTATCATATCCCCCCTTAGTCATTGCTTTTCCAAATGGAAAAATCCCAGTCTTATTAATCTCTCCTCATATGGAAGCTGTTCCATACTCCTAATCCTTTTTGTTGCTCTTTTCTGTACCTTTTCCAATTCCAGAGTATCTTTTTTAAGATGGGCTAGCCAGATCTGCATGCAGTATTCAAGATGTGAGCGTACCATGGATTTATGAAGAAGCAATATGGTATTTTCTGTCTTATCATCTATCCCTTTCCTAATGATTCCCAACATTCTGTTAGCTTTTTTGACTGCCACTGCACACTGAGTGGATATTTTCAGAGAACTCTCCACAGTGGCTCCAAGATTTCTTTCTTGACTGTTAACAAGTAATTTAGACCCCATCACTTTATATGTATAGTTGGGATTATGTTTTCCAATGTGCATTACTTTGCATTTATCAACACTGAATTTCACCTGCCATTTTGTTGCCCAGTCACCCAATTTTGTGAGATCCCTTTGTAACTCTTTGTAGTCTGCTTTGGACTTAACTGTCTTGAGTAGTTTTATATCATCTGCAAATTTTGCTACCTCACCGTTTACCCTTTTTTCCAGATCATTTATGAATATGTTAACAGTACTGGTCCCAGTACAGACCCCTGGGGGACACCACTATTTACCTCTCTCCATTCTGATAATTGACCATTTATTCCTACCCTTTGTTTCCTATCTTTTAAACCAGTTACTGATCCAGGAGAGGAACTTCTCTCTTATCCCATGACCACTTACTTTGCTCAAGAGCCTTTGGGTAAGGAATCTTGTCAAAGATTTTCTGAAAATCTAGAGTACACTATAGCCATTGGATCACTTTTGTCCTCATGCTTGTATACCCCCTCAAAGAATTCTACTAGTTTGGTGAGGCATAATTTCCCTTTACAAAAACCATGTTGACCTTTCCCCAACAAATCATATTCATCTATGTGTCTGATAATTCTGTTCTTTACCATAGTTTCAAAATTTGCCTGGTATTAAAGTTAGGCTTACCGGCCTGTAATTGCTGGGATCACCTCTGGAGCCTTTTTAAAAAATTGGTATTACATTAGCTATCCTCCCATCATCTGGCACAGAAGCTGATTTAAATGATAGATTACATACCACAGTTAAGTATTTTTCTGCAATTTCACATCTGAGTTCCTTCAGAACTCTTGGGTGAATAGCATTTGGTTCTGGTGACTTATTCTTGTATAATTTATCAATTTGTTCCAAAATCTCCTCTAATGACACCTCAATCTGAGACATTTCCTCAGATTTGTCATCTAAAAAGAATGGCTCAAGTTTGGGAATCTCCCTCACATCCTCAGCCGTAAAGACCAATTCAAAGAATTCATTTAGCTTCTTCACAATGGTCTTATTTTCCTTGAGTGCCCCTTTAGCTTCTTGATTGTCCAGTGGCCCCACAGGCTGTTTAGCAGGCTTCCTGGTTCTGATGTACTTAATTTTTTTGCTGTTACTTTTTGAGTCTTTGGTTACATGTTCTTCAAATTATTTTATCAATAACCATCTTCAGCAGAAATGTGTAGGTCTACTAAAGATATATGACAAAAAAAAAACAATGAAGTTTATAAGATCACATTAAACTCTCTTTCCTCTAGTTATGTCCTGAATAATTGTTTTGGGGCAGTATTGCTCCCTTTGTAATGTAGGGAAATAAAGATTGGAAAAAATGAGTTTGCTGGATCTAGAAAGTTTTTAAATGATGTAGATACTGTCTTACAGATTTCATCCATTAGGATGTTTCCCAGTTGCACGCAAATCACAGCCTGTTCTCTTAGCTCAGAGTACTTGTATAACACTTTGTAATGTCAAGGCACTTTACAAACATTTAATCCTGATAACCCCCTGAGGGAGGTAAATATGACATAGCTAGCATTACAGCTAATCTGCACAGAAAGAACAGAGGGCATGGGAGGAAAATACAAATAGCTTTTCACTTCGAAGCACTGGTGAGATAACTTTCTCAAGTTTCAGACTGTGGTATACAATGTTTTCATTGCTTGGGACTGTGCAAAACATTTCAGGTTTCCCGACTGGTGACGAGATTTACATGGAACCAATTCAAATTTTCTATAAAACATATTTCATACACGTACAGTAGGAATTAAGATGCACTGAAATTGAGATCTTACCCCCAACATATAACTCTGCCTAAAATGTCATGTGAATGTGTATTTCCTCTATGCAATAAAAGCCACGTTACCTGTGCATGCTGACTATTGGGAGGGAATCTTTCTTTTAAATGTTTCAATATTTCTGAAGCAGCAGCAAAGCATCCCTAAAACACAAGAATAGGAGTGTGATGAGTGTGGAATAGTGTAAGCACCATTTTCCTTAATTACATCCCCGTACTCCTAAATGGAAAAAACTGTTAAGAGAAAAAGCTAGGTTTCCCTCACCTGCCAAAACGTTTATCAGAACCACACGTTCACACAGTTCAATATATCAACAACAGCCACTTTTTAATCACAGGCCTTTGAATCTTACCCACCCAACGATTTTTTGTGCAACTTAATATAAGCCTCACCTGTTCCGCGTGTAGTTCAGCCAGGTGACACAATACTACAGCAAAAGATTCCGTGTTATTCTGCTGAACACCCACATTTACAGCTTCTAGACTGTTCATGCTCAGCAACATCTGGGCTTGCTGAAGTGCCATGGTGCTACAGTGAGAAGAGCTTCATTTACTTTGGTGCAAAAACCATCAGAGATTTCTAACCTACACTCCAAAGTCATGATAAATTGCCACTGGCTGCTTCTCCAGGCTTCTAGCTTTACAGTTTCCCCTCCTTTCGTTGTAAGCAACTCCTACCCAGGACCTCCCCACTGTGCAAATACATGGAATGCTCATGAACGAGGCATCAACCCAACTAAGAGCTGAACACAGTTTCTATAAGGTGATGTTGAGGATGGGTAAATAGGGATATTAAAACTTTATTCTATTTACAGCCATAACATGGAGACTAAATCCTCTCCTCCAGAATGTTTTTTAAATGGGTGGAACTAAGAAAACAAAAGCTCCACCAACATCTCCTGAATCATAGCCCGTACACTTAGTTTTAGCACATTAAACTGATGCAATCACTTGTATGACTGATGATAAAGGCATTGCTTGCAACATTCATAACGTATATAAGAAACAAATCAGAATCTGATGAGAGAAAATACCTGCGACCGTATAGTCTCCAAATGGCAGTTTTCTGTGCTATGCTAATATCAATAAGCTCTGACAAGCTGTGTTTCCAGTGCAACAGATCAGAGTCCTTTAAGGCATCCATTAGCTTGTTGGCAGTCTTTCCTGCAAAAGCTCTTTGCTGAACCAAGGACTGTATTCCCAGGGAAGCTAGGTACTAAGAGAGGGGAAAAACAAAAACATATTAAAACACACATGCACGCTACAACTAAGCAGGAAGCACAAACTATCAAAATTCCCACCTAAAAAAGCTAAGTTATTCAGTATAAATGACAAAACGCTGCTACAGGGATTTCTTCATATACACAGTTAATAATACCACCGTGTAGTGGGATGGAAGTGGAATTTGTAGTTTCCCACCCCACACTCCTGCAGCTGGGAGGATGGGAGTTATATCCGAGTCACTCCAATGATAAAGTACTGCCACCCCCCACACAGCGCTTTCTGCTTTTCTCCTGCCACTCCCTCAAAAAATACAATTTCCATCTTCCATGGCCCATACATCATCTACACAATTAGCTCCTAATCCTTTGTCCTATGCACATACCTGACTTCTCATCCCCACCCGGTTTTCCCATGACTTTTACTTCCTCACCCCCAGCAATCTGTGGTTATAGCCTGGGTTCTCTCCTGGTTCTTGGGCTTCACAAGGTAGCCCTCTCTGTACACAGTCTAATGTCTGCTCTTAACCTCCCCAATGTCAACTACACTGCTCCTTCTGGTGCAGCTCCCTCTCTTACCACAGACAGCAAAGCTAGAGAGAGAGAGAACCACACTAACAGCCAGAAGACATGGAGGAAGCTGCCAGGAGACTTGCTGAGAGAGGGCTCCCCTGCAAGACCCAGCAGCTGGGACAGGGTGAAATGGGGGTGAAAGCCAAGGATCTCTGCGGTTTTTAATGTAATGACTGTTTTAAAGAAAGAAAAAGCCAGATTTTGAAATCTAAAATAGATTGGATTAAATCTCAACTCTACACATCCATATGATCAGGAAAAAAAAAAAGCGAAGCTACAAATCACACACTGCAGTGTGCACATTCCTCCTGCCCCCCGCCCCATCCTAGAATAAAGGGGAGAGAGACTTACTGGCAACCCAAAATGTACAGCTTTTTTCACAGAATGTTCTAACAGAACACAGCTATCTGATCTCTTCTGCTCCAAGATGTACAGCCAACTCTGGTATGGGAACAAGTTAAAAAATGTCATTGCAAAGGCATACTGGTTCCTGTCATGTAAAATATTGTTTGTGCAAGAAAGAGACAGACAAGACAAAAACTTGCCTGAAATGCAGGGTGGTTTTAAAAAAAAAAAACCAAAAAAAAAACCCAATCATTTAAAAAAATCATCAATAAAATACTAAATTTCTCTCGTTTGAAAAACAACAGTTACAATTAAATCTCATCACAAACATGCTAAGCCTACACTTACAGTCTCATAAAAATGAATTAATGGCTCTAGTCTGTCCAGCCTAACTACCAGCTCTTGCTTCTTGAAAGTTCTGGGCTTTCAGTTTCTGAATTAGTGGCTCTAGCGTAGTATTAAGGAAACATATGTCCAAGGTGAAAAGCACCACTTTCTAGCAAGGGTCATTCCATGGGAGTCATATCTCTTGGGCTGATAGAGGATGTTTTCCTCAGAAGACCTGTGTAAGGTAGACATTTGGGTGCCTTGTATAACTTTGTATACCATTCCAGACTTGTCAGGGAAGCCTCCCAGGTTGCTTTCTTCCCTAGGTCAGACTTCTATAGTCAATCCCTATAGTGTTTGTTTTGTTTTGTTTGTTACCGCCCAATATGTTTTCTGGGCCTGGGTATTGTTGTGAAGTTCCTACTTCTTGAAATAGTGAGATGTTGGTGAATGGGACTTACCTGTTAGTTTGGTCTCTCCAAGTCCCTCTCTGACCAGCCCAGGCATCCCACCATGTTTGTTTGTGCTAGTAGAGGAGTAGAGTTAGTCCATCTTTCAGGGCTGGAGTGGAACCATTTAAACAGTACATGTTTACTGAGGATATTTTGAACAAAGTCACTCCTCTGAATTGGTGGAAATCATTAGCCAGGCACCTTGAAACAGAGTTCCTTCAGTTGCTAAGCCAACTTTTCACAGCAGTAGCTTCCTCTGCAGGCAGAGAGAGAATATTTTCATCGTTTGGTGTTATTCACTCAAAGCTAAGAAATCGACTGGGACTTGAAAAAGCAGGAAAATTTGTATTTCTGTTTGTCTAGTGTGCCATCATTCTTGCTAGAGAAGGCTGGCTAGAGGACCCTACTTACTTAGGCTTTGCAAGCAAATAATTCTATTAGTTCTAAATATTGTATCAGAAAAACAAACAATAAAAAGATGGACTTCAGTTCCAACTCTACTAGCACAAACAAACATGGTGGGATGTGTCTGGGCTGGTCAGAGATGGACATGGAGAAACCAAACTAACAGGCAAGTCCCATTCACCAACATCTCACTATTTCAAGAAGTAGGAACTTCACAACAATACCCAGGCCCAGAAAACATATTGGGCGGTAACAAACAAAACAAACACTATAGGGATTGACTATAGAAGTCCGACCTAGGGAAGAAAGCACCCCGGGAGGCTTCCCTGACAAGTCTGGAATGATACAGAAAGTTATACAAGGTACCCAAATGTCTACCTTACACAGGACTTCTGAGGAAAACATCCTCTCTCAGCCCAGAGATAGACATGACTCCCATGGAATGACCCGTGCTAGAAAGTGGTGCTTTTCACCTTGGACGTTTAAATTTCCTTAATACAGTCTCAAAACCAACAAGACACAGAAGGCTTAGAATCTGCTCTGCTTCTTAGAGCCCCAAGGAGAGAAAGGCAACCTGTTACTTCGAGGGCTCCCTTCAGACAGATACGTTAACCCTTCTTCACATCAAGGAGACTACAGGAGCTATTCTTTTTCTCGCATGGGTTGGATACAACAAAGTGCTTGAAACTTCCTGAGCCAAAAAGCAGAGCTTAAACTGAGCCATTATGCTGCAGTGTATTCGGGAAGGCAGAAGAAGATGCCTAGTTTATGGCAGTTTATCAGATTGATCACCCCTCTTAGCAAGAGCACTGTTTACACTGCATAGATTTAGACAGGGACCTTTTCTGAGTGCTCTTTAGGTTGTAAATAAAAAACATCACTATAAAAGCACTCTATTAATCTATTATGGACAGGAAAGAACTGAAAAAAGTTGCCAAAAGGAGAGAGACACTAAAATCTTTGCCTTTTTCCTCTCTCCACTGGCTGAGAGACTTATGATGTCCACTCTCAGGACAGCAGAGGGATACTGGGAAAAAAGCTTTTATTAATTATCTTGAAGAAAGTTCTTAAAAGTGCAAAAAGACTAAACTTTCAAAGCATTGTGTATGGTTTTAAATGCATGACTCCTACTAAAATCAACCAGATTTGCAGAGTTAAAAAAAACAAAAACAACTCTGGACAGCTCTTTGATATTTACTGTTTACTGCAGAAACAAAATCAAAAAGTCATCCTGAGGCAGAGAAATAATATTTAACTACTGCCAAACACTAGACATAGATACAGCAAATGCATCAAAAGTCTAATTGAGTTGAGACACAGATGGATAAGACAAAGGCAATGTATCCCCCAAGTCTGGCTGCCTTACCAAGCAGTGCTGCAAACAAACATGATCATTGGACTCCTGCGCAATTCTGATGGCTTCCTGCAGAGCAAGCTCAGCTTGTTGACTATCAACAAACCAAAGATAGAACACATTAATATTCTGTTAACAATGACAAAGAGTATTATGAAGTTATAGATTTATGCTGATCTACATGCTACATATCCCGCTCAGAAGTGAACTCCAATTAAACAGGTCGGATGAGAGAAAGTATTTCCTCACATCCACTTTTTTGTTAGCCTTATATATATCACTGAGGACAACCTCTACAATGCAGGAGAAATTAATTGTAACCTATTACAGGGCCTTAAAGCACATATATATGTTCAAATGTGGTTAAAGATTATTCTGATGAGTGCCATATAAAATACCTGGCTAGGTAGAAAGTGTTAATACTCAATCTTCCTGACCCACCTCCCATCATCAGCACTTTAAAAAACAAACAAACAAACAAACCCATGAATTGTCCAGTCAGGAGGCAATGTATGTAGTCCGAAATTACAAGTTTCTTGTGGCAGAGACTTCTCTCATTTGTCTGTAGAACGCCATGCACACCTACAGCACTGCAGAAACCACCACCCCCTCCAAGAGATTATTAAAAAACAAGTGCCAACTACTCTTTCCAACTCATCTGATCATGATCAGCGTGAGAGTAATAGGTTGGCAGCTAGTTGTTCCTGAACATGTATCAATGATAAATAAGCACTCAAACCTTCTGACCCAGGTGTGGTTGTGGAAGTGCAGCAGGTAAAGATCTAATTCCCTGGGAAACAGTTGTAATTGGACATAAAAAGAACCTCAAATCTTAGTATATTCCAAATTGGTCAGTCAACAGGACGACCAAATGGATGTTAAAATCAAATCAAGATTCAAAGACTGTTACAAACATGCCCCATCTGTGCTTGCTCCCCAACTACACAGAGCCCTCCTCCTCCTCCCCTTATCTAATTTTCAGAAATCAACAGGCACACAAGATCTAGCTGTACAGTATAACAGATGTAGCAACTTGTGTTTCTTAACTATACAGCAAGATTTATCAACTTACTAATGGCCAAATCGACAATGCAGTGCAGCTAGATTAAGAGCAGCGTATCTCAGACTCCGGCCATAACCTTCATCTCCATTGCTTTTGCTTTCTGCTCCAGTGAGAATCAAACGGTCAAAATAGTGAAGGAGGCTGTGTGTTGAACTGAAGACATCTTGTACTCTCAGACTATTTAAGTAGCTTAAATAATGCTAAAATTTAAAGCAGAATCAGTTTTAATTACAATAGAACTGGCAACACACAATTTTTAGATTTACTTTGCATCTTCTTACTGAGAAGGGTTGCAGTAGGATCTTCTGTGAATGGGAGTGTGTTTAGACAGAAATTCCAATGCACACATCATCATTTATACAGTTCAGAACTACTGGGATAAAGCTGATCATGTTTCCTTTATAGCAAATGACCCTGCTCCACAGCTAATAATTTTCAACATCTCCCACCAATAGTCCTGAGGCAAGGTATCTACATAGTAGGCATGAACCTACAGCTCTTACTCATATCAGACTACTCACATGGGTAAGGGCTACAGGATCAGGGCCAAAACATGTAGTACAGGCCCAGGACTGCTGTTATTTTGTCAAACGCATTTTGCTTTCAGAGTTCAGACTTCTTTTAGGAACCAGAGGCGAAACGAATGTAAGTAATCAATGCCCCGTGTACGTTCCATTTAGCACGGACCACCTGTTCATTTCTTAAAATCACAATGTTTAGGAGTGTAACTGTTTCATATTACTCAAGACAACTTAATGTCAGAAAGACAAATAAGTCTCAGGCCCCAGTTCAAAGAGGATTTAAACACATGCCTAACTTCATGCACTTAAGTCGTCCCACTGAAGTCAATGGAACAACGCATATACTTGAAGCTGGACATGTGTAAGTACCTAGCAGTCTTTGTCTTTAGAAGAAGTCCCATCCTGAATCCCACCCTAAAATACTATATTAATATACACAGAGATAACACAGATATGTACAAATGTTTTGTATTTCAATGAACAATACAAATTAGACAAAATTAATTTTATTTTAGAAATATGAACTGCCCTATGAGCATTTTGGTTTGAAGGGGAAAGACACTTACTGCTTCAGCAAAGTCTGGATTAAACTTCAACAAACTGTTCAATTCCTTTTGTAAAAATGCTGGAGTAAGAGCCTTTGTCTCATCGTTCTTTAATAAAGAAGCCTAGAATAAAAGTTCAAATTGTCATTAGGTAACTAGGAGTAGAGAGAGAGAGAGTCAATTTTTTAATCTGTATAGCTTCAATTAATATAATTTCATAAGGTTTATGTCTGTAATCAGGTTTAAAATACTACCAATAATTTTATTCTCAATACATTGTAATATTCACATTTAAAGAGACCACAATCACTTTGATTAACATAGAAAATCCTGTTTAAGATAGAGATTTCTTCAAGTTTCTTTCTTTGGAAGTTGATTACATTGGACTTCTGGTTTAAATCTATATCTGACTACTCACAAAAAAATCAGAAAGCTATAAAAAACAATTAATTTATTTGCTTTGGAAAGAATACTGATAAATGGGAAACAAAAAAATTCCAGTTACTACAGTAATCATATTCGTAAGTGATCACAGGACTCCAGATCTCAGGCAAATCACTGAACATTTTGATTTCTCTTGCACCATAATATTGTCATTTTATTTGGAGAGAAGATTTCTATACACATGCATGATGCTATACAGTAAATTAATTAAAAATCTAAAATGAAGTCGAAATATGCCACTGTAGATAAATTCATATATTTACATAATATCACAGCAGCAAGAGTATAAACAAGAATTGTAAACTAGTAAGATACTGATGTAGAATTAAAGAGACTAGTAGTGTTTAACAATTACTGTGAGCCCTTCAAATGTGTAAGTAGTATTGTACATATTTAATATTGCTACCATGCTTCAGAGATCTGGTTGTGCTCTGTGTGTGTTTGGTTTCTCTGCATGTATTTACTTGCAGGAATGGTCAATGAAACAGCAAATTTTATACACATTTTGGGATACCAATTAGAATGTATAAGTACAAATATTCCATTGGAAACCCAATGCTGAAACACTCATCTCAATAAACAGAATCATTCCATGACCTGTTTCCAGTTAAAACAGTTTGAATTTCAAGTACTCACAATGAAATATTCACACACGAGATACAAACCGAGAATTATACTACAAATCATTTCTAATCAACTCTAGAAAATGATGTTTGTTGATAAATCATAAATACAATGGTGAAATTTACATTATGAATTATTTGTCCAGCTCTATTCAGAATTAACATACCTGCTGAGAAAGAAAATATTCTGCTTGCTTCTGGGAGAGAGGCCCACTACAAGATATTTCTTCTTCCCTGTTAAACAATGGTTAGAAATAAAAGCAGTGAAAAAGAATTAGAAGTGTAGAGCTGTATAGCTTATACCAGGGGTTCTCAACCGGTGGTACAGGTGGTACTTACCGGAGGGCTGGGTGGTACGCGCGGCGCTGAATCCGCCGCTGCTGGACGGGCCCTCCCACCCGCCCCTGCGAAACTCTGCCGCCGAAAATGGGGAAACGGCGGAAGGGTTTCGGTGGCGTGCATTGTTTCTGCCGCAAAACCCCGCCGCCCGTCTCTCCCTGCCGCCGCGAAACCCCGCTGGAAATCCCACCCGCCGCCGCCGTGAAACCCCGCCGCAAGTCCCCTCCCTTTTTTTCCCGAGTGGTACTCGGGTCGCATACAGTCGGGTCAAGTGGTACTTGAACCGACTGTACCTGGCTCGAGTGGTACTCGGGGAAAAAAAGGTTGAGAACCGCTGGCTTATACTATAGCTATATATTTAAAAAAGCAGCTACATTGGAGGGAGATACAAAAAAAAAAAAGCACATTTTATCAGAGGTCTTACAGACTCACAATTTAGTTTATAAAGTATTATGGTACATCATCAGTGCTCATCTGGAAGCGTGAAGAGTAATCAGGAGTACAGAGATTAAACTTTAATAAAAGAATAAAGTCTGGCACGTGGAAGTCAGAAGACAGCAGTCTGACACACAATTATAGATTTTAATAGACAAAGACTATATGCAGTATATAGATATGTCTGAAGAAAAACACACATACCACTTTGATGGCTCAATTGATAATGAGACCAGAGTTTAATTTTAATCTTCAATCTGCAGGAACTGTGTGCAACCTGGAGATTATGTTAATTCATGATCGTCTCATTGAAGCTGATCACAGAGAGGATTATGACACACTCTACATAACAAGATTAGGTCTAGAAAGCAACTGCTTTGCAAAAGGAGACAGAAGCTTGTTCAATGGGAAAACAGAAATATACCATAAAAAATAAAACTCTGAGGACAATTAGCTAGATTTCCAGCCTTCAGTAGGGCATGGAAAAGCTCAGGAACACAGAAGATTCTGACTGCTGAAAATAGTTGTCATATACACACTAAATTTGATTATTTATTGTGTTGAAAAAAGTCACTTTTACTGCATTAAAATCTTCATTGTTATAATACTAGTAAGAGGAGACAAACAAAATCAAAAGTGCTAAGTTAGGAGAGAAAGTGGCACCGCCATCTTATACAGTGGTACTTAACTGAAAAAAAAATATTACAGATTGTAGAATTGCAGTTTAGAAATGCTGCCACTGGTGGCACCAAAGGAACTGAGTAGCCATCCCAGCATTAAAGGGAAAAAACAGTTTCCTCTTCATATGAATTTTAGAGTTCACCATTAATAAAGGGGGGATGCTGTTGTAAAGAGATGAAAGTACAGTATTAACTTCCCACCTACCTCATTTCATGCCATAATATAAAGCAAGCCACCCCACAATGAAAATAATTTGAGCTTGTGATGTTCCTCTCAGGCTAACTGTTCCACAGGTTTTTTTCATTGGCTGAGGTAGGCTTCTAAGAATGATGAAGGGGTGGTAAGGAGGGTGGGTTTTTCTAGTTTTGTTTTTTTAAGGTGGCTGGCTGAGTTCCTGTTTCAATCATTTTAATGCTGCTAGGAGTTTTGTTCTACTATTAATTATATGTTAGAGCGCCTAGAACCTCGTATAAGTATCTTTTTACTATTTAAATCTAAATGAATAAAAATATAGTAATTGAACATTGCACCTGGAACCCATAGTCTATATAGGCTACACCTCCACAGTGAAGATCAAAGCAGTTGCAATCTGCTCTACTGCCTGAGAGTTAGAATCCCAAAAGCCATGCCTATGAAGTTACCCATGTAAAACATGCATAAAGTTTATCATGATATAAACAAAGGTAGGATACTTCTTTAATGGGAGCGTGGCCTTTCATTGAACAAAGTTTTGAATCCCTGTTTTGACATGTAAAGAGGAATTTTTAATATGATTAATGTGGAAATCTCTCTAGAAAATGGAAGGACTTCACAGAAATCATTAAAACTTACCTTAGAGGTACATCAAGTTCTTCTTTCTCCATTTTCCCTTCAGGTTCTTCAGTATTTGTCAGCTCCATATCGGTCTCATCAATTCCAGTTTTTTTCTCATCATTCTGATAGTACTGTTGAAGTGCAGTGTAAAGTTTATAGACCTGACTGAAAGAAAGCTTGTTGTATGCCAAGATCATGTGGCGCAGAAATAAACCTATATAAGGAAAGTATTTGTTACATTTGAACAGAGAGAAAGATAGCTAGTTATGGTGCCTAATAAGTTTAGATCAGAAACTGGAAATCAGTACTCCTGGTTTCAATACTAGTGTAAACTTGCATTTCACTTCACCTCAGTGTCTGAGTATACCAATCTATAAAAGTGACCCAGTAATTCTCACTACCTCCCAGCTGCATTATGAAGCTTACTTTAGGGTAATCTGGTCATAGAACTCCTATTAAGACCAATGAGAATTGCTCATGGTGTTGCAATCTGAAACATTTTTGGATAGATGTATTCTTTGTATATGGTTTTATTAAAACACTGAGTATTTGTCTTAAGTAGTGTGTTTGTAACTGCTTTTCAAATATAAAAGAAAATCTGTTTTATGAATGAATTTCCAGGGCAAAAGTGAAAGAATATAAACTACTTACCTACTACACTAGTTTTGTGAACTTCTGGTTCTGTCCCAGTAAATGAATCTGAAAGGTCATCAAAAAATTGTTCCATATCTTTCAACTCCCCTTCTGCCATCAGTTTTATCCTAAATAGGAAAAAAGGTTTATTATAGAAATGTTCCCTTCCAATCCTGACCACCAAAATAGATATCACATGAAAAACCTCTTCCTTATTTCAGGTGTTGGAAGAATGAGAAACAAACATAAATGAAACCAAATGGTGATTAGTTCACTTATACCAAAGGTGTTTCTAATTTTTTTGAACAGCTGGAAGAGTGTATCACTAATGATTTTAAAAAAGAAATTACATGTGATTTCTTTTTCATCTGAAAAGGAGAATTGTATGATGAACCAAATCAGAACATGTTAAATCAAAGTATAGCTTGAGTGGTAATTACTGTAAGGAAAAAAATGCTGCATGTTACTCTTCCCTTCCCCCTTTTTCTTTCTCGTTTCTAAGGAAATGCATTCTCTAAAAATCAACTAAGTTTAAGATATCAGTTATCTTTATAAGTTACCGAACTTCAAAGAACATGATTAAATCAATTGTATAAATCACAGAAGTTAATAAAAATTCTCCTGGACAAATTTTGAGCCATGGTATTCGCAGAGTTCATGTTCCCCATAGATTTCATTTCCCTGCAGAAAACGATGCAGAAGTAAAGGGAAGCCTCAGGAGCGGTCACATGTCCCACCCCAGCAGCATGCCCAGAGCAGCTGGTGGAGAGGTAAATCACTGAGGGAGAGGAGAGGAACACCCAGGCCAGTGGCTCCTACCCTGCGCCAGGCTCAGCTGCTAGTCCCGGCTGGGCAGTGGGGCTGGGGAGGATGACGGAACTTCTTCTTCCCCTGCAAGGATTGGCCAGGTCTGGGTCAGACCCATCCCCAGAAACATCCCCAACTGCAGGAAGCTCTGCACCCTCCCGCCCCCCACTTCCTGCTCCCATTGCTCCTCAGTTGCAGGGGGAGGGGTCACTGTATAGGGAGCTGCTCCCCCATCCGTCCACCCCAATGCATCCAGACCCCCCGATAACCAGACCCCACACCAAACCTCCCCCACTGCACCCATAACCTCCACGCCATTGAACCTCACCCCCTGCATCTGGAGCCCCCCTGCACCCAGGCCCCCTGCCGAGTCCTGCCCCTAAACCACTCCCTGCCAACCCCCACCCCCGCATCCAGACCCCCCTACCCTGCATCATACTGCCCCCTGCACTTGAACCTCCACGGTGACAAGCTAAACCCCCCTGCACATCCCCTGCACCTGGACCCCCACCCCACTAAGCCCCAATCAGCTACACATGGATCTCCCCCCAGCAAACCCCACCCCCGCCAGGACCCAGTGGGGGGTCCTGAGTTCTCCCCCCACCAAGCCCCATCCTCCCCCTGCACCCACAACCCGCCACCGAGCCCTTGTGCATCCAGATCCCTCCCTCCCACCCACTGAGCCACCTGCATCCACATTGCCACACACAGAACCATCTCACCACATACCTGGATCCCCCCACATTAAGCCCTTCCACACTTAGAACCTGCTGGGCTGAGCCTGCTTGCCCCATAGCTGGATTAGGGGCCATGGCTAGACACGTGTGAGAGACTCAGTCCCTCTTGCTTACTATGCCAGGTGCATTTGAGGGGCAGGGCCACAGGGTGTTTCTTGCGCTGTGTCAGGGTTGGGTGCAGCCTTACCACCGAGTTTGATGGGGGCCAGAGGGGCAGGGCTACTGGGTCATCTCCCATCTCCATGCAGAATTTTTTTTTTTTTTGGTACAGGGTATTTATTTTATGGCACAGAATTCCCTCAGGAGTATAAAAAGGAAAAATGATTAGACAACATAGCCCTATCTCGCTGGTAAAGCAGAATACAGTCCCCAGCCGAAGGACAGTTCAAAGAAATTACCTTATTTGCACAGAATTTGCTAAGTGAGGACAGGATTCTTCAATAGCCTTATGCAGTCGTGACAGTGTCATATCAGGACCCTATATAAAATAATAAATCAAGTTTAGAAATCCAAACAGCCAATTTGGGTCCAGCAAAAACAGCAACTTTGCATCACTGTACATGTTAACGGCTGTTATAAAGAGGACTGTTATCAATTTTCTGCATGTCCCCTGAAAACGGAACTAGAAGTAATGGTCTTAATCTAGAGAGAGAGATTTAGGTTACATATTAGGAAAAGTTTTCTATCTAGGAGGGTAGTTAAGCTCTAGAATAGGCTTCCAAGGAAAGCTGTGGCACACCAGACATTGGAGGTTTTTAAGAATAGATTGGATGGACACAATGCTCTAGGTTCGGCAATTCATAGCTCTGGCACCTCTGGGCTTGCTGCATCACTTATGAATGTAAAAAAACCACTTGAGCCCCAGCATCTCTTTCATTATAAATGAACAGCCCAGGCACAGGGCTGGGCTAGGTTTACATGATCCTGCCTCAGCACAGAGAGCCGAACTTGATGACTGCTATGGTTCCATGCCGCCATGAAAACAGAACAGCCCAGGCACAAAATCCTTGGCCACCTTTATCACAACAGCGGCAACTCCCGTCCTGGTTACCAGACGCTGAGGAGCAGGGAGAATCGCGTGAGGCTCTTTTCTGCAGCACAGCCCCCAACCCCTAACAACGGACAGGCCCCCTCCGCCCTCCCTTGCCGGGGGAGCGCCCACTTCCCTCCCTCGGATCCACGGGCAAGAACCAAGCGTTAGAAACACTTGCTGCCTCTTTCCCCTGCGGCCCCCGCACTGGTGATGTCCTAACCGCCAGACCCGCTCCAGGCCCCCCCTGTGCCGGGGAGCAGCCCCACCCCCCCGCCCCGTCCCAGGCCTACACCACCCCCCACTGCCAGGGCCGGTTCGCCTCCCCGCACCCGCGCCCCCTCCCCTCAGGAGGCCCTTGCCCCCCTCCCGACCTGCAGCAGCGGCAGCAGCAGCCGGTTGAGGCGCCTCCTCTCCAGCAGGCTGAGCTGGGCCCCGGCCCGGCCCATCTCGCTGAGCAGCACCAGCAGCGCCATCTTGTAGGGGGTGACGCAGTCCTTGATGCCGAACACGTTGGCGTGCACCACCCCGTTGGTCATCATAGGGTTGAAGTAGAGACTCTCGTGCACGCTGGCCATGGCCGAGCCAAGGGGCGGCCGGGCGGCCGCTGCTACCACAGCCCCGGGCTTCAGGAGCCTCCGCCAAGGCGGCAGGCCGCCCTCCCCAGCACGTCGCCCGGGAAACCGGCGTCCCCAAAACAGCCAATCGCAGGAGCCGGTCACAGTCACGTGGGCTCGCAAAGAGCCAACCAGAGAGCGAAGCTGCGGCAGCGGTGTGCAGGGCTCTACAGTTCCGGGGGGAAACCTAAGCCCGGCCCGGGAGCTCAGCGCGACCGACCGAGTGAGTGAGAGGCGGCGGGAGGGGGAGTATCAGTCTGGAGGGGCTGGCGCTGAGGGGGCGATGCGATAGCCGGGGGCCCTGGCGCTGCGGTCCGGGCGGGGGACCCGGCAGAGATACTAGGGTAAGGGACGGGGAGGGGGGAAAAGTCAGTGGGGACCTGATAGCGGGAGACACGCACTGGGCGGGGGTCAGTGGGAGGGGGCAGCGCTGGGTGGGAGGGACGGTTGGGGCTCGGGGAGCAAAGCGCTGCCTGGGGGGCGGGGCGCTGGGCGGGGAATGGGGATAACTGGGGGGAGGGGAGAGAGTTGGGGGGCATATGGGGGAGGGGAGAGCTGGGCTGGGCGGGGAGTGGAGTGGAGTGGAGTGGAGTGTGGGGCAGAGAGGGACGCTTGGGTGAGTGGGAAGTCTGCTGGTGCGGGCGGGGGGCTGGGCAGGGGGAGGGTTTGTGACCTTTCCCCTGAATACACGGTTCTCTTTCTATATCTCCTGAGAACCAGACTCTGCCTGGTCCAGGCAGCTGCTAAGCTGTGCTGCGCCATTGGTGCAGCTTGACACAAAAGCGAATGAAACTGGCTGGGGAGGGAAGGGGTCGCAGAATGATACCACTGCTAGGCTGCCTTCCAGTGGTTTAGCGCCAGTGTATCTATCGCTTTCCCTCATTACTGCTCCTGTATTAGGAAAAAGGACTGAGGAAAGGGTGGGCTTTCTCTGTGCCTTGGGTGTAGTTTTGGCCCTTTGAGGCTCTGCGTATCCAACGTATGTGAGAACAACCCTGGCTTGGAAGCAGCACTGCTGAGAAGGATCTGGGAGCCGTAGTGGATCACAACCTCAACATGAGTCTGCAATGCGATGCTGTTGCAAAAGCGAATGCAATTTTAAGTTGCATTAACAGGCAGAGTGTGCGAATCATGGGAGGTGATGCTACCACTCTGTTTGTCATGGGTTAGGCCTCCGCTGGAGTATTGTGTCCAGTTTGTTCACAATATAAAGAAGGATGTAGAGAAACGGCAAAGGGGCTAGAGGCAAGCAAAAAAGATGATCAAAGGGATGGAATGCAAGCCATATGAGTAAAGGCTGAAGGAACTGAGTATATTTAGTTTGGAAAAAGAGGTGATTCAGGGGGGATCTGATAGCGGTCCTCAAATACTTGAAAGGCTGCCATAAAAAAGAGAGAACAACTTTTCTCCATTTTTGCCACAGGGGGCAGGACAAGAGGCAAAAGGTTCAAACTACAATACAGCAGATTTAGGTTAAATCTCAGGAAAAACTCCTTAACTGTAAAACTAGTATGACAGTGGAATAGACTGCGTAGGGAGACTGTGGAAGGTCCTTCACTGGAGGTTGTCAAAAGGAGGCTGGATAGCCATCTGTGTTGGATGGTTTACCCACAACAAATCCTGCATCTTGGAAGGGTGTTAGCCTAAATGACCCTGGCAGCCCCTTCTGATTCTATGATTCAGACTACTTTAAATCAGGGGAAGGAGTCCACTGCCCTTGCACAGAGCTAACTGTGCACAAACCTGATTTTCAGTGTAGATCAGCTGCACAACAGGATCTAGCCCAACAGCGCATGGACAATTGAGTATTTTAACTTACACAGTAGAACCTTGATTTTTATGAACATCAGTTTTATGAAGAACCAGTTATATGAACCATTTTTCCTAATGGAAAAAGGAAATCATATAACGAAGGTGATGTCAATGACAAATAAGTCAACATTCCTTCACAATCTCTTGCCTTCAGTGCATTAGATATAGTCTTGCAGTGGTTTGAAGGACAAGAATGCAGTACACCATACTGCAACGTATATACCATGTCTACTGTAATTCTGAGGTGTTCAATTTTATGAACTTTCTGATTTTATGAACTCAATCAGTTCATAAAATAGGGGTTCTACCGTACTGGAGTTTTGCATTGATTGGTATGCTTGAGAATTATTTTGCCTTAACCTTGTTAAATCTGGTACTATCTGTATTTCTGACGGGGGAGGGAGGTAAAATATAAACCCCAAGAGCATTTATAATGTAACCTAGTAATTCTGCGCTTGATGTGGTGTGTATATAGTACATTTCTCTTTCAAATAGTTTAAAAATTTCTGAATATGTCATGAATGAATGAATGCTAAGAACATGATGCTAGGAACAGCATGAATAGGTCAGTGATTTTTGCATATTCCATTGCACACACTGCATACAAAATATAGAGTTTTATCATTACTAAAGTTCACCAACAGCCGAATATTTTATAGTGATTCTTCTGCTCCCTCAACAGATGGGAAGCCAGCAGTGTTATAGAATTTATGCATCACCTGCTGTCTCTGTCAGCATTATACAGTCTAATTCTTGGGAAAATTACAAACTCTAACTGTACTTGTTGTGCCATTGTAGGTAACATGTTAGGGAAAACAGATGATTGCTTTGATAGCTCTGAAGCTATCATGAATAACTCATCAAAGAGTTTCCAAGGAAAATGTCACATGTGAACTAAATCTGAGAACATGCATAAACAAATTGGTTATTGTTCCTAAGAAAGCTAGTATTAATAACTATGCATAAAGAAAGCAGTCTTTCTTGGCAATAGATGTGTATTGACTTTGAGAGGATCAGTGAAGTCTTGGTACCCAATCAATAAAGAAAATTTGAGAGTTAATTGAGCTGCTTTAAGAGTTTGGTCTGTGTTGTGACCAGCATTTCTGAATATTCCAGACACAAACTAAAACTCCAGTCTTCAAAGGCACATTAAATGAACCAATCCCCCATTGCAAGGAAATTATTATGTTAACTAATGGTATGATTATATATTTATTTAGAATGCATACATAGTCTGTAAAGATTCTTAAAATGTGCTAGTTACTATATGATTGTATACAGGGTGCAATGTTTCCAAAGAGAAGACACTATTGGCAGATCTCTTTACAGATCTGTACTGTGCTTCATTTCTTTCAGGCATGTGTGCTTATGAAAATGGCTGGTAGCTGTGGATTAAACGTGTCAAAAGATTAAGTAATGGGTTTATGGGCTACATTTAATGTTCTTAGCTATGTCTACACTACTACTTATGATGGAAAAAATTGTGTTGCTCGGGGGGGGGGTGAATATTTTACTACCCTGAGCAACATAAATTTTGCCAACATAAGCTCCAGTGTGGATAGCACTATGTTGGCAGGAGAGCTTATTGGGGGTGGATTAATTACGTCAACACGAGAGCTCTCTCCCATCAGCATAAATGGCTACATGAAATCTTACAGTGGCACAGCTGCATCAGTACAGCCGCACTGCTGTATGCTCTCTAGTGTAAACAAGGCCTTGGTCTTAGCACCCTCTTCCCCAGTTGTCTTAACTGTACTGGAGCCAGCTGGTGGTTTGAATCCTCTGCTTCTGGATGTAGCAGTAGGTGTCACAGAAAATAGCCTTGTCAGAACTGAGCCTTGTGATATCTTTGACAGACAAACAAACTGAAAACATATCATGGCTTTTGCTATAAGGATATTCAAGTTCTGTAATGAATTTTTATGCATTTACAACAGACGTTTGATCTAATGAATGAATGTTTTTGGATGGATTGCACAGAGACCATAAGACAGCACGGTTGGAATTGTCAGAGGAACCTACAGAGAGTTAGAAACACAAATTCCATTGGAATTTAATGGGATTTGTGTACTTCACTTTAGATGCCTTTGTAGCCTAATTTTTAAAAATGAGCAAGTTAACAGAATGCCTAGGTTCTGCATTTGGCCATCAGATTGGCATTTAAACACGTAAAAATGGTATTTATGTATTGAAACATCAACCACAGGATTTGGACTATAGTGCAAACCAAATATTTTGAAGGTGTTCCCATTTGAAAATTAGCTACAAGGAAGAATAATTATCAACTGTATGAGAAGATTCAAAACAAAACATTTCCTTAGATGAACTGGTGTGGGAAAAATTCCATGTAAGAAAGTGTCTGGATTTTCAGCACTAAGGAGCTATAATCATCTCAATAAATCACTTTAGAAATAATGTAACAACTATAAATGGCCTTATACCAAATAAGCAATTAGACTGGAGAAAGATTGTAATCTCCTGTCTTATTTTATGTTCTCATAGTATTATGACCAATACACTTAATTTAGCAGATGTTCTAATGATGAATAATTGCAAGAAGGAAAAAAAAAAAAAAACCTTTGACCCATCATTTGTGACACCTAAAATACCCTGCATGAACATTTGAAAGGTTACGCAGAAGGTTTTATACGTCCTTTTATTCATTCTGGCTAGTCAGCCTGGGAAGATCTACTGTACTTTGAGGAAGGTAGCTCTCAAGTAAAAAAGGGATATGAGATTCAAGTAAGTGACATATTTCCTTGCGATGGGATTATAGAAATGTAATGTTTCTTTTTATCATGCTTCTCTTCAGCACTGTTGGCAGGATTCTAATCTAACACCAGTTTTGCATCTGCTACTGTATTTGCTACAGTAAGATATTGAAACTGATTCTTGTCTGAATTAAATTAGTTTTGCATTAGTACATCTCCATTGACTCCAGTTGAGTTACTCCTGATTTATACCTGGGTGAAAGGAGAATTAAGTCTGTAGAGTTTTGCCGAATTATTGTAGAATACTCACACAATTTTTATAAGACAACGTAGTGTTTCATAGTTGGTGATCATTAGCAAAATTGACAAGTGTTGACTAAACACTGATAAAGTTATAAGTTCATCTAAATATAACTGTAGAACTGTAGATTTAAAAGCTAAAAGTTTGAGAGGGTTGGTTGAAAATAAAATTAATTGTCTTGGCTAGAAAGTATGGGAACCGTGAAGGGGTGTCCCAGACAGGGAACAAGGATTAGAGAAGATGTGAGGATGCAACAAGGAGGTGGGTTACACAAACCAAGATGGAGGAAAAAAGGAAACTACATAGATCAGGTCACAGTTTGTATAGGCTGCCCAATACTTGGATTCTTATCTGAATCAAACCTCCCAACATAGATGACATTTCAGCATGTTTTGTGGAGGGCTCTCAAAATTCACTATGAGATCAGGGCAAATGTCCCCATTTCCTCCTCTTCCTTTCCTACTATCTCATCCTTAAAAGATTTTAAATAATTCTTTGGTTTTTTTCTCTCTTGTGATTACTACTAGCAACCTTCTAGTGTCTGAGTCTGCTGAGTCAACCCTTTCTGAAGCTGCCCTTTTCTCTCAGTGATTGTTTGGATGTGCTGTTTTTGGTGTCACTGACTCAGGAAATCAGAGAATCAGTGGAACAGAGGTAGTGGCATCAACTGAAAGAAGAGAATTTGGGGGGGAAATGGTAAGTTCCAAACTTCAACCCATATATGGAATAAAAAATCAACTCTAATGATAAACCAGATAGGCATTAATATCAACTCTGTGTTCTGCAAAAATCAAATGAAGGGACATTAAGTGCAATTGTGGATGAGGCTTGTACCTGTAGATCTTGGCCTCCTACTGCCAGTGTTAAATATTAGCAGCATCTAAAAATTTATCAAAAATTAAACTGCTATCTTTAAATAGGAGAAAGTTATAGGATACCCTGGGAAATGCCTAAGAATTATTTATATGCTCATTAAAGGAATCACCTTTTGTTTACAAGAATAAACTGTAAGGGTTTAGTCAGCAGATATTTAATAGAGCTTCAGTTAATGAGGCATTTCTAAGGTTCCCAGTGTGTACCCTAAAAGAAGTAAAAGGCAGTGAAGATGTAGGTCTTGCAATCATCTTTGTCAGCATGAAATATTAAATGAAAGAAAAGGAAATACTTTATTATGATTACTGAGCAGTCATTAGGATTTATGAATTATCATTAATGCTAAATGGTTCTTGTTATTCAACTATGTGTCCTTCTAGTTCTTTGTTATTTTGTCTGTTCAACATACCTCTAATAATTTTCAGAAAGATGTGGAGTGTACAAATGTAATTAACCTTTGGGCATTGAAGTAACACCCGTGTAGCTACTTTTTTTTTTTTTTAATCTTATGTCCCTTGGAAGAGGTTTTAAACCAGCCTTTTCTTGTCATTTATAGATTATGGTGCTTTTTGCAAGAATGGGTGTTCACTCCAGTGTCCTGGTGAAATTTCAGTTTAATTAATTGCATTTTGCTAATAACAATTCCTTGTGCAGTTAAATTGGCTATCACAAGAGTTTTAAACTGGGTACTCAAAAACGGAAGCATACAAAATCATTGGCCATTTTTTAAAATTTGGTTGCTAACCTATGGGCCCAATTTAGCTCTGAGCTTTCATGGGTTTCAATGGAGGTGCCGCCACATCCACTTATGATGGTGGTGTATTTTCCATCTGGAAAATGGATATGTTTTCCAAATATGAATAAATCAGGGCACAACCTTGTTCCCATTGAAATCTTTGGCAGAATGTCCAGCAGCTTCATTGGGAGCAGACTCGGGCTCTTAAACCTTACAAGGATGGTGGGAGTTTTAGTGAATGTTGTAAAATATTAGATCAGGGTGTGGTATCATTATTTATTTATAATTAAAAGAAATACAGGTTCAAGCTGTTTCATATAACATCCTTTACATAAAATACTCATATTTTTCCTCAAATCTTTAACCTTGGAAGCTGAAGAACTATCACAAAGTCTCTGTTCTTCAAAGTGGTTTCTTTTCAAGTCATCTTTGCAGGGAGGTAAGTATCTTTAGTGCTGAGTGTTGGTAGAAAAATACATATTTCTTGGTAGTTTTAATTCTTTGATTTGGTTTCCTATGCTTGGCATCCTGAGCACCCTGACATAATTTTAAAAGGATTTTGAATGAACAAAAATAGCAGCAGTGAGCCTCATCTTCCAGGCTAGGCAGTAATCTTGTTAGCTCTTACAGGCCAGGAGAGCAGGAAATAGAAAGCCTCAGCAGAACTGCTCTCTAGAAGGAGCAACTCCACTAAGAACATAGAAGTTAAAAATAAGATCTAGAGCTGAAGAGCAATTCTTCATTTGATGTACAGTTTATAAAATAATTAAATGGGCAAGGCGCTCTTAACTTGAATAATTATCCATTTGCTTTTCAATTTATGAAGGGGATTAATTCATAAGTTAACTTCATTAACAGTTTTAATTATCTTTACTCTGAGAAAAAGTACATGTCATACTAAACACACACAGACCTTCATTTCACTATTTGTTACAGTCAGAGCTCTTAATATTAGCAGGATCTAGTCCCAGTTTTGAAGGGTTGCCTCTCATTTCCTCAGCTAAAACATACCATCCTGGTATACCTGCTGTGATCCTATAATGCAAAGAGAGTAACACACAAATAATTCCTTTAAAATAGACCTTGAATGTGATGTGGATTTTTCAGAATTCAAAGACAGGCAACCTCTCCTGAAGCAGCAGTGCTGTTCTACAATTAATATCTATGGGGTGCTAAAGTTTGATGCATTATGCACTCTTCGGTAGATGATCAAAGGATCATATAAAAGAGAACACCTCTCGTTTTTTTCTTTGCCTCTGACTGACCTAAGTTTTTTTTAATGAGTCCATTACAGTGATATTTAGGTGGTCTTTGCTACATGGCAATTAAAATCAGTTTAGACCCTCAAACTTGTGTATATTTGTTTCAGTGCTGGGGATGGAGTAGTCTCAATAAAAGGCCCTTGACTGTGGAACTAAGGTCTAGACCCTAAAATCAATGGGAGTTAGGTGCCTAAATATCTTTAAGGATCTGGGCCTAACTCCTTTCCTCAGTCAGAGAGAGCCCAGCTTTGCTCTCTCTACTTATATCCCCATCACCATAATATCTGAGCACCTCACAAATGTTAATGGGTGGGGTGATTTTCAGGGCACTCTGCGAGACCTATTTTCCCATGTTTGTTTTGAGGGAGTGGGTTGAGCCAGGATAAGGCTTGTCTTATTGATTGAGGAAGGAACTTTATTGTGATCATTGGGATAATTAGAATTATTTTTGTGTGTATTTTTAAACAGAATTGAACATACACCTAAAGCTTTTGATGGACACTTTTTATAAATAAGCAAATATTTGAGCCTCTCACAACACCACAGAAATTGAAAAAGACAAGATTTCTTCAAATGCTGCAGGTTCTTCCAAACTGAAACTTTTTCAGCTTTGCACATAATTTATGGATGTAAATATGAAGGGACAGGAAATAAAGTTAGAAATAGTATGGATGAGTAAGATGCATACAGAGGATTTAGTCATTTACTATTTCCTCTTTTAATAGCGGAGCCATTTGGAAATTTAAATTCTCATCTTCCTTCCAGACTCTGTGCCAGACACTTCAGCTTATTACAAAAACACTGCAATGAGGTTGTGAATTTGGTCTCTATTTTCCAACACAAATTACCTTGAGAACATAAATTATATGTTTTGCTAATTTTATTTTTCAGAAAATGTGTTAAGTAGGAAATTAAGTAGGGAGGCATCTTACCAGTAATATTACACAAGTAAATAGCAGTGTTTAAATGAGTGATGAAAATAGCTTAATAGCTTTCAGCTACAAGCAATGCTTATGTCCCATAGGAGCCAGAAACCACCACAATTTACTGACACGCAGTCTGCAAGGTGGTTTTTACACTGTTGTTTATCTATTCTGCAGTGTTGTGAACACAAAAACATTGGGCTAATGCATGAGAGCTAGTTTGTTATCAATGTCTTGTCCAAGTGTTAAAAATCAAACAAACCCTCAATCAGCATAAATAATAAAAAGTTGAATTAGTGTTTTAAAAATCTTTTGTTATTTTTAATAATTTAAGGTGATTTTAGAAACAGGTGACTTAAAAAAAAAGATGAATTTTACGTCTAAGGTGATTAGCTTCACCTTTTAGTTTCCACATAATTTTGCCCTCTGCACTGCTTTGCTTTCACTTCCTACTTTTTCTTCTTGCTTTCTATGCTTCTCTCAGTCCTCTTTCTTCTCCTCCTACTTTTTCACACTTTCCCACCTTTTTTTCTTGGGCTTTTCTATACACAGAATTTTTACTTTTTTACAGTCCTACCAGTGTAGGTGGAATTATTTTGATAAAGGTAGCCGTAAGAGAAATAAACTATACCTCTATGAATCACCTTTATAGGGGTAAAACTGTGTCCGCACTAGGGGTTGTGCCCATTTAACTATTTCAGTTAAAAAAAATAAATCACACCTCTAATCAAAATAGTTACATTGGTACAAAAGCTGGGTGCAGTTCAGCCTTAGGCCACATCCATAGTACAGCGCACAGCTATGATGCTGCGACTATGCCACTGTAGCACCATAGTGTAGACACTTCCTAAGTCAACAGAAAGGGTTTCTCCATCGGTGTAGTAAATCTATCTCACCAAGAAGCAGTAGAATTCTTCTGTTTACCTAGCCATGTCTAAGCCAGCAGCTGGATTGATTTAACTATGGTGTTCAGGATACAAAATTTTTCATAGCCCTGAGCAATGTAGCTAGGATGATGTAATTTTTAAGAGTAGTCCAGGCCCTATTAGTCTAGACAAGCCCTTAGTGAACATTAAGAGAGAAGTTTTCAATTGTGTTAAGCCAACTCAATTGAGGTTACACAATTGTAAAACACGCCCATTAAGACTTGGCCAGAAAGGTTAAGTAACTTGCTCACAGTCACAGAGCAAGTACATGTCATAGTTAGCGTTTGGACTCAGGAATTTCTGGCTCTTAATCCAATGCTTAATTCACTGGACCATGTATCAGTGATTTAAAAACCTGCTCAAAAGGTAATTTAAAAATACCTGGTTTGTAGCTTAAAGATCTGAACATCAAGGGTATGTCTACACTGCAGTGTAAACCCAGGGTTCAAACTCAGGCTCAAACCTAACCCCTCTTTTCCATCTTCACATAAATTGCGCTAGCCCAGGGTCTCAGAACCCAATGGGGGTGGAGGGTCCGAGTCTGAGTCAGGCCAGGACCCTGGGTTCAAGCCCTATTGCTTTGCAATATAGACACAAACCCACTGGACTTGTGCTCTGGGAGTCCACCAAAAGAATCCCACAGCTGACTCTCTTTGTCCTCTGGACAGTCAAGTTTTCCCACATTGCACCACAAACAAAGGGCTAGAGCAGCCACATTTTGGGCGAGCACTAGGAAGTTTGGGGTATGGATGGTTGGACTCAGGTCTTCATAATGCAGTGTAGATGATGGAGCCCCAGGTTGGGACCCAGGATTTAACAATTTCTAACCTGGGATTACAAATTAATGTAGATGCTCAAGAGCTAGGTTAACAAACCCAAGCTCTGGTAACTCAAGTTCTGCTAATCTTGGCCTTACCTTGCAGTGCAGACATAGCCCCAAGAGCTGGATCATGTGCATGGGAAGTAGTATCTGAACTTCAATTCCCAGCTAAAGACCCACAAGAATTTCTATTCACGATTCAGTAAATTTGCAGAAGGAAACCAAAAATTAAGTGATTCCTATCATTAATCTGTTCTCAGGATTGCTGTTTGGTAATGTGCAAAACCCTTGGAGGATTAAGAGGTTGTCGCATGTTATTACTTGTTATATTCTGGTAGAGGTAAATAGAACATTTAGCATTAACAGATTTAAATCTTCTAATGCCGCTTTGGCACAACCCAGATGGCCCAGTGAGGGCAAGTCTCTTATTAATAGAACCTTGGCATACATAACTTTTCAACTATATAATGACTCTCAGGTGGGGTTCAAGTCTCCTGCTTCAAAATAATCTATACAAATGCAATTTAGGTGTCTTACTACATGAGAAGTAATAAAAAATGATATATTACAATTCTAATCTGTTAATCAAAATCACTTCACATTAGGGTTAGAATGGCAATTAAATAGTTGTCACCATGGTCTCTAGTTTTCTGAATCACTTTAGGCTCAAATTACTATACACAACACTCAACATTTGGAGATTTTTGCATTAAGTCCACACCCAAAGCTCCATTCTTAAGGGTAGAATTCCAGGAGCTGTGGCTTTTGCTAGTAAAAGTCTATGGGTCAGATTCTGATCTCAGTTAGGCCAGTGTAAATCAAGAGTACTTTCCACTATTTCAATAGTATAACTGAGATGAGAATTAGGTTCAGCATTTAAGCATAATACTATTTATTAATTTGAAATATTAGTGAATAACCTCATCTTTTAGGGATTAATTTTCTCTGATTTGATTTTGCCTGAGTTTGGTGGAAGGAAAGGCCTTTTTAAAAAAAACAAAAAACAAAAACACCAACATTACTTAAAATGGGTGTAAGCAATTTATTAAGCAAGGAAATGATGGTTAGTTGTCAGATGAGAGAAATGCTGGTTTTTACTCCCTGCTCTGTCACTGGCTTGCTACTTAGCAGTAGGCACGAATTTATCTGCCTCACTGAAATAATATATACTAACTCCCACGGTTAAAATGTGTAAGCCTTGGATGTGTCCTAGAGAAGTATCCTATACTGAAAAGTAATTTTCACACCACATCCATATACTGTCCAGGCTGGTTTGGTCTGTGTGTATAGAGATAGGGAAAACTTTTTAATAGGCTTTAAAAATGTTACACAACAATTGAAAGGTATTTCAAAGCCGTTGAAAGAGGAGCTCTTAATTCCTTTCTCTTTGGCATGGACTGCGTTTATCAGGTTTGGCCCCTCAGCTGGGATCGCCCGTCTGGCCCAGCAGCTACTCCGTGGGGGTGAGATGGGGAGGACAAGCCCTAACCTTCACTCTTACAACTCCCCCCGCCCTTGAATGGACTCGTCTCCCTCCTCCCCGTAGAATGGATTTTCCTCGCCTTTGATTGGTCAGTACACTGGGCCCACTCACTCTCATTGGCTGAGGGGAGACCAATGGCGTGTGAGGAGGCGATACGTCCCGCCCTCCGTGAGGCGGCCGGCTGGAGGCCGCGCAGGGCGGGGCCCTGGTGCGGGTTAATGTGCGGGAGCCGCCGTACCCCGGGGCGGAGGAGGGGCCGGAGCGGCCATGAAGGTGAGCGGGAGGGTCCGCGGTGGGCAGGGGACGGGGTTAGTTCCCGGGTCACAGGAAGCGCTGGCGGGAGCCGCCCTCACAGCTGGGGTCGGGCGGATGGGTCGGAGACCCGCCCCGCTGTGTGGAGCCCGAGAAGCGGCGCGGGCTCTTGTGCCAGAGGCTGCCGCGCTCGTGCCCGACTTGACCCTCCTGCACCGACTGGGCAACCGGCGGGACTGGGGGAGGGGCGGAGAGTAGCGCCCCGCCCCGCCTCCCCGTGGCCCTGCTGACCTGGCAACCGTTAGCCCAGGCTCCCCCTCAGGATTGAGCCCCGCCCCCTTTCTGGCCCTCCCTCAGGCCCCGGGCCCATGGAGCCTGCTAGTGGGGTGGGTCAGGGCTTGAGTGCGGCTGCAGCAGAGCCGCGTCGGAAGGTGCGTGTAGTGCAGCGTGGGGGCATTAGTAGGGCTGAGACCAAGCCCCGTCTACGATGCAGCAGAGCTACTCAGGCGTGTGCTTGGAAACAGCCCCGGTGCGGTGTGTGACACACCCTCAAAAGCTGGCTTGATCCCCCTTCTCTACCTGCAGTACAGGACCTGGGGGAGAGGCCGGCTGCAAAGTGTAGTTCATGCACTACTGTTAGTATGTGAGCTTGATAGTTCTATCCCTTCATTTCTCTAAGGTGGTGGTACCTGAATCATTAACATTTAGGAGCTGCTGTATCTAGTTCACACAGGAATTAATTCCAAGAAATCCTGTGGCCTGTGTTATGCAGGAGATCAGACTAGCAAGCATGATCAGAATGTCCCTTCTAGCCTTATCTGCTGTGGGCGGGGAAGAGGAGAGAACTTATGTTGGGACAATTTCACTGCAGGTATTACTAAAACTAAATGACCTGTTGCACTATTATGTAGCAATGTGGTAACACAATTTTGTAATGTTCAAATTCTCTACAGGATGAGGTTTATTCCCCTCACTCCCAAAAGTAATTTCATACAGTTTAAAAAAACACCAAAAACAAATCCCAATTACATGGCTGTAGCTACTTACCAGTGTTCCTTTAATTATGTTGATATAAGTATTTTGAACCCTGGCTTCCATGCATTTGTTGGAATTATTAATATAAGATACTACCAGACATTAATTTAACTATAAATTCATCTATTAGATCCTCAGACCAAATAGTATTTATACAATTGCTCTAAAAAAATGCCTCAATAATAAGCAATATACTATATCCAAACAGTAACAAAACATTTATAATCATCTGATCAAAATACTTACAAAAGAGCTAAACCCAGAGGTGCTTAGACCCACGTTGTTTGACTCTAAGTTGGTCAGGCAGGTATTATTGTGACTAGCTCAAGGGTTTACCATTTTATACTCTTTAACAAATAAGTGATGCCATTGCCAATTGCTAACTTTGGCCAAAACATTTGGGGTCACTGATGGTTCAATACTCACAATCCTTTCTTAATTGTCTCTGATAATTGGGGCCTCTTCTTCCTTCTGTCTTATCAGTTACCTTTCATGTCCATTTTTCCAGTTAAGCCCCCTTCTTTCAAAGCCTTCTCATGACTGCTAATAAACCTGGACTTTACAAGACCTACAAAAACATTATTTTAAAAAATTAATTTAATTCTTTATATCCTACAATATTCCTGGCTGCCTAGGTTTTGGTATTGGTAGCTTGCTAATCCTTACTTCAATACTATCCCCACTGATCCATGCAAGTGCCCTTTCAGTGGAATTACAATTACTTTATAGCTCCTAAAACAGTTAATGAGTACATTAAATTATCACTCATGAGTGCTGGGCTGGAAATTTAAGTTTCAATTTGTTTAATGTTCTCTTTCAGTCTCACATGTTCACTATATAAATAATTGAAAAAGCTTGTGATAAGTGTTTTAGCCCTGATAGATTAAAAAGCATCTGTCTTGTGAGTGGTTTTTTTTTTTAAAGCATTTCTCAACACAGCTCCATTACAGTCTCTAAAACTAGGATGGTCAGGGGTAATTAGCACAGGAAAATGAAGAATGGTTAATCTACATTCTTTTTTGTATTAAATGTAGAAAATTGAGCTTAGGGTTAACAAGAATTTAAGTTCCTTAACTGTCAGTTATTAAAATGCTGACTCTATTTTGGAAGCACTTTGAAGACTGGTTTAACATGTGTAAACAAGCATGAATGTCTGATTGCACTCCTCAGCAGGATCATTTGTTCATAATGTACATTAAAGAGATTTTTATATGGTGGTTAAATCATTACTGCCCAACACATTGGCAATAAATCCCCTTTAAATTAAGCACTTTCACTTCAAATAAGCTTCTTGAAAATATACTGACACTGACTTCAAACCTTATGTTCGTGACTCTGTGGGTTAACAGAAACATGAGATTAGATGGCTGGTTAGGGACAAAAAGATGGGTGTTCTTAGATTCGTGGATCTTATTGCTGAAGGAAATACTGTAACATAAGAATTTTAGGATGGGTTGAAAAATCCAGTATTTTCAGGTATTTCTGGAGCAGGGTGAAAATCTTTACCATAATCTAAAGCTTTCCACACACTCTTTTGGAAAGGAGTTAATGTGTTGGTAGCATGACACATGTAGGTCTGCTGTGACGTCTAGTGTAAATTCTGCACATGGGCTTAGATTTATTGTCTATGAATATTTGGTTCTGGTAGTGCCTATAGCATGCTAGGTGCAGTACAGCTGTAAAGGAACGCATGGTCCTAGCTCTGACAATGTTTAGAACCTCAGTGACATGTTGAACTAGAGATGTTGAAAACTTCCAATAGGAAAAGTGAAGGCACAAGGTTTGTGTGGTCTGGCGATAAACTTGAGAATCAATGAGCGCTGTCCTTCATAGTGATTCTTCATGGATAGTGTTTCTACATGATTTTACCTTTTCATGGAAAGGTTTAGATAAACTATCTTTAATCTTGCATGTTGATGTGTTCCAGATGGGTAGCCATGGTAGTCTGTTTTTAGTAAAACAGTGAGAATCCTGTCAGAAGTGGGTTTCTGCCCCCAAAAGCTTATGCCCAAACAAATTTAAGTCTTTTAAGGTGCCATAGGACTCTCATTGTTTTATCTTTAATCTGTGGCAGGGTTTCTTAGCTTCCCATTGTCTCTTATAAACTGGAATGTCAAAATTAGTGTTTTCTACCCCATTGAAAAATACAAAATTCTTGGGTTATTTGTTTACTTCTGCATTAGATTACCACAAATATCAGGATGTTTTTAGTTCATTTTGGAATAGGAATATAAATTAACTTTAAAATGATTCTAGCAAGTGGCTAAAATGTGAGTTGTCTCACATTCAGTCTCCAAATAAAACGCGCACACGCTTCCATGCATACCTAACTGTTAAAGGCTCCTGCACTAGCATTTAATCTTGAAATCACAAACACATGTATTCCATTTTCTTTCTCTTTAGCTGTAAGCCGTCTTCTCCTTTTAAGCTGTAGTCCAGTGTGCGTTTGATAAAGGCTTGAAAGACAAAACATCTTTAAACATAGCAATTTAAAATTAATTTCTCTAAGTGTTTTACATTGACATATAAATCCTTCAGTCATATCACACTGGCTTCCTTCCAGAAATATTGTAGTGGCCTGATTGAGGAACTTTGTCTTTGTGTTTTTCATCTTTTTTGAGTCTAACTAAAAACTGTAATTCAGACAGACTATGCAGGTCCAATTTTAAAGTAGCTTTCTCCTATAAGTGTAGATTTTAAGTAGAATATGTATTACAGTGGAGTGCCCTGCCTACATCCTCCCCCTCACCCCCCGCCTGCAAGAGACTTCAATATAAAACATTTCCAAGGATAAAGAGCAGTAATTCACACTTGAAATGTGCTTATTTCTAAAGTGAATGCTTTTTGGGTGCTCTAGCTTGATTTTAAAATTAAAGCATGGTCAATGTGTATTCAGAACTGTTTATAACTCACTAATTTTATTTTTAACAGCTAAATAGAGATTCCTAATACAAGTAAAACAATGTTGCAGTTACTGAAAGGGCTTGGAAAAATGTACTTGCTGCTGGGAGAAGTTAGCCATCGCTTTCAGAAGAATTTCAGTTGTCCCTTTAAAATAAGCGACTAGCCCTTTTGCCTGTAAATATATTCCAAATGAGGTTACAGACAGCTCCAGTGCCTCTGCTCACAAATGTAGAAAGACCACACATTAGATACTCTTGTCTGGGTATAATCTGCTTCCACAAAATCATCTTTCTCCATTTCCAGTAGCAGTTTCTTTGCTCAACCTGAGGTGCTGTTGGCTATTGCCTGATTTGCTGGTGTCCTACCAATATCCTTCAAGTGTTTCTGCTCACTATCTCAGTCTTCCTGGTGGGTTCCTTTGTCTTTGACTGATTCTTAGTCTGTTTCTTTCACTGATCCACTCTCCTAAAACGTTACCTTTTCAAGTTCTCTACCTTGCCTGCTTGTGTAGTGCTCCACCACCAAACTGCTCTCAAAAGAGACCCTTTGCTTATTTTAACTGTCCAGACCCAGGCTGGGAAGCGGAGGCCTGAGACCGTTCTAAGAGTTATGTTAAGTTACTAATACTGCAGGAATGTATACGCTGCACTAGTGGGATGATAATGTAGCAGAATGAAGCATCTCTTCAATAACAAGTTATGCACAGATAAGAATTGTAGAATGAAGTTAAAAATTACTTTTTTGCCTTTACTGTTTTCAGGCGGGAGCCACATCCATGTGGGCTTCCTGCTGTGGGTTGCTGAATGAAGTCATGGGTACTGGAGCTGTGCGGGGCCAACAGCCAGGATTTGGGGGAGGTACTGGCCCATTCAGATTTGCACCAAATACAGACTTCTCAGCATATCCATCTTCAGCAACAGGAGGAGCCAATATAGTTTGCAAAGCCTGTGGGCTTTCATTTTCAGTTTTTAGGAAAAAGGTGAGTATAACGTATTAAATAGTGCTTTGCTAACACTAACTAATCTGCAGACATGTCAGGAGATAGGTATTTTCCCCTTTTACAGATGGGAAAACAGGCATCAGGGGGAAGGGTTTTAAATGATTTGTTCAAGGTTACAGAGGAAGCTGATGTCAGACAGGATTAGAAGTTTTCCTATATCGCTTGTTCAAAATAATAACCAACAAAGGTTCTGAACAACTGAGTGATAGACAAGCAGAGTACAGAAAAACCTCAGATTCACAACTAGTATTGTAGCATTTCCCTTAGAAATCATTTGAACTTAACTTGCTGTTTTAGTGCTATGTCAGGAATAAGGCTGGTTAGGCAATTGAAAACGTAATGCACTGCAGTAGTCTGTCACTTCACTTACAGTCAAACTGGTGAGTCAATGAAGAATTTACCAAATAAAATTTATTTGAATTTTGTTTAAACAATGAATCTATTTCAAAACCCAGTGTATAGATGATTGATTGTTCTACATTATTTTTACATAAATGCATAGATAATCTTCAAAATTAGAGTAAACTTGGCAGGCCAGCATTTTCTTGACCACCCAGTTCTCTGCAGCTAACTTAGAATAAATTGGAGCCCAGCTGTTTCTGATTTACAGAAGATCTAATATTTCAGAGATTCTTATGACAGATCAGTCTCTTGGCAGAGCTTTCCTCATTCTTTATCTACTGTGCTCTGCATTCCTTCTGTGGCAGTGTGCCTGCTGCAGCTGATAAAGGGTTCATAATGACACTGTCTCAATCTAAGTTTTTCTAGGGCTAACTTGTTAAAATTCTAAAGAATGTGGGGGGAGAGAGATCTAGGCTAATTCTGGTGGTTGAGTTGGTCATGTGTTAGAGGACTCGTGTAACTCTTGGATACACCAATTCCTTCTTGCTATATTGCAATAGATCTCTTGAATTAAGCACCTCTACTTCTCTCATGTTTTAAATTCTACACTGAAACACTGTCTAGAATTTAGGCCTGATTCAGGTTCTCTGAAGTCAAAGAGCCCTTCCATTAACTTTAAAGTGATTTGGATCAGGCCTGTTCTGGCTGGAGAAACAGGAAGCTGAAGCTAGTTGCTAAACTCCCACCATCCCTGTCCTCCCAAGTTGTTAAATGCAGAGCCATTTCACTCCTGTCTGAAGTGACCATCCGAGATTTCTCCAATCATTGCCCTCAGACTGTTTACCCCTCTCTTTTTTTTCTTTCTTGTTGGAAGAACTGCAATTCAGATTTGTCAGCCTGAAGGTTCAGAATAGGGAACTTCTGATTTTAAAGTCTAATTTCCGCATCTTCTGTTTGCTAATCTGGATGTCCCTTACACTTTATTCTTCAGTAGGGTTGACCTGTCGTATCTGGAAAGAGAATTTTTCCTATCTTTCTCCCTACAGATTTTCCCTTTGCCACAGAGATATTCCCTGTGATGTCTAGTTTCTTGAGATGAGTTTAGATGCCAACCAAAACTTTAGCGTATCTCAAGGAAGAGTCTTTGAGTATGTAACATTGACTTTTCTGTTTTCATATTAGAAATAGTACATCTAAATCAGAGCATTACTTAAAAATTTGTGGTGTCCATAGTTAGTTTTTGTATACAGAGATTATGGTTTTGTGTGAAACAGATACATTGGTTGTGCTTTCTAGCTCAATTATAGTGTTTGGCTCTTAGTGTGTAGGGGACATAGAAGTCTAATTAGAAAATTACCTTGTAACTTTACCATTCATCTCTTCACTTAAATATACTTTTGTCACGTTCTTGCTTGAGAGGCTTTGCAAGCTGGAAATAAATACAGGGTGTTTCTGCTGTGCGGTTTTTTTGGACCACATACAGAGTCTCTGAGCTCAGGGCTACAGACTTAGGTTTGTGTTATGATGCTAAAAATAGCCATGTAGCTGCTCAGGCTCTGGTGCCCAGAGATGGGACTGACTTCAGAGCCCCCAGGCTCCAGCCTGAGCCGAAACATCTACACAACTATTCTTTAGTTCTGTAGCACAAGCCTAATCTGTAGACCTGAGATCTGAGACTTGCTGCTGTGGAGTCCTGGGTCCTGTCCCTGTTTCCCCGGGTGGACATACCGTACTAATTTTATTACTTGGATGTACAACTGCTTTTAAGAGTATTGCTTTAGGGTCAAAATTAAAGCTTACATTTTATTTAGCCATTGAACTGTTCTCCCAAAACATCAGGGTCCCAATCAATATCTTTACAGAGGAGCTCTGTGGAGACTTTATTTAGGAACTGCAATTTATATTCTTAGCCACTGTTTCACAAGAAGGTATAATTGTCTCCCATAACTTAATTTGCTAGGACCATAGTGCAAAAAGTGGTATCTTCCTCATTTCAGCTTAGGAACTGGTTAATATCTTGAATCATCAGAACTGAGTTTTAGTATTTTATCCCAGATAATGAGGTTACATGCTAAATCTTAATGTAGTTCTCTGGGAATGGAAGGGGAACAATACCTCAAATGGCTTCAGTAACATTTCTAATGGTGCTGGATGATTTTTATACTGCAATCATTATACATTCTTTTGTGACATTGACCCTGTAGAGTCTCCTGTCTAGTCAAGGGATAAATGTTTTTGAAACGTTAGCCAACATATTTTAAACATTTTTCCTAGTCAAGATGACAGCTGTGGAAATTGTGTACACTGTCATGTCATCACAGAAGGAGGATGCCTTATATGCAGTCTCTCAATCAGAATTTGCAGAAGTAATATCATGGACAGAGTTTTCCTACCACAGAGCTATTCTTTAAATTGTTTGCTGTGTGACCCTGCCACTCTAGTGCATGCAGCTGTTGTGGGTGTGTCCTTTGGGTCTGTATTGTGGAAGTAAAAAGCTAACTCCAACAGTTGTCTGGTTCCTTTAACTTCAGATAGATCAATTGACATCTATAAAGTAGCAGGGATGGAGGGTCTGTATGGCTTTTCAGAGTTAGTATTTGTAGAGGATGATAGTTATTTGGTAAATCTATCTTTTGCTGAGAGTAGGAAAACATTTTAAAAGGACACTCTCTTTATATCAAACTGTCTGAAATTGTTCTTACTACTGTAAGAATGAATGATCTTTCAGGGGTAATGCTCTTAGCCAGAGAACTTTTTTCTTAACTTTTACTTTATGCATTTGCCAGCATTGTGTATAATTATACTGTTTCTCTCTAATCAGTTTTCCCTTCACTTTGTGTAGATTTTTAATACTTTGATGGGGGAGGAAAAGGAAACACTTAAAAAATTTCTCTCAGAAAATAGAAACTGAGACTTGTTAGCATGTATAGTCCTTGAAACTACTTGCAGCTCACTTAGAAATTGACTAGACTTCAAGTGGGTGTCCTTTTCCCTTAAGTACACACTTTAAGTGATGCCTTGTTAAAATTGATTAAATGTCTTGATGCATGTACTAGCCCCACAAATGATACAAATGCTCTGGCGAGTGCCTGCAAAAGTATTTGACAGGTCAGTTTCATAGACATATCACAAAACGTACATGAAGGTTGTCAGTTGAAAGCCTAAGAATAACAGTGGGTTGTTGAGTGGGGAGAAGGAATGAGCAAAATACAGATTTGTTTTCTATTCCTGTGAATATCTGACATATCGTTTAATGGCTTTTTTTGTCTACCTACTTAGCACGTGTGTAGTGACTGCAAGAAGGATTTTTGCTCAGTTTGTTCAGTCTTACAAGAAAATCTCAGAAGGTGTTCTACTTGTCACTTGTTACAAGAGACGGCATTTCAGCGACCTCAGTTAATGCGATTGAAAGTCAAGGATCTGCGTCAGTATCTGCTCCTTAGAAACATACCAATAGATACTTGTCGAGAAAAAGAAGACCTGGTGGATCTTGTACTCTGCCACCGTGGATTAGGTTCTGAGGAGGATACAGACACTAGTAGCTTGCATTCTTCAAGGTCACAGACTTCTAGTTTTTTTACACATCCATTTTCTCTGTCTGTATCAGTGTCATCCTCTCAAGGAGAACTTACAAATAGAAGAGGAAGCACAGGAAATGGAGCACCTTTACAGGTACAGTACTAGTACTTGTGGTCTTACAATGTACTGATACCTATAGAAAATGCTGTCTGCTACACATTTTTTTTAAATTTACCAATGGGTGGGTGTGGGTCTTCAGGAAATATCTTTTTTTTACATCCTGAACCTGAGAATGGAAGAACACTGGTAATCAGAACAAGACTGTGATCTCTTAAATCTATAATGGCTAACTTCAGCATAAGCTTTCAAAGTTGAGTGTCATCTGTGACTTGTTTAAAGCATTTTCCTTCCTGTACCAGAGGGGGTTATATTTTTATCCTGATCTGATTCATTGTATATGCAGGGACAAAATGAAACGTCTTCAGCAAATAACGAAGAAGAAGAAAATGCAGAACAGGTGAGATGTATGAATCGCCCAAAGAATAAACTAGACCTATTTGGCATCTTACCATAGAAAAACAGACAGAGCCTTAACACTGTTAATTTAGTTTGTGAACTAGTCTGTGGTGCTACATGTTAACATAGGTATTTGAAAATACTGTAAAAAATGGTGAATTAGCTAAAATCAAAACAATGTAATTTTATGGTGAATTAAAAAACAAGAAATAATGTGTGTTTCAGACCCCTGGGGTATCCAGAAAGCGAGCAAGGGCATCATTGTCTGATATTTCAAGTCTGGAAGATATTGAAGGGTTGAGTGTTCGACAGCTGAAGGAAATACTTGCTCGTAATTTTGTCAACTATTCAGGATGCTGTGAAAAATGGGAACTTGTGGAGAAAGTGAGCAGGCTGTACAGAGAGAGTGAGGAAAATCACAGGACACGTAGGTGTTTAAAACTAACTCTTCTTCCTGTGTTCTCTTCTGACTGGCTTTGAGAAGGGGGTACTGGGAGCTCTTATGTCAGCTACAACTGGAAAGCTATGAACTGTACTTGCTGTGTCCAGAATAGCTGACGCTTTGCTAGACCTGGCATGTGAAATTCAGTATATGGTATTGGTTCACAAGATTGTGCTGTTTTGATGACTTGCTGAAGCTAAATAAATTTGATCATTCTTACTTCAGCTTTCCTCACAATAGTTAAAATTGTAACAACTGCACTATTGAAAACCAACTCCTTAGAGAAAATGAAATTATTTGCAGCTCCATGCCCTTCACTGGGGTTTCACAAAGTACTGGGATTTTTTTGGTATAGAAAAAAATTTATTTCAGAAGAAAACTAATTTTTTAGTGATGTTACTACTTTTCAAAGATAAAAAGCTACATTGGCAAAAATCTTTGTGCCAGAGGACCAGTCTTACTCCATAGGGGTGGTGATGGTTCTGTGGAATAGCTGTGAAGCCATTGTGGGACAAGTGATGGTTTTCATAACTTTAGGAAAAACCCCAAAACTTGACAGCATTTTAACAAATATGGCTACGCTATGTTCATAAACTAAGCACAACTGAGTTAAAATGTCACAATTCTGCCACTCAAACAGTTATAGCATGATTTTGGGACAGGTAAATGTGTGTTTCAAGATTTTTCCTGTTTCTCTAACATCTTATAAAGTGTGGAAGATTAATAGCAGTATCTGTTTTCCATTATACAGCATGACCAGCCTTTCATTTAATTCCACAGCTTTAATACATGCTTCCTATGGCCTATAGGATTCATAACAAGAGTCTTATGTCCCAATAGCAATCTATGTAAGGTTATATTTGGCCCCATTATTAATATTGCATATATAGTCTGTAGTTATCAAAGCCCTTTATGAAGATGGAGAGGAGTATTGTTATCTATGTTTGACAAATGGTGAAAGTGAGGTCCAGAGGTGGAGTGACTTTGACCCTGCTGTATGACAGTGGGTGTGGCAGAGCTGGAATGGCACCTAGGTCTGAATCCTAGTCCAGTGCTCTATTTAGTGGACCATATGACATCACACAAATTCTTTGATCCTAAATATAGGACAAAACCATACTGTACATCAGTTGATTTAATCTTACTCAGTTTAAAATAGTTCTAAAATTAAGCTTTATTTTACCAGTAGTTTGACTACTGTAGATGCAGATGACAATGAAGTGATGATAAAATGAGTTGGCTTAGTTTCCCACATGAATTTAGCTGCTTTTACCATGGCCTGAATCTCTCTAAATCTTAACCCCATCTGTTGCTTTACAGAGGGAGAGAAGATACAGCTGAATGAGACCGATGATAATCTGTGTAGGATCTGCATGGATGCAATAATTGACTGTGTTCTTCTGGAATGTGGTCACATGGTCACTTGCACAAAGTGTGGGAAAAGAATGAGTGAGTGTCCTATCTGTCGACAGTATGTTGTACGAGCAGTGCATGTATTTAAGTCTTAAGACCAAAAATGGATTTTATAGCCACACAGAGTTCCAGTATTTCTGTGGACAAGAGTGATGAAGCTTGAGTTATGACAGACATTAGTTTCAATATGAATCAAACATTTTGAACAGCAGGGTATAGAAGTTTGAAACATTTTCCTGTGGTGTAATTAAAATAGCAATTTGGCAATGTGTACAGCAGGAGCTGTGTGTGTGTGTTACCTAATAACCACAAACTGTTTAAGTCAAATTGTTTACAGCAGATCTAGCATCACTTATTGCTCTCTTCTGAAGAATATCTTTTTTTAATCAATTTTGCTTAAGGGTCAAGTAATGAAAGGAAAACTGCTTTACCTTGACCGTATTGCTGGGTGACTATATTCTGGTTCATTAGGAGCAATGCATATGCACCAATCAAATAAACTTTAATGTACATTAAATATTACTATTAATGGAATGTAACTGTTCTGACACCATTGCTACAATGGTGTTAAAACAGTCAATAAAACAAGATTGTAGAAAGTACTGCCATTGCTAAGTGTTTCTGGGCAGGTACAACTAATCTATTTTCATGCTGATTGCTTCATTCAGATTGTCTGTCTGTCCATTACATGTGTACTGTCATTGAACGTTCTTTATCAAAGTGAATTGCTTAATACCACATAGCATTTGGATGCAATTAGACACAGCTAACTATATTCAATGTTTAATTTAGGAATAAAATCTATTTATAAAAGGGATCAACAGGTGTTAACTTGGTGGTCCTAAATTCATTCAAACCTATTGTGTCTATTTATCTTGCAAAAAAGACTGTATTCTATGTCCTCGGCCCTTCATGTGAGTACAAACAATATAGTGAAACTAGCAGCTGCTAAATTTTGGGAATTATAGTACTACTAGCTTTTCTGGGGTGTGGATGGGTTGAGAGTGAGGGAGGATAAACAGGATTAATAGGCGTTATAGCTCTTCTTTTTACCTCTTGCTCACAAGTGTTTGAATCAAGACTAGGATGGTAGTGAACAAAATCACTCTGTTCAATGGCCCTGTGAAATAGGTTGTTCAGTCCATTTCCTAGCTAATATCAAACCACCATCAGTGGCAATCATAGTTCCTTTACAATACAAAAATGTCTCTTAAATGGTTGTGCAGCTTAGTTGAAGTAGATTTTGAGGGAAATAATTGTGTAGTAAGAAGCCACTATAGCCTACTGCCTTTGCTGTAATCTGGTTAAGGCTAGATATTTGTTTAACAGTATGTCTTTTTTTTTTTTTTTAAAGGGGGATCTAATGGCAGTTCAAGACTTACTGAAATGCCTTTAACATTATGCAGTGACAACTTTGAATCTGAGTTAAATCTTCACCCCCAAGTCTTATTGGTCAAACGCAGTGTTGCACAAACCTAGTATTACCACGTTCTAAGTATATAAAAAAAACTATACGAGTCTTTCAGCTTTCTTTACAACTCACTATTCAATTGCCAGTGTTCATCTGGTTTGATAAGGCAGGTGTTTTGGCAACTGCAGTAATTGGTACATTATAAATACTTCTGGTTTTCTATACCGTAGGTAATTGGAGGTGTACTGCCATGCCTACCTGGGACTAGAATGTGATCTGGAGCAGTGGTTTTCAATCTTTTAAGTAGCAAGTACCCCCTAACTTTTGAAAATTTTATTAAATACCCCAACACTTAATTTTCCACAGGATTTTATATTTACAGACTTAATGTGAGCCATATGTTGGAAGAAGGGCTGAGAATATAGGGCCATGATATGACAGATGTCAGATCTAGTGGGGGTAGGGTTACCACCTTTACACTAGGGGTGCGCAACTCAAGTATATACCTGGGTTAGAGGTGATATTGGCCAAAGCTAGGAGACTGAGCAGCATACCAATGCTGGGGAACATAAAGCACAGTGCTAAATATTTTGTCATAGATTTGAGAGGAGGAAGGGGTGAGAGAGAGGAAAAGAGGGTAACTGGTGAAATGTGGGGCTGCCATAGTTGTCAATTTCACTGCTCACCTAGAGCAGTGAAACTGACAAGTTTTCTGGGCACTAGGCCAGGGAGGGGGCTGCTGCTGCTACCAGCCCAGGAGGTGAGCGACTGCCACCCAATCTGAGGTGGGGCAGAGGAGGCTTCCACGCTGGCAGGGACCCAGGGATGTGGGCAGGTGGGCTGCTGCCCATCTTCAAGCTGGGGCGCTGGAGGCTGTCCCTCGGCTCGGAGCCAGGGTGTGGGTGGCTGCCACCCAGCTGTGAGCCCAGCTCCTGAAACGCAGGAAGTTGCCACGGGTCTCCCAGCTGGGAGTTGGGACCTGGCAGCAAGCGGAGGGCTGCTGCCTGCCTACTAGCTGGGAACTGAGAGTGGGAAGCTGCTGCCCACCTTCCCCAGAAGCTGGGGGCTGCCATACACCTCCCCGCCACTGTTTTTTTTCATGGGTATCCCCTGCCTATGTCTCACGTACCCTCGGGTACGCACGCATACCACAGGTTGAGAAACTGATCTAGAGCCAGGATTTAATGGGGGAGGGGAGGATTTCTGTATCCTTTTGGAGGGTGTAAGAAGATAGCCAGCATATGAAGGGTTGCTAATGCTACTTTTAACAGAAACCTAGCTGTGAGCTTTTTTTAAAAATTGATACTCAAGTCAGAAGGTGGAAAGGCTATCCTAAGTGCTGCAGATCTATCACTGGAACACAGGGCTCCGTAATGGAGGTTGAGTTAGAAATGGAAGACATCTTCTGTGCCTTGCTTGCAGTATTCTACTTAATTTTTAAAAAATACCAGCCTGAACAACTCTGAAATCTTTATTGCACCACATCCTGTTTGTCATTCTTGAAGAAAGTGACTCCATGCTAGAAATCTGCTAAACTAGCAGCTTTGTTAAAAGTAAGTAGTAGTATAAACAGCATCTGTTGAAGGTCAGTAGAATCTTTAGCTACTAACTGGCATTACTGCTTATTTTTCAGAAGGGAGCAAAACTCTGGCTTTTTTTTTTTTTTTTTTTTTTTTAAGAACTTTCTAAAAAGGTACTGACTTGAATTCAAGTCCTTCAATTTGTAAGTTAATGTAGCATATGCATTACTTCTATTCTGAGCACTAGCTATGAGTTTAATAAAGGTTTTGTAACTGGTTTTGGGTCAGTGATGGGTGTTGGGTTTTTTTAAGGGATTGCTCTCCCTCTTGTACTGACTTAGGCAAATAAACACTTGTTTGATTCCTTGTATTTTAATAAATTCCCAGTGGAGTTTAGAACTGCAGCCTGCATGCTTTTGAGCACCTGTACCTCACTCTAGCTGTTCCCGTTATTCAAGCTCTCACTACATAGCTCATAATGGACCAGGCCCTAACCTCCTATTAAATGAGGGAATGTATCTTGCAGGTGCCATCTAGTGAAGCATCTATTGCTAGAAAGCCCTACTGCTTCTAGACTAGAGGAATGTATGTTACACCAGATGGATTCTAGACACAGGTAAAGATAAAAGTGAATGTAGGTCATAGTTTGTCCTAAAACCATACTGCTCCTACTTTCCATGTTAAGTTCTGGCTAGTGCCCTTGAACTGCATTCTTTGTTGATCTGACAGGGCTGAGAGCAGTATTGATGTACATGAGTACCTCTTTGTGAATGACAAATAAGGGGTCTGCTCGTTTTGTTGTTCCCTATGCAAGTTAATAAGCTTCAATGCTATCCTGATTAGCCAAGCCCCTTTTAAAAGCACTTTCCTGCATTATCTAAATTCATCTGTGGAAACAGTGGCCTCTCCTGAAGCCCACCTTGCATCCTGCAGTTATTTAGAAGTTGTATAGATTGAAGGCAGCTATTTAAAATATATAACAAATGAAAGAAAGGGGAAGTTGATGGTAATGAATATAAATCTAAGAACTAGAAAATTGATACAGGAACCATGTTACAGGAAGAAACTTATGGTCAGCATGCTTAAGAGGTTGGTTTGTTAGGAACAAAAAATCCTAATGATGGTACTGGTCCATTACTAGATGGAAATGGTAGAAGTATTCAATAAAGGGGTGGGTGGGTGTGGGGGGGGGGAGATGATGCTCTGTCCATTCATATATCAACAGGCTGTTAAAATGTCTAACTTTAGTAGTTGCTGTTTAAAAATCAGTTTGTCCTGATAACTTGCATCCAAGAGTTTTAAAAGAGCTGGTGGAGAAGCATGCTCAACCACTCTTTTCCCCAATAAGTCTTCAACTAGTGGGGAAGTTCCAGAATACAAACAAAACTAATGTTGTGCCACTTATTAAAAGAGTTAATAGGATGATCTTGGTAATTATAGGCTTGTCAGTGGGGCTCTGTCTTGTGAGATTACAAGTTTGGTTGATAAAGGTAATGTTGGCATTTGACTTGGTACTATATGACAATTTTATATCATTGAGTTTAATCAGTAACAGTGCACATTAAAACTGGCAGGTCTTAGTATAACTCTAAATGGGAATCATTGACCAGCTGTGTTGTCAGTGAGGTCCCACAGGCATCAGTTTTATTGGCCCTATGCTATTTGATAAAAACATTGATCACTTAGAACCAAAAAAAAAAAGCAGTACAATTTGCAGATGACAAAAGTGGACAGGTCACAGAGTGATCTGAGCAAAGAATGTAGGCTATACTTACAGGTTGAGGACTCTAGGGCAGGAAGCACTGACATTGTGGGGGGTTGTGGTAGCTATCAGCTGAACATGAGATTCCAGTATGATACTGTCCACAAGACTAATGCCCGTGCTGGGTGCAAACAGGTTATTTTTTCTGTAGTTGGCAAAGGGGCAACTACTGCTGGAATACTGCATCCAGGTCTGCTGTCCACTATGGAGGAAGGATTTGATAAACTGAAGACGGTTCAGAGAAGAGCCACAAGTCTGATCAGAAAACATGTCTTAAAGTGAAACTCAAAGCTCTAGTTTAAAGAGAAGGTTAAAGGATGACAGTCTGGGTTATAGCAACTGCAGTACAGTAGGCTTCTCTAAAGTTGTAGTTGAACAGAAAAATCCCTTATCAACTCTGATTGCAGACTTAATCCCCATGGAACTGGAGGGTGATAAGCCTCTTTGAGAACCACTCAGTACCAGTTTGCCTGACACCTGGAAAAATGTGAATTAGAAAATAGATAGCAAAGCTGTATTTTAAGACAAAGTATCTGTATTGCAGAAGCCCTGAGTTCCCACAATGGGGACAATTGGCCAAGTAGCAGCTAGTGAATTAAAAATCTAGCAAAAGTCTCAATTTATGAGAGGTAAAGATCTATACCATGCTAGCTGTAGTAATACATAGCATGGTGGGCTAAAAAAGTAAGAGGAGCCCAAGAGAATGCAGTAAAACAAAGAGTGACTCTTATCAGTTTATCATCTACACAAAGACATTAGTCCCCATTTCCCCATAAATTTTCTTAACGCTCAGGCAAGTCCAAAGTTTTCTAGAGAGGCAGGCTCCAGTTGATGAGTCAGCTGCTATGGGATTTGTGTCTCCTCCCCCATATGACAGTTCACTCTGTCACATCTAGATTGCAACAAAGTGGCCCAAGACCTTTTTTTTAAAAATAGAAAATTAAAGGTCTAAGCAGCATCAGCTAATCAGTTGTCTTCCTAAACCAAACTTCTAAATAGGTAAAAGTTCCTGACCTGTAAAGGACAAACAGCAACTTGCTTAACAAGCAAACAGCTTCCATCAGCAATGGAAATGGAGGTAGGCAGCGCAAAAAAAGGGGGGGCAGAGGGGATGAGGAAAAAATAAAGTCAGACCTTCCAGCATTGAATTGAGGAGAGGCCTGAAAGTTAATGTAAAGCCAGCTGGAGGAAGGTTTTACTCCCTTGGTTTCTACAAAGAGCACAATAGATTTTTGGGGGAGGAGGGTTGAGCACATTTCAGGGTAAAGTGACTTTGCCTCTGTTTTGGCTAGTGCCTAGGCACTACAGTGAGGAAAAATGCCACGAGGAAAGGGACAGGAGCATAACTACTACTTTTTCAAACTGACTATCCCCTACCTCAAATACTTAGACCTTAAAATGCTTACCAGTAGCTCTTACAGCATTTTTACAAAGGCAATACCATTATGCCTACTTTACAGATGGGGAAACTCAGTGATTTTGCCTGTCAATTTTTTATGCAGTTTACCAGTGGTTTGAAAATAAAACCCTTCTATAAAGCTCAACATTAATCCAGCAACTACTGTAGCAGTTACAAAATCCATGCTGCGTGGCTACTTCCATTGTTTTGTCACTTACACTGAAGAGTACAGTTTACTTACTGACCTGAAGCTTCTTAAGAGAGAGATCTCATACATTCTACACATGGTCAAGCACATTGTTGGTTCTCAACATGTTCATAACACAGTAAAGATTCTATGAAAGGTGATTTTGAAGTACTATAGTCATTTTTCAGAATAAAATCATTTAAAATAAAAGCAATTAAGAATGGCAGCAGTTGGTTCCACATCAAGATATATTCAGTTTACAAGTAAAGATGTTTTTTCTAACTACAAGCCCTGCAAAAACAGGCCTTATTCCTCTTACCATTTTCCTTTTTGACTGCCCATGCACACAGTTTCACTAAACTCCCCATGGGTGTGCATCCAGGTCGTCTCATAATTAATAGAAAACCAAGCACTATACAATGTAGTTTGTACTTATCTTTTCAAGCATTCACCTTGCACTTGTCAAAGAATGTCATCTAGCAGTCTTGCTTCACAGTCGGAGAGGTGAGGTCCTTCTGAAATTGTTCACGAGCTTTAGTCTTGTCCCATCTAAATAACTGTTACCTGGAATTTATGCCATTTTACTGTTTAATATATATATAACCTGAGACAATAGTAAACACCACAGGTCCTGGTCTAGAACCTTGGAGCTTTGAGAGACTTTTTGGAAGTAAAATCATCAATTCTCTCTCCTTTATCCATGTGAAAGAATTCTGGCATATTAGAGAGACATGACTTTATGTATTATACATAATTAGTGAAAGATGCTGTAAGCCATATTAGATCACTTTACACACGTACAACCCTGGAGTGTCCACTGCCATTTTACTGCTCAGTGGTTTTGCTTACGCATAACTGAACCCTCACAACTGATCATACACAAGAAGGAATAGAATCCAACTCACCTCAGTCTTAGTTGGTGGTGGTGTAATGTCTAAGAGTGAAATTCAGTTAACAGCCTGGTTTTATTCCTGAAGGCAGCAGTCATGATTTGAGTACAGGCAGGGAACAGAGCTATTGAGTAAGAAAGTGCTGTGCAATTTGTCTAAAAATGTCTTCAGATGAGAACTGCACTGTTAATACTTTTGATTCTTCATCAAACAAAACAATTATCAATTCAAGTGTGAATGGAAACCCTCTTAGGCTTTTTCTGTTTTTGTACAATTGTTTATACAAATTCAACAAAGGTAAAACTGCATCAGGAAGGTCTACGAAAACAACACCTTACAACAATGGCACTTATCAATGCAGAATTTTACAATCAGGAAATAACCATGTTATAAACCTTAAATGAGAACTCAACTCACACTTCAAAGAAAGAGGGGGAAAAAGACTATGCTTGACCATTTATTCTACTGCTTGACTCACTGTATAAATTAATTTTATATTGAGTACAAGAGCTCATGCTACAGAGTGAAACCCTCCTATGTGCAAAAGCTGAAATTGGAATTTTTAAAATTTTGAGAAAAAGGTGATTTCTATACAGATAAAACTTGGCATAGTGTCTTACTTCAACTATAATTTACACCTTATTTCCACAACATGCTCATGTCACTTCTGAAGTATACAAAGCAGGATATAAACTTCCATTAAAACATGCTTGAAATTGAAAGTATTAACCTACTTTTCCTGATCTGGGCACATTTGCAGATGGATACTTTGTCTACGAAGTATAGGTTAAGTTCTCTCCTACCGTAAAGATAAAAATTGGCAATCCAAAACCAAAAAACACTGGTAATGCATTCAAACATTGCATAAATAACTTTTAAACAATTTTGTACAAAAATAGTTCTGCATAATGTAAGATGTAACAAAACAAAATGTGTTAAGAAGGCAGAAATGCAGTGCGTGGTCCACTTTAATGACACCAACTTTTTTTGTTTTAAGAAATGAAGAGCAGAAATTAAATGTACACTACCCAAGCACATGCTGTGGTACTTTAAATAACAGTATTTCTTGAAGATCAGTCTTCCGCCAGCTGTGAACATTTATCATCAATAACAGTCGCTTTATGAATTTGCATAAGAGCCAGAGCAGGACATCCCAGGTAGACTGAATTAAGTGGCACAGGTTGAAAATTCTTAACATGGGTAGTTTTAATGATGTTTTCTCCTTGACAGGACTTGTAAAATTCCAATCTGATATTTTCTGGTTTCCCAATTGAAAATAAAATCCCTACATGTTCTTAGTTCCTTCCCCATCCTTTGCCCCAATATTTACACGCTTGTCCTTTAACTAACTCAGTTTTTGCAGAAGTTTCTCTTCCACCTGACCGAACTGGACACTCACTGACATCTCTGCGATGAACTGCTCACAGCCTTCCTTTGTCACTTGCTTGCAGTACCTGAAGTCAATCTGACAGATGTTACCACAACGTTTAAAATAGGACAGGCACTGGTCAGTAACCTTATTGCAATCTGCCAGGAAAACAAAGGGGAGAGAAATTAATCAGTGTGTCTTACTTATCTGTCAATACAAGGAAAATTTATACAAAACTGTGACATGCCCCCATTTGTTCTTGTATTATTGCGCTGGTCAATGAAATCAATGAGTTAAAGCCCACCAGTTCGATGACAATTCTCTGGTCTTTGCAACCAGTTATGTAACATCGGATAAAAATACAAAACAAGCCAGTTTCATGAGTAGTGGCAGAGGGGGTTTAGAGTCACATGGGGAGACTGGATGAAGTAGAATGTGGTAAATTCTAGCCCAAATACAGGGGAGAGTGAATTCTCCAACATAAAAGAAAGCTAAATAGACCAAAAAAAAAGTGGTTGTGTTTTTCCCCAGGAAGGGCCAGGAAAGCTGCAGGAGGGTCTTTGGCTAATAGTGTGTGTGTGAAGCTTTTTTTGGGGGAAGGAAAGAGATAGTTGGGTAAACTCTCCCTCCCCTGCAATTTGTACTCTTGCATTTCATACAAATCCAGCATCTGTCATGCCACCACAAGCTCCAGTATAGTTATGCAAAGCTTCACTCTTGCCTCCCCTCACTTACCTGATAAATTAATTTCAGTTAAGGAATCACGCGTGGTGGTTCCTACTGCAGTCAGCAGGTTAATAGACTGATCTGACACGTGGTTACAGTAACTAAGATTAAGTTTGGAAAGCAGAGGCATGTGCCTGATGATCAATCGCAAAGAAGCATCTGTAATATCCAGACCAGCCAGACGCAGCTCAGCTATGTTCCGTAGTTTACTTCGGTTGTCTATTTGACCTGTAAGACAGAAGTAGTATTTTTTTAAACTTCACTCTCCAGTTTTGCAATCAGCAGCAGATTAAGAACCTACCCCATACAAAATGACACCATAAGTTACAATGTAATACCCTAATTTACTTAAATGGATCGTTAACGTAAATCACTTCTGTGCATGTTTATCTACGGTTTCAAGGAGCCCTCAAGGTGACGATCACGGAGTACATTTTCTCTTTTTCAGTTTTAGCTTGTGCATTTGACAGGACTTTACCTCAAGCCCTTTTCACTATCTCCCCTGGCAATCAATCACTTGCCCCTTTTTGCACGAGTTCCACCCAGCAATGGGAACAAAAACAGGTCTGACAAACCCAAGCCCAACTCAACAATGAGTCAAAATGAAAGACTGGGACTTAGTTCAGCTCCAGTAAAGGGCAGCTTGAAAGATGTGAAATGCATTTGAGATCAATACTTTTGGTGGTAGTTTTGTTAGTGATTTTGATAGAATTGTTTGTAGCCATCAGTATGCAAGAGTCTATAATTGAGCCAGTATTTCCTGTTTACAGAGGCACATGGACAAATCCAAACTCTGATGGGGGAAAACTGTGGCCCAGTAACATAATTAAGGGTCCAATGACTTTAATGCAATTATTCAAAGGAACAAGAACTATGCATTTGCAGGTTCAGATCCAGCATGTTTGGCAGACGACAATATTGCTCTGAACTGATTAGGCCTTGATAAGGCCGAGAGAGCTACTGCTCCTCTGAACTGAAAGAAAAGATTTTCACTCTTTTAAATTATACGTTTGCAGCCTAAATGGAGGCGAGTCATTTGCTGGGAAAGCTGGCACAGCAGATGAAGTGAGTGGCCAGAGCCCACAGCTTGTTACCTAGGAGCTCACCAAGGGATGTCTCAGAAGGACTGCAGCAGTACTGGCTCAAACATATCACACGTCAGTATTCTACAGAATAGGACCCAGATCAGCCGCTAATGTAAATTGAGGTAGCACCACGGACTTCCAGGAGCTTTGCTGATTTACTACAGCTGAGGATCTGGCCCCAAGCAGCATAGTGTTCCTCAAACCAGCTACCAACAATTGGCACATGGAAGACACCTGCCAAGCTACATTTATGAACAAGTCAATCAACCAGTTACCTGGCCTGTTATCTGTTGGTGGTGACAAGAGGTCTCTCATTTGTGCATCTTTTAATCCTTCCACCCACTGAACATCCAGGGTTCGGAGTAAAGGACAACTGGAACTACAAAGTGCTGACACGGCTATCCATGAACACCCTGATAACAGCAGGTCTCGTAGACCTGGAGATACAAACAAGGAAATGGCTTAGTTGATCCTAGTGTAGTGCCCACTTTAGGTTAATTTTAAAAATAAATGCAGCACTGGTGACAGACCCGACCACTCCGAGAGCCCGCAGTCTTGTGACCACAGAACAGAGACAGCAGAGGCAAAAACAGTGCAAGTGTCCCTGCAATGCCCTGCCACTGTATCTCATCCCTGAAATGTCCACCACTAAGGGTGACTATCTCCAGGGAGACATAGTTCTCCATCATCTATTTGATCCTAAATGTCTCTTAAGAAGGGTGCCCGTAATAGTGATTTGGATATTTGTCCACTAGGACCTACCAAACTCATTTCAATAATCATCACATAATCAATTTCCAGTCATACTGTTGCTGTAGGATTCTGTGTCCTATTATTTATCTCTGAGGCCACTCAGATTCCTTTGGTATCATTTTAAATTTTCTTTCATTGCACATTTCACAGAGATTTCTCCCTAGTGACTCCCTTTATGTCTAAATTGGGATCAATACACCGGTCACAATGCCACTTACCTGGGAGTCTGTTGATGAGCCAGCTCAGCTGCTTTTTAGATATGTTTGTCCAGCTAAGATCAAGAGTTACAGGCTGTCTCCTAATAATGCCACTGAGCATAAGTGGAGTGATGGATTTACAATGGTTTAGATCTATTTTGGTCCACAATCTTTTATCACAGCACCTACAAAACCAACATAATTGTTAATGTGGGATTTTCTTTGAATTCTGTAATGTTTTAAGAAACCAGTGTATTTGTAACAGCAGCAGCAGCGAAATCTGTTTGAAGAGGCTAGGTAGAGCTCATGCATGCATTCAAGCAGAAACAGTTAGACAAGTTGAAAGCTTCTTCAAGTGCTCATCAAAGCCAAAATGTTAGGATTTCTTCCCAACAGATGAACCCTGTTATGAGTGGGATTTTCAAAAGCACTGGCCCAGTGACCTTCAGTGGGACCTGTGCTCTTAAGTCACTGAGGAGCTTCTGAAAATCCCATTTTATAGCCTCTTTAAACCAGAACAATTTCTTTTTTGCCTTTGGGATTTGAAGGTCAGTTTTCTGCTGACTGTTTTGATTTCCCCAGTTTTCCTTTTAGCTAAACTGGTGACTCTCATAAAATTGAAATCTCCATCTCTTTCTTTGCATCTCTATTTAATTCTACACACATCGCTTCTGTATCTCTTCCCCTTCTCTATTGCTTCAGTTTGCTATGGGCAACAGAGCCATGCAAAAATCCTAATGAACTTGCAAGAATTACCTTGCTTTAGGAAACATTGTACTTAGCTGGACAAAATCGGTTTAAAAGCTTCTTGTAATATCACCAAGGAATCCACAGTGGAAGCAGTTCCATGGACTTCATTCTCCACTGGGTTATCAGCTTGTCAATCAGCCTATTCATTACTGGGTAGTGCCAGGAAAGAGTCTGTTATCTGCCTGTCTGGGTAAATGTTAAAGTTTTGATACATCTGAGCAGCCAGCCAACAGGATGCTTTATTGGAAGTTCAGCCAAGTGTATAAACATGGCTATGAGATTCACAATATACTTTCAGCTTATTGTTGGGTTATGGTCATTGACCGATTGAGTCAATTTTTATATGGTACCCATAGCACCAGAGAGACACACCATAAATGACAATACAATAATTAACATGGAAAACATGCTCCGAGATACTGTACCAATGAACTGCTGTTAAAAAGCAGAGGTTAAAGAATACAACAAACAAGATCTTTCCTCCAAGTGCCTGGTATATGCAATAAGCTTAGAACAGCATGAAGCACCACTTCAGTCACTGAACAAGGGGCACTGGGATACCGTCTCAGAGGTTGTTTAATAACTGGATGGAGGAAAGACTCAAGTTGATGGCAAGCAGGCAGCAAGTGTCTAATGATGTCTAGATTCAGTAATCCCACCTCCCTGTACCAGTACACTGCTCTCTGCCATTGTCTAAACTAGAGGATTCTGGCATGCAGTTTGCATGAGGGATGTTATGTGGTGATATTGTCTAGCACCCTTGCAGGTGATCTAGAGTTCTCAAGAAAAAGCAGGACAGCTCCTGCACACACATACCCCACTTAGAAATATTTAAACTATTTCTGACTGAGCTGCATTGAAAGAGACATCTGCTGTGTTTTGTTAAAAGCCAGCATCTGTGGTCATACCCTCACGCCATGTGAACTGAGGAGAGCATCGTCTGCCCCTAAAACTTCATACACGCATAAAACCCTTTCAGAAAGAAGAGAAATTAGTAAGTGCTGATTATCCTATTCCAATACAACCAGCATCATCCCCCTCAGCTCCTTACCATCTGTTCCAGGTCTTGCAAACTCTCATACAGATGCACAAGTCGCTATGACTGAGGTAGCTAAAGACAGCCATCCAGACTTCCCTTTGCATCACATGGGCTGCCCCATCATCGAGGGGGAGTGAGTCCGGAGGAGGGCTGATGGGGGGTGGCCTGATTACATGGCGTTCCATCTGAATGCATTTGGGAGGAGAGAGCGAAGGTGGTGGCCGAGTAATCACCCTAGGAGTGCTTCGCAGGCTTGGCACAAGCTGGTGCCTCAGCTCCCTGGGAGTCCCATTTAACCCTTTGCTGAACCTGTGGAGTCTCTCACTATTGCTCAGAGCACGTTTGGGCTCCTCGTTCTCACTCTCCGGCTCAGATTTGATGGGTTGGTGGTTCTCGTTGGCAAGGCTGTTCTCGGTTTTTTGGATCTCCTGATTGAGCTCCTTGCTGAGCTCTTTGCTCAGTTCCTTATTTGGAAGGCGCCTTTTCCGCCTCATCTTTATCTTCTTCTTGTCCCTGGGCTCAGCACTTTCGGTGCTGGGGCCCGCAGTGGGAGAGCTCGACCGTGACTGGTCACTCTCCTTGGATTTTGGAGGTGCTTCTGGCAGATCCTCCTCGGGTTCCTGTTTAAAACGCCGCAGGGGTTTGGCCATAGCAGGTCGGTCATCTGTAGCCTTCCATGATCGCCTCTGAAAAAGAGTTTGGGGCTTAGTAGAGCTGATAATGAATGAATTAGTGCCACAGGGCCTGCAGACAGCACCTTGTGCAAGAGAACATGCTGCCCAGCTGCCTGAATAGAGGAAATAGGGTAAAGGACCATATCCAAACGTTCTCAGGACTACAGTGAAACGTTAATGGTGGCTAGCACCATGCCTACGATGGGTATTTTAAAGTGGCACTGCATATTAAAAACTGTAATCCAGGAGCAACTTTGAAAACTCCAGGGGCCTGCTGAATATTTAACATGCATATTTCTAAAACGTCAGGACACACTAATTTTTCAGAATCTGTGCTGGTAGCGCAGCAGGAGCAGCAGGCGAGCACCAAGTAAACGATTAGTATGTGCACCAGGTAACAACACACTGTAAACAAATGCTCTCTTCCCAAGGAGATCTCACTTGGCTAGGAGAAAACTGGCTCAGGACACACTGCTTCAGAAAGTAAATTGCCCATTTTAAAAGATGGCCACTGCTTGTATTTCCTGATATGCAGTCAAGACCACTGGCTCTATTCACCCAGACTACAATGCAGGCTGAAATCACCGGCTTCACTTAATTTAGCAAGTTCTGGAACATTGTGTGTTGCTATTACTAAGTCACAGTCCTGGCATACAGCTATTCCGCCACTTACTGCTGGATCCTCGAGTGGTAGCTACATCACAGCTACCCCTTTATATCCCAAGGAGTGCACTGCATGGTCTCACGCTCTCTCCAGCATATTGTGTGTGTATACAAATGGGTGATCCAACTGACAGCCTTGACACACTGCTAGTCTGATGAGACCTGAAGTTCACAGAAACTTTGATTGAAAGTGGGGCTGTGGAGGGGTCAGCTGGCACCTTCCTTCCTGCTCCAGTCACTTTTCATAAGCATGAATCACACATCACTTGTCTACTTCAATCAAATCCCACACTGATGTATGTTGGACACAGTTGTAAGAGCTGTGCAATGCCATGCCAAAAAAGGGGAAGATTTCAGCTCTAATCTGTTCACTACATGCAAGAAAGAAGCCAAGAGTTGTTAAAATTAAAATGACACAGCACTGTAGTAAACAGACAGGGTTGGCAAAAGGAGGTGTGGCACTACACACACACAAATAGTTATGCCAGAATTTCTATGCTGCTTCAGTAAATTTGTATGGATCAAATGAAAGGATGTGCTTCTAGCTGTTAAATGGGGATATATCGCTAATGCACAACCTTCACAACTTTTTGGGGGGCTTTAACCAAAGTTAGAGAGAACTGGACTAAGGTATTTATGATTACAGAGGGCTCAGTGAAAGATGATCAATCCCTCCTTTTTTATATTATAGGAGAACAAGAAGTTACTGAAAGTAACAGGTAATTTAGATTAATAAAAGGAAACGTTTTCAGACAGACTATAGTTGATTTTGGCATTCTCTAACTTAGGATATCAGAGAGTAAAAAACTAGGAGCAGGATAATTCAATAACCTATGACAGTGGTTCCCAACCTTTTTGGCTCGAGGGCCACAAATATAATTTTTACAACCCTGAAGGGCCACCAGTCTATCAACTCATAAAAAACGTATTGACGTCTACACCATTAAGCACCACAAATCACTACATATTTAAACGTTTTGATGCTGCTGTGCTCATTTTTACATTCACTATTTTACACCTACATATTACTCACAATGTGTCACACACACTCAGATAAAACACTAGTGAGATGAGTGACTGTCACTACACACTGAAGCACATGAACTGGCAGCTAAGTCACAGTGGGTGGCCTGCTAAGTGCAAGCCAAACCAGAAGGCACTGAGTTTTAGAATCCTGCCCCTCTCCTCAAGCATGGTGGGTCCTGGCTGATCTGCCTCCTACACCCCTCCCCCTATTGCTGCCAGATGGAAGGAGTTCAGAGAGGAGGCAGCCTCCTTGCTGATCTCCCCTCCCCTCTGGCTGCAGCATGGAAACCGCATGCATCCTGTAGCCCCCTGCGCTCCACTTGGGTCCCTAGGCAGTGGTTCACTTATGCAGCCAGGGGGATGGGAGATCAGTGTTCCCTTCCCTCTGGCTCCAGCAGGGACCCCAGTGCCTAGGGACCCAGGTGGAGCGCTTTGCCATGCTCTCTGCAACAGCCAGGGGAGGGGAGCACTGATCTCCCGTCCCGTTGGGTGCAGCAAGGAGCCTGCACCGGTCTTGTAGCCCCATGGCAACACACTCTGCCTGGATCCTCAGGCAGCAGCTCCCTTCTGCAGCCAGCAGTAGGGAAGTGGCGGGCTACTTCAAAAGACCCCATGGGCCACTTTTGGGGCCTGGGTTGGGAACCACTGACCTATGATAACATTTGTAATCATATGCTAGCATATAAGAGGTAAACAGATCATGCCTCAAGCCATCAGTGGATCACCATCAATGTCAGGACAGAATTTATCCAATGCACCATTACACATGGTATTATTTGGTGTGGCAAGACTGATGCATGTAGGGAGAGCAGAACATCAATACAAAGAAGAGAATATTACCCATTGGCCTTTGAAAACAACACAGCCTATGTTTTGACAGCATTTTAAGAGAGGACTATAAAATAGGAAATATAAAAACAGACTCTGTAGATCAACTAATCTCAGGTGGAAACCTCTGTGTGCATCCAAAAAAAGGATGTTTTCTGATTTTCAGATGCGAATATGCAGTAAAAATGGCAGCAAAGCACAGCGACAGGCTTGCTAAAGAAACTGAACCACAATGCACAGAACACAAGGGGGAAAAAGTGGAAGCACACAAATTAAAGAGGTATCAAAGTACCTTCTTCCTGAAGAGTTTCTCTTCTTTAACAAGCTTTAGCTGTTCCAGGAAAGAAAAGACAAAACAAAACAAATGTTTTATTTTTTGTGTAGGTAACTAGTAAAAATTCCTACTATTCTAATTTTCTTCAGTAAAGAGCTAGTTTGGTGAGTGGTTACAGCAAAGTATAATGAAGCAGACAGATCACCCACTATACAATAATCAATCCACACTTTGTTTTTTGCCTTTCTGGGTACTAATGGTTTATGGTTTTCAATGGCTAAAGTCCAATAATGAACATTTAACACCCCCCTATAATCTCCTCCCCAGTGTACTGCGGTGTCATTCTACAGAACCAGCCAAGTGTCCCCACATTCTGGAGGCGTGTAGGAAACATACCAGCATCCTCTACTAAGTCAAATAGCTTTTAGTGCCCATGAAGGCAAGCAGATAACAGCACTGGCTAGAGATCAAACACATGTGGACTGGCCCTGTGCTCTCTGCCCCCCTACTCTGCCCCTGCAACTTCAATCCCTATGCGTACCACCTCTATTTCAAATCTTGGGCTGTCAAACAGAGAACTTATGCATGCTACAAAACTAGCACATAAACTGCCACTAAGCACAACTGAAATCACCACACATTTACCCATGACCAAAGTTAAAGCCAAATTCCCCTTTTCACTTCCACGGACAAGCTAATCTGCAATCCCTAGATGTTAAACTAAATTAATGTATATGAGAAATTCAAATGCTCTCTGGCCCAAAAAAACTGCAAGTTAGATTTAAAAAAGAATTGCCTGAATAGCAGCTGAAAGTAATATATAGATTCTTGCTTCTCTCTGAAAATTGGGGAGAATATTATCTCAAAGATGCCATAAGAATCAGTTATTTAGTGAAGTATTACTACTGCTGTATGTAGTTATGGCTAGTTAAAGAAAGCTGTCAAGCGACACCCAGTGGTTAGAGATGAAAAGGGTTGATTGAAAACAACTTTTGACCATCCCCACCATTAAAAAAAAAAAAAAAAAAAATCAGTGTGAGGTTCTCTTAGTTAGTTCAGAATTGCTTTTTTTTTTTTTTTTTTTTTTTTTTTTTTAAGTAAATAGCCAGTTCTTTGCCCAGTCTTCTGTCCCTGAATAAAAAGTCAAGCAGAGTTCAGGTGGATAAACTTTACTGTTTTGCTTGATGGATAATTTTCAAAAAGAAATGTAAAGTCCTATGCAATTGCGTTTGTAACTATCACTCGCTGGAATTCAAGAGACTCAAAGGAAAGCTTAAAGCAGAAGTGCAAGAGACTTCAGCCCCTGACCTATAACAAATGCCTGTCCGCGTTCACATCAAGGAAACAGTGTTCTAGCCTCCCATACCCGTTTTCTCATAGCAGGTTCCTGGGGTTTCTCAAATTTTCTTTTCCTTCGCAAATGCACTTCATCTGATTTTCTCCTCAAAATAGAATCAACAGGGTTTTTTTTGGAATGTTCATCAGATTTCCGCCTGGGGGTTTCTTCACATTCCCCTTTCCGTTTTGCTGCATCTGTTACTTCCTTATTATCTCTGTTCATCTTCTGTTCCTTAAGCAATGAGCCTGGGAGATTCGACGCGTATTTGAATCCTGGTCCACGCTTTTGCTTGTACGCCAGAGAGAGACAAAACACAAACAAACTTTATATCTTATGTCTTTTTTGCTGTTTACAATGTATTTCATCTGAAGCTTTTGTTTGGTTACAAGCAGTTGATTAAACTATTTAATGACTATTCACAAGCAGTCAGTGTGGTAAAGAATTTCAACCTCTAAGAACGAGCACTGCTCTCAACAGTTCTGGCTCTGGTGCATGGCGTGCATGCACACCCATGATGGAATCCACATAGGGACCATCACTGGAAGAACTAATGTTTCACATGTTGTAAGAGATACTTTAGATTTTGTTTAATACGGTTTTACAAAATCTAAAAAATCAACAGCTTTTCGTTTGGATTTAAACATTCCCCCTGCCGGATTTGCTACAATGTTTTGGTTACTCTCCGTCAGTGCATAGAATCTCAAAGAGACTATGACTGCAGACAAGGGAGGCACTGACTAATAGTCTCAAGTTATTTGTGTGTCTGTTTACTATGTGGGTTTTTAGACTAATAGTGCTTTTGCTTCATATCCATAAAAAGACAGCAAAATAGATCTGGATGTTAGAGAGAATATGCCAGATGTAGTGTCTTGTTCTTAGGTCATGTATTCCAGTGAAACTCACTTTCCCAGTTTTCCCTGCATGGTTGCACTTTGGACATTCCCAGCAATTTGGCAGCTCATCATTAACCACACCATCTGATTCCTTCACCTAGAGGGGAAAAAGGCATAACCCATTGCAATTAGTGTTCAGTGGCAGTGCAAATCCACATACAGATTATCGTCATTTAGAAGGAGTCATTACAATAACAAGGGACAGACTTCTTGCACTGTTAGCCTGTTTCTCAGATCAGTTGTTTCTCTTCCAGTGGCTCTAAGCTACATGCACTACAGGACTGGCACTACCCTATTGGCATTCTGGCTTGCATGTTCCCAATCCTATAAGATTACTCAGCAAACACCACCAACAAAACCAAACGAGACTGGGCAGTTTGATACTTGAAAATGGATTTTAGTCTTGGTTTTTTGCCTAAGATCAGGGATAGTCCCAGTTTAATACTTTTATTAGGAGACCATAACCAGTACTTGTAGAGAAATGGACTGTCCAATCACCTAGTTTAAGACTGTCCCCTCCTTCATCTCCAATACACCCTTTCACTCATTTCCCTCCAATGGGCTGGCAAAAAAGATTAGCTTTTTCATAAATAAATAAATCACTACCACCCAACTCTGATACAACACTTTTCATTAGTAGATCCCAAAGTTCTTCTCAAAGGAAATCAATATTATCCTGGTTTTACAGGTAGAAAGGTCTCCTTCCATCCCCATTAACATTGAGATATGTTTTTAAAAGTCAGGATTTTTGTATTGTACTTAAGAGTGCTCCTTAAAACGTTAACCTCCGATACATACAGGAAAATAACCCCCTGACAGGCTGCAGCACACATGCCAACAAAGTGGTACTTGCCAGATCAGTTCCAGGGGACAGACTGAAACTTTCATTCAAAGATATGGTGTGCCTAGCAATTCTATTTTATAGCTCCCTCATCTTCAGAGTTCTCCATTCCTTTGTCAGCAATTCAATAGAAGAAAAGCTCATTCTATCTAGTTTATTACCGTTCAGTTTCGTTTTTTAAAAGACAAGTCTCCAAAACTGCATTAAGGGCTTCATGGTATAATTGGAGACACAGTCATGCCCCAAAGAGCTAATATGTAACTTTTATCCTAAGCTCGTAAGTCATTTTTTTTAAATGGGACTTAGGTGTTTTTGAAAATTGCACCTTTAATCTCATTCTAAATCTGGCAAAGTGGAATTAAACAGGTTGGGATGGGGTGAGGAAAGACGAGGGTTATGGTAGTAAGAGCACACAGTTACTCATTTATGGCATGTTCATAACAACTCAATTACAAACTTTAAAACTTAAAAAAAATTAGATTCACTGCTTGGGACTGTGGGAGAAACACGTCACAAGAGTTATACGGAAAGCGAAGTGGCTTGGCAGAGCAGTGTGAGGAGGGCATTCCAAACAGAGGGGGAAGGTTGAAAGCAAGGCCAATAAGACATCAAGACTAGAATCTTGCAGGTAAAGGAGATCGGGGACTCAGTCTGAAACAGAGGCAGGGCAGCATGACAAAGGACCTGGAAGACGTGTGCAGGTTTTGTTAAAAAAAATTCTTTTTTTAATTTAGTGAAACAGATCATTTGTATTTGAAAACTCTCCTGCAGTGCTAGGAGGGCTACCGTCTAGAGCCTCTGAACCAGACAGTGACGACTCTAGTTTCACTGTCCAGGGACAGTGATGATAAGTCATCATTTTGTTTTGTTTTTTGAAGATCCCTTTCAGTTTTAATAATCTTGAGCATTTTAAGCAACTTGGGGAGGAATTGTAAACGTTTTTATCTTGACTAAGTCCCTTAAACCTCCCTTCCCCCTTGACAGGTATGGGACTGTGCCACCATGAGAACGTCTGTCTCAGGGGTGGGCAAACTTTTTGGCCTGAGGGTTACAGCTGGGTATAGAAATTGCATGGCGGGCCATTAATGCTCCGGGAGTGGCTCCAGTCAGGGCGCTGCTGGGCCCACGTGGTGGGAGAAGGCCGGGAGGGGGAGCGGCTGCTGCGTTCTAGCCATAGCGCTGCTGGGCCCTCGTGATGGGAGAGAGATGCGGGGGGAAGGTGTGGAGCTGAGAGGGGGAGTAGCCGCCACTGTGCTGCACAGCTTGTTCCGCAACCTTTCTGCAGACCACCGAATGGAGCTCACTGACCACTGGTTGAGCTGGAGGGCCTGATTAAAAGCTCAAACGGGCTGTATGTGGCCCACGGGCCGTAGTTTGCCCACCCGTGCTCTATCTTTAGGGAACAGGCCCTAGTGCAGTAGCAAGTCAGAAACAAGTTATTTCTTGTGCTGAATAGATCAAATTCTACCTAAAGGGGAGACACTGGCCATTAGGCCCATTTGTGTGAAGTGTAAGGCATTGAACAGATGTGGGTAATTGTACCAAACTAATAACACAAAAATCTGCCACTGAATCTGTCACAAACCTTACAGCAGGTGGCTATCTAAACCACAGTGTGTAGCTCCTTCAGTAACGCATGTTCAGAATGAGGACAGCAATTCCAAGTATCTAAATGTAGGACCATATAACGATACAGTCATCCTATTAAAGGCTGGGAATCAAAAGATAGTGTTCATCTGACATCATTAGGCAAAAGGCGGCCATGGCAGGGTTGGGATGGCAGGACTGGAATAAGAAGGGGGTGACAGAAATGGGGAATGAAGTGCACCGGTACACCTGTGTTTGTGCAGGAAAAGGTTTTAGACTCCATGCATGCTTCTCTATCAGTGCACGGAATGCCATTCATCCTCTCGCACTCACTAGCACTAAATTATTTAACGAGCTTTGGAAAAAATAAGCTCCTCCAAGAACACATCTTGATGACTAAGAGACTAAAAAGAAAGAGGGAACTAAATTTGGTTCCTTAGAAATCCGAAAACACAGTAAGTCACCAACATTAACAGCATAGTTTGGAACATGCTAGATCATAACTGAATTAACCAGCATGGATTAAACTCTTTAGGAAATAGTAAAAGATATGTGATGAAAAGTTGCTATTTAGATTCCCTTTAAAATCCATACATTCATTGTGGGGAGGGACAAAGGACTAGGACTTTGAAGAGGGTGGGATTTGCAACCTGGAACAGCCTGAAAAGATGTGGAAATTACACTATGCACATGCTGAACCTTTACCACCAGAAGAACACAGCAGGAGCTGTGGAGTCACCTCATCAGAATGGGCTCTGGGAACAAGTCTCTCCCCAGATTAATCAGACATGAGGAAATTTAGAGTCAAAGAGAGTTTTCACTTTCTCACTGATCCCAGCCCTTCTTGTGAATCTGTTCTCCTTCAGGGAGTTTGTTTCCGGGTCTATGGATTTTATTCAAAGATGGCACCTAAGACAACATATACTGCTGCCTATTTACTGCTGCATTTTCAAGGATGATTGGGGGCTAAGAGGAAAGGACATTCTCTTAAGGTGAAAGGCAGGAGGTGCTTGCATGAGAAGACAGCCCCATAATAAAGGGGGCTTTCATACTATCTAGGTATTTATATTTAGACACTGAAGTGAGGGCAAGGTTTATTCCGGTGGGCAGGGGATGCATACAGCAGCCAGTTGGTTCCAAATTCTGGACTTAAGCCTACTTTAAGAATTCGAGTAATGTGCAAAAATAAAAGAGGCCGAGTTTTTTCAGTGTCATGAAATGCTGTGGAGTTCAGCCATAGGGCTATGCAGAGGGAGGTTCCCACTGCATCATCTTCACTCTGCCATTTTCCTTCAATGTACGCTCTTCTTTGCCTTTCTGGAGGCTCCCAAATCCCTGGTGGGCTGGTATCCTTTTCATCCCGTAAATAAATGTCATTAAGGCCAGCACCCCGGGCAGACCATCTACAGAAAAGGCATTGGAGGCTCCCTCACTGCTACAGATCACCAGGGATTCTGGGGGCTCCAGAGAAGCTAGGGAGATATACAAGGCTCCTAGCCCACACCACGCTTTCAGGATAGGGTCTAAGGGCCTCCAAAACCTCAGTCTGACATGGTGTTTCAAGCCAGGGATAGGGGGAGGGAATCCTAGGGGCCATTATTTGCCAGGTGTTTTGTTTGCAAAAAAAACCAAAACAAAACATACCTGTTTGCCCAGGGCACAAGTGCAAATATCTCAAACTTTTCCATTGCCATAGACCCTGGAAGTGATTTGTTCTATGTTAGCAACCAGGCTGGTTACCAAACTCGGCTGGTTAGTCTCTGGTCATGAATACACAGGACAACAGCAGTATTTGTTTGAATTTCACAGGTCTGACCCCACATCCTGCATCGCTAGCTCACGTCAGCAAGCCCCAAATTTGGTTTGGGGAAGACAATGTTTCAACTGTCCCTAAACAGTGATTCTGTCCTGCAGGCCAAATCCTGAGGAATGTTACTCTGTGATGCTACAGGGCAGGACAGGAGAATTTGGAGCAGTCTGGGAATGTGAGAGGGGTGCACTGAAATAGTAAAGCAGTGCTGCAGGGCAGGAGTGAGGTGCCTTAGAGAACAGAGTACACAGCTTCCTCCCTGCTAACCACTAGCTCCAGCCAGTCCTATCCGTCTCTCTCACTAAACACGAGCAGCCTCATTTTCAGAAGTGCTGAGCAACTGCAGCCTGCCCACCCCCACTGCCTACAACAGGAACTGACGGTGGTGGAACTCTGAACATTGTGCTAGGGAGCTGAGCGGTAGCACAGACAGCTTTACCCAGAGCACGGGGCGCCTGCATTTTGGAACAGAAGCAGTTTTCCTTCACAGCGGGTCCCACAGGCATGAACTGTGGCCTTCTGAGAGTAGGGGATGTTGGAATACATTTTACTATGGCAATACCAAAATCATTTTAACTATAAATAAATTGGGATGCTGATGAAGGAGAGAATGGTTGAGTGACTCAAGCTGGATAATCGCTCCCAGGATCAGTTCTGGAACAGAATGGCTCAGAAGTCTCCCAGTCAAGTGGCTGCAAAAGCCAACACAGCGGGTGGGATTTGTAGATGTGCTCAGTATTGACTAACTCTGTTCCCATTGAAGGGAATGGCCATTGACCGTTGTTCCCTAGAGATTACAGGACACTGCTGGCAAAGCTCAACGAGCTCGGAGCCAGCTCTGCTGAACACAACATTTATGTCTGGACAAACACGTGAACTAAGCTACCCATTTGTCCTTTCTGAGGAGTAGGGAGGCTGGCTGTATCTGCTCTTGAATCACTGAACACTCCAGCCACAGATCCTCCGCTATCCAAAAGAAGCCAACTCTCACACACACCCCCTCTCGTATACAAGACCACTCTCCAGTTAGAGGTCGGAGACAAACCTTTTCTGTACAGGTCATGGACCGCAACATCTCTCATTCAGTTTCCTGATTTCATCCAAGTGGAATATCCTGCCTCTACCCCATTCACAATAAAAGAAAGACCATGTGGCACAATCAAGGCTGGCCTGTGTCAGCTGACTCAGAATCATGGACTTAAGCTATAAAACGACAGTTAAGATGTTTGGGCTCGGGCTCAGGCTGGAGCCTGGGCTCTGAGACCCTGAAAGGGGGGGAGGTCTCAGAGCCTGGGCTCCAGCCCAAGCTTAAACATCTACATTACTATTTTTAGCCCTGCAGCATAGGGCCAGGTTTACACTTACCTGGAAATTTGGCGGCAGTCGATGGGAGTTACGCAAGTTACGCAGAGTAGCTTGCACAACTCCTGTCGACTTCATAACTCCTCCACCTTCACTGTGCCGCGCTGACGGGCAATGCATTCCCGTCGATGCAGTGCCACGCCACTTGAGGAGGTGGTTTTAATGTGTCGACTTCTGGACTGATTGAGCGGGTCCTTCGCTGACCGCTCAAGCGAGCCGGATAGATCGATCAGATGGTGACGAATTTGCCACCGTCAGTGAAGACATACCCTGAGCCTTGTGAGCCTGAGCAGACCCGAGCTCTGAGAGTCGATGCCATGGGTTTTTTTTTTTATCACAGTGTAGACGTGCCCAGAGTCCCCGTGTTCAACTCTAAGCCAGAGATCAACTTTGCCTGCATTTACCCACAACATATGGAACAGACGACTCACCCTTTACCCTACTCGCCCTCACAAGTTGCGCCTAAGATCACCCTACACCCAATAAGGGTGGGAAGAAACGGGATATACTATTTTACGACCAAACCAGGTTACTGTAATCCATCTAAACAGACAAATTCAGTTTCTTTCCTATAGCAGCTGGGCACACCTCTACTACTGTTTGTAAGGGGAGGAAGAGATAGATGTTGGGTCAGCAATAGAATTTTCGCTGTGTCTTTCCAGACTGATACTTCGGTTTCTTTGAACCACAATGTTCTAATCTCCTAAATTCCATATTATTTTTGTTTGTTTTTTGAAAAAACTCCAAAGCTCTAAGAAAGTTCACAGGTTCATCTCTTTACCTCAGAGTTACTTACCTGGAAATATCTAAGAAAATTAACCTTTACTTATGTCAAATACTACGGAGGTTGAAGAACTCTGAAAGTTCCTTTGGAAAGCAGGGGTTTCCCTGCTCATAGGGGTTACTTGCTACTAAATGTGAAAGAGGATCCTCTTTAGTACTGCTCCCTACCCAGAGAGGGCTTTTGACTCCCTGCTGCCAACCTGCATCTTGTGCCAGCTCTACATTCTCATACAGTTTTCACCAAAAAAAAGCTTTTAAGTGGTTAGGTTTATTTCATTGTTTTTAATTGAAGGAAGTGACTCTCTCTGATTTTTATCTACTGTCAGTGTCATTTCTCTGGACTCACCTTAAGGCATCCTGGGTGTATTATTTCGTTACAAATGGAACATTCCATTAGCATGAGATTAAACTTGCCCTCCTCCTCTTCCACAGTGTCCTCCTTCCCAGCTTCTCCACACACCAGACAGACAGCAGTGTGAGGCAGCACTGGCTGTGTGCACAAAGGAGAGAGAGATTAGGGCATATGTAACATAATGGAGCAGAGAATCAAGACATTTAATTTTACATCTGGCTAATTTCAGAGCAGTTTCTGGTATGGGGTCCTTGATTCTGTAAAGTGCCGAGAGCCACCAATGCTAAATAACGAGTGTAACAAGCCCTGAACGTCAACAGCAGGATGAGTGTTCTAGAGCAACAAATAGTGAATGAGATACATTAGGGATGATCCTGGCCCCTGTATCACCACTGAAGTCAATGGACAACCTGAGGGATGAATCCTGCCAATAGGACATCAACACACAGGCCTTGGTCTTAGAAATTTACAGTAGACACATACAGAGCCCTGCTTATAAGTGAGGTGTTTTACTGTAATAGAGTGACATAAATAAAAGAAAGAAGAGCAATTAGAACATCACAAACATTGCACAATCTCCCTTGGCAGGTAGGCAGCAACCCTATTTTACAGAAAGGGCAGAGGAAGGTTATGGGACTCAAGAAAGGTCACAAAACAAGTCTACAGCAAAACCAGGCAGAGAACCGAAATCTCTCTACTCCTAGATCTAACCACGATTAATATCTATATCATAGTGCCACTTATAGGCCACCACCAGGATTAAGATTCTGATAGTAGGCACTGTATGAAAACACAGGAAGATAGGATGAAATGGGGTGAATTTCTAGCAGGTGGAGATGTTTTTCCTTCCAGGCCAGAACCTTAGTTAAAATGCTGCAGTTCTCCGCCTACCTTAGTTATCTGTGTTACCCTGGTGTCAAAGTGCTGAATGTCAGTCTAATTAAGAAAATGTCTTTGCACTAATGCAACAAGTGTGACGCCGATCCTTGGATGTCATCAGCAAGGATCAAACCTAGGACCCCTTGAGCTAAAGGCATGTCTATTGCATGAGCTAAAAGACATATGTCTCTCTTGGCCAAGGTTGTAGCAAGTTCATCTATCTCTATAGCTGGCCTAGCCACCACCAGAGGGGTACACAGTACCACACTAAGTAGGCAGGGTTTACACAAGTATTTGAATTGCTGCAATATAGTGCAAGTCTTGTTACAATTTGGGGAAGAAGAAGTTGGCTATAATTTGAAATACAATCAATTAGATTATAATCACTACTTATCTATTAACCACGCAAGAACTGAGAACTGGCTTTCATGGCTTCATTTTAAAAGTTAATACAAATCCTAACAAACCATCACTGGATAATTGTACATTGATTGAAATCTGCAGATAGAGTTGGCAGTCTGAAATCTTAGGCAGGATAAAAAAAAACTGGTGACACTGAAGATAATACTGTTTAGGCTGCCCTATACATCAACACGATGCATTAACTTTGGCCACACTTCTATACCTTACCATGCCAATAAATGCTTAGCACTTATACAGCACTTCATCTTCAGAGAACTTTGAAAACATTAACCAATTAATCCTCATGCACACGCACGGAGAGATCATCTCCATTCTGCAGCTGGGGAAAACTATCAGAAGTGAAGTGACTTGTTCAAAGCCACAGAAGTTTGGTCTGTTAGAAATGTTTTGTTATTGAAAGCAGCTGCCATGCTTGTAACATACTATGTCTACATGCAAAAGCGCTTGGAAAAGCGCACAGACACTGTCAGCACGATTGTAATGGTACTTACTTGGGGCTAGGGTTTCCAGTTTTATATTCTGCCCCAGGTCACTCCGCACCACTGAAATGCCAGTGTTGACAAAGTGCTGGTATTGCAGCTGAACCATTACAATTGGTCCTCTCACCATAATGCCCTGGCATCACCTTGAGGAAACACTCTGTGCTGCATACAAGTGTCTCATGTACTCTAAACCCTTCTCTTCATTTGAGCTACTGCAGCTTCTGTTCTTTCACGCAGCTTAGTTTCCTGTTTTATGAAGTGCAATGCAGGTTCTCATAAAGCTTGTAATTTTCCCAAATGTCTGTGCTCTTTAAACAGCTGACTTTTTTAAACTAGAAAACAAAATCTATCAAGCAGCAAGCCACTCTCCAACTGTGGATTATCCACAAAGCCTCACCTTTAGTACCTATGCTAGAAGCTGTGAGATATGTACCCACAATGCACTGCCACTAACGCAGCTGGAGGACACACTGACCAAGTTTACATAAGGCAGGATGGCTAGTGGGAACATGAGGCACTTTTAAACTACAAGAGTTCAAAATGAATCATTTTAAACTGTAACCAGACAATTCTACAGGCCTTCTTTGCTTTGGAGAAGCTGAAATAAGATTTCCTCTGGTATTAACATCAATGGGAATTTCCCCAGAGCAGACAAGGCCCCAGAGTCCCTGTCCAAGCTGGGAGTAGAACCAGGGCATCCGGACTCCCAAGTCTGTTTTCAGACTATAGCTCTCTGAAATAAAGGTGCTGAAATTGAACTGATCTCAGAAGAAATATTTTTCCCTAGAATATAGGGAAAGATGTCCAGCCAGAACAGAATCCAGTTCCATGTGATCATTCTGGACACACACCTGAACTAGCAGAGACAGGGAAGATGGTTTTAGCATTTTTTCCTCCAAAGCAGGAGTGGCCCTGCTTTGTTTATGACTACTCAGAAGAATGGGAGGAGGATTCCTCAAGCAACTATAGGTAGAGCCCTGTGCAGATACAAAATTTGTATCTGCATCCGAACCACAATCCACAAAGCAGATTGTGCGGATTTGCAGGGCTCTAACTACTAACTGACAGAACAGTGCAACTTTGCTGTATGTCTCCTTCACAGGGATCAGGCCTATACAATGATTGAAACTGGTTGCTAATAGCAGTTTCCCTGATCAATGGAGACAGTGAAACCATGTTATAAATTCATTGTAGACCCTCAGTAAGAAGGGGGAACATGATCTGACTAGCATGACTCTAAAAAATGTTTCCATCCAAACTGGTCAATAAATTCATGACACAGCCCAGTCAATAATAACCTAAAGTACTCAGATGAAAAGCACTAGAGAGCTGGAAAAGTATTTTACAGAGAGGTAGGTTTTCCCTCCAATTTATAGATCAGAAAACTGAGGCACTGAGAGGCTAAAAACCTTGGTCAAGGTCACAGAGCAAGTCTAAGTCTCCAAAGGAGGATGTATGTCCTAGCACAAGACTGGGAATCAGAGGTCCAGATATTCAGGACAGCTTAGCATGCAGCAGCTCCTATGGAGAACAGTGCTGAGCACTTCTGAAAATTAGGCCAGGAGATCTGGGTTCTATGCAAGGCCCTTCTACTGACTTGCTGTGTGACCATGACCAACCCACAATTTCTCTCTGCCTCAATTCCTCAAAGGAAAAAAAAAAAAAAAAAAAAAAGGGGGTTAAAAACCACATTTAACTCATAGGAGTGCTGGGAGACTAAACTAAACCACACCATTACAGAAGTATTACCAACACCAGCAGACAGTATACGCCTTATCCTTTAAAAAAAGCAAACAGTAATAATAGCTGGCACTGTTATGTCCTTGCACAGATAAGGCCTTTGAATCCATTGGGGAAACAAATGCTCAAACTTACAAATATAGCTAATGACAACTAAAATTGGGGAGAAAAGCTAAAGATTGAGTTTCCTCCGTTTAGAGAGTGGATCCAGGTTGTACACCACTGGAGCAACACAGCAACGCAATATGAAAAGAACAGCCAAGGAGGCAGCAAATTCAAATGTGCATCTGGTTTAGCCTGAGATTCAGATTCCAACAGTACCAAAATCTTGGGAGATTTTAGCCCAGATTTCCACCTTCATTAGCTGAAGTGGTAAGGCTGGTGGCAAGAATGGTTCTTCTCATGGATTCTGGCAAGATCCAAAGCAGAAGACAGGCCACCCCCACCCCTTTGCTTTGAATGAGACTTGAACTTTCCTCCATCCTGAAATTCAAAGACATTCATAGTCAAGAGGCGAGTTTTGTCACATTTCTACTAATCCTCACTTCACACTGCCACCCAAACCTACGGAGGATGAAAAATTACATTATTAAACAAAGTTGTTGGGAGGGTGGGGGATGAGGTGAAGTCTGAGAAGGTTCTCTCAAATGGGAGCCACGGTGTTTAACTTGCTTTGCCAACTACGTTTAAAGTAAGAGAGATGGACTTTGAGAAGCGAGTTCTATAGCCCATGTCTAGTCACCTGGGGACGGCTGGACCTCTGAAAGACGGGTGGGTATGTTCTGACACAAGCCACCAGAACAAGGCTCGTCAAGATGTCTGAAGAGAGCCGTAGCTACAAGTGGACACTTACCGCGATGCACTGCCTCATGATGCAGGACTGCTTCATCCTTCCAGGCCCACCAAACTTCTTCATGTCTTTGCAGAAGTGACACTCGCCACACTCTGTACGCAGACAAGCCTCGCACTTGCGGCATCGCGTCCTTCTCCGGCGTGCTCCTGCAGTCGTCCGATTAGCTGCTAGCTTCACTGCAGAGGCAGTACCCAGTTTCCCTTTGGGTCGTCCAACTGCCCTGTTCTAAAAATGCCAGAGACACAGGGTGAATATCTCATTACATTTATTGCTTAAACAACAATCTCCTTTTACTTGGGAAAAACAATTATTTATTGATGTCATGGTCTCCTAGATATAAAGATGACATGTGCATTAGAAATATACACATACACATTGTAGCTCTTAAAAACAGTCCTCAACCCTCCCAACACCCGCTGAGGTAGTACCACATTTTATACAAATGGGGAAACGGAAGCAGAGAGATTAAGACCGCTATCCTGAATAAGCTCTGACTAGATGGACCCTCACTAAAGTCAATACAGGTGTACCCATATGCAGCTCATTACACTATTGGAACCCAAGTGATTTACCCAAGGCTACAGAGGGAATCCGTGTCGGAGCTGGCTTAGCACTCAGGAGTTCCTTGGCCCCAGGCCTATATTCAGATAATACTAGCTCCATCTGAAAAGGAGTATCCAAGGAGGAGGTGGAAGTAAAATTAGAGGCTAGGCGGTACACTGAACACTTTGAAATCATGGCGGGGGAGCACCTGCCACTCTGAGTGTCCTGTCAGCCCCGGACACCAGTTCTCCCAAGCTCACCAGCATTCGGCCAGTCACTCCTCTACCCGCATGCTGGTGAGCTTGGGGCCACCCCATGCACTAACTGCCCACAGCTCCCCCGAGTTTTGTGGTCCGGACAAAAGCCTCTGGTGGTCTGGATTTGGCCCACGCATTGACTACCTCTGCGTCAGGCCCTTGGTATATTACACAGCACTGTATGTGTTCACTGAACAAGGGCACTTGCGATTTGAAAAATGTTTCTCTGGAGTCCAGACCTTGACCAAGAAATCTGGACCATGACAAAAAATAATTCACTACCCCTGATATAAACCATGGGCAACACAAAACCCTTTCCAGCAATCCCTCTTACATCACCACCAAACAGGTATTCCGAAACGAAACACTAGAATTCTACATTAAAGACAATCAACTTTCACAGATGCCTGGAAAGGATGTACAAAGCACACTTCTTATAGGTTTCCAGAAGTTTGAGAAGTATTGAAACATTTTAACTCAATAGTTTCTTTGTGAATTGCAGCATATTCACTTAACCGCTTTTGAGCATCTTGAACAAGAAAGCCAGCTACATGCTTCCACATTCAAGGGAAAGTGACAGTGGACAAATTCTCTTCTTGATTTAACAGATCTACACCACTTACTTCTACTGGATCATAAAGGTTAACTGAGCAAGATATGGCCCCATAGCTAACCACCCTCCCCAATTCTTTCTTGTATTACTGCCAGTCTTCTAGATCTAACAAAAATTTTTGCTAACGCCATTTACTTTATTACGTATGCGATTTGTCTGTCTTCTGCATTTCTCAGCATGTCGAATGAGAGCAGAATAGTCAGTTTCACTTTCTCTTCCTGCTGAACTAGCACAAGCCTTTAACTCTGGTTAGCTAGTACTGCAAGGGAAGGTTTGGTTAAAAACACAAACCAAAATCCAAACCCCACCTCCCCCACAACCAAAACTTTCCACTGGAATTTTTAAAAGAAAGGCTCATGGAAACATTTTAATTTGGTTTTGTAAACTTTCCCCATTCTTTCTTAAAACACAAACACACACCGGAATTAAAACCACACAGAGCCATATTTGGTCTCCCGATCATTTGACCTAACAAGCCCCCTTTATATCTAATTTCTAGTTACTGTGATAGGCTGCCATTATTTTAACAAACATTTTCTCTTTTCACCTCCAAGAAGCCCCTCTGTCCCAGATGAAGGGAGAAGTGAGGGAATTAGGCATCTATTAACTTATTTTTCCATTCAAACAGACACATCATAATTGTGGAGGGAGAAAGCACCATTTGGCGCACATACTTATATTAAGCAAACTTAAGACAGTTCATGTTTTGCTCCTGAATAATATCGGTCGTGGAATGATAGCAAAACAGCGAACAATGGGTGCAATTTGAATTGAGGAGCGGTGCCATTCCACCAGAAAATGCACCAAAAGCACTTCTTTTAAAAACATTTCCTGCATTTTAAAGACTACATATCTGCTTTTCAGAGGTCTCTGTATGAAGGTCGGAGAGAACGCCAGCTCTGGTGGCAGGGATGGCTTAAGAGCATCCAAATTAGGGATGAGTTCCTTACCCCAACAAAGGCACACTCTGCCTATACTCACCTCCACCTTCCCTTTAGTTGGCTTCTAAATGGTCAATGGCCTAGCACGTCTTTTACACTAACAACCAATCCCCCAACAGGCGACGTGCAAAATCCAGCACACAAGGGAGGGTCTCAAAGAACGTGCGAGACATGTTATAAAATATACATACAAGGCTCATATCTGTCAACACTGGCCAAAAGCCTGCTTTCTTCCCACCAGACTTGACCATGACCAGCTAATCTTTTTTTAAAAGGTATTAAACACCATCTACACTAGTGTTAATTGAAACGTTTAGTTGTATTTAAAAACACAGTAGCTATTTTTTCTCAGTTAGATATTGTCACTGTGGTAGGGTGAGGAAGAGGACCCAGGTGCCCTGACTTCCAGACACGTGGCCCAATCACTGGCAGCCAGCTGGGGGGACAACATCTAACAAATGGGCTTTAACATGGTCAAAAACTGCAGCTAACAAAGCGGGAGGGGTGAGAGGACAGAGAAACTGAATCTGAAGCCAGACAGCATCACACAACCTGGATTTCCATATAAATCCCAATGCTCAGAAGAAAAATGAAGACACACACCTTTGATCTTTCATACTTCACTACACAATAGCATTAGCCCATCCAACTGACTACTTGAATTTCCTTACTTGTACTGACTGACCAAAACCAATCCATAACTAAATAAACCATGTCGTGGTTAGTGAGGCTAGAGAGGCCTTGCAGAGAATTTCCATTATGTATCCAGTTTCTAGGGGCTGTAACTTGGTAGTTTAAATACATCACTAACATGAAATCTAGCCTGTGGGTTACTTTCCCAGAAAGGGGCTCAGATTCAAGCTGAAGGAAGACACTCCTACATGACTTGGGGCTTTTTATGTTTTATTTAGTGTGTGGCAAAAAGCCAGACATTAAATTCCTGCCTGATGTTCGCCAAGAGACTCAGACCCTCCCTCTTCAGTTCAGCAGTAGGCAGCAAACTCAGTCTTGGATTGGCTACAATATATAAGGGGTCCCTCATCCCCTCTCTCTCTCCTTCCTCACAGCCCCCATCCTTCCCTGAGCCATTTGAGCCACTATCCCAAAAACTCAGGCCCTGACAAGACTGGATTCGCACCCTGTGCCCATTGATTTTGCAGTCCCCAAAAGTCAGCTCTGGCTCAATCCCAGGGCTGTGGGAGGAAGGAATCAGAAATTAGACTGAAAAGATCTCTTCCAGATCATGAAGTCCACCCCAAGAGGGCCAGTCCAAATCTGCTCCAATGACTACCTCAAGCAGTTCTCAAGCGATTCTGTTACTTCCTCTCCCATTCCCAACTGATTCTTCAAAGGAATCTGTGCCCAGGCCTCTTCTGCCAGTGGGAGGTCCCAGATGCATTGGGCTGTTGTAGGGGAAGGAGCAGAGGATCCTGGAGGAGTGACAAATCCTCCCCCAGTCATTCACAGTTAAGCATTTTGATAAAGAAACGTACTCTGTCCCAGCCTATCCCTAAAGGTCTTGAAATTTCCACTGAAATCTGCTAAGATTAACATCAACGCTCCACCGGACTTGTGTTGAGATTCAAAATCTGCAGACTTGCCATGCCCTCAAGAGAACAGTTTGTCCCTCCCAAACCATGTGCGTTAATAGGATCTTCTCATTATTTTATCTTTTTCTCGTTACGCCAATGGTATGAACTAAACACACAAAGCTGTGTTTAAACACTGAGGGTAGGTCTACAATGCAATTAAAAATCCACAGCTGGCCCATGCCAGCTGACTCAGGCTTGCGGGGCTTGGGCTAACCGACTGTTTGATTCCAGTGCAGACATTCAGGCTTGGGCTGGAACCCGGGCTCTAAGACCCTACGATGTGGGAGGGCCCAAGCCTGAATGTCTACACTGCAATTAAACAGCAGCTTTAACCCCGGAAGCCCAAGTCGAGTGGCATGGGCATGCATGGGTGTCTAACCGCAGAGCAGACATACCCTGGTGCACACATATGGCCTGCACTTGGGTGTCTGAGGCACATTTGAACCATAACAATCTAACATCTGTGAATTGCAAAGCCCTTTACAAACACTGAATTTAGCTTTGGCCTCCTACACCTGTGACATAAGTAGTAAACACCCACACTGTGCAGACAGGAAAACTGAGGCAGCACTGAGGGTGTGTCTACACTGCAAAATCAAAACAAAACCCACCTGCAGCAGCAAGTCTCAGAGCCAGGATCTACAGGTGCTAAAAATACCAGTGTAGATGTTCCTGCTCAGGCTGGGAACTCAGGCTCTGAAACCCAGCAAAGGGGGTGGGTCTATTTGCCCAGGCTCTGAGGCTCACTGCTGTGGGGTTGGATTTTTTTTGCAGCGTAGACATACCGTGAGAGAGTAGCAGCCTGATTTTCAAAAGTGCTGAGTTCCCACAATCCTCACTGAAGCCAATGGGGGCTGCAAGTGCTCAGCGCCTCTTAAAAACCAGGTCATTAAATGTTTTAAATTTCACAGCAAGCCTGGGGCAGAGCTGGCAACAAACCCAGCAGTTGGGCTACAAATCATGTGATCTAACTACTAGGCAAGACTACCTGAAGAAGATTCATTTCCCAGGGTGCCAATTTGTCCTAGGTCTGACATGTGCTTGATCATTTGGTGAGTTGGGAAACCTTTACACATCAGCCTGGTTACATATACCTTGCTGCAGTTTCATCACATCCTGTCCGCATTAGCTAAGGAGTAAAAAACAATTCCAGTTTGGACAGCATGGTGCAGCCTTGTCTATAAAAGGGGACCCTGAATTTCTACTTTTGGGAGGACAGTGGTGGTACTGAGGGACATCAGAGGAGGGGAATAAAAGGGAGAAAACTTGCCAAGTTTATTAGACCCAACATTTTCCCAAAAGTCAAAATGTTTCTTGGCTATTTGTTCTAATGAAAAATGAGATAAATTGGCAGCCCTACAACAAATCAGAATGCGTTCTACTGACTGACATGAAGAGAGTTAAAAAAGAAACAGAATTTGAGTTCATACTTCTAAGGCTTTCTAGACAGTCATTTAAAATGAAATGTACCTCTCAGAAACCGTATTCGGAACTCATTAAGCCTGTCTCTAATGTGTCTACACTTATTTTAAACTTGTGTGATTAGGGTTACGTAACTTGAAAAATCAGCATCCTCCCAATGCCTGTTCTGACTCATTAATGAACTAATTTATCGTGGCTGGAGAAGCACTCTCCTAAAGCAGTGAAGATGCCAAAGAAATTATACCCATTCTGAGCAGGTTTAAGACCAGGATTAAATTAAAAGCACAGGCACTACCCAGCCATGCCCAGAGCCCCAGCTTTGATCAGAATCTCAGCTTTGATATTTACCAAAAAAAGTTTCTAACCTTTATGGTCACAAAGAGAAGCTAAAAAATATGACTTAGGTTAATCAATACACTGAGACCAGCCTGACTCTGTAGAGGGCCTGAAATAATAGTTCCAAGAGGTGTAAACTTCCCCAAGCGTTGTAAATGGGGGATGTTACTGCTGGAATTCCTCCCACTCCCCCAAAAAGAGGACTATGTGGGTGCCCTCACTGCTATCATGTTATGTCAGCACAGGTCCCCATGTACAGAATCCTTTACTTGGTGGGGAAAGGGGCCAATAACAAGGTGTGCTGGTCTGGGGAAAAGAGAGGACCCAGTCTGCCCCTAAGAAGAGTGACATTGATGCCCAGAAGACCACACTTATGCGAGTGGTTTCTGCACCTACCACTCCAAGCAGGGTTGTGCAAATCCCCTCCACACAACTCTGCCAATGCACCTCAACCCTGACCTGTAACACCTCCTACTATTATTCCAGTCTGAATTCCATCCTGAAAGGTTCAGGATTGTTTTGGTTTTGAGATTTACACAAGTAGGTAATGGGATGAGACCCAAACTCATTTCACTTGCAAACCAAGTGGGATTTGAACCTAATTATATGAAAAACCTGTGCACCCACTGCACAAATCACTCATAGCAAAAAGACTTTACACATATCTACCATAGGATATCATCAAAGTGTTATATGGACATCAATCGTCACAGCCTTCTTTCCTGGCAGGTAAGTAACCCATCATTTTATATATGGGCAGACACTGAAGTCAAGTCATTTAATCAAGGCCACAATTGATGGCAGTGTTGGAACCAGGACCAAAACTTAGGAATTCCTGGAGCCCAGTCCTATGCTCATACTATTAGACCATGCTGTCTCTCAGTAAGATAGTTTTTACAGAACCTTAACATAGAGGAATGTTAAATACTTTTGTTATATCATCAGGTAAATAAAGATCTAAGAAGTTAGCCAGAAAAAGCCACATCTTAATTCTGGCCACAGCATATAGCTGCAATCAGCTAAACACCTCTTGCAATGTTACTTGGTACAATGGAAACCTACTGACTGCCAAACAGCAGAGCAGATCTCTGATTAAGTTAACTCCTTAGCATTTATTGAGCGTCGAAGTTTTAGTGGGAGCCTAAGTTCATTTAAAAAAAAAAAAACACAACCCCCAAAAAACTAATTTAGTGCTGGTGAAAACCCTGGAAAAAGTGAACCTCCTTGTTGATCAGGCAGGGGCAGCTTCCTATACTATTCCACTAATGGGCTTCTACCCCAACCTCCAAAGACCATCTCTAGGGGTGAGCAGGGAGTTGGGTCTCCAGAGTATCTGTGAGTTCCTGATCTCTTTGCCGAGAAAACCAGCCAGGTTACCAATTATCATCAGTTGTGGTGGTAGGCTCAGAGATGTGTACGCCAGTCCACTGGGAACAGGATTGTAAACTCTACACCAGGGGCACTACAGTGGCATAGCTATGGTGCTGTAGCTATGCCACTAAAGCACCGTCATGCAGATATTTCCTACAACGATGGAAAGGATTTTTCTGTCACTGCAGGAACTCCACCTAGTCTGACAAGCATTTTTCTGTTGACTAGTTGCTTCTACACTGGGGGTTACTACAGTGCTCAAGGGTGTGAATTTTTCACAACTCTGAGTGATGTAGTTATGCCAATTTAACTTTTAAGAGTAGATCAGGCCCTAGTCAACTACAGCTAGCCATAAAAGCACTAGCCTGAAACAAAAAAAGGCCCTTAAGTGCCTGTGACTGTGGCTCTATTATACATACCCAGCCTCATGTCAAATAAATGCAGCGAAGTCGACAATTCTTACACGTTAAACCTCTTTTCCTCCATTATTTAAAGAAGGAAACCTCACACTAGACAGAAAACTCTTGCTTTGGTAAAAGAGAGGGGGCATTGCAGCGATTCTCAGTAAGCTGACAGTAACGAGGAAGGAACTAGTTTAAGGCAGCAGACACCAAGTCTGTCAATATATTATGTTCAACTCTACTGGTCAAGTTAAAGCAGTATAACCCCCCTAATGTATATGCAGTTATATCATTATAAAGGTTCTTTATACTGGTCTAGCTATTCCCGTGGGAAGGTGGATAACTATTTGGTATAAAAGTGTCTTATACATGTCAATATAATTGCATCCATAGTAGGGCTTTTTATTTGTATAGCTATTTCAATTTTTTGTGGGTTTTTTTGTTTTTGTTTTTAAAACACATGCCTAATCATAATAGTTATTCCGATAAAACTTAGGTGTAAACCAAGACTCTCGGAGCTTCACAGTGCAGAAAGAATCTCTATTTTAGGGGGTTTTTTTAAACTAGTAAGATTTAAAATGCTAATAGGCTTCAGATTTATCAGAAGCAAAAATCCCAGGGGGTAACCAGGTTTAAAATTAATCAATTAAGCACTATCATTTTCAGTAGTGATTTTACATCCATGTTACACCTAGCATAGTGCCACTACCACTAATCTTACCCTCTTGCTAATAGCTCAGCTACTTAAAACATATAAATCAATCACCTAAATATTGAGCAAACCAATGGAAGTAGACAGGTGGATATATGCAGGGCGGAGTAAAAAAAGAGGACAGGTGGAAACTTTTAACACCTTGTCTAGTTTAGCAGTGAATCAATGAGCAATAGTGGCCTGTAAACTCTTTTTGTCCTCAGAATGTATGAGTACTCTTAATAAAGTTAGTCATCCAAGACAGTTCTTGGACAACACTACTCCACAAGCCAATGCAGGCTTAATGCACAAACATCTACTACCACTGAACACTGTTAATACATAACTATTTCAGGGAGAATACAACAGAGCAGTGCCAGGGAAATTGTAACAAGGAATTGTTAAAATCTAAATTCCTTTTTATAGTTAAACAAAATTATTAGGGATGAAACAGGCTACATTTTGAGTCTATCTTGTTATGACAAAGTATGTCAAATAGTTGAATAATCCTCTTTTAAATCTATTTTAAAAAGTAGAACACCTTAAATAATGAAAAAGTTTATCTGTTTTAATTGCATACATGTTTAATTCTACTCAGAGCATATTTTTAATTACTTAGGCCGCTCTGCAAGAGAGTACAGTATGCAATCTAGAACATATGTTCTGGATTATTTTACAGATTACTTCATAAATTTAAAGTTTATTCTCCTCCCCCAAGAGGAAAAAAAACTTCAGAAGAACAACCCTTGCAGGGATTGGCAAAAGTTCTCTTTTTAAAACATATACTCAGCTCTGGGAGTGAAGAGGAATATAAATCAAAGTAAGGTGAGGTAACTAGTTGAGTATCAGGTTTTCTATTGAAGTCACAGATCACTCGAGTATTTGAGGAGTCTTATTAAAATAATTGTAGATATGATAAAAACTTAGTGAGGAGAACCCTCCCCCATATACTGTAACTATACTTGCCTATCAACTCAGCATACAGGGTCTGATCTTGCAAGGTGCTGAATACCATGTTGCTTAGCACACCCACTGAAATCAATACCAGTTGAGGATTCTCAGCATCTCCTGGGATCCGGCCAACAGCAAAAAAATCTACAGTCACAAACAGCAGAACAGCATAGACCATAATCCCACCCACCTCACTTTCTCTAATATGCACGGGTATTTACAAAGCAGCTCAGATCAGCCATACACCAAAAACAGCTTTAAATAAAACAATTTTTACAGTGTGCACAAGGGTCCATTTTAATGCTCAGCGGTGTGCTGCTAAGGGTGTGGGAAAGCTGTGTCTCGGAGAAAAAAATGCATCTGATTTTTAAAAACCCAGCAAGTTCAAAGTCCTGCCCTTAAAACACTGAATGTAAGGTGCCCTAGAGAATTACCCTTTAACATGAACAGCTCCCTCTCTTCTTTTCCTGGCAGGGCAGGGAAACCCTAGGATGATACATTCATTGATCTCACATTGTTTCTTCCCCCTCCCCCAGCTTTCTAGTGAAAGCAGATCACATAGTAACTCTAGATTCTCACAACCTCCTCCCCACCACCACAACCCTTCCTTCCTAGTGCAAACTTTGCCTTAGATCCCCCTCCCAGCTACACCCTCCAAGATCCTAACCTGATCCTGCTCCGATTCATAATCTTCCTCGTCTGCACTCACAGACATGGCCATTTCTCATGGTGGGCCCAGGCTGAAACAATCTGACATGGCTGGAGCAGAGCTGCTGCTGCTGCTAGAAGCAGAGCTTCGCTCTCTCGCTCGCGCGCACACACGCGCGCGCGCGCAGGAAGGGGGAGCGAGGGTGAGGGAAGAGAATCATGCATATTCATGAAGCCTATCCAGGAAGGGGCCGGCCTTGACTGACTGACCAATTGCCATCTAGCAGCTATTTGGTTACACAAAGGCGGCTTGCCACTGGTTTGATGACATAGATAAAAGGAGGGGAGGGGGAAGGAGTGAATGGTGAGAACAGGTTTCATTCTGAGATGTTTCTCTGCTCACTCAGCTTCACTGCTGGAGCTAACACATCTGGGGTTGCTGCCTACTTCAATTAGTTCTTGGGGGAGGGTATTATTTTTAACAGCCTTCTGTTAATTAAGCTAATAGATACACATACTGAAAAGGAGCTGATATTGCTGGAGCAAATGTAAACTGAGACTGGGGTTTTTTTTTTTAAGTGAGAGCAGAGTGGCCTTTTTGCAAAAGATTATTTTTAGAAAAGGAAATACCTACAATGCACAGCAGTGGACAGCTATTAAGGATTGTGCAAAGAGCTATTTAGAAGCCTAGAGTTAAAATGCAAAGCCCTGGGTTTTTGTAGTAGCAACATGTTCTGGTGTATGTGGAAGCAGCAGCTAAAACTGCAATCAAACAGGCTAGGCCAGGGAACTCTATTAAAAGTGTTCTGCTGTAATTACTGGGAGAGATACTGAACAAGTGTGTTTCTTTTACACAATTTCAGTATTCTTTACAGCTGCATTCTGTATATTACTGCTGCCATCTTGTCTCACACATCTCATTAAACAGATCACCTTTTCAAGGTACACTGAAATCTTTACATGTACTAGCCAGTTTCTTTAAATGTGAGTTAAGTGCAATCTCCAGTAGTATCTCTGCTTCTGGGTCTTCTTGCCAGTTTTTGTATTTCTACAATCACATTCCTATTTTTAAAGTGTTAAATATTTATATTACAAAAGTATATACAGGCCCCAATCATGATCAGAGTCTCATAGTGCCACTAGCTTAATGAAGATGGCTCTTGCCTTGAAGGTTCCAATCCTGCAAAAATGTATGTACTTAAATTTATGCACTGAGAGTGAGCAGTCCAACTGAAATTAATGGGCCTAACTCACAGGGTGAAATCCTGGTCCCCACTGAAGTCAGTGGGAATTTTGCAATTGACTTCAGTGGGACCAGAATTTCACCCAGCATGTAAAATTAAGCATATGATCAAGTGTGCAACAGGCTAACTTTACAGGGGAAACAATAATGACATAGGCTATACACAAAGTACTATCAAAGGCACAATGTAAATAAACGACAGAGGATGTGTATTTTTTCTTTAATCTCCTTCAGTTATAAATTGTCTCAGCTATTACCTGTAACAAAATTAAGTAAAATATTTGTCAGGGAGAAGTGTAATTTTAAGTAGATTACGCCTTTTCAAGGGGAAAAAAGAGGTGAGGAAAAATAAAACAAGGACCTGCTTTTACTATCAAAGGTGTTATTAATGATGTATGTTTAGTGCTGAAATGAACTCATCCACTTGACAACTCCCTTTGAACCTCAAAAGAAATACAATACAGAAGGACAAATTCAAAGTGCTGGGTGGAACTCTAAGTGGAGACTCTGGCATTTAAAAAAATATTGCTTAGATAGCACCACCACATCAGAACTACACCCTACATGTGGTTGTATTTGAGGAACAGAAGTGCTGCTAAAATTAGAAAAGTAATTATATAAATAAGATTATTCTTATTCTGTGTACCTTCAAATGATATCTGCGCCTTGGTTTTACTCCTGTTAGTACTACCAGCAGAATTCAAAAGGGGGTGGGGGATTGCAATACCTCCCAAGCTCTGCCAAAATGAGATGGCACTCATAGCAGATTGTGCAGATGTTCAAAATATAATCAGACAGACTCTGCTTGGCTCCCCCTCAGAGGGGTTCAGATACACCTATTAGCAAGGCCAGATTAGAGCACAGGCACAATACACAGGTTCCAAAATCATGATATGACATCAGAATTAAGTTTTCATGAAAAAATTTGTTTCTAACCCTCATGATTGCAAAGAAAAGCTTGAAAACATGAAACAAGTGTAACTAATACAGTGATGTCCGCCTGAGTCTGCAGAGAGCCTCCACCAGAGGGAGGAGTAGCAGCTACTAGAGACAAGAAAAGACGGTTATTTATCTTGTAACTGTTGTTCTTCGAGATGTGTTGCTCATGTCCATTCGATTGTAAGTGCATGCATGCCCCCATGCATGGTTACCAGAATTTTTTCCCCCTTAAAATTACCTGTAAGGCCAGCTTCGGTGCCCTCTGGAGTTCCGCGCACATGCCACGGTATATTAGGCGCCACCAGCCCTATGCCACCTCAGTTCCTTCTTGCCGTCAATTCCAACAGCGGGCACAGGGGGCGGGTCATGTAATGGACATGAGCAACACATCTCAGAAAACAGTTACAAGGCAAGTAACCGTCTTTTCTTCTTCAAGTGCTTGCTCATGTCGATTCCATTGTAGATGACTTACAAGCAGTATCTTGGAGGGGGGTTTGGAGTTCACAGATGAGCTGACTGCAGCACCACCCTGCCGAAGCTGGCGTCATCCCTTGCCTGCTGAACAATGGCGTAGTGGGACGTAAAGGTGTGCACCGACAACTTTTTGCATATGTCCTGAATAGGCACTTGTGCCAGGAACACAGCAGAAGAAGCCTGCGCTCTAGTAGAGTGAACTGTGACACTTCCTGGAAGGGGAACCTTCACCTGCTTAGTAGAACCTAATGCAAGAGGTTATCCAAGAGGAGATCCTCTGGGAAGAGACAGGTAAGCCCTTCAACCTATCAGCCACCGCCACAAACAGCTGCGTGGACTTACAAAACCATTTTGTCCTCTCAATGTAAAAAGCCAGGGCTCTGTGCACGTCCAGCGTGTGCCACCTCCGTTCTTCCTCTGAGGCATGCAGCTTCGGGAAGAATACAGGCAAGATGTCCTGACGGGCGTGGAATTGTGACACCATCTTGGGAAGAAAGGCCGGGTGGGGCCTCAGCTGGACCTTGTCCTTATAAAAGACTGTGTAAGGCAGATCCGACATAAGTGCCCTAATCTCCAATACCCTCCTAGCCGAGGTGATGGCCACTAGGAAGGCTACCTTCCACGAGAGCAACAATAGGGAGCAGGTAGCCAAAGGCTCGAACAGTACCCCAGTGAGCCTGGAGAGGACTACGTTCAGATAACAGATCCCTAGCCTGGGGGTAAAGTCTCTCTATACCCTTCAGGAACCTAGCCACCACAGCGTGAAAGAAGACTGACCTCCCTTGAATCAGCGGATGGAAAGCTGATATGGCAGCCAGATCCACCTTCAATGAGGCAGTGGCTAGGCCCCGGAGTTTAAGGTGCAACAGGTAATCCAACACCATCTGGATTGATGCCTGATGGGGCATGACCACCTGGGCTGTGGCCCAGCAAGTGAATCTCTTCCACATGGCTAAATATGGTGCCTTGGTGGAAGGTTTCCTGCTACCGATTAGTATATCCTGAACCTGAGACGAGCAAGCCTGTTCCTCTAGGCTCAGCCACTCAGCCTCCACGCCGTTAGGTGCAGGGACTCTAGATCCAGGTACAGAAGTTGCCCACGGTCCTGTGCCAATGCAGCAGCTCAGGGGGAGGGAAGGGGGCACACAACTGACAGCTCCAGGAGGGTCGTGAACCAGTGCTGCCTGGGCCACGCAGGTGCTATAAGAATGACATTCGCCTTGTCTCATTTGATTTTTAACAGGACCCTGTGAATCAACAGAATGGGAGGGAAAGCATATAGACGCTTCCCTGACCGTGAGAGCAGGAAGGCGTCTGACAGCACTCCGTCATCTAGCCCTCGAATGGAGCAAAACTGACCGCATTTCCTGTTGATCTTGGGAGTGAAGAGATCCACTTGAGGAAACCTCCACTTCCAGAAAATCATATCGGCTGCCAACGGGTGGAGAGACCACTCGTGGCAAGGTACGAACATCCTGCTGAGGCAGTCCACTGTGGTGTTCCTGACACCTGGGAGGTGTGAAGCCACCAGGTGAATATTGTGCCCTATGACTAGGTTCCACAGGCCCACCACCTCCTGACAGAGAGCTGGGGAGCAGGACCTGCCCTGCCTGTTGATATAATACATTGCAGCGGTGTTGTCCATCAGAATCTGGACCATCTGCCTCTCAGGAAAGGAAGGAATACTCCACATGTACTCCACCCTGAGCTCCCTGATATTTATGTGCAGCCTCTGGTCTTTCCTGGACCAGGTCCCCTGTATGCTGTGACCCAAGCTGATGTGCACCCCCACTCCAAATCCAACGCGTCCGATATGAGAGTCACTGAGGGGGCGAGGTCAGCAAAGAGGTTCCCTTCCATTACTGACTGGGGGGTCTAACGATCATCCCAGGGAGGTTAGGACTTGTGCTAGCACCGTGACCACTCTGTCTAAGTGGTGCTTGCTCGGGGCATACACCGAAGCCAGCCACAGCTGGAGCAGCCTGAGTCTCAGATGTACATGATGCAGCACGTAGGTACATGCTGCCATATGCCTTAGCAACTGCAGGCAAGTCCATGCTATTGTAAGAGGAGAGACTCACAGACCCCTGATCAGGTTCGACATGATTTCAAATCGAGCCTGTGGTAGGAACGCCCTGGCCTACATAGAATCGAGGACAGCCCCAATGAACTCTACTCTCTGTGCTGGCATCAGTGTGGATTTTTGTTCATTCACCAGCAGGCCCAACCAGCGACAGATGGTCTGAACTAAGTCCAAACTGGCTTGGACTCATGCCTTTGCCCTGCCTCTGATGAGCCAGTCGTCTAAATAAGGGTAAATCTGAACCCCTTGGTGCCTGAGATACACAGCCACCACTGCCATGCACTTTGTAAAGTCCCTTGGGGCAGAAGACAGGCCAAAAGGCAGGGTCGTAAACTGGTAATGGGAACCTCCCACCACAAACTGGAGGAAGCGCCTGTGTCCGGGGAATATCGAGATATGAAAATGTGTGTTCTTCAGGTCGAGGGCAGCGTACCAGTCCCCTGAATCCAAGGAGGGGATGATAGAGGCGAGGGAGACCATGCGATCTTCAATTTTTTGATGTACCTGTTTAGTCCCCGTAGGTCCAAGATAGGCCTGAGACCTCCCTTTGCCTTGGGAATGAGGAAATAGCAGAAATAAAAACCTCTTCCTCTCCTGTACGCCGGAACCTCCTTCACAGCTTCCAGTGTAAGAAGGTTCTCCACCTCTTGCATAAGGAGTTGCTCGTGAGAGGGGTCCCTGAAGAGGGACAAAGATGAAAGGGTATGTGGAAGGGGGGAAGAAAACAGCAGGGTATAGCCCTCTGCAATGGTACCTAGAACCCAATGGTCCAAAGTTATACAGGTCCATGCTGGGAGGCAAGGGGCAAGCCAATTCCAAAATGGCATGGAAGCAGGATCCTGATACAAGATTGGAAGGCCGTCCTTGGACGCACCATCAAAACGTTTGGCGCTGGCCACTAGAGTGCCAGGAGTGGGTCGGCTGATTGACTGCGGAGGAAGATGGGCCCGATCTGCACTGCCTAAAACTTCTGTCTCTGTTCCTTCACCAATAGGTCCCAAAGCACTGGTCCTGGTACCTCAGCTGCTGCTGCTGCAGGCGACACTGCCTCCTTGAGGCCTGTGGTGTATAAAGGCCCAACAAGTGCAACATGGCCCTGGAGTCCTTTAACCCGTGGAGCTTGGTATCGGTCTGCTCCAAGAAGAGTGCAGTTCTATCAAATGGCAGATCCTGGTCGGATTGTTGCACCTCCTGGGAGAGACCAGATGACTGTAACCATGCACATCAAAGAGGTTGTCTGATGTTTCCTGGGGCTCCCCGCCTCTAAGCCCAAGTTCGAGGCGACCCTCATGAGGAGCTCCTAGTGGGCACGGAAGTCATCCAGGGGGATTGATGACCCTGTGGTGACCTCTTCATCTGGAGAGGAGGAAGACGACTGGCCCTGAACAGGGGGTAGTGGCATCTCCCCTGGCTGCTGTGGAACCACCGTAGATGTCCCCTCCAGCAGGTCCAACTCCTCCTCCGAGACCGAACTGAGACTCTCAGCTGGGGATGCAAGAGCTGCAGACCGTTTCCTCAATAACTGGAGGGAAAAGGGCACTCTGGCCACAGGGAACCCGCAGGGATTCCAAAAGGGCCACTGGGTTGGCCACTGTCCCTGAGGCCATCCTGGTGCAGTCAGGCAGGAGCCTTGATCTTGGTCCCCCGGTCGATGGGGCTGGATAGGGGGAGGAGCCAAGGACTTGTCCTCCCGTGAGGAACCGAACTCGCTCCCTGGCGCCCAATGCCGGGCAGAGCCTGACCCCCGTCCTGTGGAGCAGTGCCGGGGGAAGTGGGAGCGGTATCTGATCTCTCAAGCCCTCCAGTGCTCCAATGATGGGGAGTGCAAGCTCCGATTCCTCGGTGATGGGGAGTGCGAGCCAGGTGACCTGTGATAACACTCTCTAGATCTGTGCCAAGATGGAGAAGCCCTCTGGTGGGAGAAAGATCGGGAACATCACCGTGCCGCAGGTGAGTGCCCCGGTGCTGAGGATCGATGCAGGCGCCACTCCTCCCTATAGGAATGTCCTGATGCCGACGATCAGGTTCTGCGCCGTGAATGGACGGGTGAACTCGATGGCACCGGGGAAAGCGATCGATGCTGACTCCTCAACAGTGAACGTCTGCCGGACCTCAATCTAGAACAGTGCTGCCCCGCCAGGCCTAAGGTCTTAGGGATCGTCAACCGAGACCGGTGCCAAGTTGACGCTGCTGAGGGCCTGCGCTGTCGGGTCTCCCTCCCTAATGATCTGCCCAGAGATGGTAAGCGCACCCTCGGGGACCGGTGCCGGGATGGAGGAGATCTTCTCCTTGATGAACTGGGATGCAATGAGGCATGCTGGGGCTCTGGAGAGGAGTGCAGCAATCAGGGGATAGGGTCCCATCAGGGGCTTCCCTTTCGACACTGGAGCTTTCCTTTCCCTTGGTCTATCCAGGACATAGGCATCAGGGGCAAGGGCAGTGCCATTAAATCCCTGGCTGCTTGAAATGCCTCCGGTGTCAACAGCACCACGATCTGTGGAGGCCCTCTTCCACTTCCCAGAGTTGGGGGAGGCCCCTTGGAGGACTTAGAGCCCCAGGCAGCGAGCCTTGCTCCTGCAGAGTCTGCTTGGCCTGCTGGACCTGCGATGGTCCAATGCTCAACCCCACATCCCTGGATTTCTTAGGTGCAGGGGAGAGGCCCCTCTCCGAACGTTGCTTCTTCTTTGAAGGTGAAGCAGAAGATCGGTGCCATGGAGGTTCCGGTGCCAGAGGGGCGCTCGGCACCGATGTGGTGCTCGGCACCAAAAGAGAGCGAGATGGCTCCAAGGCAGGTCTCAAAGCAGCCTCCATCAGCCTTCAGATGAATATCTCTCTTCTTCTGCATCCTTGGTCTGAACACCTTACAGATGTGGCACTTGTCCTTCCAATGCGACTCCCCCAGGCACTTCAGACAACAGTCCTGGGGAAGGGCTTGCCGCAAAGGGCTTGTCACAAGATTTACAGGGCTTGAAGCCCGGGGATCGGGGCATGCCCCACTGCCGGGCGGAGGTCCCTAAGGGGACTAAAACTTAACTACTAACCTATTAACAACTGTGTACTACAATACACTAACTTCTGCTTAACTACTTAAGAACACTTAACTAAGAGGCTAAAACGCTAAGAGGCACTTGCAGAAGCACGCAACTAACGCAGTTCCAGTAACTGTCATTGGCAGAAAGAAGGAACTCTGCAAATTGAGGCAGACATCCCTGCATCAACTGTACTTGGTTCACATTTTTAAGGCTTTCTCCCCAACTACAAGACTAGAGAAATAACTAACAAAATGGTAATTCTGAAGAACAAGATGTAAGCCTTAAAAACATTTTAAAAGTACCAGATAACTGCCTCAGCATGACCCAGCTCATTTCAAGCCATGATGCCCAGCCATCACGTCTATGTGAGAGAGAATTCTAGTCTGCCTTGTGCCTTATTGACAAAACTGATAGATGAATTCTAATTGCAGAATCTGTATTTCTGGTGAAGATGCATGTGCTTTAAAGAACCCAGCTTGATTCTCAGATCCCAGCAAGAATTTGCAATGCTGGCAGTTGAGTGATCTGGAATCACTGAAAGAGACTAAATCCACCCCATCATTTTACAGGCACTTTCTGTTTATAACTGTACCCCAAAAAACTGACCTTTATGGAGCAGCTGACTGTTAAAAGAAAACTTTGACAAACATATTTAGAAACAAACTGTACTCAGGCAGCATATTTTCTGGTTTAGTGCTTCCCTCCTTTCATAATACCTATGGCTTGTCTACACTAGATAGTTTTACCGCTTTAACTATGCTGGTATAATTACAATGACAACTCTCTCCCCTCCCCCTCCCCCCCGTGTGGATGCAGTAATATCCATATAAAAAGTGCTTATACTGGTATAGCTTATTTTGCTTCAGGAAACAGAATAAGCTATACTGGTGTAAGTCATCTTTATACTGGTATAACTACATCCATACTAAGGCTTATACCAGCATATTTATTTCAGTTTTTAAAAAAAATCACACCCTGACAATAATATTAGTAAAACTTAAGTGTAGAGCAGGTTGTAGAGATAACTACTTGAAAGCAGAATCATTTGCTCTGACTGCATCTCATGTGGAGTCATATATAAGTCTCACTGATATCACAATCTCCACAGACACTATGTTGTCACAAACAGAGATGATAACCTAAAGTGAGGCACAAACAGCAGGAGCAGAGGAATGCCAACATCAAGCAGATGTCCTTTAGCAATAAAACCAAAATGGGGGAAAGACACACAACCCTTTTGCTAATTTTCAAAGATTAGGACCTCTGAGCCTCCCATGTCTGATTTACTGGTTCCTTGCAATGAAGTGACAAAGCTGAACTGAAAAAATCACTTTAATTTCCAACAGACTCTGATATCGCAGGCACAGGATTTGGACATCACACAAGCTGCAGCAGAAGTTGGGTTGCAAGGAAGACATTCCACATTTCTGGAGCTTCAGAAGCAAATATCCTGACTCCCATGCCATTTGACTTATAGAAACAGTCTTAGACATAGGAAAATAATAATTTCTAAAGGTCAAATTCTGCCCTTTGACATATACAGATAGGGCTAATGTTGACATCAATAGAAGCTATGTGCACATTCCAAAGCAAAATTTGGCTGTGAGGTCCCCTCCCCCCCCAGTGAAAGGAACTGGCATGAAAGCTCTGGAAACTAAATCTGCAGAAATGGTAAAGTACAGATAGTGGCAAAACAAATTTGCCATCTGCCTCAATCCAAAGTGGAAAGAACACCTCTAGGAGTGATAATCACAGAGTTTAAGTCCAGAAGGGATCACCAGATCATCCAGTCTGTCCTCCTGTATGTTTCAGGCTCCTCTATCATCCAGCCAACTGCACATTACTACTGCACAACAACTGCCATTAGACCAAAATATTACATATATTCCACTGGAGATAAATGTGATTAGGTGCCACAAGCAGAGAACAGGACCGATTGAGGTGCACCAATGTCTAAGGTCCCTGCAATCACAGGGAACTGATTGAGATATACCCAGCTGATCCCAACAAATGACCCACAGTTCACAATGCAGAGGAAGGTGAAAAAAACCGGCAAGGTCACTGCCAAGCTCAGCAGGGAGAAAATTCCTTCCCAACTTCACATATGAGGATGAGTCAGACCCTGAGAATGTGAGCAAGAACCAGCCAGCCCAAGTACCTGAGGAGGAGAATTCTCAGCACTATCTCAGAGCACCAGCTCACCACATCCTCCAGAAGCCAGGAGGGAGTTCATTATTCATCTATGAAGTTTCTGGAGAGCCTATCAACTTGGCAGCCAAACGCTCATGGCCTCCTTAGGCCTCAACTCAGCAAAGTACTTAAGCATGTGCGTAACTTTATAAGCATGAGTTGTGCTATTGATTTCAGCTAAGTCCATTTGTGTGCTTAAAGTTAAACACAAGATTAAATCCCCTGCTGAATCGAGGGCTTAATCCTTGGGCTCAGTGCTGAGAGTATCAACAAAAGGGTCAACTAGCACTGAATGTGATTAAGTTTCTGGTGATATGGGTACCAGTCTGATAACGACTGGACTGAGACTCATCAACTCATTTCACATAGGCTATCAAACAGCCAGGCCTTGAAACTGAACTATTTTTCAACCACATATTTACTGCCTTGAAAGTTAATAAAAAGCATCTACCTTGTAAAATAGCATATTAGGTTTTACCAAGGAAGAATTCACATTGCAGGCTCTTTGCATGCTTGTGCAAGGGAGGAGTCCCAAGTGGGAAAAAACATGTCAATTTTCTCGTGTGGCACTTTGAGGACACCAGTTTAAAAACAGAGATATCCATTCACTTTTTTTCTTCCACTCAAATTTTCACTCAGGTCATAAGGGGTCTAAGTTTTCTTGTCTGATGTAAAATCATAAAAAAAAGACATCTGTCAAAGTTCAAAGCAAGTGGCTAGGAGATGATAAGAAAGAAAATATTAAGTCAAAGATGGTAGATAAAAAGTCACTTGAAAGTTCTTGAAGTTTATAATTATAATTGATGGTGACAAGATCAACGTCTCAGAATTAAAATAAACTGAAAACCTTGAGCAAAGCTGCCAACATCTGCATCTGAACAGTCTCTCTTACCACACACAATCTCTGCAGAGGAATGGATACTCATGGCCATCTATATTAGTTATCTATATTAGTCCTAATGGCTATGGCAGTCATCATAACACTAACCAATCACCCTGCTGAACTTCCACCATTCTATAAAGGGGACATGAATAAAATTTACCACATGCCCAAAACCACAGTCCATTCAGAGAAGCACAGGCATCAAGCAATGGCAAACAGAATTTAAGCCAATAAAACACCTTTAAATTACAGACTGAAAGACAGAATCTGACCATTTAAATCCCCTTTCCACATCAGTAGCACTGGAGAGATTGATGCAAAATTTGATTTGTATCACAACCGGCAGAAAATGTAACATGAGAATCCATGCAGAGAGTTCCTTTCCCAGCTCTTTGTTCCTATATTAGACTGACTCAACTTTAGTTTTAAATCCCAAATGCTGATCTCTATTGCACTTTATTATTTTCACTTCTTTGTAAGAGAACTACACAAAGCAACTACCCAGGAACAGTTATCTAGGCCTTATCCTGATGAGAGTTTTAGCAGTTTTCCCAGCATTACTACTATAAGTGTAGCTCCATGTGTGGTAGCTCTAGAGTAGGCTCCAAAAGCTGTGTTTTTAACACTGTGCAATATACATGTGCTTGGAGCAGTGTTAGACAACACTATGGTTAAAACACTGCAATTGGTCTAAACTAGCACCTCCAATGTTGCTACCAATGGTGGAAATGCACTGATGGTAGCAGTGATGGGAAGTTTTAGTAAATAAGGCTAGTAAAGACAAAGTATGTAGTGCAGGATTTTCCAGAGTGCTCTGCACTGACTTCACTAGGAGTATAATTTGGCCAGTGCTGAGTGCTTTAGAAAATTCCACTCTTGTCATATAAAGATTTCAGTGTCCTTAACATGAGAAAACTAGAGCACTGTCAAGATACAAATCTATCACTGTATTACTGAGCACACTTGAGATTATTAAAACAAAGATTATTAAAGTCTAATTAACTTCTTACCATATATGCCACTTGGTTTTGCACATTGTCAGACCTGCCTTGCCAGCTTGCCCTTCAACTCATAGTCAGTTTATTTTCTATTTCTCATGTCTGATCCAAAGCACAATGTTGCATTTAGGCTCACAAAAAGGCAGAAGACCACATAAAGAGGCACTCTCAGGTTTAAAATGAAGTATTTTTTTCCTTAGTTGCATTATCATCACTGACTTTTATTATCAACACTGAAAGAATTTTAAAATCTCATTTACTTTTCGCCATAGAAACCCATTGTTTATTTTTTGCAATTTATTCAGCTCAGACCATGAAAAGAGTCTGATAAGTTTCACTTTTGTTTTTGGTCACTTTCCCTCTGTGGGTCTCATGCCCTGGGCACAGGGCTGTAATAGATACATTGCAAACACTGCAGGAAATTTTTTTTAAACACCCATTTTCATTCATTTACAATTATATAAAGCAAACATTTCTATTACTATTACAGCAGGTTTTAACCTCTCCCCAACCTATACTTTAACAAAAGCTTTTTGGCCTGTACTAATTAGCAGTCCCCCTTTAAATACACATCTCTTGACTTCCTTTACAACTCCAATGACATTTCTCTAATATCTGCTCTTAAAATCAAGAGATAAAATTGTAAAAATATATCTGTGGAGGGCCCATCAAATATTCTTATATAATTTGTGGTAATGTAAACCAGCCATTTAGAGTTACAGGTCCACATACTGCTCACATATACACCTGTCTAAATACAGCGTACTCTCGGTTTACACTAGTGTAACAGAGATCAGAACCTGGTTCATTGTCTGTTTTTCTAACTATTTTGCCAAATGATAGTTCCTTAGCATTTCAGTTGTTTAGAAAGAATTTGTTATTGACGTTATCAACACAGACAACTGAGCTGAGACCAGAATACTGTGCTATAGATTTTAATTACATGCTATTGCAGTTAGTCGACTGTTGTCTTCTAGCAAATAGGAAGTAGTTTGAAAATTATATATTCTGCTGGGGCCAAATCCTGAGGTCCTTGTACAGATGTTATCCTTAGTTCTCACGAAGGGAAAATGGAAAGTTTGACTGAGCATGTGACTAATCAAGTCCTGAGTGTCAACTTCAGGATTTGGCTTCTTGACATGACAGATAAAATTTTAGACCTTGGTCAGACCACTGGGTTAGTGATCAGTGCTCTGTGCTACTAGACAGCAGGCCTGGGTGCCTCCATGTCACCTGGAAGGTTAAACCCTATGGATGAGGAGGGATTGCCTCAAGTATGCTGCAGCAACCCCTCTTGCCAATTTAAAGAGCTCCATTCAGTTCTCCCTGGATAGAAGGCTGGAAGACATAAATCAAGGCTAAGAGGAAGAAGGCGAAGACCAGGGGGAAAGGAATCAATCTGGATTCTGAAAGGTGCTGACAGCTCAGAGTGCTCAGCATCTTCCAGGATCAGATGTAGAATGCAGATGTCTTGTCTTGACTTACAAAGAGAAACTGTTGTGTCAAATCTGAAGAGTGTTCAGGAAACTAAGCATAAATCCTCTGCTACTGAATTATGCCTCCAGTTTCCTACTGTAGATCCCACTGTAAAGATTATCTCCAAGAAATCCATCTTGAGGTGTAAGATTTCCATTGTGATAGGAACCTTTGAAATGGGAAAGATGCACCTTATCCAACAAAGACACCATCAGTCAATTACCCATTCTTTTTTTGATGGAAGATTACAGGTGTGGAGCAGCAGCAATATACTGAGCACTATACAGAGAGAGGAAAATGTAACCAGTCCCTGCCCTAATCAGCTTACAATCTAAGGGTATGTCTACACTTCAGCTGAGAGGTGTGATCCCCAGCACCATTGAATAGTCTTATGCTAGCTAATGTGCTAAAAACAGCAGTGTGGATACTCTAGCACAGGCTGTGGGCTTGGGCTAGCCACCTGAATCCAAGCCTACCCGGCTCCCTGGGTTCCAGCTTGGGTGGCTAGCCTGAGCTGCTGCCCATGTTGCAACATCCAGACTGCTATTTTTAGCACACTAGCTCAAGGAACGCTAGTGCAAATGAGTCTGTATAGCTGAGCTGGGCATCACACCTCCCAGTAGACATGTCTTAACAAACAAGTCATGCAGTCCTTACGTAGGCTACACTCCCTCTGAAGCTAAAGACCAAAAGGAAGGCCTGCAGGACTGGGTCTAAATCAATATATACAGAAGAATTTCCAGGACCTAAATTCTGACTATCTGAGTCTTCCTTTCTAACAAGCTGCAAGCATGTCTCCCTATGTCCCAATTCTCCAGACAAAACTTTGCATCTCCCAGGTGAGTTAGATACATTGGGATTCTACCATATTTTCACATGTACAGGCAATGGGCACAGTTAATAAGATGGCTACCTAAAGTACACGTGTAAGCCCCCCACCAAATGGGTGACTGTGACACTGTGTGTCCATTCCCACACCCAAATTAGGCAGCCAATTTGGAAAATGTGCCTCCCTCCCACCTCCGTCTGAAAATATACAGTATGTCAGTCAAATATGCTGGTCAGGCAGATTTCAGAAATCTATTCAAGTTCCATATTCCTGCCTTCTCAATGAGGAATTGCTGTATGGATCCTAGACTCCTAGGCAAAGCCAAGGGTTTTGTTAAACAAATCACTATTGGACTGAGTCAATTTTTAAAAATAGGGTGTTCTCTCTTGCTCTACATCTACAGGAAAAAAAGTGTTAGAATCTTATTGCTATTGAAAGATTAATTGCAAGAGATGGGTAGATGTTGGCGTTTTATAAACTAGGATGAATTGGAACTATTAATATAAACGAAGGCTCTTTTACATATTTAAGATGAACAAATATGAACTAGAAGTGTTATATGATATGAATCACATGCTTCTACCATATCTGTTAATATACTACAATAATAATCATTTCATTCTATAGCATCTTCCTTTGAGGATCTCCAAGTACTTTATAAACATGAATTTAGCCCCACAACAGCCTTGTGAAGTAGAGAAGCATCATCCTCATCTTACATGGGGAAAGATAGGCACAGAAAATGTGTGATTTGCCGAATGTCACACAGGGAAACTGCAACAGAACTGGGAACAGAACCCAGAACAAAAGCCCCATCTCCCATTCCTGCATATTAACCCCAAGACCATTCTTCCTTTTTTAGATCACCTTTTCACTTTAACCCATCCGGACCATTTTTGATCATCACTTCTGCTTTTTTTAATCAAATCAATTTTTAGTGCTCATGAAAGATTAAATGAAACTGCATGGGATGGAGGCCTACTTCTTTAGTCACAGGAAAGGTAAAACATGCCCCATACAGCACAAGGGTCGGGGGGGGGGGGGGGGCTACAATGTGTGTTGGGTGTTCCCTGATGCCCAGCTATGCTAATCTGCTTGCGTATCCACTACCTCACTCACCATGAAAGGCCTAGGGGGGAGAGGGTCAGCAAGAGACCAAAGAATTTTAAATTCTGCAGGGACTATATTTTGCATTTTGTACAGAGCTGAGCATGCTGGTGGCTCTTCATACATGCTAATAATGCAGAATACAAACTATCACTCAATTTTAAATATAGCAATTCAATATCATAATTAAACTACTGGATTATTTACACAGTGTAAATCATTCACTTTCCTTCTCCACAGGGGTCTTTGGCTTTGCCCCTGGCTTTCTTCTTCTGATCTTTGTTTTATCTAGCCTTTGTTTTTCTACATCTCTCTTCAAACTTTGCCTACTTCCTTGCCCTGCTTTTTCACTTCCTTCCTTCTTCTCTTCATTTCTGGGCTTTTCCCACCTTTTCTTTAGAATCATTTCCCTTTTCTTTTGTAAGTTTTGGCATTCAGCAATGGCTTTTATTCTTTCTTCTCCCTCTGTTGCTCTGTCTTTCTAAATCTCTTCTGGGGTTTTCTCTCTAGAGACAGCAGGAACCATATCATCTGCTCACTGTCTCTTCTTCCTGATCCTCACTTCGTTTCTCTACTTTTTCTTCAGGAACTTGGAATCAGATGACACTCTTCACACTTGTAGCCAGCATCTCAGCTAGGATGCTCTCTTCTCGCCATTCTCTCTCTTTGTGGTACTGTTCTGTATGGTACCTGCTGTCTCATTAGATATTAAGGCTCTTGGGACGGGAGCTATTATATATTTGAAATGCTTCATGTACAAAAATTCCTGTGGGGCTTCAGCTTCCCTGTCTTGTATTCAACAGTCATGGAACCCTTAAGGCCTTCAAGACCCAACATTCTATTGACCAGTTCTACCACCCTGAAGGATTTTTCCTGTGTTCCAATCTTCTCCCTCATTAATAGGGCTCTGAAATGGAGAAGAGCAGGAGGGGAGGGGGGAATCAAGGCCTGTGAAATACCTACACACACACACTTTCTCCTTACATAAGCTTCCCCCCACATTGCCCAGACAATGTGCTTCAACCCTGGCGTCAAAGAATCAACTCTAAGACAAGTCTTCCTAGCCCACACAATCCTCGGTTTCTCTGTTAAAATACAAGAGGACTAACTAGTACCAATTGTGGAGGTGGTTTGTATGAAATGAACACTTATCCACTGGGAACTGCACTGAGAAAACATCAACTCACAACAATTATTTGGCCATTATCCACCCAAACTGTATTTCTGTGTTTTATCTCAAGACATGATTCATGCTAATAATAGATTAAGAAAAACATGTTTTAAAGAGAACACTAGAAAGGGATTTTTCATATTTTTAAATCTTTGTTCTTGTTTGGAAATTTGAAACTGAAGTCTGATACTTTATGGATTTTTCCCCATGTTTGTTACTGCTTGTTGTGTGTATTCATTTGTTATTGCAAGGTTGTTCTTCAGCACTGGGGTGCTTGCACAGACTATTAAAGAAGTTAAAAGAAAAGAAATACCAGAAAGGTTAAAACACACATAGCCAATGGGTTTCGCAAGAAGATGTAGGATTAAAACACAAATATGTTGCATTTCTGATCCTCAACAGTGTTACTGTGAATAAATATCAAGGGTTCCAACTTAAAGTAACAGGAAGCCTAACACACCTTGAAACCTACAAACCACCCACACCAGTATTAAGATCCTAGTTGTTACCCCAAGCCACAGTGTCTCAATGGATGAAGCACAAAAGCGCTCTGATCTCATTTTTTTGTTAGCTTTATTTTATAAATCCCATATATCATTTGTTCTCTGGCCACAGAGATCTTGCTCCACTTTATGCCCCTCAACAGGTGACGTGATAAGTAACTATCAACAATGGTAGAGTGGAGAGTTTGCCACCTACCTATCGTGAGGTTTTCTACTGCTAACCATCACTGTAGTATCTAAGCGCCTTCCATCTGCCTTTCGTGATCGGTAAAATTTTCAAAAATGTTTAAGTGACTTAGGAGCATAAGTCACATTTTCAAAAGTGAAATCAAAGTCAGTCACGTAAGCACATTTGAAAATATTTTACTATTCTTATTTTCTGCAGTAGGGGCTGGTCGCAATACCAGCATACTGCATACAGGAACATCCAGAATACAATTTGACCTACCATGGACCAACTGACCTGTGGAACCCGTAAAATAACAACAAAGAATAACCAGGAGAAAGAAAGAAATTAAAAGAATGTGTGTGCCAAATGCACTCTAGGATGTGGTTTAGTCAGCAGCTTTTAGTAGCAGCAGCTTTCAGATGATACATAAACCCTGCATCCTGACCAACTGAACTCAGTACAATCTTGTGAGACCCAATTTAACTTCAGTTAACTAACAGTTTTTGTTAAGTGAACTTTGATTGAATAAAGGGTACTACTAATAAAAATAATCTTTCAAAAATATCTATACAACATTAAACCCCAAAAGCCAGGAACAAGTAAAGCAAACACTCCATTTCAAACTCCCAGGGGAGCCGAGGATAGTGTTGACTCTCATTTTAAATTTCCCAGCTCTGATGAGCTTGTCAACTCCTAAATGTTAATTAAATATAACGGCCACATTTTCTAAAGCAGTCTCTTAAAACTATACCATCAATTAAACCCCTACAAATTTCTGATCAGATGTTGTGTGTGTGGATGGGCACATAAATGAATGCAGAAAGAAATATCTTAGCAAAGAGTTGCATGTGCAAAATTGCTTGTACAATTTCAGAGGAGTTTTTTTCCCCGATGCCCCTTTGAAAATTAGGCTAATTGTTGTTTACTCCATATAATGTCTTTAATCCATATAACTTTTTTACTCCATATAATGTGAAGCAGTTTCTCATTTAAAAATGAAACTTCCATAGATGGCTTCTAAAACGAAAATTCCTCTGCAAGTCCTCATGGCAGGGCATCCCTGTCTCTCAGGTAGTTACCCATGTTGGTAAAACACATCAGTTCCATTAAGAACTGGAGCAGATACTTGAAAGCCATTCCATTCTCCCAAGGATAGCAGCTTTTAACTACCTGAAAGGGGGTTCCAGGGAGGATGGAGCTAGGCTGTTCTCAGTGGTGGCTGATGACAGAACAAGGAGCAGTGGTCTCAAGTTGCAGTGGGGGAGGTCTAGGTTGGACATTAGGAAAAAGTTTTTCACTAGGAGGGTGGTGAAGCACTGGAATGGGTTACCTAGGGAGGTGGTGGAATCTCCATCTTTAGAGGTTTTTAAGCTGCGGCTTGACAAAGCCCTGGCAGGGATTATTTAGTCGGGGTTAGTCCTGCTTTGAGCAGGGGATTGGACTAGATGACCTCCTGAGGTCTCTTCTATGATTCTATGAAGTCAGGATGAAATTAGGCAGGTTTTTTTAACATCTTTGTTATTTACGAATTTGGCTGCTGTGGTGCTACCCTAATTTCTGTGGTAAATATTTAAATAGAGAGGTTTTTTAAAAACAACAATATATTATACACTATAAACACTGCTGGCTCCTATGAAGTAATTACCATCTCAAATGTAAATGTGTATTTACTGAGACATCAATTTGAAACCTAAAAATAAAAAGTTAAAAAAATAACTGAAAAGTAGTTTCATGTCTTACATCTGACTCAATCCTCCCTGACAATTTTTGAGGTTCACAATTGCACAATTTTCTGTTTAAAAAAAAAAAAAAGTTTCACTCTTCCCTGTTGCTCTGTGAAAAAGCCATACAAACTTGGAGAACTGACTGACCATAAAAGGGAAAGAGTGAAAGAGATTTATACACAAAGTAGACAAACTGAAAAGACAACGAAAACATTTTTATTCTCTAGTCTCAGTGATCTTAGGAGTTACTTGAAACAATAGTAAGAAACACATTTTCAGAAAGAAATGTGATCTTTGTTGGCAGTGGCCCATTCAGCATTTTGGAGAAACTATGTATTAAGGAGCTAATTCAATGTAAAAGGACAGTAAAAGTATAAGTGATAAGATATTTTCTAATGTAAGAGAGCTGCTTCTAGGGCTGCGTAATTGTGGAATTAAGGCCTGGTCTACACTAGCACTTATGTTGGCAAAACTTTTGTCACTCAAGGGTGTGAAAAAAACACACCCCCAGCGACATAAATTTTGCCAGCATCAGTGCTTGTGTGGACAGCGCTATGTCGGCAGGAGACACTCTCCCGCTGACGTAGCTACTGCCACTCATTTAGGTGGTTTTATGATGTTGGCGGGAGAGCTCTCTCCTGCAGACATAATGCGGCTACACAAGTGCTCTCACGGTGGCACAGCTGTATCACCAATATAGCTGTGCCACTCTAGGTTTTAAGTGTAGAATAGCTCTGAGACACAGAGAGCGTAAGTGATTTATCACAGATTACACAACTTGGATTAGAACACAGGAGCCAGTCTCCTGGTCTAGCCATTAAACACCCTCTCTCCACTCAAAAGCATTTACTACACATACAAGCAATTCTCAGTTTTTTTAAACAGGCACTAACATTCTCAAACTTTATCATGGTTTAATAACTGGCTGCCAAATTTCAAATTTTTACATTGATGCTCTTGTTGCATGAACGTGAAAAGTGTCTGGAAACAGTACAAATTTCTAGTTGTTTTTAAAGATTTAAATATGTAAATAAGAACTAAACAGATTTTTTTTTTTAATTTGGAAGTGAAGCAGTTTCTCCCTATGTAGGCATTTGAATGCTGTGTTTCACTATATGATTGATCCTATATTCTAATTGGTTTATAATTCAATCATAAGAAAGCTAACAGCCCTTAAACTACCATATAGCAAATTACAAACGCCTTATCATACTATAGCAGAATGAATACAGAAACCTTTGCACTGAAATGACAGCAGGCAAAGTTAGCAACTGTGATTTATTACCTTTGTTGTCTTCTTAGGCCAGGCTACCACAGGGACCCCCGAAATAGCAAGATTCTGGTCATCATCAGCATGTTCCTTCAGAATGTTCTGTTTCAAATGAAAGCAGTTTAATTAGCCAGAGAGCTGTTTTCGAAACTTAAGAGATCAATAGGAGAAAGAGTGTTATTTCTGTCTATCTAGGTTAATTTTGTGTTTGTAAATGACTCGATCATTTCCAAACCCGCAAACATACAATCCACTGTAAACCTCTCTATCCAGCTGCTAAGATTCTTGGTTCACTTAAAGTGAAACCTTCTGCAAAAAGTGAGTGCAAAGGAATAACAAATCTCATCATGTATTATTAATGGAAAACTGAGTTCCTAAAGCATCCTAAAAATAAAATTAAAATAAAAACATACCATGCATGTATGTATGCTTGTTACACTATATACAGAGGAACAGGAAGAACACTGACCAAAAGCAATGAGATTGGCTTCTCTCTGAATGCTTTTTGTTCTAATGCACTGTAATGTCTTGCAAGTGGGTTTCATTGGCTCATGCTGTTTCTGCCACTGGGAATAGTTTTCATTACCATGTAACTCAACACAGAGATGGGGCATTATTCTAATTAGAAATTGTCTTTATATATAATAAAGTGTGTGAGTGGGAATATCCGTAATCAGCTCCCTGTGGTTATCCTTATATTTACAAACGGAGCTGGAGAGTGCTCCACTTTGGATTCAGGTAGCTATACGCAAGCACTGAAAGAGTCAAAAGTCTAACAAAGATTCCAGTGATCTGCTGAAAAGTGAAGCTCAAATGAGCCTTCATACATTAAAAAAAAAGAAATTCCAATAAAGTAAACAAGATCCGTGAGTTGAAAATACCTAATATTTGAATTGACAAGATAACCACAGACATGTCAATGATGTTTCTCCCGATTACACTAACTTCTTGAAAACGCTTAATTAGCTAACAATAGACACCAGGCATTCTCAGTCCCCAGGGTTGAGTTTTTAATCATTAGAAACTTCAGGCACTACATTAAAGGATCTCAAAATACAATAAATTGTTTTACTAGGAAATGCACTTGGAACGACATAAATAAATTTCACATGCTGTCCTTTTTGAAATGGGTGATGGGATGCTATGTAATCCAGAACCAGATCCTGGCCTAACTAACAGCCTGAGCATAGCAGGCAGTGGGGTACATACCCAGATAATGCAGTAAGACACCCTACCAAGACAAGGCAGGATACCATATGTAGATCTGGTTTAAAGCTCCATGGGGAGCGTTTTCTGCCTTCGCAGAGCAACAGGTTCACTGGCTTGTGCCTGCTTTGCATATGGATAGGAGCATATAGACATCTGTACTGTGGCTTGGTCATGTCCCTTTTGGCCGTATTACACTTTAAATGGCATTAGGCAGGCAGTTCTCCTAGTCTTTTGTGCATCATGGCAGATTTACAGTCTGAATGCTCCATCCCCTTTTGATAAATGCACAAAAATATGTGACTGCCTCTAAACTTTCTCCTCCTTGCAGAAACATACAAGCACAGGCAGGATCCAGCCCTATATCTGGATATTTATGTCTCTCTGCTGGCTGAAGAGTCACATGACCATATCTAACCTCATACATGCTGCAAAAAAAGCTCTCTCTGGAAAAACCGCTGTTTAGATTGTAAAGCAAGTGCTGCATGTTTGGACAGCCTGCGGTTTGTCAGACCTGGGACACATAAAAGGACATTTATTCACAAGCATCATCTGATAAAAATTATAAACTGTTAATCTCATTATTGTTTGTAACACCCTTTTAGAAGCTTAAAGGCTAAATTACTTTCCCCACCAGCTCTGGGCATTTTGGTAAGATCTGCAGCAGCTCTCCTTGTGTGTTCCTGGGTGCAGTTCAAACTTTCTGTAACATTCTTTAAACCCCCAAAGAGTCTGGGAGTTGAGAGGTTTCCCATCACATACCCCAGTATTGCAGTTAAGAGCCTTATTATAGGGCAGTACCTCGCTGGGAAATTGCTATCATAGGCAAGGAGCTGAAGAGACTGAGATTTTGGATGAGGCAACAACGTAGAGAGTCCAGCTCCTCTGTGGACTCCCCATCTGAGAAGACTAGCACCGCAGACTGCAACTGGCTGGGTGAGGAGACCGAGAAAAGTAGCCAGGGTGGGAAAAATACAGAATGGGGACAAAGACAAGTTGCAAAGTACAGGGGCAGGAGGAGGTCAGGTTTCGGGGGAACAGGGGCAGAAGGGCCTGTGGCCACTAGAGGACATTCTCCTCCAGAGTCTCGAATGGAACCCAAGATTCCCAAGTCTCACCATTCCTCTGCTGTCAGCAAATACATGTGAAACCACTGGCACAGTGTGTCTCATTCCCCTCTAGTGCCAGCCCACATGCAGGATAGCCACCTCTGCTATTACTACCCTATTATTGCTATCAGTTACTCTATTAGCTCAGAGGTCTGTGTGAGGATCTAAAGGTTCCAACCCTGCTGATAAAGCATGTGGGTATCACTCTGATGCCACATGATGGATTGTTTTTTGGTTTTTCAATTTGCTGTTTTAAAAACCCAGAACATTATGCACAAAAACTCCACTAAAGGAATATTAAAGTTAAAAAGTTGAGCACTCAAAAGTTCAGAAGTGCCAGAATTAAGGTTGCCTGTACAACCTAAATTCGGTCCCCTTGCGCATATGTGTCTTTAATTACATGATCACATACTGATTTTCCCACAGGACCGTTTCATTCAGTGTACAAGATGGAAGGTTCTCAATTAATGAGCAGCTATTCAATATTTTCTTCTCTTTGTTCAATGTGTGACCCTAAGTCTTATTAACTGCACACTATTCAAACCCTGCTCTGAAGACAGAATTATTAATGTCCGCATTGACTTTTCTCTGATTCTCATCACTATAACAAGTGCTTCACAAACATTAATTGATTTATTTTCACACTACCCCTGTGAGATGAGTGGGTATTATTATCCCCATTATACATATTGGGGAACTGAGGCAGAGAGCAATTAAGGTCACAAGAGTCCACTAACTTTGGGTAGTCAATTTGATGTGCATAGGACCTGATTTTTCAGAGTATTTAGCATTATACAGCACTTTATATGTTCAAAGCACAGCTCTGATCAAATCTGACCTCAGAGTCTTAAGGCAGACATCCATAACAACATAAGAATGGCCATACTGGGTCAGACCAATGTCCATCTACCACAGTATCCTGTCTTCCAACAATGGCCAATGCCAGGTGCTTCAAAGGAATTAATAGAACAAGTAATCATCAGACAGCAATCCCTGCCTATCCTGGCTAATAGCCATTGATGGACCTATCTTCCAGGAACTTATCTAGTTCTTTTTTGAATTCTGTTATAGTCTTGGCCTTCACAACATCCTCTGGCAAGGAGTTTCACAGGTTCACTGTATGTTGTGTGAAGAAATACTTCCTTTTGTTCATTTTAAACTTCCTGCCTATTAATTTCATTTGGTGACCCCTAGTTCTTGCGTTATGAGGAGTAAATAACACTTCTTTCTTTATTTTCTCCACACGTCATAATTTTATAGACCTCTATCATATCCCCCCCCCTAGTCATTTCTTTTCCAAGCTAAATCCCAGTCTTATTAATCTCTCCTCATATGGAAGCTGTTCCATACTCCTAATCATTTTAGTTGCCCTTTTCTGTAACTTTTTCAATTTCAATATATCTTTTTTGAGATGGGGCCATCAGATTTGCACACACAGTATTCAAGATGTGAGCATACCATGGATTTATAAAGAAATCACAGTACATTTTCTGTCTTATCTATCCCTTTCCTAATGATTCCCAATATTCTGTTACCTTTTTTGACTGCCGCTGCACACTGAGTGGATGTTTTCAGAAAATTATCCACAGTGACTCCAAGATCTCTTTCTTGAATGGTAACAGCTAATTTAGACCCCATCACTTTATATGTATAGTTGGGATTCTGTTTTACAATGTGCATTACTTTGCATTTATCAACACTGAATTTATCTGCCATGTTGTTGCCCAGTCACTCAGGTTTGTGAGATCCCTTTTGTAAGTCTTTGTAGCCTGCTGTGGATTTAACCGTCTTGAGTAGTTTTGTATAATCTGCAAATTTTGCCACCTCACTGTTTACACCTTTTTCCAGATTATTTATAAATATATTGAACAGGACCTAGTCCCAGTACAGACCCTTGGGGGACACCACTATTTACGTCTCTCATTCTGACACTGACCATTTATTCCTACCCTTTGTTTCCTATCTTTTAACCAGTTACGATCCAGGAGAGGACCTTCCCTCTTATCCCACGACCTCTTATTTTACTTAAGAGCCTTTGGTGAGGGACGCTGTCAAAGGCTTTCTGAAAATCTAAGTTCACTATACCAACTGGATCAGCCTTGTCCACATGCTTGTTGACCCCCCTCAAAGAATTCTAGTAGATTGGTGAGGCATGATTTCCCTTTAAAATAACCATGTTGACTTTTCTCCAACAAATCGTATTCATCTATGTGTCTGATAATTCTGTTCTTTACTATACTTTCAAAAATTTACCTGGTGTTGAAGTTAGGCTTACTGGCCTGTAATTGCCAGGATTGCCTCTGAAGTCTTTTATAAATTGGTGTTACATTAGCTATCTTCCAGTCATCAGGTACAGAAGCTGATTTAAATGATAGGTTACATACCACAGTTAGTAGTTCTGCAATTTCACATTTGAGTTCCTTCAGAACTCTTGGGTGAATACCATCTGGTCCTGGTGACTTATTCCTGTTTAATTTATCAATTTGTTCCAAAACCTCCTCTAATGACACCTCATTCTGGGACACTATCTCAGATTTGTTACCTAAAAAGAATAGCTCAGGTTTGGGAATCTCTCTCACATCCTCAGCCATGAAGACCAATGCAAAAAAAATCATTTAATTTCTCTGCAATAGCCTTATCTTCCTTGAGTGCTCCTTTAGCATCTCCCTCATCCAGTGACGCCACTGGTTGTTTAGAAGGCTTCCTGCTTCTGATGTACTTAAAACATTTTTGTTGTTACTTTTTGAGTCTTCGGCTAGCTGTTCTTCAAATTCTTTTTTGGCCTTCCTAATTATATTTTTACACTTCACTTGCCAGAGTTTATGCTCCTTTCTATTTTCCTCAATAGGATTTAAATTCCACTTTTCAAAGGATGCTTTTTTGCCTCTAATGGCTACTTTTACTTTGTTGTTTAGCCATGGTGGCATTTTTTTGGTCCTCTTACTATGTTTTTTAATTTCGGGGGTATATTTAAATTGAGCCTCTATTATGGTGTCTTTAAAAAGTTTCCATGCAGCTTACAGGGATTTCACTTTTGGGTACTGTACCTTTTAATTTGTGTTTAACTAACTTCCTCATTTTTGTGTAGTTCCCCTTTCTGAAATTAAATGTTACCATGGTGGGCTGCTTTGGTGTTTTCCCCCAACAGGGATGTTACATTGTATTATGTTATGGTCACTATTATCAAGCGATCCAGCCATATTCACCTCTTGGATCCAATCCTGTGCTCCACTTAGGACTAAATCAAGAATTGCCTCTCCTCTTATGGATTCCAGGAGTAGCTGCTCCAAGAAGCAGTCATATGTGTTAAGAAACTTTATCTCTGCATCCCATCCTGAGGTGACATGTACCCAGTCAATATGGGGTAGCTGAATTCCCCCATTATTACTGAGTTTTTTATTTTTATAGGTTCTGTAATCAACCTGAGCATTTCACAGTCACTATCAACCATTCTGGTCAGGTGGTCAGTAGTATATCCCTACTGCTATATTCTTATTATTCAAGCATGGAATTACTATCCATAGAGATTCTATTGCATAGTTTGGTTCATTTAACATTTTTATTTCATTTGACTCTATGCTTTTTTTCACATATAGTGCCACTCCTCCACTAGTATGACCTATTCTATCCTTTTGTACCTGATATTACTGTGTCCCATTGATTATCCTCATTCCACCAAGTTTCCGTGAAGCCTACTATATCAATATCCTCATTTAATACTAGGCATTCAAATTCACCCATCTTAGTATTTAGACTCTAGCATTTGTATGCAAGCACTTTTTAAAAATTGTCACTTTTTAGTTGTCTGCCATTGTGTGATGTAATTGAATGGAACTCTTTTTCATTTGACTGTTTCTCATCAGATCCCTACCTAACTTTTATTGTCTTCCATCCTCTCCTCCTTCCTAGGATATAGAGAATCTCCATTAATAAATCCTCCCCAAGGGATGTCTCTGTCCGAAACTCATGCTCCTCTGCATTTGTCGGCTTTCCCCCAGCCCTTAGTTTAAAAACCGCTCTACGTGCTAGCAATCCGGTTCCATTTTGGCTTAGATGGAGGCCATCCTTCCTGTATAGGTTCCCCCTTTCCCAAAAGATTTCCCAGTTCCTAATAAATCTAAACCATTCCTCCCTATAAAATGAGGAACACATATTTAGTGACCCCTTGTGAAAAGTTTGGTCTAAGTGACTTACCCAGCATCAAAAAGGAACTCTGTGGCAGAAGCAAGGATAGAATCCAATCAAGGATGGCATTCAACTGCCTTAATCAGGAGACCATTCCTTCTCTTTCTGCAGTTCTCTGCCTCATTCATTACATACCTTCCAACTTCTGCAACAAATGAGGCAGGAGCCCTACAGACAACAGTTTACTACACAGTCCTGATTCACCCCCAGAGCACCAACCATCCTGTGCCCTGAATGAAATTGGCATCCTGTGGAAAAAATACTATGCATTCGTATAATTGAAGACTGTATCATAATCCATATGAACAAGGGGGCCAAAACTGAGGTTTGATAGGCAACCTTAATTCTGGCATTTCTTAAATTTTGCGTGGTTGACTTTCCACCCTTAATGTTCCTTTCATATAATTTTTGTGTGTAATTTACATCCTACAAAAAGCAACTTTTCTACACTCAGTTTTGAGACAAGCATATAAAGAGACAATTTCTCTGGAGGGATATTCACAAATCCTGCTGTACCTGGAAAGTCTCGAATGAGTCTCTTCTATGTAGAATAAAACATGTTTATCATAACAGGTTCATTTCTTAATGCAGCACAGTCAGAGGATTTTTGCTATATAACATTTTAGTCTTTATGATTCAAGGAGACAATGTTCTCTGGAAAACAGGATATGGGTAATTAAACAGGTGAGACAAAGCACTTTACTCAGTGATGTGGATTTTCACAGAAGCAGTTGGGGTAAAACATATACAATCCACACCCTCCAGTCTAAAGCAGGGATACATTCAAATCATAGGAGATTACTACTCCGTATTTCAAATACACCTTAATTAGCTACATGAAGCCTATTTGGTAATCAAGTAGAAGACCCTGTGAAGTGAAGTAATTAATTTTCCTGATAAGAAGGGAAACTGAAAACTAAATTTGTGTAAGTTCTTTACACATCATATGAGCTCCTGACTATTAAATGTGGATACAGCGATCAGACAATGCCCCAAACTAACAGCCCTGGAGATTGAAATCCCATTTATTGACAAGACAGATACAGTACGGACAGTGCCAGAGTAAGCCTCCCCACTCTACCTTACCAGTGTGGCTCTATTCAGGAGAGAGGAGAAATCTGCTCCACACTCAATTCAACCCTTAATTTCTCTGACAGCAAGGCAGTCATTTAGTGTCAGTGGTGGCTGTGTTTCTGTGACGTGGACACCTGTCCACAGACAGCTGAGCTCCAATCACTAAGCACATTTCACAAAGGCCTCTCAACAGCTATTATATGGTAACAACATTCAGTCACGACCAAACGGTTAGATCTGAACAAGTGATCCAAAATCAGAGATGAAAGGCTACATCCAGTGGGTCAGAGATAGAAGTGGAGCGTGTTGTATGCATCCTACACATAAGTATTGAAAAGTGTATGCGCACACACATGCTGCTGCACAAAATCTGTCAATTAAAAATGCATCCCTAAACATTAGCTGATCTGTCAAATAAAGAGAAAGCATCCACCTGTGAGCAGTTGATCAAAAGAGAAGAAAAAGGACTGAAAAGTAATGGGTCCCAAATTGTGGTCCATTTGCTGGTGGTCCATGGACACCTGACTGGTCATGTAGTGATACTTCCTCGGCCTGTTTTCCTAACATTACTTTCCCATATAAGCCATTGCTGTACTTGCCCCAGGCCTGTTATTCTATTGCCAGTGGACTGGGAAGTAGTTTTTGCAATTGTAACTGGAAGGGGAAATGCCCCATGAGAAGATCGTGGTCCACCTCTCAGAGAAAGTCTGAGAACCCTGCTTCAAAAAATAAAAACCCAACCCATCTCAGAAAAGACCATAAAACTGGGATCTCTTCATACAGATAGGAACCAGAGTAGAATATGTACTGAAGCCAGATAGCAACAGTCTCCTTGACAGCACCAGAAGCTGAAATCATTCAAAGACTCCCCAAGCCTGGTACAGTGATGATGCCTGCTAAATTGGAGTGTCCCTGCTTTCTCTTGGCAACGAACTCACCTTGGCATATTCAGAGAACTCATCCTCTCTGACTCTGCTGACAGAAAGAAACTCAAACTCCACATAATGCACTTTGAGGAAGAGTTCTCTATGCTGTGTGTGTGAAGTTAATAGCCAAAATTAATTCTTACATCTGCCCTTTTGTCCTTGGGGTCTGCTGCTGTCACTGTGGCCCTGACAATGTAATGAGCCAGGCAGATGTAGGGGACTAGCACCTTACTGTCTGTCTGACTGGAGCCCCTCAACTTTTTGAATCTTCCTCTTCTAGAAGGTGACCAAATGGATGTTCCTTTCTGATGGGCAACCAGACATGTGACATTACAGTGTCGATGAAGCTAATTTAGTGTCGTCAAGGCATTCATTGTATTTGGCTGTCTGTGGTGATAAAGTGCCATGGTTTTTATTTTTTTCTTAGATAATATTTTCACATGATACACGAGATAACCAGGACTTCTCGGTAGCCTGCCAAATTTCCAGCCTGGAATGTGCTCTGTTTTCTATTGAAATCTAAGCCTATGACAGAAAATCTTTCATTCTAAACCTTAATATTTCCACTGAAAACCATTTGATAGCCTTTCAAATTCAAGAAGTTAGAAGAACAGAGGGCTTAATTCTCCCCTTATCTACACCTCTCCCAAGTTGCCTTCTTGTTCTCCAGAACCTTACCTTTTATTTAAAAATCAAGTAAGTCTTTACACATCTCATGATTGCAAATATAACTTTCAGAATGTGACCCAAATTTAACCATAACAGTGATGCCTGCCTGAGTTTTCAATGAACATAAAATAATCACTCCAAGAGATATTAACTGACTCTGTTCATCTCAATGAAGTGTTAATGCCCCAATGATGTTAATTTAAATGTCAACATTGTTGTCTATTTCACTACTGAGCAAAGCCTGAAGAAAGGAGAGAGATGATATTGTGAAAATCTGCACAATCTACTGTGAGTGACATTTCATTTTGGTGCCCCACGAGGATGAAACTTGGGAGATATTGCCACTTATTTTCCCCCCATAATCAAGAAGGAGACAAACCTAAGTACCTTAGCAGAACACAGCAGGGCATCTGAGCTCTAGCAAGGGGAAACCAAGCCCAAGGACCCCAGCAGAGTCCATGGATACATACAAACGCCACTGAGGGACAGCCAAGCAGAGCAGAACATGCATAATCATATTTTGAGCATCTGCACATTTTACTGTGAGTAGCATCTCAGCTTGACGTTTAAAAAGATGCATAATATTTTATAAGTGTATACAGCTTTGTGGGCAGAGCTTGGATGAGTACCGCAACCTTTCTTCTCTGCTCAATTCAACCCCTGGTCCCAAGGTTTAATTCGGATTTCAGATTATATGGTGGCAGATCACAAAGCAACTTATGAAACTTATGAACTTATGAAATCAGTTACCATGATTGTGTGCACACACACAAACATACACAGAGTAACCAATTCTACAAGCAGTGATCAGAATTCCTCTCAGTGGCTTACCAAATGTATAGTGATTCCAGGCTCCAAGTTTGTGGAAGATGGCTGTGCTACACTCTGTATGTTTATAGTCTTTTTATTTAAATGGCATTTGGACTGTTTCTAAGCAGCTGTGACATGGTTTATGTTGAAAAAGTGCAGACCCTACTTCTACAACATAAACACACACTTTTCTTCACACGAAAGCTGCATAAGCCATGATTAGCAGAACACATCTTCTCTATTCTGTGGTGCAAAAAATAATAAATACAATCACATTGTACAGAGAGGCAGCAATGACTAATGGTTGAAGCACAGGACTGGGGGTTAGTACTCATTGTTCCAAATCAGAGCAAATGATTATGGTGGGTTATACACTTTAAAAAATATGGAATTTATACAGGAAGGGCTTACAGAAATTTTAACCTTGCTTATTCTATCTGAAACTGCTCAAACATGAATTAATAAAATAAATAAATAAATAAATAAAATAATACACTAATTGATTAATCTTCACATCATCTCTGTGAGGAAGAGAAGTACTAATATCCCACCTTTTAGAGAAGGGATAATAAAGACACAGAGAGGTAAAATAACTTACCTAAGGTGACAGAGCAAACCAGGAACACAGTTGGGACTAGAACCAACTAGACCATGTTGAAAGTTAGGTTTTTTGCCTATTCTTGAGATTTCCTCTTTGCCCCTAAACCACATGAGGTCTCCACTTCCGTACAATCCCAGATGCTATGTCAATAATCTACAGACTAGTTTTGTCTCAGCGGCTACTCGCTTATCCCACCATCTCCAAGGAAAGTACATTGTACCAGTAGGCAATAACTATCATGCTGCAGAAGGCAATGGAGGAAAAGAAAAAGAGAAGGGTGGACTAAGGAAAGAAAACGCCATTCAGAAAGTTAGATGGGTCTGGTTTTTTTTTAACCAGGATCAAGTATTTAAATCTTGTAAATTTCATTTGCGTCAGCTAATCAGATATACTTGAAAACACAGTGGATTAAAAAGGCATATTAAAATACATGGATTCTCTCTAGGTACATGTTTATGTACATGGGATATACAATGCACTGCATTGCAAGGGCACACAAACTTTGTGACACTGAGGGCAGCTCTGACAATCAGAACAGACCTGGTTAAACGGATCAGATTGTAGATGTCCATATCTGTAATGTAGAGAAGCAATCCATGCAGACAATAAGACTAACCATGCAATATCCTCCTTCCAGATGTGAATGGCATGCAGATCAGGAAGGAAGCAATGCATGTTAGGACTTGTCCTCAATATGAGGGCAGCCCACAGAAAGAAGTGTTTGCATAACTCCACAGGCCTCACTTTTTGTACCCCTGTTGTGTGCACGGCCTATGGAATATATATTTTATAACTTTAAAAGCAGTTATACACACCTTCATATCCTCCAGAAGAGCTTGAGGATCCTCAATGCCTTCTGGAACACACTTCTTGTTCTCTGGGAGAGATTCAAGCTTTTCTACTAGGGCTTTCAAACCTTTCAGTTCAAACTCTGTGAGATGAGTCCATTTGGTTGAGACTTCTGTAGCTGGCGACCCTGTGGGTGTTTTGGGATAGTCCGTAGGGGTTGTTGACTTTACACTGTCATCTGACTCATTGGACAAAGTTCTTTTGAGGTACCTCATTACTGTGGCTTTCTGTTTTTTCCCTGCAACCTCCTTCCCTTCAGAGTGTGTGCTGTTGGGTGAGGAGGAGCCATCAGCCAAAGACTTTGTGTTCTTATCCAAATGGTCTTCCTTCTCCTCCCGGGTATGAGCATCACAAGATTCTTCATCCATGTCTAACCAGGAGTCTGATGAAAAGCTGTCTATGCTGGGTTTTCTTGTTGCATCTGAAAGACAAAAAAGAAAATTAAATCTTTATCCTACAGAATTTATAGTTTAAACAGTCCTCTTGTCAAGACTACCTATCACCTGATTGGACTGGCACATGATAGTGCCTGATAACTCTTACACACATTTAGGAAGTGAGTTTTATTCAGATAATCTAAAACCGATTTTGCTGGATTTCGTTAACACCTATTTCACGCAAATGACTGAGCAGCTTAAGAACAATATGGCTTTTTCAAAAAGTTTAAATCCCCAAACTCCCTCAGTTAAGGGTAGAAAAGTTCACAATTCATATATTTGAGATGTAGCATTAATTTTCCAGAAAAAACAGGTGAGATCAGACTTGAGATTCTTCATATTTCTAAGACAGAAACACAAGCAGGGGAAGAAAAAAACCTTAAAAAGCATATCACCATTCTTTCAGGCAGTCTTTATAGATCACAAAGAAGCAAAAACTGTTTTTTTTTTCCTTTGCAGGTCATCAATAGAATGAACAAAGACTTGATTTTATATGGTATCTGTCATCCAATGACCTTAAAACACTGCAAGAATACTCATTACCTGAATGAAGTGACTGACCCAGTGTCACACAACTGTACAACTACTACTATTATGAATATAGCCCAATGCATGCTGGTTGCTTTACAGATACATAGAAGGACAAGGGGCTGAATGTTCAAAAGGAGTTAGCTCCTTTTTGAGCACTCAACCCAAGGTCCCTGTCCCTGAAGAATTTATATTCTTAGATCTAGTCTACAGTAGGCTTTTCCCCTGAAAATGCCGACTGTTGCGGATCCCAGGGCAGCCCCAAGGATGACAGCATGGCAAGAAGGGTGCTGGACATGGCTTCCAAAGCCTTTTAACTGCAGTATTGTTTATACCTGCTTTTCTGTTTTGTTTCCCCGTCAGTACTACCAGCAGAGCTGAACTGGTGTTAATAACAATGGGAATTTCTAGTTAAAAATGCTAGTGTAGGCAGCATCCAACAAAGTCAATGGGACTTTTGACGCTGACTTCAATGGGAGTAGGATCAAGTCCTAGATACAGATTATATGCGAAAAAAGGAGAAGGGATATAGCAATAAACAAGTGAAGGGTTTTCAAGCTTTTTTCTGCAACCACAAGGGCTAAAGGGTTTTTTTTCCGATGAAAGCTGAGATTCTCACAGTATGTCACGGCTCTGGGAGCTGGGACCCTAGACATGTGTCTACTATGCTTATGCCTTAGTGAGCAGTGTTATTCAGCATCTCCCCACATCCCCACCTTGTGCAACTCTCAATGAAGCTGAAGGGTTGCAGATCAACTCTCTGTGTTGCCCTGTTCCACTTCTCTAGCCTGTTTTACAGCTGGTGCAGGGGGAATTTCCTCAGCAGTTCTCCCTACTCCTGAGGCTGTCTGGCTTCTTGTCTTTGGGCTCTTTTTGCCCTGTGACCTCCCATTAGAGTTTTTTTTCCCCATTCTCCTGGGCATAAACTCGGAGACTTGAAAAGGGGTGATTTACAAAGATGAGGAGCAGGACTCAGTGTCCCACTTATGCTGAGGCCCCTCGTGCTGTCTGCCTCAGAGAGAATGAGGAAGAGAGAAAGGGGCAGGACGCTGCAACCAGAGACTGGCCATTATGGGATGCAGTAAGAGTCGAGAGCTGGACTTTTATGCCAACACGTCCCACTAGTTATGGTGTGCTGGGGCCTGTCTCCAGGCTTGTCTCTATTTTTCACAAGTTTTACACTAGTGCAAGCCCCCAGTGTAGATATACTCAACTGGTGTAGAGCAAGCCCCAACCTGCCCAGATATAGCACATGTGCAGTGGGGTTTGCACTGGTGCAGCTGGGGAGGGACGGGGAAAGGAAATTAAGATTATGTGTTAAACAAAGGGTTAACTCCCAACTGGGAGTTTTCTATTCCCTTCCGGAGTATGTTAATTTGTTCCATTTTTTTGTTTATAAAATCTTCCTAAAGAAAAAGACCCTGCTGACTACAATTGTGGTTTCTTCTGCTTAGTCATTCCACCAGCCGTCACTGCATTATAATTATTTTTAAAGGCTGTGTTCTAGTCCAAGCCCCCACCTGGCATAAACAGTTTGAAGAAGAGATCTAACATGGGTTTGGCCCATCCCCACTGCCACTTTAAAACCATGTTACCAGGAACATTGTTTAAATGGCTCCACACAAATGCAGATGAGGCCTAATTGAGTCTTTTAAAATATTTAAATGCTTTCTACTGTGCTTACTTTTTAAAGCAATCTATGAAATAAAAAAGTGGTGTCTCTCAACATCATGAGCATGCGTGAACCTCTGTGAATTGGGGTCACTGCTTCATATGGCACACCAGGGTTTGTGCCAATCAAGAACACTGCAGCATACAAACTTTACTTTTGTATCATCACATAATATCTTGCGATTCTTTGGCTACCCCAAGCCCTAGGATCACCCACTGTGTCTCTCCCTCTTACCACAATCCAAAGCATTTCCAAAAAGGATAGGGGGAAAAACTCTCACAAATATAACAATTCTGGATATGGAGAACGAAGAGACTCAGTGGTGTTGTAATCCAGAAAAAGAAAGGGCGATCGGTTTTAGCACAGGACAAAGAGATAGGAACTCCCAATTTCTTAAGCAATGACACCCTGTATGGCCTTGGGCAAATAATAATCACTCTCCCTCAGTTTGTCCTTCTGTACAACAGAAATGATAATACATAGTTACCTTCTTCAATAGAGGATTAAGTTCCTAACTTTCCCTTCAGCAGAACAGTGTGTTCAATATAGACTCTGCTGCTGCAATGGGAATCACCATTTACAGGTCCAAAACCTGGCACTTTGGCCTGTCAGCAAGTAGCGAATGAGTTCTTTATATTATTTGCAAAGGAAATTATGGCATTGAGGAACCTGATCACATGGAATTTCCCAAATAAAAATCACTTAACATAATCCATACATTCTCTATCAATGGGAAATCCACTATACTGTGTGAAGGAAAAAAGGAATGGTTCCTCCACCAGTCCATATGGCATCTCGCTATAATCTTAAAAACTACAGGATACGGACAGAGCATCTTGCGACTAACACCGCATTTTCTCCCTATTACTCTTTGTCAGTTTAATCTCAAGATTCACATCTCACTGAAGGACACGTTTAGGTCATCTGCTGTTGAAAACATCTAGCATAGACTCAACAATAAGAGTAAGAATCCTGTAGGACTTTTCACCTCGGAGCAGCACATGTTAAAATCTAGTAGGAAATTCACATATAGAGCGCCCTTTTTGATTCCAACTGGCAGGACGAATGTCGGAGAGATAAAAAGAATAAGATTCAGTGCTTTTATAGGAGCCTGTGATTGCTGTAATGCCATCACTTCCACTGAGCTCCTGCCCTCCTATGGAACAGATCAGAGAAATAATAGTCTCTCACATGCTAATCAGGATCTTAATTTAAGAAAGCTATTGTCTAGAAACTCATTCTGGGACTGAGGAAGGAGAGAGGAAGCATGGCCTCCATTTCCATCCCATTTAAAGTGTAGATGTTTTCCACACAGGAAGTAGAATACTGGGACAAGTTTTCAGCCTGGCCGATACTGGGCCTCTGATTTTGTGCCTGCAATTTTGCAGGTGCAAATAATTGCAAACTGAAAAAAGGCACACTTGTTTTGGAATAAGACTGTCCACATGGGGAGTTATACTGGTATAACTCTATTGGTATACTCACGCTGGTCAATTTCCTCATGTAGACCAGCTCTTAGTTTCAGATCTACCTCTGAATTTGGCCATCTTAATCTCAAAGTATAAATACCATGTAATAAATCCACAAATGTAATCACGGGAAGTGTACACCAATCCCACGTTCCATAGATTGGAACATTACTCGAAAGATCCCTATCACCAAACTGTGAGTGAGACAGGGAGTCAGCAAAATCTAGGAGAACACCTGAATAGCTGACTTGAAATGGAGCAATATTAACAGGAATTGGCATATGAGGATGTATTCTGGAGAAGCTGTTTGTTGACACCATCAATTATAGGTTTTTGAGCAGCTCATTCTGGAAAATACCAGACAGAGTGAACTGCTTTCTAGGTAGCCCTATCCAAAAAAGGACCTAAAATTTTCCTGAGTCAGAATGCAGTTACCTGGGATGGAATTTGTTCAGGACACTGAAATTAACTCCCTTTTTTGTATGAAAAGTGCCATGAGATCATTCACACAAGTGATCAGGTCTTTGGTTTTCTGTGTCTTCCAGAGATGATACCTATCAGCAGTAAAGAGATGTCTATAATCACTACTGACTCAAAGAGAAGTGTCTAGCTAGTTCCAGACACCACTTCCTATAGCACTGTTTTCTCTTTGGAGATTCTTCCTCCAAGTGCTAGCCATGTTTATCTCTTCTTAGCTTGTGAGACCCAATGAGAACCCTGTTTGCAGCAAAACAGAAGCAGAATAAAAGAGCATGTCAAGAGTGAAATACAGCAAGCTATAAGGGTCAAAAAGGCATGGTTAAGAAGTAGAAATCCAACACAAACCATATCAGGGAAAAAATATGGTGGAAAAAGAGGAAATGTGAAGAAGTAAATAGCTACAAACATTAAGACTAATCACAAGAAATTATTGAATAAGAATGCATGGGACAAGATGCTTTCCCCAAGACCAAGGAGTGAAGAGGACAATTAAAGCTAACAAAGTTGTTGCAGATAAATAAATACCTTACTATGGATGATGACAGGGAAATCCTTCCTCAAAGGAGCACCTCTTATGGGAAATCAAGACATGGTATTAACAGAGAGAGAAAAGAAGAGAGGAGGAAGCAATTTGAGGACCTCAAGAGTCCTGAAGGAAGTTTAAAAAAGTCAAAGGAGCAGAATTTTTGACAACATTTAATCCACTGAATCCTCTACATTTAACAGCTGTGCCTGAACATTATGGACCCGTTCAAAAAAAAAAAAAAAAAAAAGGAAGAAATCGCTATAGGTGATTCAACAATTACAGACCAGGGATCTTCACCTCAGTACAGGAAGCAAAGAGAGAGTATAATTAAAAGCAGGACAGAGAAATATCTGAAGTAGTACAAATGATAGGGACAAAGAAGCACAGCTCCTTTTGAAAGAAATCATACCTCTCTGTTCTATTAGAGTTCTTTGAGAAAACCAGAAAAATACCAAAAATGATAGAGATGATATAATAAATTTGGCCTTTTGAACAGCATTTAGTAAGGTCCCTCACATCTATATGATCAGTTAAATGGTACGGTCCTGCCAGGGAATAAAAAATAGATTATGATAAAAATGTATAAATAAACGTCTTTTTCTTAGAATAGAGAGAAGATCCTAGGAATCAATGCCAGAAATCAGCAGTGGAACTGACACTGTTTAGTATGCTAATGAAATGAAGTTTAAGGTGGCAGCCAGATGATAAAATATGCTGTACACTGAGACTGTTTAACTGAATAAAAACTACATGTCCGTCCAAGACAGCAAGGTTGGATCAAGATCCTAACATGTTTGAAGTCTGGTGGTATTAACATAACACACTAAGTGCCTATGATTAGGCCTCCCTCCAGTGCCTGCTCTGTGATTTTGCTGCTGAAGGTCCCAGGTTCTATCCCTGCTAATGAACTGTAGTGGGTATCACTACATTAGGATCTGGAGTTTTGGTTCAGTTTCCATTTCTAGCAAGATGGTAGGGAAGAGAAATGTGTGATTCTTCGAGGGACTAATCAAACTGGGGAACGGGCTCTTCATTAGCTGCTTCTACCAATCTGCAAATGAAGAGCAGAGAAGTAGAGAGAGAATCAGTACCTTCAGTCCTGCTCTGAGGAGTACCCCTAAAATAATAAAGAAGCCTTCACAAACCTGCAACAACAATCTAGTGTACAAAATTCAAGAGGAACCCTTCAATAACAACTCATGGACAACCACACACACACATTTAACAACACTACCATAACAAGCCAGTGGACAGCTCCAGCAAAGACCTACAATAACAAACCCCTGAGTGCATGATGGAGGTAATGAAACAAATTCACGCTTCCAACAGGTTACTGAAAACCAGGGAGAGTTAGATTAAAAACAGGATTTGGAAACTTATTTTAAAAATATTTGAGAAACCTTGGAAGCCATGACACAGGAATAAGGAGCCTTCCTTACAAACAACCTCCATTCTCATTCACCAGGTCAATAGCCAAGGAAGGAGATAACGTGTCTCACTGGGGGGTTTGCCATGAGTGCAGGTTCCCTCCCACAACACTGAGAGAAAGAAGGCATGCCTCATGCCAGCTCGCTGCAATTCAGGCTTCCAAACTGCCCCACACTTAACACAGGTTCCTCCTTCCTGCCAGGCTTATGCTGCCATGGCAGAGCCCCAACGTGGATAAAAGGGTGTCTGTTGACCCTACACAATATGATGGTCACACAGCGCAGAGGGCTGGCATTCTTCCTCTTCTCAGGGAGATATAGAATTTTGCTCTTTAGATCCAAGTATTTCTATAGGTAGCGTTCTTCAAAGCACCTCTGACTTGCATCATCTACCTATTATCCTAATTGCTCAAACTATTATTGCCCTTAGGACTTCTTTTTTCTGGGAATTTTTCCCTCGAGGGCTCTAAGTGCTATTTCCAGTTCAAACATCAGAGAAGCAGCATGTCTCTCAAAATTGGGGGTAAGTCTGGAGGAAAACTGGGACACAGATGGCTGCTCCCTTCATCCCACCTATGCACTGACTCCTACTCTAACACCCTAAACTCCCCATTTCTACCTCCTTCCCCACAATGAATAGTCTCTTTCCATTCTGTAGCAGGCAATCCAATATTCTGGATCCAAAATATGATTTTCAGCTTAAGTAATTTAGTGCTGATGCAAAGGGCTGGACTGACAGCCCTGCCTCAAAACATTCTCTTTGCATCCACATATTTCATACAGTATTGGCAGTGGCAGTCCAAGGTTCTCCATGCTGCCTCAATTCTGACCTACGAGCACTATCGGTAGAGCTGAGAAGACAGTTTAATCTCCATGGCCCATTAGTCCACTGATTCAACCTATTGAGATTGCCAACGCGCGGCCTAATTGGTGCCAATTGTGTTTTTACATGATTTGGATGCCTCACCACTAGGAACTGAACTGAGACACATGCCACATGGGTGACCAAATCACCATCAGTCACTACTAAGCTGACCTGGATTCACCCTGGTGATTTGGATGGGGAAGGTTCTATATCTCATGTTCAATCTCCTGAGCCATCCCATTTCCATGTACCTCATTCATTTTGAAATGTGTTGATTTCCCCGTACACTTTAATGACCCTCCAACCCCTGCCGCTGTGTCAGGAAGGTCCTCTTTGGAGCACAGCATCTCTCGCAGCAGCATTCTGACAATGACTTTCCAGGGGATACAGGGACAGACGGTCTTCTCAGTGGTTCTTTAAAGAACTCCTTTTCCCAGAACAAAACCAACCGGAAGTGAGAAATTACTTAACACGCAGCACGGTATGCTTTGGAAGTTCCTGACTTATCAATCCTTCAGAGGAAGAGTTTGATGGCCCACAGAGGGTCTGCAGAATGTGACCTTCCATCCATATAGATATGCTGAGATCTGCAGGGATCTCAGAGTAGCTCTGCAGACAGTCAGTTTCTCCATGCTACTCCCTGGCAGCACAGCTCACTAAAGAGCAATGCTTGCCATCCATGCAGCCCCTCTGACTGAAATGTCATGGTGCATTAGGTGGCCATTTCTGTCCAAACTGCTGGCCATTCTCTCCAAAACATCTGGTGCTCCTAAACATGTGCTATTCACAATGATGGCCATCTATGGGAGTGGGGAAAAGGGGGAGATGGAGATACTTTAGTTCCTCTCTCCACTTCCAGATGCACCAGCCTGATCTAGCTGATACTTGTGCTATTTTTAGCCCTCCTGTGCCTAAAAGCAAAATGATATGGTCCAGTGGTCCTTTGGAAATAAAATAAATAAAGCTGATAGGCAAGACTAGAACTCAGGCTGTAATGCTTACTCCAAGCTCATGTCAGTGCCAGCTCTTGATGCTTTCCCACTTTGGCCACATCCATCCATTTCTGCCACAGTTCACTTTCAGCTATTGTTTTAAAGGTTTCTTTGACCTTCCTGCATCTAAGTTATTGATAATGTAGGTCTGTTTGGTTTTTAAATAAACTAGTCACCAGTTTGGAAGAAATAAAACCAGAGAATTAAAAAAAGAATGAAAAAAGAAGCCAGCTTTAATGGCTGCTTGTAATGCTCTTTGTAGATGAAAAGTGCTATAGAAGCGCTAACTATCCAACCTAACAGAGCACATTTGCAATGCAGACGTTTTTGGCTGCTAAGGTAATATGCCAAATGCAACAGTAAATCCTCAACTGTTTGGCAGATCATCTCAACACAAACATTACTGAAACCAAGACATAAATAAAGAAATCTGAAATTATTTTTCTGAGACCCATTTGCCAAGGAAATGCTCAATAAATATAATTCAAGGAAGGGTGAGGTTCAGTGAAATGCTTGAGCTTCAAATAAATCCTCTCCATCCGCAAATAATGAAATAATTCATTAGGATCTCTATATTTCTCCAATTTAATTACAATCCGCTTTGCAGAAGCCAAAGCAATGACTAGCCTGAGGTGCCAGCATCCATTCTGAATATGCACTCAAAGGATTCACTCACCAATTAACATTGATTCTTTCTGGTATTCTTTGCTGAGGTGGCTGTGCTGGGTCACACAGGACACGTATCTCTCCAGAACATACCAGCACATTTCATAGTAGAAAGGATAACGGAATTTGGCATGCACCTGAAAGCAAGATTGAGACTGTCAATCCATGTGAAAGGGAGACAAGTTTGCAGCACAAGGGCCAGTCATCATTCTCATCATGTTATCAAGAGCACAAACGGTATGCGGGAGGGGGGAGGGGAAAGAGGGTGGGAGCCGAGTGAGATGTATGCCTTCAGCATACGAAATGAGGAGACTGCCTGCCTGCCTGCTATGATAGCATCGTTTCTTGGTTCACTAATTTGTACCCTCTTGGGTTGGTTGGAGAGGAGGGGGGTTGTGTTCTTGTGAAATCATGAAACTGATGCATGGCCCCCTAAGGTATTATTTATCTATTGTATAAACATAGGGTGGTCACATACAGATGTTAGTCACTAGAATTCAAGTTAAAATAAATGTGGGTTCTTTTGATTTCCTACAAAATATTCCATGATTTGTCAAAACAAGACTATTACCTACAAAGAGCCAAGCAGGAAACTTGATTCTTGTCAACTCAGGTCTTTACAATACCACAATTTGCTTAAACAATGGAACAAAAAGAAAATTTTGATTGTTGGTATATCGCATTCAAACATGAAATACAAAAGAAAGGCCATTACATTTTGTTCTACTCTTAATATTTTGGTAGTCAATTAACTTTTGCCCTGAATCAAACAGAGAAATGGGATTCTACCAAAATGTTCCCTTCCTTTTATCTCCCAGTCTTGCCATTTTCATATTAGAAGCTGATATTTATTTCATGTTTAAAAGAAAAAGAAACTGCCCCCCCCACACACACACAATTTTCAACGAATGGGAGATCTTTGTGCTAAGGAAGAAACTGTGGCGCTTTCAATTTGGGAATACATATGCTGTGTTTGAATACGTATGTACATTTGCTATGCTTTTTTTTTGTTTGTTTTTGTTTTAAATGGATGCCATATACCTTGCATGCACAGGTACTTACACTGAACAGTTCTTACTCCTTGCAGGCACTGAATTTGCATTTTGTGGGCTGGATAAAATTTTGCTTGCATACACCACATCAGGATTATGTGAACTGCTCTTAACACATTCTATGCAGTTTAACTTCTCATCTAACCAACAGGTCTAACACGTCTCCCCACCTTTAACGAAAACTGCATTGCACCAGAAAGGATCATTATCACAGGCAGTCCATTTTCTTTAAATTTGGGAGTCTAAACAGAATGACTAAATACAGCATCTGGAAACTCAAACTAGCACTTGGCTGTGCAAAACAAGCATTTACACACCTGCCTCGTGATCTGAGCATCCGCCCGTGGGATTTAGATATTCTGCTAGAATGTCCACATTTGAAAATTGTGCCCAGAGTGGATAGTCAAAAAACCTTGCATCTGCTCCCATGGTAGGGGAAATGGAAACACTTTCATCAGTAAAATGACATTAAGGAAACTAAGTGCATTGCAAGGTAGTGTATAAGTAATCCAAAGTGTTTAACAGAGCTGAGACCTCAAACTCGGCACAAATGTAGCTGGCAAATCTGAACCCAGATGCTGTCACATGTTGCTGAGGGAGATGCAGCTGATTGCTGCTGCATCATTCCAAACACTCCCTATGTTGTGTGTTATACAGCACTGTACTTCTAAAAAGAACAAAACCTAGATGCGAGAACAACATTCAACCCCAGGGCAGTATAGTATTGGAGAATTCTTTTTTATTTTGGTTTGGTTACATGTCAGAAAGAAGAGATCATGTCACTTATCACTATTACAGAACACAAGGGAAATTAGCCATGCTAAAATATATGCTAATAAAGGAACTCAAATTTTTCCAAGAGAGCACTGCAGGAAACAAAATTTGCAAAGAATTGACTTACAAACAGGAAGCCGCCTTCCACCCCTCAGCCTTCAAAAGGTTTTCAGCCACATGCCTGGGAATATTAAAGACATCATTGCTCAACATTTGTTGACAGATTCTGAGCTTCACCAAATTTAGTTGTTACCAATGTTAATTCAATGTGAAAGACAAGGCAGTAATGCATGCAGTGCTCCCATTATGTATATCAATCTTTAATATTCAATTTGAGTTCCTAATTGCCTCACTATCAATGTTCCAACCCACAGCAAATCCCTCCATGCCTCTGTAATTCGCTTTTGCCTGAGATGGCTCTGCTTTATAAACCTTCAGAAGTAAGAGCTACCATATGTAGTAAAAGATACTGTGCAAAGACATACAGCACCTTTTGCTGTAGAAGTAAATCTAAGATTGACAGTGGTTTAAATATCTCTTAAATGTGCTTTATTCAAAAGCATAAATGAGTACAACATTTATGACCTTCCTAGATATTTATTAGTTTTAATGCATGTGAATTGTATGATGTACATGCCCATACCTTTTCCCATTGTATATCCATAGGTCAAATGAACTTTTAAAAAAATAATTATGAAGCCAAAAGTTATCTGTGATCAGTTTACAATTTACTATCTAACGTATCTTCTGCCAAGGGACTAAATCCTGCACCAGCAGGGGGATATACTAGATAATCTAATAGGCATTTTCCAGCTCTAACTTCTATGATTAATAATTTATAATCCACTGAATACATTTTAATTATTCCTGTACAGTGAAAAAAATCCTCTCTGGAATATGATGGTTTCTACAGTTCAAAGTGAAATTATTTTAGAGACATACAAAAAACAAAGCACGTATGAGGCATGTTCTCCCATAGAAAGTAGTAGTCTATGTCCATTAAAAAATCATTATGCATTTAATCAGTTTCATCACGATATTTTTTAAACATTTTTTTAAAATTCATTTGGGAAAAAAATTAATCTATCAATTTTAAATGTTAACTTTAGGTTCCAGAAAACAGAATCAGTAGCAAATACCATCATCTGTGAGTGACCACCTTACGTATATGTTTTAGATGCTTGTATCCTCATACAGGTTCAAATACATTAATGTGGCTAAATCTAGATCAGCTGAGAATAGTTTAATATTTCTTCTTCGGTAATACCGAAGCCATAACACCTCTATGCCAAAATGATGAATCTTTGCATGGCAGTCTGCTTTGCAGTTACCCAAGCTGGTCTAGAAGAGAGCTAAACAGCTTGGCCTATTTGACTAGCTGTTAATTGGCCTCTAGGAAAGCCAGACTGCAAAATGAAAATCTCTACAAACTGCAAGGCTCGAGAATAATTGTTTATCTCAATTGCACATTAGAAGCTGTTTCCAACAATAGACGTTTTTTATTACTCCTTAAAAACTATTCTAAATGGCTATAACCCTCTTAAAAAGTCTCCCAGGGATATGAGAAATTAAGACAGAATAAGCATGACAAGTGTACAAGCTAGGGGGTTTTATTGGGCTCTAAATCAGTATTACCATTTCAGCCATGTATTATCCTTGTCTTAGCTGCTAAGACAATAACAACTGCACCTAGCATAAAAATGGCTTTGAATACCAGCAATCAAAGATGATTAAGCATTATACAGCAGGTTTAAACACAGTGAAACCTCCATAAAATTGCTCTGTACAAAATGAAGTGGGGAAACACACCCAGATTACACTTTGATTTGAGTGTGGCAATTACTTTGTGAATCACATCATGTAATTTACTTCTGTGTTACACACAATGGAAAGATCAATACTCAGGAGAAACCCATCTGCAGTCTGTTCACTGGCGAACTCGCTTTCAAGTACATTACACACGATCTGGATATATCACTCAGTGAAGATTATTCAAATAAAGAAGAAAATACAATATTTGTTCCACAAAGTAAACTGAAAAGTGCATTCTGTTTGTTTTGAAAACATTATTCTTAAGACAGTATTCTATAATGATTTCAGTATTTTTTTAATCACCATTCTACAAAAAAACATGTATTTTTATTTTCTGTCACATTTTATTGCAGGTCACTTTATGAGTGTAGGGTTGCATACACACCTTTATTATTATTATAGGGTTACTTGTGAGCATTGGATTGTTTACATGTCTTTGTTATTGTAGGGTTGCTCAGGAGTGCTGAATTGAGTACAATACATTGCTATCACATAGCGCATGTGAGTGCTGAGTTTGTTGCTGTAGGGTTGTTTGACTTCCAGGTCATTGACATTTTTTTTTTTTTAAAAAAGCACTGAAACATTTGTTTGGGGGGATAAAGAATTACATGTACTTTGCAGAAATGATCTTAGACAAGACCTACATGATTAAAAGGTCAAAACATGGGCTTCCAATCTTGAAAACGTCCTTTTCCAAACCACTATTTAGGGAAGATTTTCAAAGGTAATGATGGCAGCTAGGTGCCCAACTTCTCAGTGCAAGTTAGCTGCCTAACTTCCCCTTGTGACTTGTGTACTCCCTTCGTATAATGCTGATGAACATCCGAAAAGACAAGAGCACCCTACTTGTCATGGACGGAAGAGTCTGATTTTCAGAGATGCTGAGCAGCCACAGCTCTGACTGAAGTCTATAGGAGCTGTGGGTGCTCAACTCCCCATGGAAATGATGCTCTGACTCCTCTGTTGCTGCAGAATTATTATCTGTCTCCTCTCAATAGTCTCCATGGCCTTCTATGGAATTCATTCACACTCCGTTTCTGGTTTCAATCTTTCCTCCATAGCGCCTCTTCTTGCCCTTGTCACCACCACTGTTGACAGCAATACTATCCTCATCACCCAAGCGTAACAGATTCTCTCCTCTCGCTTACGTCCAGGGTCCAATATACCCTGCCAATTCTTCCACTACAATCTCTCTAAAATCCTTGCTTTCTGCTCTATCCCTAATACCTTTCTCCAGCCCTTGTTCACCTCTGGCTTTGACTATGACAACCTCCTTCTCTGTGGCCTCCCTGCAACATCTCTTACCACCCCCTTTGGTTTACTCTAAATCAGTGGTTCCCAACCTGTGGCCTGCAGGATCTTTCAAAGTGGGCCACTGCTCCCCTTCCACTTGCCTAAGGACCCAGGTGGAACATGTTGCTGCAGGGCTACAAGACCAGTGCAGGCTCCTTGTGCACCCAACGGGACGAGAGATCAGCGCTTTCCTCCCCTGGCTCCAGCAGGGAGCACGGCAAAGTGCTCCGCCTGGGTCCCTAGGCGTTGGAGTTCCTGCTGGAGCCAGAGGGAAGGGAGCACTGATCTCCCCTCCCCCTGTCTGCAGAAGGGAGCCACTGCCTAGGGACCCAGGGCTACAGGACGCATGCGGTTTCCATGCTGCAGCCAGGGGGACGGGAGATCAGCAAGGAGGCTGCCTCCTCTCTGAACTCCTTCCATCTGGCAGCAGTAGGGGGAGGGGTGTAGGAGGCGGATCAGCCAGGACCCACCATGCTTGAGGAGAGGGGCAGGATTCTAAAACTCAGTGCCTTCCGGTTTGGCCTGCACTTAGCAGGCCACTCACTGTGACTTAGCTGCCAGTTCATGTGCTTCAGTGTAGTGACAGTAACTCATTTACACTAGTGCTTTGTCTGTGAGCGTGACGTACTGAGAGTAAATTTGTAGGTGTAACTTTGTAACTGTTTTTAACAGGTTTTTTTTTTAATTTGCTTTGCACTAAATATTTACTTTATATGTGCACTGATTTGCAGTGCTTAATGGTGTACACGTCAATACATTTTTTATGAGTTGATAAGACTGGTGGCCTTTCAGGGTTGTAAAAATGATATTTGTGGCCCTCAAGCCAAAAAGGTTGGGAACCACTGCTCTAAATGCTGTTGCTAAGATCACCTCCCCCTCCTGTCACTCACCTGTACGAATCCTTTTGCTGCCTTTCACATCAAGTTCATGCTTCTCGTGATCCCAGTCAAGGCCACGCACAATTACACGGCTACCCCTCTGGAACTTTTCACTCTTGCCTTTGTCTCTGTTCTTGATTCCTCCTACACCACTCTCACCCCCTTCCTTTTGCCCAGATCTCCCTTTTAACTGCCCCTTTCTGCCATGCCACCTCTCCCACTGAGAATTCCTTCCGCCTTCCTATGCGCCAAACAGATTCTCTCTCTCCATTCAAATCCCTCCAGGAAACCAGTAACTTCTACCAATGCTTAGCAATACAAGACCTATCAGCCTTTGTTCCCAGGAAAGTAACAGAATAGCCTCCTGGTGTCAAAACACTGGAATGAGAGAGGCTGCACTGGAAAAAGGCTTTCTGTGCTGGTGAGGAAAGGGTGTTGAGTCACTAAGCAAAATGTGCACGATTCAAGCCAAAGTCCTCACCCCACATATTGTGTGTCTCTGAACTGCCCCGAGGGGCAGGGACCATGCCCTCTTGTAGGAATTAACAGCACTGAGAACACTGCTAGTGCTTGATAGATTAGATTATTAAATAGGCCTTGTCTATATGGGAAAGTTTTACTAGTCTCTCTCTCTCTCTCATACACACCCCTCTCAGTGTAGACACTTATTCTAGTAGAAGAATGGCTTTTTTCAGTTCATCTTAAATCCCTTCCCATGTGATATAAGCTAAAATATAAAAAACTAATCTTACACTGGACTGAGAGTGTCCACACAGGGGGTTATACCAGTATACATGTATCGGTTTACATTCACTCTTTAGCTTATTCTGGTATAACACTCCCACCTAGACAAGGCCTTTGTCGGTGCCAAGCTTTCAATCTGGCCAGTCCTAAAAGGCATACTGTACGTGAACTTACATAAACTGATGGTTGAATATCTGCAGTACAATACTGTGGCGGGGTAAAAAAAAACACACGGGGCAATTAAAACAGAATGACATTTCTTTGAGATTTTTATCAATCTTATTTTATCTAGCTACAAAATAATTATAGCTATTAAGCAACTGGGATCCTAACCAAAGGTCCAATTCTCACCATCCAAGCATAGCACCCACACAGTCTGTGATCTGATAGCACCCACACAGTCCATGATCTGATACCCTCCCCATTATGTGGCCAGATGTGCAGACTCAATCCCCTCCCACAAATCCCCAAATTTTCCCATGAACTAGTGTAGAGCTGCTGTGGAAGAAAGCTCTTCAGAGCGCAAACAATAAGTAATGTAGTTCTCTTGCGCAGCTTTTGCATGGCTCCCCCAATTCTACTCTGGTCAGCAGAATCACGCCAGTTCCATTGGTTCTTTAGTCTTGTTTGCCCATACCAAGGGGGGAAAGGTTTACCCTAAAGGGCAATGTGTCTTCTTAACACAAAAGGGAAGGAGTTTACACTACAGGAGGTCAACAGGGGGGACATAAAACCAAACAAGAGACTCAGAAGTGACTAGTCAATGGGAACTGGGGGCAAATAGGTGAGCAAATTCGACCAAGAAGAGCAGCCTTTGAGGGCCTTGTTGCCTGGCATTTACCTTTCTTGTTCCAACCACTGGGACATGAAGATACTGCTAGTTCTTGTCTTTCAGAAAGGAACATGAAAAGGATTTTATACATGATACAGTCACAAGGAACTGCACACACAAAAAGAGAATCAAGCATTCTTACCCTTGTTCTATCCTCAATTTCATAGATGCGAAGCTGCATGGGAACATTAAAGCTGTGCAGGATATTTCCACCAAACACCAGAGAATCAACTGGAGTATAAACTGCATGAATCCATCCTAGAGAGGAAAAGCAAAGAACTGAGAATGCCTCATTCTATGTAGGATCATAAAGGACTTTACAATCAATCATAAATTCTCAGAGACTTCCTGGAGGAATGCAAATATTATTAGCCCCATTCTACAGAAAGAGAAACTGAGGCATTGAGAGAGGTTAAATGACTTGCTCAAGGTCACACTTCAAGACTACTGTAGTAGCAAGAGAGTGTTTGTGTGTGTGTGTATAATGATAGTTCTGGAAACTGAATTCCTCTACTTATCCATAGAACAGATATAACATGGGCAGAGGCTGAGCAAACTTCCCTTATGCTGCTCCACCAATGTGAGTCAACCACAACCCACAGATGAGAGGGAAATTCAGTCTCCATGGCCCATTCAACTCTTGGTCTCACTTCTGACATCACCGAACAGGTGCACAAATCATGTTAACAGTGGTGGCAAGTTTGTGATGTGCAGCTGGTCAGACCCCCAAACAGCCATCAGACAGTAATAACTTCAGCCACCTTGTAGAGTTGAAAGCTCCATATCCCATTACCAATTCTTCAAAGCAACTGATTTTTTTTTTTTTACCTGGCAAGTCCTGAGTCTGGGACTTAGTGTTTTTCCCATTACAACTGATGAGATTGTGAACAGCTCAATCCTGCAAGGAGCTGAGTTCCCTTTCCTGGACTCCCAAGGGAGGCGAGGATGCTCACCACCCAGTAAGATCAAGCCCTGGCAGTTCAGGCAGCTGGTTCCCCTGCATTCCTTCCTCTGCACTATTTGGATGTCATGTGATAAGTTGATGCATGGGATACACAGGACTATAGACTCTGATTTCAGCAACAGCAAAGGAATTGATCCTACTAAGGATCAAGGACCTCTGGAGTTTGTAACATTAATTCTTGTTTTAAATCAAAAGCATTTCAATTAATAAACCAGCAAGCAGCCAAGGGACATAAGGAGCTGTCAATTTCTTCCTAACCGTACACTGCTTTCCATTAAAGCTGAGGAGATTTTCATTCACTTCAGGATCAGTGAGGCAGCAGGAAAATGCAACCCAGGCATATAGGACAGACTTTCCAGCCACTAGGCACAAAAGCATTTCCCCTGCCATCACCTGCTGGGTTATACTTTGGAAGCCCTTGAGCTATCATATATGACAAGACAGTGGCCCACAGTGCTTTTACTGAGAAGCATTTAGTAGAAGGACACAGAAAAAAACCTCAAGTTAAAATTTTCTCCCCAGGAACACACAACCTGGCTCTTGGTACATTTTTCTGACTTTACAAATCTAATTCCACATGACGAATCTAATGAATGGAAAATTACAGGTGCCCAATGGTAATGGCAATTCTGGATTATTATCGCATCTTTCCTGCAATAGGGTATCATAATTTCCATCACTGACTCACTCATAATCAACAAGTAAATTTGTCACCTCCAAATCAATCTAGCTTCTTTCCTTCCTCACAGGGGCAGCTACTACAAGAAACAGTACCGTAGTCTTGGATATGCATATATACAAAACTAGTGGTCAGAGCAATAGATTGGGAGACATGACTCCTAGATTCTGTTCCCTGCTCACCCACGGACTCTGTGTACAGTTGGGAAGTCACCTAACTTCTCTGTGCTTCAGTTTCCCCACCCTGGAAAAGCAAATACACTGGACATCCATGCCGAAATCCTCTGTGTGGAAACCTGGCTGCCCTTCATGCTGTCCACAAATGCAATAACAACTGAGATGAAGATCTGAAAGGCTTAGTCTGCTCCAGATAAAATACTGATGTTCTTCCAACAACTAGTGTGTGCAATAGCTCTTCTCCCTTGTTACCATGAATCTTTGGGAGGAAAATTGGTAAGTAAATTACTTTCTTGATGTGAAAAAAGGAGACCACTTTTGTGGAATGCTTTTGTAAGGAACCTTGGATGCGGACAAAGGTAGACGGAGGATGATCCACCAGCACTGTTCAGACTAAATTCAGGCTCCATGGTAGAACAAGACTCTGTATGTGTGGAAACACCTCATCCAAGCCCTTTAAAAACCTTACAACCATTGGGTTGGAAAAAAGGGAATGATTATCAACAGGGTGAAATGCTGACATAGCTGTTAAGTGTACCCTAACTAAGATAATTGCTAATCCTTGATGTTTCAGGTACAAAATATAGTTAAGCACATGCTGAATAGAACTAAGAACAGGGGAGGCACCTTTAAGCTTCGACCAGACTGAAAACTTTTTCCACATAGCCAAGTAAGTTTTCCTCGTTGATGGTTTTCTACTATTCAGCAGTACCTCCTGCACATCTCTGGAGCAGGACTCCTCCACTAATGCTATCCTTGAAGTCTCCAGGCTGACCAGTGAAGAGACTCACGTTTGGGGTGGAAGAAGTGGTGGCAATTCTGCGAAAACAGGTCTTTGTGAAGTGGGAACAATACAGGGATTGATTGATAGATCTGAGAACCAAGAAAAACAGTGCTAATGGGGCCAAGTTGAGGTAATCAGTATAAGACTGGTCTTGTCCTGTGTAACGCTGCACAGAATTGAGATGGGAGGGAAATTGTAGAGGAAACCCTCCAACTATGACAGTAGAAAAGCATCCATCAGCGAACGTAGGCTGTGAACTGCTTCGGAGCAGAACTGGTGACATTTTGTGTCGTCCTTTGTTGCAAACAGATCCATCTGGGGTGATCCTTAGAGCTGGAAAATGGACCTTGCTATGTTTGGGCAAAGGCATCACTCATAATGGCTGATAAACAACCTGCTTTGGCAATCTGCCCATGTATCGTGAGCCCCCAAGAGTGGTCTGCCATCAGAACTATAGAGTTACTAATGCAGAAGTCCCAGAGCAAGATTGCTTCCCAACAAAGTAGTGAGGACTGGTTTTCTCTCTGCTTGTTTCCATAAAACATGGCTGTCGTATTGTCACTCAGCACAAATACATCCCTCCCCCAACGCATGGAGGGAATGCCATACAAGCTAAACACATAACCCTCAGCTCCCTGATGTTTATGTGCAGACTGAAATCTTGGGGAGACCAGAAACTTTGTGTCTGCAGGTGTCCCCCGTGAGCACCACATTCCAGATCTCAGGAATCTGTGACTAAAGTAAACAAGTGTTAAGACGGAGTCAGGTGAACAACTCCCCTGCATGAATTGGTTGGGTCTAACCACCTATCTAGGGAGGGTAACATGCAACTTTGTATGTGCACTAACATACCTATATGGCGCCTTCTTGGAGACTATATTTCTACCACCAAGCCCTAACCAGGTCTGAGGCGCTGTCTGGCATACTGGACCACATAAGTGGATGCGGCCATGTGCCCCAACAGTCTTAAACAGCTTCTCACCATGGAGAGAGGATAAGCCTTCAAGTCCAAAAAGAGGCTCTGCGGTGCAAGAAACTGATTCTGTGATAGCAAGGCCCTGGCCACTGTTGAGTCCAGGACCACCCCAATAAATTCCATTTTCTGTACCAGAGACAGGACTGACTTGTCTGTGTTGATTAGCAGGCCGAGCGTGTCGAAGGTGGACAGGATTATGTGGATACTGGACACCACCTGCAACCTGGGACCAACCTCTTATCAGCCAATCGTCCAGGTAAGGGAATACGTAGACCCCCCCGTCTCCTGAGGAAAGCTGCTACCACCGCCATACACTCTGTAAATACGTCAGGGGCAGCTGAGAAACTAAAGGAACTGATAATGGCAGCCCCAGATGGTGAAACTTTGAAATTTTCTGTGGCCCTGCTGAACGGTCACATGAATGTAGGTGTCTTAAGTTGAAAGCAGGATACCAGTCCTCCATTTCGAGGGAAGGAATAAAGTAAGCTAAAGTGACCATCTGGAATTTCAATTTTTTTCCCCCAGAAACTTGTTTAACTGCCTTATATCTAAAATAGGCCAAAGACCCTCTTTTGCCTTCGGGATCAGGAAGCATTGAGAGTAAAAGCCCTTTCTCCTGAACAAATAAGCTCCTACAAGAAGTGATTATACCTTTTCCAGTAATGCTTTCTTGTGAGAGAGGTCTCTGAAGAGGGACAGGGAAAGGGGGCAGGAATGTGGGGCAGAAATAAAAGGAAGCGAATATCCCACTTTTACCGTGCTTAGAACCCACCAATCTGTTGTGATGTGGGTCCAAGCAAGATGGAAGTCGGACAAGCAGTTTGCAAAAATAAGAACAGAAAAGGATGGCACTCTCAGGTAGGTCAAGAGCAGTCTACCAGTTCTATCAAAATGAACTGTTGGAAGAAGCCGCCTGCCCCTATGAACCAGTGGCTGCTGACACAGAGGGTGGTGGTGATCACCTTGGTAGGTCTTGGGCTTGATGAATAAATCCCTGAAAACACTGACACTCGTAAGGGCAGAATGCCTTCTGCTTCACTGCTGGGATGTAAATGCCCAGGGATTTTAGGGTTGCTCTAAAATCCTAGAGACTGCAGAGTCTCATCTGCCTTTTCTGAAAAGAGTGGCAACCCCTCAAAGGGTAAGTCCTGCATGGGCTCTTGCACCTGTGGAGGGAGGCCAGGAGAGTCCAACCAAGATGAGCTCCTCATCGTAATGGCAGAGGCCATGCTGTGCTCTGCAGAATCTGCCTCATCAGGACCTGCCTCTAGAACTGTTCTGGCGACCAACTTGCCCTCCACTGTCTAAGTGAGGAACTGAGGCTCCCAGATGAGGTGAAACAAATCTTTACATTTCAAAACTGTATCGCACAGGCTGAAATCAGTGTCCCAGCAAAGCTTGCTGGTTTGCAATGTGAAGCCTATTCCACCTGTGGAATAAAACTTCCTCCCAAATAAACCTTGCTTCTTGTCCTCTTTATTCTTTGGGGTTGAAGCCTGGTGCCCCTGTTTTTCCTTTTCCTTGGTAGCTGCCACTACAAGGGAAACTGGAAGAGGAGGATTATATACGTGCTTTAACCTCTGGGAGGGAACAAAGCACCTTATCTCCACATTTTAGCAGTTGGAGGCAGGGAAGCTGGGGTCTGCCAGAGGCTCTGGTAGGCTCTAAACAACCTCATTTATCGGCAGAGCTATTCTAGTTCAGGCCGCAAATATTAGAATGCCCACCAGCTTGTGGGATTTTTTCTGGGACCTCCACCAGGTGAAAATCAAGAGCCATAGCCATCCTCCTCAACTGCACCTGATGAGTCTTAACATTGTCCAGAGGTGGAGAAATACGCTCTGCCACAATTATCTCAGCAGGAGAAAAGGAACAGAATGCTAACAATACCAGGAGCTGATCCGGTTCCTGGTCCTCTTGCAGCTGTCCTGTGAGGGATCCCAACTGTACTTAGTGCTGGTCTCGGTACCAATGCTATGATGCTTGTGGCAATGATGCTCCTGATGCCCAGCAGATGGAGCTGGCTCAGATAGCTACAGAGATGTTCTTGACTGGGGGAGGCGTGGACCCCATGGGTTCCAAAAGGCCCACTGATACAGCTGTGGACCTCAGCTATGCATAGCTCCAGTGTCCCTTCTGTAAGCTCACTGTTGGTACTAGGATGAAAACCAGGCTGGGCAAGTGGCATATTCCTCTGATGGAAACAGGTTGGTTGGGATTTATAGAATGCCACTTCAGAGTCTGATGAGGACAAAGCTTCTTCTTGAGACCAAAGCAGTGCCATACCAGTCAGTACCAGAGAACAAGACTCAGACTCTGAAGAAACAGAAACCAGGGATATCATCTATGGCTTTCTCCTTGACATTACCGGCCTCACTGGCACCCTGACACCCACATCCGGTGGAGCTGCTCGGTGTGGAGCTGAAGGCACTAGAGGTAGTACCTTGAGCACTGGTGTTGAGTGAGTCCCTTGAACTGCTGGTAATGGATGAACAAAAGGTTCAACAACTCTCTCCCAGCCTCATGCCTCAGGAGTAAACAGTATCAGGAAGACAATCTGCGATATCATGGCACAAAGAGATGCTGATGTAGGTGCATCAGGAGCTGGTCTCAACAGGCCCACAATGAGTTCTAGAGTCAATGAACTCCCATGTTTAGAGGTGTGTTCTGGGAAGTGCTTCCTCTCTGAACACTCTCCCAAGTCTTTAGCAGACCTCTCCTCCTCGGTACTGGAGATGCCAATCTGCCTCTCATTATTGGTAATGCTGGTATGCTACTGACCAATGCCAAGATGCTCAGTACCTGGACCGTGGCAGAGGGCTCAGATGGAGATTGTAAAATATCTGCCAATATTAGCAGATACTTTAACCTGCTGTCCTGTCTTTTTTCAAACGGGACTTAAAGCCCTTACACATGCCACACGTCACTCCCATGAGCCTCCCCCAAGCACTTAAGGCAGCTGGGGTGAGGGTCATATTTGGCATAGCCTTGCCAGAGAATGTGGCATATGTCCAGTACCAGGGCCAGTACTCAAGCTGGGTGCCAGAACCACACAAACAACAAAAACAAAAAATGTTTCTACTAAGTAACTAACTGCTAAACTTCACTAACTATATGTGGGTACTGTATAGAGAAGAGACTTGCAGAAGCAAGGACAGGAAGCTCCAACAATCATCACCAGCAGTAGGAAGGAACTGGGGGGAGGGGGAGGGCGGTTCAGCCCTTTTTGCCTGAGCAATGTACACAAATCAGCAGAGGACACTGAGGCTGCCCTGATGGGTACTGCTAAGGGTAAAAACTCTCCCACAACTATACACTAGAGCACACAGACACCTACACTCAAAGAAGAACTTGGCTTTACAGTCAACAGCAAGCAGTGGTGGAGGAAGAAAAAGAAGATATTGCTTTTGGTTCTTTAATTTTATAGTGAGTGCAGCAAAAAAAACAAAAACAAAAAACACAGGAGTTAGCCCTTAAAATACATTTTTTAATTCCACAGGGGGGAATCCATACTGGAGAGCTACTGATTTCATTATTTCTTCCCCCATGGATTTTAGTCTCATCAGATCTCCCCAGACCTCTCAGTTTCAGCGTCACAAGCCCCAATAGATACTAAGGGCTTTTGTGTTAATGATCCCCAAACTCACTAGGTAGTGGCCCCTGATGAGATTAGGTAACAGCTCCAGAGGAGTAGTCACTGCCCCTCAGGTCAATGCTCCAGCAAACAGTGCCCGAGGCACAATAAATCCTTAACAGAAATATTACTGACAAGGGAATAAATAATGCCCATTTTCAAGCTGTGAAAGAGACAGTAAAGATGGAAACAGAGAATCGGGAGAACAATTTTTAGAGGCATCCTCTGCTTTTGTGGGCAATATGTTTAAGTCCCTGCTTAAGCCCACAAATCAAATAGTTATTTATCTTACTAACAGTATCTGCGCCTGTTGTTATTAGAAACAAAACTGGTCCTGCTAAGGTCTTCTCAGAATATCGGGCCCAAAACTCTGAGGCTAGGCTGAAAATTAGGCCCTTTAAATATACATTTTTTGTAAAAAAAAAAAACACACCCAAGAAATGACAGTGATGCAATAGACTTTTACCCAATAATGAGACATTGAAATAACAGCATTAAACCCACTAATGCCAGAAAAAAACCTCAGAGGATAGGCTACACTTAAAAACATCTGCTGGCAAAGTAAAACAGAACTGTAGGGCCAGAATGTCCATCAGACACATTACAGAGGTGCAGAGGGGCAATGCAGCCACTGGAGCGCAGAGAGTCAGCCAGAATTTTTCCTGTGGGCTCCCAGGCAGTGCAAACTAATGCAGCAGCTTCACCATTTTTGGAAAGCACACAGTACATTCTTCTCTCTGCACTCAGCTAACTCTACTGGCTGGTGAGGAAGGGGACCAAAACCATGACCATGCTCTCCTCTTGGACTTCTTAGCCCTTTTACACAATTAACACTCAAAGGAAACCTAGGAGGAAGCAGGGACCCCACTGGATTCAAGCCAGCACCTCAAAGGAAGCAAGAAAGAGGAGAAGATGTTTGTGCTCTCCTTTTCCTTGTGCACCCATGTTGGGACCAGTAGAATCTGACCCCTATGTTGTACAGCCACTTTCAGACACACTGTATCCTAAAATACTTTAGGCCTGCTTGAGGAATGCAGTTACAGAGTCGATAATAGCACAGAGAGAGACGGACATTAGATGTATGCAAGGAAGAACAGATATTTACATATGAGATGAAAACTAAGATGGGAAGTCAACAAGTTAGTATTATACTGGAAGTCTGGTCCAGAAGGTTAGAAGTTCCAAGGTGAACACTTCTGCAATAACACTAACCAAACTGGATGCAGGGGGAAAAAAGGAGGCCAGTGCTAGGAAAGTGGAGGGGGTGAGAAGGGAAGTACTGAGAAATAAGCTGTAAGTAGGAAACACCTTTTACATTTCCTAATTGTAACACTGGGGGAAACAAGCCCAGGCAATGTACAAGCTCAACCACTACATTCAATTCATTCCCACAGATCAGACATCAGCACAGTTATGAAACAATTAGTTAACGGTTCACAAACAAGAACATGAAGCGGCCATCTGAACTTTCAAATTCCAATGTGCAGCATCCACACAAGAGGGTTTTTAAAAAGGAAAAGGATTTTCCTGAATAGGTGAACACAATGGAGCTACCAAGGTAACTGAGGTCATAATCTGAAGGCACTGGAGTTGCCTCATTATCATGTATGTAACACACTACATTTATCTCTGTCCTGCTATGATAGTATTGATGACCTATCTACTGGACAGAATATCAGATCTGTTCACTATGTCATGTCACCCCCTAGTGGATGCAATGTCAGACAACGCTCGTGCATGTTTGAATTTTTAGCCCTGTAATGGCTAAATGCTGCTATGCAAGCTGCAGTAGACATCCCTTAAGTGTGTCTATAATCAATTCTCCCCTTAGAGTCTAGAGAGGACATAAGCCCTGATATTACCGCACAAGCATGAATGGTTCATGGGTTATTGCTAGATGTGAGATATTATCTTCCCCTCAGTAATAATCTCATCAAAGCAAAGCATAGGACACCAAAAAAAATGTTAAATTCATTTAATCTTTGGTGCTAAAATAGCATGGGACTAATATTGGAACACAGGGATTAAGGACTGAAAAATCAAAAGCAGGGGGAATTTTTGATTGAAAGATGAAAACAAAAATACCTATTCACTATTACTTGAGACTGAAATTAGATTTGTGTATGTGAGATTGCCCAGGGACTGGTAATGGATGAGAAACTTTTCCCTGTAAATCACCCATTCCAATTTGGCCCCCGTTGGTAATGAAACCATTTGATAGCTCTTTGATCAGATTCAGTCTAATTTCTATTAGACAGAAACTGAAAAAGCATCACCAGGTGTTGGCAGTCTCAGAAAAGGGATGATGAACTGAATGAACATAGGACCTAATCTAACCTCTCCCTCCTCTGGAGATAGTTCCTATGGCTCACAGCTGAGGCAAATTTTAAAGTACAGCAGGGAATCCTACACTGCCAACACTTGTGCCATTCTATTCTGAAGACAGAGGACTTCAGACTCCAGGCCTATCAACCCAGCACCTTTCACCAGCAATAAAGAGAAGAGGTTGGAATTAAAAAGCAGAGAGAGTTTATTCACCTTTTGTAACCTCAATTAACAAGCAGCAAAAAGAGAACAGCCCATTCAGGGTGGGTGTTCCTAAAGTTGATTTTATTATTTCAGTTCTTGGGGATTAATGAACACTTACTTCTTCCCAACACTCCCTTCTTTGTAGAGACCACAGTTAATAGAGTGAGGGCAGTCTAGTCAGGTGGTTCAGAACTAACCTTATCTAATTCACAATTACAGATCATTCTATTGTTCCTAATATATGCTTGAATATTTAGCTATCATCACCTCAGGTAAACCTGGAAGGTAAAATTAACAACAAAGCCTTTCTGAATGGTTATTAAAAAAAAAAAAAAGACTGAATCTCATTATCTTCTGACGTTCTGTAAAACAGACATTATTAAATATTCCAAACTTATTACTAGATTTTGGGGGGCTTGCAAATTCCTACTGTATCTTTAATGATGCAATCATCTATGGGAGAATAATAAAAAAGGGAATTAAACTTACAAAGCTAAGGAGCAGACTACAAACTGCAAGCCATAGCACAGATGCATCTGTTTCCGTTAGCAACTGAACAAATGTTTGCTGTGTTGTAATAAGTTATACTGTTCTTTTCCTATATTTCTGCAGAACCTTGGGTAGAAAACATCAAATAAATATATCTCAAAAATAAAGAACAAAAGGGCTCACTGTCTGGTGAAATAATCAATCAATGGGTATTATCAGGAAGGTTGGACATCCTGGTGTATCTCATATCCCAAGAGAGAGGAGTGGTTATGACATAATAGTGCCCCATATTCCAAAATACCTGTGATGAGTCTTCCTTATGTTTGACAAGTTAAAAAAATAACTTTGTCCCCAGTAACTGCCATGTACAGTTTAGCAACTGTAAACCTTAAATCACTTAAACATTGCCTTCAGCAAAGTGAACAGGTAACCACTAATATATTGTCCTTCAAGACCATCAGAAGATCTCAAAGCCCCTTACAAATATTAATTGAACCTCAGAACACTTCTTCAGATGGGGAAACTAAGGCACAAAAAAATATGCCTATTTATATGACTTGCCTAAGATCTCACAGCAATTCCATGGACAATCTGGAAATAGAACCCAGACCCGTAGATCCTCAGTCCACATCCCTAGCAGGAAGCTGCTTAGAATTTAGAACTGAACATAACACTGATGGTTCCAGAAAGAGATGGTCCAAAACCAGAACCATCTATCTGTAACTCTTTCCTTTGCAACCCTTGCACTTTTGAGGTTTACATATTGCCACAGGGTGGTGCCCTTTGAAGGGAAATGGGTCTCAGCCGCACTTGTGATACAGCAAATTATACTCCTGGGGAAAATGAAGGTAATGTGACCAATGGATCATGTGACCGGACGAGAGGTAGGAAGGGGGGAGAGACCTGAGTCTTGAGGCAGGGAGGCCTGAGTGGGGATGACAGGGCTCCAGAGAGTTAGATGGCTCCTGCATGGGACCTTCAAACAGCTGGAGGAAAACAATTCTGCTTAGGTAGGGCTGGGAGTGGTCTACCAAGGCCCGGAAGACTCCAGGCAGAAAGGCCTGGGAATAGTTTGATGAAGGGCAAATATATAAACCTTCAAATATATAAACTTTAGTTTGGACTTTGAAGACTTTATTTTGGAACTGTTTATGATTTATGAACCAGCACACGTGAGGGTGATATTGGTTACAAGAAAGCTTTTGTGAAATTAAGGAGTCCTGAGCAAAGGGAAACTGAGGCAGGGGTGCTGCAGAGCTATCCCATTCCATGAGGGGCACTTTGGAGATGTCCACCCCATTACAGATATAATGAGACCCAGATCAGAACCACCCCTGGTTTCAGTTTTGCAGTATAAAATCTCAACCAGCAAAGCCTTGGAAAATCAAAATCTGCAGCATGGCTATGCATCCATAGGGCAATTCTATTAAAAGCACTTTAACTGTCCTACTTTTAAAGTACAATTATTGCTGCCCTTGGTATAAACACTATCCATTACACTCTGCTCCCATTACATGAAAGTTCTCACATACAGGCTGGCTTAGCCAACAGAGCCATGATCTAGGGTTCACACTCTCATAATAAATAGAACCTCATCCACATCAGACATAACTATGGTGGTACTTAAGGCACCCTGTACCTTTGCGAGTCATTCCCAAGGCCCCTGCATACATCCTAAGTGAAGAGGGATATGCTATCTAACCTTTTGAGGTCCCTTCCAGCCCTACATGTCAATGATTCTCTCTTCCCATTCCATCCATCTTCTCTCCCAATAACAGCTTCATCAGAGGAAGTGTCATAATTTCTGTGTTTGGCTGAAAAGAAGAATGTTCTGGAGCATCGCAGAACACAGCACACATTTTGTTAGATTCTCAAATCTCTCAAAAAATTCCTGAGATTATAATAATAGCCTACATTCACATAGTGTTTTTCCTTAAAAAAAAAGATCCCAAAGTGTGTTACAAACTATCCATAAAGCAAATCACTTTGCCCACCAATAGAATGCTGCCAACTCTAGGGTAAGATACACCTGTTGTTTAACAGCATACTGCAACACTAAAACAAGTTAGGAAAGGAAGTGAAGAAGAATGCCATATCCAGTTAAAAGCACATTATCCAGTTTGGATTTTTGACAGAATATCTAAGCTGACAACCCTAACTGGGCCATGGTATCTTTAATGAAATATATGGTCAAATCCTTGGGTTTTATGTCTCACATAAAAATGGCACCTCCAGTACCACAATGACCTCCTAATACTATGCTGGAGAGTTTTGTTTAGTGAGTCAGGAACACAATTTCCTGCAGCACCCTAGTTTTTTCCTTGGTGCTCTCCCATTCAAATAACAACCCAGATCATCACTTCTTATAAGAAATGACAAGATGAGAACCCAAGATGGTGTGGCTACTAAAGAATTTACTCTCTTTCAAAGCTGCCTCACTAAATTATCAGATCACACATACTGCAACTTGTTCTTTTGTTCTATGTATTCAAATTAAAACTATGAACATGGAAAGCTTACCATCTGAAAGAGCATAAGCAATGTGCTTGCTAGATTCTCTTTAGGCTGAGCCCTTGAATTGTACTAATCCTCCCTGCAATTAGAGACAAAACAGTGACTGTCAAATTCAGAGCCAAATCCTGTCTCCAGTGCTCCTGGGTGACTTTCACTGAGGTCAGTGAAAGCCCTATCCACAGGGCGAAAAGAAAATCTAAGCATTCAGCTTTTGCTATTTCATCCACATTCTGGTAACCAAGTAATTCCAAGGCTGTTTTCAGTCCACCTCTTCAGAGCCTATATCCCCAACACTTCTAGTAGCTTCATCCCCTTTATTTTCACAACTCTGATAGAAGCCAATGGGTAAATATAATGAGCCAAATTTTCAGAAAGGGACTACACTACCTGGCTTCCAACCTGTGCCCATGCAACTTTGTGCATGCAAACACTTACACGTGCATATTTGATGCACTACTATCTGTGCTTGCACAGACATACACACAAATGGAGGTAACTTTTTCAAAGTTAAGCCCCGGAAGCATGAAGGCATTATTATGATTGCAAGAATATATACTGGAAGGTGATCACACCTTTGGCATGGTCAGATCACCTACAATTTAAGTGACAGACAGAAAACATGGGACATACTTGGAGATCCAGAGGAGGAATTGGACTTGAAACGGGATAAGTTTTTCATTTTGTTTATTATGTTAACTTAACTCACTTTTTGTGAGTAACTAAGAGGTAGTGAGTTTTTAGAAGGAGGGTAGTGAAGGGTGGCGGCCTGGAGAACCAGAATAGGGAGCATTCCACGTAAAAGGAATGACCAAGAAAAAAGCATGGGGAAAAACAAAAGGGTGAAGAAGACGAATGGGGCACAAAGGCTAGAGTTGTAGGTGGATAGGAGGGGTAGCAGGAGACAAGGTGAGAAACAAGACATTGGATTTAAGGTCAGTGGGGTGAGTTTTGCAGGGCACTAAAGGGAAGGACAGAAAGTTTAAATTTGAGGTAGTGGTCAAAGGGAGCCACTGAAGAGATTCAAAGATGGGATGCAAAAATGACAGTCTGATTACTACTACCTTTTTGGGTGGCGGAGAATATTTCAAATGAGCTGGAGGGGAGTGATCCATATATGAGAGAGTCCAGCAAAGAAGTGGCTAAAATAGTCTCTTGAGTTATCTCTGAGGAATAATGCTGTCCAAACACTGGCCGAGTGCATCAGTGGCCAAGAGGCCACTATAATCATCTTTTGTCCATAACCACCACTGTAATGGACTCCGAACACCCTCTTCCCATACATTGTCCTTGTGTGTTGCCTTAGTACATGGACATGCAGCAGAGAAGGAAGCTAGAGCACAAATACGGCTGGATAAGCTCTTGAACTAAATGTGATAGAGATAATATTTGTCTATGTCATGGCTACGATGCGGGCTGAGAGATAACATCTTAATCTTAAGGCTTTTTCTCTCCCATATAACTCTATAGAGTCTAGAGTAGAAAAAATGTTCAGTGTTTGGAGCAGCCTTGTGATTACCTCCAAATGGAAACAAACTCTTTCTTGGAATGAAGAATTTCCCATTACTTTTAAGATAAGATCGATCAGATACATGGCAGTCTGTGGATTCAATAACAAAGCAAAAAGAACCAAACGCCCTCTTACCGGGCTGAATTTCATCCAATCTAGTTGATGGAGGTTCAGGGTGTGCTGGCCCCTTCACCACATGCAAGATAGAACATTGTCTCTTATGGCTATTAGAAGCCAGTGGGGTGACATTATTAATGGAAATTATTACTGCCTTCTTCCATGAGGGCAAGTTGCCTTGCATCCTAAAGCAAGTGGTGGCTAGGCCTCTACAGAAGAAACCATCTCTGGATGTTGGCAGTCACACCAATCTTGAACCTTTCATTTTGGGGGAAGGTTGTTGAAAAGGTGATAAACCAACTCCAGCTTCACCTAGACTTCTCTACTGTCCTGGAACCCTATCAATCTAACTTTAGACCTGGGACTGCAGAGACTGCACTATTACTTTGTTTATCATCTGTTAAATACTGACAGTGGGCTGACTGATTATCTCCACTGATTAATGGAGAGAGGCCAGGTTCCTTACTAACTTTATTAGGTCTTACAGCACTATAAAAACAAAAAAAATTCCACCAAAAAACCAAAACCAAAAAAACTACAGCAGGGAGTCTCAGAGTCCAGATCAACTGACTTGAGCTCATAGATCTCTAACTCTGGGTCTAAAAATAGCAGTGTAGACTTTCCGCCTTGGGCTCCAGCTCAGGCTCTCAAACTACTGTGGGGGTTGGGTCTCAGAGCCCATGCTCCAGTGCAAGCAGGAACATCTACATTGCTATTTCAGCCCTAAAGCACAAGCCCAAGTCATTTTTTGGTTTTTTCGTAGTGTAGACATATGCTGATACTGTTGCTCATGAAGCATCATGACTCATCAGAGGGAGCTGGTATAGGTGGACAGGGACCATTTATAATGGCACCATTCATTTCTTTGGGAAGGCCCTAGATGGCTTTGAGGGGCATTGTCCTGTTGTCCCCTCCTATTTAGCTTATGTCTACACAGCAGCAGGGAGATGTAATTCTCAGCATGGGCAGACGTTCATGCATTAGCTCCGCTAGGGCCCAAAACGAACACTATGGCCATGGCAGCACAGACAGCAGCTTGGGCTAGCTAACCAGGTAATCCCACATGACCTCTGGGTACATATACAGGTGACTAGCGCAAGCCCACCATCCATGCCACTGCAGTCAGACCGCTTTTCAGGTGCTACCTCAAGCAGAGCTAGCACACAGACAGCTACCTGAGCTGGGAATAACACATCCCAGCTGCAGTGCAGACATAACCTAAATGTGTATGTGTGTCTGCTAAGGGAAATTGAGACATGTTTTGGGCTACACTAACACCAGTATGTTGATACTTGGCTCAGTTTCTCCTCATTATCATAGCCATGATCCTGCAATCTTTTTGTGCTTTGCTGAGTTAGGGCCCTGGATGAAAGCTACCCAGTTTTAACCCAATCCAAAAAAATTAAGGTAATAATGCTGGGCACTGAAAAATATCTTGAAGCACTAATGAGGATTCTAACTGCTCCCTCCAGTAATAGTTATTGCCACCCTTGTCCAAATTATTTACAGTCTCAGGGTTTAATGGGATCCATTGCTGATTATCAGAGGTCAGAAGGGCCTTTTATCATCCAGGAGTCTGTGACATTACATCTCTGATGCGCACCTTACTACAGCCTTCCATGCCTTTGTCATCTTCAGGCTGAGATACATAACGTGCTCTTAGAACTACTCTCAAAGACCACTTGGAAGATTCAGCTAGCACAAAATGTGTCCACCTGCCTCTGAAATGGAACAGGCTAACACAAACACATAACACAGTGCTCTACTAGATCCTGGCCTGTTTCCAAGTACAATTCAGGTGTTTGTCATCAAGTCTAAAGCCATAAGTGGCCTGGACGGACTCTCCTCATATGCTCTATCACAGATGTTACATTCTACCTGTATACTCTGCTTATCTGTAAGGTTAAACTCCATGAGTGGGCAGCATGGCATTCTTAGGGGACCCTTAGCTATAGAATCACTTCCATCCACAATCCACCCAAGATTGGGAATTATTAGGAAACTTCAAGATGCATTTGTTTACTCTACATATTCTTAGTTTGTATTTATAATCAGAGAGCACTTGTCTCATGAATAAATACAGGCTGGGGAGGGTGGCGGGATGTCATCTATACCAATTCTGGACTACACATGGTTGTTTAATAGGCACCAAGTATGACAACAGGAATATCATAATAAATAATTTAATACTTAGTACTTACAAAGTGCATTACAAAATATTAACTAATTAATGCTCATAATACCCACGAGGTGAAACCAAGGCAAAGAGATATGGGGATCTGACCAAAGCCACAGGAGACAGACAGTGTGACGGCCAAGATTAGTGCACAATAGTTCCTGGTCTCCAGGCCTGTGCTCAATCCACTAGGCCCATGGCTCTGTCTTTTTTGATTAGGCCTTTCAGTATGTAACAGAAATCTAAAAATATTCTCTTTTTCAGCTAACCCATTCCATCAGTATAAGTGAAAAAAAGAATTTGCTGATCAACTTTCCAACACAAATATAGAAGAACAAACATTCTCTGATGTAAAAACTTTGTGGAGTCCATCCTTGGTGCTCTGGGGTAATTATTCATAAGTGTTTGGGGCACCCTTTCAAAAACAGTATGAAGCCTGAAATGGTAGAGGTATGAGCATTTCTGCACATTGGCCTTTCCCAGGAAATCAGCAACTATATTAAAAATATATTTAGATTAGTCTCTCTTCAACAACCATACTACATTTGTCCCTTGTTTAAGCTCCCAACACAAGGACACAGCTTGATTCACTTCATCTGCTGAGTATCACTAAACTAACACACAGGAAGAGTTATTAGTAAGAGGCTGTCCACGAGGGAGTGAAGATAAATATGTAAAGGCACTAACGGGATCAATGCAAACAGCATAGGCACATTCAAACATTCAATTCAAATAGTAATAGCACATTCTGACCTGCTTCAAAGGAAGACCTAATTCCTTTAATGGATTCATTACCCCACCCCCACAGCCATTTTGCCTGACACCCTAGTCTACAATCCTTACCAAGTCAGTACCAAAGGAGCAAATAAACCTTCACAGATGACACAAACACGGACACAGATCCCAAGATCCCGACTGTCTACTGAAGTCCCTGCATTATTCCTGTCTCCATGATTTAAACCTGATCCTGTTTCCAAAGCAACTTCTGTTGCCATCAAGCAGGAAGGCTGCCAATATGTTTCTTGTGAGATCTGCTACAGGCAGGTAGCATTGTTATGCCATTGTAAACAAACTCACAGACCCATTACAGCCAAAGAGAGGAAAGCATGATGTACTCTACTGTGAGGAGCACTACTGGCCCAATTCAGCCTTTGGCTAACCCAATTCAGCTGGCATAAGCCAGGGTTAAGGCCCTCCCCATCATCAGAAAAAGCACCCACCACCTCTGCTCTGCCAGGGGGTCCTGAGCCAGGCACTGAACCACCACCACCACCACCACCCCCACCCCCCCCCCCCGGGCAGTGTGTTCAAGGAGTAAGTATGGCCATGCTATTTGGAGTATGTGCAGATTTCAACACAACCTCCAATGAAGGGGCTCCTGAAGAGATTAAATCTGCCCTTACCAGACACACCCCATGAGGGAGGGCAGTGGTGCAGTGGATTTTCTCCCCCTCTGAGAAAATCCCAACTACAATGTGTTTCAAGGAATCAAATCTCATCTCTCAGTTCTGATTATAGACAGAGACTGAGAGGCTGGTTGAGAATTATTAAACTGCAAGTGAAACCTGCCTGGGAGAGATCACAGATTGGATACAGGAGATATTTTACAGCACAGTGATATCTCACAACAACAACAAGAAAAATGTATTTTTCCAAACAGGCAGACAAAAATAATTCACTGGGACTTTTTACAGATGTTTACAGTAAATTTGGTGCTGATGAAAGTGCTGGATTGAAAGGGCTGCAGACCAAAGCCCTCTTTTTAGCTACAGCACACTTTCTCACCAACGTGCTTCACACATGTCTTTATGGGACCATCTCTAGGGATTAAGCCATTCAATTCTAAGCCTTTCTGCTGAGATGGCCAACAAAAGAACCAAAAGGAGGCTTACATGAGATGTTTTTATATTACGGATAGGAACTGTTAGTAAACATAATGATTTCAACATAATCACAGTTATTAAGAGTTACCTGAAGGAATAAAAAATGTATAGCCTTGTTTCAACTCAATTCTTTGGCATAGTTCCACCCTGTCTCCCAGAAAGATATCGCTTTGCTTTCCTGACAGAACCCATTCTTCATAAAGTTCTAGATTCTGCAGAGTAGGCGGAATCAGCCAGAAGATCTAAAAATAAAACAAATGTTTAACTCTTACAAATAACCAATGAAAAGAAAGAACTGGCATTTCCAGCAAGGTTAATTGGTGCCAATGAAGCAAACACACATAAGCAAATGTATTTTCAACATAAAGTATAAATTTTCCATGTGCTGTACACAGAAGTCCCTAGCAGATTATAGCAGTAACTGGTATACATGAATTGGAAGTAGCAAGGTTATTCACAATTGTCATACTGCTTCTATAAAACATCATCTCTGTAAACTGAAGTTGGCTAAGAGCTTACTTTCAGCTCAGTGTGGTATATTAATATTATATTACAAGCTTATTAGATATACGGATGAACAACAATCAGAGTTATTCTATTTGCTGCATTTACTTCAATACACATAGTACCTATCTACACTGAAATCTCAGAGATTACTGGTTATATCTAAACCAATACATCTAGAAGAATGCAGATACAGCTACCTATGCTGCATATTCAAGTACTTTTGTTTTTGAATGAGTGTGTGTGCCCACACACGTGTGCACATGCTTAAAGGATCCTGAAACCTGTAAGAAGAGGCTGAGAGAATCTAGCAACCTAAGGAGATGTGATATGGGCACACAGAGTCCACGCTGGGATATATGGTCAGTTACGTGTTACACGACACTTCCAATACCCAGAAGCATAAAATAAGCTTTTTCATATCAAACTTTTCTGATATTTTGGTGCCCTGGAATATTAAATGTACTTGTTTCACAGACTGAAGAACTGTCCTTCCCAGTTTAGCAAAACTCCATGGTCAATCAGCAAGCCAAGAGATTTAAAGCTTGATAACCTACAAGCAAAAGTAAAAACAAACAAACAAACAAAAACAGAGCAGCAGGCCTCGCAAGTCGTCCCAAAAAATAAGGATTTTACACTGCCAGGTCTACTTACCTTCCCTCCTCGGAAAACGTGATACCACACTGACGTGCCACCAAAATCAATGTGAAAATCAGTGAAGCATCCTTTCACACTCATCAAACAGTACCTGAAAAGCACATTGGGGGTGGGGAGAATACAAGAATAAAGCATTACAATGAGCAATCTGAAAATAGCATTGTTTGTTTATTAATTTGCAGTGGTAGCTGCATGTGCAGAGATCTCTAGCCAATGAAGTTGTTGCATCTCTACAGACACCTCACTTAGTCATCTGAATAGGGCAAAAATAGGACTATAATTGGACTTCTATTGGGAATAATTCTGTTTGTTATCCAGTTGTCTAGAGAGAAAGCTCTCCGTTATAAAAGGCTTGGGAAATGCTAAACTTAAGTTGGTCAGAAATTATCACCATGCCATTCTCTACTCCAGGGATGATCTCCTCCATTGCTAAGAGTCATAACCTTCACCAAAAGTTGTGTATTAACTGAGTCAAAGAGCAAACTTCTGAAATATCTTTGGGATATAAATCCCACTGGACATAAATTACCTAACTGCTCCCAATGCAACTTTTGCAGGGGATAGGGTGATGGAAGCGTCATTTAGCAATTTTTCATTCCCATTTCCAAGCATATCTGAACCAGAATAATTGAAGGTACCAGTTTGCAGTACTGCAAAGTACCAGATCACTGTATTTTGTGCCCTCTAGATCTGTTTTTTCAGAGCAGTTTAATGTCAACATTGCTGCAACGGTATACAACAGCTCTCATCTCACTGCATGAATCTCGAGTTCCAGCCACCATCTGTAACTAATGGCCGAATTACAGCCGCCCTTCTCACTACAGCCACCTTTGCAAATGCAGAAAACACACACCACTTAACCCACTAACCTCTTTTCCTTGTTCCAGTCGCCCTTTCATGGCTTTTTGTTGGGGGGGAGGGGGTGGAAACAGTATCAGTAAATCAGTAAGTGATCAAAAAAGGTTTCATTTAACTATGTCTTTTTCTCATCACATTCAGGTAGAGAATCTCAGCAGTATGCAGACGGCGTGCAAAAGTCCCTCTAGATGATAGGCTAGAAAGGACCTTACCATGTGTCTGCAGAAGGCTGGCAAATCAGAGAGACTTGGATACATAAGAGCCTGCTGCCTAGCAACCCCATCCGATGCTGGAGTTGACAGAATGATACGCAATGCTGTCATGAAGACAGCCAGTTTGTGGGCTTCAAAAAAGTCCTGTGCTTTCGTCTCACAATTAAAACCTCTCCTTGTACAATAAGAACTCTCTCCTCTTACACACACTGGAATTTCAACAGCATTTTGAAGCAAGGATAGAGATTTTTCCACCTCTGGGGTACTGCAGATACTTCAAAAATTACAGCTAGCCAAGAAGCTGTCTAGACTCCCAATATGCTCCATTTCAAAATATAAGTCCTTCACTCCCAAATACATTTTTTTTTAAATCTCTCCTTTTATTCTCCTCTCCCAGGATGCTGCTGACTACACGTCAGATGGAAATTAAAAACAAAGAAGAAGCTTATAAAGGAAGTTTCCTTTCTTTACACCAGCCTGCAGAAAGTCAGATGTAGAACAATTATTAACAAAACAAAAACAACCTGGAATATCTCAATTCAAAGGAGATTTTGACAAACATTGGAAGAACAAAAATTTTAAAGCAAAAACAAATTCTTATAGAATCCATTATTTTTAGTCTCCACAAAATCAATTACAAACATACCAAATAAAAATAAATTGTCCAAGGCAATACTATCCACCTAGAATTGCCAGTCGATAAATCAGATATTCTGGATTGTTGCAAATGGCCCTCTTTATACTTTTTTTTTTTTTTTTTAAATAATCTTCGATTTACAACTTGAGGCTATTAATTTGTCTGTTTGTGTTGAAAGTGGAAAAATATATAAATTAAATTTCCAGTTAAACCACAAATGCTTAAAATGAGTTTTGCAACTGAGAACACACTGATGCAGAGACAGCTGGAAACATTCAACTTTTTTTTCTTTTAATAGCATGTTGCCTTGAAACTCCTCTAAACAGAATAATTTCCATTCCCAAGAAAGGTTGATTCAGTGAAAGATCCACAAACGGTAGTTAATAAAACCTACAAAGCATTTGAAAAAGGTCAGTTTTTCTTTCCATCCACAACTGAAACCAATCAGAAACGAGTTATTCCATCCTTAATTTCTGTTGTTAATATAGCAGGGATGCTTCTGTCCAACACCAAGCAGTTAATGAAAGCGTTAAGAGTCTGAAAAGCGATCTTCTGCCATACAGCAATCTCCCTTGTTGCCAGACTCTGGCACAATGCCTTTGCATTGACCTCTACTGCTTCCTCTTCCAATGTACACTGCAGTCACATGGTCTCCTCAGCACAGCACTCCATGCCACACAGCTATTGCTAATCTTACACAGACACTGCTCTAACCTCAGATAGCAGCTTCTCAACACTAACGGCTGCTAGTTTGGTCAGAGAGAGCTCAAGTTTTTAGGTTTTTCCACAACAAAATGTCCGCAATGAAAGGAAACTAGAAACATCTACTCTGCTTCCTTCAGTTACAGCTCTCTGCCTTCAGCATTCTGGGCCGGAGCAGGTAATATGAATGTAGGAACTCATTTCCAAGTAGGACACAGAGAGAGAATCTCGACAGAGTTACACCCCCCAAATATAAGCACAAACAATTAATCAAACTTTGTTTCTTCACAAAAGCCGCAATTTCCAGTCCCCACAGACTCAACTTTATCTCACTGCACGTCCCTGGTTGGGTTTTTAAAATATGCAACTGCTTGTAATCTGGTTTTTTAATAGCATCCCTTCCCTGCTAGAGTTTATTTTGTGCTCTCTCTAGCAGCCTGTAACTGTTCAATAGTTAATGCACTATTATATTTTTCTTTCTGCAAAGATCTGGGGAAATTTAGTACCCACTGAAACAACATTCTGAGACCCACAAACTCACAAGGAAACAGAGAACAACAAATGGAGAAAAACCTTTACGCAAACACAGATTGCTGGGAGAGCTGGAAACACAAGAACAATATATAAACAGACTAAAAGCAAACATAAATACCATGTGCAGACACACAAATCCACATACACAGCTTCAAACCCACCAGCGACATGGAAACCCACATGCAGAAAAACAAAGGCAGAAACAGACACACAAACACTGAGATGCAAACACACTTGAAAACAGAGACAGACAGTGGCACATGCTTAGAAACTCTGCGCAGACACACAAGCAAACACACACACACAAAGCACATTACCCTGAGCTCAGTTCCTTTTCTCTCGCTATAAGTACAGCACAGCACACCACAGGGCTCTATTCCCTCTGGCATTACGAGGACTCCCCCTGCCACTAAGCTCAGCCCATAAACCACTCCCAAACCCCAGCAGATGCTTCTGTTTTTGTTCGGGCCAATGAGAAAAGTATAGCTCACTCTTCCTTCCTCCCAGGAGCAAACCCCGGCTGGTTGAAATCCCTAAACCTGAAACCGAATACCACAAAACCATGAGCCAACTACAAGTGACAAACCAAGGAGAAGAAGCAGGCCACAGCTTTCTGTTTATTTGTTGGATTTTTTTTTTTAAACAAGCAGTAGTGGTGGTGCTCTGTGGTTCTGTGAGGCACAAGGCATTTGTGAGGGGGAGATAAGAGAGGCAGTTTGTTTGTTTGTTAACAGGAATGTCTTTCCTGAACTACCTAGCTCACACACACAGCCTATTAATAACAATTTCACTGATACTTAAGGGAAAATGACTCTTGCTGCCCACACTCAGAGTGTATCCTAAACACACAGCTCCTCACATCTCCCCTTGTCGTAGCCATTATTTAGTGCATCTGAAAACATGACATGGAAGAAAACAGGAAACAATGGGTACCTTTAGGATAATCTTCAAGCTAACTGCCTGACCCACTGAGTGACACTAACTCTCTGTAACTGAAAGCCACAAATTACACCGCAAGACAAAAGAAACCATTGTCACCTAGGAGACATGGGGCCAGCCTCATAGGCCCTTCTGCTTTCCTGTACTCCACCCCACACCCAGCACCAGTTCACTAAAAGACTCTATATGGCAGTGGCTACCCCTGTGCATGAAGAGAGCAGTTTACAATTCTCTCAAGAGTCTCCCGTCTAAGCATTGCTTTAAGTCCTCAAAAACTGAATTCTTCATGTACTGCAGTCCACCTTTCCCTTCATTTGAACCAAAGAAGACATTAGTTTGTAAGTGGGACATAATTTCAGGCTGCACAGTGGTTCCAAGAAGCAGGAAGGGGGAACTGAATCTGGCTCACAGGCACACGTAGCGCTCAGGAAATCTAGCTATTAGTAGTGTCTCTCCTACATGACATGATGCTTTGCATACCCTCCCACCCTCTCACAGTGAGTAAGGGTAACAGATCCAGTCAGAAAACTTAACCAGACTCCCTCACATGGTAGGATGCATGCACACCTCCTGCTGGGCAGGATGTGCAAGATCAGTTTCCAGGAGTAACATTTACCATTACCAGGACAGTAGGCCATCCAGGAGATTGTTTTCAATAGACATTAATTCTCTTTCTATCATACTACACAAATCTGGAACAGTGCAGCTAGATCCACAGTAATCAGATTTTCCTATAGAAGACAGCCCAGCTTCCTTCTTAATCCAATTAAAATACAGCAAGACAATTAGTAATTAGGATAAATTAAATAAATTAGGATAAATTAAAATTAAATTAAATTAAAATTAAGATAAATTAAATAAATAAAATAAAGCAAGACCATTAGTAATTAGGAGGTTCACACTTCAGAGCTTTTGAAGGCTAGTCATTGCACACCCCAGGATCTCCTTGCATCCCTCCATTCCACTCCACAAACTCTTTGTCTGCCACCCTCCCATTCCTCTCTATTTCAGGGATTCCCTGCAAACCACCACCGCCCTTCACTCCTGGGGCTGTGTGTGCTCCCCATTCCACAAAGCCAGGGTCTCTGTGTGGGTTCCAGATGCCCTTCGCCCCCCATATCAGGGTCCCTCAATCTCCTTCCTCCACCAGGGGTTCTGTGTACTCCCATTCCCTCTTCCCCACAGACCAAGATCCCACAATCTCCCCCCATGCCCAGGGCCTGTGTGCAAACTGTGTATGCCTCCCTTTTCCTCCTCCATTATCATCTGTCTGAGAGATTAGCCATTCAGGCTTTCAACATGTTGAATTCATTTGGGAGGACAGGCTAGAGATGAGATGGGGGTATTGTCATAGTGGAAAGTGTTAATGGTTGCTATCAATAAGTTGTTTGATTACATTGCAGAGGTGCTGGAAGCTGTAGCTGTGCTAACAGGATGGCAGGGGATCCATGTGTCTCCCATTTTCTCCCTTTCACTTTTCCCCAAAATGAAAAAGGTTCTGGCTATTGATGCCTAGAACATTCTCTGAATTTTTGGAACTGATTGAATGTGGCATTCAAAAGTTATCACATTATAATAAAAACAGACAGAGATGCCATCAAGTTGAGCGTATGGCCTTAAAAGCTCAGCCAATTATTCATTAAGCATGGTATAGACACAAGGTATTTTAAGAGCACATAAAAAACAAGGTCCCTGCCCTGAAAAGCTAATGATCTACCTCAGACAAAAACAAATGGCGGTAACAAGAGAAAGCCTGTATTTTCTGGGAGTGCTTAAGTTTGCCCCCATATTTTGTAAATCAACTGCAGTGTCAGACTTTCTGGACCCACACACTCACAGCTCAGACTGGAAATGAATAAGCAGTGGTACTTTTCCAAGCAGTGCCCCCAATCCAAACTCCACCTACAAGTGATGCCAAAACGAAATGCTGCTCACTGTTGATTGTCTGAATCTTCATAGCATGATCATTCCTCTTCTTGTTTGCTGTGACTAGCAAGGAAATAGTAATTTAAATTTCCACCATAAGATTTTGGTGTTAACAGCCCAGACAGGAATGGGAGAAGTTCATGCCTCTCAGGGTATGTCTATACAGCAAAGAAAAACCAATGGCTGGCCTGTGCCAGCTGACTCAGATTCACAGGGTTCAGGCTGTGGAGTTGTTTCATTGCAGTGTAGCCTTCCAGGTTTGGGCCAGTTGCAAGTTTTTCTTTGCTGTGTAGACATACCCTCAGAGCTATAAGTTCAGGCTGCCTGCAGACCTCAGTCCCTCAGCTTACACTTGATTTACATTTAAAAGGTTATCTTTGAACTTTAAGAACTAAAGTCTTTTTTTAAAAAAAGAAATGTGCATAAAATAGCAGTTCCTAAGGGAATGTGCCAAACAGTGAATCTGCAGCAAACCAGACCAGTCTACCCCCTGCACATATTGAATGAGGGCCTTTTGGTACCTGACAAAGTGACGCTCACATCTTTATCTTTGTGACAATAGTATCTAGTTTTATTTTCATTACCATCTGTTTAAAATAGTGATGGTTATTTCAGCTAGCTCTGTACTACTGCAAATTCTGTGAGCTTTATATAATATGGTGCTTGAGATTAATGCATTAATCTGAGAACAAATGCTTTGTTAGCCAATGGGTGTATATGAGAACTTTTGCCTATCAGCATAATATTCTTTTACTTAGAATAATTATAGTCATATAGTGCCTTTCATACCAAAAGCAATTCACAAACACTATACAGAGAGCACCATTAGAAATGCAGCATGCAGGATCACCAGTTCTACAATCCATTAGCAGCCCCTCCATACAGTGGACAAACTTTTGCCTCCAGAGGCAAACCCCAGTTCATAATTAGATCTTAGTTCAGCAAAGCATTTAATCACATGCTTAAATCTATCCCTATTCAGCAAAGGGATGAACATATAGGGGTGTACCGATGAAACATAGCTTAAAAGAGGAGGGATAGGACTGACCCTGACACAGGGTATGAAATCAGACAAGCATCTTATTTTAGTGGAGAGGTGAATTATTTGTATGGAACACACCATCTTTCTTTAACAAAAGACAGCAGTGATTTATTCTATAATAGCTAAGGTCAACTATTAAGTAAAGGGAAAATTTTCTAAAGCACAAAGGGCAGTTTTGGGCCCTTCAACTCTCACCTGTGCCTTGGAAAATCTCCTCCCAACACAAAATCTATTAATTATTTTTCTGAACAGTTTTTAGAAACATGTGTCACTATTTCACTATACCTATATCTGTGAATGGTGCCAGGGTCTGTACTCCTACTACCTGGCAAATAATCTCGCCAGTCTAATGATATAGGGCCCAATCCTGAAAATATTTATTCATGTAAGTAAATACTTATTCAGTTAGCTAGTCCCATTAACTTCAATAGGACTACTTCATTGAGTAACAACTACTCATACAAATAAGAGCTTGCAGAATCAGATCCCCAGTTTGACTCAAAAGGAGCAGCTCAGGATATGAAAGCACATAAGATGCTGGAGAATTTCAGAGTGCTCATGAGGAAAGTTATTCCATCTTTTGGGGGAGATTTAACAATAGCTTAATATTTGAGCTGGTTGAAAGCTATTTTTAACCCTCTTCATGGAAAAGTTTTAGTTTTTGATAAAAAATAGAAAACTCTAGTCTGAAATGCTGCCATAGTGCCTCATGGAAGTTGTAGTTCAAGTACCTTATGCTCTCACTCTTTCCCATAGATCAGGCTCTCTAGTCAACTACATCTCCCATGATGCACCACGGTCTCCACTCTTGGTGAGAAGTGGGTTGCATCAAGGCAGCTGCCTGGCCATGATGCATTATAGGAGATAGAATCTAGCTGGGAGGCCAGCCCAACGTACTCTGACCATGCTTCCTCCCCAGCCCTTATGTTAGGCTAAAGAGGGTGACTGACGCAGGCGCCAGCTATTGTGGCTCTATGCTCACTGAAGACTCTGCTATGCCAGGTTGATCTCCAACTAGGGAGCTACAAGCAGTTTTTGCTCTCTTCACATCACTTGAGTAGTGCAAAAGGAGAGTGGGGCCAAGAATCAGGCCCATAATATTTATATATTTCTTATACTAATAAAACACAGTCCTTATGCTCACAAAAGCTCTGAAAATCTCCTGCTTTTTGAGAAGCGTTCATTCACATGCTGAATTGTTTCTCCTGGGGCTCAAACTTTGTCATCACACTGCTCAAATGGAAGAGTCCTTCTTAATTAATTATTCAAGCTTATTATTCAGAAGATATTCTTCAAAAAATTGTCAAAGCTTTGTTTTGATTTAAGCATGGGTGGGTGGAAAGTCCCAAACTGACAACCTTGGAAACTGAATTCCCCCTTGTATCCACAAAAGGGGCAGCAGCAGCACAACCTTCCTATATTATCTGTCTACCCTGACCTGCAAAGGCCACTTCTATATCACAAGAGTAGTTCAATTTACATGTTCATACAATCCTGGGCCTCTCTGCTGAAAATGTGACCAATGCAGGCAGATAGTGCCAATATTTGATAGTGTTTTCTGTGATATGAACACCTGTTTCACTAGGAGCTAGATTGAGATCTCCTAAACTCATTTCATACAAGCGACTGAACAGATATATTGTAACAACTTTCAGACTCTATTAACTTGGCCTGACTTTAAACCAATGAGCAAGAGAATGAAAGGCTCTTATTACTTAGCTATCCGTTTACTTGTATCTTATTATTCTTTGAAATTAGAGGTGGTGTTTAGAAAACCTTTTATATTTTATGTTAGTTTTGATCTAATATAACTGCCCAACTACTGCAGTTTGCTATGTTCTCTCTCATATATTAGTCATTTACTTGTGGGCAAATAATAACCACACTATGCAGAATTTAAAAAAAAACAACTTAATGGTACAAATCCAAGTGAAAGTCAGAGAGGTCTCCAAGTGCATTCTAGTAACTGAACCAGCATGGCAGATGGAGCATTCTCTAACTCCATTCCCAGCACAGAACTTTACATGCAGTAGCCAAAACAGACATTTGTGTCTGGTGATACCATCTGTGTCTGCAAAACCACAATCACTGTAATTGGAGTGCTTTCTATTTGTATGGAACATACTAATGGTGGATATAGCATAGCATACAGCAAGCTCCCAGTATTATGACCACACTTAAGGACAGGACTAGAGTGAAACAGTCCCATTTCTTGACTCCAGAAGTCAGGAAAGCACATGATATAAACACTGGTGTTTTGCTAAAATTAACAAGCAGCATCACACAGATAATAGGTCCTCATCATCTTGCACCTCAGCTACTATAATCTGCTACTCACTCACTCACAGTGTGACCTTAGCCAAGTCCCTTAACATATTCAAACAGGAGTGCTTGAAGTTAGGAAGCAAATCTATATTTAGGCACCTAAATAAATAGTTTCATTTTATGAAAGCGCAGAGCACCTTCAACTCCCAATGAAGTCAATGGGAGTTGAAGATGCTTAGCAGCTCAGAGTATTGGGTTCGTAAAAAGTGCTTGGATGAGAACCTTTGCTTGCACCTTCCCAAGTGTTTAATGTCACTATGTAGTGAAATAAACGCTGCACTTCACTTTTTAACTGTACACCCCTATTGTATGTTAATTGCCATCTGGTAACTCTTATTACAAACTGGCTTTCACTTTGAAAACATGCTAGTTACTATGAGAAACTGGACACATTCAATAGAGGAAAGTGCAATAAACGGTGTGGTAAGCAGTGGAATTCACAGAGTGAAACTCCATTGATAGTGAAGTAAAATTGAAGTCAGAGACTGCAAAAACAGGAGTCCTGTTAGAAAGGTGATAAAAATATTCAGAATCAGAAAAAGACTTCAATATGAAAAGACTAAAAACAATGAAATTGTTTAGCTTAGAGAGGAGACATAAGAAGGAACATGACAGAGGTGTATAAAATAATGACTGTATACAGATGGTAAGATCATGTGCTCATATTTACCCCCTCGTAATACCAAAACAGGAGGATATCCAATGAAATTGAAAGGTAAATTTACATTTAAAACAAATACAAGAAAATATTTCAATAAAATAAAAACCACATAATTAAGCAGTGGAACTCATTACGACTAGATATCATTGAGGTCAAGATTGTAATAGGACTCAAAAAAAGCATTGGTAATTTATATGAATAATGAGGACATCCACGTTTATACTACATAGAATAAAACTAGGAGATATGAACTCTTAGGTGCCAGGGCATAAAACAACTCTTCCTACCCCATCAGTTAGAAACTTCCTTTATCAGCCCTGTTTCATAAAGGCCAGATCCAGAGTCCTTTGAAGTCAATAGAAAGAACCCCACTAACTTCAAAGAGCTTTGGATCAGGCCACAGTTGTCCATTATGGAATTCTAGCATGGAAGCAACTGGTATAGGAACAGCAGCAGAGACTGAGCACCATACAAGAGAGATCCGTGTTCTGACCCAGGTGGGAATTCTTATCTTCAAATTAAAATCTTCTCATGCAGCTTTTCCAATGAAAGATTTTTAAATTTAATTTAAGTGGAAAATTTATTAAGCATTTTCCCCACAGAAAACAATCCCCCAATCTTGATGCAGAATCCAACAGGAATGCTTTTGTTTCTGGCAGCTGAAATCACATATACTTCAGCAATTACTTTGCAGCCAACACAACAAAAATAAAATAACTCAATAGAATTTAAATGGTAAAAATCAATCAAACAATAGCAAAACCATATAGTTCCTGAATATAGATTGCAAGTTCATAGGTATTTACAGTGATTCTCTCTGGCTATTTCTCCCATCAGAAATAACCACAAGAACCTGGATGGAGAAGTTTAATTGCACTCATCTGGATTGAGACATATAGCTTCACAAACCAAGAGAACACGACGAGTGAAAACTGCACACAGGTAAGAAGAGAAAGTCAATTTATCACCAAACAACGATTGAGTAATATCAAAGGAAGTTCATTAACCCTAAAATCTCTGGATTTTTCAGGATGCCAACAAAATAAGTACTATGGGGGATATGTATATATGTCTTCAGCACCCGAAGAATACCTGCAGATATTTTTTATCATTATAATAAAGAGCATTTATAGAACGTCTTCTATCTTCAAAGTGCTTTACAAACATTAATTTATTCCCTCTGCAAGGTAGGCAAATATTATTCTGATTTCATAGATGGGGAAACAGAGGTACAGAGAGGGTAAGTCAAGGGGATTTAGACACTTTCCCACATAAAACATTTTTAAATGGAAAATGTGTCTGAATCACCTACACTGCTTTGAAAATCTCAACTGCGGTTTTCAAACCTGAGTGTCTAAAGTTAGGAACTGAAATATATACAGTGTGAGTCTCCTATGTTTGGCAAAGTTGAAAATTGTGACATGTTTAATTAAATGTCTAAATCAGATTATAGGTGCCTAACTTTAAGCACTACAGTTTAGCATTGGTCCTAAGTGATTTGCAAAGCCCCATGGACTGCTCCAGTATCAGAGCTCAGATTAGAACTCAATAATTCCTGGCTGTCAGTACCATGTTCTATGTAGTGCAGAAGCTGGCCCAATAAAAGATATTACCTTACCCACCTTGTCTTTCTAGTACCGTATTTAACATTTGAACATGCCTATAAAACAGAAATAGGCAGTCAATACAAAGCCTACTTAAGAAGTTCAGCTCTATGTAATATGCATTCACTGTGAGGGTCAATAGGTATTTCTGTTATTAACACTAGCCCATGTCTCTTTCAGCATACTAAATCCTATTAAATTTGCCATATATGTTTTCAAGCCGCCAAATCTTTCCCCCCCCATTACATAAAACACAGCTTAAAGGAAAACATCCAAACTGGGGAAAACTATCAAATATTGGAGTGAAGGCTTCATTTCAGTCACTCAGAGATTTCTTTAATTTTTCTCTATTTTGGCTAATTACCACACACCCCATCTCCCCTCCTCTTAGTGACATCATGATAATGCAGTGATGCCGTAAGCTTATCCATATAATGGATATAAGACAGGCAGAGACTGTTCAAGCTTCTCTCATACTACCTCTCAAATATGCCTCAACTAGGATCTCTGAATTGAGAAAGTTCAATCTCTGTAGCCTATTATATCCTTGGCTTCTCTGTTGAGAATGCCAGTGAGAAAATCAATTAGCATCATTCAACTGAAGTGATGGAGTTTTCAATGGGGATATCTACCCATTAGGAAATGGACTGAGATGCACAAGCTCATTTCACCAAACAGCCCTCACTTTGTAACAAATTTTGGCCATTAATGACTTGGGATGGTTTTGAACCATCAGCTTAGAAGTGAAAAGCTCAGTTCTTCCCTTTGACACGTTTACAGTCCTGAGAAGTGATTTACTACAACAACTTTTTTTTACCAATAGGATCCAGTATTCCAGATCACAGCTAGCCTGCTATTCTCAGGGCAGGACAAGTAGCCACTCTTGTCTAAAATATTAAAGGAAATATTCAAGGTTTTAAAAATATTAATTATTTGCATTTAGTGAATCTCAAACTTTACACTGAGCATTTGATGTAGTATTTTAGAATGAAAGACAGAATGTACCCACAGTTATAAAACCAATGACAAGGCTTAAGAATATGAAAGATCCATTAAAAAGTTCTCAAATGCAAAACTGAACTCATTAAAAGCTGAAGAAGATCACTGATACTACACAGATCAAGCAGGTCAGTCAAGCCAGTACCCATGCCTGCTCACTGAACAAATCAATACTTCTTCAGCTACAAGCATGTGAGCTCAAGCAGGAATTAACCAGGAAGGTCAAGATTATAGCTTTTTAAAAACTAAAACAAACTTACTTTTTCACTTTTGGGTACTTCATCTCCGAAATAGCATTCGTGGCATCTGTCTGCCTCTCCTTCAAATGCTGCGGCCACATATTATCCACCCAATCGACTAAGTCCACCTAAAATCCACACCAGAACCAATGGTTAGTCAGTAAACATGTTGTGGGATGTACTCCCTGGAATCAGAGCTGGAACAGTGATTGCCAACAATGTTTGCACATGCTCAGAGATAATGAAATCTCCCTTAATACAACTGTCACTGTTTCAATCAGAAATACTGTGGATCCAAACCTGTGAGGGGTGGAACACTCTCAACCCCCCACTAAATCCTACAAACATTCAAATCAAAGAGAGCTATGCCACTGAATTTATGGGGCAGAGATTCTTGACTCAATAGCACTTGAGTGCACTTGCAAGATTGGACCATTGCTTCTGTAGGATCAACACAGTGCTGGTATTCAATTGCACATGTGTAGATTCTATCCCAGAAATTGTGATCATGTACTTCAAAACCACAATTTTAAAAAATATAATTATTCTGATATTGTATGTTTTCAAGGAACATTAGCCTGGTGATCTGGCCAAATTCCAATGTGAATAATTACATTACTGCCTACCTAACATTTCCTTGGATAACACTTGGATACAGAATTCTTCAAGGTTCTTGTCTCAAGGCCAAATATTTTTAGAAGTGTGGGCAGGAGCAAATATTGGGAGCTGAGCACTCAGACAGCGAGACAGAGAGCTGGGCAGAGATGAGAGGGAGGCTATGGAATCTGAAGATTGATTAGAGGACTAGTGAAATAACTGCTGCTTTGGGTGCCACAGGGAATGGGTTCAAATGGCAGGTGAAGCAAAGATAAATCTATGGTTTGTTGTTCTCTGGCTTGTGTTATGCAGAAGGTCAGAATGGATCATTGTAATGGTCCATCTGATCTTAAACTATGAAATGGTGGGGCACACAAACCAAGTTTCGAAAAAAGGAGGACAAAAGAGAGTAAAGCACGAGGCAGAGGTTGTAGCACAGCCTTTGACCACTGTGGAGCTGTACATCACAAGACAACTCAGGGAAAGGAGGCAGTATGCAAATTAATTTGAAGCTGAAAGGTATCACTCTTACCTTCCTAAGGGGATCAATAATCCTCAGAGGACTTTTCAAGACCTAACTGAAGCACAGGTCACAAAATGGTACAAGTTCATCTCTGAAGCCATCCAACACCTCTGTGATGAACTGCTGTAGTGGAAGCTAGAGAGGCCAATCCAGAGAAGCCATGTCCTCTCCATCTCAGTCAAGGTCAGCACTGCACTCAGCATCCCTACCAGTGGATTCCTTTCAAAGGACCATGAAGGATGCTACTGGTATCATCCAGTCCTCTGCCTCTGTGTCCCTAGAGAACTCCCTCAATGGTATGATCTGCACACTTAGCTTCCCAACAGAGAGGCAGACCCGACACCCAATTTTGCAAGAACTGTATGTGCTAGTGACCTTCCCATCTATACCAGGTATTGCAGATAGCATGCACAACCTGCAGAGGGAATCAATGCAGCCCACAGAAATAGCAAGCATACAAGTTCCTATACCATGGCCATATGTGACACAGAAATGGTTTTCACAGATAGTGACTAGATAGCTGAGATCCTGATACAATTCCTACATCCAGCTTTTGCTATCCATGGCATTCACTTGATTTGCTGTCTGAACCCTCAGCCTCTGTTTTACTTGGGCAGAGAGCATTCTGGAGCACTCACACAATCCTCAACCTCCAGGAAATTAATTCTGTAATTATGGTGTCAATCAGGATATGTCTACACAGAATTTTGGAACGACCTTCTCAGCCCAGGTTGACAGACTTGGGTTAGGAGGGCTCATGCCAACGCTCTAAAAATAACGGTATAAACAGTGCTTTGAAATTGCAGCTCAAGGCGGAGTTCAGACTCTGAAGCCCACCCCCTTCCCTAGCCACAGTACTGCTCTCAATAACAGCAACCTGCTTGGGTAAAGACTGATGCACTGGAATTGATGGAAGTTGCAGCTATTTGAGCATCTCTTTGAATCAGGGCCTGCATAGGTCTGTGGGATTTGTGTCCTATATATACACAAGGTTGCAATTCTGTAAAGCAGCTGGGTAACTGTGAAGAGGATAAAAACAAACAACAAAATGAACGGACACCTTACCACATTGGGGCGCTTAACAACGTTCTCTAGCTTTGTGTGACTGAACTCCAGGCTGATGACATTGTAGAGCTTCTCCCGTTCATCCTCTGGTGTTTCGTAGTATCTCACAAACTGAGACATGCTCATCTCAATGCCTTTTTGCGTGTTCACATCCATCACATCCACAATCCGACGGCTTCCTGCAAACAAACAGAACACTTTAAAACATTTCTTTTGCTTTATCTTGAATTCATAAGTCCTGGGCAACCACAACTTGAGGCTCCTGGGGAATCCCTGTGAAGCTGGCAACAGGGGAGAGGAACCCAAATCTTCCCACCCCCTGGTCTTAGACAGCATAAAGTGAGAGAGCAGAGAGGAAGGGACTAGCCTGGGACTTGGCATACCAGAATTCAAGTCCCTACTCTGCCACAGACTTCCTGTGTGATCTTGGGTAAGTAATTTAGTCTTTCTGTGCCTCAGTTCCCCATCTGTAAATTGGGGAAAATATTACTTCCCTACCTCACAGAGGTTGTTGTGAGGAGAAATACATCAACAATTGTGAGGCGCTCAGATACTATGGTAATGGGAGCCACATAAGTAACTAAGATAGATAGATAGTTCTCTACATTGCTAAACATCCAAGAGACCTTTACTACTATGGACAAAGTTGTCTATAAAGAAAAAAATGCCATGTATAAGCCTGATCATGTAAGATGCTGATCATTACCTATAGGATTCTGAATGCTCTGAAAAATTCCTACTGACCTCTGGGGGGGTGAGGACACTAAGCACTTTGTAAGACTGGGCCTTCTTTTTGGCTCACTAGACACAAGCTTATTTTCAGCTCCTGAAGTGGCATACATGCAAGTACCATTAGCTCCAGAACGTTGAACAGCAGCTTCAGCCCTCTTTGGTTTCATACAGTCCTCTCTGGCCAACTAGGTTTCACCTCTCCTAGAAGTTGTATCAGTCTAATTAGCAGCTCATTTGTGTTTGAGGGAGAGTGAAACCAAAAGAGACATGCCTCATTTCCATGAAAGAAGGATTTCAGAAAACAAACTCACCACCTTCCAAAAAACAGCCTCCAATACAGTTTCCATATCTGAAGAAATAACTCTAAATAAAATGCATTAAAACTAAATGGAAGGTCTGCAAATACCATCAGAGGGACTCATTAATAACTATAGCACCAGGCCCATTGTGTGCTTGGGAGCAATATTTCAACAAGAATGATAGTTTGGACTGTATTACTATTTTAAAAATATCCTTTGGCACTGATACCCGTGACAGATGTGATAATGATTCTGGAAAGGAACTCAAGTCCATAAAATTTCATAACTGAAGAGAAAGATTTATAGCATGTAAATCTGGGTCAGTCCCAGTAGCCCTGCAGTTAGTGCTCTTTACTATCATGTTGAGTGACCAAGATTCAATTCCTTGATCTGGTCTCAGGAATCCAACTAGTGTTACCACCTTTTGGAGGGGCAGGGTGGGGAATTAGTGACATTTAGTCTCTTTCATGTGAATAAGTGTGCAAATTATTTAAAATTTGCATATTTGAAATAATTTGCATATAATCAAATTTCTCTTTTTAAAAAATTGAGTGTGGATTTAGTGCTAGTGAAGGCGTTGGCAAGCACATCTAGCATCTCTCCACTGTTGCATGCAACTGCTAAGCTGATGCCGGCTACATCCTCCATATGCACTCCAGGTTCAAGCAAAATGAGATACTGGATCTCCCAGGCCTGTGGAGAGAAGAGGCTCTGGAAACATAGCTATGGACCAGCCATAGAGACATGGACATCTACAAGCAGACTACACGGAGGATGAAGGAGCAAGGGTATGACAGGGACCAGTGAGAGTGCCGCATGAAAGTTAAGGAACTGTATCAGGGATATCAGAAGGCCAGGGAGGCCAAAAGTTGATCCAGTGCTGAACCACAAACCTTCTGCTTTTACAAAAAGCTGCATGCTGTACTTGTCAGAGACTCCACAATCACCTTGTAAACCACTATGGATGCATTCAAGGATACTGAGCCACAAGCCCCTGACGTGAACAGCGAGGAGGAAAAGGTGGTGGAGAATGGGGGACATACAACCAGGGTCTCTAGCTACGCCATGAGCCAGGATCCATTTGAGATTCCACCAGAGTCAATTCCGGCAGTCGAGCATAAGCAAACCCAATGCAGGGGAAGGAACCTCAGGTAAGTATGTAACTGTATTTCCATTACAGTGATGTGCTGATGGCGCCCCCAACTAAACAGGACTCAGGTATCAATTTTTCATTAATTTACTTAACTAGAAAAGGTAGCAGTACAACAAAGAGAGGTAATGTTATCTGCTTTTCAATTCACCTCCCTGCAGAGTTAGACAAGGGGGCCCATGTGGAGCAGTTCGTTTTTGGACACAGGGATGTTTGTTGAATTCTTCTGAGAGATCTCTATGAAACTCTCACAGAGATACTCTGCAATCTTCTCCCAAAGCTTTCTAGGGATGGCTGCCTTATTTCTTCTTGTATGATAGGACTCTTTCCTATGCCAGTCAGCACTAACTTCAGCAGACATCATTGCAGTAAACAGGTTAGCAGCATATGGTCCCAGGCGGCTTTAGGATACCAGCAGCAGCTGTTCTTTCTGTGCTTTTGTTACCCTCAGGAGTGAGATGTCAGCTAAAATCTCCACTGCCTGTGGAAAGTGGTACCATTATTCAGTGCCATTGCCCTATACTCATAATTTCATGCAACCAAGCAATTCTCTCCTCATTCCCCTCATCCCTAGTAGGCCACACACACCACAGCTGGTGCTGTGAGTGGCACCGTGCACAAACACTCCCAATCAGAAGTGTCAATAAGCATGTCTTGTTTAAAACTTATTGGAAGCAAGGGAAGGGAGTTCTGAACCTTAACTTTCAATTTCCTTTGTGACTATATTGACAATGGTACCTCTGTGTGTTTTATCTGCAGCTGCTGCTGTTGCGGCCTTGAAGGGTTTCCCCCTCCACACCCACGGAACACTTGAGCCAGATAAGGAGAAGAAAGAAGACGACTTGGGACGACATGTTCAGTGAGATCCTGCAAGCCAGTGCTGCATCAGACCGTGAGCAAGGGGCCTGGAGGGTGAACACTGCAGACAGCCTGGAGAAGGAAAGAGCAGACAGAAGAAAGGCCCAGGAGTCCCAGTAGGAAAAGAGGGAGATGCACCAGAATGTAATGGAGCTTCTCTGGCAGCAAAACACAGAAGCCACAAATTCTTGTGGACCTATAGGGTCAACAATCTCGGGCTCGCCTCTCTTTCTAGTCCAAGGAGAATACAATTACAGCACGTCTCTACACCGCCCTCAACATTCCATGTGGCATTGGGGCCGCATGCACATCACTACCTCTACCATTCCACTTCAGGGGACCTTATGGACAACCACAGCTTCACATGTGAAACTAACCTGTGAAAGCTACAGTTGCTGTAAGTGTGGGTAAAATGGATATGAATGTTCTTTCCCTTTATTAGGTTCTGTTCCATTAATATTTTTAAATTTTTAATGTATTTGCTTTTAAATTGCACAGATTTTTCTTTTCACTGGTTTTGTTACTGCATAAAATTCTATTATTTGGAAAATAATTCAGCTTTATTAGTTCACAACATATGCTTCACAGTGCCTAGCTGTTCTAAAAGCACCCACTTACTTGTTATTGTACAATGTGACACAACTCACAGGATCAGTGGCAAATCCAATGTAATAATCATAAACGTACAGCAAAAACTGCAGAACAGGTGCACTGACAGTGTTATATTCACACATGTAAACCAAGCAACACACAATTCCTAACAAGCCCCAAAACAGTAGGGCCAGGTAGAGCATGGTACACCACAACACATTACTGTGACTCACTGTTAAAGTGCTCTTTCAAAGCCTCCCTGAGCAATTCTAATAACCCTTCTATCGGCCTGTTCAAACCCTGCAGACAGTTACTCTGTCTCCACCTTGGCAGCAACTTTTTCCCTTTTGCTTCACACAGCACACAGCTGGCAACTATAACCATTGAGATTTTTTTTTCCATTGAGATCCAATCTTGTGAGTAAACAACATCAGCGTCCTTCGAATTACTAAAGAAGTGCATTCAACTGTCATTCCGCACCCTCTGAGCCAGTAGTTTCCTTGGTGCTGTCAAGATGGCTGGTGTACAGCTTTGAGCCAGAGGAGCCAGGGATAGACTGTGTCCCCCAGAGTCACTATTGGCATTTCAACATCACCAATAGTACTCCGCCAGTTGGGAAAGCAAGTCCCTGCTTGCAGCTTTCTGAACAGTCCTGTGTTCTTAAAGATATAAGCATCATGCATCTTCCTTGACCAGCCAACATTGATGTCAGTGAAACACCCCCGGTGTTCCACCAATGCTTGCATAATCATAGTAAATAGCCCTTTCTGTTGATATACTCTGGGGCAAAGAGCTATGGTGCCAAAATAAGGATATGCATGCCATCTATTGCACCACCACAGTTCGGGACCCCGTTACTGCAAATCCATCCATTATGTCCTGCACATTGCCAAAGGTCACAGTCCTGCATAGCAAAAGACTATTAATGACCCTGCATGTTTGCATGACAACGGCCCCCACAGTGGATTTTCCCAGTGACCACAGCAATCCAGCATTGCAAGTTTCCATCTTGCAATCGCCACTCGCTCCTCCACTGTCAGCACAGCTCTCTGTCAGCAGTCCTTGTGCCGGAGAAAACTCGGCACACAGATGGAGGAATGTGACCTTACACATCTGAAAATTCTGCACCCACCACTCGTCATCCCAGCCTGCATTACATTCCATTTCTACCAGTCAGTGCATGTTTCCTGGGCCCAGGAGCAGCGCCCCATCATCTGCAATTGCTCCATGAATGCCAACAACAACCTTGAATTGGTTCTTGCTATGTTCCACAGCAATCTGTCCTCCAAGAAATCATCATATTCCTCATTGATTTGGTTCTTCTTGCAGCTCTGCAAACACAAGAGGATCGTGCATCCTGTAGTTGCACGCTTATGACAATAGTGCAGAGCTGTGTAGGTTCCATCTTCTGTCAAAGATGGTGGACAGCAAGGACGGCTGTGTCGATTTGTGGGATCTTTGAAAAAGGCATGAAAATTATGGGATATACATGACATTATGGAATGGAGAAGGTTGTACACTGAGAAGTTGGCCCCTTACTCCTAGTCATGCCTGCACGACTCATTTCTGCCCCATCACACATTGCCAAAACTTCTCAAAAGACAGCACGCTGAACAGTGGTGGTTGCACACAGGGATGCCTAACCATGGTGCACCATGCTGGGCATTGACACAAGCACTCCTTGTGAGCACGCAGTGGTAATTCAAGGAGTCAAGTATGCATGCACACAAGTGATACACTAATTGCAGCAGCATTATGCCGAAGCAACCTGAGTTGACCAAAGTCTCTAGTGTAGACATGGCTTGAGACACAGGACCTTGAGCTGGGGGGTCAGAGAAGTGAGGTCTGCCTAGGCTTCCATCAAAGGATGGTAGGGCATTAGGGAAGATACACATGCATGTAGACTGTTTAAAAATCCTTTTTTTCTCTCAGGTTTTGTTCCTACTGTACAACAATAATAATTTTGTTTTAAGAAGGCTATCTGGTTATGTGTACCACTGGTTACAGTGTCCTGAAGGGAAGGATTGCAGATGCCCAAACTCAGTCAGACTCGCAGGGTAAGAACTATTGATATAAGGATGCTGTAGCCCAGCGCCCAGCCTAAAACCTGGTCTACACTACACAGTTAAGATTGACATAAGACAGCTTATGTTGACCTAACTATGGTTATGTCTACACTGCAGAGTGAAGTCAATTTATTTTAAATCAACTTTCACCTGCCAAATTTTAGAAGCCGCAGGACTGTGATCACACCATGCTCCTTGCTTCGGGCTCTTGCGTCCCCATTCGCCACGCTTGGGTCGACATTCAAAGCAGTGCCCCATGGGTAGCTATCTCACAGTGCAACTAGCTGCAGAGGCCTTTGGGAAGCTTGTCGTCCTCCCATGATGAAACGTGCTCTTTCCCCCTCCTTTCCCTTCTTATCTCAAACAAACTGCAAACGCTTTTTTTGCACCATTTTTGTATGCCGTGCACACGCCATTGTTGGAGAGACATGGAGCCCGCCCAGCTCTGCACTATCATTGTAAGCATCACAAATACCTCACAGCTTATCCTGCAGAATTTTCAAAGGCAAGACAGGAGCCGCAGCATGGAAAATAGTGATGTTACTGAGGTTGCTCTGCTACAAGCCATACAGCGAAACAATTCCCATTTGCTGCAGACTGTCACACATCATCGTGGAGCACTAGTTCTGGTCCCAGGAAACAAGCACAGACAGGTGGGATCACATCGTTATGAAGGTGTGGGATGATGAGCAGTGGCTGCAGAACTTTCATACACGAAAGGCCACTTTCTTTGAGCTTTGCATGGAGCTATCCCCCCAGCCTTGAAGCATGTGAATACTCGAGACCAGCTCTGACAGGGGAGAAGCGAGTGGCCATCGCTCTGTGGAAGCTGGCAACCCCAGACTGCTACCAGTCAGTTGGGAATCAATTCGGAGTCAGTAAATCCACCATTGAAGCTGCTGTGATGTAAGTGTGCAGGACCATTAATAGACTTCTGCTACGAAGAGTAGTGACTTTGGGAAATGTGCAGGACATACTGGATGGATTTGCCGCAATGGGGTTCCCAAACTGTGGGGGGGCCACAGATGGCATGCATATCCCTATCCTAGCACCTGACCACTTTGCCACAGAGTACATAAACCATAAGGGATATTTCTCAACGATGATGCAGGCCCTTGTGGATCACAAGGGACATTTTACCAACTTCAGTGTGAGGTGGTCTGGAAAGGTGCCTGACGCACGCATCTTTAGGAACACAGGTCTGTTCAATAAGATTCAGGCGATCACTTTCTTCCCTGACCAAAAAATATTGGGGATGTTGAAATGCCAATAGTGATCCTGGGGGATCTTGCCTACCCCTTGCTTCCTTGGCTAATAAAGCCCTACACCAGGCACCTGGACAGCAAGGAGCGTTTCAATAACAGGCCCAGCAAGTGCAGAATGATGGTGGAATGTGCATTTAGGCGTTTAAAGGCCATACGGAGCTGTCTACTCACTAGGCTTGACATGACTGAAAAGAACATCCCATCAGTTATACCTGCATGCTGTGTGCTCCATAATTTGTGTGAAACAAAGTGTGAAAAGTTCCCCCAGGGTTGGGCTGTGGAGGCTGATAGGCAGGCCACAAATTTTGAGCAGCCAGATTCCAGCGCTACGCTCAGAGCCAACTGGGGAGAGCTTCGCCTACGGGGAGCATCGAAAACCTGGTTTTGCAATGAACCACAGTAAAGTATATCTCATCTCTGCTGTTACCTTTCTTTCCCATCCCCCACCGTTGTACCAGCAGCCCCCTTCCCTTCTTTCCCCGCCAAAGCTATGAATGAATAAAGACAGATGTTTTTTAAAGCAGCAAAGTTTTATTTGTGACCCGTTTCAGTGAGAGGAAAGGATTATAAGTTAACATCGTAAAGTGTCACTGTGCAATCAACTGTGGTTGCGTTCAGTTCTTAAAGGGGCCATTGCGTCTTTCTGCTTGCCTCCACCGGTGTTGAGTGCAGCATGTACTGCACCTTATTCAGCCTCCTCCCAGAGCACTTGGGGTGGGGGCTAATAGGAAAGTGGTAGGCAGTTGAGCATTTTGGAGGGGCTGCAGAGGGAGGCTGTCCTTCCGCTGCTCTTGGTGCTCTACCAGATGCCTCAGCATGTCAGACTGATCCCTCATAATACACAACATATCTTGTTGCGTATCACACTCCTGCTCCTGTGCTGATCTTGTGTGTTCCATGTCCATGTCTAGTTTTTCAGACAAGGACATCCTCCAGGCTCTGAACTCTGTGTCAGCAGCCGCGGAGGCGTTCATTAGTTCGCTGAACATGTCATCCCATGGGGGTTTTTTTCTGCTTCCTAATCTGGGAGAATCTTTCAGCAGGAGTTCTGCAAGTTGGGCTGAAGGCCGAAGTGTCTACTGTAAGAAAAGCAAAGCACAAAGTTGTCATTGTTAGCTGACCCAAAGTAGTAAAAGAAATGTTACAATATAAAAAGAACTCCCCTTCATGGTCACAAGGCGAAGCCAGACCCACATTCCAATCTGTATGTATCGGATGGGTCGGAGGGGCATTCCAGACATGGTAAGCAAGGGGCCCTTGCATCCATTATAGAGAGGTCTGATTAACACTAAACTCCACAATCCCCACTTGAACAAGGAGAGTGATCCCTGGGCTCCCCTGTAACAGCCCAAGGACCGATTTGGGAGGAAGTGGGCAAAACAGATTAGAGGACGCTGCAGATGAAGTGTAGCAGCAGAAAACATAGGGCAACCAGAGTCCCGACCCATAACGTGCATAGCAACAGTATCATGACCAGGATATGTCTTTTGGAGGCAGCCAGAGACACCGTCCACAACAAAGGAATAACACGAAGTGACTACACTGGTCAGATATTTTAAACTTGCGCCATCTTCTCTAGGTGACCATGTGTGATATCAGTCTCCTGATGGTAATGCAAATGGAAAGGGAAGATTTGCTGCAAGCACTGGGGTACAGGCCTGGCCCTTATGCTGCTATGCTGGGATCTGCGATGATGCCTGCTCATTTAATAGAAGAGTGGCAGGGTAAAGACTCCTACCGTGGCAGAAGAAATAAAGCTACCCTCCCCAGAAACCTTGTGCAAAAGATTACAGATTACCTACATGAAAGTTTCATTCAGATATCCACAGAGGATTCTCGGAGCATACCTCTGCACATAAATAGTCTGTTCCGGGGGTAACTCTCCGCTGAAGTTTGCCAACACCCAGGAAGCCCATCCCCTCAAAACAAAAACTTCTTTTAAGAAACTGGACTGGAGACATAACCACAAAAATGAGATTTTACACACACACTCACCAGATGTGCCTTCCCCAGCATCTCGATCAGTCCCACTGTCCTGTGTGTGGCTGAGCTGCTCTGGGGTAACGAACAGGTCCTGGCTCTCAGGGAGAATGGCTAACCCACTCTCCTGCGCCCTGCTCTCCTCATCCTCAGAGTCCTCCTCATTTGTCCTGGACTGGGATTCTTCGGCGTTATCGATGCTGCATGGTGGCACAGTGGTGGGGTCACCGCCAAGAATAGCATGCAGCTCCTCATAAAAGCGGCATGTTTTGGGCAAGGAGCCAGAACGGCTGTTAGCTTCCCTAGTTTTCTGATAAGCCTGCCTCAGCTCTTTGATCTTAACGTGGCACTGCTGCGCATCCCTGTTGTGCCCCTTCTCCAACATGCCATGAGATATCTTCTCGTTGATATCCAAATTTCTTTTGCTGGCTCAGAGCTGAGCCAGAACAGACTCTTCGCCCCACAAACCAATGAGATCCAAGACCTCTAGTCAATTCCATGCTGGGGCACATTTGGGCCATGCAGTCGCCATGAGGATTCAGCTACAAAGCTCTCTCCACACCGACCAAACCAGAAATGGGAATTCAAAATTTCCTGAGGCTTGAGCGGAGGAGCTATTTCCTGTTTACGTGGCCACTTTACAGCAGAGTGTGAATGTCCAGTGGGTCACAACAGAGCATTATGGGATACCTCCCGGAGGCCAATGGCGTTGATTTATGTTGCGTTCTGCCTACACTGACGCTAATTCAACACACAGAATTCGACTTCAGCGCTACGCCACTTGCAGAGGTGGTTTTACTAGGTCGACTTTTACCACGATTTAGGTAGGCGGAACTTACATGCCAGTGGAGACGCATACTTTAGGGGGTTGACGTAAGCAGTGTTACATCAACCTCCATTGCCAGTGTACCAGGCCTATCTCAGTGTACACACTACAGCCTTGGTCCCACCGATGTAAGTGCCAAGTGCATCATAACTCCACCTTCACAAGAGGCCCCCTGCTCCTCGTGGAGAGTGGGGAGGAGACAGTTGGGCTCCCAGAGGGGAGCTGCATGGAGCCAAGAGCCCTGGCTCTCAGCCCCTCACACTGCCCCTCTTCAATTGGTGAAAGAGCTCTTGGTGAGGATACACACCACCAATCAAAGGAGGGTAGCATGGACATCAGCCACTGCAGTAATTAGTGTGGTGGCTGTAAGCTGACCTAACATAGGTCGACTTAAGTTTGTAGACATGCCCATAGAGTGGGAGAACTGTGGGATTCCCCACCAGGATAGAAAAATGCACAAGATCTGAGTATGCACTCAAAGAATAGAAATGGTACAAAGGTGCAGCTAGCCTGCAACCATGACAGTATGTCAATGTGTTGTAACAACTTAATGCAATTGTCTTCTTAATCATCCTTCCCTCTTCCTAGCCCACTTCCCTGCACTATTATCTCACAGACTTTAAGGCCAGAAGGGACCATCATGATGATCTAGTCTAACTTCTTGCACAGCATAGGCTACAGAACCTAACCCACCTCTCCTGTCATAGGCCCATAACCTCTGGCTGAGTTACTGAAATCCTCAACTCTTGATTTAAAGACTTCAAGTTATAGAATCCACCATTTCCTCTAGTTCAAACTAGCAAGTGACCCATGTCTCCACACTGCAGAGGCAACAAAAGAAAAACAAACCAGAGTTTCTGCTAATCTTATCTGGGGGAGAATTCTTTCCTGACTCCAAATATGGCAATCAGTTAGACCTTGAGCATGTGGGCGAGACCCACCAGCCAGACACCTGGGAAAGAACTCTCTGTAGTAACTCAGAGCCCTCCCCATCAAGTGTCCCATCTCTGGCTGTTGGAGATATTTGCTAATAACTGTTGCAGATGGGCCATATGCCATTGTAGGCAACCCCGTCATACCATCCCCTCCATAAACTTATCAAACTCAGTCTTGAAACAAGTTAGGATTTTGCTCCCACTAATCCTCTTGAAAGGTTGTTCCAGAACTCCATTCCTCTGATATTTAGAAAGCTTTGTCTAAACTTGTTGATGTCTAGTTTATAACCATTTTTTCTTGTGCCAACATTGGCTCTTAACTTAAATAACTCCTGTCCCTCCCTGACGTTGATCCCTCTGATGTATTTATGGAGACTAATCATATCTCCCCTCAGCCTTTGCTTTCTTAGGCTAAACAAGCCAAGCTATTTCGTTCTCCTCTAGTAAGGTAGGTTCTCCATTCTTCTGACCATCCTAGTAGCTTCACTCTCTTCACTTGATCCAGTATGAATTCATCTTTCTTAAACATAAGAGGCCAAAACTGCACACAGTCTTCTAAATGAGGTCTCACCAGTGTCTTGTACAACGATAACAACACATCCCTATCTCTACTGGCAATACCTCGCCTGATGCATCCTAGGATTGCATTAGGCTCTTCTGTGTCCACGTCACATTGGCAGCTCAAACTCATCCTGTGATTGACCAACAAACTCAGGTCTTTCTCTTTCTGTTGTTTTCAACTGACAAATCCCCAGCTTATAGAAGAAGTTCTTGTTGTCAGTTCCTAAGTGCATGACCTTGCACTGTGCACTATCACATTTCATCCCAATTCTATTATTCCAGTTTTCAAGGTCACCCAAATCTTCTTGTATGATATTCCAGTCCTCCTCTGTATTGGCAATACCTCCCAACTTTGTGTCATCCACCAATTTTATTAGCACACTCCCACTTTTGAAAATGTTAAATAAGATTGGTCCCAAGACTGATCCTTGAGGAACTCCACTAGTAACCTCCCTCCTGCCTGACAGTTTACCTTTTAGCATGACTTATCATAATCTTCCCTTTAGCCTTTAATCTCCTGTTTGTTCTCGTCCTAACTTAGATTGTAAACTTCTTTGGAGGCAGGAACTCTGTCATCTGCATTGTGCAGTGCCACGTACATCCATGGTGCAATATAACAACCATAAAAAGTGGTGCATGCACCACAGCTGTCAGGCACTATTTGGCTCACAAGATTTGAAAATTTAGCTCCAACTGATCATATTTCCATATGACTTGCGTTATATTACAAGGATACAAAATTTAAGGAGACAAATCTTTACATTCAAATTCTTGTCCAACTCACTTAGGAGCTGACAAGTTTTCTTCATAGGCTCATTACAAGTAGACTGGGAAATAACACCAAGGAGCTAGACATTCTGGCAATTGCTAGTAAATCAATTTCTGGAAATCTGGCCCCCGCATAGGTAAACCCTGCACAACCTCTTTAAAGCTGTAAGGCCATCCCTGTTGGCAAAGGAAGAAAAATTTAACAAGAGGACCAGTAAAACCAGCAGAGTGACTCTTCCCTCCATCCTCACAGGAGGTGGCATTTCCAAAGACAGCAAGTAGGGCTGCAAACAGGGCTCAGAGAACCAATCTATCTATTGAAAGCTGTGTGGATCCTGAAGGACCCAAGGAGACTGGTAGCCTATAAGGCAAATACTATGTCTCTGAGCGTTGTCAGGAAGTGATGCTGTGGATTGGGGAGCTAACCTTCCTGGTACTGTCTGTAACCCTAAGGGCTAGAATACAGCCTTGATGGCAATGCAAGGCACAGCCCAACAGAAAAACAAATCTCAGGATGGCTTGGTTATCTTCAGATCAACCATCTGAACCCTCAAGATAAGTACCTAAATACTCCCTTTTTCACCATTTTGGACTTAGATGAGGAAGGTAAGAGTACCATACTCTTCACCAAGGGAAAGAGGGAAAGTAGGCATTAAAGGAGTCCCGCCTCCCTCCCCCAAAGAGAACAAGACCTATTAAACCTCTCTACAATAATGTCACCACAAGGTATAAGAATATTCCACCATCCCCTCGTGGGCTAGTGGCCTCATGCTCCCCACCCACCTCTTAGCTGCTTGGGCTTCCTGCCGGATTCCTGCTCTTACCTCCTGATAAGACCCTGTTCCCCCACCATTGGCTCCCATCCAGAGGAAAGGGAAAAGAATTAGAAACCAGCAGAAAGGAGAGATGGATCAAGAGTGCAGGAAAGAAGTAGAGGCAGATTCCAGGTGCAGGGAGGCAGGTCAGGTCAGTTCTTACTTCATCCTGGGCTCCCATCTCCAGTGTCCAGCAATCATCCCCTTGTCTCTGTCACAGAGTCTCCAGTGCCCACTAAATCCCTAGAAATTAGCCAGTTCCCAAGTATCAAGTAGCCAAGAATAAATTAAGACATGGGCACCCGAAGTTCAGTCTGCAGGACAAGTGCAGCCCACAGAGATCTAAAATGTTGGACACAGGCACTGTCATAAAGTACACCTACACTGGAATAAAAGGCGTGTGGCACGGCCACGGCTAGGCCAGGACAGTTGACTTGGGCTAAAGGGGCTCAGTCTGTGGGGCTAAAAATTGCAGTGTAGACATCTGGATTATGGCTGGAGCCTGGGCTCTGGCACCCTATGAGGGGGGAGGGTCCCAGAGCCCAGGCTCCAGCCCAAGCCCAAACATCTACACAGCTATTTTACAGCCCCGCAGCCTGAGCCGCATGAGCCCGATTCAGCTGACCCAGGCCAGCTGTGGCTGTCAAATTGCTGTGTAGACATAACCATTGTTAACAACGCAGGGCAGGCTGTGGTGACAACAGGTCACACTTAATGCTTCATCACACCACTCAGCTAAGCACGAAGCACTGCATGCTGGGAGCTGTAATCTACAAAGAGTACAGGTACTATTACAGACTAGGGAAACTGCCTGTGATTTGCTACATATTATGTAGCCCTTGGGCTCCTGGAAAGTTGCTCATATAACCAATGGTTAGGCAAGCCTGGATGTTACTGTGTTAAGGGGAAGGGTTATTTTTTCTGCTGCAGGCTTGACTCTGATTCAGAGGCAGAAAGCTACAGTGATGCTGAGGCTGCAAGGGAAGGCATTTTACTTCCTAGAAATCTCTCTTCCACTTGGATGCTGCTTATTCATGGAACACAAGCTAGTCCCCTGAAGAGCAGGAGGAGAGTAACTGAGGAACAGGCTCTTCACCACCCCCTAGCAACAAAAGAAAGCAAATAAGGATAAAAGAGATTTAGCTGTAGAAATGTGAACCAGAAAGCAAAAAAGAGACTCAAGAATGACATTACAGTCACAGAAAATCTAACTTGGTTGCTCTGGCCCACAGTGCTGACATAATCCACATTACAGGAATTCAAGAAAAAACATGGACAAGCTATAAAATATGCTCTCCCTTTATAGCACCTATAGGTAAGCAAGCACTGCACAAACATTAACAAATTAAATATAACACTACTCTCTGATGGATATCTTTATTCCCAATACATACAAATGGGGAAGCGGAAGTACAGAGGGGAAATGATTTACCTAGAGCAGTGTTTCTCAACCTTTTAAGTAGCAAGGACCCCCTAACTTCGGAAAATTTTACTAAGTACCCCAACACTCAATTTTCCATGGGATTTTATATTTACAGACTAATGTGAGCCATATGTTGGAAGAAGGGCAGAGTATATAAGGCCGCGATATGACAGATGTCAGATCTAGTGTGGGTAGGGTTGCCACCTTTACACCAGGGGTGCGCCACTCAAGTATGTACCTGGGCTAGAGGTGATGTTGGCCAAAGCTAGGAGGCTTTGAACAACATGCCAAAGCTGGGGAATATAAAGCGCTGCGCCAAATTTTTTGCCATAGATTTGAGAGGAGGAAGGGGTGAGAGAGAGACAGGGAAGGAGGACAAGAGAGAGAGAGAGACAGGAAAAGAGGGTAACTGGTGAAATCTGGGGCTGTCATAGTTTCTATTTCACTGCTCAGTTAGAGCAGTGAAATTGACAAGTTTTCTGGGCACTGGGCTTTGAGCCAGGGAGGGGGGCTGTTACCTGGGCAAGTTGCAGGCAGCTGTTGCCTGGCTGCCAGCCCTGGAGGTGGGCAACTGTCACTCAATCCGAGCTGGGGCACAGGAGGTTTCCATGCCCACTGGGACCCAGAGATGTGGGCAGGCAGCTGCTGCCCATCTTCAAGCCGGGGCGCTGGAGGCTGCCCCTTGGCTCGGAGCCGGGGTGCGGGTGGCTGCCACCCAACTGCGAGCCCAGCTCGCAAGATGCCGGAGGCCGCCACTGGGCTCCCACTTGGGAGCTGGGACCCGGCGGGAAGCGGGGAGCTGCTGCCCGCCTCCCCCAGAAGCTGGAGGCTGCCATCTGCCTCCCAGCTGGGAGCTGCGACTGGGCAGGAAGTGGGCGGCTGCCACGTCCCTTCCCCAAAAGCTAGCAGCTGCCACCTGCCTCCCAGCTGGGACCGGGCAGGAAGTGGGTTGCTGCCGCCCGCCTTCCCGGGACTGTAGCAGCTGCTGCCCGCCTTCCCGGGACTGTAGCAGCTCACCTCACCTTTCCCAGTAAGACAAGCATATATTCCCTCTCTGCTGTGCAGAAAGCATTGTAATACCTCACATGAGTTGGGAGGGGGATAATACCTAGGCAAATGGGTTCCGAAGTTTCTCACTCAACCCCCGTGATCAGCATTGGGTCAGCACTTCCTGATTTTAGCAATAGCATAACAAATGAAATTAATATATATAGTAGCTACAAATCCACCAGGGGGCATTAAAGAACAAAGGAAAATAAGAGTTTTAACAAGGACACTTTCACAAACCTCTCCTGCATGTCTACAACAGTAATAATTTCATACCCCAAACTGAGGGTGCATTTTAACCCCTCATTATCAAAGAAATATTTCAAGCCATCAACTGGCTTCTTTGCAATTCTCTTCCTTTTCTCATTATCCCTCCTCTTCCAAACATCTATCTCCATCCAGTTATTACTTTCAGCCCTCACAATGCCACTACATGGCTGGTCTGCAGAAGGGCCTTTACACAGAGAGGTTATATAGCTTTTCTTTCTTATGGAGATGAAACATTAAATGTACCTGACATGCACCTTCCCCCACCCGGATGTCTGCAATTTTATTATTTGCTATAAAACTGCCAAACTGCAATAACCCATGTGATTAGGTTTTTCATGTAACAAAAGTTAAGGTACTTAAGCTCTTCCTGCAGCCATGCTCTGAGCTAATAAAAGTCTCATGAAACCTGCATTTTATGGGATTGGACTAAAGAGAGAGGCTTAAACTGAATAATGCTTTGAGAGACATCTTACAAAGCCAATTAATAATATCTTTATACTTATCAAAAATATACCCTCTAATTCCAAGATGATCATTTGGGTAAATATCAGACTGACAAAACCTCAGAGAGGAAAAACGTTTCCATATAACAGCCAGTCATTTTAGAACTCGGTTTATTTTTATATGGCATCCAATGTAGTAGGTGCTTTACAGAGTAAGGCAGAGTGCTGCCATGGACACTTTACAGTCTACTCTAGATAACACACAGAGGAGGAGAAGGGAAGTGATACAATATGAGGGGTTTTGTGTTGTGGTTTTGGGGGGTGGGGAGGAAAGGGATTTAAAGCTACTCAAACTTTTTTTTTATCCTATCCTATCAATTATTTGAAACACCAATTCCTTCCAAAGGTATTCCTGGCTCCACTATTTTAATAAGAAATAGGTTTAATATTGAGAAAATGTGTTCATACAGATTAAGGAATTTAGTGTTACTAGAAACCCTTAAAAAAAGTATTCCTTTATCCTACAGTACTGGTCCAAATCACTACTGCACTCCACAGTGATAACACTGGGTTTGGGGCAATTATTTTTTTAAATAAGTGAAATGCTAGTTTGACAGCAAGAGAGACTGAAGTCCTCTAATTTCCCCACAGATTATGTACAATGGAGCACAAACAAGAGCAGCAGTGCAGTTTCCCCACTCCTATTGTGCCTACTGCTTAGGAACTACACCCATAGGCGGAGAGGGTAATTTAATTTCCATAGCCTTGTTTACATTACTAAACTTTCCAGTAGCCTGTAACTCATTACCAGAGCAGCTCCACCAGTGATAGACAACATGGCCAAGGCATTTGACAGAATGGTGGCACAGCCCTGTCTGCATTATAGCAGTATCAATGGTGCCTTCCTAATATAGGCCTCCAGCCCATGTCTGTTTCCATGTTTGACATTTTTGCTGAGTCTGCTGAGTTTGCTGAGTTGTGGTAGTGGTTTCCTGTCACAACCAGTTAACCATTACAAACTGGACTGAGACCTTAAATATCCATTAGATACCAAAAGCTTGTAGTCCCTACCAATCAGTGATGAAATCAAGCCAGCAATTATGACAGTTTATCTAGACTTGAATTTAAAGATGTGTTGTCAGCATGTTAGCTAACGTGCTAGAAGTCTAGTGTTCAGGCTTTAATTTGAGAAGTTTATCTTGAGCTAAAGTATATGCAGCTTTAGCTACATTAAACTTCTGGGAGACATTAGTTAACAGGTGTTAGCTAAGGGCTTGTCTACATTTCAAGTTATTTCAGATAAAGGAAGGGTGTGAATTCAAAGTGTAATGGCTATTCTGGAATAGCTCGACATGTGGATTGTCTTATCCACTTTGTGGATTAAGTCAAACTGGAAAAAAGGCACTCATTCAGAAATCTATGATTAATATGAGTAGAAGCCAGTCAAATCAAGGCAGTCCCATAGGAAAAGTCTCAGAGCTTCAGATGAGGGCAGCTACAAACAATTTCAATTTTACACAAATTAGGTGCAGCACTCAGGCTTTGTCTACAGTAGCACTTTTGCCAGTTAGGGGTGTGAAAAAAAACACACCTCTGACCGACATAAGCGTCAGTGGACAGTGAACAGTAAGTGGGAGACACTCTCCCGCCGACATAGCTACCGCCGCTCGTTGAGGGTGGTTTAATGATGCCAGCAGGAGAGTTCTCTCCCATTCGCATAGCACGGCTACACAGGAAACCTTACAGCTGCACCAATACAGTGCAGGTCTGTAGTGTAGACATAGCCTCAGATTCCAGGCAAGCTGCTAATGCAGCCTTAATTTGAGACGTCCATTCACAAACTCTGGGACTAGCCTCCAACCCTAACTCTGTCCAAGAGAGGGAACCATCCAGTTCCACAATTTTGTCAATTCCATCAGGGAATCAATGGTTGTATTATTTCTTCCTAGACTCTCAGGCACTGGAATCAGACAGAGGAACAGATCAGAAATCCCATTTCTCCATCTGAACAACATATGTGACTGCATGTGTAGTCGGCTACCTCAAAGATTGAATTCCTTTCATTAAAACAAAAGCTGTCAAGTCCTATTAGCACCACTTACTGATGAATATGTAAATCTCTGGTTATTGGCTGCAGATTTGATTAATAGGAACAGGATAATTTCAAGTGGTCAATTCTTGCATGATTTATCTCTTTTGTCATGACCTATTATGAGATTAGGGTATAAAATGAGGCATGTACAATACAGCAGCCTCATCCTAAGAAGATGGATGAAAAGAAAGCTGGAAAGGTCATTAGAGGGAAGGGAAAAGACAGATGAAGACAAAAGAATGAGCCACATGACGACTTCTTCAATGCTACACTCGGGAAAGCGAATCCTGCTATCCAAGAATTTTTGCTATAAATTGGGGATTTATCAGTTGGAAGTGACAGAGGAGGAGAAAGACCTGGGTGTATTGGTTGATCACAGGATGACTATGAGTCGCCAATGTGATGCGACTGTGAAAAAAAATGAATGCAGTCCTACAATGCATCAGGAGAGGTATTTCCAGTAGAGGCAGGAAAGTGTTATTGCCATTATACAAGGCATTGGTGAGACCTCATCATGTGCATTTGTTGGCCAAAATCTTGTTTTTGAAATATATGTAAGAACAGAGCCACAAACACCCCCCCCTTCCTACCAAAAGGCACATCAGTCTGAATCAAAAGCTAAAACCTCAAACTGACTCTTGCTGTTCTACCCTTTTAAATGTTAATTCAAGTCTGTCTGCATTTTGTATAATTTTAAGATTGTTTGTAAATGTCTGTGCTATGTCCACTGGCCAGTTTATCTGTTAATTTTACCTGCTTCCAATATATTTGTAAAAATCCTATTCTAAGTACAAAAGCCACACTGCAATGTAATGTATCTATCTAATTGTGAAAAACACTGTCAAAAATGAAATAAGGTTTGCTCTAAAAAAATAATATGTAAGTTCTTCAGCTAGGAGTTGGCCCTGAGTGACTGAAGTGTGAATGGCTGAGCAATTGAGTTGGGTGTAGACAAAAAGAGTGATTGAACAATTGGTCTGAGTAAGGGATATCGAAACAGACATGAAGAAAACACCAGTCTCACCTAAAACGCTTGAGGGAAGAAGAAAGAAGCAAAGATGATCAAATGGCCGAAGAGGAGCCCACCCTGATAACTTTGGAGCCAGCACATTTCAAAGGACAAAATCTGATCAGGCTTGCAACAATGTGGGTGATTGAGGATCACACCAAGAATGCAGTTGCAGCATGACAATGCAAAACCCATAGACTTACATGGGGTCCTTTCCCTATAAAATGGGACAAGAAGATGAAGGCTGGAGGTTCGGGTCTACAACATCACACCAGCCAGGAGTACCGATGCGCATCGGCAGAACCTTGCTCCTCATCCTCATGCTCTAGTCACCTGGCCAGTGACTATCATGAGCACCAAGAAGCTGGTAACTATGACATCTGGAAGATCCCTATGTATGTCTGTCTGTCTCTATCTGTGTGTGCCTGTCAGTGTGTGTGAATGTGAATGAAAGCATCAATTGAAACATGTGTCTCTGTAATTTGTAGTATTGATATAATGTTAATACTGTTTTCCTAGTGTTTATATTATTATTAATGCTATTTCACTAAGGAAAGCACAATATTAATGTTATTACAGTGTTGATACTTTTCTTTTCTTGGATACTATCTACAGAAGTTTCTGTGTTCACAATAAATGCGACTTGTTGCCTTATCCCCTAATAAGATCCTGTAATATTTGTTATTTGGGTAACACATTTCTGGTTTCCCACGCTTAAGAAAGACAAATTCAAACTGGGAACAGGTGCAGAAAAGGGCTACTAGGATGATCAGAGAGAACATAAGAACAGTCATACTGGGTCAGATCAATGGTCCATCTAGCCCCGTATCCTGTCTTCTAACAGTGGCCAATGAAAAAATGGAAAAGCTACTTTATGGCATTGGACTCAAAGAGCTTGGCTTGTTTAGTCTAACCAAAAGAAGGCTCACGGGAGATATGATTGCTCTTTTTAAATACATTAGAGCAGTGTTTCTCAAAGGGTTCCGCGAAAAAGCGGAACCGCGCCGCCGAAATCAACACAAATCACGTGCCGCCGAACAGCTGGCAGCGCGCCACCGAACAGCAGATGGCGCCGCCGAACAGCAGATGGCGCCGCTGAAAACTGCTTACAGAGCGCGCTGCCGAAAAGAGGAAGATTTCCTGGACTTGTCGGCAGAGGGTATCGCATGGCCACGCAAGGGTGCCCCGACGAAATATAATTGAGAAACACTGCATTAGAGAAATAAATACCAGGGAGGGAGAGGAGTTATTTAAGTCAAGCACCAATGTGGATATAAGATCAAATGGATATAAACTGGCCATCAAGACTGAGCTTGATCAGTTTATGGAGGGGATGGTATGATAAGACTGCCTATAACTGCATATAGCCGATCTGTGACTGCTAGCATCAAATATTTCTAACATCCAGTGATGGGACACTAGATGGAAAGGGCTATGAGTTATTACAGATAATTCTTTCTCAGGTGTCTGGCTGGTGCATCTTGCCCAAATGCTCAGGACCTAACTGATCGCCTTATTTGGGGTCATGAGGGTCTATTTAAAAGGACACATCAGGTTTAAAATCCTATTCTATTTACTTCCCTTCCCTGTGCTACTAATAACATGACATTATTAATGGGGAAAGAGTTAAAATGTCTAAATTACTGTTCACCATGTGTGTTTGTCTGTTTACTTGTCTGCATTTCATTCATATTGACCAATGAAAACAGAATTGCTACTTTCATTTGTCAGTTCTCATCCACTAGCCCAATGGAATGTTGTTGGGGTTACAAACTTATAAAAAGGATTTTCAAAGCCAAGCTCAAACTGGTTTTCGTTTTGAGAAAAAGTGCCAATCCAGCTCTAGGTGACTGGTTTTGGTTTGGGGGGCTTTTTAAAGTTTTGTATTAAAAAGCCTTTGACCTATGATGATTCGCACATAAAATTAATATTAAATCTTCTTGGTAATAACATCATCTTCTCAAGCAACAGACCATGTCTCTATGCTAGCACAAATTAGAATAAAGAGAAAGCCTGCATTCCACATTTTCCATTTTTTCCTTTGGTAGCTATTGCATATATATATAATAGAAATCCCAGGGCCTCAGTTGAGTCTCCAGGCTCCCATCTGCTGATTGGATGCTTCTGACACAAACCACAATACACAATTTACCCTTCATACCCTTGCATATATGAAAGAAGAACTGACTGCATCTGGAGTCATGGGGAGAATGTGTCTATAAAGTGGGCGGATTTCAAATCCTTAAGAGGATATCTGCCATTAACTTTTAGAGTAATGATGCACATTAGTGAATAATTGGGAGTAAGCTGAAAATCTTATCTCTAACTTAACTCAGAAATTGTTTAAAAAGTGAAGATGCTTCAGATTTGTGATGAATCATTTAACCCACTATTCCTTAATATTTCCTTCTGGACCAACTATTATAACATCCTGTTATTACAAGTACTTTTTTTAGAGGAGGAAGGATGATTTTGTAGTAAAAGCCCAGGCCAAGAAAGAAGAGTAACTGAGGTCTATTTCTGGCTCTGCCTGAAAATTTCAATCTATCAATTGCCCAGACAGCTGCAGTCCTCTGGGACAATTCAGATCATAAAGCCCACAACGAAGTGAGAGAGAGATAGGGACAAAGGATTCTCGGTCACGGGAATCTGGCTATGGAACAAAACTTCCAGAGGAAAACAGGCAAATCCAGAGTCTCATCAATAAGAAAGGCTGAAGAAAAGCCCTTCCACCATACCAAGACACACACACCACTGACACCCTCCTCTACACACACAGGGGGGAAAAAGCTATAACAAATAAATATCCCAAGCAGAGATTTTACCCTAAAAAGTGAAAGAGACAGACTCCTTAGTGCCCAGGAGGGACTTCATTATTTATTATTAATGATTTTATTGGGGAAGGTGCAGAGATACTACAGTGATGAGAAGCAGTATAAAAACTATGGTAGAGTAGCTTGAGCAATCTAAGGCAAGTCTAGCTATTTAGGGCCTCATTTTCAGGAGTACACTTAGTTTCTTGCAGCTCTCATTGACTTCAGCTGAAACTGTGGGCACATAGGACCGCTAAAAGAAAGGCCCTTAACCTTTCTCTGCCTGTGTTTGCCCATCTGCAGTGATAGTAATTCCCTCATCCTTCCAGGATACATTCATTAACACTTGTGAAGTGATCCAAGAGCCTCAAATAGAAAGTACTGTAGAAATCCAAAGTATTATTAGACTGTGCACACACTTTTGACAGACTGTTCAGTAGGATACCAAGAAAGATTTTGATACCGCATGATCTCCACATACACCCAGAGCCGAGAGGATAGTGCTCTATGTTACCTTGAAGGAAACCTGGGTTCAGTTTTCTCTTCTGATATAGTTCAAGTTAGCAGCGATGAAAATGTAGTAGTTCTCGACATTAACCAAGCAATATTTTTATTTTAGCAAGATATATGTTACTGCAAAGATTAAGGAAATGAACTGTAATTCAAAACACGTGCATGGCAGAAGAGAGTTATGCAGGCTCTGACCAAAATTACCCTCCCAACTGTCTGCAAGGTAGATTTACAGCAGGAGCAGGGACTGATGTTTGAGAAGTACTTCTTTTAAAACACTCATGTGAGGTTCCAGCAAGTTTATATAATTAAATTCAGATGGTAAATATTAGATAAAGAACTGGTCTTCTATGCAAGTGGAAATACTAGTAACAAAAGACTGCAAAAGTGCAGATCACAAGTGCTACTGGCTGCCAAAGTAACTACTCTTCTGTTATTCCAGCATTACCTGGGCACAATAGTTGCCAGCACAAATGCTGAACAAGCTAACCCCTCAAAGAGTTTTAACAATATGGCACGGATGGAGTAAATAGATCTTTCCTTTCCCCAGATCTTCTTTGTGGTTCTAAAACATAAAATTGATAGATGACAGAAATTTACAGGGTATGTACAGAGATTATACCAGCATCTATGTCACGGCTGCAGTGCTGGCCTAACTTTATAGTGCAGATGCAGCCTACAACGACAGAAGGGGTTTTTCCATCAGTGTAGGAACACCACGCTGCCCGCAAAATAATAGTAGCTATGTTGATGGAAGCATTCGTCTGTTGACATAGATGCATCCATCGGGTTAGGTCAGCGTAGCTACAACAGTCAAGGGGGAGGATTTTTCACACCCCTGACTGACATACCTATATCCATCTAAATTTTAAGTGTAGCATAGGCCTGGGACTCCTGAAGAGGTAGACAATGCTGATCAAGTTCCCAGCTGTGGTGTGAGAAATAACAGGACTTCAAGTCAAACCAACTGCAAGAGTTGAGAGCAACCCCTCTAGCTGAGCAGCACAGATTGGCTCAGGGAAGCATTTTATCTACTCCACCTAAAACGGAAGAGTGGTGGGAGAGTTTACCAATTAAAATACAAGTATCCTCAAATGCTTTGGCAGGGATCCAGGAGGGGGCTTGCATCTGAGAATTGGCAAAAACTAGAGACCATTTTTAGCCTTGAAAAGATAATTTATAGGTGAGACTTGACTGAAGTATTTCAGAACATGAAGAGTAGAGTGAAAACTGATCGGTCTCTCCTGAATTCATACTGCCCTATAGTATGAGAACAAGAGGACTCTCAAAGATAATAGGAAGCATATTTGAGCAGGCAACATTTCAAACAGCCTACTGTCAGCATTTGACACTCCCTGCAGCAGGTGATTAATGATAAGGTGTATGTACAGTTAGACATGCTAATGCAGGGTCAGTTCTCATGCTTCAGGGATCCTGCTGATTATAGCAGGTGTCAGGAGACGACAACAACACAGCCCTTCTGCAGCTGTCCCACCCTCAGAAAGCATTGCACACCCAAACAGGTGCTTTAGGAGTAGAATACCTGACTGGTTGAAGCAATGATGTGATCTGCTGTTCCTTAACTCTTCCAAAGGGACAGAGAAAACTATTCAGAAGGGATAACTCCCACCCATGGGTGCCGGGTGTGTAAGGCCCGGGAAGGCTTACTCTTCCCTGACAGACAGGCATGGCTCCGCCCCCTCCTGCTGCATCCCGCTCACATGGGCCTGGCAGCAGAGGTTCTCTCTGCTGAAGCAAGCGGGAGCTGGGGTGCAGCTGGAAGGCAATGGGGGTAGGGTGGACTGGGACATGACAGTGCTGCGGGGGGCCGGAGTCAGCCAGGCCATGTTGGCGCTCCTGGGGCCCAGGGCTGGGACCAGCCAGGCTACGTCAGCGCTGCAGGGAGCCAGGGCTGGCCAGACTGTGTCAGTGCTGCAGGGGGCCAGGGCCAGGCCCTGTTGGCGCTGCCGGGCCCGGGTTGTGTCGTTGTTGCAGGGACTTGGGGCCGGGGCTGGCCGGGCTGTCAGTGCTGCGGGGGGGCTGAGGCTCAGGCATGTGGCTAGGGGCACTCCAGGGGCTAGAACGGATCAACCAGCCTGGGGCCGGGTTGGTCAGCACTGGTGCTGGCTGGGCCGGTGGCACTCCAGCGGGGGGGGAAGGGAGTATTGTGTCCAGTTTTGGGCCTCCCATTTCAGAAAGGATGAGGACAAATTGGAGAAAGTCCAGAGGAGGGCAATAAAAATTATTAGGGGGCTGGGGCACATGACCTATGCAGAGAGGCTGAGGTAACTAGGCTTGTTTAGTCTGCAGAAGAGAAGAATGAGGGGGTATATTACAGCAGCCTTTAACTACCCAAAAGGGGGTTCCAGGGAGAATGAAACTAGGCTGTTCTCAGTGGAAGTAGATGACAGAACTAGGAGCAATGGTTTCAAGATGCAGTGAGGGAGGTCTAGGTTGGATATTAGGAAAAACTTTTCCATCAGGAGGGTGGTGAAGCACTGGAATGGGCTACCTAGGGAGGTGATGAAATCTCCATCCTTAGAGGTTTTTAATGTGTGGCTTGACAAAGCCCTAGACTGGGATCATTTAGTTGGAGTTGGTCCTGCTTTGAACAGGGGGTTGGACTAGATCTCCTGAGGTCCCTTCCAACCCTAATCTTCTATGATTTAAAAACAATCCACAAACTGCCTCCTAGGAAGCTAACTTTTTACACTGGTAACAAGTCCCAATGACAATTAATAGAGCCCACACATATGGAATTGCCTTTTTTCAGAGGGAGAGCATCACAAATGGCTAACTAATGTCATTACTATTACAAAATTAAAGTCAATACTTTGGAGATTGATTTTTTTTTTTAAATATAGAGTATTATTTCACACACGCTTCAAAACATACCCTTGATGGCACAGTCATTCAACATTCTTTATGGCCTATGTGTGAAATGGGTCTGTTCATGTTGCTTTGGGACCTTCACTTTTTAGTTTTGTGACACTGGTGTGTTTGAATGTTCAACATTAATGTTGACTTAATGCAGATCAATAAATTATTATAATACACACAGACCAAACAATATATGAAAACACACGAGAATGAGGAAAATACAGACTGTTAATTCATATGGCTGGCAGACTGGAAAGATTCTGAAAGGTTGTTTGTAGTGTTGTTGTAGCTATGTTAGTCCCAGGGTATGAGAGAGACAAGATGAGCAAGGTAATATCTTTTATTGGACCAACTTCTGTTGGTAGGAGGGACAAGTTCTGTGAACTTCTAAAGCTTGTTCCTTCCACCAACAAAAGATGATCCAATAAAAGATATTACTTCACTTACCTGTCTCTCTCTGCTTTCATACGATTAATTTCAATCATCCACTGGGGGACACCACTGTACTGTTAGCTAGATTACCACATCAGTGGGCCAAATTCCTCCCTGATGTGACTCCTTTAAAGTCAATGGATTTATACCAGGAAGAACCTGGCCCACTGGTTATGCAAAGTGAACAATTCTGAGACTAAAAGTGCTGCCCTAGTTACTATTTTTGGAAAGTGATTCACAAGTGAGACTGCTCTCTCTTTTTTAATACCATCTTGGGCTTTGAGATTGGAGAGTGTGTTACTGGGGGGTGCTTATTAAGAGCACTGTTTGGGGAACACACAGAAGGGGAGTAAACTGAGCAACTGTAAAACAAAGAAAATTATAAGTTTAACCTTAAAGTGAGTATTACAACATGCTGATTTTAGCAGCTTCTCTCTGGACAAATCACTCAAAACTCGTCCAAAAAATAGACTCTAAAGGGAAAAATAAAAAAAGATCAAAGAAGGACTTCAATCAACAGCTTCATCTGAGGAATGCAGGTAACAGAATCCATGACACTGACCAGATGAAAAATGGGAAGCAATTATTTCAACTCAGCTAAGATGACCCTAGGGAAGATATGGGGAAGAAGACCACTACTACAACATAAAGAGTGAACTGTTTTCAAAAGAGCACAGCCAAAATACCAGTTCCAAATACACACAAACTTTGAGACTAGATCCTTTTATCAGTTTTGAAGCAAACCTATCCTCGCCTAAGTCACTTCAATATCCTGTGTGTATGGGGATCTTATTGAAAGTTTGGACAGTAGAAGGCTTCAAAACGAGCAAACCATGCAATCCTTATTTCCCAAGGGCTCTTTTGTGGAAGTAGGGCTTAAATTGGATGTAAATTTCAGATCTTGTAGAGGGAGTAGGAGCATCTGTTTAGATTTTCTCCAGAGGCACCAATATACCTTCAGGTTAGCCTTGGAAGGTTTAAGGAGCCTGCCCCTTAACACCATTACTGGCCCTTGCATGGTTCATGCCCTGAACACAACCATCCACAAAACAGGGCAACAACTCTTAATTAATTAGTTATGTTCCTGATCTTCCTCCTGTGTCAGGGTGAAGGGTACCAGTTTGGAACCAGTTCCATAGTCTATATTGCATTGTCTATGTCTTTATGTGACACCTTCAGATTATGCCCAAAATTTGGATTTTGTAAAGCCCTGGAGTGGGTTTTTTTTTAAATGATGAAAAACAATGGGACAGCTTCCATTAAATTACTTTTTTTAAGTCACACTTTCTTTTGAATTTAAATATTCCCCTGCAATGTTTGCAAAGAGGACATTGCCGAATTGTGCTACTGCACGATAACAAGAAAGCAGAACCAAGAGAGTGGCACATACCCAATTCAGACTTTGGAACACAAACAGCATTGACATGAACAAGAAGAGGAGAAGTGTTACCATGAATGGAAATATTTCACTTTTTTTTTTTTTTTAAATAAACACGCCAAGGGCAAAAGCCTTCTGCAAGATCAGCCTAGAAAATCTTGACTCAGCTGTTCTGTTCTCCTTTATATATGGCTCTCCTACTGACGGAACAAGATCCACATATTCAGGGAGAATAGCCAGTCTGAATGAAGACCTGCATAAGGATTAGAGGGCAGACTTTTGCCCTCCCTGCATGACTTAAGTTTAATTTTGGGGCCCGCTCCTTATGGCACAGTTCCTACAAAGAAAACCACCCCAACCCACCCTCTCAGTACCCAATTCCAAACCTCCCTTGACACAATCTTAGCATCAGCTCTATGGAAAAAGTAACATTAGACTTGTATTAAGGAGAAATGAGAAAGTTTTTTTGCATCCCATTTTGTATCTGCATTGTTTCTTTCATCTCCCTGGGTGTGGAACTGTACATTTATTAACTAAGTTTCCTTAGTTCCACCCAAACCCCACTGCTCAAGTCTCTCCAAGTCTCTTTGTAGTTTGGTGTGAATTCAACCATGATACAATTTTCAGACAAGACCAATACCAAAGGAGAAGCAAACACACAGGAGACCCGAACCAAAAAGTGTCAGGAAGCAGTTACCCAGAATACAGGGAAGGTCTTATTTTGTTGGACTATAGCAATCCTAAAAGTCCCAGATTGGACTACTACTAGCATGAAGTAGAAACAGATCTGCACAGCCCCGCTCAAGAACTACTGTGCTAGTGCTCAACAACCAGAAAGTTAAAATACTGTTTTCTCATAACTGTCTCTGCACTTTCTTCCCTGCTGTCTAAGACATAGAACGTCCTTCCCTGTGCTGACTTGCAGGGCCACTACCCTATCCTTCAAATCCCACCACAAGACCTACTTCTGCAGAGAAGCCAATTAATGACACAAGGGTAAGGGGCAAATAGAAATGGTGATACTTATTTTAGCAATTTATATAAAAACAGAAGACTTGTATATCCAAAATGTGCATATATCCTTATTACAGCACCCTTCCTCACTCTTTTATTGTTGCATATCTTCTCAGTGTGTAATAATTTGGGGCAGGGTTTTTGTCTTCCTACATGTTTGTAAATCAGCTAAAGCAAGTGTTTCTGATCTTAAGTGGAGTTGTGGGGGACCACTGCAATACAAATATGTAATAAGAATAGAATAACTAATTGAGACACAAAACTGAGCTCTTGACAGGTTGTGGCCATTAAACATAATTGAAGTTTACTGTCATGGGGGAAGTTAACCCTTTTCACCCAGGCCACATTTAACTTGGGTAAACAAATTCTGTCTGCCTAAATTAACGAGGGGGTGTCTTAATCCCTCTTTCTCCTCTGCATGGGAGAAGCCATGATCAAGCTCAGACAGGTGGTCAAACACTAACCACACAAACTCTGCACATAGGAAGAAGAGTCAACCAGTGGTTACAATAGGAACGAGAAATCAGGACTCTTGGAGTCTGTTCCTGACACTTCTATGTATTTGCTGCATAAACCTGAGCAAATTAGTTCACCTCTCTGCCTCAACAGCTCCTCTATAAAATCAGGATAATACTATCTACCATGCCCCATTGTAAAGCATGGCATCACACAGGGTCTGTGACGCATACTCAGTCTCCACTATGCAAAATATGCTCCAGTACCATACTTAGATCAATCTGTCTTAGACCTTTGCTCTATGAACTATTAACATCATGGATAGCATTCACCTTTCAGGACCAATTTTCCTCCCACTTAAAAGACAGTTAAAGCCACTCTGGGAGTAAGATCACTTCACTGGAAGTAAGATCAGATCCTTAATGTCTTCACCACTTATTGTATCAAGTCTTTCTTTAAGGCAGATATGATTGAATGCAGTTTGTCTTACTTATCAAAGAGAAAAAGGGAAGCCTTTATCCCGCACTTGCAGAGCCACAGACTTCCATTTAAAAGGCCTTTTCCATTCTGAATGTCAAGGATCTTATGTTGCAGTCTCTCCCATTATCTCTGTCAGTAAAACACAATTATAAACTTACAGTTGTCACACAAGCCATTACTCTTTTTTCTTTAAATGCTCAATTTGCAACTGAGATTTTTGGCTCAACTTCTACTTCTTGGCATTTCAAATGCCAAATCTGAAGCAAAACCTAGGTACAGTCAAGTACTCTTCATCTGCAAGGTTTGATACACAGGAATCAGAGAGGGAAGAAATCTAGTAGGTCCCATCTAGACCATCATCACCTGAGTCCCGGGGAGCATTGTTCTCTACAAAAGTTTCTAGCCCTTTATCCTGTTTAGATTTTAATGTTGCATCTATATGCACAGATTTAGTTCAAGATGGCATTAGACACTTTTATATTTTTATGAATGGTACCCTAGTCAGCAAAGACAAAAGCAACAACATTTTTCAAGTTTTTGAAGAGAACACAGTAAGTACGTTGAAATAAAGCATAACGTTTTTTACCCCTTTTAAACAGTAAGTTTGAAGAGAATTAGGCAGACGCCAACCCTCCTCTTGAAACTGTAAAGTGCTTTATGATGAGATGGCAATGACATTCTGTCCTTCGGAATTAGCATTCAGTTCCGCATTACAGAATGAAGTTATAAGGCCCTATTAGTTATTAAATTATAGCAGAGTTTTCCTCTTTTAAGTATTATCTGAAGTTCCTAAGGAGGCCTATTGTTTTTCTCCCACTCTCCATTTGTATTCTTGGCTCACAGCCACTTCATAGATCAGATAGATTCCCACCACTGAAATTAATCCACTGCCTTCAGTTTTAAAGAGTATCTGGGATGTCATTCATTTGGAGTTGGTAGTCAAATATGTCTCGTTAGAACCATTATTATAATTCTCTATTTTAAAGTGGTCATTCTTTGAAAGTAAAATTGTAGTATTTGTATACACACACACACACACACACACACACACACCATGTTGCTAGACAAATGTTAAAACTGTCAAGCTGGAAACAATAATTACACTTTGTAATAACACTTTTCTAAAACCAAAAATCAATAATAATATTTCCACAGTATTTTTAAAGATTCCATGGAACACATTTAAAAAAAAAAAAAAAAGATACTGAAATGCAAACATTGCAACATTATGTACCAGAAGTGACGCTGGCTATAAAAAAGAGTGACACTAGCTTCACTGTCATTCAGAAGAGAGAAATGCAAAGCATAAACAAGAAGCAAAAAAGGTGACTAGTCAACTGGATTTTAAAAATTCTCTTTCAATACTTTAGGCTGGGATTTTAGAAGGGACTTAAAGGAGTTAGAAACCCAAATCCCATTAATTTCACTGAGATTGGGGCATTTAACTCTCCCAGGTCCCTTTGGAAATCCCAAGCATAGGAATTATTAGTAAGGAAAATGAAGTTTCTTTACAATATAAGATTTTTAAATCAACAAGATGGCATGATTTTCAAAAGCATGTAAGTCACTTAGGAACTAAAGTCCCATTAACGCTCAATGTGATTTATTTTAGGTGCTTTGAAAAATGTTACCCAATGTCTTTTTCAAAATATTCTTATGACGAAGATATAAATAAATTTTCTCATCCTAGGAAGTGAACAAAACAAATGATATATATTCAATACTAAGAAAATCTTAGATACTATAGTGATGGGCATTACAGAAACTTTACATAGAATATAAAATAAAATACTCTCTATTGACTTCAACACAAATTCTAACTGTGTAGATTGATATTATCATAATATTTCACACTCATATAACATCTTTTATCCTGAAGGCTCCCACAGGCATTTCACAAGCTTTGTACACATAGTATTACTGAAATGCAACCACTTCTAAGTTCACAAGGGTAGGGGATTTTAGCCAAGGACATAGAACACCCCAACTCTAAGAAATTCTTTAATTCTCACACAGAGCAGATGGGAACTCAGTTTTTAAGATCTCATATGAAAATACACCACATACATTAAGCCAAAAATCTTGGCTAAATTAGTTGAAACAGCATTTTGTAAAAGCTCACTCATATGCATCTTAGAACTTTCTGAGGTTTACTCATACACATTTTAGAAATTAGCTGAAGTCAATTGAGTTACACCTGTTTCCCACAGGCCTGAATGCGGACTTTTGCACATTGTAAGGCACTCAGATATTACAGTGATGGATGTTGCACGTCCTAAAAACTTGAACTGATAGATATGAGCTGCAGACACGTAGAGTCCCCAAACAGTTTTAGATGGAATTTTTTAAAATCAGGTTTCCACCTGTGATACCAAAGAATTGAACAATAGGAGTCAATGTTCTTGACCAAGTTATAGGTTAGGCTTGAGGTTTGTAGAAGAAGCTTATCCAAATGTAGTACCAGGATAGCTACATAATATTCCAAATTTGGCTTGGTATGTATACAGAGATCACTCCACCCAATTGTGAGAAATATTCTCACACCAGAAGTCAGTTATTCTCAAATTGATTATTATTTTTATTCACATTCCATTGATTTATAAAATGCTATATTATTTGTAAACATCCTCCTGCTTTGCAGTTCATTCTCACTCTCATGTTGCTGGCCAATATAAACAGGAATCTCTCCACCCGCTAACATTTCCAGAGACATCAATCTTGGAGAAGACAACTCTGTCACTTACATTGTTTTTCCTATAAAACCATCTGTTATGCAACATTACACTGCTTCCAGAACTTCTATATAACTACTTCCGTAGCTTCACCAGTTTCAGACAGTGTAATGGCAGATCTGAAGCTCTGGTGTACATTTACAAAGTATTATTCTGAGGTTCAACCAACTAGCATTAACAGAAGTCACCTGCATTAAGCCTCTGACTAGCAAAAGAAGAGATTCAACTATATACAACCTCAGAAGTGTGGATTTTCTCAGCAGCTACAATATTCTTATAGCACCTACGAGCTCAGCCATGGACCTGTAGCCTGTCATGCTAGGCACTGTACAAACAAAAAGAGCTCACAGTCTAAGTAACTGCCCCAAAGAGCTCACAGTCTAAGTAACATGAGATTAAGAAGAGGTACCTCATTCTCTTTTTTGATTTCATGTTTCCTATTTTATTCTAACAATACATAGACCATGGATGTGCTCTAATAAAGCCATCAAAATAATACTTCCCACTCCACTTACATAGTGCCTTCTATAGAAAGGGGATCTCAAAGCCTTTTATAAACCTTAATTAATGGACACAATGAAGTTTTGCTTGCAAAGCAGGGGTTACTCTTTACTTGGTAGATGGGAAAACTGAGGGCTCTCTCTCTCTTTAAAAGGGTTAGATTCTTTCCTCATTTTAAATTTTATATTCCTATTCATTGTTTGGCTCAAAAGTAATTTTGCAAGTGTGCATTCTGGCATAAAGTATTTTATTAAACTGATTTAAAATGTGGAGCCTTTAGGAACTGCCTCAATACAAATAATTAATAACAAACAATAATTAATATTTCAGAACATGAAACATCCCTGTGAGGTATTATAGCTAAAAGACCACTTTGCCCACCACTGAAATATGGCTAGCTCTGGGACAAAACACAACTGTTTAACAGAACAAAGTATCACTAGGTAATAATTTAGGACAGGAAGTAAAGAATTACATCTCTCTCTTAAATTGCAGGGGGATTTAGATAACACATAATTATTTAGCTTATATGTACACAGTGTTGTTGTAGTCATGTTGGTCCCAAGAAAGACAAGGTGGGTGAGGTAATATCTTTTATCCTGGTCCTAGAATATTAGAGAGAGAAGGTGGTTGAGAAGTTGGTCCAATAAAAGATAATACTTCAGCCACTTTGTCTCTCTAGTTTATATGTAGTCAGTTCATAAGGATTAACACTCCTACTTTTATAAAAATTGCCATGGAACTGTTAATAACCACAAGTGAGAAGAATCTTGGTTTTATGTTTCATTCAAAAGGCAGAACCTCTAGCAGTGCAGCATCCCTGAAGACAATCAGAGGGCATTAATTCAATACTGACTGAGAGGAAAGAATGTCACCTATCAAATCATCAAAGCTGTTTCATGAAGCTTCTTCACTTGGTCCCCCTTCGAGAATTCTCATCAAAGCACTGACCCAGCCAAACCCTGGGTAAGCTTGTGAGGAGTTCAACTATGGTTGTCATCTTGCTTTAAAAAAAAACAGTTGCTCAACAACCAGTCACAGCAACAGGCTCTATCAGTGAAACTGTTGCTTTCCAAGATAAAAATGTATTTGCAGTTAAATTACTGGTGCCATTTGGCTGGGAGAACAGGTATTTGATACCTGTTAGTGTAAAGCATTCACTTTACTTACAAGAGGCCATTTATACAGCATGTGGTTCATAGTTTGGCCAGCACAATTGCTAATAAGGTTTTTCTCCTTTTTCATTTGCAAACTGCTTCTCCATGCCTCCTCACAGATTCTGTGAGTTATCACGTGTGTCTACAAATACATCTGGGCACTTATACAGAGTTAATATTTCAAAGCAATACTGAACTATACAGAATTAGTTCAGTACATTCAAAATAACTTACCCACTAATAGCTTCACATCCCTGACAGTGAAATCCGGGTCAGGCATTCTATAATTAGCAAAAAAAGCAATGTTAAATGCTATCAACATCTAAGTGTGATCACATTTTCTTTACAAGGATAAAACAGAAATAAGTTCATGTGCTATTTGTGGATATTGCAATACATATGGTTATTACTAGCAGAGATCAAGAATGGTTCTGTGGCCAGATTTCTTTTGTTTTGTTTTTTTGAGGGTGGAGGGGAGACAGGGAGTCCTATCAAGACTTATTATTGGCTTTGGGGAATTAGCTTGGTTAGCACAAGTACCAAAAAACTGTCACTGCTCACAATTGGGAAGTCTGTGAGAATCCTGATAGCAGCAATTACATCTGGTCAGGTCTTTTGACAAAACACAATAGTATTTTACACTTCCATTGCATCTTCCAGCTGACCATTTCAAGTACTTTGCAAACAATTAACCCTCACAATATCCCCAGGAGGTAAGTGTTATCTTTTAGCTTTTGAGATTTGCATTCTCTCTGTGAGGGCCCCACAGCTTTAGAATTCACTCCCCACCCTTATCTGAGACAGTCTCGATCTGATAACCTACAGGTCTCATTTGCAAAGCTCTTATTTTTATCCAAGCACTTGAAAATGGGGAAGAGGAGAAATGTTTGAGGAAAAGGCGGATTTGAGGTGGCTATTTTAAACTGATGCACTTGACCATAACTTAGAAATACTGCACATATAAGGCACCTAGACCATATAGGTGGGTGTCCTTTTTAGCATTTGTATAAATCATCATACACAAACAAATAAAATAAAGGACAGGCCTGACTAAAAAGCAAGTGAGTAAATCCAGTCTGCTGAGAACTCCTACTGCCCTAGCAGTGGCACAAGTGAGTAGTATTTATGGAAACAATCGAGCTCCCTTCCCTTAAAAATGAACCTACATGTTCGCACTTTGGAGAGGACCCCTAGATTTGGTTTGTTACCTTCTCTACAACCCCTGAAGCCAGAGATAAAGGATGTGCCAGAGGGAGAATTCCACAGTACCGAATGCAACTGACTGAGTGGTCAACATTGTGGAGCCCACTTTGTGCTAACGTCCAGCTTTAATTTACACCATCTCCCTGACTGCTTATATCTTCCTCTGTAAGGTTTGGTATGCTGCCACATGAGCAAAAATTCCTGCTGCTCCAAACATACCCCTTTCTCTCCTGTTCCACCCATCACACAGATGCTATGTTCAGCCCTTGCACAATTAAGACTGATTTACTTCTGCACCGTGGCACATTGCAGCTCCATAAACTTCCAGCACCATCTGTGTGATCAAATACGGTCTATTTGTTAACTCTGCTTACAAATCCAGAATGTTAGCAAAGGGCTGGGTGGAGGGAGGGGAGAACAGCTACTTTTTCTTTGCAATATCCTTTTCATTTATACTGCACCTTGAAGAAGAGGATCTGAAGGTGCTTCAAAAGCATTAAGTTAAAAAAAACTCACACAACCATATGAGTTTGATAAAGGATATACAAAGATCACTTGTCCTAAAGCCAAAATGCAGCCACTCCTGCGGTAGAACACAGTTGTACAGAAACACTATACAACAGTTTAGAGCAGAGAGTGAAGACTACCGTATCCATCTGAAACTGCAGGAGAAATTAGGGAGGCAGAATATAATTACAGGACTTGGAATTTGGCTTAACATTATCACCTGCATACGATACGATCCTTGGGATCTCTACTGAGTGTAAGTGGTCAGTTTCAGTTTTCTGTTTCATATAAAACATGTCACCTCCAACAAAACAGTACCTGAATAAAATTATGTATATTGATACAGATGCACAGGGTAGAGTGCCAACTATCAGTCCCTAATATTTCTTCCTGAAGCACCTATGTGTTCCTTAGAAAGGTCTCCAATTCAAGTACTGACCTGGGCCAATGCCGGTTAGCTTTTTGAGTTCTGATTAAGTGAAGCAAGATGTGGTATGACTGCTGGATGGTTAAAAGAGACAATATGTCTTTTCAGATAGCACCATCTCTCCAATTTACAATCATCTTACAACTGCCAATAATCATGAGAGTGTCTGATTGTTCCAAACATCTCCCTAAAGAAGACAACTGCTGCTAAGAGATCATGACTTCATTTCCTGCTTCTGACCACCAGAAACAACAGCTTGTGGTGGTTGGAAATACTAGATGGAAAAGCACAAAGGCAATTTTTAAAGTTTACTTTCATTTTTAATAATCTCCTCATCAAATACCACACTTCCTGATATTCAAGAGCACCACCATATACACAGCAACAGAACTGTTCAGCTACATTTTGTAGATCTGCCAGCCACAGACATGCAAGCTGACAGTTTAACAGCAAATAGAATTGAAAGTACATAGCAACAACTATTTCTAAATGTCATATAGACCTAAAATTATCTTATACAGTGTGTCATATTAACACATTACACACACACACACAAAATATATCTTTTCATCTCAAAGTGTTTGGTGTACTGCATATAGAGATCATTTCATTTATCAAACTATTAAAAAACAACCCCGGGGCAGGATACAAAAATGCTACACAAGAGTTTGGGACAGGAAGTAATTAATACTGTATTGAAATTGCAGGGAGAATTTAGATGAACAAATATGATTATCTAAATATGAATTGGATAAAGACACTGGGGCTAAAATCTTGACTCTAATCTTGTCAAAACTATTTCGGGAATTATAGACAGGGCTGACAATATCAACCATTGTTAACATTGCCCAACACTTCCCCATTATAAGAGCTTGTTTTCAATTGCTTATAACTTAGCTGAACTTTAACTGTTTTGGTTGAAATTTTCCATGCCGGATATATGCCTCAGGCTGAATTTTTCTGGATAATTTAAGACCAAATGGTTAAGCCATTTCTGAGAATGAGGATAGGGAAAAATATGTTGTTTTATTTATGTTAAAAAAATTCTGGTGCCTTTTTTTTTTTTTAAAAGGTCCTGTGTCCCCATGCTTTGGAGCAGGGACTTGAAGTCTGGCCTTTGTGTCAGAAATGTGTTTTTTTCTGCTGCTGTAAAAATCTGCCCAAATTTGGCCAAGTTACAAGACTCTGAAAAACAAACACAGTTTGGCACATGCTCAGTAGACACTTAGATTTTAGCAGCTAAATTCCCCAAAGATTCCATCCATAAAGGTGGTTTTCCCAGGGTCAGGCTCATCCATTGCACTTATGTGTGCTGATCCCTGTGATTTCCTCAAATGCAGGAAACTAAACTGCATAATTTGTGGTAGTGGGGGACTGCAGCTCTGGCCTGCTGTGAGTCCAGGCACCTGACCAGATAGCCAGAAGTCTGTCTCTCCTGTGCTCTCAATGCTCCCCCTGCTGGGCCCAGGCAGAGTGGAAAAGGATGCTGCTTGATTTGAATGCGGCCAGGTCAAGAGATCGGCCTGCAGAAGAAATAGATTGGGAAAAAGAACCTGGGGGACAGAGAGGGATGGAAGCTGGGACTGGAGGTTGGAAGGGAGAAAGAAGGAGACCGCGAACGGGGGTGAAAGGAAAGATGGCAATTGGATGGACTAGGAGACTGCGACTAGGAGCTGGGGAGGGACATGGGGGAGTAATGGGACGGAGTCCAGAGAGCCAGTAGGTGAGGGGAGAGACTGAGATCAGATGGGCAACTGAGGGGAAAGACTCGCAAGAAGACTGGGACTGAGAACAAGTGGAGGAGAGAAAAGAAGGGGAGGCAAGACATCTGATAAGGAGCTGGAATACAGGGGAAAGACTGGTGCTGGCTGGGCAAAGAAACTAGGATAAAGAGTTGGGGGAAGACACTGAGACTGGATGAGAAGCCCGAGGAGGGAGACTGGGAGCCAGTGGGGACAGTGAATGTGGCTGAGGGAAGGGAGACTGGAGGTGGAGGGGAGAGATCAGATGAGGAACCAAGAGGAGGGGAAACTGGGACTGACTAGGCAAAAAGACTAGGACTGGGGAAAAAAGCTGGAGGAGGAGGAGAAGAGACTGGAAGAGGATGAGGAGCCAGAGGAAGAGGGAGAGAGACAGAACAGGGACAGATTGGAGGAGACAGGGAAGAAGAAGTCACACTTAAGGGGATGGACAGAAGAGTCTGTGCCCCTACAGCAGACTCTACTCCAGAGCACAGACTGGAACCCAAAATTCTTGAGTTACACCATTCTTCTGCTGTCAGTGAATATCTGTGAAACCCAAAGCAAAGTGCCCCATCTCTCTCTAGTCCTGGTCTACTAAAGGATGACAACCTATTAATGCTATAAATTACTCCATTAGATAAAGTGGCAGACGTCTGCGTGGTAGATCTAAAGGTTCCAACCCTGCTGAGACCCGTGTTGGTGTCAATATGATACCACTCGATGGAAATTCTGTTTTTAACTACTTGGTTTTTTTAAAAACCTAGGAAATTACACAAACATACTCACACAATTACATTAAAAGAGTATTCAGGGTGCAAAGTCAAACATTCAAAAATTAGGAAATGCGAGAATTAAGATAGCTGTGCAACCCTAATTTGGCCCTCTTACACATATGCAGTATGATACAGCCTTTAATTACATGATCACACAGTATTTTAATGAAGGGTTTTTTTTGTAGGTTATGTATATATCGTATACCAACTACTCTTGGCAAAAAGAAATATATATACTTAGAAGTACTAATTTAGATGAGATGGAATTATATTATATTATTCCATGGAATACAAAATACTATAGCAAAAATTTACTTATGTATCTCACTCTAGCACTGGAGATGAATATTAATTGCATTTCTAACATTCTTTTGATCAAAAGGCAGTCAATCCTAAATACATATTTACACTTCTTTCAACCTCTTACAGCTTCACCAGTAAAAGAGATTCTGCAACTTATCTGACAGCTTGTTTATGGTGTGTGAAACAGAGTAGTTGTAAAAGTAAAAAATGGAGGGGTGCATGTTCTTTCAATAGAATACAGACTGAGAGCCGGAACCCTGGGGTTCTGTTTCCAGCTTTGTCCCTGATTCGCTCTGTGACGGTGTACAACCTCCCTGTAGCCACTTAATCTTTCCCTGCCTCAATTTGCTCATATGTAAATTAAATATAATCATCCTACCTCCTCCCATGGGTGCTGTGAGGCTTAATGCTTGTAATGCATTTTGTGTTCTTCAGATGTAAGACCGTATACAAGTGCAAAGTTATAATTTTGTAAACATTTACTCGTAAGAAAGATTTAGTTGTAACTTACTTAATTCCCAGTCCATCCTTACTTCTGAAGAGAAGGGGAACCCTGAGAGCTTCTCTTTGCACATACTCAAAAGTAAAATCTGTTTGAATATTTGAATAAAAAACAATCAATTAGAATGACATTCTCACTTCACACTACATTTTTTCAAGATTCTCCATTTTAATTTCTGCAGCAAAGAAACCTCACTATCACTTAAAGAGAATTGCAAAGACAGTCAACATTTTTAGGTCAAAAGCAGAATCTGAGTGATTTGATAAGAGTCTCCCAGCTGCTCTCTATTTTCCTATTCACTGGATGCACATAAAGCAGAATGCATTCAGAGCTTCTCAGTTAATATCCTAGGTTGAGATGTCCTAGTTATGATAAAATGCTAAATTAACACTTACAGGAAATTCACAACTAAATAAATGTTAAGAGACTCCATACTTATAGAACAAATGTTAGGATCAAGCTATATAGTTTGTTTTTAAGAAATATACTGTTTCCATTGGGCTTTACAGGAGTACAGTGTAAGATCCTGATCCTATGAACACTTATGCACATTTTACTTTACATGAGTAGTCCCACTGAGTTCAGTGGGACTACTTACATTTGTAAAGTTATATGCAGTGTTGTTGTAGCCAGGTCAGTCCCAGGACATTAGAAAGACAAGTTGGGTGAGGTAATCTCTCTTATTGGACCAATTTCTGTTGGTAAGAGAGACAAGCCTTCAAGCTACACAGAGCTCTTCCATTTGTAAAGTTAAGCAGGTATGCGTCTGTAGTATGGGGCTTATAGTGTGGAAATTGTAATTTCTGACACAATTAAGATGATGAGGGAGGGAAGAAATTTCTTTTCAATTATTAATTTAATGCCAAAATAACACGAACATTGGACATTGATTGTCTGTACACTGAACAGTATCACATTATTATTTCATTCTGAGGATTAAGCTGAATTGTTAATTTTTATATGCAATGGTTTGAAATGTCATTATGTCATAGCTAAAACAATGATGCATGTGATTCAGGTACTCGTGAAAAAGTGACAAGCATTGATTGGGGGCAGGGTCTTCCATAGTCTTTGGACTCTGCAGCCATAGAAGTGAAATTAAATCTTGAAATGACTGCATAGCACCTACCTGCAGTCTGTAATCCTCCTTACATAAAGGAGAGTAAGTCTATGTAACATCTATAACGGATGCCTTGTGCATTATAAATATTTAAATAGCTTAAAAATAAAAACATGAATTGTTTGTCACCTCAGCAATCCAAATATAACATTTCCAAACACCCAACCTATACATCTTATACATATCCACTTTTAATTGCTAGGTAATTTAATTATCTAAAAACAACCTTCATGGGACACAGAATGAGATTTACCATCCTCAGACTTATACACCTTGTGTCTGTTTATTATCAAAATAACTGGAAGGGGTGAGGGAAATCAATGCTAACTTTCCCCTCCTACTTGTTTGTTAACATCTTTTTACAACGTTTTCCCTTTTATTCAATTAGCAATGACAAGAAGTGTGAATAAAGCATCCTCACCTAGAGCTGTCAAATTAGACCATTGTTTAGCTAAATATTATTTTACTAACTCTTAATAATTGCACTTGTTTTTAGAATAGTCAGAATACAGCTTCTGTAATCTATTTTTCATGTAACTAATGGAAGACACAATATTTCTGCATTAGCAAAAGTTATAATTTATTACTCAAATGCATTAACACTAAAAATATTCGCTTGACTTTAGTAACATAAATTAACTAAAGCAAATAAAACCCTTTTGAGTAAGGCACTCTACATTCAGGACACAAAATCCATGAGTGGGTAAGGGGTGTCAGGGATAAGTATCAGTTAAGAAAGGAGACAGCAGATACATAGCATATTACGCTAGTGAACAAGTAACAATAGTAGGCTGTATTCAGGCCAAAAAAATCACATTGCAGCTTTGTAGCACCTCTGAAGAAAACCTCCAGACCACATTCCTGGCCATGGATCAAAGAGGTGCTACCATGAAAAATATAAACAAGGAAATAGATGATCAAAAATATTCCACCAATTCCATGTGTTCAAATATCTTGATACTTCTATTCTCACTCAGCAGCAGGATCGGCAAGTTTAATATTTTTGCCTTGGTTACATTCAACTCTTGATTTTATAGAAAAATTAAAGAGGCAAAAATGAAAATGGAGCAAATAAAAGACGGACCTTTCTTTACAAAAACCCCACAAAGCATTCAAATCTCTTGTGGGGCTGAACAAAGCAGACATAGACCAAAACATGGTAACAAAAGACACTCATTTATTTTAAAGTTCTCTACAAGGGGAAAAGCTACCCAAATGTCTCAAAGCTTCTAAGCAAGAGAAACAGTGGATTGTAATATAGTTAGCAAGTAGCAATGAAAGAAAATTAAAAATTTGGGAAAGAAGAGTAGAATCCAATCCCCCTCTGGAAAATTACGGAACATTTTTAGAGCTAAGGAACAGGTGTTGGAGGGGGAGACTTCCGCACAAAATAATAAATCTGTCAAGAAGGCAGACGTTTCCCTCATCACATAAGTGGCTCTTCTAAAACAAGTTAAAAGTGTCTATGCAAGGCTGAGTTTTGGAAAAAGAAGAAAATATTCTAAATTAAATTAGTGATTTGATTATTGTTGCCATCTGAAGAGGAATACAGCCAAAGCTAATAATTGGACATTACTGAGATAACTGATTCAAACTGGGGTGACCCCAATGAGTTCCGATTTTGGAAGCAGCAATGTGGAATTTGGTGTCTATTTCAGTAACAGCACAGTAAATAGAGTTGACTTGCAACAGCACTCCTCAATCCATCTAATCCCCTAAAAGACCAACCCTCTCCACATCCCTTCCCAGCAAGCAAATATGCTGCTAGCTGCTCTGGCTGGCTTCAATTATTTATTACTTTGTAGCTAAATTCCAAAAACAAATCCAGGTAGTTTGGAGGGGCGACTATAATTTAACATGATACAAACACGAAAGTTATTTACTCTAAAACCCCTGACGCTGGAAAACAGGATAATCAATTGCATCACTTGAAGCTGATAAACTGGAAGCAAATGGGACCTCGATTCAACAGGGGGCGGAGGGAGAAGCAAGAATCACCATCAGGCTGAGTCGGGGCTGGGGTTTTTCTGCCTCTCTTCCACGAACCTGATTCCCTGAAATATTGGAAGTTGAACTGGTGTCATGCTGATAGGCTAGGTTGAGCGGGGCGGGAGACACGGGGGTTTCTCTACAAGCTACATCCCCATACACGTCATTGTCAAAGCAAAAAGTTGCACATTTGTGAACAGGTTACATGGGAACGACGTGAGCAGACCCTATGCCCGTGCCCACCTCTAGCTACAGAAGCAATACGCACAGAAACGCATGTGTTTATTTCCTGGCTAGGTCCAAGCTAGGGCCCCAGTGTGCAACATTCATCCCTCTACCCCCTTCGCTGCTGCTCGGCCTGGATTCGTCACCGGATTCTCTGGAATGGGGGATGCAGGCGGGAAATACGAAACAAACCACAAACTCTGCACGCGGAAACACCACCAGCTCCTCTGGAGCAATCAAAGCAAAGAAAGAGGCACCCACCCATTCCTCTTCCACCAAACACATTCATCCTTGAGACAGCCAGGCACTTACCTTTCCCTTCCATGGCACGCACGAAATCCCCATGATACATTTGACTCTTTAATTTCTCCTCTAAATTGAAACTCCTGATGCAGACAATTTCCTCCACGTCGGAGAGGTCCTCATTCTCATCGTATCTCCTTCTCCCAATAGATCGCTAGAAAACAAAACAGATTATACAAAGCGGGGGTGGCAAGTGGACTCTGGGGAAGGAAAAATGTATCAACTTTGGGGATACTTTGATAAACATGATCTGGGAAAATAACGATCAAGGCTGCAAATTTAACAATACTTTATACAACGTGAATTTGAGTACAGAAGACTCCCCCCTTCTCCTTGTGACACCGAACTAACCCAAAATAACAGATGTCTGGCATCAGGAAAACTCGCATTACATTTTAAAAGGGAAAATATCTAAACGCAAAACAAGTGAAGAGATTTGCACAAATCAGTGTCTAATTCACAGCCCAGCACTACCGCGCTGTGCAACCTCGTAAAGAAGTGAACGGCCGACAGTGTTTGTTTGTTAACACATCGCGACTCCGACCATGTTATTTCTGCAAATTATAACTAAGTAATTTCGCACACAAATCTCCATTTACTGACACACGGTATTCAGGTTGCAGTATTACATAATCGAAGTGTTTCCATAGTCATACCGGAAGCCACGATTAAAAAAACAAATTGCATTATGTAACATTAGGATTTATTTGCGCTTCCCCCCTTGCGACAATCCACGTTATTTCTATTCAATCACAGGTTGCTCAGTTTAAGGAACAAAAACTGAAAGGGGAGGGGTGTCAGGGGGAAAAGGACAGGAATGAGTTAAATGCACGATAAGGGGTGTGTAAAACTGTGTATGGAGTAGGCCCGGGTGAAAACACCAGCAGAGGCCGGTGCTGCTGTTGCTGCTTCCCCCAGAACCAGCGTGTAACTTGTTAACAGCAGCTCCGGCAGAAATACAAGGCAGAACTGCACGTTCACACACACAACACACTCCGCATGCAAACACCCGCCTGCAAAAGGGAGGGCTGGCTGTGCACAAAGCTAGCTCCCTTTGGGGAACCAAATACACCAGCTGCCTCCATTGGGGTTGCTCATTTCCAAGCACTTTACAATCCAGATCTTCCTCTCTCTCTACACATATTTCAAATCCCCCCCCAGCAGCCAGCCCTACAAAAACACACACTTGATCAGCACAATCCTTTACCAACAGAAAAAAGAGTATTGTCCCCCCTCTCCTTCCCCTCAGTTCAATTCCACCCCCTTCCCAAGTGTTTAAGCTGATCGCTTGCAAACTAAGTAGCTCTGCTGCCTACATTTTACATGCATTTCTCCCTTTGCAAATAATTAAGCAAAATCAATTAAAAATGTAAAAACAGGAAATAGATAGAAGCCACTACACACCAATCTTCTTCCAGAGTCTTTCTCTGCCTCCATTTTTTTGGAGAGTTTCATCACTTAATTGTCAACAGTTCCTGTCCTGCATTTTTTTGGCCCAAATGGGGAGGAGGAAAAACAAAAGCCATCCAGGTCTCTCTAAAGTTTGGCAATTTTGCACCAGCACTTTTTTGGGGAAGGGGGAGGGAAGGGGAGGGGGAGTCGATGCGTTTTGCAAAGTCCTAAGGAACCATTTTCAGGCACTGAGTGTGGAGTGGGGCGCAGGCGTCATAATCCCCGGAACGTAAACATTGTTGCCGATCGCGTTCGGGGAAGAGGGGGGAGGCCCGGGGGAGGCGGCGGCTGCAAAGGGGGGTTGGGGGGAACCAGATTGCACCCAGCGCTAAAGATCGCTACTGCCGCCGCCGCTGCTGCTGGCTGGCTGCAGTTCTCATAGTGGTGTGTGTTGTTGTTAGGTCACGAGTGTGCAGCAGGCATTGCACGCAGGCGCTGACTCACTGAGCTGTTTGTTATGGAGAGAGCTGGAGTCAGTGTCAGGGGTTGGAAAGGGCTGGAGGCAGCAGCGCCCACTCTGTAATATGAGGAGGAGAAAACAAGGTACACAGGCTCACATAAAGACCTGCAATCTCTCACAGATGATATACATAGGAGGACATTCACAGGTGTACAGACGCGTTTAAGCACATAAAGAGACCTGCATACACATATACAACACAGACAGTCATGCACAGCACAAATGTATACATGAAAACGTACAGAAGACACATAGAAAGATGCACAAAATCACACACATAGGATGCATGACACATGGGAACATGCACATTAGACACATGGAGATATACTGGGAAACAAGATAGGCTTAGAGGAGGGTTCATGACAATAAGGCATGCACATAAAACATGTTAAGTACACAAAGCACACAAAAATGTGAAATGAATGTGAGACATATAGTCAGAGAAAGTTACACATAACTTTCTCTCTCAAATAACAACCGATCCCTGTATCCAGTGTTTTCACCATAGAAGTTTGCTTTCTTAAGAGATGATCGGTGTCAATAAAGAAAAAAGGGAAGTGTTGTAATAAAAAAAAAGTTACTTTTATTTTAAAAGGAATTGCACTAATTTATTTAAAGTTTTCTTATGTGTTTTTCAGGAATTGCTGCCCAGTTACAGTTCTAAGAGGATTTATTAAATTAATTCTGTCCTTGGAAGGTGTAGTCTATGCTACAAAGGAAATAAAATTACATAATAAAAAGATGGGTTTTATTTTAAGAGCTCTGTTTCAGTAGCATCTATTATTTTTAGTTCTTGCTGGGTTTTTTAAAATGCTTTAAAATGCTTATGAAATTAAAATACCTCTTTTGTAGCAGAATGTATTTAAACAATTTCCTTACATAATAAATGATTTAATATAGGCTACTAAACAGTTGTCACAAACAAACAACTTTCAAGTATTATTGAACTAAGCTAGATTTGAACTTCATGTAGTGCCAAAAAGTTCCATTTCATATTAACAAATTTATGAGCCATTCAGCCTCTGGGTTTCCCCTGCTCTTTAGGAGAACTGCTTAATGCTAGGATTGGTAATGGGAACCAATGATTTTCACATGTAAGACACCAGTTCAAATTGGCTTAGGTTGATAGTGATCAAATATTACCTTTGATGGCAGTTTAAAAGAGGAGGTCTGTGAGAAACAACAAAGTAGTCATTTGGATCAGTTCCCACGTGTTCACATTGTTGTATACTGAGGAATTACAAATCTCTTCAATTATATTTCTTAACAAAATGCTTAACCTTTATTAAAATAGGGGAAAAAAGATTCCAAAGCATAAGGGATCTAAACAACAGTTAGACAAGTTTAGAAGCCAATAGAAATCTGACTAGCCAAGTTGTATTTCTGCATAGCTTTATTTCCACACCAATTAAACAGATTTAGACTAGAAAATTAGTTGCAATAGCCTGTTGTTCTTTATTGATTCTGTGTTCTTCTAGCCAACAGAATGCAGTCACTCACATAGACTCCTGTTTAGTCTCTCTGCATACATAGTCAGTTAATTAACACTTTAATTGATAGATTAAAATATTGTGCAAAACATATAACTAACACATCACAAAACCAACATCATAGGCCTTGGTGGCAGTCTCATTAGAAAGACTAAAGACTCAATGAACCATGGCAAACTGACAGAGGAAAGATTGTTAAGAAGTGGTTTAGAACACAGAAGAGCCAGGTTTAATTCCAGGATCCACCACAGACTTATTGTGTGATGTTGGGCAAGTCACTCAGGCTCACATCCTCAAAGGAAAGTAGGCTTCCAACTTCCATTTAAATCATTAGGAGTTAGGTGCTTTGAGGATCCCTAACATCCATTGATTTATTTGGAGTTAGATACTTAAATACCTTTGGGGATCTGAGGCTTAATCTCTTTGTAAAAGCTCCCATCTATAAAATGAGGATGATAGGTCTTTCTTACCCCATAGGGATGTTATATGGATGAATATATTAAGGGTTGTGAGGTGTTGTGATGTGTATTATATACATCAAAATACATATTTTTGACTCCAATCCTGAAAAGTCATATGCACAGGCTTAACTTTAACCATTGTGTTCTTTGCTTAAAGTTAAGCACACATGTAAATCTTTGTAGATTGGGTGGGGCCAGAATAGTTGAGCACAAGATAAATAACTGTGATTAGACAATCATCAGAAAAAAAAAAATTCATCAATTAAATAAGTTCCTGTTACAGCAAGTCCACCAATAAGATATCACAGAGACAGAAAAAAAAATTCTCTTCATTTTCCCCCCAGATCAATATAAACTGGCATTCTTGGCTTATCAAGCAAACACACCAAGGAGTATATTAACCACACGAATAAAGAGGAACTAGAGCACATGTTACAAAAATTCTGGAAGTAAAGAGGTTTCAGAAGTATCACCGTTTAAGTAAATGGGCTTCGAGCCTCAGAACATTGATTATTTTTTAATCTTGTATTGAGGCAGAAATTATTGATTTTAACTTTTCATAAGAATGTTTTATGGCTCATCATATTAGCTAGAAATTTCCATAAAAGACTTTTCTGTTTCTTTTTAAACTACTATTTATTTCACCAATAAAATATTTTATTCACTTTGTGTTATAATTAATCAAATACTAAACTAAAAACTAAGATGGATCCAAAAAGGGATTGGACATGTATATGAATGATGAGACATCTACATTTGCATTAGATAGGATAAAAATATTATAAGTTATATTAAACCCTCATGTTTCAGAACACAGGTAATCCACTAAATGATGAATGTTAGGAAGCATTTTGCCACTGGGCAGGTTATTAATTTGGGGGGAGTTTTTGCACCTTCTTCTGAAGCATCTGATACTGGCCAGCAATCAACCAGGATACTGGATTAGAATTGGACCATTGGTACAACAACTCCAATGTTTCTTTAAAAATAAAAACCAAACTCATGAAGGTATTCATATATCCAGAGATGGCTGGATCATTGGGAGATGGGTTACAATGAACTGTATAAAAATCTGCTTTTTGTTACTGTTAATAACATTATTTATATTACAATTATGCCCACAATGTGCTACATCCTATCCATGTTCACTTGACAGTAAAAGCTGGAGCTTTAAGAAAAACACCTAATATCTCTTCCATGGTGAAAAGTTCCAGAGGGGTAGCCGTGTTAGTCTGTATACAGGAAGAAAAAAAAAAAAAAAAAGACGAAAGTACTCTAGCGCTTTTTTTTTTTTTTAATCTAATATCTCACAACTCATGCTAAAAACATTAAAGTTGTCAATACTGTGGTTACTCAGGCTGTGTGTGGGAAAGGGTGAATTTCTCCTTTGTTGAGCTCATAGGCAAAATTTGTTTTCTGTTAAATAGAATAAATTGTGCTAAAAATCAGATCCTTAAACACTCTCTTCCTTTCTTCATAGACTGTGGACTACCTGTCAGGCATCTTAGCCTGAATGGGATGAAAAGCTAGATGTTTAAACATTTCACTGCCTTGGGACACTATGTGAAAAGATACTTCTGTTTGTGGCTCTCTAGTCAGATCAGATCAATGCTTTTCCCACTTAGAAGGCTCATTGATTGCAACTTGAAGCTGCATCCCACATTTTTCCAAGCAGGGCTACTGTAACTTAGACTCATCACTGTTTGAGACTGCGGACAATCCTTGCCTCTTCTGCCAATTGAATTTCTTACCCCTATTATATTTTTTGCCAAACCTTCCATTAGAATTTCCATTTTGCACCAACACAGTTTTGTTCTGTGACAACAGGAACAAATGGAAGTAACTATTTACATATTTGGCTAACAATATACTTAGAAAAGCTGCTATGCAGAGGGTGGCAGGAATGTTTCTATTTCTGCACCAAATACTGTACCTCATTAAGAATGCTGGATAGTTACAATGGTTCATCCCTATTCTAAGACATACAGGGTACTTCTCTAGCTGAGACTTAAATGTGCACCTCTGTGATGGGATGTACAGACCTTTCAATGCCATCTGGAGGGAATCATGGAATTCTATCCCAATTGTACCCTTATGAAGAGACCCCAGTAAGTCAAATAGCAGCCTGAGCTTTTGTGCATTCATTTCCAGAAAGGGTTCAGGGTCAGCTAAGGGAGACACCTCCAACTGAGGGTTAATTAAGTATAGCTGATACTCATTAGGGTTAGCTCCTCAAGAGGAGGCTGGGTTTGTCTGGGGATGGAAAGAGGAATGCTAAGATTTATAATGACCAGTAGTTAGGAAAAGAAGTAAAAGAACTAACTTAATTGGGTTTGTTCTTTCCTGTTTGGAGTTCGTTATACATAGAGTAGAAGAAAAAATATAGGTAAACAATATTACAATTTTAATATTTTGGTTAAAATAAAAAATGTTTGTCTTCTAACAATTTTTTTGCTGTGTGAAAATATTGTTGTGATGTATATGAACATGTGCTAATAGGCTGGAGGAATGAAATATGAAGACTACTGCTTCAGTGCACAGGATTATTGTATGTTTTAATATCTTTCCTATTAAACTGAAATGTAAAAGAGGGGCAGTCTAGAGAGACAATGGACTAAAAGCACTTTTGCATATACCTGAGATCACAAAGGAAGTAATCATGTAGTAATTGCACTGTATAAGCTAAAAGTTGTACTACAGGCAATGGAAAGCATTTTTGTAATTGTGTAGTAAATATACACCATTGTGCAAGCAGCAGAACCCCCAAAATTGCACCCAGGGGATCCAATATGGTGGTAGACAGCCCACTTTGAATATAACTTCTAAAGAGAACAACTAAAGTCTTGTTTAACTGACCAATTACCTTATTTTTATTATAGCCCACAGAGCTATAGTAAGGGAGTGCTGATTTAGAACTGACAGACTTAACTAGTGAAGTATTTGAAGTCTGTAATTATACCCAATTCTATTTCTGAAACTGTTTTCTTTGTGCTATTAGTTTCCTCCTTCCCCATGTCATTAGTCCACATCAGATTTTTGCATTAGCCTCATAAATTAGAACACACAATCCTTTTAAAATAAATGTATTTTGGGAAATAGAGCCTAAACTAGGGATTACTTGTACTGCTTTAATATTTTATGGTTCAACCAAAATTGTGTATAGTTACAAGTGAAGCTACTAGATAATCTTGTCTATGTGTGCAGAGCTGTGCTCTTTTTATAGGCTTTGAACACTGATCCCACACACATTTTTACAGTTAAGATTCTCCCACAAACTAAACTACAGAGCCTTGACATAGTTCTTGTTTGAAGAGGTGGGGGAGGCAATACTTCTTGCTAGTTGATTACCAGCCTTCTAAGTAAGGAACAGTAGCTCATTAAAATCTTTAGGTGGGTACTGCTTACAACTTTGCCATTAGTTGTGTTGAACAATCCCAGTCCCATATGTTGGAAAATACTGAAAATGCTCTGTTATTGTTTTCTTTGCATGTGTGTTTATGGAATAAAAAGACGACTGAGCGAAAAGTAATGTTAATACTCTTCTTTTATACAGGGCTTTTAATCCAAATGGATTTTAAAGTTAAATATATACACACAGAAGTTCTGAGATGCAGCCACTGCAGAAGGTGGAGGGCAGCAACCAGGCAATGCACAACATATTGCACAACAGTGGGGTGTAGAGGGAGAGACATTTTACAGGAAAAAAATTAAGGGTAAACCATATTCTTACAGGTGTGGTGGGAGCTTTACTGCTCATGTATAGCAGACAAGGACCAAAAGACTGTCTTGCTAAACAGAATATTTTATTTATTTATTGGGGAAGGATGAAGGTCTGGGTCAACTCTGCTGGCATATGAACCTGTGGTTTTAGGGAATGTAACCTGAAGTTTCAGATTACTAATCTGATTTCTCTGGTTTAGTAACCTCTACCTAAAAAAAGTAGTACAAATTAACTAAAATGTATAATAATGGTCATGTTTGTATAGATTCTATCATCTCCTTTTGATATATTCCATATAGCTAGATTAATGAACCTGCAAAGCAGGAGATGCATGAAGGGAGGAACTGAGGGAAAAAATGGTTTAGGGCCTGATTCTTGTGGTGTCATTCCTGTGTAAAATGCTACCAAATCAGAGTGACAGTATTTTTACAGTCTGCACTAGTGTGAATAAACCAAAATACATGGGTGTGGAAAATCAATCCCTCAGTGCCTTTTATATCCACTGCAACTAAAACTAATGTAAAATTGCTTCTGCCTTTGGGATGTGATTGTCCACTCCCACGTCTCAGACTAGAAAGCTGAGCCACCAAATCTAGTAATGTGTTTGCATTCTCAATTTTTTTTTAAACTTAAACTATAGCATCCTGTTTCTTTTTCTCACTTACATCTCTCCATAGCCACAAGTTCTCCGTGGCCCAAGAGTATCTTAATAGCTTTGTATTAAGACCCAGCATTCCAGAATCGTCTTTGTGGGTGTGTGATCTTTGCCAAGTCACTTCACCTCTCTGTGCTTTGCTTTCTCCCTCTTTTTTTAAAGAAAGGCGCCTTCTAAAACAGGGTAAGCAAGTCAGGGCCTTCAGGCGATGAGTACTGTTTAAGTGCTAAATAGTAGTAGTATACAAATCTCCTGTGCATCAGAAAGGGTGTTTTGATACACAATGGCAGGGCAGTGAGGCCTTTTGATCAGTCTTTGGATGTAAGATTAAGTGAGCGGTGCAAGAATTACTTTGGAAGCTGTTCCTCACAACATAGCATGCAATTTAGGACTGGCCTACATTACTGTTTTGTTGACAAAAGTCAGTTTTTGGTGACAAAACAGTAGTGGTGTACACACTACAATGCTCCCCCCACCAACAAAACTCTCCTGCTTTGGCGACAAAATAAAACCACTTTGACAAAAGTTGTACAGCTTTTTGTGGCAAAGTAGAGCCATACAGAGTCAGTATAGATGCTGTATGCCGTAACTGGCTTCCAGGAAATATCCTACAATGCCCACCCTGACTGTTCTGCTCACTGTTTTGAACTCTGCTGCACTGCCCTGCATTCCAGCTACACAGACGTGCCCCTCCCCTTTCAAAGACCAGGAAGTTTTGACATTGCTCACCATGGATAGCTCACACAGCTGCTGAGCATCCTGGCTCCCTGCAGCAAATTGACCTATCCCTCTCCTCTAGTCCAGGCAGGAGCCCTTCTGGGTGTGGGGGGAGACAAGACTGTGGGAGAACTCCGAGGGAATCAAGCCTGCTCTTTTATGGCAGGTATGCAGGCAGCATGGGCTGCTGCTGGGGGAAGAAGGAGGAGAGGCTCCTGACATACTGTGCAGAGCAAGGGACGGAGATGGGGGTTGATATCTGGGAGTCCTTCTCCTCCCATGGTGTACAGGTCTCAGGTGAGCTGGGGTAGGGTGGGGACAGGTGGACACCAGCTTCTGTCTCAGGATTGATTGCTTCTGGCTGCTGTGTGAACTTAAGACGGCAGGGTGCAGGCACACTCACTGTTCACCACCACTGTGTGTGTCTCTCACACTCACTCCCTATTACACGCTTCCCCCCACTCACACACTTTGTTCTGTGGGCTTCTTGTGTATGTGTTCAGCAACGTCAGTTTGGCTGATAGGGCAGTTGAAAAGCAGCTGTCAATCTAGTAGGATGCCCATGGAAGGATGGGATTCAGAAACCTTCCTGTGTAATGCTGTGCTTGTCCCATGAGGCATTGCAAACCCTTCCCAAAGCAGTGAAAGCACCCTGCGTGCAGTTGCACAGTTGGATAGCTACCCATGCTGCACTGCTTCCTGTGTCAAAGCAAGAGCTGGTAGTGTGAGTGCACTCCCCTGACACAAGAAGCATGGTGAGGACATGCAAAAGAAGTTTAATTATAGCAGTGGCTGTATGCTGGCATAACTTGTGTCAACAAACTCTAGTTTAGATAATGCCTTAAACTATGTATACGCTAGAGAGCTTACAGCAAGGAAGCTGTACTAACACAGCTGCGCTGTTATAAGATCTCTAGTGTAACTGCTCTATGCCAATGAGAAGGAGTTTTCTCCCATCGACATAATTAATCTACTCTCCAACAAGCGGGGGTAGCTATGTCAGAGGGAGAAGCTCTCCTGCTGACATAGTGCTGTCCACAGTGGCGCTTATGTCGGTGTAACTTATGTCATTCAGGGGGTGGCATATTCACACTCCTCAGGAACATAAATTATACCAACATAAGTGGTGTTAGTAGACTCAGGCTACGTCTACACCGTATGCACTGAAAAATCAATACACTCTAAATTGGTACTGAAGTTAATGAACTCCAGAAGACAATGATACAGTTGCAGCTATTTTTTTAGGCTAGATGCTGAAACTAAGGAGAACTGCGGGAAGGGTGGGGTGGAATCCATTATTTATTACATTGTCAGCTCTTTGGGACAGGGATTGTCAAAATGTTTATACAGCACCTATCAAATAAGGCCTTTACCTCATCTGTAGCTAGAGTGACTCTCTGCTGATTTAACTGAAGTCCTGAGGAAAATCTGAGAGGGTTCCCTTGTATATTCCTCATCACTTAAGATGGTATTGACAACTCAAGGGTCAATAGGGGTTTTTGTTTTGTTTTTGGCTACAGGATAATATGTATAGCAAGAGAGAATGGTTTAACCACAACATAGACTATGTATATTACTTATTCCTGGGATATGTTTTGTGATATTTAATGTTGAGAACTTTAATGTTGATTTCTGGTGATGACAGCTTTAAAGAAAGAGACTTCAATAAGGGGGAGAGCATGCACACCTCTTCAGATGACAAATGTGAGAAATGGAAACCCTAAATACGTGGATAGTTCTCTGAAAACATCCACTCGATGTGCAGCGGCAGTCAAAAAAGCTAATAGAATGTTGGGAATCATTTGGAAAGGGATAGATAGGACAAAAATACCCTATTGCCTCTTTATAAATCCATGGTATGCTCACAGCTTAAATACTGAATGCAGATCTGGTTGCCCCATATATATAAAAAAAAAAAGAGGTATTGGGATTGGAAAAGGTATAGAAAAGGGCAAATAAAATGAATAGGGGTATGGTAAGGCTTCCATGTGAGGAGAGATTAATAAGAGTGGAACTTTTCAACTTGGAAGAGAGATGACTAAGGGGGAATATGATAGAGGTGTATAAAATCATGACTGGTGTGGACAAAGTAAACGAGGAAGTGTTATTTACTCCTCATAACACAAACTAGAGGTCAACAAATGAAATTAATAGGCAGCAGGTTTAAAACTAACACGAGGAAATATTTCTTCACACATCACATAGTCAACCTTGGAACTCCTTGCCAGAGGATGTTCTGAAGGCCAAGACTATAACAGCGTTCAAAAAAGAACTAGATAAGTTCATGGAGGATAGGTCCATCAATAGCTACTAGCCAGGATAAAGAGAGATTGCTGTTTGTCAGAGGCTGGGAATGGCCAACGGGATGGATCACTTGATAATTACCTGTTCTTTTCATCCCCTCTGAAGCAGCAGGCACTGGCCACTGTCAGAAGACAGGATATGGGGCTGGATGGAATATTGGTCTGACCCAAGTATGGCCATTCTTAAATTCTTAAACATCAGCATTTACTGTCTGTTGCACTACAGTACTTACTAATTCTGACTTATCTGCTACCAACTGTAGGGCATACACAATTTCCCAAAGGGTACTTAAAATTAACAGTACTCTTAACTGGAAGCATGGGTTAGGATTCAGGTGTTAGATCCTATGCATTGCTGTAAATGTGAAAATAATACATTTTAACAGAAGAATAGCATACCGTGAGTGGAAAGTGGCTGGACTTGAGCTGCCAGTGCTTGGAATGTTGGGATGAGAAGGTTCCATGGCAGTTGGGATTTGGCAGTTGGGAGTTCAACTGCCTGTGCTTGAATACAAGAATCTGCAATCCCTGTCCCCAGTCTACAGAGATAATTTGGATTTGGAAGTGAGGGGAGTGACTGTGGAAGTTTAAGGAGATTAATTTGGCCCAGTAAATCTAGAATAGGGAATGTAAAAGAGTGAAGTCATAAAGTCAAGGACTTAACGTACATCTACATTGCACAAATCTTACAGCAAGTTGTAGTGTACACACACCGCACACATCCCCAGCGCAGGTATAAATAGCGATGTAGACTGCTCTACTGCTGAGGTGAGTAGCATAAAGACAGGCCTGAATCTTGTGGGGAGGTACCCTATGTGGCTATCTACACTGTCAAGCAGTGCCTCCCCCTCCGACACCACTGTTTTTAGCAGTATAGTGTCCTGCTCCTGGAGCCTTTCACCACTGCAGGGAAATGCTTTGGCAGTAGGGAGGTTGTGGGGAAAGGCTCCAGCAGCTTCTCCTACCATCTGTAGCTACACACCACTGTAGGTATGTCTACATGGCCATTAAAAACCTGTGGCCCGGCAATGGCAGCTGGCTCAGAATAAGGGGCTGTTTAATGGTGGATTTGGGCTGGGGCTGAAGCCCAGGCTCTAGGACTCTGCGAGGTTGAAAATCCCAGCGGCCAGGCTTGGGGAGCCTGAACCTCTACACTGCAATTAAAGAACCCCTTTAGCCTGAACCTTGCAATCCCAAGTCAGCTGGCACAGGCCAGCTCTGTGGGTTTTTAATTGCAGTGTAAACATACTAAAGTGGACACAGCTTGTTTTTCACTGCAGCGTGTAAACTCCCCGTAGCCTACATGCTGCTGCCAGGGGAATGCAGTATAGACCTAGCCTTAGGGTGAATTAAGGAGCTGGTAGTGAACAATAAAATAAGCCATAAATAAATCAGAGGACAAACACCCAATGATGCCAGAATGGTGCTGCTTGCTAGGAGCAGGCCTGGTAAGGGTCATGGTGCAGAGCACCAGAGCAGACAGCCCTGCTCCCTCCTGCATGCCATCTCCCAGCTCAGGACCCTCAGTGACAGGAGATAAAGTCGGGTGAATGGAGCTAGTGTAGGTGGGTGTGCTGTGAGAGTGCGAGCAGGCTGGAGTGAGGGCAGCACAGCTCGATTCCCCTGCCAAGCTCATCTCTGCAGCTCTAGGGCCACCACTTTCACACGTGGCCACTGCCTGGATGCCCTGCCTACCCTGATGCCCTTTGAAACCTGACCTTTTTCAGAGCTCCTAGAACTCCACGTGAAGATGCCCGAGGGGCAGGTGCACGGCAGCTCTGTTCAACCTGGGACAACACAAACCAAGGAACCCAGAGTCGGTGACTTTATATATATATGGGTCTACAGCTCAGGCTAGACGGATGGCTGGGGCCAGACCCCAAGGCTACTCTGACTGGAAGGGGGGAGGGGGCGGAGCCAGGCCCCCTCACGCCCAGGCTACCCTGACTGGAAGGCGGGAGGGTGAGTGCTGGGGTATCAGCCAGCCTAGGCTACCTTGATGGGGTGGGGAGGCAAGAGCCAGGCTAGCCTGAGGGGTGAAGGCACAGCAGGCCGTACCAGTCGGGGCTGACCGAGCCGCATCGCACGGGCGCTGGGAGGGCGGGAACCGAACGCGAAGGGACAGCGAGAATGTACCTGCGCGTGCCGCCCAGCCCCCACGCCGGGGGCGGGGCAGCCTCTATCCGGCAGGAGGCGGGGTTGGGACTGGAGTCCGGGCCTACGTCATCAAGGCGTGTGCGCGTGCGCGGCGCCCAATGAGGCGGCGGCAGAGCAGGCGCGCGGCGCAGGCTTGAGGAATTATTCTGCTTGCTGCTGCTACAGCGGGGCCCGTCCGGGGTGTTTCAGAGACTCGGTGGGAGCCGAGCCGACGCCGGGGGGGTTGCTACGTGCAGCTGCTGCCCTGCCTCTGCTGCAGCCGGAAGGCGAGGAAGGAAGCAGCAGCCCTGAGTAGGAGGCGCCTCAGGAAGAGATCCGCAGCCGGGCCAGGCAGGCGCCCTCCCTCTCCTTGCTTCTCATCTCACCCGCTCCGGTGCGAGCCGCCGCTGCCGGAGCCCATGAGCCTGAACGAGCACTCGATGCAGGCGCTGTCCTGGCGGAAGCTCTACCTGAGCCGGGCCAAGCTGAAAGCGTCCAGCCGCACCTCCGCGTTGCTCTCTGGCTTCGCTATGGTGAGCGCTCCCCATCCTCTCTCCTGCTTGCTGGGCGGGCACCGGCCGCCGCACTCCTCGGGCGGAACCGGGATACGGGGGGGGGGGGGCAGCAATGCAGCTGGGTGCTGGGCCGGCACCGCGTACCTCCTCCCTGCAGGACGGCCAGCTGCCTCCTGGCTTTGGTGCCCCCACCGCCAGCCGGGTTTACATTCCCTTCGGTGCTAAGTGCCGCCTGTGCCCGCCCTCTGTGGAATCGGGCACTAAATCTATTGGGGTGTGCCGCTTACTTGTCCCTGCGGCAGTTCCTGGGCGACGTGGTGTGTCTGCCTCTAGCCCTCGCTGCATTACCGATCTCCATCGTGTCCTTGCCGCATTCCCCTGATAAATCCCTGGCTGGGTGGCTGGTCCCCATTTAAATGGGTCGTCTTAGCTCAGGTGCTTCCGCCTCAAGTGATTTGGGGAGAGCTGAATCCTGAACTGTCAGCACACCAGCCTGTGGCTCACTCCCTGGCTGAAGTTAAGCTGGAGGGGGAAGAATGAAGTCTTTGTTCATGAAGCAGGAGATGGGTTGGAGGAGGATTCAAACTGTTTAGGAGGATTTGCACATCAGCTGCTGCATGTCACCATTTTTTGCTTTGATTTATACAGTGGCTTCTTCCATAACTTAATGTCTTCCCTTCTTGGTTTACTAACACTGCCCAAAATGAGGAATTATTTTGCTCATGGGGTTTTTTATTCTGCTGGTTGGCTTACTGACTGCTTTGTTTTCCATTGATCCAAGAGTGAGCACATCTCTGGAGTATATTCTTTCCAGGTACAGTGGCTTCTCACAGAATGGGTTCATTGTAATCAGAATACAATCCATATGTTGCAGTGCATTGAAATAATTCAGGACTTCAATTCCACTTCATTGTAAACTTGGGGTTCCATATGTTCTAGACTGGGGTAACGTTTAACATATCTTGTATCTGCTTTAAAAAAAAAATTTCCATAACTTATTCTTCTAAAAAATCTTTCATGCATTTTTTTCAGACTGATTTTGAAAAGCAACAGGTTATTTACATGCATGCTTTGAACTGGCTTTTTTTTATACCACCTTATTTCATGTGAAAATGAATGTTCATATTAATTGCTATATTGCAGGTCTTCATTATTGGACAGATTATGGCCCTGAAATTGTATAAACAACTTCTATTCCTAACGTTGTCAGTGGCAGTTAAGAGCACAGTGCTGAGTACAGACAGGATCGGGCTCCTGAACAATACAACATCACTGTACTTAAGCTGTGTCTGCATTACAGCAGCACAGCTGCAGCACTTCACCTACACTGCTCTAGTATAGATACGTACTACAACAACTGAAGGGGCTTTTCCGTTGCTGTAGTAATTCCACCCCCTTGAGAGAGCTCGTAGAGAGGTCGACAGAAGAACTCTTTTGTCAACCTAGGATGTCTATGCTGGAGTCTAGATCAGCTAAGCAGTGTAGGTAGGTTGACCAAAGCTTTAGGTGTAGACAAGGCCGAAGGCCCCAATCCTTTGGATTTACACATGTCCTTAGCTTTACACATGTGAATAGTCCCATTCACTATACCACTATTCTGGGACTACTAATGTGCACAAACTTAAGTGGATATGTAAGTCTTTGCAGGCTTGAAGAGCTAATGTATCTTTAGGTCCAGTCTGTAGATGTCTTCTCGACAATCATGTACAGTAAGTCTCCCATCCTCCAATTAATTGTATGGATTGCTGTGCCCCATGTAGATTGCCAGGGAGCTCTGAGCTGTGGAGAAGTCTGACTGCACACAGCAGATTGTAGGATCAGAACCTAATGTTGCCTACCTCTTCTTCTTCTTCTTTTTTTTTTTTTTTTTTAAGTACCAGAATCTTTCTATTCCTGGTGTTTTTGCTAGAGCCCATTTCTTCTGTGTGGTTTTAAATTTAGTTTGGATTCTTTGGATAGTATTAGAGTGCTGTCATTCAAGAAGTGAAAAGCTGCTAAATGGCTCTTTAAATCTATCTTAAATAGCTCTAATACCTACTGCAAGACTCACAAATAAGAAAAAAAAACTATATTTACTTTATCTTTTTTCATTATAAAGGGACACTTCAGTGTAAAAATAGTACTTCTGTGTCCAGTATTTTCACCACTATTATATGTAATGCCTAAGGTTCTTATAACTGAATGAGTCTACAAGAACTTTTCCCTCTATGTTCAGTTTCAGTGCATTTGAGAGAATTTTGTGTATAATACATTTTGCTGTTTCCTCATAGAACAGGTCAGTTTCACTGATTGCCTGGTTCTTTTACACAGCCACAGGGAATAGAACATTTAACACACACAAGATGAGACTCAAGGGCAGGTGCAGTGTCTGGTTTTAAATTAAAAAATAAAAGCTGATTAGAATTCAAGTTGACTGTCCCTTTAACTGCCCATTATGCTTGTCATACAGGTTTCCAGTTGTGCTCCTGAATCTTACTTTTAGGAAAATCATGGCTTTTTAAATATTTATGATATAGATTCTTACTATCTTCTTTTTTTTGAGGTGCATATGTGCACATATGTGCATTTTATATTAACATAACATCCTGACCCTCAAAAGGTCCAGGGATGAGCTCCTAGGTAACATGGGAGATTTCTAGGGCCTGATCGACTCCTTTACAAACCATTTTCAAGACTTTTACACTTTGTGTAATTGTGGAGGCTTTCTGTCTATATTTTAGAAATGTTTTCTTATTTTTCTTCAGCACATTGTTTTGAAACAGCATCCTCACTTTATGTACCATTTTTCTGATTTAGTATATATTCTGGTCAGCTGGAACCATTCAGCTATCCTTAATCAGTGTAAGAACCAGACCTCTAAAACTCTGTATTTAGAAATGTGTTACATTTTCCAACAATGCTGAAAGAAGGGCACACAACCTTTGACTCTAAAACTCTGTATTAGAAACCTTTGACACGAGTATTATATTAGATTGTAAGCCATGAAATTGCTTTCATTTCAAATAATAACAAAATAACTCAAATTTGATATCAAAACAGAACAAAGTGAGTAGTGTAAAACAACCTGACGGTCAAATAAATGTCACTGTCATACTTCATGTCTAAAAACAGAATGCAACTCTTTAGGGGCATTGGTAGACTGGCATCCATTTGACTGACAGGCCACTGTGCTTAGAGCAGCAGCATATTTGAGTGAGTTCTCCACTGAGTACCATGCATCAGCCTGGTAGTTAAGCACAATTACACTGCAGCGTATTCTACTAAATACTCATGCCGATGAGACCAAATAGTTTATTTTGGCAATTTCCTGCATCCATATTTGATTGTAAAAATGATAGGTGATAATGAGAAAAAGAGCTTTACTTTCTACTGTCTTCTAGTTTGTATGTTTTTAAAAATAAGGGATTTAATATTGCAGATTAAATGAGTGTTTTAGAGCTGAAAGAAAATCAGTGTGAATTAACAGCAATACTACTTGTTTGTATCAGTAGCTCACTAGTACAGTCCTACTTTTATCCATTAATTGCTAAATTAGTTTAACTATATGCAGTGATGTAATTATGTGCAATATGGGCCACTAAAAGTGATTCTTGGATATAAAGGGGTGATCTCCTTAAGTCTCATTCATTTCCTGGCAGTGACTTCTTTGTTGACACTGCACGTTGTCCTGTAGTTGCAGACTACTGGTTTCATTTTACCATAGTAACTCTAGGAAAAAAACTCACTTGTGAATTAATAGAATTGGGTTACTCAATAGTGAAAAATGTTAAATCTGAATAGTCAGTGCATTTTAACATTTGGGAAGTTGCCCCTCTCAAAATCTATTTTGCCATTGGGACTCAACCTTTGACTCCATTGCTTTGCTGGTACAAGGCTTGTTTACACACTGAGGTAATGCATCTCTACAAGGGTATGATTTCTAAAGTGTATTAATATGTTGCATGCCAATAGGTCCATGGAGGCCCTGCTGTTACACTTTAACGTAGTAGTGTTTCAAACAGTACTATGTTGAAGTCTACTAGGGAACCTCTTAGTGCATACCATCCCAGGTCTATGTGGACCAATTAATGCATAACACGTTAGCATGCTTTGGACATCACACCCCCACAAAGTGCATAGCCCCATCATGTAAACAAGCCTATAGAGTAGTGCTCTAATTGGGAAACCCTAATCTCCCTATTAAGAGAGAAGGGCACTTAAAAAGGAAGGGGAGAGGGAAGAAAAATATAAATGCTTCTTATTGTATTTAATCTTCTAATCTGTATTTGGCAATTTCTATATTTAAAAGAGTAGGGGCTAAACGCTGCCTTACTTATATCCATGCAACCCCACTAGCTCCAGTAAGGTTGTACAGGTATAAGTGCAGGCACAATTTGGCCTCCAGCATTAGACCATTATACCAGTAAAGCACTTGTTAACCTTGGGTCTGTGGGTTTTTTTAATTTAAAAGCAGTTAAGTATAATTGCTTCCACCTTTGGAGAGGAGGGAAATGGGCACAGAGAAGCTAAATGACATGCCAAGGTTACACAGTGAATCAGTAGGCAGAGTCAAGAATAGAACTTGGATCTCCTGACTCTCATTCCCAGGCCTTATGCACTGGACCACACTGCCTTGCTAAACAGCCCTTAATTCTTTAGCACTAACTGAATGCATGCCCACTATACTAAATTCATACTAAGTGTGGACAAGTAGCAGTTATTCACTTGATGATAGTGAATGGCAAACAGGCATCCAGGGATAAATCTTAATACAGCTAGCCTGGTTAATTGGACTGTGTTTAATCAAATGGATTGTGCACTAATATAAATGTAGTTCAAGAGTCAGCTGTGTATATACAAATTAGAATTTGCAAATGCTCAAGTCAGGTTTCAAATTCACAAATGCCCTGTATCTGCAGTGGTGGTTGCTAAAAGCCTCTTTTTTGTATATTAACATCATTCTGTGTCAGTGTTATCTCTCCTGACTTGCAATGGGTGTACTAGTTTGAGAGAAATGTACACTCAGTTCTGATATTTGCAGACTGTAATTTAGAAACTGCATCACTGGAGTAGACCGAAGTATTTAGCTAGTCTAGCATCCTGTGTTACACTATGCCCAGTACCAGTGTAATGATTTGGGGAACCTATGTACAATTCTGATAGGCATTCATGGTATAGCAATTTTCATAACTATCTGTGTGCACCCACCATTGCATCCCGGTACACTGGTGTGTCGTCAGAACTGAGCAATCTATTCAGGGTGAAGCACCTTGGAACAATGGGTTTCTCTTCCCTTGTCTGAAGGAGTGGGGCTCTATGTGGAGAGTGGAAATTCTCCAAGCAGGACAAAGATGAAGGCAACAGAGCAGGATGATATAAAAGGATTTGCTGGTGGAAGGCCTAGAGAGACTCCTAAATAGGAAGGAAAGGGAGGGATCAGCCAAGGTTGGATGAAGCAAGCTTGTGGCATAAAGATTCCATGTCTCAGAACCCAAGCCATGCACTGCAACCAGAAGGAACTCAGCTGGCACCAAGCAGTGCTGACCTCAGCCTGAAGAGTGCCCTGCAGAGGTGAGGAAACTGAGGCAGGGAGATGCATGCAGAGCTTATTAGTTTTGTGGAGACTTGTATTTCTTGTGCTATAAAGAGAGCAGTGGTTCAGAATGATATGCTGAGTCTGTCTGTATATCAAGCACTTACATTCAATCACATGTGCCCTTGAAGAGGTAAACCAGAATGCTCTTAACTAGTGGAGTTCTGGGAGAGGGTGTGTTTTAAGCAATTGGGGTGAGTCCAGTGGGCCAGTACTGGCTCCATAGACAGTGAGCTGCATGGTTTGAGCTCTCAATAGGGATTAACAGATTAAAGATCTGCACCCTGAGAATGTGCTGAGAGGCTCTAAGATAGGGACAGTGCCTGGGCTCCTTTCCAATGCTGGAGTCTTAAAACCCACAGGATTCAGTAGCTGGATCACCTCACAATGCTCTGGTGAATGGCCAAGAGGGGACACTCAGCTAGATCTGTGACATTCAGATATTTAAGAGGAAGTTGTTGGGGCAGCCTTATGATTTGTGGAGCCACCAAACAAGAGCAAAGACCCAGATTGCTGGAAGTGGAGAGTTAGATTGTGAGTTGCAAGTGTCTGCCTGGGGCAAGAGTAACCAAGCAGTTACTTGCAGTGACCTAAAGACGAACAGAGAGCTCAGGGGGATTGGGACTGTGCCTTCTTGCTGAGTTATCATGTATGAAGAAGACCCGAAAGCTTTTTACGTTTTTTTAAAAAGCTTTTTTGTACTTGTCTTTACTGTAGCCTGGGAGGTTCTGGCCTTGTCTACACTAGAGAAATTTGGCTAAACTTACCTATCATTGCTAACACGGTTTCACCTCCATTTGTGTTGGCAGTGTTAGGAGCCTTGGTGTAAACAGTTTGCTGGCATTTAAAGTACAATGTCAGTTAGATCTGATTTGAGTTGTATTGGAGGATATGCTGCTTCTAATACCAATAAGTACAGCAGTTGTATCAATGGGGATATTTTTTAGTGAAATCCTCAAATTTAGAAAGGGCTTTAGGGACTGAGTTTTAAGCTAGTCTGTGTCTGTTCTGCCACATTCTCCTGTTGTTACTCTGATACAACTATGGAAAGGAACATTAACTAGTATTTAGTGCATTTGACATGCTGTGTGAACTAAGTCAAGACAGCTAGTATCTGTGCTTTGGTTTCTCCTTTTAAAATGCCATACCACCTACCTCACAGGGATTGAGGGTTATTTTTTCTAAAGTGCATTGAGATATTTGAGTTAAAGGTATAACATAAGTGCATGTAGTATTCTAGTCAGGGCAGCAAGGGATCTGGTGTTTATGAATCAGCTTAGATGGGTATGAGGTTGGATGTGACATTAGATAAAATTGAAGGTCCCTCAGATGGGAAAGGATTTCTAAATCTGATTAGATAAAATTAAATACATATTTTACTTTTTACAGCCACGTAGCAACCTATGGTAGTTAGACTGGATGTAGGAGAGTTCTGTGCACCTACCTGAATGCTACAGCCAAAACTAAGAGCCAGGTATCACTATAGGAGGGATGTTTGAGCTAAAGATGAGTAAGAAGGATAATGGTGCTGGTATACCTAGGAATTGTAGTGTGCCACGTGGTTTAGATGATTATCAACCATTTAGTTCTATTTGTTTTAAAGGATTGTTTAATCTTGCAGCATTGTTTCTAATTTCCTTTTAAAATCCTGAAAACTTTTACTGTTAATTTTCTTCATCTTTGTCAAATATGTTACCATGTACCGTGTTTCCAATGTCACAGGTCATCATAGCTTAGCTTTTTATTGTGGATGTTGGAGAGTGTCACTTGCTGCATAGTAACTGTCAACATTGTATTTTGTTGTGTTATTCCAAAACAAAGGAGCCTGTTCATTAACAGGACACAGTCAAGTTAAAAGTATATAAATATCATCATCCAGTGCCAGTTTTACTATTCTTTAGTATATTTAAACTGGAAGAACTTTTAATCTGACTCCTCCTTCAATTGTGTGGTTAGTTTAGGTTTTATATATCACCCTGCTCGGACAATTAAAATAGGCTGATCAAATATCACATCTTAAATTGTTTCATTGTCAGATGATCGTGCGCTAGTGGTGGTATTTGGATTGCACATACTATGGGAGAATTCTTTAAATCCAAACAGTTGTTGAAATAAAAAAAACTTGAGAACTTCTATTCATAGGTTTTGTAAAGCTACCTTAGCCTAAATTGTGAACTTAAATTATTGTAACAGGATGATTTGTGGTTGTCCAGTAGGGAATGTCCTTCAGATTCTAAACAATGTCATTGACCCTCTTGAATGGATCCAGTGTTACAAGCTGTGACAGTATTGCCATGTAATTGATTAGTATACAAGCTTACAAATCCAGAACATTGCAAGAGAAACATCCGCTCTTGCCTCTGAAATGTGGCAAATATAGCTTTCTGAATACTCCATCAGAGTTTTGATTTTATTATAATAGACTTCATCCAACAAAGATGTATTATCAAAATCCTTTAAGTATCTGTATTGCAGTTGTTTGTGCCCTATCAGGATCATGGCCCCACTGTTCTAGGTGCTGGGCAAACACATAGGAAGGGCATGCTCCCTGACCCATAAATACTACAATCTATTGTAAAGCCTTTCTTTACAGCAAGTCCTTTATTAAAGAGGTAATTGTTAGTTTTAAATATAAATAAAATAATCCTCAACTGCTGTATTTCAGTGAGTTGTAATAATATACTGCAGACCTAATTCTGTCCATCACCCCCACCCCGAGTCCACCTCCATTGCTCCAGCATAAAAAAGGCAGAACACAACTTTTGGGAATATCCCTTATGTAAAATGACTCTTCTGCTGGCATAGGGCCGGCAGAGCCAACCCTGTGTTCCCCTTTTGCATAACCCTGCCCTAGGGACATAGTGGGGTGAGGAACAGAAGCTGGATGGAGTGCTCTTGAGTTCAAAAGAGAACCATAGAATGGTGTCTAGATGGCCATGCAAGACCACTGTAACTTAGAGCAGAGAATTTGGAGGGTGCAAAGGATGGTACTTAGCCATTGTTGGGGTGGTGTCAGTATGCAGAACCCCTGGGGTACAGCCTGGGAACTGTGGAACCACTGGGTACTCTTATCCACTATTTAGCTTGGCGTGAGGTCTCCACCAGACTCTGGCTGGTGACACGCAGGCAGCCTCTCCAGACCTTATCACCGAACCCAACAGCAGGTGGCGCCAGACACCCAACTTATTGAATGAATGCTTTCCAGCCACTCTGGAGCCAACATAATAGAAAGGAAACTCCAGCTGGCTCCCCAGGCCAGGACCCCAAATCTATACCATCTTGCCCTGGTCAAAAAGCCTGACCAGTGAAGATTATTATCCAGTCCACCCTTACCTCAAGTGGAAGGAACATGCGCCAGCTTTTGTTACTGAGCAGAGTTTGTCTAAACCCTTCACTCAAAACACACAGGTTAAGATAAAAAATTAAACAAGTTTATTAATGACCAGAAAATAGATTTTCAGTGGCAAGTGTAAAGAGATTAAAAGTAGTTACCAAAAGAAATAAACCTAAAATCACAGTCTGAGTTCTACACACACTAGCAAGATTTGAATTGGCAATGTCTAACCCTTGTTAGCTGGTACAAGCAGTTTCTTAAACATAGACAGGGCAACCCAACTTCCCTGCCTAGGACTCCCCTCTCCCCTTTCAAAGTCCTTTTGTCTTCCAGATGACCCTTCAGGTGTTCTTTTGTATGAGAATGTAGCCAAGCTGTGGTGTCACTCCCTTTCTTTTATAGTATCTTCTAGCAAGCTGCAAGGATCGGGGCTTGTGACCTGTGGGGTCGTCCACATTGGTCAGTCAAGCCCCATTGGGAACCTGCTTCCTACATCAGGGGTGGCCAACCTGTGGCTCGCAAGCAGCATGCGGCTCTTTGCTCATACAAATGCGGCTCTTTGCTCATACAAATGCGGCTCCATCCATTGTATGGGGTGCCAGAAAGTTTTTACTTTCAACTGTGAAATTGACCAGCTGCCGCCAAAATTGACAGATCAGTGTGAATTTTCGGTGGAGGGTAAGGTAAATGTGACTCTTTGTGGTGTCTATAGCTATTTTTGGGCTCTTCGTCTCTGACTGGTTGGCCACCCCTGTCCTACAGTGAAGCCTTCAGTAAACCATTCCTGTTAGTGGAGTCTATTCTTGAATGGGTGAGAGAGAGCTACTAACACTATCTGGCCAATCCATTGTTGTTCCTGAAAGGCTTTGTGGGAGTTTCCCACCTTATAACATGTTCTAATAGCATGATCAGCAGTGTTTCAAAACCTCACATACAATGGTAGCACATACAATCCAAAAATATATTAATGTTCAGCAGATCAAGACTTTTACAATAATATCACACAAGGCATACCTTGCACAGGACATATAATTACATGACATTGAGGAATTTAGGGTGAGGGGGTGTTTTCAGATACAGGATGTCACAGGTGGGGATGCTACACGCATACACAAATGTTGTATTTCCTGCAAAGGGCAAGAAACAACATGGCCGTCACTTGCACTGATTATCTACAGAACAAAATGTATTAATTGACACTACCTTTTCAAGATGTACCTAATTTATGTATAGTTCTGTTTAACTCCTTGCAAAGACTACCAACATGGGGTTTTAATAATCTGTGTATTAGTTCTCTGTTGACAGTGCAGTATTAAAGATTTTCTGCTATCCTCAAACTTTATGTAGTAGTAAACCTCTTGAAGACAGGATTCTAGGTTAGATGGATAAATGATCTATTACAGGGTATTGTCTCCTGTGTTGAAAATTAATAGTAATGGATTCAGGGGACTCTGACTGATTATCCTTTCAATTTCTAATGAACATGCTTTTGTCCTTATGCTTCCCTGGCCTATCATGGGGCTTTGTATGAGCTCCTTACAATAACTCTTACTGAATGCGCCAGTCTTCCTAACTAGTGTTCATACCGATCTTTTAAAATAAAACAATCCACCACTTTTCTATTTAAATGTTTATCTCCATAAAAATAAGCACAGTCATGAAGACTGGTGAATGTAGAATCAGTACAGCTGTCCTTGAACATGAAAAGTGGGGGAGGGAGGAATCCTATTTTTAAATATTTTTGTAAACTTTGTTTATGCAACCTTACCTGATGAAATAGCCGGGGGCTGAAAGTTTGAATTTGGTATAGAAATAGCCCTCCTGGAAGTGCTTTTCAGTGATCTGTAGGAAATTGGATTTAATTTGGTGGAGTTATGAGACTTTGAAAATTATATACACTGTAGATTTCCTCTTCCCTTCCCCCCACTAACTCCGTGTGCAACTGAGGGAAGGATTCACCACACATGCATATGTGGCTAGATTATCTGTATAGTCCCATCTAGTCAGATATGTTACTGGATGGATACCTAGGGCTGAAGAGATTCCTGCAGATGAGGTGCAAGCAGATTGAAGGAAGGCTCTTACATAACTTGTGAACTCTGGATGTGCTTTCTGTGCAGCCTTAACTTTCTGATCTTAGGGTGTGTAACCATGCAGCCATAATGTTCCATTAACTCTTTTTTTCCCATGAAATGTTTCTGACGTGTTGGTTAAGGGCTTTGACCACCTAATTCTCCTAGCCTCAGAAGCCCTGGTTTATAAAGATATTTAGGTGTTGCTCCAGTCACTGTTGTAACTCCTGAGGCTTTGATATTCAATGGGATCTTGGCTCCTAAGTTCCTAAATCCCTTTTGAAAATGATGGTGTACTAAACCAGTTAGGCATTGTAGTGCTGAGTCCAGCAACACTTAAATACCTTTTAAAAATGTGGACCTTAATCTACTTCTTGCTTGAACATGTTTAAGGCACAAAGTGTTCACAAAGAATGGTGGAACAAGATCAGGAAGGGAGGAGATAGGAGAGCAGTCTTATTTGTTGGGTTGCATTGACAATTGTGCATTCAGATTTAACAACTTGGTGGCTAGCACCTCAAGTAACACCCCAGTCTGAGGTTGACATTGGATCTGTGTAGGAGGGGCTTTCCATATTACAAGAAATGAGGGGGGAAGGAAGGAGTCCTCTATAAATAGTTCATAAATAATGGAGATACACTTGTGTTAGTAGGGGTTTTTCTTTTCCTCTTCTATAGACAGTGAGGTCCAGTGATTGTGGACAGGGTCCAAATCTATTACTCAGTCAAAACCCTCTGGAAATAAATGTTTACTGCTCTCTTGTTAATACAAATGATAGCAAAAATCTGTTTTAGCCCACACCCCCACCCCTTTGTTGAAGCCTTTCTGTGATACCAGGATGCTCTGAACAACCCAACCCCACAGGCAGGGGAGTATGACAGTAGAGTTTGCTGACTTGAACCTTTGCCCCCTATACCTACAATTGATCTTTCTATTTTTTCCAAGGAAAATTTACTTTTTTTAATCTATGGGGTGTCTGTGATTAAGAATAAGACCCCCTCATTGCCAGTGGATGGCTTTTATGTGGGATGTGCACAAGGCTTCAGTTTGTCCATTAGTATGTTTCTTTCTCCCTCTCTTCACTGTCCAACCTGTGCTCCATTTTATTTTTTCTCTGCCCGGCCCATTTTCCTTGTGAATAACTTTCTGCATCGCATTCGGCTACGGGCAGGTGAAGGTGCCGGTTCCCGGTGCCACCACAGCTCACTCAGCAAAGCTCAAGCTCCATCTACAGTCTTCCTAGAGGAAGTGCCAGGGCAGGGCATTGGCAGAGCAGCTGCCAGGCTGGCAGTACATACCTTCGTGTCCCACCACGCCTCTGTCCAACAGGCACAGGAAGAGCTGTGCCGCAGGCAGCTCACCGCTAACTCCAGCCCACCTCCAAGGTACTGCTCGTTAGTCACCTATAGTGGAATGGACATGAGCAAGCACTCGAAGAAGAAAACAAGGTTACTTACCAGTAACTGCTGTTCTTTGAGATGTGTTGCTCATGTCCAATCCACAACCCACCCCTCGTCCCCGCTGCTGGAGTTGGCGGAAAGAAGGGACTGAGGGAGCGTAGGGCCGGCAGCACCTCATATACCGTGGCATGTGCGTGGGACTCCAGGGGGCGCCAGAGCCAGCCCTATGGGGTCTGCTAAGGGGAAAAAATGTTCTAGTAGCCATGCACAGAGGCGTGCACACACTTATAGTGGAATGGACATGAGCAATACATCTCGAAGAACAGCAGTTACTGGTAAGTAACCTTGTTTTCTAGACAGGAAAGTTGTTTCATGTGTTACAGTTGTGCTAGCAGTCAAGATTAGCCAAGACAGAACCATGGCTTTGCCTTCCCTTCTGTGTGAAATCATTCAGTATTTAACTAGGGGTTTTCAAAAGAGCTGAAGTTGAAGTCCCCAAATCCCACCAAATTTTAATAAGATTTGGGTGCCTAACACTTTAGACTTTTGAAAAATCCCAACCCCAAACTCCAGTAGTGTGGAACTCATTGAATTTTGTCCGTGGGCTGTATTTCCATTAATTTCAATGGGCTTTAACCAAGCCCTAAATGACATTAGGAAAAGTATCCACAAATGTTCATTTTGAAATGGGCTTAATACATCCATTTCCTTTTCAGAGTGAGTGAAAGGGAAAGCAGGGGAGGGAAGTGTTCTCTCACATCCTGCTTGTCAGCATGTGATGCTTATATCTAGCTTTATCACATTGCTTAAAAATGAAACTTCACCCACTATGCTTCCTTTTTGCTTAACAATTCCAAGTCAGCACTGAGGGGAAAGGAAAATAATTTAATTTCATGAGGTCCTTCCTGTTTCTGCAACCATGGAGTCTTTTCAGTCTTATTCCATTTGGTTGCCCATTCCTTTCCCAAATTACCCTCTCTAAATTCCATCAGTCCATCTGACTGGGAAAGATTGGACAAAATCCCTTTCCTCCCTTTGAAGCCCATCATTGGTGATCCATACTCAGGACCAGGTTGCTATTGACTGAGTTAAGGGTCTCTGCTCCCTTTTTGGAGCGCTCCTAGCCCATGAAGTATTGGTTGGGTATCAGTGGATCAGCCTTTGTGTGTTTGTGGTATTTCTTGCTTTTAATGACACCTTGATTGCTCACACAGGGGAGGTGTGAGCAACCCCTCAAGCATCGATGCTGAATTTGGTTTTTCAGGTCTTTATCTTTGAACAAAATTGGGTCTTTCCAGTTTTAGTAATCTTCCACATTGCCAAATGGTATCTGCCCATTTCAAAGGGAGCAGAGGGCTCCTCCTGACAGCCCTGCTGTTACTCACCTTGACTCCAGGATAATTCTTTCCTATGACAGCACCTGCTAGTCTGTCTGTCCAGCTGTCTCCAGCCTGAGGGAAAAGTCAGGAACTGCTAACAGGAGTCAGGTCATTATGTGCCTGGTTCACTCGTTGGGCTTTGAGAGAGCCAAAAATGAAGCTAATTAGTGCCACACAGGATGGCTTTAACAAGGTCATTACCTTGGTATCAGTTAAATTCATGTAATCCAAGAGGCTGAAACTTGGGCCTGTTTTTTTAAATGTATTGACATTAGCTGTAGTTCCTCTATAAAAGAGGACAGGCCCAAGTTTGCTCATAGTTATCACATGGCACATTTACTGTGAGCTGGAGGGGGCTACACCCTTCCTGCTCCTGCACTGAATTCTGGCTGACCTCCTGTAATGGCTGCAGTCCTGCTGAGTTACAGAAATCTCTGGGTTTGATACACAATCAAGGTTCTGTCTCCACAACAAAATTTACTGTATTAAGCAACCAGTGATCCAACCAATTTAAAAACTGAAATTTTGCCTTAGTGGATGGAACCACGGTCTAACCTGTTTAAATCAGATTACAAGGCATATCCTGGTTCTTTAACATGGTTTTTAGTGCACAGTTTGGTGCCAGCCACTTTGGCAAAAAACAAACAGTATTCTAACGTGATCATCCAACACAGTAACAGCTTTGTGGACTGTCTATAAATCTAATGCCCCTCCTTTCTGCAGCTTGTTTATTGCCACCTGACACACCATTCCTGCTGGACCAGGGACAGATTTAAAGGACTGTTTTGAATGTTGTTTCAGCTAACTCAGTTTCCTACAAGGTGCTAGTTTGCTGGTGAATATGGGCAAAGCCAGGCTGAAAACTGTTTGAGCGCTGCATCTTAAACATGGTTTCCCAACTCTCTGCAGCCTAGGATAAATTGATCCTAAATCAAAAAGAGGAAGACTATTTGTTTCACATCTCGTGTTTGATTTTAAGGCAGCTCTGTATGGTGTGCTTATGTGAGCACCCTAAATAGTTCTAGTGGGAGAGATTCTCTGCGCAAGAACAGAGGGTATTTTGGAATTCCTAATATTCCTGCCTCCTTCTGACATTAAATATTTTTAATCAGCATCACAGGGAAACTGACTAGCAGATGTGTGAGACTTCCTTTACATTGGAAGGGTTAATTTAAATACTGGATTCTTAAACCATTTTTTTTTTTTTTTTTTTTTTTTTTTTTTTTTAAAGCAGAGTCTTTATCACCCTTTTCCATTTGATGAAGCTTACTTGAAGTCTGGTTTGGTCATGTTAATCTTCCTTTAAGTATTAGCATAGAATATCTGAGCTGTCTTTAAGTCATGGAATGTTCTTGAGGCTAAAATAGAGTTGACAGCTAAGCTGTCAAATTTCAAGACAAGCACCAGTAAAGTAATAGAGAGAGAAGAAATTAGATTAATGTGCATGAAAATGAAATCCTTCACTGCGTAGTGAATATTAATGCTGTACGAAGAATACATCATCTTTGCTGCTGAACATGTCTACTATGCCCCAGCATTCTGTTCCATTCATTGGGATAGAAGAAGGGACCACCAGCAGTGAAGAAGAGGCATATAATGACTCCTGTCTAACCTGGTCAAGTTGAAGATTTTTTGCCTGTTGCCTAGATCTGAGCTCCACAAATGGCTACTCAGTAATAACTTGTACTTACGGTGTTTGAAAAAGTTTTTACAGATCAAAGCTTGCTTCATAGTCTGGGATAAAATAAATAGTGTGTATGTGGCTGGACATGCTATGTCTTGAAGTATTCCCTTCCATGCACTTGTATCTAAAATGTGAAACTTCTCACAGCTAAGAAACCACATTTTAAAAACTTTTATAACCTCGTAGCCCGTGTGATTTAGTTTACTACCTGGTTATCCTGTCAAGGGTCTATTGTAACATACATGAAACTAGCTATTGATCACATCAGATGATCAGCCATACTTACACTGATTAAAACTTTCAATGAAGGAAAGAAAAAAAAAAAAATTGGCAACTGACCTTGAATGCATGTTGAAACGTATTTGTGTAAAAGCATAGGTTGGTAAATGCGTCCCATGATCCTTTCCTGTTGAGTTGTGCCCTCAGACATCTCAATACAAATGTAATGAAACAGGAAATCTAATTTAGTTTGATACAGCTAAGGGAAAGTGTCAAATTTTTGAGTGTATTTTGTTGCTACTTGTTATTGCTGTATTTTTTTTTTCCATTTCTAGTTTTTTGTTTCCATTGCTTGCTTTGTTCCAAGTACTCCACACTTTTATTATGTGAATAAGACTGATGCACTTAAAATTTATACAGTACTAAATACAGATTTTTGTCTGTATCACTAATGGGACATTATGAGGCAATATTTAGATTTAACTGGTAGGAGACACTAGTTCCAATTATTTCAGTGACTCTGAATATGAGAGAGCTAGTATCTCAGTATGTATTAATTTATCCCTGATGACTAGATAAATACATGTATTTACCCTCATAAGATTACTGTTCATTTGTTTCTGATTTAAACACATGCTGGCAAATTAATCAAGCTTCCTGACAAAGGAGACCAAAAGTTGCTTGCTGAAATGTTCTTGTATTTCTGCTTTACTCAAAAGTAACTGTGCTCTGTCTCAAAGCCAAATTTATCAGGATAACATATTTGTTTTTCAAGAGAATTGCCAGGATTAAAGTCTCTAAGCAACAGTATATGCTTGTAAGAATCCTCTGAAAGAGTTGCTTTTAAAATTTCCTCTCTTGCTAGGGACGCTTCTATATTGGATAAAGGAAGGGTTTGGATGGCCTACCAGGGATGATAAATCTAATAGAAGAGTTCACTTGAGGCTCATATAACATGAATGGAAACATCTTAATTCCATTTAAAGGAACATTGAATTAATCAATCCTTATGTGGTGGAGGCAAAGGAGAACTCTCTTAGGACCAGGGTGAAATCCTAGCCCTGCTGAAGTAAATGGCAAAACTTCCATTGAATTTAATGGGGTCAAGATTTCACCTCACATCCTTGGCCACTCCTAAGTGCTGCTTCAGTGATTATGCAGCTTTAAGGCATTCTGCCCTGGCAGGAGTAGCTGAGGATTTCCCTAACATAGAGAAATGCTAGATTGGTGTACGGCTGACATAGTCCTCGGCCAGCCCCTTCTGGCCCATCTGATGTAGGGGGTAGGAGTGAGTAGGGAAAAATTGGGGTGTACCCTGGCAATCCTAGTTAGCAGCATAGACCCTTGTATAGGTGGATAACAGCCCTCTTCAAATTAGATCAGGGGTTCAGCCTCTAGTAGTTTGGCTGTGCCCCAGACAGCCTCCAAGATCAAGGGAAATGAAGGTGGCCTAAAGCTACCCATGTCCACCTTCCCCAAGTATGCCAAGTGGTGCTCTAGGGCAGCACCTGAGAGTTCCTAGCTCCAAATCTTCACTCAAGGAGTTTCCTACAAGTCATGCAGTTTCTTCCTGCTCACCTACCGATTTGGAAGGGATTCCACCCCTTAAATCTGGATGTTGTGAGACCTGTTTTGGGCCATGGGACTTCTTTGAAAGACAGCATCTATAGGCATGGCTCCCTCGGCTCTGCAGTCCTCATGGTTCCTGCTGGAAGTTGTTCCACTGACTATACCCTTTGGGGATGGAGGATTGCAGCTATGCATGGTGGCAACCTGCTAGTTCATACAGTATTACTAATATGCTTAGACCTGAGAGGAGAATGCTGTGCTGGGGAGCTAGTCCTCAACTCTGTCCCATGTAGGTAGGAAATGGCTTTCTAGGTGTCTGGGGGCTCGAGGCAGAGTGTAGTGGAGATGCTGTTTTTTCTTCCAGCCATCCCAACCCTCTCCACTCTCCTCATTTGGCTATCCTTAGCATAGTGAAGCTCTCTATGATTTGGGCCCTGTGTCTCTTAGGGTACGTCTGCACTGCAATAAAAGATCTGTGGTGTGGGCGCGGTTGTCCTGGATGAGCTGACTCAGGCTTACAGGGCTAAAAATTGCAGTGTCAATGTTTGGGTTTAAGCTGGAGCCCAGGCTCTGAAACCCCAGAAGGGAGGTGAGTCTCAAAGCCCAGGCTTCAGCACAAATCCAAACATCTACATTGCAACTTTTAGCCCCGTAAGCCCAAGTCTGCAGAGACAGGTGCTGAGACCTGATCCCATGGGGTTTTTTACTGCAGTGTGGACATGCCCTTAGTCTGCCTATTCCTGCATTTGAGATCAGCAGGGGATGCATAAACTGACCATCCCTAATTTTGTCTGACTGGGAAACAAGGCGCTCACAGTGAAGTATTCCTACTTTTTTTTTTTTTTTTTAAAGAATTTGTTTCACTTCCCCTGTGGCCTAACAGAGCCTGAATATGTTGATCCTCAAGGCATGGCTGTCTTATGGAAACAAACTTGGACTTAGTAGGGCAGTTATTTTATTGGCATTAGCTGTGTTGTTTTTACTGACAATGTATCTCACAATAGGTGTAATTTAGAAACGGATTAAGTGAAATGTGGCCCATTGGATACCTCAGCCAACTAGGAAGATACACGGTATCTATATGCACTATTAAAGCCATTATATAGCTTAACACTTATTCAGTCCTAGGTTTTTACATTGTTTTGGTAGAAAACACAGTGAATGACATTTTTTATTTCCTTCATTAAATTCTTTCTTGTGTTAAGGTGCATTTGGATGCAAATTGGAATTCAATTACAATGCTGTTTGTGCATTTTTTAAGTTTTATTTAAATAAAAACACATTTAAATGTGCTGGATACATACATTTATTTTTTCTTATCAAAACATTATTGAATTTAAAACAACTGATTAGAGGAGCTATTATCTGTAGCTAGCGAATCAAAATGATATTCTGGTGACCATGTCCTTCAGTATTTTAGAACTAGTAGATCTGATCCTCAGACATTGACATTTTTGTTCCTGAATCTGAAGAGGAAAACCAACTTCTTTGCTTTTTCAAATCCCAGTTGGTTTCTCAACTTTGAATAAACTAATCATTGAACTGAAACAACAGAGAACATTCTCTGCACCTGGAGAAGAGGCTATTGCTGTCAAAAGCTGCTTCAACAAAGTCTAGTTCCAGGTGCTTAGCCAGTGACTTCTACCAGTTCAGTGTTTTAACTTTATTTTTAAAACTTTGGCAGCAAACGTGTACTGTCGGAATATTTTCTTATTCCATTCAAATTATTTTAATTGATTAAAATAATGTTAAGCCGAATATAAATTGTCATAATTTCAAATTTAAAATAAATAGTTTTTTTAAAAACCTATTTTGAATTGGTTTTAAATCAGATGTTTATCCACTCTGATTTAGACTTCCCTGCACAACAATCAGTAAGTGACATTTTCAAGTCTGTTTTCATTGTCCAGACGTAGTGAAGATTAAATTATCCTTAAAATATTGTATTGATCTAAAATGGGAATGTTTAAACCTGCTAGTTTTTTTTGTAAAGTGATAGATTTAATACTGAACTGTACTTTTAAAGACCTCTTCTTCCTTTCCAGGTGGCTATGGTGGAGGTTCAGCTAGAGGCAAACCATGTCTACCCTCAAGGTCTCTTGATAGCTTTCAGTGCCTGTACTACTGTGCTCGTTGCTGTTCACCTCTTTGCTCTCATGATAAGTACCTGCATTCTTCCAAATATAGAGGCTGTTAGTAATGTGCATAATCTCAACTCTGTAAAGGAGTCTCCGCATGAGCGTATGCACCGGCACATTGAGCTCGCCTGGGCATTTTCCACTGTCATTGGGACTTTGCTGTTCCTCGCAGAGGTGGTGCTGCTATGTTGGGTGAAATTTCTTCCACTAAAGAAGCACCCTCTTGATTCAGTCCATGACAACAATTCTACCATCACTCCAGGAGAGGCAGCAGCCATTGCCTCAACCTCTATTATGGTTCCTTTTGGATTGATTTTCATTGTGTTTGCAGTCCACTTTTATAGATCCCTGGTGAGTCACAAAACAGACAGGCAATTTCAAGAACTGAATGAACTTGCTGAGTTTGCACGACTCCAGGATCAGCTGGATCACAGAGGTGACACCTTGCCGCCTCCTGGCACCCATTTTGCATAAAACTGTACTTTGTTTAAAAATCCATTTTTTGCTTCTGCCTTGCTATGTTGACTCCTCCATGCATGAACTAGCTGGACTGTTGATTTTGTTTTAAAGAGATTTATAAGTACTGTGCTCATTTCTTATGGTAAAAAAAACCCCAAAACATAACATCTTGAACTACTGACATCTGAAGAGACTGATGTTGGGTGTGGCTGCACTGAGCATGCATCCCTCATCCCTCCTCTTATCTGGATTATTTCTTTTTAATGTTGAATGGGGAATTTATCAATGCGTAAGGGGAATTTAAAATGTAAGCCTTCGTATTTGTTAGGGGTGGGAGAGAAGCCTTATTTCTCTGTATTTGATGTTGGTGTTTGCTAGAAAGTATTGCTTGTCCAATACATGTTGCATGGCACAATATAAATTTACTTGGGACATGTAGTAATTAGCATTTGGTTTCAGTGCTAGTGCTGTGAACTCTAAAAGTCTGATGAATGGTAAAAATGAGAGCTTTACCACCTTCCCTTCCCACTCGCTCCCCCAATCATGTTTGTCTGCCAAATACTTTCTTTACTAATTTCTATAGCGCCTTTTGCCATGGCAGCTGCAAATTGTCTTACCCTCCAGATACCCATGACAGTCCTATTGCGATGTGGTATGAGCTGCATCTGTAGGACTGAGGCCCTAACTGTACTCTTCTTTGGGAAGAAAATTATAGAGAAAAGCAATACTTGCTTTAATGTTTGTGGGAGCAGATATGTTATCAGAAGTGATAAAAAAAAATTGCCTGTTTTCATTGAGGAAACATTTTAAAAAGAAAAAACTAGATGGAGAAACTACCACTAGATTTTCTTTTTTCTTGCTTGAAAACTTGCCGTTAATGGCTTTTCTCTAGCAATAACATACACTGGTAGAGACCTAACCACAATAGAACTACTGCTGTTCTTCCAAACCAAAGTAGCAATTATTTTATACTTTTTATATATAAAATATATTTTTGAATAAATTCTCAGATACAAATGATAAAAGGCACTTTGTCTGTGTTGGAATCCCAAGTGATTAGCTATGCCTTGATCTTGTTCATTAGAAAAATCTTCTGCTTGCTCAAATATTGTATTTAAGTCTTTAATATCTGACTACACAGGATTTTTGCTTCCAAGATATTCTGGAAGATCCTTCGTTGCTAAATACTTATTTATGAAAACAAATTATTTTTATTTTTAGTATTGCTTCTTAATTGTAAAACGTGCATGTTTTATAGAATGAAGCTACTGTTTTAGCCTCAAGCTATTGTGTCAAATTCTAACTTCTTCCTCAAGCAAAAACTCCCACTTGACAAGGATAGTAGGACTTGGCCTCAACTCCTTCAGAATTTGCATGACTCCAGATACATTAAAAAGGGAATTGTGGTTTTGGACAGCATGTCTCCTGCCTTCACTGAAGAATGGAAGTGGGTGGGTTAGTTGGTGAAAAATCTCTTTGAATCCAGAAACTACCAGTTTGTTTATATGTTCAGATCCCATGGAACAGAACTGGGATCTTGGCTCGTAGCTAATATTATGGAATGTAATTCTGTAATTTTGAGATGGTGTCATATTCAGCTGTGGCATAATAGGTGCTGTGCCTCTTTGACTTCAGTGGCGCCTACAGTGAATTTAGTCTATTATATCTGACCTCTTTACCAGATGAATTAAACATGCTTTACAAATTAAGGACCTAATTTTGCAAACACTGGCTCCTGAATGTAGTACTTAATAATACCAGCAGTCTCACTTCCATCAATGTGATTGACTTATTAGTGTAAGCACTTACACCCAATAAGATGTTAGTGAGGCTGGGCCCAAAGTGCAGTTTATATTCTGAAAAATGACTTTAAAAGTTATCAAAGTTCTATGGCTGTATTTCAATTACATTTTTGCACCTACTGTGTTCTCACAAGCAAAAAATAGTTGCCATCCCCAAAAACTCCTGAAAGTCAAACAGAAATTTTCTCCAGTTCTGACATTACCAGTTGTTTTTTGTTTTTTTTGCAGCTTAATAAGAATATAAATAAATAAAAATTAAATATAATAGTTAATGAGCAGAATTGCACTCACTGTTCCACAACTGTTTGTTCCTGCAGTACAAATGGGATCAAATTAGTACTAACTTTAGTTAGTAAAGCAGTATTCCAAAATGGTCATGAAAATTTACCAGCCTGAGCACAAAACCCAGTTATCTGTTTGCTGAGTTTTTTTAACAGTAGTAAATCTAAAGATACCTTATTTATCCTGGGAAAGTAGACTTTAGAAAGCTGTGATAAAGTAAGCAGATGTGACTCTATCCTTATGCATACTGGAGCAAATATCTTAAAAGGACACGATCAAGTTTAAATAAAATTATACTTCTCTTTGAAAGCTTTATCCCTTACAACTTATTTATAACTCTTAAATTACTATAGATGAAAGAGGGATAGAAAATATATTTAAAAATATTTTTTTCTACGTGTGTGTGGGGTAACTTTCATTGTTTCTCCCTGGATAGGTCACTTCCGCTATAGTACGAGAGTCTTTCACAAAGCAGCAGCAGAGGAAAACTTTTTAAAATTGAAAATATGGGTCTGTAAAAGTATGAGGTAATGGCACCGCATTAATTTATTTTTAAGCATTTTGGATTCCTTTTAAGTTAGTGTTGCTATTCATTTTTCTGAGCATAACTGCACTTTAAGCTTTTAGGCACAGCTCAAGTATGTATTTTCCCCATTCTTCAGCTGGGGAAATGGCCACAGAAGATGTGCCTTGTGCATGGCCACATTAATTGCTTAGCAGAGGCACAAATAAAGATCAGAAGTCATGATGTCAAGTTGGTTCTCTAAACACTAGAGTGCACTCGATTTTATTTTGATTCCTCGTTCAAACTAATGGTATTAGGCATTTACCTTAAACCGTTTAAACGCCAATTACTGTGTATCTTATATTTAGATATATTTTAAAATTGAAATAAAAATATACTTATGATTTGTCTTGTCACCAAGACATTTGGCAAACTTCTTGTTCTGTGACTGTCACTCATCTTACTGCATTTAGTTACACAATGCCCGCAATCCAGCTTCGTGAAGATTTCTTAAGTATTCAATGATTCATCATTCAGAATCTTCAGAGTAATATGATAAACAAGCTGCCAGGTGCAGACAAAACCTTTCCTGACTCCACAACTAGGCAAAAAGAGAATAATGGAGTCAGTGTCTTTCCTCGCCTTAACACTGCTTCATTCTTGAGACAAAGCCTGACCTTGATATTGTTTTCTACTCAGTTTTTTTGGGTTTTTTTTTTTTTTTTTAAGTAGGCTCTTACTCAAATGAGACTGTGCGGAGTCGGTTGAATGAACCCTCGACAAAAATACATTCTCAGTTTTTATTGATATTCAGAAGTGCAGTATAAATCAGATGAGCTAATCACATAGTAACTGATTAACAATGGTTTTTGTTTTTCATTAATCGGCTTCAAACATTCATAAGCAAGTAGCATGGCACTTATTTGTGCTTTACAGATATGAATCCTCATAGCAGTCCTCTGCAAAAGGTACATATATTTCTTGTGCCAATTTGGCGACATGTCTAATGTAAACTGGCATGGCTCCAGTGACTTCAACTGAAAGATATATCCCTTAGGGTTAAGTGACTTACTGAAGGCTAGAGGGAGAGGTGATGATAGAACTGGGCTTAGAACTTGCCTCCTATTTACCAGATGTGAATTTTGATCACACAGAGGGGTCAGGCATGATAATTCATCTCCCACTTAAATGTGGAGGAAAGCAAATATTTTTAAATTAATGAAAATATTAATTAGAATTTAGTTTGTAATAACTTCTAAATCTGCCTCAGTTCCCAGCTATGCATGGGAGCTGAATTTTATCAAATAGGCCTGACAATATTCATTTAGAGCACCAGCCCTTAAGTACAGTGGTGGCTTCTACTGAGACCATTCATAGTGACAGGGAGAAAGGAACGGCTATTTCAAAAAATGTTTTTGAAAATTCATTATAGATTACTAGGGAGTATGTAAGGGAAATCCAGCTTCCCATCTCCACGATGCAGCCACAAAAGGCCCACTCATCCCTGGAACCACTGGTATTCCTCTGTGTAGGGAAGGTATGCCAAGAGGATGCTGGGCAAGGGCACTATACACCATCACTTCAGCCTCTCACAGAAATGGCCTCTGCAGAAGCTCGCTCTGTGGAAGTGAGGGTGGCAGTGTAACTAGTCCAACTAAACTTCAGAATCTATTGGCCAAAAAACTTGCCCCAGGGGAACATGGAGGGCTGTAGCTGCTACTAAATGCTGGGGGTGATAGGTGTGGCTCCACAAGATATGAGGCGAACTCTCTTCCCCTGGGCAGCCAATTAATTTGGGGTTTGGTGAGACAAATCCTCCTCAGCTATGCAAAGCATCATAATGGATGACTTTTACCTCCCTTTCAAACGGAGCTAGAAATAACTTCTGTAGGATTATAAGGCATTTCTTGTATGAAACCTGCACCCTTTTGGAGCAAGCCCAGCAGTCAGTTTGAGACAAAATAGTCCCCGCATAACTAACTGGACATGATTGTAAAAATGGCACTTATTGGTAGTGTTTGTTTTGGGAATGGCTATTTTGCTGAAAAATGACCTCTTTCTAACACACTAGAGTCTGGCTGTGTCTGGCTGCAAACCAGCCCCCATCTCATATTTTCATTTGATTTTTTTTTTAAATGGTGTTCAGTCCAGCATGAAACAGATTCTTTTAAAGTGTCAAGTTCCAGTTATGCTACCCTATGTACAGAAAATTGTAAGCTCAATTAATATGCTTGGGAAGTACAGAAGGCAAGAAGGTCAAGCAAGTCCAAATAAACCCTAATTACATCCACCAGCAAAATGCACCTCCATTCGGCAATACCAGGCTGACATCTATGCCAGCACGTGTCTCCAGTGACCCATCTGTACCAGCTTGTTCTTAATGTAACAGTAGGACTAGCATTACATTGATTTAGTGCTATGGTTTTGAAGAAAATAAAAATATAGTCCTTCCAGAATGTTGCCATGACTTCCTGGAACATGAAAGTATAGAGAGTGTCTGCTTGGATTTCAGCCTGTTTGACCCAGGCCATCTGGTATTAGAACAGCCTGGAAATTGGTTTACAATCAGACATATTTTCTATAATATAGGGCCAATGTCTACATTTTAGTTTATTCATGGGCAGAATTATTTCTTCCTATAGGGCCTCTTCAGCTTCCAAACTCCTGAGCAGAATGGATCCTATACAAATAGAAATACAGAATGAAATGCACATTGTGGCAGTTTTGAAGAACTGGTTAATTTCTTGAGGACAAAATGGGCTTTGCAGAAAACACAGTCTAATATACCACTTGTATGGATCTAGAAAGATGATTCAAATGAAGAAAAAACTCTGAGGATTGTGTTCTTTTCTCACATCTTTATCAGCAACCTGTTCTTATTCTTGGCTATCATCAAACATTGCCTGGGACTCTTCTAAAACATCATCTGGATTGGCTAGTTCAATCTAAATTAAAAACACAAATATGTTATGCAATGTAATTAAAGAAGCTCAGGATTTGTAAATACTGATTACTCGAGCTAATGGAGAATCTCCCACTTAACTGGACTTTAATTTATCCTGCAGTCTTTCACTAAAATACTTTACTTTCCTCATTTTATGATGACCGCAAGCGCTTATCTATTACTTTTCCTTTCAGTACCTACAGAATGCATGGGTGCTACCTTAGCAAGTACATATTGCAGACAAAGTATAGCCAAGGCCTGCCACAGTGGTTTGCATGGTAGGCGCTGACTTGCAGATCCTGTTAACAGACTGAAGAGGAAAAATGTGGTAAGTTACAACAACAGGTGAGTTGTGGCCTATTTGTCTACTGTCAAGAAATGGGGACTGTCTTTGGCAGTGGCCAGTATCAGTTGCTTCTAAAGAAGGTACAAAAAAACCTCACCATGGAAAATGAGGGAATAACCTACCTACTAGGAAACCTTCCTAATCCTAGTCAATTAGTGGTTAATTTATGCTCTGAACCATAAGGGTTTATATTCCCTCTTTAAAAAAATCCTACTTAATGTAACTGTGGATGTTATCCATATAAATATCTAATTATTTTTTAAATCTTATACACTCAACAAATTAACTGTGTGTTGTGGAAGAAAGCTGTTTCCTGTTCAATTCATTATTTTGTATGCTTCCATAGTGTCCGTCTCATCCACCTCTTCTCTAAATGATACCAATAATTTTAATGTCTCTTCATACAGAAGTCCTTCTATGCCTCAAACTACTTTTGGCATCTGTCTCTCTGGACCCCTTCTCTTTCTCCTCTATTCTCTTCAGATAGGATGATCAGAACTGAGCACAGTATAACAATGTTCCATAGATTTGTATAACATTTTCAGTCTTTTCTATTCTGTTCCTTATAACACTTTTGCCTCAAGAGATTTAGGCATATCTTTTCCATAGTGCAGTGTTGGTTGGCTCTCGTTTACTTTAATTTAATTCTGGTGAAAAGTGCTGTAACTATAGTGGAGGTTGATACTTCCTCTTTGTTTATAGAGCAGGAACAGGGCCTGTAGTGGATGTTATTTAATCTGCAGGGAATTTAAATAAATAACTGAACATCCTCCTTCAATGGAAAGGCTAATTCATCAGCTGCTCTTTGGCTAGATCATTTTAAGAGGCAGTTCTGTTGTATGACCTCTGCCAACCCTTGAAAGGTAAATATTTTTAGCTGTGTATGTTGTACTCTTTCCAGTCACAATTAAATGTTCCATTGAAACTAAAATCTAGACTATTCTTCCATAGTGAGCAGCCAGTGTTTATTATTTCTGCAGCACAGGGGTGTGCCTACTACTTACAGACTTCTTCCCCCCCCCCCCCCAAAAAAAAAAAAAAAAAAAAAGACTAGTGCTCCAAAGCCATTGCTATCTAAGCTAGACAAAGGAATGAGCAGAGGAAAAATTGTAACAATGTTGGGTTTTGGTGAAGCTGGACTAGGTCAAGCACTGTTTGTGGTGACTTTTTTAAACTGCACTGAAGGGAGGAAAGAGCACAGGTGCAGCCCCAAAAGATGTTGCTGGCCAAAGGAATCCAATCTTACATGCAATGGGACACATGCATGCAAACAATGGAAACCATGTGGACAATCACACGAAGAAAGCAATGTTACTCAGATGTATGGCTTAAAATCTAATGGTGAAGCTGTAATCTGTGCTGTCTATGAAAACACGGTTCGCAAAGAGGAAATTTCCAAACAGAGTTACCTTTGGGATTGGATATGGTGTAGGGGTAGGAGCTTCTTCTCGGCCAAAGTCAATCATAGTTCCACACTTCGGAATATCTGCAACCCAGACACCTTCAAACAACTGGCCTTTATTCAGATAGAAAAACTTTCCTAGGCCATGTTTTTTTCCATCTTTCCAGGTTCCTTCATACCGATTTTCATTTGCTGTAATGGTTCAAATAAAGACATGGACAGACAATGAACGGGTGCACATTTTCATTAGGTGACCAGAAATTAAACAAATTCACAAAACATGGATAAGCCAGTGTATATGTAAAACTTCTGCCTGGCTCTGTGCATGGGGGGAAATCTAATGGAGATAGCACTGCATGTCATGAGTGCAGTTGGCCTCAACAGCACTTTAACTGCCCTATAGAACTGGGAGAAAACAGCCAAAAAATGTAGACAAATATTTAGTTTAATCATTACATTGATTCACTTTACTGTGTTCACTTGTATGTTGCGTTCACTTTTCACAAATATTCTAAGTAAAAAAGTTTAGTGCAGAGGAATAGCAAATTTTAAACAAAGGTTGCAGAAAAGTTCGGGAATACAAATTCCGAACTGTAATCATAACTACTAGCACTGGAATCCTGGCTCTAAGAATTCTGCTAATCTAATCAGGCAATAGGAATATATCAGGTGACGGTTGTGTCTAATCAAAATAATCTGAATTTAAAATACTGTACTTGCGGTTAGCCTGTGAATGAACCACAGTTCAAGAATATTCACAGAAAACTGTGATTTGTTCATGGACATTTCATGCACAGAAAAATACAACATTTATTAGATAAATCCTATGTGCAAATTATTTGTTAAGCTCTACTGCCTAGAATTTTTCTGCATAGAGAAGTGAGACTATCTTTTTTACACAGAGTTTTATACTCTATATTGTTTTAGATTCAGACCATGATGGACAGGAAAGAATGCCACCTACACACAAGACAGAGTTGCAAGGAAGTGAAAGAGCCTTCACAGGATGGCATTAGGTCTGTGATTATGGCAGTCACGTAGGACTTTACCTATGGGAGATGCTGGAATATTACTGGGATCTCCATCATGATCATTTCACAACAGGCCACTCTTGAGCCTCTTTCCCAGCTGCAGTGTTTCTGGCCACAACACACCCTCTCCAAAATAATGTTCATTTCTGTCTGTTACTTGTAACATTGGTTGGAGGCACCTGTGGGTCCAAGTGAACTCCAACATTCTTTGCATTGGTGGTGATGGTGCCACCTGTGAGCTAACATGACAGAGGACATTAGGATGTTTGAAAATTGCCAGCACTTGGTAAAGGCATCGGAATAGAAAGTGGAACACCTTTTTGAAGGTGGCTATTATACAGATAGGTTAGGTTAGATTTGTAGAAAGAAGCAAAGGACAATGAAGACATTTAATGAAGTTTCATCCAGCACCTAGCCTGCCAGAAAGTCCACTCAGGCTCTGATCTTTTCTGTTCTCTTGACCCAGAAAATCATGAGGTTGCCCCTGATAGCCCAATTCTGTCAAACACTCAGGATACCTTGAAGTACATTAGAGGTCCCATCTGTACTCTTTCCATGGTAGTCAAAACAGTATAGTTCATAGCCTTGGTCTCTGTTGTACAAATGCTATGGTCTGGTTTAAAACCTTCCTGTAATGGACTATAACTGAGCCAGTAAATTGATGTGATTCCCTAGCCCAGATCATCCTCTCCAGGCATTCTGCCAGTCTGAGCAATTTAATCTTGGGTTGTAGTTCATCATGACCTCCATTGAAGAACAGCTTTTCTTTCCCCATCGCAAAGCTTTCAGCTCATGGGCGTGTTTCCAGAGACTGAGCTGAATATATTAAGCTTGTGGGCATCAAATAATTGTGCTGGCTAATTTTAACCAAAAGGAATCCATCTTATAATCAGTTCCAGGCTGTGACAGAAGTAGTTGGGCTCCGAAGCAGACAACAGCCAATGACTCAGCTTTGACAGGCTGGGAGCATGTGTAATTGCATGGACAAGTTACTAATACAAAGGTAAAGGAGGTGTAATTTGATCTGCAAAAATCTACAGAATCATCATTTCAATGGTGCCATACACTGTAGGGTGGCAGGAGAACACGCTGCCCCTGGCTCCCTGCTCCCAGCCTCCAGTTTGTGGAAACTGCCAACACTGCGTTAGAATTATAACCAATTTGGCCCATTTCCAAAGCCCTTTCTCCCACAAACACCGGGGTACCAAACATGACAAATTGGGAACAATGATGTAGCTATATATATTAGAGAAAATGTTTTTTTTAAAAATCAACTTTTTAACTCTACTTTAACCCAGGCATGTCATATATGCAGCCATCACAAAGTTAAAATTGTGGCCCTTGACTGACAGTGCTGTGTTATCAATTTATGCTCAGAACATGATTCCTTGTTAATTTTTGTTAATGTTACAGATTACTATACATGGAAGCAGTGCTTCAAGTTGATTTTCCATCAACAGCAAAAAAAGAAGTGGGTCAGTGGTACTGATTATCAGCTTTGTTTATTATGCCAAAAGAATTGTAATGAGGCACTGTTTAAGATATCAGCATCCAGCCAGAAATTACTGGAGTCCATCGGCAAATGGTATGCACATAGTTACATAACACGTTATATAATATATTTACAACCCCAAAGTAATTTATTACAAAGTCCTTGTTTTTACTTTGGTCTTGATAATTTTTAAGCTTCAGTGGGAGACCAAGTGTTTGGTTTGATCACAGAGACATTTGTTCTTCACTGGTACAAGTAGTACCTTATCCTCTAACCTGCCTCTCTGCCCATTCTGGTAATTTACTATTATAATAAGCATAAGTTATATGAGTGTTGGCTTGTGCCACTCAGAGCTTTATAGGGGCAGGTATTACTCCCCATCTTCCTGAAGCAAAGAGATAAAACAATGCCACCCAGCAGATGTTCCCCTCTCTCCAGAATCCAAGACCAAAAATTGGGGGGGAGAGGTTTGGAGCAATCCACACCCCTAATAGGTCATTATTGCGGCTGGTGGAGGTATTACCTACATAATAAAGACACAATGGGGTGCTGGAGGTCAAGACAAAGTTCCAGCAAATGTCTCAAGTGTAGAAGTTGTTGGAACCTACTTAAGCGAAGCATTCCTTGGCCACTGTGATGGTCTTCCAACCACTGGCCTTCATAGATGGATCCGTCTTTGTAGTACATTCTGCCCCAGCCGCTTCTTTTCCCGCCACTCCATTCCCCTTCATAATATTCCATGTCCGAGTAAAACTTAATTCCATAGCCCTAGAATTACAAGGGTTACAGTTCTCACTTAAACATACTCTACCTCTTTTTAATGCTGAGAATCTTGCTTAGAGTCTGGACTCCTGGGTTCTGTTCTCTGATCTGCCACTAACTTGGCATTATTATTTTTATACATTGCTAATGACATCCAGACTCAACAGCTATTCAAACCAGTGTAAATATGCTATTTATTTATAATGACTATAAAAGGAAAAAAGCATCTACCCTATATGTAGAAGGGGAGAGAGTCTCCAAAACAAATTCAGGTCTGGCCAAATCTAATGCACTGTCATTTTAGAACTGGAGAAATTAGAGCAGAACGTAACCTAGTCCTGACTGGGCCTTTGGCTAATGCAGGTCAACCCCTATAACCGATGTTTCAAGGAAATAAAGGACAATTGTCAGGGACAAAATATTTTTAAGGGACTCTACCTTAGAATGTTTTATTCTCGCTACAAAATCATACACAGGACAAAATCATACATTTATATCATAGTTTATGATTACTGCTGGAATATAGGACAATGTGGGTCTTACTGGTATACTGACTTAGGCACCAAATACGGAATGTCCTTTAAAATGCGGATTCTGTGGCCCTCAAGCCCTATGGTACATTTCCTAGTCTACAAATAGGTTAGTCTTAAAAGTCCCAAGCAATGGGCCACTGACTCTTGGGAGACTAAGGATCTCGAATAGACACTTAAGATCCATGAGAAAAGTCTCACTCTCAGGACATTTTCCCAATATTTAACCTACATTTTTTTTTAAATTTCATCCCTTTTTTCAGTTTTACATCACTCCTCCCTCCATCCCCCAGTGGCCTTATGAATCTCTGCAGAGCCCTGGACCCTGTGTATAATGCCAGTTTGCAGATACACAGATGGTTGCATAATTAATCTTTTTGTCAAATAACCTCATAAATCTACAAAATGGTTCCTTCTTCTCTGCTCCTGAGCTTCTCTGCCTACCATTTTGTCTCCTGCCATTTTCTTTGTTCTGTGGTCCTACGCGGGTGCGGTGCATGTGTGTATATAAGCTTCAGTGAGATTCCTGTGCCTCTCCTGCACTGCTATACATAAAATGACAGAGCAATGAGCGTGAGATCCTTCCAGAATGAGATGGCAGCAAGACCAAGACTCACCCCCCTGGATCTTCTTTCAGGGCTTGACTGTATGGGGAAACTCAGGGAAGTTAAGACTAATTAACTAATGATGTGACATTAACACACATTAAACCCCCAGTGGATGCTCTCATTCTGAAGTGAAGTGGCTTTAGTTCACTTTATCTTAATCCCCTAAAATAAAGTGAATTTACACCACTTCACTTCTGCATGAGGAATGCCCACAGGTGTTTTAACTTCAGACCATTAGTTAATTTATCTTAACTTTCTGGAGTGTCCCCACGTAGACTGGCCTTCAGCTTTGAGAGGGGGCGGGATTCCCCCACTTAGCATCATCAATGGGAGAAATGGAACAGTAAGTTCCTCCTGTCCTGCAGTCCAAGCCTCCACAGCAGGGGGGTCCATGTGGCTGGCTGGAGGAAATGTGGTATGTCTACATTCCAAAAAACCCCGCAGCAGCAAGTCTCAATGCCTTGGTCAGCTGACTCGGTCTTGCACCTCAGGACTCGTTGCAGCCTGGGCTCTGAGACCTCCCTCCTTCACTGGGTTTCAGAGCCCAGCTCTGGCCCAAGCAGAAATGTCTATACTGCTATTTTTAGCCCTGAGTGCGCCGGTCAATTGACTGAGGCTCTGAGACTCACTATGACAGGTTTTTTTCCCCCCAGTGTAGACATACCCATGGACTTCCAGGAGCAGAAAGGGACCTAGTCACCCAGTGCATGTGGGGACATAAGAAGGAGGCTGTTGTGTGTAGTTCTTAAACCCAGCCACAAAGACGTCCTGATCCCCGAACCTGCTGTTGAATTCTGTGCAGCTCTGCCTTGCTGCATAATTGAGATCTAATGAAACACGCTACTGTAGGTAAATAATAATTGATAGCATGCCATGTAGTGCACAGGGCTTTGGAGATTTAGGAGGGCCCCATTTTCATCCCTCTTCCCGTGCACCAGCACACCTCCCTTTCAGCCTGGATGGCAATTGGGAAGCCTTTCACGACCGTGCCATTTTTGGCACGATTGAATGAAATAAGGAGCCTTCTCTCAAAGACAGCCAATTACCAAATCTCTCTGCCTCTTTCTATCCAGCTGTAAAAGAGGGTTAGATTTCTTTAGCAACCTCACAGACCGCAACTAGTATTTGTAATGTGAGGCTTTAGCTAATGTTTGTAAAGCACTCTGAGGTCATCAGTGGAAGAGGTAAACTGTTAGTACGGTACAAAGACAGCAGGGCCCTTCAGAGTGGTTCCAGAGTGGAAACCACACAAATCAAGAAGCATCCCCCAGAGTGGATTAACTTGGAGGGGGAAATTACAAGTTCCCACGGGTCTTTTGGATGAGAAGCATGCCACAACTACCCCCTTCTTTCCTTTGTGTTTTATTAATACCGCACAAAATCCAAAAATAAAAAGAATAAAACAACAACAAAAGCAGACACATTTTCACTGTTAAAAAAGGAAACCACTAAATGGAGAAAACGAGACAACGTTGGAGAACCAGAATTAGTTTTGAGATGAGTGTTCCGCTCCTGATTAATAATACATTATCTTGTAACTAGCTGCTCCATCCTTAGAGCCCCGCAAGGGGTTGGACTAGATGGCCTCCTGAGGTCCCTTCCAACCCTAATCTTCTATGATTCTATGATCAGAGAACACTTACAATAACTACACAAACACTTTGTTGTTGTTTTTCTCCTCAAAGACTACAGCACAGAAACAGAGAACTCAGTTCAACCTTAGCTCAGAGCAGAGGATATACACCATTCCCTAAAAAAGTAATAAACACACTAAATTCTCCTCAAAAGCTTCTCTGCTTCCTTCCTTTCTTTTTTAAAGATTTCATAATTAATTTAGCACTGTCAAATGTTGTTGGATTGACAGCGATGGAGAGTGAAGTATTCTGTTTATCCATAGAACAGGCACATCAGTCCAAGTTTCATCCATGCTGCCCCCCTGCCATATGCCTCCATCCTACCATGGAGGGTCCACTTTTTGCGGTGATGCAGTCTCCAAAACCTGTTCAGTCCTTAGTGTCACTTCTCACATTGACAATCAATTGGTGCCACTGGTGGGTTTTGGTTAGTGGACTCCTCGATTAAGATCACAAATTTTATTTTATATAGGAAACATAATGTGTTCACCTGTTATGAAGAGCCAAAGGCAACCTCAAAAGGCATGCCCTACTCTGGGGATTCCTACCAGTCAGAAATGTTTACCTGATATTAATGAGTTTCTCAGAGGAATAAAGTGGTGTCTTATCTGAGTAGAAAAATAAAATTAGTTCTGGAAAGAATTGATTTTTCTGAACGTTAATTTTATTGAGCTACACGAATGCAAATGGGAATCTTTTATATAAATAAAGGAATACCAGCAGCAGGATATCATTATAAATTTTTCACTGAAGGTCAATCACACAAAATATATTTTCAAAGAATGGGAAGTGAGGCTTCTCTCAAGAGTCCAGAGCTATGGAGGTGCCTGCCAATTAGATCTATAAGACTCTGAATTTATTTTAAAACCAGACACAAAGAGTAAAAGGAGGTTTTCACTGGCAGACCAGTAAATATTTCTAAAAAAGATTCTGCATATATGAAGACTGCAATCATTATTACAAGGGTGGTTTTTCTGTTATGAAGAGTGACTCTCTTTGAAACACTGACAATTTTTTAGTACAGTCTCTTGGTTTCCAAAAGGACTTGTGTTATAGTTCTAATATACTCTATCAATTCCTAAAAGAGCTATTTTAAGAAGCTGCACCTTTTTGCTATGCTTTCAATACATGCTCTTTCAACAAGTTTCCTCTGCCCAATTCAACATGGTAAAAACTAGGTGGATGTGTTGGGGGATGCAGAGTGGAGAAAAATTCTGTAACTAGTTTTGAATATGATCCAGGTTTGTAGTCATTATATGACAGCTATTTGATTATATATGATCTCACGCCAGTGGTCAGAGGACAGGTGCCCACATTAAAAAGATCATCAGTCCAACTACTCCTTCTTGCTGGCAATTTTCATAGAGACCAAGGATTCAATGATCTTGGAAAGTGAATTGTCTAAAGGGCTAGATTTATTGTGTAGGCAAGCAGGTAACTGCTATTGCCTATGTTGAGCCTTTTCTATGGATAAAGGATTTTAGACTCCAGGACTAACAATTTTTCAACAGCACACAATTCCATTTAAAATGTAAAGACAATTCAAACCCAGAGGAGAGGTTAATTTCATTCCTTCTCCCAGCAATGACAGAATATTTTTACTCCACTGCTGACTTTGAGACTAAATCTTCTTTGGTATCTACTAAAAAAAAAAAATAAACAAAGCACTGAAGCATTTTGTTTTGGAAACCAAAAGCATACATAGAATTACAAGGACATGGGGAGCTAAGGAGAGAGGGAAGGTCATACTTTCGGCCATCCACCTTGGCAGGCCAAGAAAGCCCTAAATAACCCTCACTATGCTTTCATAGGTCTCACAGGCATTCCTTTCCTGAAAGTCTCTTCATACCTTCAGTTTAGCCTCAGATTATAGATGTAATTTTAAAATCAACATTTTAAGACTTTTTTTTGGCTTGTTTTATTTTGTTTCCAAATCTCCCCCATGATTTTTGGCTAATTTTGAGACATGAGTAGGTCTCCTGTCATTTGCTAAAATCTTGAGAAGTCATTTCAAGCAAAGAACTTGAAACAAATATCACTTACACATTTTTTGTCATTTTCCCACCAACCCGAATACACTTTCTTGTATTCTTTAGTTACAGGGTCAGGAATGCTGTATGTTCCATATCCATCCCGTTTTCCAAACTTCCAGTCACCTTTATATATCGCTCCTGTACTTTTCCAGGTCTGTGTACCTTTACCTGTTGTAACAAAGTACAAGGGCTACAGTAAGATATAAGCTACTACATGGTTATTCTAAGCATTTATAAAGTATCTGGACACCTTTACAAGACTTATTACGAGTCATTAACTATATAAACAGGAGATACATACCATGTTTTTCTCTGCCTACAACTTTTAATCTAACTGGTCAACTAGGAACATGAGATTTTATAGTTTGATCAATCTAAAGTATGAGAAGGCACAGATAAACGTGTGCCTTGCAGCTCTTTCTAAATGAGGCCAGATTGTAATTCAGAAAGTCAGAAGGACTACTGATCTCTATCAGAGACTTCCTGTGTGACTTTGGGTGAGTCACTTAATCTCTCTGTGCCTCAGTTTACCATCTGTAAACTGGGAATACTACTATTTCCTTGCTCCCACCCTTTGTTTGTCTTGTCTATTTTGATTGTAAGATCTTTGGGGCAGGGGCTGTCTCTTACTATATGTCTGTACATCACCTTATACAATAGGCCTCATCTCCACTAGGGCCTCTACATGCTACTGTAATGCCAATAAATAATTATATTAACCATAAAGTCAAGTTAATTTGAATGAAAGTGGGGAGAGAAGAGACAGGGCGTGCCTAGAAAAGGGGGCTCAGAAAGGGGACTTGCCCCATAGAGGCCAAAGGTCAATAACACCAGACAGGATTTGCAGCACTCTAGACTTGCCCAAGTGGATGGTGAGAGGTAAAGGGGAATGGAAGGGTTCTGGGGCCTGATGGGAGTCTCCATAGCACTCCACAGATAAGTGCCTCCATTTTAGAATGCTTCTCTGTGCTTTGAAACTTTGGGGTTCTTCCCAAATCCCACCCTGGGGTTTATAATGTATATTTATACTGACTTGGTTCGCTGTGACATACAAGCTAAATCAGTTAAAATTAAAACATTCCTAGTCCCACCACCATCAGCAGCATGGGAGAACAGGAGAGCGGGATGAATATAAATTATAGGATGCATTTAACTGTTGTTTTCTATTTGCACACTGTTCACAAACTCATTTCTGCCACTCTACCCTTAACCAGTCACCCAATAGTTTGGATGCACGCTTCTCAATCCATTTGTTCTTCCCAAAGTTTTGCTTTGATTATTTGCTTTGTGGGTTCCCTTGGTTCCCTAAGTTGTATGGGATTGTTTCTGCGTGCCTGAGACATTTTAAATAGATGAATAACAAACAGGGGTGCTCACAGAGCCCCTAACATGGAGGACTTGAGGGGAAGTAGGAGTGGGGCTGCACACAGAACCTGTGGCATGTGGGGTGGAGAATGGGAGACCTTGGGATGGGATGAGTGGGGGGTGAGGCACATGGAACCCCTGGCAGGAGGGAGACAAAGGAGTTTCAGGGAGTCCCTGAAAATGAGGGGAATGGGAAGGTGGCACACGGGGAGCTTTTTGGGGGAATGTTATTAAATCAATTAATTTGGGATAAATTAGGTCCTAACAACCTATGTCCAAAATCTCTGGATTGTTCTCTATGTTTTAAGTAAAGGATCACTGTATATTTAAGACTGCACATCAGCTTCCATTATTTCTATTTTCCCACTGGCACTGCCCCACCAAAATCACCGAACAAAGCAACATCGGACTCAAAATCCATAAGTAGGTAAGGATACCTTATCAGTGAATTTAAATACTTTTAATGCTTGGGTTTCCTACAAACGTAATCTTAACGTTGAATGTTTGGTCTTTTAAATCTATGTTTTGCTAACTGTATTCTTCTTATAAGAATTTCTATTCTTAAATTAGTGATTTGTCCTTTTGATCTTAACTTTCACCTTAAACTAATATGACTAGTCCCCAACCAGTCACCACCCCCAAAAGGCCTCTAAGAAAATTAGATCATTCGCATTAAAGATGATTTTGTATATTTTTTTCTCAACAGCAGCTTCTAGCTACATATATATGCTTTTCAAAATAATATCAATAAAAATTCCATTCTTTCTAGTAGATATTTCCACTTTGTTTTCTGAAGTAAACAGGGAAAGAGAACATGAAGTGGTGGAGCATGAATGTGTATTTCAAGTTTACCCACGTAACAAACTTTATCAGTATGAAGTGTCCCGTCCCCCCACTCACCAACACACAGATGGTGGAATTTTCAGAAGCATCTAAATGACTTGGGAGCGTAAGTCTCATTGACAGTCAGTCAATGGAACTTTGGTTCCTAAGAGACTTTGGAACTTCTGAAAATCCCACCCAGTACCAATAACATTTCTGAAAATACTCTCAAATATTTTTAACATACTTGCTCTGTAATCTGGTGGCATATACAGAATACACAATGTATTGAAATTTATGCCAATAAAACTCTTATCCCAAATCTCATCATGTACTCCATTATACACACAAGGTGGTTTCAGGTGCATATAACTGACTAAAGCAACAGTCTGTATTTTCACAGTAATATTTTGCTATAAATGTGCACAGCAACATTTAATTTATTTGACTTGCAGTTATTCAAACCAGAAAATAAGTATTTGTATTTAACAAATGAAAATGTGCTTGAGCAAAATTTTAGCAGTCTGGATTAAGTTTATTATATATGTAATAATATATAGCACCATATATATGGACATTGTGTTCTAGAAACAGATAAAAAATAATCATAAGTCTCTGCCCCTCGGAATTTATAAAGAACATCTAAAGGTATAGTTCACTTTCTAGTAGGCAATATTCTTACCATGCTTCAAATTGTCCATCCATTCCCCAGTATAGTGATCCCCATTTACAGCATAAATTGTATGTCTTAATCCACATTTCTGTGCCTTCCTGTCCCATTCATTCCAGAGAGGCTCTACGGTCCTAGGATATTTTACAATGGGCATATTGTTCTTAGCTGGAAATGAAAACACAAAGTTGTCAGAAACACAACTGAAGAGACATTACCAAGGTGAGTACAAGTAGAACATTTAATTTACAAGCTGCATTTTATTATGCACATATTTCAGTAGCCACTTTAAAAAGGTAAACGAAAGGCAAAACTAACAGAAAAAGAAACTTAAAAAATACCTAAGCATAAAATAGTAGCAACTGAAAATAAAGGATTTTAGTGCAAAGTATTAGGCAACATTAATAATATAGATTGAAATAGGATACATTTTATGTGTGCAATATTTTATGTGTGCAGGAAGTCTTCAGCAAGTATTGCAAATGTCAATACTATCACCATATTTAATCAAGACAAGGTTTTATCATTTAGAAGAATCAAACTGAAGAAATGAGGTAGAAAGCCTATCAACTTAACATTTTAAGGAATCACTACAATCATTGCTTTCTGGGGGGGGAAAAGGAAATTCTTTAAATACAGCATGTAAAATACTAAAATATATCTGAAAAGACAATTGGGTAGATCCTCAAATTGTGTAAATCATCATCATTCATGTGATGCTGGCTGGATTGGGGGGGCATTTATTATGTTATTTAACATCAATACGTCAGAATCATAATAATTCATGTGAGATATGCCATGTCAGGTACTGTTAAAAAGGCTATATAATGTGCTAAATAAGATGATGATGTTTATGTTCATGTGTTATGTGTGTAATGGAAGTTATGGATATGTTTGATATATCTGTATTTCAAATTGTGCTGTGTCTGGGTGACACCCCAGACAGGATGGCTGCAGCACTAGCCTGCTTAATGGGCCATTAAGAAAATTCGCAGGTACAAAGGGCCCAGGGAGAGAAGCCAGGGATATACCTGATGAGTCACCAGTCACTCATGTGACCCTGGACTCCATCTTATTCCTGTAAATTTCCACAAGCAGCATGGCAAAGGCCAAACAACATAAAAGGCAGCTGCACTCCATCCATTTGTCTTTCAGTCTTCAGTCAGTCTTCAGCCTACCTCTGGATCAACTCATCTACAACTGAATTGAAGCTGCGAAACAAAGGACTGAGACCCATCCAGGTACTGGATGTAAACCAGAGGGATTGTACAAGTCTGCAAACTCCCCAATTCTATTAGAAATCTGATCTATATGGACTTTCAAATCAATTGTATGTGTCTGATTGCTTTAATCCTTTAACATTTCTCTTATAGTTTGTTTCTTTCTTTTTTATAATAAACCTTTAGTTTTAGTTACTAAAGGATTGGCTGGCAGCGTGGGATTTTGGGTAAGATCTAAACTTATATTGATTTGGTACTGTGACTGACCCTTAGAGGTCAGGAGAAACCTTTTTGGTAAAGAGCAGAGAGTTTTAAATAACTGATCTCTTTACTGGACCTAGTGGCTGATTGGGAGCCGGAGACTGAAATGCAGTAAAGGGGGCTGTGTATATTTTTGTTTTGGCTTCTTGACAACCAGTTTGTGTAATCAGAAGCACTGTTTGTGGCTGGTTGGGAAGTCTGACTTCAGTGTCACCCACCAGTGCTGGGAGAATCTGCTCTCCTTTTGCAGCCTGCCCTGACCTTGGCATTTTCAGGTGGCTGGCCTAGGCACGGACGGGTCACAGCTCAGTTGAGGTCAGTGGAGCTGTGACATTCTACTCCATCTGAGGATCTGCTACAGTGAAGTTACTGTGTCTGGGCTGCTAAAAATAAATATAATGGCATAGGAACATTACTTGTTGAAAGTGATAGAAATCCAAGTAAAATTTTTTGCTAGGGATTTGTGGGCCTGGTCATGGCTCCCATTCCAATCCCTTTAAGCTGCTCTTAGAACAGTAGGATAGTGGAACAGATTGCCTCAGTAGAAGGTCCTTTGCTAGAGATTTTCAAAAGGAGGCTGGATAGCCATCTCATAGATTCATAGACTTTAAGGGACAAACATGATCATCTAGTCTGACCCCTGCATGATGCAGGCCACAGAACCTCACCTGCCCACTCCTGTAATAGACCCTGACCTATGACTGAGTTACTGATGTCCTCAAATAATGGTTTAAAGACTTCAAGGTACAGAGAGTTCACCAGCAAGTGACCTGTGCCCCGTGCTGCAGAGGAAGGTGTAAAACCCCTGAGGCTTCTGAAAATCTGCCCTGGGGGAAAATTTCTTCCTGACCCCAAATATGGTGATCAGCTAAACCCTGAGCATATGGGAAAGACTCACCAGCCATTTACCTGGAAAGAATTCTCTGTAATAACTCAGAACCACTCCATCCAACATCCCATTACTGGCCATTGGACATATTTACCGCTAGTAGTCAAAAATCAATTAATTGCCAAATTAGGCTGTCCCCTCATACCATCCCTCCAGAAACTTATCAAATTCAGTCTTGAAGCCAGCTATGTTTCTTGTCCCCACTGCTTTCTTTGGAAGGCTGTTCCAGAACTTCACTCTTTTGATGGTTAGAAACCTTTGTCTAATTTCAAGTCTCAACTTCCTGAGGGCCAGTTTATATCCATTAGTTCTTGAATCCACATTGGTGCTGAACTTAAATAATTCCTCTCCCTCTCTGGTATTTATCCCTCTGATGTATTTATCGAGAGCAATCATATCTGCCCTCAGCCTTCTTTTGGTTAGGCTAAACAGGCTGAGCTTTCTGAGTCTCCTCTCATAAGGCAGGTTTTCCATTCCTTGGATCATCCTAATAGTCCTTCTCTGCACCTGTTCCAGTTTGAATTAATCTTTCTTAAACATGGGGGACCAGACCTGCACACAGTATTCCAGATTGGGTCTTACCAGCACCTTGTATAACGGTATTAACACCTCCCTATCTCTACTGGAAATACCTCTTGGCAGGAGCAGCCTACATCCCTCCACAGCACTCTCTTGCAGCTCCCGGTGCAGGGATAAGAGGGGGAATGATGCAACACTTAACACTATGGAGGAGGGTTGACATAAGTTAGAGCAACCCATAAAACTACTCCTACTTACACAAGGGCCATATTCTCCCCTGATCCCAGCAACCCAGAATTGGGGTAGATAGGCACAAAGAAGTTCTCTTTCTGTGAGGTGCCTCTTGTGCAGGACACACAATAATCAAATAAAAAATCTGTGATTTTTAAACTGAAGTGTTTGAATCAGCCCCATCACTACAGGGAGGAAGAAAGGATATTCCCTCCACAATTGCCTCTATCTCCTCTCCAGCGGCGCCAGCAAAAGTTCTAATGAGTGTGGAACACTGAGCAGCTGTTGTCAATCCAGCAGGGGATTGGCAGGTGGCTTCCACTCCCTTTGCTGAGCTGAGCAGAGTATTTATTGATTGCGACCCTTTCACTGAAAAAGTTGCATAGTACTGAGATAGATGCTTATAAATCAAAATAAATAATACATTACTAGCTGGGGTAATTATTTTTATATACAAATACAGAAGATATAGAAAAAGTCCTATTTTGGGATATAGAAAACAAGTCAATCATTTTCAAGATCTAAAAGACAAAAATAAGTGAGAAGACATTTGCTACAGGAATCAAAGGCAGCGTTGCCAGATGTCACAATTATATCATGAGCCTCGCAATAACTTTTTTTTCAAGCCACACTTGCTGGAATCACATGATTATGTGAGTATCTTAGCATGCATTAAAAGTAAGTTAAGGAGAAATATACCCAAAGGTGAAAGTGCACACAGCTTATGTGGAAAATAATAGCTCTGATGATTTAGTTTGATGATGAGGAAAGTTAGACAGAAACTGTTTAGGGAATTCTTAGAATGAAAGAATCAGTTTGAAAAAGGGGATATTGCATTGATTCATAGACAGTTGGGTCAAAAATTGTCAGTATGGAATGATGGACAGGTCAACCAGACAGCCAGTTTGAGCCCCAGTACAGTCCACTACTATTCTGCCCAATTGTTTAATAAAGTACTGCTTATTCAAAACCAGAAATGCTGAGAAAGACCTAAAGATGATACCAAATAAAACATGAATATATAACATGAGATGGCTGCAAAACTAAAAGGCAATCCTGTTTTGGGTGAAATGCTCCCAGATTTTGCCCCCTGATTTCTCCCTTCTGTCCCAATCAGTTTGGACTAAATAAATGCTATTTGGTGATGTGAGTATTTCATTATTTTTCCTTGCCTTAAGAGGACTCTGAGTGGTTGGATTAATTTTATGGAAAAAAAATTCTTCAGTGGCCAGTGTTGTAATAATCAGACTCTCGCAGGCCTACGCAGGTTGTGAGCTCAATTGTTGGAAAGTACGTGAAAGTTCATAAAGGGTTGCAATAACCCATAACAATGAATGTTGACAGAAAGTCTATGAAAAGGAGACAGAGAGGCTAGATTGCAGTAAACAGAAAAAGATTATAAAAACACTTTGGAGCAAGGAAATAGAAGGATAAAAGCAGATTTTCTACATCGCATAATCAAATCTAATATCTACATCACATAAGTAAGCCCCCACACTCCAACTCATCAAGGGCAATCTTCTTGTCTTAACTGCCAAAGCCCTTCACAATTTAGCTGCTCCTTCCTGTTCCATCGTATGTATTACCTTAACAAACTGAACCCCATCTTTGCTCCAATAATGCCAGTCCCCGTCACAAACAAGTATCTTTGTGTTTCCTCCCACGCTGCCCCTTATATATGAGAAAATCTCTTTGGCAAAATGTTCAGTTATTATATTATCATCCTTCAAAGCACTTCTTAAAAACCACCACTCCTGTGAAGCCTGCAGAAAACCTGCTATTTGACAATGATGAGGCAAGTAGAAAAATTGTGATTATGGTGATTGCTGCTGCTGACTGGCTTAATACCTCTGTGAACCATACACCCAAGTCTATACTCATGCAGCCTATTATTGTTACCTTGCCTTCCTCCACCTGCTTGCTTGTCTGTCCCACCCACCTGTTAGATCTTGTTTTCAAACTGTAGGCTCTTTGGGGCAGGAACTATCATTTACTATGCACTTGTGCAGTGCCTAGCATGATGGAGCCCCAACCTGGTCAAATCCTCTAGGTGCTACCATAATACAAATAAAGAATAACAAACTGTCCCTACCTCAGCCCTTTTATTCTGTTGGTGTGAATAGGCAGAATAGTGAAATATACAAAGATATCACTTTCTTGGACACTTCAGAGAGCAGGATTGTTGTATATTTCAGTACCCAGTCCACAATCAGCCTTATCAGTGTTCCTTTAACCACATTTACTACACAGGTAACTATGATCCATGTTGTTATGCACAGACATAATTGGGTTCTGATGACATCATGGTAACCATGTAAGAGAAGCTAAATTAGGTTGTGATTTCATCAAAACCCTGAGATGTGTGTTTATGGCCTTACTAAGTTTTCCTTTATTGTGAATATTTAAAATGATCCCAAGATGAATCTAACCCAGAATGTTCCCCTGTTTCTGCATGGAATACAGGAGCTAAATGGAATAATAAGGTTAGAGGAATGTCTGCTGATTTGTATGCCAAAACTTATGCAGAAAAACAAAGGGAAAAAAGTATCTAAAGTAGGGAGTTATCTACACTTGAAATGCTACAGTGGTGCCCCTGAAGCGCTTCAGTGTAAACACTACCTATGCTGATAGGAGCGGTTCTCCCATCAATGTAGATAATCCACCTTCCTGAGAGGGAGTAGGTAGGTCGATGGAAGAATTCTTCTGGCCGTAGCGCTGTCTACATTGGGGGTTAGGTCATCTTAACGACATTGCTTGGGATGTGGGTTGATTCACATTGCATAGCAGTGTAGCTGGGTCAACCTAACTTTTTAATGTAGACTAGCCCTAACACAGACTCCTTCTGTATTATCTGCTTCTGGGCTCACTTTACTGAAAGAGCAGTACAGCTGGTTGAATTACAGCTGTCTATTTGACTACTTACGGCAATACCTAAACACCTCACAAACACCAAAGAATATTATCCTCACATCACCCTTGTGAGATAAGGAAGTATTGTTGTCCCTAATTTGCATATGGGGAACTGAGGCACAGAGGGATTAGCCAAGTGCATGTTACTGTTTCTTCAGGCACAGCCAGATTAGACTCTTAACTGCTAAACACATCCACTGTGAGGCAAAGCATATCCACTCATTGGAGAGAAGGAAAATCATGCACATAGAGGAAACACAGTAAGTATCTGTCCCTCACTAAACTCCAAGAGCACAGAACTCTAGGATTGCAGATACTGTTTTCCTTTTCCTCAAAGCAAACAGCACAAGTACATTAAATACAACTACTTATTTTTATACAATTCTGAGATTACAATTTTAAATAAAAAACAGAAATGTTAAAGCTAAGATTCTTACGTCAACTTTAATTAACTCACAATTTACATCTTACTAATTAGTCTGTTAAATGTACCTCTTAAAATACAGCATGTGCAATGCAGGTGACCTAACAGCTGGGTACAAGAAAATGATCTCTTGCATTTCCTATTTTTAACTCCAAATTTGCCATCTTAATGTTGCATTATCATAGGTTTGAGTGTTATAATAATGCAGAGTTGAAGATACAAGTTTAAATAAAAAGGTTAGGAAATGCAAAACTAATAGCCATAATATGCATAGGTTTTACCCTCTCACAAATAGCTGGAACTGAACAAAAACATTGTTTTTCTGCAGTTCTCACTTGTGACCATTAGAGTTTGCTGCTCCCACTAAAATGATTTGCTTTATGGTATGTTATCAAAATGAATGTCTTACACAGGTTTGTATACTCCTTCCAGATGTTACCTTTTATGTTCTCATATCACATTTTTTCAAGTCTCTAATGACATGCTATTTAATCCACGACTCCCAAAGAAGGCCTAGATTTTTTTTTGAACCTGCTTTCAAAGGTTTAAATCAGAAGAACTTAAGCTACTTCATTGTAAACAACTTTTGTAGACTGATAATTGGGAGTGCTAGAGAACTGGTTGGAAACCATGCCAGACTGTGTAAGGGGTATAATTAAAGTGCACTGTACTTGACACCTTTGTTCAGCTACCCTTTAACAGAGAGATGAAATATATCTTTCTGTTCACTGCCATGTGTATAGTAGAATATTTGAAGCAGATGAGAATAAATTTTACTAGTGGATGTGGTTAACACCCGGAACTACTTTAAAGTGTGAGAAGATCCTTCAACAAAATTTGTGTTGGGGTTTAAAGGTAAACATTGTAACAATAGCATGCCATAGCTTAAAGATTTATTTTAATTGAGTTTTAATGAAGAGGACTCAAATTAGGTCTAATGCTCAAAAATACTTGGTGTCTGACTGTTTCTCATCTGTTTTTTAAAATGAAGTTTTTAATTAATGAAGTTTTATTATTAGTCAGGATAGTGAAGTTACAGTTCTTGTTGTTTGGATGCCATGTAGGATGCTTGGCATAACTTTGGATTTCCTACTTGTTTAGTATTTGGGTTAATAGTTGTTGTACTTGACCAACTTGAACAGTTATACAATGTAGTAGTTTGTATTGGAATGACAACTTTTTTTCTGTTTACAGTGTTCTCAGATTCGTTTATTTATTCATTCAGTGAGGAGCCCTTTAAAAACTCCCATTGGGAGTCATAGTTTTCAGGACTAAGGCCTGGTCTACACTAGAGAGCTTTGTCGACAAAAGGTGACATAAGGAAACAACCCCGGAGAAGGAAGGAGAAGATGTTCCAGGAACTCAGCTCCAACGGTGAACTTGCCAACTCCAAACTGATTAGCAACTGATTGGTAGCAGTCTGGAGTTGCCAACTTCCACACAATGATTGTCTCACGCTTCTCCACCAAGACGGCAGCTCTCATTCTGGTGTCCTTGCACCACTGGGCAGGGGCCAGCTCCACACAGAGTTCCATGAAGGTAGCTCTAAGCATTTGAAAGTTCTGTAGCCACTGTTTGTCATCCCAGACCTGCAGAACGATACAATCCCACCACTCAGTGCTTGTCTCAGGTGCCCAGAAGTGGCGGTTCACTGTGTGCAGATGCTCCATGAATGACAACAGTAATGCGGTGCTGTTTGTCTGCATGTCACTCAGCAGGTCAGACTCCTCGGATTCCTGTTCCAATTCGGAGCTCATGATGTACTGCGTGACCAGCCGTAATGTGTTCAGAATGCTGAAAGCAACAATGGAGAGTAGTGCGTGATCCATCTTTTCAGATAGAGATGGCGGGGAGCTGTTGAAAAAATGGCATGAGTAGCTGCCAGCAACACAATAAATGATGGCATGGAAACGCAATGGACCATGGGACACTGAGCCAGCACTCATGCTGCTCCACACTCCTCTCCCCCATCCCAGAAATCCTAGCATCAGAAGCTGCCAAGTTGCATGGTGGGATAGCTGCCCACAATGCACTGCTCTCACTGTCGATACTTCAGCACCAAGTGTGAACGCATTTTTGCGACAAAATGAGTGCTGTGTGGACGGGTGTGAGCGATGTAGTTATTGTGTTTTTTTTATCACCAAAAAAACTACCGTCGACAAAACTTTCTAGTGTAGACAAAGCCTAAGAAGTAAGTCCTTCGTGTTGTCTGAAAGTTTTGAATTTTCTCATCGCATTTCAGAATTGGTGCTGTCTGATCACTGATTTTGTTATCACCATTAAAGGATGTCTGTCCTGATCTCTCAGCAGTTTATGTTCAAAGTGTCAGACTCTCATGGTCTCTCAGACAGCCATGATTTGCTCTCTGGGATTAAACTTTATCTTCTGAAAATAGTTTCTTCTTTAAATCAATCTTCCAGTGTGGGAAGCATTCACATTTTTATCAATTTTATTTTGTTTTGTGGTTATTTTACAAATTTGAACACATTAATTTAAAAGCCTCTTTTACCAAATAATTCACCCAGCTCCATCCATCTGTCTGCCAGACGCCATTTCCCCATCCCCTAAAACTGCCAGAGTGATCCGCAGAGCTGCAGAAGCTGACTGGAGCTAGAAGATTTGGGATGCTAAGAGCAAGCCAGCTCTTTGTTGGACACTCCAGCTTTGTCCTAAAAATCAACCTGATGCACTCCCCTCACAGTGAGCCAGTCCATAACCATAGAGAGAGTGAGAGCTGTCTGCTGGTTGTGATGACAAGGTGCCCAACTGCTCTACCTACCTCTTTCCCAGCAAACTGTAACCCCTTCAGCAATTTGAGGACTGAAGAAAATGAACCATAGAGCTTATTTTACTGCTGACACAAGAGGGTGCTTCAAGCACACGTAATATAGTCTCTGTGAACACCCTCAGTTGGAGCATCACTCCTTGCCATGAGCCATTTAAAAATAATGCACATTATTTATGCCTGTTTTGAGTTAATTTCAATATTTTAATTCTTTAAAAGCAAGTGTATAGGTATTGTATATTTACTGCACTAAAGAAATAATAGAATGTACATACATGTCAGTGGTTTAACCCCACAATTTCATGTACTCGTGAAAAAGATTGCTATGAATTTTGTCTCTTTGTTACATACTTTGGAGGTCTCCACTATACTCTTGGGGCCCAATCTTACATTCCTTTGCACCCTGAAATCTCCAGTCGAAATCAGTAGAAGTTTAGGTTATGCAAGGAAGTGACACTTTAGAAACAGATTTTCAAAGCTGGGCATCCAGCCTGCACATGTGCTGAGCTCTTCTGAAAATCTGGCCATTTATTCAGGTGCCTTAATGGGTGCTGAGCTCTTCTGAGAATTCTGGCCTTAGTGTTTAGGAGGCTGAGAGATAATAGTTGTGTTCATTCGGATCCCTATAGCCGTACTCTAGTGAGCAGTGGTTCTGGGCAGTCAGCCAGTAATTAATAGAGGGCATCAGAGGTGCCATGCAGCTCAGCAAAGTTGCTGTTGCAACTGAGTCTTCAGAAGCAACCAGGTGCTTTTCTGTTCTCCCCTCCCTTCTTACCCTTACCCCTGTTTAGAAATCTGTGACTGATCTCTGCAGAGTCTACACTGGGGAGCTTGTTTTCTGAGATGAGGTTAACAGTGAGGGGGGGGAGGGAATCGTGCAGCTTTTTGTGCTCACCTCTCCCTGGCAGCCAATGATCTCTCTACAGCTCAGGTCAGTTTGTACATCAGCTGTTGTAGCAGAGATTTCTGTAGTGGGTGCTGAACTAGCAACTTCATGCAGAGGCTAGAGGGAATCAATCATTCCCCAACCAGAGGCCACAAGGTTCCTTTAACCTTTCTCCTGGAAAGTTGTGCCCTATGTCCGGGTCTAGTTCTGAGAGCAGAAACAACCCAGGAGGAGGAGCACAGGATGGAAGAGGACTTATACCATGGGAAAGCCCTCTATGCTAATTACTAGAAACCTCTCCAGAGTTAACCCTTCCTTTTCCTGCAGTTCCACAGTGTTACAGGAGAATACCAGGTAACAAAGAATCTGTTTAACATCAAATCCTTTCCATCTCTCCTCTTTTAATAGCAAATATGGGTAGACTAACCTCTTTGTCTTGCTGCCGAGGCCATGGGGGAGCTCTGGTGAAATGTAAGCTAGCAGTGTGAACTACAGCCTGTGCACAAAACTCCCCAGCCCAGCCGAGGTAGCCATAGCAACTCTGACAGACTCTTCACAACAGACAAACCCCTATTCCAGGTTTAAAGGGTACCTTGGATGCAGTTAATTGCTGCTTGGGAGTCAAATGCATCTGATTACAGCCATTATTGTAACTGTCTAATTTAAAGCCCTTTTTTAAAGTTAAAAACTTGTCCTTAGGATTAGAGGAAAACAGGTGGCTTTAGCTCTATAGGCCTAAAAACAATGCTGAGTGGGTAGATGATATTAGACTATTTCACACTCACTATGTCTTTCATTCCAACCGGTTCCCAAAGCCTTTCACAACCCCCCAGAGAGTGCCTGCCCCCTTGATGCTCTACACTGCTTTCCCCCATGAATTCTAAAGGAAGGCAGGCAGCCAGCAGCATAGGCTCCCTCAGGAGGAGTCCCCAGATGGGAGGAGAAGCAAATGAGACCCTGCAGATTGGGAATGGTAAAATTAGGAAAGGAAAAACTCAGGAAGGAGAACATACTGGCTCTTGCTCTGTGTTCGAATAGCGCCCAGCACAATGGAGCATCAGTTTCAGTCAGGTTCCCTAGGTGCAACTGTAATCAAAATAATATAATTGTGACAGAGATGGCAATTTCCTGCAATGTTCTGGACAGACCTAAATGAATCAAGTTAAATTTTACTGAATTAAGTTGAAGTAGTTTAGGAGTTCATTGTGTTCAAAATGCAACTGTTTATGTATCATTGTGGAATTGTATGTAACATCTCTAAGGAGGAGACCTGACCCAATGTAAAACGCTGGGAAGTGTTATAAGCATCAAAGAACTATTTGAAACAATGTGAGCTTTTTACAGTTAAGTGGGTCTCTAGTGGAAAGTATATGCAAATGTAAACGCTTCCAGGTAAGCAAGAACTTAGCCTTTGAAGCTATGTATGGAGGAGGGACTGTTCGTCTGCTGATCACCCATTACATGAGGACAGTTCAAAAAGGCCCAAACTGGATAAAAGATACATATTCAGGGGTGTGCCTCTTCTGAGCTGATAGCTGATATGAACTTGTGAGTACAAAAAAAACTGTTGGAGGGTTTGAAGGACTGTTCACTGACCAAAGCCCTTGTCGGAGATGTGGTGATCTCTAATAAACATATTGGCATCTGTGTAGGTTCTTCTATTTTTCTCTGTAATGCCTTCACCTTAACAATAAATGTACTTGCCTAGAAAGAGCTGTGTGATAACTTATAATTGTGGCAATTACACTGTTTATAGCTTTCAAAGATAAGCAAAGTGTAGATGCGGGCCTGTTTAGGTGGTCTGCCTTGCTGGTGAATACAACAATGTAGACACTACAGGGAACTGTGCAGCCTGGCAATACCTTGGTTAGGAAGGAAAGAGACATGTGTCTCTACCCAAGAGGCGGATGGCTGGGGAGCCAGAAGCTTGAGGGGTTGCCCTTTTTGGACCACAGAGGGGGAATACAGGTGCAGTTGCCCTGACCTGTGACAATAATAAACCTTGACCTTAACTACTGAAACTCAACTCACACCTCCATAAAACTAGATTTGCTTTGGATTGTTAATGAAGAATGGAGTGATTCTTCAGAGCTACTGCTCTTCTATGTAAAAGGGCATTGATTTTTTTTTTAAATTTCCTTCAGAATGCCTGCAAGAAAGAGATGTGAGAATAGCGTCCCTAAAACAAGTTTAATAGCTTAGAAAGGAACATGCAGGATTGACTCACTGACTTAGAAATCAGACTGAGAAATCTTGAAGGTAAAGAAATGTAGGCATCCATGTTCAATTGTGCGGGAATTCTAATGACTTTGTACCTATTTATGTACCTATTTATAAAACACACAGATAGAAACATACCATAATACTACACCAGGGAAAGGATGAACCATACATGACAGATGTTAGTCATGTTGATTTATGCACTACTGGAAAGTGCTCAGATACTGTGGAGATGAGGATGATTTATCTATATAGAAGAGAAATGACACAGTTAGGTATAGAATGGGTTAGCTTGCAGAAACATGGAACTTCAAGAGCTGGATTCCCAATAGACTTCACAAGGGAAAACGAAGGATCATAAAAATGCAGGGCTGCAAGGCACCTTGAGAAGTCATCTAGTCCAGTCCCCTGTGCTGAGGCAGGACAGAGGAAACTTAGAACATCCCTGACAGGTGTTTAGCCAACCTCTATTTAAAAATCTCCAATTATGTGGCTTCCACGACTTCCCTTGGCAGCCTATGCCAGAGCTTAACTATCCTTATAATTAGAAAGATTTTCCTAGTATCTAACCTAAACCTGTCTGGCTTTTAGAAACTGGCTGTTTTTGGAGAACCCATCCCTCTCCTGTCTGTGGACAGCAAGGGGCTTTAAATGGATATATGTAGAGCAATAATGGCTGATCCCATCCAAATCCAGGTCAAGCCCCAACTGCCAATCCAAACGATTGACTCCTCTCCTCCTGCCCTTTCCCCCCAAGCAAATACAATGGACTGAGAAGTTCTAACACACACGAATCTCTAAACGCCCAAGTCTCAGCCCAGCACACGGAGCACAGATGTACTGTACTGGTACATTTTGTTGAGTTTCTCAAGAAAAAGGAGGAGAGGGGGCACTTAAGCTTTAGGCCTGGCCTGACGTAAGTAATTGTCAAGTAAAGCCCAAACAACTTTTATTCTGAGGTAAACTGTGTCAAGGCAGGGGACGCAATCATAAAACACTTCCTCTCAGGTAAAGGTTAATTCAGGCAGGCAGTTTAATCTACCAGCACATTTTTTTCTCAGGTAAATGTTAGCAAGGGAGTAGTTTAGCCAAAAAATATTTTTATTCTGAGGTAAAGTTGAGTTAGAGAGGAGAGCTGAAATCCATAACTAATTTATTCTGAAGTAAAGCTTAGCCAGTAGGTTGAGGAGGACATTTTTCCTCAGATAAAGGTTTGCTGGTTGTTGGGAGCGTAAACACAAACACTTAGATTCGGAGGTAAATTTTAGTCAGGGAGTTAGCAGGAGAACTGCAATGCTTTGATATTTTTGATCAGGTGTATATCAATCAGCAGGTCAGTTAAGGAAAAAGAAAAGCAGTTTTCTGAGGGAGTTTTTAGCGAGGGAGACAGCAGTTGAAACCATCAACAATTTTATTCTGGGGTACATTTTCATCACCAGGAAGTTTTAATCTAGAAGCGCTGTCATCCTAAAGTAAATATTAATTGAGGCAGAAAAGGTAATGCACAAATACCTGGATCAGTTTTAGAAACTAGCTATTCTTTGAGAACCCATCCCACTCCTGTTTGTTTGGAGCAAGAAGCTTTAAGGGAAATGTGGGGAGTGATAAATGTCAAAACCACCCAAATCCAGGTCAGGCCGCAACTTCCCTTTTGAACGTCTCTGTCTCCTTTCGCTTCCGAGCACCATGGACTGAAACGTTTTGATTCAGATTTGTATTTTCAATAACACATATGGAGTGCCCAGATTTTTCAGATCAATACACACCCCTTTTAGAAGGCTATATTGCACATCAGAGTGTCACAGGTACTTTTACAAAATCTATTTTAAATACTAAGGAGATTCCCAGTTTAAAAATGGAATTAATGTGAACTAGAGATTGTAAATATTGAACAATACTTATGAGAATATCCCCAAGGAACATGTTGTTTTCTCAAAAAAAAATTTTTAAATGTAGAATGTCCAGAAATGCACAGTTACGGTCACCAAGGCCACACATAATGTGGTATAAAAGCCATTTTGCTTTTATCAGATTACGTTGGCCCGAAAGTTATGGTTCTGTTCAAATTTACAGAAACAAATAATCATAAAGATATCCAATCTTCTTACTCTAGGAATAAAACTGTACAATCACTATACTAAAATAAAGTAAAAGAAAGTACAGAATTGGTAACTCTAGTTCCCTGGTACCATAAAAATCACTGGTAGTTTAACCTGCCACACATGGTTTTGTTCTATATGCACAGATGTGGCTAAAATAATGAGATTATACAAACTCCCACAGTCTCTCCTTAGATACAATGAGATTACACAGACTTCTGAAATCTTCTGTAGTGGGAACAAGATTAAATACATTTAAAATAGTTGTACAGGTAACCAGATTACACACACAACCATACATGTTTAGTGAAATTCTTTTATATATATCTCTTGAAGCGTGTAGAAGTCTTTTGAGCCAATAAATATCTCATTAAAGATTGGAAAATTTTATTGTAAATATATTTTAAAATCATTTTGTGGGTATCATTGTAGGTGGCATTGCTACACATAAGTATTACTTCCAGACAAGAGACCCTGGCCAAGAGTAAACTTTCTTTCTCTTTGCAAGAGCTCCCCACAAAATACTGTCTCACAACAATAACAACAAATCAGCCTTCCTTCAAGAGTTAACTTTTTTGGTCATATGTTAAAGAAGTAACAGAATATGTAAAAATCATATATAATAGCACCATCTGGTGATTCCCCAAATAATATTATATTCTCTGCATCTTCAACAGACCTTAATTGAGGAAAGCACATAATTTCCTGCTTTTGTGTGTGTTTCTTCCTTAAGGACCTGATCTAGTAAAAAACTGGGTAACAGCCTGACAAATATTTAACAGGGCTCCAAAAATATGACACAGGGCAGAAATCCAAAAACGATACTAAGAGCCTGCTCCTGCTCTTTTTGAAGTCAGTGACACACACAGTTAACTGAATAGCAAGCTAGTTTTTAAAAGTTCTTGTTGACAGTTGTATAATAACCATCCCTTCCAAAGTCTTAGATGTGGCTCTAAAGTTCCTAAGAAGTTTTAAAAATATGTATACACCTTTGCCGGCACATTGTGTAGAACTTAAAAGGATGTCCCTGGAGACGTTGTTATTTAAAAAATGAGGACCTCGGTTTAAGGTTTTTGGTGAGTCATATTGCGAACAGTCATATTATGTACAGTGATTTTTGCTTTGACACTTTATGCAAACTTAAGTGAGAAGGGCTTGTCTTAGTGATTTGAGCGCTAGATTGGAAACCAAAGACTCCTAGATTCTTATTCTGTCTCTGCCATACCTTTGGTGGTCTGTGGCAAGCCACTTCACCTCTCTCTCTCCATTTCCTTATCTGTAAAATAGGAATAATAACACTAACCTATCTGTGTTGTGAGGCTTAATTAAGTAATGTATTTCAAGTGCTTTGAAGGTTATAAAGCATTAAGTATTATTATTATATCTTGTGCCAGTAATATCTAGCAAATTCCAGTAATAATAATTAATAAACCCTCCAAACCTGGCTGTGTTTCAACAACAAAATAGGGGTTATCACTGATTACATGGTGTCTTGAATGCATACCATGGTATACACTGATCGGCGCTTTAATTAACTGAAAATAATGGCAGGCCTAAACTTTTACTCTCCAAAAGTCATTGTGTTTTCCAAAATGATGGTATGTCCTCTGAAAAACTTCAAAACTCCCCTCTCTTTTCAACCAGCAGCAGTGAGAAATGCGATGGCCCCAACTACTGATCCTCTCAACTCCTTATTTGAACACTTTTTTTTTTACAGATTAAAGGACAAAAATACCATTATACTTTCCACAGCAAACGGCATAATAAATGTATATATAGATGAGAACATGTAGTATCAAACTTATCAACCGCCACAGAAATTGAAACCACTGAGACTAGCACAGCAACTTGGCAAAGCCTAGTAAAAGATGAGTTATGTGGCCTGCAGGGTTTCCCTGGAGACTGAGTGCAAACACAGAGGCTGGGACATTGATTTGATTGCAGCTGTCTCTGTGTGTGAAAGGAATGCGAAAGCAAGTAGAAAGTAAGGAAACAGGAGAGAATCAATGTGACTGTGGCCCTGGGAGGAAACCATGAAGGAGCCTTTTTTGGTCAGAGTAATTGCTGAGAAAGCAGACTTGGATTTCTGAAAGAAACACCTGACTCATATAATCGGTTTTTCCTAACAGAAACAACACAGCAAGGGTCCAAATATTGACTAACTGCTTGGGCCATGTGCAACATTATTAATTTATATGGAGTCCATCACCACTGTATCTGTGCATTAACAGAGTAAAGTAAGCAAAATATGGTCACCTCTGTTAGTATTTACAACAGCCTCTCAGTCTCAAGGGATGCAGTTCCTACTGCTTGGTACATTTAAATATAGTATGATTAAAACACTATATTGTGTACTGCAAAGAATTATCCCACACCGGCAGGGGAAAAGGCTGTATGACCAAGTCTATGGAAGTGAGACTCCCTTTGATCCGGCCCTATCTATCTCTCACCTTGTATCCATGAAGTGCCAATGCACTTGCACGTCTGTGCTGCAGAAGACAAAACTGAATGGTTAAACACCATGATCCCGTGCAATAATTGCACTTCCTTTTTTATCTGTTGCTGGAAAAGAAACAATGAATCTCCAAATCCAGAGTGTCCTTGGGCAGATCCCAGCTGACCTTGGCTGGGCTGGCAATGACAGACTGACCAGGTTGAACAGAGTTTGGAAGCGGGGGCTGCTCTAAGCAAATCTTTTCCTTGTTTTTCTACAGGCTTGCAGAGATCCTGCGTAAGCATGAGCAGAGATCCTGGACTGCAGGTTCCGTGCACGCGCGGGCAGGGCAACCAAAGGATTACAGTCCAAGGGCTGCAGCAGAGAGACTCATCCACAAGGCGGCAGCAGCGCCACGCGCACTGCTCTTTAGCCTATGGGGGCCGGTGGGACGCGGGAGAAGCAGAGAACGGGAGTGCGCCTGCTCAGTAGCGCTCCCAGCCCCTGGGTTCGCATGATGACGTCAGGACCGGGTGTGCACGTGGCCCTGAGACCCGCTAGAGGCTCGGTCGCGCGCTGCTGTGGCTGCTGCAGCTAGGCAGACAATTGCTCCAGCTCCGTGGAGCCTCCTGGAGGGCTGAGCGCGGCTGGGGCAGTGGCTGCCCTTGCACCATGTTACGGCAGTTGGAGCGGTGTCAGCGAGAGTGGCAAGAGCTGGAGGAGGAGTTTCAGCAGCTCCAGGTGATGGGGGGCGGCTGGGGTTTTGCAAAGAGGCCAGTGTTTTGCTGTGGGATTGGGGAGGGCTTTTGCTTTGTTGTGTGCACCCCTGGCCCTTTGTGTCCCTGAGAGACTCTTAAAGAGAGGGCTGGGACAGGGCCCCAGCACAGCAAATGGGCTTCTCATGCAGGACTCTCTCACACTGGGCCACACTGACTGAGGGGAGATTTGAACAACCTCTAATTTAAAAAAAACAAAAAACCAACCAAGCCCCTTCAGTACCGTCAGAAGTGGGGGGAAGGGGTGTGTGTGTGTGTGTGTGTGTTGGGGGGTTGGTCCTTTTAAAAATGCCCCAGCATGAATGATCTTCTTTCGGCCTTCTCTTGTAAGAGGGACACGCTCTGCAGCTGGAGGCAGACCTGGCAGTTCTGGTGTATCTAGTATCAGCTGAACCTAGGCTTTCATTAGAGGACGTCTGTGATTGGTGACAGCGGAGGGAAAGGCTTGGGATTTGCTGTGTATCCACTAGCAGTATCCCTCCTTTTGCTTACTATAGCTAATAACTTTCTGGAGAAAGTGAGGCTGTAGAAGGTTTCATTGGATCATGGATGCAGTGGTTGTCAGTGAGGAGAGAAAATACTTGCATAAGAATATTGCTTGTTTTTTCTAGAGAAAACTACTTTGTGTACAAAAAGATAATAATTCTGAGTTTCTGTTGGACAGTTTCTGACAAGCTCTGGGACTTACTCCTTTTGGCATATTTTCATTCTGCTTGGGGTAAAATAATTAACTTACAGCAATATTTAAAAACAAACAAACAAACCCTGCAAACATTTCAGTGATAGATAAGCTCCTTAAATTTTTTTAAGGTCTGTTAGTCAGCCCTTCAGTTTCTTATCATATCTGTTCTCATGGGAGAGTATATTTAACTTTATTTATGGAGTGATTAGTGCAGTGTTAGGAAAGAGAATAATTTATTTTATTATGAATAAAAAAATACTACATAGGGAACTGTGCTTTTGAATACAAGAGCCAAATGAAAGCTCTTTTGGCATACCTGTATTGGTTCACCTGTAATTCTCAATATCAATATTCTATACCTATATTTGCTGGGGAAGGGAAATTTACATTTAAGACATATTAAAAGATGTTCACTTGATGATTACTCTTCCAGATGCTGCTTTACACTCTGTTGTATTAGGCTGGTGTTTAATCTGATTCACTCCTGTTAGTGCATTTTGGTTCCTAGAGGATCAGATTCTAGCAGCTAGTGGTTTCTGTTGCTGTTTAGGGAATTTATTACAGTTTGAGTCTTGGCATTGAAGATTTATTAGGAGGTAGGGTGGGTGAGGTAATATCTTTTATCGGACCAACTTCTGTTAGTGAGAGAGACAAGCTTTCTAGTCACACTGGAAGCATTCACCTTAGCATATCCTTACCAGTGAGTCTGTGGTTCTAATGTTATTTCTTAAATGACAGAAAAGCTTTTTCTGCCCACTCAATACAGCGACAGTAAAGCTGAAAGCGTTTCATGGAGATGTAAGAGTGGGGATCCTGTAGCGCTTCAGCACAGTGGCTAGTCTTGGGAGTAATGCTGGAGTAACACCATTACTAAACAGAGTTCTGAACATTTATTATAGTGATGAATCTTTAATGCAGGGTTGTGTGTGAATATGTATGCAGGGAAGGAGGTGAGGAAGGAGTCTGTGCATTGTTGCCTGGCATTTAATGGCAGTTAAATAGTAAGCCTGGACATGTTGTGTTCATGTGATGCTGCTGTAAAGTATCCTAGGTAGGAGTGATGAGGCAATGCATGGTACTAGGAAAGTTGTATGGAATATGTAGTCCATAGCACCTTTTGTATGCAAGATGGATTCCAAATGGTGCCCTATGTATGCTGTCTCCACCTGTTGGAGACTCAGGGCAGTCAGGAACACGTTCCTCCATTTCCTGCCCTTCATCAGGGGCAAAGCAATCAGGGTCATGAACAAAATGTCCTGCATGCTTTACATCAACAAGCAGAGAGGAGTAAGATCCCCTTGCGTGTGCGCTGAAGCTATAAAGCTTTGGAAGTGATGCATAATTCACCCTATCCAGATTTCAGCAGTCTAGCTTCCAGGCATCCAGAATACCACAGCTGATGGCCTCAGCAGACACTTCTCTTATGACTACAAATGGGAGTGGATGCTTAGATCCTCCCAGACACGGGGGTGGCCGATTGATCTTTTCGCCACCTCCGAGAACCGGAAGTGTCCTCTTTTCTGTTAAAGTGGTGGGTCTGGGTCACCACTCCCTGGGGGATGCCTGTCTTTTACTGTGAAAGAAGAATCTGTTCTCTTCCCCCAACACCTCTAATTCTAAGGGTGATGACCAAGATCAGATGGGACAATACCAGAGTTATTCTCATAGTCCCTACCTGGCCAATACAAGCTTGTTACCCTTACCTGCTTCAGCTCTGTGTCCAATCACTGATTAAGCTCCTGACCATTCCTGAAGTGGAACACCCATAGGGATGCACATCTTGAAGAACTACAGTTACTGCTCAGGGTGAGCAACATTTCCTGCTGCATAACATGTCTCAGACATGGCCTTTCCTATCCATCCATACAGGTAAAACTCTCATTTAGGGTCTTATCATTACATGTCTCCATTGGTGCAACACCCTTTTCTCCGGCCTTGACAAATGCTGTCTTGCCTCCCTCATATTCAGAATGCTGCTGGAAGGATAACTTTTGTAGCCTGGTCTTTGACCCTCTTGTTCCTTCTCTTTGCATCCCTCTGCTGGCTCTCCCTTCTCTGTCTCATCAGACAAGATACTTTGCCTTTACCTTCAAGGGCCTTCATGGGCATCCCCCACCTACCTGTCATCTCTCAATTGCTATTGAGAGGATGATTCCCACCTCTGATTGGGCCACAATGCCAGCTTCCATCACCCACTGGTTACATTTTCGAACAAGCACCTTGTGCTGTCCCTTCTTCTTGGGAGGAGTTCCCTGTAAACAGACCTCTGCCTATTATGATGATCAATACTGACTCATTGTTTCCTTGTATTTTCCTGTCTGTATTGTATCATCTGTTGACTCTTGTCTTATACTCAGATTGTAAGCTCTCTAGGGCAGGGACTGACTTTTTATTCTGTTTGTACAATGCCTGGTCAGTGGTCCTGGACCATGAATGGGGCCTCCTGGTGCTGTGATAATACAAATAATTAATAAGACTCCTGGATCCTATTTATACCTCTGTCACCGATTTGATGGGTGACCTTGAGCAAGTAACTTGTATGTTAATTTTCAAATGCAAGTAATGATTTTTGGATGCCCAACTTCAGACATCTTAAAGGGGTCTCCCTCTCTTCCCTATCCCCCTGAAGTGCATCCATTCTATAGCAGTGAGGCTCTTTAAGGTGTCTGAAGTGAGGCATCCAAAATTTCTAGTTACTGTGCCTTGGTTTCCCAATCCATACATGTTAATACTTAATGTTTGTAAAGTATTTTGAGGTAATTGACTGGAGGGGAGAAGCCAATGGATCTATATGGTTTTGGATCCCAAGCCGCACCTCCACACTAGAACCTGGAGGAGCACAATTGTGATGCACAGGGAGTGCTGAACCTCCTATACCTGGCGTGTGCTCCTGGCATCCTGCCTCCCTCCGTCCCTGCGTGGCACAACCACACCACTTCTGCTGCCTCGTTGGCCTCATGCATCTATATGGAAGATATGGGGTAAGGATTTTCCCTATAGTGACTAAATAATAGTACACACAATTTATTTCTCTCTACTAGGTATGTAAGCATATTAAAAGTCTTCATATACATCATCTAAACAAGCCTTGCAGAGCCTGTGAGGTAAATAGGTATATGTGTATCTGTGTACATGTGCCACGTAGAAACCTAATTAACCAAAAACGTGGAGCATGCATGTGCAGTAGAACAGACCTCAGTGCACCTATTTAAAAAAAAACAACTTAAAATGTGCTGCCATATTATGATGACAAGTTACACACAAACAACTTTGATTAACCAAATATATAGGGAAACCTGACTTCCGTTTGTATAAATGGCCAATCACTGAGACCATGACACTGCAGAGCTTACGAACTTTGCACGAATGCCTTTTCCTAAGAAGCTAAAGTCCTTACATGTTCCGTGCATAACACTTTCTATGTAGAAAACTCTGTGCTGAAGTTAAAACTTCTATTATGTTAGCTAGCATAATCCAAAGGTCAAATACATTCCTAGGAGTTATGCACCCGTTGAGCTGCAAATGGGCACCTTTTGTAAACTTTCCCCAGATATTTGTTAATGAATAAATAACTTCGCTCAAAATTTGTTTTTCTTATGGAGATTGATGTGGATTTTATAACAATTGTCTTGATGTTTTCAAGCAGCTGCAGAACTCACAATCTTTTAAACTTGTGTGTTTTAATTAAGTCTTTTTAAGGAATGTTAAAGCAGAGCCAGTGTGTAATGTACTTATGAACATTTTAATTCGCTTTGGAAATCAGCTTTTTATTTTTTAACCAGACAGGATGACAGTGTAAACAACCAAGAGAGCTGATTGCACAAGCTCAAGAGAAGCAAAAGTAGTTAATATTTAAACTGCCTTCCATTAAAGAACTGATTCTTAAAAATTAATTTGAGAGGCTGTGTCTAGTTCTGGATATAATTATTTTGATTATGCCTTTGCAGCCATTGCTTACAGAGGGGTTTTGAAACTGAAATCCAATGCACATAGCACAATTTGTTTTGCATTCCTAGTGTGTGTGTGTGTGTGTGTGTGTGTGTGTGTGTGATGAACATGTGATTGCTAATCCCTAATGAGAAGAGAGGCAAATGTTGTGTGTTTTTTACCATTGTAAGTACTGCTGGATGATATTAAGAAAACTGACAAATGTATAATTGAACTCCCTCTGATCTTGACCTGAGATGTGCTTATTGGATAAACCTTCAATGCAAATATAGAATCATAGAAGTGTAGTTCTGCAGTGGACCTTAAGAGGTCATCTAGTCCATCACCCCATGCCGAGGCAGGATAAAGTATGCCTTGGCCATCCCTGGCAGATGTTTGTCTAATGTTGTTGTTAAAACCCACCAATGATGAGGATTCCATAACCTGTGCCAATGCTTAACTATGCTTTATATTTAGAAAGTTTCCCCCCACCCTCCAGTATCTAACCTAATTCTCCCTTGTTGCAAACTAAAACAGTTATTTTTGTCCTACCTTTTGTGGACATGGAGAACAATTGATCAGTCGTATTTAATCTAGCCTTCTTCCTCTTCCTCCTCACCATCTTTTTGTTGTTGTCCTCCCACCAGCCAAAATCTTAAAGCAAAGTCCAAGTTGTCCTTTTAAAAAAAAAAAAAAAAAAAAAGAGGGGCATAAAGTTGGATTTAGGCACTAAAGTAAGTGGCCTGATTTTTCAGAAATATTGAGCATCCAGAAGTGTCCTTTGAAGTCAGTCGGCACTGCTGGGTGCTTAGCATTTCTGAAGATCAGGCTACTTATTTTGGTGTCTAAATATGGACTGTAAGCCTAACTGTAGGCAAAGATGTTTTTTGAAAATCTTGGGCAATGTAATTTTCATTGCAATGGGTATATTAAGGCTTTCTCCAATGTATTAAATTAATTGACTTCTTTGTGCGGGTAAATAAAAAAAGGGGGGGAGTTAATTATGAACGTAAGGGGAACACCCATTTATGTTGGAATCAGAACTCTGCCAGCTACAACAGCTCTGCTCTCTGGCACTACAGAAATGTGCATGTAATAATGACTGTTCAGAAATGGGTGGGTACCTTTTACTAGTATTAAGCTGCTTTCCATGTCCAGTGTGAACAGGCATTTGTATTGCTTATGCAACCGCGCTTGTTGAAATCTTTATAGACTAACGTTCCTCGGCTAGTTCATAGCGCAGTTGCTAAGCACGGATGTAACTTGGCTTATGATCCTATTGTGTATGGATGAAAATGGTGTTAGGGCTTCTGACATAGTTTGGACAAGGGCTTGGTGTCTATACCATGAAATGAATTGTGCTTCTCCAGGATGCATCATGTGTTGTCTTCGGCCTGTGTCGAAAACAGTTGTCTTACTGGCATGGACGCAGTCAACAGAGTTGAACATCCATTGTAACAAAGCATACTGTGTAGTGTTCTAACCAATATGTATCATGGTTTGCCAGGATTGGTGTTGAACTTGCTTTTCTGACTGTTGGGGGTGGGATCAACCACTTTCACTCCAGGTTAGGAGAACCTGGGAGAAAGCTATGTAGGATGCTTTATTGTCAAACTTAACTGTTCTATATAAGTTCTTATACTACACTCCTCTCCATAGCATCTGAGCACCAAGCATCATGACTACATCTGCCATGCGTGTTATCCCATTCTTTCCCCAGAGGGATACGTGTTTGCAGTGGTGTTGTATTTTTGTATATTATAAAAAAAATTCCAAAAACAAATGTTGCCATATGTATATTAGAGAAGGCAAAGTCAAAGAAATATGCTTTGCATTTGGAGTGGAAGTTAGTGAGGTTTGTGGTGATCTTTAGTTCCTGTAGGTGTTCACTTCACAATCTGGGACTGGCCCCTGAGAAAGCTCTGTCTTCTGCACCATGGAGCTTCACCCTTAATGCAGCTTTCTGCAATGTGCGAGGAGTGAAGTTTTCGCTCAGGGTTTTCAGCTCAGAGGTTTAGTTGATCTTTCAGATACAATGGGCCAGGTCTTTGGGTGCCTTGAAGATCAGGACAGAGATCTTGATCCCAGTATTCTATGTGAAGCAAGCCAAGGACAGGTTAGACGTGTTCATAGTAGTTAGTGTTGGTGAGGAGATGCATTGCAGCTGAAGTTTCCGAAGAGCTGAAGGCTTCCTGGTATATCACATTGCTTTAGTCCAGCTGAGCGGTGATGAAGGCATGAATAACTGAGGCCAGGTCATCATTCGTCAGGATTGAATGGTGTTTCCTAGCCAGCTGGAGATGGTAGAAAGCACTGTTCATGGATGCTGCAGTGTGAGAGCTTAGCTCTGGTAAGAATCCAGGAGCATTCCTTTGCTACAGACTGTTGACCAATGGTGGGTGTATACCTTCAACCAAATGAGACTGTACCATAGCTACAGGCTCTTCAGAATACTTTCCTGTGTCCACCAGCATAACCTCTGTCTTGCTTGGGTTTAGCTTCAATCACTTGTTCTTCCTACATAAGGTGATCTCATCCAAGAACTGGGCCATCTTGGTTGTAGTGGTGTGGCCATAATGTGGTGAAGGATAGTTAGTACTGAAGCGGCTTTAATGTGTACTTTTTGTCCCAGATTAATTCAGCAAGGGCAGTAAAGCCAGCATAAAGAGTAAATAAATGACCACTTTAGCCCGTAAGCTAAAATGAGGGGTGTGCATAGGTGTGAAGAACATGGAGATGTGCTCACAGTCGGTGGAAAAGCTGACAAAGGCTGTTCTGATTGCAGCCAGCCAAACAGTAATGTTTTCAGAGAGTGAAAACACAACAGGCTGTGATGAGGAGGCTCTTCTTTAAAGGGGGCTTGTGATGCTTCAGGGAGTGACAGACTTTAAACTGCGATGCTGGTTACTAGTCATTTAAATTAGTTTAATTAGCAAAAGTGGTAAAGAGGTTTTATGTTTTAACACAATCTGTTTCCCTCTCTTCTCCCGAGCGCCTCATCTCCCATTTTATCCTACAGTGAAATTGGGGTCCTTGATCTGTGATTTTAACCAGACGTTTCACAGAAACTGATTGGGATGGAATACAAGATTATGACTTTACCATAGGATCAAACAGGAGGAGGAGATTTCTTATGAGTGGAGAAGCTCATTATGAAGTATAAATGGCACCCTCAATAACAGCAAGGGAAATGAAGATAATAGGAGGCAGTCATCCTTCCCTTATACAGGCTTTTTTTTAAAGTTAAATTTATAATCACTTAGTTTGGACATCTATGTGCTATAGGTATCCTGAGAACCTTGCATAGAATAAAACCAATTTATGATAAATGGAGCACTTGGCCATATTTCAGCGACAGATACCTTCCCCACCACTTTCAGGAACAGTCTCAGAATCATGAGCCTGATATTTTTCTCACCCCCACTCCCCAGTTATTGAGCCACCCACAGCTCCTGTTGAAGTTATTGGGAGCTGCAGATGTTAATCATCTGAAAATGAGGTTCCATGGTGAAAAGAATAGCATCCACAGTTACAGGAAACCTGTTCCTTGGGCAGGCAGGAGCAAGCTGGAGAAGCTGCCTGGGCTTCCAAGAAAAACAGGGTGCGCTTTGTTTTTGTTTGTTGTTTTTCTCCATAGGTTTTTCTGGTTTAAAGAGAGTGCATCTTCTTTCTACTTATTTTCTCTGCTCTCTTGCAGGAAACTCACAAGGTCTATAAGCAGAAACTTGAAGAACTCAATAACTTGCAGACTGCATGCAGCAGCTCTATACGTAAACAGAAGAGGGAATTAAAAGACTTGAAATACAGTCTCCAACGGTAATGGGATAGTCTTGGCGTGGGGTCTCACGAGTGACTGAAATACAGGCTATAAATATTGTTTTGTTGCATGTTAATACTGAGTTTCCTTAAAAGCAAGCGGGCTCAGGTCATCACAGCTGTGTAAAGTGCATTTGATTTAACTACTACTCTAGTAGATTCATAGAGCGTGGGTGACGTGTAGCAGGGACATGCAGGGTCAAACGTCCCCCCAGACTTCTTGGCCTGCTGGCGGGAGGGAGAGGGGCTCTGTCCTTCTCCCGCTGTGCCTGTTCCTACCAGCCGGACGGGGAGCAGAAGGGGCAGGGCCAAGCCTCCCAAACCGGGCTCTCTCAGGCAGCTGCCGTGCTGCACAGAGGCAGCGACGTAGAGCAGCTGCCCTCAGTTGGCATGAGAAGTGGCTCCGTCACGCTCCCTGCCCGGGCCCGGCAGCCGGGGAGAGCAGCCGCCAAGCAGGAATGTGCTGGGGGGTGGTGCAGTGGGAGAAGGATTGAGCACCTCCCGGGGGCTGGGGGAGCACATCATCCCTGGTCTGGGCACAGGGGAGGGTGTTGCTGGGGAAGGCGTCGGGAGCAGTTTCCCTGGCTCAGCTGGAGGTAGGGGCATTGCCTGTGTCCCACGCCTCCCCTGCAGAGGTGTCCATTGGCTCTGCGGAGACACTGGTGCCGTGAGTCTTCCTGGGCTGGGCCCAGAACTAAATTCTCCCTGTTCCTGTGGCTGCAGTCCCCCAGGAGCCAGTGGGATTGGCTGCCCTGGCCCAGAGAGGAGGGGCTGGAAATTCCTCCCGGAGGTGACACATGGGACGGTCATGTGTCCCACCTCATTACATTGTGCCCCCCAGTACGAGGAGGAACGAGTCATCTATGCATAGACATAACAAAGATCACTAGATGATCTAGTTGGATCCCTCAGGAGCCAATACAGAATTTCTCCCTACAATATTTTTTTGTTGTAGGAATATTTTTATACTGTAGGACTGCATTGCCTTCAGTCTGTTACCTGCAGTTTTATTAGTAAGATAAAACCTCAGCTCCTTCTAACTATGGTAAAAGTCACATGAATTTGCCGGTACCCATGTGGTTGCACCTGAAGGTAGATTTTAATATTCAGTGGTATTCTTTCAATACGGTGCTTGGATACTCTACTCCCATCAATAACAGGAGCTGTATGCTTAATTCCATGGACATTGGCCTAAAAATACTGCCTATAGTATCTCTCCAGGTTACTTTCAACTTTCACATTAATTGTAGTTTTACCTGTTTCCCCATAAATCATAGGCTGTGACAAATCACCCACAGCCTAGGAATATTTTAAGCCTCAAAACCTGTAACAGCAAAGCTTTGTTCTTGCTAAAAATTACAAAAACACTATGAAGATTTAACATTTAAAGATAAATATATGGGGCATCTCTTCTCGCTTCTTGGAGACTTTAATGTACTTCTAAAACAGGAATAGTTTAAAATTGTTTTGTTTGGGATTTAAAGATTACCTTATAACATTTGTATTGGTTAACAGTTGCTTCCCAGTTCATCTTTCCATGTTTACTGGCAGTATTAGATCATTTGGAAAGAGTTTAACTGCCTGACTAAGCTACATTTGTGTAGAGAAGGAGATGAGGAATTGCTGGTGTACTGCGTGGACTTTTGAGTGATCATCTAATATTTCCTGATCTGACCCAATTTATTGTCCCATTTCTCAGTGTTCAAATGGTAAATGTTGAAGGAGGAACTATCCTTTCCTTCTGTTCTACCACTACAAATGAAGCTGCATTTTCCCCTTCGTTTGGAGCTTTGGCTAGCTGTTCCCTATCTGTTCACACATTGGCAGTTGCAACTGGAATAACCTCTTAGCAGAGCCGGCCAGTAACTTCAAAAATCCTCAAGTGTCATCTTGCTATGTAGTTTGGAGACAAAATTTGTGTCTCCTCCCTCTGCCCCCCTCCAAATTTTCTCCCCTTTGGTACAAAGTGGTGAGCTCCCTATGACAGTCTGTTTAAAAGTTGTTTTTTTAAATGTCTGTCACTGCAGTATTTCAGCACTTATAATCTCTTCCTTCCATGTTTATGCTTTCATCTAAAGTTTGCTGCTCAGCACACAAAGTTCTTATGCTTCCATGCGACTGAGGTTAGGGTCACAATGCAAAGCCCTCCTATTGCTCTAATATTGTCTGCATTCAGCAATAATTAAACTGGCACCACCTGCTGTCCCCAGAACTGCTGATTTCAGTAGAGGAAACACAGCAGGAAGAACCGATCAGAAGGTCCTTTCCCCCTGCTTTCCTCCATTTAACTTACCATTAATTGTGTAGGGTCCAAATCGATCTCTTGGACTTCGTTTGACATCCTTTCTCTTGGGGCTCTGTAGGATGCATGATGTTACTTTGAAAGGCTATATACAGTGTAGCTTTTTTTGGGGGTTGTTTTCAGATTGCCTTTTCTGAAGTTTATGGTCTGGATAGGGATTTTTTCAATGTAAAGGCACACCCAGGTCAGTTTAGAGTTTGTGAAAGCAAGCTTTTATAAAACACCTGTAGGACTGTTTTTAAATTTTTTTTTTTAAAAGATAATGAAGCGTTCCTTTTGAAAAGGGAGTAATAACATTACAAAAAGATAAATTGATTAGAAACTTTCACTTTTGGTTATAGTCACTGACTTAGTCCCTTTCTTTACTTTCACACTATGTTCAGCTTGAGCGATAGAAACAGTGTAAACAAGGACAAGTAAACTGGAGTTGTTAAACCTGAAAAATATCTCAAAGGTGATTTAAGTTCTTGCTGATAGAAGTACTGATAGGGAAATACCCTTTTTTTTTTTTCTAGTGCAAAGTTGAAGTTGGTTTTATCTCCTTTAGAATATGTTTTGTGTAAATGATCTGTGTTTTCACCATCCTCACAGGTGCAAACACACATCTAGTCCTGAAGAATCTGACCTCATACAGCAAATTAACACCCAGATCAAAGAAAGGCAAAATGTTTTCTTTGACATGGAAGCCTATTTACCAAAGAGAAATGGGTATGTATTTACTAAAAATTAATCTTCTTTATATAAAGCCGATCTAAATACTAGTAACAATGTGTCTTTTCTAAAAGAATTTAACAGGTATATCTGCAAAGAATGAGAGCAGAGTATAGGGTAAATGAAAGAGTAATAGAGTAGGTAGCACAATGGACTACTTGATATTTAATCACAATGGACTGCTTGAAGGAGGGTTGAAGTGGATAGGGAAAGGTGGATCAGGAGTAAATTTCACTTTTGAAAGAAACTGTATGGGCTGTGAGGCTTGGCTAACCTGGAACTTTATCATTCAGAATATTCATGTAAACATTCCTGTATTGCAGTATAATTGTATCGGCTTGTGCTCTTTGGTACCAAGAGAGCTCTCATCTGTGGTACTCTGTCGTCTTAACTGTACTGCAGTGCCATTCATAGCTACATCTGCAGGAGCAGCCCATCTTGCTGTAAAGATATTAATCCAATTTCCCTGCCGCTAATTTTTTTGACTATTGATTCATAATTTCTCCTGATCCCTAACACTACAGATAGTAAAGAGGCCCCCCACCAGAAACTTTGTATCTGTCTTATTCATTAAAATGGTGATCGGTTTGTTTTTTAAAGTTGTCTACTAATATTGAAGATCTCTCTGAAGAGAGCACGAATGTGTATTCCTGGAGCACCATCTGCATTTTAAATTAATTTCTATAGTTTTATCTCTTGCTATAATTAAAAACCTAGATCAAAATATACAATATTGCGTGCTGGAATTGGATCAGCTCTCTGAATCTAGCCTGCAATGCCAGGGGTCCTTTTGTATTAAATTAAAATGGACTGATCTGTCTTTGGATGTTTTGTCTTTCAGTTTGTACTTAAATCTGGTGCTGGGAAATGTGAATGTAACTCTTCTGAGTAACCAGGCAAAGTAAGTGGGTTTTTATTTTAGTTTTTTACAGTTTTTCTCAGTTAGTAGAAAACAGATGTTGAAGTACAACATAGATGAGTTTTTTTCCCCCTAGTACTAGCAGGGTATTGACCCTGCAAGATCAATCCATAAAGCTATGTGCTATTTGTTCAAAATACTGGGCCAGATTCATCCATAGTGTAATTCCACTGAATTCAATCTGACTATGTGTTTTCACGCAAAAACATTATGTGCGGGCCACACACATGGACTTAATAGTGGAGTGGAGCATAAATTGTGATTTATATTTATTTTTTTATTGTAAAAATGGCAGAGAGATTCCAGGTATATTGGGTCTCAATGGCTTCCAGAGAAAATTTGATCCATTTACAAATAGAAAAGAAAAATAATATAATCATCAATAATAAAGAATCTGCAGACGAGACTGTGATCACCAGTTAAACATCTGTAACTCCATTTTCTTCAGGGTATTCTCTGTGAATTGCTATTTTGCAACCGTGTTAAGGACAGGTGTTACTGAGGACAGAATCTGGCCCTAGAATTGGAAGTATAATCAGTTTTGAGTAGAAATGTGATGTGTTGGCAATTGGGGTGCCTAAGTTCTGTTTCTGGCTTCATCACAACCAGTTTAACCTTGCTCTGCCTTGGTTAAAATTAAAAACCTGTAAAATTAATACACTGTGAATCATTATTAGACTGTATCTCAGTGATGCTGTCAGCAGCCCGCAGAGACTGAACAACAGACTCCCTCAAAGGTTTGTTCTAGCTCCAACACTTTTCAACCTATATACCAGTGATATTCCACCACTGTAAGTTCATGTTTGCAGATGACATTGTGCTGGCTAGGCTTCCTCATTTGAAACCTCAGTAGAGGTTTTAGGACAGGACTTAAAAGCACTAGAAACCTATTTTAAGGCCTGGTGGTTAAAGCCAAATGCCTTGAAACCAGTGGTTTCAACTTTCCGTTTGAATAATACCCAGGCCAAGAAGACATTAAACATCAATTTCTGTGGATCACTGTTGATGCATGATGATAATCCTGGACCACACACTCAGCTTCTGTCGCCACCTTGAACAAACCAAAAGGAAAATGAAGGCCAGGTCAACATCCTGCGGAAGCTTGCAGGAACATTGTGGGGAAACGATGCTTCATGCCGTTGCTTTCACTGTTCCACTATCGCCATACGAAAGAAGTAGTAGTCTAAAAATATTATCTCACAGGATGCTGAGACTGAATTATTTCATATTAATGAAGAGCTTTGTTAGAGTGAAGCCTCTCTCCATGGTGCCATATAAGTACAAAGGTCTTACTTCTGTTATACAATGCTTGTAGTCTCTTGGGAGGGGGAGGAGGAGGAGATGGAACAGTGAGGGGCTACACTCTGGTTTGGGTTTGAGGGGGAGGGAATGGGCAGATAAGGATGGAATGTTCTTCCCGATTACTGTACTTTAAAACTTGTGTTTGCCCTCCCATACTCTCATGTGACAGTTGCTAAGAAAAGCGCCCAAGAAAAATTTGTCTGAATATTAGTCTTTGGACAGATAGGATGTTAAGTGTACTACATGTATGTAGAATGAGAACTCTACTTGTAGAATGCAGATCAGTTTTGAAATCACAAATAGGTAGATATTTTACTTGTTTTTAATGGTAGAAATATTAATGATTACTTTGTCATCCCAGGTTTGCCTACAAAGATGAATATGAAAAGTTCAAGCTTTATTTGACAATAATCTTGTTACTTGGTGCTGTAGCCTGCAGGTTTATTCTTCATTACAGGTAAGGCAATACTTTGATTTCTGATTAAACATTTTAATAAAAATATAGTGGAATCTAACTAAACATTCAACGCTAACTTCTCTGCATCTCAGTATTGGAAGTTAATAAACAAAACTGTTAATTCTGTTGTGATTAGTGCAGAAATCAGAGTTAAGAGGCACGGTCAAGATAAATCATGGTGCTGATCCTGAAAACACTTAGACTTGTGAGTAGTCCCATTTACTTCAATGGAGCTATTTATATGCGTAAAGTTATTCATATGTGGACGTATCTGGAGGATCAGGCACCATAGCTTTTAAAACCAATTTCCTTTCCGTTGTTACTAGTAGCACCATAGATTATTGCAACTTGAAAGAATTTTTAAATTTTCCTATTTTATAATTTATATTTGTTTACATTGTGTATTTAGCTTGGCTCGGACAATGGTAGACTAATTGGTTTTGCTTGCTGATGCTATGATAGTATTGTAATTTTGGGACTGCCAACACTGCAGGGGAATGTGCAAATCAAAGCAAACACTGTCCTCTCTCTGAAATGTAAATTTAAAAAAAAAGAAAAATGTCTCTAGTATTGTACAACTTCTTGTATTTAATTTTTAACAAGGTTTTTGAGCCTGACCCTTCTGTTTTCCCTTTTAAATCTGCCATGAATGCACCATCATTTTTTAAGGATGTAATTCCATGGAATGCATAAACATTGTCAGGCTGTTTTTGACGTTAGGTCCAAGATGTCAAAACAGAGGAGTTTTTCAGTCTTGAAAACAGAGTATAGTGCTTTACTGTGTTTAGTTGATTGGATTTATATAGATCTAATAGTATCTTTTCATTGAATTAGCCTGAAAAAGCCTGTGTAAATAGGATCATCTGCTCCTTCTATGGAGCACTGTCTCCTTCAAATGGAATTAATATCATCTCTACACACCTGCTTATCAGTCTGGGATCCCAAGTTTTTTTATCACATGGCACTTTCCCAGTCTCCTAGAGTAATGGCGTTTGATTTTTTTTTTTCTTCAAATTTGCATAGCTGATGGAGAAAAGGCACAGTGTTAGGGGTTTTTCAGCAGGTCTAGTCATTTGTAACATTATGCATGTACTTAGCTAAGGGTTGCTGGATGAGGGCCTTAATGTTTGGTTTCACACGAACTATTTTTCACTTAGACTGTTCTTGAGGTAGGGAGGAGAATAATCTTGAAATGGAATATTTATCATTTTAACAAGGTTTTTTTTTTTTTTATTCTTTTTGAATAGGGTGACGGATGAAGTGTTTAACTTCTTATTGGTGTGGTATTACTGCACACTGACAATAAGGGAAAGCATTCTCATCAACAATGGATCAAGGTATCATATGATATTCCAGAGTAATTTAAAGTGCAGGATTCACTTGAAACAAAAAGGCAAAGGGAGTTTGCTGTTGATGTCCCAGTGAGCTTGGGCTAAGAATACTACTTACTGAACAGTCTCTTTTTCTTTGATCCTTTTGAACGTCCATTTCCAAACACACAAGTCCACTTGGGGGTGAGAAAAACAAAGGCAAGTTATGAAGGGAATGTGTTTTGATCACTTACACCAAAGTGCTGAATGTGCTTTTATTAATAAGCTAGTCATTTTCTTTATAGCAATTGAATTGGAAGGATTTCTATCAAATGCGAAAGATGTAAAAATCCCTCCTTACCTCCCCTGGAAATATAGCAATTAAAAAACAAAAAAACCTTTGAGACATGGAACAACATTCTGCAAGATGACTGTCTGATTTTTGTTCTTTAAGATGTTCACAAGACATCTGTAATAAAGCAACGCTGAGATGTGCTGCGCTGCATACACTTTTAGCAATGGTTACAGTGAGTGCCATTTTAGGACCTCTCCCGATATCCTAATAGCCACCCAACACCCATTCCTCAAGTGGCTGGCTAGAAAGGTCAGTAATTGGGCCTGATTCTTTTACACTGGTGTCATTTAGATGACTTCGTTATTTCTTATTTACACTGGTGTAACTGAGACATAGATCCAGTCCATTGTTGCTTGTGGAGCCAAATCGGATGGCTCCCTGCTGAGTTGCTACTCATCTGTTGTAAATTGGCCCTCACTAGGGAAAGGGAAAACAGCAATAATGAAACACACAATCCTGATGATGAATCTCTCTCTCACACACACTCTGAGCAAACTGCTGCTGCAACTTTTTGATGTTGTATTAATTAGTTTTCTCTCTAATTTGGCTTGTTTGCCACACTTTGAATAAGCGAAGCCACTTTACTTCAACTTCACTTATGCATCCTTGTCCAATAAACACCACCCTGGGGAACCAAATGGCTTATAAACTCCCTCTTAATTGAACTTAATACATGAGTAAACCAACTAAAATGGTGGTGGTGGTAAACTTGTGTTGATAGCACAGTATGTATATAATTAAGCAGTAATGAATGAGGTGCAGAATGTTTTCTAGGATTTAATGACTGACTGGGAGGAGATTTTGGCCATTTATCTCAATCAGTCACTTATCCAAAGCCTTGTACTAAAGTTACTTCTCCTGTTACATATTAAAAATGGAGAGGCAGGGAAACTCCATATGTAGTGATGGTTGAGTGTGTGTGGAAAACATTTTTAGGGAAACTCATGCCTAATTAACTAATAAGATTGCTTGTAGTGTTCAGAGATGATTCATCCAAGTTCATCTGTATTACAGGTGAAGCTGCAACTCTGTGAAGATTAATTAGTACAAGATTGTAGCAACAATTATTTAGAACTAAGAACTATCTTACTGGCATAAAATTAACAGTTGTAGCCACATAACTTTTTTTTTTGGTGGTACTTGTATTTCTGCTTGTGTTTTGTTTTAGAAATATCAGGAATGTCAAAGCCGGTGTTCTCTGGTTGGATGCGGAATCACTGGAGATATCAGATGTGGATTGTGACTTATACCTGCCTTTAATTGAAACAGAGATGTTAAACCTTTACGGCAGGTCTTTCCTCCCAAGACTGTTTAACTCAGAATTTTAAATATTCTGAATAAATATTGTTTAACTTCTTTGAGTTAGGTTTCACTTGGATGGCATCTCGGATGGCATCCTACCAGTTCCCCAGTTGTCTATAAAGTCTTCTAGGAAAAACAGGGCAGACATGACCTGGATTTCTACTGTTTAACTAATAATAATAAAAATCCACAAACCATTTCAGGTTTTTGTTATATACCATGAAGCAAACAAAGACACAACCACATTGGTTTGTGGATTTTTTCCCCCTTGAAGGCCATGTTTAAAACACCAGTTAAATATCTAGGAATTAACATCATGAGGACTGGTCAAGTTGAGGAAGCTGCTATGGGTTGCTGTGCTAGGGAGGAGGAAGAGTTTCGGAGCCATGGGAAGTCTGTTCATGTTAAGAATCTTGGCAGGAACCAGACTTGATGACCCCATCTTTATTTTGGTATATGGTTCTGACTTGACTCACCTTTGCTGCTGGTACTTCCAACTCCTTTTTGGGCAGGGAAGCAGCAGTGGGAGGTTTTGTTTGAAAGGTTGTATCATGGTGGGAGAACTGGCACACAGCAGCAGCCGGGAGAAGTGGGTGGAGTTTTCTGAAGTTTTGTTGGAATCTAGCTGAGGATTGCATCTGTGGAGGTAGGAGGGGGTGTAGCGTTTGGTTGGGGGTGAGAGGAGCTGCTGCCGGGGTTAGGAAGAGGAGTTGACTTGTAATAGGCTAGTCCAAATAATAGCTATTCTAGTTTGCCAGTACAGCTGTCAGCAAATATCCTGTTCGTTTTCTTTAGACTGCATTTGTAAGTTTTGAAAATCTGCAAAGGAAATAATCTTATATTGTTTTGATAAATTAACCTTAATAAACTACAGTCAGACTGCAACTATCTGGTACCATGCCCCACTGTGCAGTCAGTCCGGGGTGAGTGGGGCCCACTCACTTGAGTCTTACGTGCTTCCAAGCCAACTGGGTCTAGATAGAATCTAGTCACTGTTTCTAACCGTGGGACTGCAGAGGTACTCCTGGGCTCAGAACTCTTGTTTGACACCCTTCCTTGATATATGGGGTGCTGGTGCCCTAGATGCTGAAACCAATGTCTGAGGCCCCCACATTCAGGCCCCTGTGTAGAAAAACTATCGTTCCATGGGGGGAGGAGAGGGAGTGTTTAAGAGAATCAAACCTATAGCTCCAGATTGCTGTCTTGATGTCAATGCTTCAGTGAAGCCTCAAACAGCTGGGCCGGACAGCTGTCTGAATGCGCTACAGCATGTCATCTTTGGGCATGTCCAGGCTTGTTTTCACTCATCACACAACATAATAGCATTCATAATTTGGGTCAGATATCTCGCTTTTCTGGCTTCTGTACTGTGAAATTCCAAGAGACAGAACCCATGTTTTAAGGGAGCTGAGGGCGTGAGCAGCTTCCTCTAAAGCACCAGCCCCTAGAATATATAAACAAGCCATATCCACGATCACAGCTTGCACGTCACTCTAGCACCCACTAGTGTGAGTGTAATGCTTTTTAAATGCTTTGAAGAGGGGATGTGGTGTTGATTGCTGTGGATTGAATAATGCCCACTATCATCCCTCAGTCTCTGGCAGCGTGAGGGATTTACAAACTAGTACAAAATTCAGGTTAATGCTTTGCAACTCCACATCACCATCTGTTCAAGGGACTCGGAGTCTTCGGTCTGGTCTACACTAAAATTAGATCGACTTACCTGCGTTGCTCAGGGGTGTGAAAAATCCACACCCCTGAGCAATGTAGTTAAGCTGACCTAAGCCCCCAGTGTAGGCAGCGTTAGGTCGATGGAAGAACTCTTCCGTGCCCCTACCTACTGCCTCTTGCAGAGATGGATTGCCTACACTGATGGCAGAATCCTTCCTATCAGCGTAGGTAGTGTCTTCACGGAAGCGCTACAGCGGTGGAGCTGCAGTTGTGCCATTGTAGCGTTTGAAGTGTAGACAAGCCCTTACAAACATGTGAAGGTGTACAAACCCTCTGTGAAGTAAAGGAAGTGATGTTGCTATATAGGGCCGGATTTAAGGGCAGGCGACCTGCCTGAGATGCCGGGCTTGGGAGGCACTGGACTCAGATTTTGTTGTTGGTGACAAAAAGGAAAACAGAATGTTTGAATGTCAAATATTCCAGATGTTCTGTATGTGGATTCATTTTTCACTAACCTAGAATGTTTTGGACCTTTGCATGCAAATTTATTGCTTTATGTAACAGGGATAAATCATGCGTGCAAATGGTGCATCAAAGTCGTGAAATGGGCTATAAATATAATTTTTAAACAGGGGCATCATTTGGTCTAAGGCCAGCCTTGTTCCTGTATTTTACAACTAGTGAAACTGAAGCACAGAGACATTAAGTAACTAGCCTGAAATCCCATAGAACCAGGAATTGTCCTAGTCTAGCATGTTAGCCACAACACCATCAGTTCCCTCATTAAACAACTCAACAATGGCTTAATGGTTCCAAAACTAAGACCATCTCAAAATCTGAAATTAACCTATCCCACTGTGATATTTGTATATTTCTTGATTACATCTCAGTAAAGTCCAGTGGCATTCTTTTGTTTTAAATTTTGAAGCTTTCTCTGTATTAATAGTATAAGAAACTATGACTCAATACATGCAAGACTGAAATTTAATTTATTTATATAACATCATAGGAAGCTACATAGGATGTAGCTTGCTGCTAATATCTTGGCAGCAGCCATGATTGTATCAGACAGTGGTTTGACTGCTACTTTCCTCCCATGATAGTCTGCCTGCATTTAAAATGCTTCCTACTCAACTCCCTTGTAAAGTTAGAGCATAAGGTATTCCATGTGTTGCATAGATAATACTGTTTAGTATACAGTAATGGAAGTTTAGTCCTCTACCTAATTCTCCTCCGAAGGCTGTGTGGATGTTGCTGGTTAGGTGTGTGGTGTCCAGAAGAGGGCATTCCCCCTCTGGGCTGGTGTTTGAGGGATGAGGTGCTGCCACCTACTCAGACGTCAAATAACTCTGCTATTATTACATAATTAAAATGTGGCGGGGAGGGCAGGGGTTTGTGATCTCTGAGAGCAGCACCGACAAAATGTATCCATTATGTATGCAAAGGAAAATGGAGGCTGGTGTTCTGAGCCCAGAATTGAGAGCTGTTGGAATGGGATTCCTGATGGGAACTGGGAGGGGAGGACCAAGTTGGCTGCTCACTGGTGCTTTTTTGGGACCGAGAATGAATGGAAAGTGTGGGCTTTTTTGGTATTTCTTGCAGTTTGGTTGACGGTTACACTTGTCAACTGTAGAAATAAAACAATGGCTGCTTTTGCCTCCCGGTAACATTGAATAGAGTATGTATTTAATCTCACAGTAGTAGATTGTTTTGACTCAATGTTGTGTGATGTTCCTGGGTTTTGTTTTGTTTGTTTTTCAAACCTTGCTTATTTTATACTGATTGATTTTTATCCCAACAAGCAGTGTAATTCTATCTCAAGAAATGACTACTATTGGCCAGGCCAAACTATTTTAGTATGTTCTGCTCCGACTGATAACTTTTTCCAGTTCATACCAGCCACTTTCCATCTCAGTGTTGAAAGACTGGCTTTAAATTTAGCGTGCATGTTTGTGACTTTCCTCCCACATTCCTTCTCAATTGCATTGTTGTTCCTTTTCAGGATTAAGGGCTGGTGGGTGTCTCATCATTATGTCTCCACATTTCTATCTGGAGTGATGTTAACATGGTAAGTTTTCTCTTTACTTTGCTGACAGATTTTCATTATTAACTTTTTAAACCCTCCTGTGAGACCTCTTAAGTGACTGGTGTAAATGTGTCTGCACAGGCACCTGATGGAACTTTGTACTTTATATGTTTTCTCTGGTGTGACATTTGGAATGATAAATATAGCACGATTGGAGAGTTCAGTTACAGCTCCATTAAAACAAAATCTCAGTAGCTGGAAGGGTGGTAGCAAAATATCTGAGTCTCCCTGATTTGCTACTCTATATAAAGAGCTAAGAAACTTGTATTAAAGAATTAGCAGATAAATCTCTCTATATAGACAATAAATTACATGAATTGTATTTGATAAATCTTTGGGGGGGTTTTATGTCTTACTTTAATTTTGCTGAACCCGGATTGTCACATCCAAACTGGTGGTTTTGTTTTGAGTTTAATTTTTATCTCCTAGTTATGATGATTGTGCAAACCGTTTGAACTTGGTTTTGTGCAGTTTAACAAAACCAAACCTTGATTAAAATTCTAAGTGAGATAATCTTTTTTCTATATATTTTATTTCATATATCCTTCCTCTTCAGTCACCATTTAACTTCTTCATTAAAACCTCAGGAACAGAAATAGTTTTTATTGACGCCTGCCCCCCATGCACACACTTTTTTTTTTTTTGGCAAATACTGCTGTATAATTTGATCATTGGTTATAGAAAACTGCCATTTAATTAATGACTGCTTATGTCATTCACTGATGGGATCAGAGTTGACTGAACTATGGGGAAGGAACTTTATATCATGTTTTATGTTTCTTATTAAACTGAAAGTGTGAATCTTTTTCTTCCCCCTCTCCCCCCCCATCAGGCCAGATGGACTCATGTATCAAATGTTTCGCAATCAATTTTTAGAATTTTCAATTTTTCAGAGTAAGTATATCTTACCTTGCTAATTCTTGTCTGAAATATGGATCCCTCTACACTTCTGCTTCTTAATGATCCTTTAGGAACCTTAGTATTTAGTATTAAACTAAGGGCTTGAAACACTTCAAGGGCACTGTTGTACACTACTTGCACCACCATGAGGCAGTAGCTAGGTGATGGAAGAATTCTTCTGCTGATCTTAGCACTATCTGAACCAGGGGTTAGGTCAGTTTAACTATGTCACTCAGGAGTGTGGATTTTTCACATCTCTGAGCAATGTAGCTGGGTCGACCTAACTTTTACTGTGGATCATGAATGGCCATGAATTAACTCTTCTTAGTGTTTGTGCTAGAGCAGTGGCTTTCAACCTTTCCAGATTGCTGTACCCCTTTCAGGAATCTGATTTGTCTTGAGTACTCCAAGTTTCACCTCACTTAGAAACTACTTGCTTACAAAATCAGACATAAAAATATAAAAGTGTCACAGCACAGTATTACTGGAAAATTGCTTAGTGTCTCATTTTTACCATATAATTATAAAATAAATCAATCAGAATATAAATATTGTACTTACATTTCAGTGTACAGTAGGTAGAGCAGTGTAAACAAGTCAATGTCTGCATGAAATTTTGGTTTGTACTGACTTTGTTAGTGCTTTTTATGTAGCCTATTGTAAAACTAGGCAAATCTATAGATATATTGATGTACTCCTGGAACACCTCAGCGTACTACCAGGGGTACGCTTCCACTGGTTGAGAACCACCGTGCTAGAGTAGCCAGTGCAACATGATTTTGTTTTCCTGTTCCAACTAAAATGAATAATTCTTTTGTTTTCCAGGCTGTGTACAGTTCCTACAATATTATTATCAAAGTGGCTGCCTTTACAGACTCTGTGCATTAGGGGAAAGAAACCACTTGGATCTTACAGTAGGTGAGATTTTTTTTTTGTAACCCCTAATTTTGTAACCTTTAGCTTTACAAAAACCATTTAAGTTGCATTCAGCAGCTAATTGACTTAAAGCTTGGAATGTGATTTCTCAGAGAGCCTATTTTTACTGCCATAGAGTAGCTCAAAGCCTTCACAGCATCAGTCCACTATCCTGCCCTGCTTATTTTGAGCATGTCGGTGTTAGCAACAGGAGACTGAAACTAAATGATTTATGACACTTATATTGTACAAATAGGATAGTGTTAAACTGATCTATTGAAGGCTTTGTAATCTTAAATGTAAAAATTATATCTTGGTTATTTTGTCTTTGTATATATAGCCATAGGCATCCAGCGTGCTTTACACAAAAGGCACAGCTCCTTGTCCTGAACATCTTATCTGAAGAAGACTCAAGTAATAACAGATGGTGCAGGAGAGTGGTGGAAAGGAAAAGGATTACACCAAAGATTGTATGATGTCATCCTTTCTTCCCACCCATTCTCCAAAGTTTTTTCTAGGCCTCTTAAAAAAAATCTTTAAAAAAAAAAAAAAAATTGTTCTACCTTCCAGTTTGGGCATGAGGGAGGAGTGGATGGGGAAAGCTTGATGGTCACTGGTGTTGTTGAGTTGTGATTTGGAAGAGGCTATTGAGTCTGGTTTGCATATTGGATTAGGAAAGTTATTCCAAACATGTAGCTGCTGATGTGAGACAAGGCATGGATGTTGTTTATAAGCTAAGCACAAATGTTAACCCCAGACAGAAGAATCAAGATACTAACAAGATGTTATGTTGGCCTGTAGGTACTAATTTATTTGCATCTCCTAATGTTAAGTGTTCTGGTCTTACAGAAGGATTTCAGTCTTGGATGTGGCGAGGGCTGACTTTCCTTCTTCCTTTCCTGTTCTTTGGGCATGTAAGTTGGAGAGCCTGGCTCCTATCTGTTTCACTTGTCTGACTTATTTGTACACAGACCAGAGATCGTCAGAGTTGTTAGTGCTGTAATTGTAGCAAAACACTAAGTTGTCTCTTGGATCACACAGTACATATGGTAACTGTGTTGGGGCTGGGAATTGAGTATCCCTTTTAGAAAGAGGTTATGAAATGATTGAAAGTAGGAAGACTAGTTTAACACAGATTATTCCAGAAACCCATCGTTACTAGACTTTGCTCTTTTAATGAAGATACATCTGGGGTTTTTTTGTAAGAGATCATACAAGAAATCAAAAGATCAAAGAGATCAACAAAAGAAGACCTTTAACCTTTGTATTTAGAGGAGTTTGTCACTGAAGTTCTTCTGTCTGGTTACCTGAAAACACTTTTTTCTTCTAGTGATTGCCTATGTCCCTTATGCTGTGTAGGTGTGTGCATGTCTCATGCAACAGTACCAGAGGGTTTTCCTTAGTGCAGTGTTTCTCAATTAAATTTGGCCATGGAACCCTTTTGAACTCCATAAATAATTGCGGAACCCCCCAGACTCTTAAGTCTTCAAATGTCGAAATAAGCAAAGGTCAGCATTTCTCAATTAAATTACATTTAAATTACACTTACACTGGATACCCTCCGCTGGAAAATCCGGGACATCTTCCCTTTTTCGGCGGCGCGAAGAGCAGCTGCTCGCGGAACCCTAACAGTGTTCCCGCGGAACCCCAGTTGAGAAACACTGCCTTAGTGGTACCCGTAGGGGTGGCCCCACATGTGCACTGGTTTCCTTTTGCCCTGAGCCAAGGGTATAAATGGCAAGCCCATCCTTCTGTTCTTTCCTTCTGTGGTTGGTAGTCAGAGCATTGCCGGGCTTTACAGCCTCATCCCCCTGTGAGCAGTTACTGAATTAGTTTTTTTTTCATTTAGTGGCACTCATTGTTTTTAGTCTTTGGACATTCTTTTATTCTTCTTTTTTTAACTTAATTTTCTTTGGATCCATGAGGATTCTGGGCCTTGCCTGGTACCGGGAGAACTTATGCCAAGATCCTCAGGTTTTTAGCCCTGCTTCAGCTGCCATAAGCTGATGTCTGTTAGTGACTGAGGACTGGCTATTTACAATGCTTGGGTGAGGGTCACATTAGAGATGGGGGTCTGATCTGCTGTGGCTTCAAATCTAGAACAAAAAGAAGAGAGCCTTAGATAAATTCTCATGGCTGTTTGCCTGGTGTCAGGGAACCCCCTTGCTTAGCACAAGGGGAGCTCGCTGACCACCTCTTTTAGGAGGCCTTTCCTGGCCTCTTCAGCAGATAGACTATAGGACAGGGGTTCTCAAACTTTTTTTTGCTGGGTCCCCCTTTGAAAATATTTTAGGCTGTGACTACCCCCGCATGCCATGCCATGCCATGCCATCCTGCCGTGTTATGCCACCCTTACTTCTGCACTGCTGCTGTGGGTGGCACTGCCTTCAGCGCACCCGGCCAGCAGCCACTATTCTCTGGCCAGGACACATGTGGAGCCAGCCCATGGGTACCAGTAAGGAAAACTCTCCCGCACCTGTGCCCGAGACCTGCACGTGCTTACAGTATAGTGGACGTATGCAGCACATCTTGAAGAACAACAGGTACAAGAAGGTGAGTAACTGGTTTTCTCCCCTAGCACCCTCAATGACCCATTCTTGCCATTGCAATAAATTGGGCTACCCCTCTTGTCTGTTCCCCAGGGTTAGACTCCTGCACTTAGTAAGGCATTTTTTAGGGAGAGCTCCCAACTCTAAAATTTACTCCATTCTTACAGTCCCCCAGAACCCACTTTTCTGACTTTGAGGACAAATTGGCTTTCCCCCTCTCTAGCTTAATTTTGATGTAGTGGTTGGGGTATTTATTTACTTCCATTATGATTGTGGATCACAGAGGCAAAGGGATAGTTGATCTGTGCCAACTGCTAGCAAGTTTTTTTTTAAAAGCCTTTGTAATATACACCACAATAAAAGAATTCAAACACCTCATTTTTAAAGCCCTGCCTGACTCCACCACCTACATTTCTGCCCTCATTCCCCCCAAGTGCTTATGCTTCTCCAAAGTGCACCTTTTGTATCTTCCCACTCAGAGCCATGTCCCCTCATGCTTAAAGTCCCCTCCCTTCTTTGGATACCATCTGACCACACTGCTCTGCTGAAATTCTACCTCCTAAAGATATTTTCCATGGAGACTTTCAACAGTAATTCACCAACATAAGAAATGTGTAATTGAAAACAATAAATACAAACTACGCTCCGCTTTGTGACTGGACCTTCATCTAGCTACCCAGTGTATTACATATTTGTCCTGTACTGTCCATGTTTAACTGAAGCACCAGTCCTCCATCCTTTATTCACTTGAGTAACCTCTGAAATCGCATAAAGAATGAAGAATCAGGCCTTAAACTCTTAAGATCTCTGGGACACGATCATGTCTCCCTTTGTATCACACAGTACACACTATGTGCCATGGATACATACACAATAATATGTGATACTGAGTGCAGTATAAAATTTTAAATAAGAAAAGGGACAAAAAATGTAGAAGTACTTTCCCTTTTGCAGACAAAACTATAATCAGAAAATCTACCCGGGAGGAATTGATCGTTCTTGATTTGTTTTAAAAGCGAGCCTTGATGTTGTTCTGCTGCTTTAATTCGTTCAAGATTAATTCGTACAACAAACTCAAGTTCTTTAAAATGTTTAATGATTTGTGATCAGCCCCCTCACCCATAGGCAATGCACCTGTAAATAAACATCATATAATAGAATGCACATGTGCATAGAAGTCTGAGTTTCATTGTGTTGACTTGTTGAAGAACCAAATGAATAAATCTAAATAAAAATTAAAAAATAAAATAAAATAATTAATAAATAAAATAAAAATTAAATTAAAAAAGTCCATGTAATGTTTTACATAGCCATTCATGGTCAGCAACCGCTCTCTTATCTGTCTCTCATGCATAGCTTTGGCTTCCAAAATTCAGTTCGAATTTTTCTTCCTCTTGCCAAAGAGCACAGCAGCAAGTCAAGAAGCTTTTTCTGCTGTGCTAATTTCTGATTGACATCAGCTTAAACTGTTTGTTAACCTTCAACAATGTATTTGTATGTATTTTTTTAATGAAATGGTCTCTCTCTCCTCTTAGTTTTGGCAGCTATATAATGCAATCACACTTCTTGGACTGTCTAGGCATAAGGATTGCAAAGAATGGCAGGTAGGTAACATCAGAGTTCTTGTTTATTGTAAATAGAGTTAGCATATTGATTCAAATGCCTTAGTCTGAAAATGGACCCAGAATTTTTCAGAATATCTTCTTTTGTATCAGTTGACTACAATTCCCAACAGAGGTAGGTATAAAGTATATGGCAGCATCCACTTTATGACCGTATCTTTGGGGATTCTGACTCTTTTCCACTTAGTGTTCCTCATTGCCAACAACATGGATATGTTTTGTAGAATTCAGTTGTTTATATTGACCCTGATGTAGAGTGGTGTGAATCACTTGGTAAACTGGGCTCAAGCAAACAATGTGTTTTAATACGGCTAAATATAAATGTATACATCTAGGAACAAGAATATAAGCCATACTTACATGATGAAGTACTCTATCCTAGGAAACAGTGACCCTGAAAGATGTGTGAGCCGTAGTGGATAATCAGCTAATATGAGCTCCCAGTGTGACTCTGTGGTCAAAACAGCTAATGCAATCCTGGGAGTACAAACAGGAATCTCAAGGAGGTGTAGAGAGGTTATTTTACCTCTGTATTTGGCACTGGTGTGACCACTGCAGAAATGCTGACTAGTTCTGGTGCACACAATTCAAGAAGGACATTGATAAATTGAACAGGGTTCATAGAAGAGCCACGAGAATGATTAAAGGATTAGAAAATATGCCTCATAGTGATAGACTTTAGGAGCTCAATCTATGTAATTTAAAAAATAGGAGGTTGAGGAGGGTGACTTGATTAGTCTAAGTACTTGCATGGGAAACAGATATTTGATAATGGGCTTTTCAGTCCAGCAGGGAAAGGTCTAACATGATCCAGTGACTAGAAGGTCAAGCTAGACAAATTCCGACAGGAAATAAGGCATACATTTTTAACAGTGAGGGTAATTATAACTGTTGGAACGATTTGCCAAGAGTCATGATGGATTCTCCATCACTAGCAATCTTAAAATCAAGACTGGATGTTTTCCCAAAAGATCTACTCTTGTTCAAAAGGAATAACATTTGGGGAGTTCTTTGGCCCGTGTTATGCAGGAGGTCAGACTAGATGATCAGAGTGATGCCTTCTAGCCTTAGAATTTAGGGATCCAAATGAAATCTGGAAGAGTGACAGATGAGACTCTGTTGCAGATCCAGTAGGGCAGGGAATATCCTGGTGGTGTTTTTTTGTTTTTGTGTTTGTTTGTTTTAATTCAGCAGGCTCCAGGCCCTAGCTCCATCCCAAAATTGAGCATTCAGCTTTGTTTCGTGGTACAAAAGGAGAAACGCACTCCCCAGTGTTACTTGATATCTTTTCACTCTGCATGTAATTCTTCTTGTGTGAATGGGCGTTCCTACGTATGCCGTGGCTTGGCACCAAATATAGCCCTGCCATATGCATAAATAACCCGCTGACTTCAGAGCAGTTGGACTGGCCCACGTCTCCCATGCAGCAAAGTAGTTTAAAAATCATCTGTGTGCAAATGTATTATCTGCTTAATGTCAAAGGTGGTAAAATCCCATGTAAATGAACATGATCAAAGTATACTTGCCTCTTACCTGAATAACCCACTGAGCCACATGTGTTGTTCTCTACACTGGACTAGGATTCTCTCTGAATATGTGCCCATTGCCCCTACTACTGCTAACAGAATTGTAGTAGTTGCCATGGTAGTGGGGTAGAGACCATGACAGTCCTTCTTAAATGATATGGGATCAGTGTACAATCTGAGGCATGAGATTTGGTTACCTCCTTATCTTTACTTACATAAGGACAAGTGTTGGTTATAAAATAGGACAATAGAATTCGGATTTAGAGAACACCCTATACATCAGACTTTTTCCTATTGCATGGAGAGACTATAATCCGCCTTTGACATGGGTTCTATCATCTTGTATACAACTTTCGTATATAGTGACTCATTTTTTAAGGCGAGTTTAGAGTTGACCTAATGGGCTGTGTGTGCATGTGTGTGTGACTTATGGCCAGAATCCCCTTATCATTTAAAAAACCCTCTAGATCTAACTGCTGTCATAAATGGAATATTTTTATAACAAATGGATCACCACTTCTGTGTTTTGTTTTTTTTCCCCGCCCCCAGGTTTTTGTATTGGCTCTCACATTTCTGCTGCTCTTCCTTGGAAACTTTCTTACTACTTTAAAAGTGGTGCACACTAAGCTTCAGAAAAACAAAGACAAAATGAAGAAACTGTGAAACTGGGTTACAATGTTGGACACTAAAATGTGGGATCTCTTTTCTTTCTCCTCTCAGCAGATCATTTTTCAGACTGAACCTGCTAAACCGTAGCTATATTGCAAACAAACCTCGGAAGAAATCTTGTTCATGTTACACTAAGAATGTGAACTCTCCCAGCACAGACCACTGTACAGTATTATGCAAGCACTGCTCTCCAGCCTGCAGCCCTATTATTTATGTATACAAAACACAGTTGGTGTTTTTCCTTTGTATATACAGAAGTAATGTGGTACACACCTGCCAGAAGAAACAACAGTCTTGGGAGGAAGTGATATTTACTGTTATTCCATTCCTTTGTCTTTTTTTTTTTTTTTTTTTTTTTTTTGGGGGGGGGGGGGTTTGTGTTGGGTTTTTCTTTGGTCCAGCACTATCTTATTTCTGAAATCCCAGGTACTGCATTAGCAAAACTTTAAAAATGCTTTTGGTCAACCGGTAATGCAGACCTAATGCCTTTCTCTAAATCCATTAATTAAAACACCTACATTTTCAGTGGCCTATGCTAACCTGTGTGTACTGTGAAACTTGCCCATATTTGTACCATGCTGCTATGCATACTTTTAAAAACTATTTAAGGAACAAAAACTTTTTTAAGTTAATGGTTTAAATGTTATGTTTTGTTATTGGCTTTGTTTGCAGGAAGCCTGGTGATATTCAGCTAGAGATCAGGTAATCTGGTCAGCCCTGAAAAGCGCACAAAATAAATAGTACAACAAAGAGCTGTTTCAAGACCTTTTTTTAAATGTTGCCTTTAAGATTGTTTTCTAAAACCATTTTCTTTCTGAAAATGGCTCTGACCAAAGCCTATAATTGCAGTACTTAGGCCTCTAATTTACTTTAAATTTCTCCTTCTGATAGTTCCATTATGAAAAGATAGATGCTGTGTATATGGAAACAGATCAGTAGGAATTATTAATACTTACTTATTTAATACTGAACTTGTTCTGTTACCTGAACTATTAAGTTGCCTGCCGGATTAAAGCGAACCTGAATTTTCCTCCAGCAGCAGAACTGAGGCCAGATGTTGTCTCTTTTCACTTGAAGTTCAGCTTCTTGTCATCCTGATTTAAATTTGCTTATTCAAATGTAGCTAATCCATTTGTCTTTCATTAATGCCTGTATATCCTAAAATGATTTATAGACCCCATGGGCAGAATTCTACTCTTATATAATGTTCAAATCCAGTGACCTCAGTTGGGTTCCATTAGGGCTGAATTTGGCCCAGTATGATCATTTGAAAATTGTGCCCTTCCAGCTGTTTAATATGCTCACACATGCATTACAGCCTCTGAATTATTTCATTAAATTCTTTGTTTCCACAAGGTCAGCAAAACTACTTCCTGGAATCTTTCCTTTTGTTTTATACCCTTATAATTATATACTTCATGGATTCTTGCAAAGGATTTTAATATTAGATAGAAAATGGCTTTCAAAAGAATAAGCTAAAGAGGGGCACTAGTTATGGTGTGGATTATAAGTGCCCACAGGCATTTTTTTGAACAAATTGGCACTTCACACAGAATAACATCAGCTGGCCTATATATAACTAGGCAACTCTTTACTCTTTCTTAAACACTTCTAATTGGAGAAGCAAGTGTTTCTTATTTGAGAACAACACTGGAACTTGTTGAAGCTGATCAATGGAGCCTGTCATCCAAAGTAAAAACGAACGTTCGTTTTAGTTTCTAGCTAAATTCAGCTTGGTTTTCCATAAGGTAGATAGCTGTCGTTCCAGAGAATGACAAGGTGGGTGAGGTAATATCTTTTATTGAACCACCTTCTGGTAGTATGAGACAAGCTTTTGAGCTTACACAGAGCTCTTCTTCAGGTCTGGGAAACGTCCTCAGAGGCTTGGTCTACACTGACAGGCAAATTCTGCAGCAGTCAACGGGAGTTACGCAAGCTATGCAGAGTAGCTTGCATAACATGTCGATTTCCTAAATTCCCTTCAGCATGTCGTCTCCATTACACTGCGCCAATGGGAAATGTGTACCTGTCGACGCAGCACGACGCTTTTTGGGGAGGTGGTTTTATTAAATCGAATTCCGGATATTGAGTGGAAGTGAAGACATGCTCAATCGATCCGGATAAATGGATCTGACGGCAGCAAATTTGCCACTGTCAGTGAAGACATACCCAGCGTGTCATTGCTAAATACAAGGTGGAACAGATTGTTTAGCATAAGTAATTAACACATTTCAGGGGGCCATTCAAGGTGAAGTGGCCTGTTAACACCCCTCCAATCATAAGGGAAAGACAGCTGGAGGAGGAGGGGCAATTTTAGTGGGTTATAGATTGTTGTAATAAATCCTAAATCCAGGGTGTCTCTTCAGTCCATGACTTTTAGTGTCTAGCAAAGTTATGAGTTTAAGCTCCCTGGCTCATCTTTTGAAAGCATTGCACAGGTTTCCTTTGAGGATAAGGATGGATAGGTCAGATATAGAGTGATCGCTTTGTGGAAAGCGTTCGCCCACAGGTGTTTGCCTTATTATTTTTGTGTGCGCAGTTCATTCGAGAGCATAGTGATGGTCTGTTTTCACCCACATAGTTGTTACTGAGGCACTTAGTGCACTGAATGAGGTAAAAAGAATGAATACCACCATGTTTGACAATCTCAAGTGTTGCTTTTTAGTGTGTGCTGAATTTTTGCCTATATGCTATTGCTTGCTTTGGATTAATTTTTGTATCCCTCTTTACTAAGAAAACACATGGATCCACATCTTACTATATTTTTCCACCTAATGAGGGCTGTGTAGCTCCTGAATCAGAGCTTTTTTTTTTTTATAGTGCAATGGAGGTTTTCCCTCCTTCCCTTCCTGTTCTGTCTGAACATACTACCGCTAGAGATGAGTAGAATGTCCCAGGCTTGTTTTGGTTTGGATTAACAGATTATTCAGTTTTAAGATTGGAGATATGCCAAGACCTCCATGAATCTTAATGGAACTGACCCCAAAACAAGCATGCCAAAAAAAAAAAAAAATCCAAGGACCAAGAACAAAACCTCTGTATCCCACTAACCTACAACACAAAGGAAATGGAAAAATCCACCTTGGAGTGATCCATCATCTAAACAGCTGTATCCACAATCAAATGAAGATAAGACTGGAAACTTGCTGTTTTTAGCCTAATAACCTGGCTGTTGGAATTTTTCAGGCTATGCTTTCAAGTATCTGAAGCTGTTAGCAGGAATCCTGGCAAAAGCTGCAAACGTTAGCCTCTCAGACAGAGAAATAACTTGCTGATGTGCTATGAACACAACCTATTCTCTCATAGAATGGACTGTATATTGCAACCTATCCCATGGCATATTTCAGAAAAACCAGCTCTGCTGCAAAATATTTTTTAAACATGCTATTTCTGTAGTGTAACATGTTGTGAAAAAGATCTTCAGCTGTAGCACCTTGTGCAGTGAAATTTCTCACAAGACTTAAAACTTTTGGGGTGCAGCTGGTAGTTTGAGTGGATGGTTCCTCTCACTTAAATGGGAGGCAACTGGGACACCTTCATCCATTGTTAACTAGAAGTCACTGAAGGTAAAATATTCAGTATGGGAGGGCAGGGATGATTTCACCATGTAATTCTTAACACAAATGTAAGTAGCACAGATCAATTGCCACACATCAGATGAGCACAGTGTGTTGAATAAATTGCACTTTTGTTTATTTTAAAATAAGTTGTGCTTGTATTGCACATAAGATCCTCTCCCAGGGCCTCAAAATACTGGCTGCTGTTAGCTGCCAGAGGTAAAGCATTTAGCAAGATGCATCATATCTGCTCTGAATGGCTTTGAGTATACTCTATTGAAGGATGTAAACCACTTTCTATTATCCTAAATCCAATCTGGAGAAGACCACACAAGGGATTTCCAAACAGCTGCTTTACAGAGTTGGCATTCTAATAAAGGTGCAGCAGAATTGTACATGTACATAGTTTGGGATAGTTGCTTGAGGCTACTCTGAGAGGAACTGTTAATACAGCTTTGCTGTGTAATTATAATTAGAACTCATCAATATGGAACTTTGATTTTTATCCTCACTGAATCTGACAGACTACTTCACTGAGACAAGTAGATATTGCTATCCTTTCCATGTCGATTCAGTAGTGAACAAGACCAATAAATCAGAGCCAGAAGTACCAGCATCTATGTTCTAGAATAAAAACCACGAGCAATCAAGATTGCCAGTCAAACTCTCAGTATACAAATAAAAAATAGTGGATTTGGCATATGGCTGACAGTCATTTATGGTCAGGAACAAAAACCCAGATATACACAGCCATCTACCACAAACTAATATTGGTAAAGCGCTTTGAAATCTTCATGTGAGGTGCAACAAAAGTCCAAAATATTATGAAGTCGAAAAATAAAATCAAAATAGGAATAAAAACATGTACTGAAAAAAAAAGAGAAATTAAAAAACCTATTGGTAATACGTGAATCAAGATTTTAACAAGCTCTCCTATAGTCCCAGTGATCTGAATCATCATAATATCAAACACCGTTTCCTCTTTTTTCGGCGTTTGGCTTTTTTCATGGCATTCAATGCAATGTTTGTTGCTTCTTTGAAAACATCCTCTACATTTTCTCGACACTTGGCTGAGCACTCCAGATAAGCTTCTGCTTTCATCTGCTGACAAGTTGCTTCACCCTATGAGAAAGGAAGATAACAAACGTAAGTTGTTCTTTGGGTTCCAGTGGGAAGAAGTGAATAATTTTGAAGAGACCTTTACACAATGGGGTCAGACAAAAGAAGGCAGATGTTTTTGTTTGTAGAGTTAAGGAATAAGTGGTATTAGTCCTAAGCATTACAATCAACAAATATTTAATAATGATAAATTGATGGGCTCCACTTCTAGAACAACTTTGTTGATTTTTAGAAGTTTAAGCTTAAAAGCCAGCTTGGAAGTGCAATGCAGTGGAGACTCATTGGTGTAGGCTTTGCCTATCTTGTGTGTGAGAGCCCACCTTTTTTCAAGTTTAGCCTCTAAACAGAGCCTCCAAACCCATACTTGAATGCTCAAATTAGCAATAAGGTGTGTGTCTAATCTATGTCAGGACTGACATTTGAAAGTTGGGTCCATAGTATGATCATCCTACAGAACAATCAAATTGACCTGACCACAATTTTACATGAAATTTCTTCACTTTCAGATGTCAGCAGGTTCCAGTGGTGGAGGATGAGTGTTTGAATTCCAAACTCAGTTTCTGACATTAGAAACCTCTTCTGTTGCATGAGTGACCCCTTCTGCATGAGCCAGGAACAGTGTGGATGAGTTTCTGAAGAAGTCTCAAACTGAAGTTTTTAAGGTAGGGCAGTTAATAAGGAGGAGGAAATGGAGCATAAGACAAGAAACCGTGAAGCATGTTACCCCGAAAGAAGCTTCTTACTAACCGATAAATAACTATAAGAATTCCATATATTTACATTTCTACAGTACAAATTACTGGTATCTGTCTGTTATCCATTTGGTGACTATCTGGAAATTTATACTGTATCTACATATGTCAGAGGAGCTTGTGAAGAAATCACTCAAAGCTGGGACTAAAGCCAGGGTGCACAGGGACCAAAGCAGCAGTTCAAATCTTGAACTCAAGGGGGATCTCCCGCAGGAACATCTGAATGCTATTGTATAAAATTTTACTTTGCCACATTGTTGTAAAGGGTCTGAAAAGTTTGCAAACTAGGTCTTTTTAAGCCATACTGATAGACTTTCTTAGAGAGGAGCATTCCCACAAGAAATTGTAGAATTTTATGAACAACAGTATCGAGGCTCCTGGCAGCACCTGAGCTGAACTGAATAACAAAATGTTATTCTTATATACCTGACACTGGTGAAGAGTGTTGTTAAAAGCAATGGAAGACTATATGCAGAGTTTCACAAGGTGATACAACAGACATTTTTGTTTGACTGACTGAAAACCCCATAACACAGTAATTTCTGATACTGGGGTAGCATAGTTCCTTTTCATAGTATATAACACTAATCCATTCTTTTTAATATTGCAAAATTTTGGTAGATGTCAAGCTATTGTTGCCCAAACTTGTATACAAAATACTCAGATTTTGCTACTGTCTCAGTGATCTGTAACAGGGGAAAGGTGACTGTATGGTATAGGAAAGAACAGGGAGACAGCAGACCTAGGTTCTAGCTTCATTTCTGTAGAAGCTTCCTGTGTGACATGGGACAAGTCACTCCACTCTGACTAATTTTCTCCATCTGTAAGGTGGGGATGGCGATACTAGCCTATGTAACGTGTGTTGTGAGGCTTAGTTAGTGTTTGTAAAGTGGTGCTTTGACTGGTAAATTTTGGATCAATAAGCTGCAGTAACTTCTGAAATGTGATGCTCCCTTTTGAGTCAAGATTTCACATCCCCTTAGATTAGTCATGGTGGCTGTGATTACTATTCATGAGTAATGATACCATGTTCCAGTGAAATAAATGTGCCTATCGCACATGCAAAGGACAGAACGCTTTTTAATGCAATCATCTTTACCTGGTTATATGTGATTGGTTCCTGCTGAGAAGATCTGAGTTTACGTAAATGTTCTTTGTCTTTTCGAAGGTCTGTTTTGCAGCCGATAAGTATTAGTGGGACTCCTCGGCAGAAGTGACTTACTTCAGGATACCACTGATGGTGGAAAATGAAACATTTTAGGTAAGCTTTTAAAAAAATCAAAATGATAATGCCTAGGAACAAGATCAGCATTCAATTTACAACAAAATTGTAGGAAGTATCCAGTGGTAGGAACAGGGTAGGATCTTATTTGTGTGAGTATTTATAGATGTATTGCATCCTGACCTGTAAAAACATAGAGCCCCTCCTTCACTTAAAATACTCTTAGGTAACTAGTGTTGTGTTCATGGAGGACTAATTCCCCATGCGCCTTCTGATATCGCCTACATTGTGTTTTTAGTACGAGTACAGGTTGAGATAGAGAGCAGTTTGGAAGAGCTGGCAGCTTCTTTAGGGCATGAACTTGCTTTCCCTGCACATCCCAAATTTTTACCATGGGCAACGAAATTTGCTACTGACTTCAGGAAAACAGGATTTGACCTGTAATGAGCACACTTTCAATGACATCAGATTGAAACCAATTGAAGTAATCTTTTCTGAGACCTGAGCCAGCTGCCAATTCTAAAAAGATTTTATTTAGATAATGAAAGCACCTAAAGGCCCCAATCAAACTAAAGTACTGTACAATCACATAGGTAAAATATGGTTCCTACTCCAAAGAGCTCACTTACACTAGTGTAAATCCAGAATAAATCCTCTGAAGTCAGGTGCAAGATCAGAATCCAGACCAAAGTCTGTCTTGTTTCATTTCTCTGTTTTTAGTCTTAAGCTTTCACTTTGGTGCATCACAAAGACTGAACAGAAATACTAAATTCAAAGATATAAAGAGGTGCCTACATTTGTCTCAACTGTACCCAATACATCACTAATTCTATAATCTAATCTACCTCCATTACACAAACACCTGGTGTTAACTCACTGTTTATTCCTGTTTTCAGAATTGCTTAGAAAACAGGTTGTAAAAAATCCAAACTCTTCAAAGGAGTGAAGGGCTAGCCCTTCCTATTCTGAAAGAGAGGGAGTGGGCAGCTATTCCGTTTAGAGAGGTATTTTGTTTTGTTTGTTACTCTTCAATGTTTAATACCATCTTACATTTTGAAAATAAGAATTTTGTTCTCATTTATACAGAAATACAGAGTTGGCAGCAGGAACAGCTGCAAACACTGACAGAGTTGCTGAAGAGTCAATAGAGGGAACACCGGGTGTGGAACACTTTTATAAATTCTGTAAAAAGCACGATTTCTTTTTAAGTTAGGGATGGAGGGGTGGATTTTAGTTAAAGAAAGATGTAGGATCCAGGGGACATTCTCCACCAGAGTACAACCACTTTCAGGTGGTATAGGTCACATTTTGAGCCTTAAATATGAGATAGTGTCCCTTTGTGGCTCTTTAGGCTGAAACATATGCTCAATTGCAGAACTGAAATTAAGTTATAGTAAAAAGTTTCTCTTAGTAACTGGAGCAAGGAGATTAGCTTTGAACTTTCTGCCTTCCAGATCTGGGGTCTATGTCAACCTTGCAGCAGGGACTCATGGATAGGAATATGTGCTGTTAAAAGCCAGTTGTAAGAATTCCTTGGAGCCAACAAGGATAGAACAAAAAATATATGAATAAAAAGAGGGAAAGAAGACAAGCTTTATATGGGGTACTCAGAGAGAATTAAATTTTGCTGTTCTGGTTTCTCTCTATTTATATTGTATTTGAAACTAAGAGAGACAAACCACACCCAATCCCCAAATCTAAACACCCATAAATGCTGCAGAAACTCAGATCCAGATCTGAGTTCTGTGTCTGAGGCACATTGCTAGATATGTGGTGATAAATGAACAGTGCATTTATTAGTTATAATCTTGGAGAGGGGCTACTAAAAGCATTGTTACAAATCAATCGATTTGTCACCCATCTAGCATATTAAATATAACATGAATGAGCCAAGTAATTATGAAGGCCTCTTACCTTAATTAATACGTTATCATAGCTAATAGGGTTCATAACATCATAACAAATTAAGACTAAGTTTGTATTCTGGTATGAAAGCGGTCGTAGACGATCATAATCCTCCTGCCCTGAAACACAGAAAAAAGTTGTTATGCTTTGGATAAAAGAAACCTCATGCTTTAACATATTACAATAAAGATATTTTAAAATGCATTCCCAATGCCCTTGGTATCACTTATATTAAAAACAGTAACTCCATAGATTGTAAACATTTTTAATAAATCATTGGCCTTAATAGAATGAGTTCCTTGTTCTTTGAAAATGTTCAAGCAGTTATATTTAAGAGGAATAATCTGGTAGTTAAAAGGTCTATAAAAATGGAGTCCTTATGAAATCTCAGTACAAAACAAAATATCTTTTTGTCTAAAAGTTCAATATTTTGAAACCTGATCCTAAGCAGGACACAAACCCATATGCTGCAGGATCTGAAACATGCAGGCTCGATTGTCATTCACTAGCAGAGAGACAAATGCCATGAGTCTAGGACTGGTAGCCTATTATTGATTAAAAACTGAGAATTGGCAAGGGTCTTGTTGACGCAGTGGAGGGCAGAAAACATGCCTACTTTTTGCCAGATGTAAATGCAGCAGAAAGAGGCTTAAATAACAAACTCCCCTCTCTTACCTACCTCAGTGAACAGGGAGAGGTAATGAGCATGACAGTTGCCCCCCCTCAGAGAGATTGCGACCCACCAGTGAGCTGATAACTGCACAAAGCTACACTGCGCAGCATGCCCACTTCTAAAGAGTAACACTACCAGCCTATAGCCGATTTTACAAGATGCATGGCAACACGAGCCAGTCTTCACTGATCTCTGAAATGGGCCTTAAGGGAACCGCTGATGCCTCCCAGAAATGGTTTTTTGTTTTTTTTTTAATTTCTGTTTAGGTATAATTTGACATGTGGGGGATTCATTTTATTATCCATAGAAACATTCACATAGGAAAACTGGTCTGCTTATTTCTCGCATGCAGTCTTTAATCCTGTATGTATGATATACCAATCACCTTCACACCAAAGCATTGTGATGTCACACTGAGCAGGTGGCCAATCAGCACCAGAGGCAGTTGCACTAAGAAATCAAATATCCTGTTTTTATCAAAGGCCAATATTTCAATAGGATGTTTTCCAGAAGGCACCAGCAAATGTTTAAGCAGACAGTGGAAGACTTCGTTAACCACTTGAATGCTACCCAGTGTGTTCGGTATGTCAGCAGGAAGTTCTGACTTTTCAAAGGTGAGTCAGGGATGCCAGTCCTCTTCGTGTTGTTATTTTATATATTTTCTGAGCACCATGTGTGCCTGATACTATACAAAAACACAGACAATTCCTGCCCAAAGGAGATCACAAATCAAATTTTACATCAGCATTAAATATACAATACCCCTCCACTAACCATTCTCTCAACATACTTTCTAATATACAGCTATTATATCATGGTATCCAACTCATCATTATACTCTAAATACTTGACTCCAAAGTATGGGGCTATAAAGAAGGATATGGATACAGAAAGAACAATATCTCTACAGAGCATTCAAATCTTTCACCTGTGTATATGTAACCCCTTGGTGCTGATAACAGGATTTCCTATTAAATAACCCATCACTTAGCTTGCTACAACTATTTGCCTAAAGGGATGGTGAGTTAGAACCCAGTAATACATGGTGCCAAGAGCCCTTAATTTCAGTGGAGCTAAGAGCATTTAGTACTTCAGAGGAGACACTCAAAACAGTGCAGAACCCCCTTAAATTTTTAATGCAAGAATAATAGACAATTAAGGAAATTCTTGTGCTCTGTAGTGTTTATACAATGTGCAACAACTATTTCTATTCCTTCTCATTTTCTAAAATCCACCTAGCTGTTTGCATGACATTTACACAACTTTTCTTTTTTGGTAATGTTTTGCCTAGATCAGCTAAAGTTGTATTCAACATCAGGAGAAAAAAAATATTTGTAAAGCAATATGGCTGAGAGGTGTGTGTTTGTACACATGGTTCTTTCACTCACATTTCTCTTTGCCTCCACAAAGGCAACTTTATGAAATCAAACTACCCCTCTCTCTCTCTCTAGCAACCAGTTACAAAATTACCAACAGTAACCACTCCAGCCTTCAACTCATTTGCTGCTACTCTGCCATACCACTGATGATTTGTGAAGCAGATTGATGGATGTTCCATTTTACTAAGTCATGATAACTTGGCCAGAATTGGAACAGACCAAAAACACTTAGTCTGATGAACATGCCACAGATCTCAAAAGAGTTGCCTTTGATGGTGTAAATGAAATTGTGCCATAATAAGGAACAGAACAGATAGATGTGACATCACATGGCTTCATCTTCACAATCTAAGCTGAGAATGGTGGGTGGAGGAGAACCAGTTTGTTTGTTTTTTAATTGTAGACTAAGATAACCCGATAAACACATGAGAAAATCTAGATTTACACAGGAGTAACATGTTATGTATTTCATACATCTCTCAAATGGCAAAAGGGGAACATAGCAAAAGCCAAAATACTCAAACACCAAGATAGGAAGGCTAGAAATGACATGGTTTATGTAAATATGGCATGATCCGATTCCAGAGAGTGCTTATTTGTTTCTCTTCACCTCTGCCAAAGTTTACAGCTACAGAATTGTTCTTAAAAATAGTTATGGGTTAAAACTTCAGCATCAGTGTGCTATCTTTTTAAACAACATTGGAAGACAGACACTTTCAAGTTCTCTCTGTTGCAAATACAGACCATTATATTGTGGTAGATGTGTATATAGAATGATGCAACAGGAAACGTTTGCCTGTATGTGATATCCTATTGTCTAAGCTAATGTGTTTTATCTTTTTTGTAAAAATCAAAACAACAAAACCTGTTTGAAAGAAGGAATAATGGAACTAAGGGTATGTTTATATTGTAATTGCAGGATGTGATTACAGTTTGAATAGACATACCCCAGCTAGCTTTAATCTACCTAGGCTGAATCCTGCAGAGTAAAGCTGTAGCAGTGTGCGCCATTACCCAGGCTTCTCAGCGGGCTTGTACAGAGCTAGCTTGGGTCTGTTTACTCAAGCTGTAATCACATCCTCTGAGTACAGTATAGACATACCCCAAATGTTTTAGAGTTTAATTGCCATAAAGAAGTTGGAAGAGCAGGTCAGAGCTGTATATATTCTAACTAAGTTGCTGGATGATTACTGTCCCCACCTCCCAGAATGTGTGTGAGAAAAAGGGTTGGGCCACAGAGCCTCTGGGAGGGGCAGTGACTCAAATCAATATCTAGCTAATAGAAGGCACCATGTTACCCAGAGTAACCAAGCAAAAGAGACTACATCCAGAAGGCAGAGGGGATCAGACTCAGCAAAAGATCCACGACAGGCAGCAGCCTGAGAGCTGGTAGCAGACTATCTGAGAGATGGGACAAAGAATCTGGGTGAGAAGCCAAGAGCTGAGCAGGGAAACAGGCAGTGAATCCAGCAGCTTGCAAGCAGGATGGGTAATGCAATGACTATGGCTGACAGTGGGCAAAGGTCCCAAGCAAGACCACAAACAACAGGACTGAATTCAGGTCAAGGGGACCTGTGGATCAGAATTTCACTGTGCTCCAAGAAAAGGTGAGACTAGAAAGGAGTACGCCAGATACTAGTCATGAGGAACCCATAGGCATGGTTTCTTTTGCACTGCTTCTAGGATCTGAGTTAAGAACTACTATGCTGGTGTTCTCTAGTTACCTAGAGTACATGCACTTTTTCCTCTCTGCCATTGCTCGTAAAGAATCCTCCCTTACTTCCTAGTACCTGGGAACCTGTCAATGACTTGAGTCTGTACAGATTAATGCATGGAGCACTCCAAGCTTGTACAAAATACCTACCAAATATCCAAAAGAGTTATTTCCCACAAGATTCATGGTTGGTTACAACATTACATCTCTCTTTCTACTTTCTAAAGATATGAGGAATGCTTTGAAAAGGTATCAGCCAGAACTGCTATCCAAGCAAGGGACCCAGAGCAGCACCTCACTGGCATCACCAAGTGAGACATCTTGGTTTAGTGATTCCATCATCAGGCCCAATGATGCCACATTTAAAATCTTTTGTCAGACAACAATAGGATTTTGCATAATAACATTTTTAGAATATTATCAAAACAAGAGTCCCGTAGCACTTTAAAGACTAACACATTTCTGCGGGCATAAGCTTTTGTGGGCTGCAACCCACTTCATTAGATGTTTGTTAGCCTTTAAGGTGCTTCAGAACTCTCGTTTTTGCTGTATACAGACTAACATGGCTATCCCTCCGGAACTTTAAAATATTATGAACATGTTAATTAACAAAAAGATAAAACCTATGACATTTTAGGAAAAGGACATCTAACTAAACCACTGTGCTTCATCCAATTCTGGATGGCAGATTCCACTTCTGTAGCCTCTCCCCTTTCATCCGTTGGTCCTCCTACTGAGATGGGCACCAAAGAAGCTAATTAAATGTCAGTTGTGGTGGTCTGTGTAATATGGACAACTTCTAGGAATTGGGAGAGTAAAATCTCTAAATTGAGGCCAATGAATAACAATCAGATTGTGAATTTCAATGTTTGTAATGCCCCAGGTTTGACAAGAAGCTATTACATTAAATATTTTGAGAGACTGGACTGTGGTGCCCTAATTAATGGGGGTCCAGTTAGAGCCAAAAAGCAAGCTATACACGTCTTTCTTCTTTCTCTCAAACACAATGTTGAGAATTTGTCAAAATGGCAGAAGCATCAAATTCTCACCATCCTTTCTCATGCAAAAAAAATCCAAAACCTTATCTAAGACTTGTCTTTTCGCAGTCTTCAGCCTTACGCCCTGGTGATGACATACAGGAATAGCTGTGTGAGAACACTCATTTCTCGGTAAGGTTACTTAGGCTGTGGTCAGAATTTCTTCACTGTGGATTTAAAATGAAAGTTCTGCACGATGATAAAATGAAGTTGCAAGACTGAACAGAAGGAACCACTGAGCTCAAACACAACGCCTGTGATTCCCTGTATTCAGTCTCCGTTTTGATTTTCTTCTCTCTTATGTTGTCAAAAGCAGTGTATGAAATTTCATTAGGGTTTTTTTATATATATTTCTTTCAAAAATTTTTTAAACTTTCTCTTCCTACACTACAGTATTGTAAAATAATTGTGACTTAGCATTAACTTCCTGCATCTTTGTGCCTTTAACAAGCTGCCTGCAGAGCGTTTCACTTGGTACAGCTAATTTCACATGTGAAGCTTAATTCCTTGCCAAAGACCACATGCTTGTCCCTTCGCCAGAAATGGCAACTAGCCTATACTAGCACAGCTTGGTCTTAAGAAAAGGTGGGGCCTCAAGCTGATAGGGGAAAAGGAAGAAAAGGGGAAATAAGGCTATGAGTTGCCCCTCTGCAGTCTCACTGGCATCAGTGAAAATTGGGCTAGTCTGAGTTGCTCAGCCTGCGTGAGGCCCTAAGCACCCACTTGGATTGCTTGCATCATGTAATAGCCGCCCTGCACTCTGTAGGGGGCCACATGTAAAATTCTCTCTTACATCCAAGATCCTTGGGAATATAGCACAATACTTTCAAGCAGCTGAATAACCGTTGTGCTTTGTTGTAGTTACTCAAGAGGTTCCTACAAATGAACTATTTCTCTATTCTGTACCATGCTGTCTGTGCAAAGAGGACCAACACCTAAGAATTCTCAGACCAGGTCAGCCCAGTGGTCAACATACTTGACTCTCCAGTCTCAGAACAAGTACCAGATACTTTAAAGGCAGGCATTAAATGCCTATAACAGGCAATTATACAATAACTACCCATGACAGATGTTTCTTTCTAACCCCAGCCAATTTGGGTCTAGCTTCTGTCCTGAAGCATGAAAGCTTATATTTCTTATACATTTTAATCCTAAACTGGTGGTGGTGTAATTTAAATAAATAGGATTTGTTTTTAATCTGACTAAACTCATTCCTTCATTAATTTCTTGTGGCAATGAGTTCCACGAGTTAATTATGCATTGTCTAAAAATATTTCTTTATATCAGTTTTAAATTTATTGCCTATGGCTTACATTTTTTCAACATTATTATGAAGTACATCAGTTTAACGGACTTTTCACTTATTTTTAGACTTTCCCAAATATTTTAATTAGCAGCACCTTGCATATTTACTACTAGAATATATTCTCCTATGGGACTACAGGTGACAGAGAAGAGAGAAAGTATTTTTCGCATCCTATGAACCTACCAGCAAGAGAGGTCTTCTCTCTGGGTATGTCTACATGGCAGTTGAAGATGGGATTGCAGCATGGGTAGGCATAAATGTGCTAGCTTTAACCTAGCTAGCATGGCTAAAAATAGCAGTGAAGATTCAGATGCATGGGCTGTACAAGCTCACCCTGGATCACTCTTGGTATATGCTTGCATTGCTAGCACATGCCACCAGATCTTCGCTGCTATATTTAGCTATGGTAGCTAGATTAAAGCTAGTGCAGGTATGCCTACCTGAGCTGCAATCATCCCTCTGAATGCAGTGTAAACATAACCTTGGTATTATAATTCGCACTATCAACTGTCATCAGCTACCAGCCTGGACAGGAGATTGTCATCAATCTTCATGTAGTGAGGATCCTGCTTACCACTTCACAGGTCCTGCCAACATGCTGCCTCAAATGAGATATTTCCTATTACAATAGAAATTTCAATCATGTAACTGAGAACCCCCATAGTTAAAGAAAAATTCTGAATTCTCGTTTGTTTTAGTCTGCGGCATGTCAGCTAAGGCTATACTTTCAGAACTCAGTTTAGAAAATTTGAGCAAACTTACTTTTTTCCTGGCAGAGTTAAATCCAGAGTGAAATATGACACAGTATTTTACAGACTTACATTTTTCCCAGGGGGCGCCTGGTATTGGTTCTCAGGGTACCCAGAACTGAGAGTCACCTTGTTATCCCCTCCCTTCACTGTAAGGGAGTTTTACTTGTGCTTGGCTGGGTGTCAGCTCTCTAACTCCACCAGCCTGTGAGCCACTCAAAAAGTCTCCTCTGGGCAATGCCATCCCTTACTTTTCTTGCAAGTTAACAATATGTGCGCCCCAGTCCCTGAGTCCCTTTGAAGCGTTATCCTGTGATATCCAGCTCCTGACACTGGCTACTTATAGAAAGACCAGTTCCACTGTTCCAAAGGAACAACATAGACACCAGCTTGTATGATTCTGCTCACGATACCACTTAGATATACTGATAGTGAAAACAAAACAAAAAATCATCAAAGACGAAAGATTCAGGAGATAATGAGTAACAATACTGGAAACAAATAGTTACATATAAAACAAAATCATGTTTTCTAGAGACTAAACTTCATTAGATAAGACATTAATCTGATAAGTTTCTCAGCCCCAAAATCTTTTGCAGCATCTTCAACCAGGGTTGACTAAAATCCCGTGTTCGTGAATGTAAATGCACTGCCCATTTACTTCCTAGTTTTAGGATGAAGGGGTATCTTTTGTGCCTCATATCTGCTCCCCTTGAGTTCACTGGCTTTGTACATAGCCAGGATAACCACTGGAGACTTGTTTTTCCTGTGTGCTGCTTCCCTGTTAACTTCACATCTCTTTGCTAACTTCTGACTTCATATGTAAATAGGCATCCATTGTATTATCTTACAATGCTTTTAATTTACATCCTGACAGAGAAAGATACATTTCTTCTCTCCTGTCTGGAGGAAAATCTGTTTTTACCTCATGGCTTCATACAGACTTTAAAAATGTATTTTCAGTATATATCCATAACTCCTTACATAGCATCCTGCACATATGTTTCACAATGATATTGGTGACCAGTATGAGCCTGGTTTTCATGTAAGACCTCACATGACATTCTTTGATGAACCAGAATGTACATGCCAGAATCAGGATATACTTGTAACCCCCCTGTCAGTTACCATTAAGGGTTTCTTGGGTCACAGACCCTCTTCCTCTCGGTACCCTTTGGAATCCTGAAAATCATTCTCTCTCTCTCTCTCTCACACACAGTTTTAAACTCCTCATTTTCAGGTTTTGGATCTTAGTGGCAATCATCCTGGTGGTCACATAGGACTGCAAAGATTCCCTCTAGAGATTGTCAATGTCACTTTTTAATCAGCCACAGTGAGCACTCTGTGTGACACAAGACGTTACCTCCCCTCCCACAAGTCCCCCTGGAGCAGAATAGACTCTTTTGCCTACCCTCCTGACAAGGCATTGGAGGGAGAGACCAGCATCAGAAATTAAACCCAGATCTCCTGAATTACAGCATAAAGCATCACCACCAGTGAATTGTAATTCTTCACAGGCTAAGAGAACTGAGTTAATTTACCTCTCAATTCCTTTACTTCATTTTACAGTGAGACGTTTTAATTGAATAAGCAGCTGCAACACGTATTTGCAGGCAAAACAACAGAGATTGCAAACCCTTTGTGGGTGGCAGCACACAGACCACCAACTTCCTGCTACAGCAAGAGATACTTCTTATAAGTAAGACTACTGAGCAAGTAGCATGCAATAATACAAAAGATCTATTATGAAAAATCCTTTTTCTATCCAACTTTATTCTAATTCATGATTTTCAATTGCTGCTAAACTGATCATATAAAATGAAACTTCTTCCCCTAACTTGAATTATACCTGTGAAAAATATTAAAATTCTCCTTCAGTTTTACTTTTAATATTTCTCTATAGTCTCCTTGTTCGTGTCCTCACAAAGTGGAAGGGAATGGCTTAGAGACCTGAACATCAGGTTTGAAATACAGAGTCCTTGAAACTACAGACTTCACGCGTGGCAGAACCAACTCATCCCTTCATCCTTCTGAGTTAATACGTTGAGTTGTATAAATTTTAATATGTGGCGGTGTCTCGGGTAAGATCTTAAAAATCTCTGAAGTCCTGTTTGTGCTGTGTGGATACTGAAGACCCAACAGCACTTTTTGGAACAACTGAGATTTGACTCAGTATCCTTTGCCAAAGTTTCCCCTCTGACACTGTTGTCGTGTACCAGTAGGTTGAAGCCCTTTACCAAACCAGAGATGTCTATATTTTAGTGGTACTGTAGACTTATAGTTTGTGAAGTGTTTTGGGATCCTTCTCAATGAAAAGTACTACGGAAATATAAACTCTTATTAGAGTTTCTTTCTGGTTTTGCACATTGGTCACTATTCTGTACTAGACAAAATAGCTTCCGAAGCTTGATCTCCTGTTGTTTATATTTGAGGAGTGAAAGAGAAATATCCAAAACTACCTTGATATTTATGTAATAATTTTCTTAGAGTCTCAAAGTTTTCTTTCATTGCAAGTAATTTCAATTGTTTTGTGTTTAAATGATTACTGGGGGATGAAACAGCTCCAACGTGTTTAAAATTATTACTTCAACTGCTCATTTTATTTTCCTTTTTGCTGAGCTGGTCAGAAATCTCACACTACAGTCCTGTTACAGTATGCAATATTAAGGTTTCAGACTTCACTATTTTCTTGTCTACAGAAGAATTTGGGGGGCCTTGGGTTTATAAATATCATATACTTATAACTGATTCTTTTTGGTCAAGATTTTCCATGACCTTAATAAAGTTATTTTACAGGAATCACATTTTAAATAGAATATTCTTTTTCCTTCAGATAAGTCATACTAATTTTATAACACTTACTATGCTTTTGCAATGAGACAACATACACTAGTTGACAACCTCAGCTTTAAGTTTCAACTGCTTCCCTGGTGACAAAAATGTTAATTATACGCATAATGGGGCCTTAAGTTCATTTGGACCTCTATGTTCTATTGCAATAAAAATGTGAAATATAGGAATAGTACATTTTCAGAAATTGTTTTCCATTAATACAGAACATAAAATAGTTACCATTTGCTTTATTACAATTTTAATAGAAATAGAAAATTTCCCTCAAATGTTTCAAATAGTAAAAAAGTTTATTCTTCATGCCTTTTATATATCAGCACTTTCACTCTCTCATAGACTCATTCTTAACCCCTGATTTGACAGAAGAATAAATTAACTTAATAACTGACATTCTTTGTCACAGCTATATGAACTAAAGGGGGGAAACAAGAATGAATACATTTGAGTATGTAAACCTCAAGTGACGTTAATTCAGTCCACTGCTCATCAAAACTGGTGGTTGATACTGTTCAATCAGTAGTTGGAAGGGCTTTCCAGCTGGCTTTAAGACACTCTGAGAGTAAGCAGGGTTAGGTCAAATTCTACAAAGGCCTCACAAGTGCTGAGTACCACGGGTCTACTCTCCTGTTAATACACCCTAGAACGATATTAGCCCTTTTTACAACTCCATCACAGTGTTGACTCATTCAGTTTATGATCCACTATAATCCCCAGACCTTTTCAGCAGTACTACCACATAGCCAATTATTCCCGATTTTATAGTTGTGATTTTTTTCTTCTTAAGTTTCATACTTTGCACTTGTCTATGAATTTGAACTTGGTGATTTCAGACCTATTCTCTATTTTGTGAAGGTCGTTTTGAATTCTAATCCTGGTCTCCAAAGTCCTAGCAACTCCTCCCAGCATGTGTCATCTGCAGATTTTACAAACATGTTCTCCACTCCATTATCCAAGTCATTAATTAAAATATTGAATAGTACCAGACCCAGGATAGACTCCTGCAGGATCTCACTAAATATGTCCCCCAGGTTTGATGATAAACAATTGATCACTACTCTTTGAATAGGGTCTTTCAACCAGATTGCACCTACCTTATAGTAATTTCATCTAGACACATTTCCCACATTCGCTCATGAGAATGTTGTGTGGGATTTTATTTTTTATTAGTAGTAGTAGTAGTAGTAGATCAGGACCCCATTGTGCTAGGTGTCTCAAGATGGGTACTGAAAAAATTGAGGCATCAAAAACCATTAGACACTTTTGGAAATGTAGGCCATTATGCTAGTGGAAACCGGGTGAGCTAGTCAGATGGGTGCATGACTTACTCTTTGAAAAAAATTAAAAACAAAAACCCAAATATTTCAGCTAATCAGAAATTTATTCATAAACTGCAGCCAATATAATGTGCTTTTAAGACATTGTACTTTTATGAAGAAGCTGTTCTCTATTAGGCTATAGTACATCCTAGGGCTTTTCTCTACACCAATGGGAATGCAGTAATTCAATAATGCTACCATACACAACTGCCACACTAGAGCATCAATATTCATCTGACAAAGTGATTTAATATACCTCAGAACAATATACCTTCAGAACAATTGAGCTTGGTGAATTTCTAGTATTTTGCTGGTAAAAGGGATCACATAAACAACATCCTCTCAAATGTCTGAAATATTAAAGAATGGTTGATATATCAGATAAAAAAGCACAATCCACTCAACTAAATCATTTCTGTAGTGCAAAAATTAATCTGCTGTATTGGTATTAATACCACAAAAAACTTTCAACCAGCTTCTTACCTGCCTAAGGCCAGTCCCCCTGTAATCCCTTCCCAGGTGCTACAGGAAAATTGGCAGTGCTTGTTTGTTTGTTTGTTTGTTTATTTTAAATAAGGAAGATCTTGTTTAAAGTGATTTACCTGCAGTGTCGTACAAATTCAGAATTACTTCTTTATTGCCCACTGTAATACTGGTGGTATACTTCTCAAATACAGAAGGTGCATAGCGCTGTCAAAAAAGGAAATACAATTCTAAAAAATGGTAATAAATATTATTTTGCACTTCAGTAACCCCTTCCCTCCAGGGATCTCAAAGCACTTTATAAACATGAATGAATTAAGCCTTACACCAACCCCGGCAGACAGATATTATCCCCATTTTACTGATGGGGAAGGTGTGAAGCAGACAAGTTAAAATGACATTCACTTTCACAGGGCAAAGAGTGGAAGGGCTAGAAACAGCACCGACTTTTCCTTGAGACCATGTTCCCGGGTATTTGGTGTATGTACTCTAACAAGAAGTTTTAGTTCTTTGAAATGCAATTATACAAAAAAGAAAAGACATGATTCCGCTTTCACAGGTTTCGAGCTTTATCTGAACCTCACCACCAGTATTCTAGTACAGCAGCTCCTGTTTTCTGAACCGGATACCTGGTTTTTCACCCTCCTAAACCTTTCCAGTTAACAGAAAGCCCCAACCAAATCTTCCCACTGCAGGTTTCAGTACAGACTTCTCTGGAAATACGTCTGTCTACAAATGCCCAGAGGAAAAGTAATTCTTGAACTTCTAACACTGACGGCACAAGAGTGACGAGAAAAAACTCTCAGATTTACTAACAGCTCCGCCACCGCCTGCCCGTGGCTTCTCTCAGGCCGCTCGGAGCCGCTCGCCTGCACATCCTGCCATGCCTGAGTCGAGAGATGCGTTTGTCAGCCTCCAGAAACCCGCACCCGCGCTCCGGGAAAGCCCCTGCAGCCGGTGCCCGACCCCCCCCCCAGCCTGCAGCTGAGCAGCACCCGCCTCCGGCCGCTCCCGCGCAGAGCCCAGCCTGGGCCCGCACATCCCGCTGCCTGGCAGGACATTTCTTTCCCTCCTCATCACTTTGGCCTCCGGGAAAGAGCCCAGCGAATGAGCCCCTGCGGGGGGGGGAGCGGAGGGGAAGCATCGCCGGGCTGCGCGGGGGCGGCGCGGGCGATGCGCGCCCCCTGTGGTAATCCTGAGGGAGGAGGGCAGAGCCCCCCCAGTCGAGGTGTACAGGGCGGGGGGAGGGGGGCTCCAGTGGGCTGCCCCCTCCTGTCCTGAGGCGGGGCGGAGCGGGGCGGGCTGGCAGGGGCTGCCTCAGGGAGGAGCTGGATTGTGGGGGGGGGACCCCGACACTCACCTCCGGGAAGGCTCCCTTCGCGTACACCATGAGCAGAGACGTTTTCCCGCAGCCTCCATCCCCCACTATCACGAACTTCAGCTCCTTCTGCCCGGAGGGGGCGGGCGGGCTCTCGCTCTCCTGGGGGGCCCCGGGCGCCCCGCCGGGGACGGACCCGTTGGCTACCGCCATGTGTGTGTGTGTGGGGGGAGGGGGGCTCTAGAGCGGCGGCAGCCGTGGGGGAGCGGGCGGCATCTCTGTCAGGTCGGCTCCCGCCGTGGCTCCCTCTGCAGCCGGGTGTCGCTGCTCTCCGCGAGCCGGGCTCCGGAGGGCGGGGAAGGGGCCGAGCTGGCTCCGCTCCCGCTTCAGCTGGGGATTGGCTGAGGTGAACGTGCTCGAGCCGCCGGCACCAGCCACCGCCCCCGCCCCGGCGCCGCTCCCGGCAGGTGCCCCCCACACGGGAGAGCCGGACTCCGCTCCGAAGTAGCTCCAGTGCCCATAGACCCGGCCCCCCACCCCGCTCCCGTACTGACTTCGCTACAGGGGCCTTCAGTGCGGACACCGAGACACCCCCTCACACACAGGGACCCCATGGGCACCGAGCCCCTCACCACACACGGGCCCAATGGACACCGAGCCCCGAGCCCCACACAGAGACCCCATGGGCACTGAGACCCCCTCACACACAGGGACCCCATGGACACCGAGCCCCTCACACACAGAGGCCCCATGGGCACCGAGCCCCCCCCCCACACACACACACGGGCCCCATGGACACCGAGCCCCGAGCCCCACACAGCGACCCCATGGGCACTGAGACCCCCTCACACACAGGGACCCCATGGACACCGAACCCTTCACCCACACAGAGACCCCATTAGCACCGAGCCCCCCCACACACACAAGGGCCCCATGGGCACTGAGATACACACACCTGGCACACCCAGGGGTGCCTTGGGCACTGAGGCCCCCCTTAACAAACAGGGGACCCCCAGTGCATTGACACCCCCTGTATGGACTTCCTTCTATCTGGAAGCCTCATGCATACCCCTCCCATTGCACTGAGATCTACCCCATTTATACAGGAACTTCCAGTGAACTGACAGCCTTGTACACAGGTACCTCTTACTCTCAGAAGTCCCTGGTGGATTGAAATGCCCACTGCCAGATCTCCATCCCTTTACAGGAGCTCCACTGTGCTGTTCCTATGTCCTGCCCTCCTCCTGACTGTTCTCAGGGGCATTTCCCTGGGCTTTAAACATGAATTTTATTTGTTTATAGTTTCTGGAACCACAGGAAATACTTGCTGGAGCAACATGATTTTACTCTCTCCAGAAATTAAAGCACCCAAAAACCTTTATGTCTGACTAAGTATGTACTCCTCTTCAGGGGGTGGGCAATGTGGTATTATAGATGAAAAAAATAGCTGTTAGGACAACTAAGGTAACATACTGAATCAAATTAATCCTTGCTGAAGCTCCAGATTACCTCAGTATTTCACCATAGATTAATGTGGCTCACTTCTATTCATTTCTAATACATCTATCACCATGGTACCTATGTGCCCTATTCTTAAATTAGGAAACATCAATTCTGTTCAGAGTTTATTGGTACAATGCTAACCTTATCATCAAATTCAGCTCTACTATTTTGTTTATTTCAGTTACACAGACCAACATCCTGTAAACACTTATGCTAAGACTTAATTTTACAGACAAAAAGCATCTGTTTAAAGGTAAGAACCAAAGGGGTAAGATGACAAGTATGGCCCTAATCTTGCATTTTCACTGGAGTTACTCTGCATTTACAATGTGGTAATTGAGATCAAAATTGGTCCCCTTTCTCTGTAGGGACTAAGTCCTATACCTTGCAGAGATGAACCACCTGTTCCCTCTTCCGTGAACAGTCTCAACTTTTCTCCCATTTAGTATGCAAATCTAAATTCCTTAGGAAATCTGGCTTGCCTCTAAAACTTTCCTTAGCTCTGTAAAGGGAAACAATCCACCAGTGGAACTGTTGAGTTTATCATTCCCTAATTTGACTTAGTTTTTTTAAATTACCATTCACACAGGAGAGTTCCAGAGGGGTAGCCGTGTTAGTCTGTATACAGCAAAAACGAGAGTTCTGTAGCACTTGGTCTGACATTTCTTCCTGCACCGCAGTGTCACTAGATGGCCTTAGAGACTGCATGCAAAACACACTTTTACTACCATTGGCTTGTCTCATGCCTTTGTGGTCAATGATGTTTCAAGGAAGACACTGGTTTATATACAAAGTACTGAATAGAAAAAGGAGGAGATATTACAGTGGTGGGTGGGGCCATATAAATACCCAGGTTGAAGCTCTAAAAATCAAACTTTAAAAATAATAAGCAGCTGAGTTCGTTCCTATCTGATGTTAACATTTTATTTTGGAGAAAATGTAACATGAGCATTTAGAGGACATACATCTGTCAAAATACAAAACCTTATGAACACTTCCAACCTAAATATGCTCTTAGGGTCTGATCCTGCAAGTTGGTGAGAGACCTCGACTTGTATGGATTTCAGTGGGATTGAGCACATTCAGCCCTGCACAGAGATGGCTCAGCACTTTGCTGGATTAGGCCTTTACCCCTTCTTCTCATCTCAAAACCAATAGATAGATATGTTATAACCCATAAATATGCTTCTTCATGTCCATTTAATGAGTTACTGTAATTCATGGGGTTTTAATTTAATAACTGTAATTCAATATTACAGTTTGTTTGTTAGTTTATTTACAAAAGCCATCTCCAAACTTCCCCTTTATACTTTGTGTTAAGGGAAACATTTTAGATTCAGGACTCAACAATATAATACAAGAGAGCAATTTAGTCTATTCTAAACATTATATAGATAGATAGATATAGCATTTTAAAGTAATAGATATTCAGCCTAACATACGAAAAACTGAACAGTTCAGTATTTTGGTTACATTCATTATTTTAAATTAATGTTCGTACAATGCTTTGCACATATAAAGTAGTATACAAATGCAAAGTATTTTTTCTAGATGTAATAAATGCACACACCTGTATTATGAGCCTGAGCCTGATTGGAAATTTTGCTACTCACTTCAGTGGAAGCAGGGTCTAGTTCTTTATTAACAAATTGCAAATATGATTTTTAAAACCTGTAAGACTGTTCATCCTATTTATTTATTTATTGCAGCTATAACAAGTCTGACACCAGTACATTACAGCTCAAGTCCTATCCATTGCAGGCTGTGAAGCACTAAGCATATAAAGATTTGCAGTGACTCAGGCAAAATCAAGAATCTGCTGATGGTGGTATGTAAACGTTTTGTATATATTGCATTTTTGTTACCATGAATATGTGAAGTTTGCACTGCTCAGCACTTCATCAATGGATATTTGGGGTTTATGTTTACTACAAGATACAAATGAAACAGATTGTACATTAAATTTGGACCCTGTTTACACTGGAGGCAAAATGATGATAGATATAGCCATATTTAAAAATGAATATTAGAAGTGGGGTTCTTTAACCAAGGTGAACAAGGACTTTTGGCCTGAAGACAGTGTCATAGAACCATGCTGTAGTCTACTTAGTGAAGGGGAACTGTCCATTGTGATTTGGCACATAGTTGTCAGGATAAAAACCAACAACATTCTCCACACTTCTAAGAAAACCATGCTGGAATTCTATCAACAAGAATCTTGACACATGACTTGGTTTTGATCCGTATTTGGCCAGTGTTCTCCCTCTGAAGATTTCCTTACTTCTCCTCATCTCCATTTACCACACTTCCTTTCTAAGATTCATTAGTTAGCTGCTAGCATGAAAACATTTTAAAAACTCACATTAAGATTTCAGATAGCATGTTGGTGGATACCATATAAAAGAACTTAGATGGGTGTTTTTTGAACAGTAAATATATTTAACATACTTAAAATATTTCCTTTAAGAAATACTGCTTTTCTATTTGTAGGAACTTTGAAAACTATGTTAATGCTTAAAGTTTCCAGCCATTTAAAGCTGTATCGCTGTGGATGTACATTAATAAATAAGTATGACTTAAATAAGATTAACAAGCAAGGTGGTGCACTTGTGGATACTTCATTTTTACATAATTTATGGTAAGATGTAACAGTCAACCAACGCCATCTGCTGTATAGTCATCAGTTTATACTTTAATCAAAGTGAGAAGACAAACTTCACTTTTATTTCTAGAATAAACCTTTAAAACTTCTATTATTGTATATATCCAATAGTTTTTCTTTTTATGAGCACATAATTTTAGTCTCCAAAAGACTTATGCACATGCCTAAAGATAAGAACAAGTAGTTTCACTGAAGTCAATAAAACTACTCTGATGTTTAAAGTTAAGCATGTGCATAAGTCTTTGAAAGATTGGGACCATCAGGACCTTATTTTTTCCCCAAAATATTCCAACTATATTATTTATATTACTGTAGTGGCTAGAGATCCTATTGAAATAGAGAATGTACATACAGAGTAAGAGAGAGTCTCTGCCTTGAAGATCTTACAATTTAAATAGACAAGACAGACAAAGGGAACATAACAGAAGCAATAAGAACAATGTGATGGTTTGCAAATGATATGTTAGTTCCATAGTGTTGTTAGTTTATTTGTTTTTGGGTGGGGTTTTACTAGGAAGGATTAGCTAGTAAAGGAAGAGGAGACAACTGAGAAAAAGGAAGTAAGGGAGAGATAGAGGGGAGAAGGGAGCAAAGCAAATAGAAAGACCATTGAGGGAAGGGGTTGGAGCACACAGCCAATCAGCACAGGGAAGAGACTGTCCAGACTAAAAACTGAGAAAAGATAGTGTGATGACATCATCAGTGTTTGAATGTTCCAAAGGTCTCTGTTGCTTGCAACTCCTTTTGCTCTAGATCCAGGATGAGTTGGAATGGGAGAAGTACCTCCAGTTAGGTCTCATCTCCCCACCATGAAGCTGCTGTAAGGGCTATAACTACTTTTGTGCCTGCACTTATGCTACTTTTAATTATTATTTATTTGCATTTCAGTAGTGTCTAGAAATTCCAATGGCGATCAGGCCCCCATTCTGTTAGGTACTATAGCCCGGAGGGGTGGTCCCCCTCTGAGAAGGACCCAGAGGGGGAGCCGGACCCACCCTGGCTGGTACAGCCCCGAAGGAAAACCCCTGACCAGAAGCAGGTGGGCAGGTTCAGGCCATCAGAAGCCCCAGGGACACCACCTGACTGGAAGCAGGGGGGGGCGGAGCCAGGCCTTTAAAACCCCCCCAGCCTGAGCACTCAGTCAGGTGGAGACAGCTGAGGGAGAAGGATGCCTCTCTTCTGAGGTTCCCAGCTAAAACCTGGCTAGAGACCCACGCCAACAGGGAGCTGGCAGAGGGCTGACCTGAGCAGTACAGAGCCTGGGACCCGGAGAACCTACCGGTCCTACCCGTGGCCTGGAGGACCTGCCCTTCGTGGAGGAACCCATGAGTTTCCAGAGCTGCCACCTGTTGATGAGGAGGGCCTCGTAGGACTACCACACCCCAGTGACCTGAAGGAGGCAGGTACCTGGGGGTCTGGGGAGGAAGAAGCCCAGGGGCAGCCATAGACCGTGGCTGAGTCTGGGGCAACCCTGGTGGCGTGTTGTGGCAGGAGTCCTGACCCAGTGGCAAATGCCTTTTGCCACTGCGAGGGCCCTGGGCTGGGATGCAGTGGAGATGGGTGGGCCTGCGTTCCCCCTCCCCCCTTCCCTAGCAGCTCTGAGAGAGCTTCACCCTCCATACTGCTCCAGAGAGTGGGCGCTAGACTGCTTGCCCGCCTGTCCTGCCTGTGGGCCGGGCAAAAGATTGCTTGCCTGGGAAAAGGGCTTGAGACTGCTCCCCAGAAGGAAATAGCCGGGAGGGGTGGTCCCCCTCTGAGAAGGACCCAGAGGGAGAACCCTGCACGCTGCCCCCCCTCACAGGGGCCCGTTCATAGTACACACACATTTTGAGAGAGAATCCCTCCTCAAAGAGCTAACAGTCTCTAAATGAACAAGACAGACAAAGGGAAAAAGAAAAAATAGAGGCAGAGGGACGTGTGCCTCTGGCAGCATGTAAGTGGAAGAGCTGGAAATAGAACCCAGGTGTTCTAGTCCTTGGTCTATTTTAAAATGTTTTATCTACTTTACAAACTGCATTTAAAGTTAGACAGTTAAGCCTATATTACTACATAGCAATCCACCTGAATTGTTTTGTTAGTCACTTGGGAAGAAAAATCAGTATATTTTTGTTGGGTAGATACTGTGAAATGCTGAAAGTAAAACAATTACAGCCATTGGAGAAATTTTGTATATTACCCTTCTAACAAGGGAAGGGATGCCGGGGTTGCATTTAAAAATTCTGTTTTAATTAATATAAAAAGGCAATAAAGAGTGGATTTTTGCTTTAAAAAGATATTTGGTTCTTTGCCCATAGGTTGCCAGTTCAAATCTAGCCCACACTCAGCTACTGGGAGTCATTATATAGTTTTGGTTATACATTGAGAGATAAGTTTGGTGGTCTTAGAGCAGTATTCAGTGAGTGTGTGTGTGTACTCCTCATAGTTGGCACTAATTAAAGTTTCAGCACAGAACAAGGATTGAAGAGGCCTTAAAATTGGACTTCTCTGCCCCCTGGAGGTAGTGAAAACACATCATGTTAAGGTTGAGGCAATGATTAGGACCAGGTGGGGAAAGTTTGTAATGCCACTGCTAGTATTATTTCTCTTCTGTGGATCAATAAGACCTCAGGGGGTCAAGAGCTGTCAATCCAGTACTTTGCACCAGTACTGAAGTCACTTAAATTAAAATACATCAACAAACCAACCTACTAGTTATTAGTATTAAGTTTAAAAAAATAAAAAGCTACACAAGTGATAAGTTTTATCTCTTTAATTCAAAGTTTGTAGGTTTGATTGGTAAGATAATGCATTTTGCTGTTGTATGAATGACCCTGGACTTTCATGCAATAAGCTGGCAGGGCTTGCCTTAATTCAGAGGGTAAATACACTCAAACAGGGTAGATTGATTTATTAAGTGATTTAAAATCAAATCAGCGAGCAGGAAATCTTGATTTAAATCTTGATTTAATCTTGTTTTGCATTTGTACTTTTAATTTTTCTAAAAGGTTCATTCTCATTGGTTGGTATATCCATTAAAACATGTTTGATGGCCTATACTCCAAATTTGGTTTTTGTTTGTTGCACTAACCAGGACAATACATACTCCACATGCTAGTTAAACTGAAAACAAAAGTAATTCAGACAATCTTTTCTGTACAACAGAAACTGAAATAAGTAAACATCTGGAAAAATGTAAATAGCAGCATTCTCTCCACTGTAAAGACAAAGTAGTTAATGCTTAATGCGATACAGGACATTGACATTTATGAAGCTTGAACTGACCCCAAAAGTTAGATGTTTCCCCCTTATTCTATTAAAAAAGCAGCATCCTTTAATTTATTAAAATTCAGAGAGGCCATTGATGCAGCATATTTTTAATTTATTTTAATGGATTACAGTAAATGTAGACCTTCACATAGACTGTCTTAATTTAAATTAAGTATGTTAATTAAAAAAAAATTAAATAAAAGCAAATTTTAAATTAAAAAAATCTGAAACTTTTTTTATCCACTTTACTCTTAAGGCCCAGGATGGAGAATTTAGGTTGAAACTAACATGAGCAACCTGAAAGTCCCACTCTGGAGCATCTGAAATTCATCTTATAAACGTTGCAGGAATCAAGCCAAGGCAGAGGAAACAAGGCATTCTATTTCAGAAATTAGGTGCCAAATAGTAATTTAAAAAAAATCCAGGCACAACTTTTTAATAATGTCATTAAAATATGTTTGAGCATGGTGTGTGATATGTAACCTATAATTCCCATATATGCCAATACCCTGTAATGTGATGCCCTCTGGCATAGCCTTGTCTAAGTGCAGAGCCCCATTGAAATCTGATAGCACCAGATTTCATCATTGTTGAACTAAGAAAGTAAACAGAAACTTAATAAGCTGCCTCAAAATGCTTTTCACCCAGTCCCGAGGCAGACTTTTCTTCTTCTGTGTAATAATGATCACTTCTAAATACATATAGTTGAACTCATACTCTTCCAATTAAAAAAATATCTGATCCAGTAAATAGCTCAACTTTGTTTTATTTGTAATTGCTAATTTAATCCTGAAGCCCCTGCTTCAGGACTACAATTTTCACTTTACAGATTTTTTTTTTGTATTGTCTTAAAAAAAAAAAAAATCTAATTGTGGAACATATGAATATCTTGCTTAATTACTGAGTCATCAATGTAGTAACACTTAAGAACTTAACCGTTTCTTAATGTTTCGCTCAAATCCTGTACGTTCAAGAGAAATGACAAGTTGATTTGGTTTCTGCCAATGAGTGGCAAAGCAAACTAGTTTCTGTATTACTATAGGGAATGTTTTTTCACCAAGGTAGGCTATATTTTCACATTTATATTAGGGAGGAAGCCTGTTTAGTAAAGATAATGTGTTATATTTAACATCTTTAACAACTGCCATACAGGAAGTGTGAGCTAGTGTTTTGCGTGGGGGAGCAGAAGTCTGGACTACTGAGTTTCCCAGCTCTACGATTATTACTTGTATGATCATAATGCTCACGAGTCCTAGCCATGGGCCAGAGCCCCCTTTGTGCAAGGTGCTGGACAAACACAACAGAGAGACAGTCCCTGTCCCAAGCAGCTTACAAACGAAGTATAAGACAAGAGACAACAAATGGATATAGACAGATGGGGGAGTACAAGTAAACAAGACAATATTGGTCAGCATGGTAGGCGGTGATCTCTGCAGAGGGGCGCTGTCAAATATTTTGTCTGCATCAGCACTGATTCTCTATGGCCTTGTCTAGAATTGGAAGGTTTTGCCAAGATAGTTATACCAACCAGTATAGCTAAACCAGTAAAACCCTCCTAGGCTACATCTGCACTAAGCACTTGCTGGTATAGGAATATCAGGATACTATTCCAACAAAGCACTCCAGCTGCAGCTATAAAAGCAAAACTGTGCTTTGTACCAGTATAGTAAAACCACCCCCCACAAATGAAATAAGCTAGACCAGTAAAAGTACAGTTTTGTGGATATATACTAGCAATTATACCAGTGTAGCTATGTCTGTTAACACTCCTCTCCCCCAACACCACACCCTTGACTGAAAAAACTATAGTGGTATAACTTAAGTATAGACTAGGCCTATGTGAATTTGGTTAAATTTAATTTCTGTGCTACCTGTAAAATGCATACTAAAAGGTTACTGCAAATACTAAAATAGGTTACTGTGAATTTTAATGTTTGTAAAGCACTTTGAGATTCTTACATAAAAGGCACTATGTAAGTGCAAAGCACTATCAGCACAAGTGTTTTGTTTTTTTACTTTTTTGTCCCAAAAGTTAGCTAATTTTCAGAGTTCTGCAAGTTGTTTCAGTTCGGAGAAGAAACGGATGGAGAGAGGTTATTTTGTAATGCATTCCTGTTTCTTTACAAAGAATGGTCCAAGTCCTGTTTCCCTGAGCACAGTAGGAATCAAACGAGAGAGTTTCTTTGCTCACAATTCTAAGCCTTTTTCTGTTAGCACTCAGCCCAAAAGCTCTTGGCTTTTTCTCAAGGCCATGCTCCTGGAGCTCATTCTGCTATCTCCTTGGCTTTCAGCTTCTTCTGTGTCAGTTTCTATCACTGTGATATGTCTTGCTGCTTCTCTCACAGACACACAGATTCACCAGTCACCACTCTAATCCCTGCCTTTGCTATACCAGTCCCCAGGGAAAAGCATTGGGCCATATGGTTCAGCTTCTACTCAAGCCCCACCATGTAACTGTGTTTAGAAAGTACTCCTATTGTTTCAGCTATCTGGCTCCATAAAGGAGCTCAATTGCTTTTTACACTTCCCTAGAATGAAAGGTGGCTGTTACATCCACCAGCTTACACAAGCTTTAGCCCAAACCACAACATTATTAAATTGTTACTTGGCTAGTAGGAAACAGACTGTTCAATTCTCTTCAGTGGAAAGAGCTGCTAGAACTGTATTACTTTTCTAGACTAGTAATGTGGAAAAAGGCTATTTTCACAATGAAATTTCCTATCTGCTTTTCTATGTCTTGGAAACAGAGTTCCTGTTTAGTTTGGCTCAAAGTGGCTCATGCACTAACCCAGTGTAAAAAAAGTAGGCAAATTTTGCCTATAAACCATTCAAATGCTACCATACTGTTCAAAGGGCTAAAAAAAGAAAACTGGACAACTGGCTGTGGCAGGAAAATGGAACTGATAGCCATACTAGAAGCCCTACTCAGCAAAACCAGGCAGGGACCATTCAGTAACTCTTATGTAGCTGGAACAGATCTGGCTCATAAACCACAGATTGTCTTCTACCTAGACAGCAGCTATTTATTGGGCATGCATACTGCTCCTCTTCAGGTTATTTCCCCTGGTATCTCTTAAATCAGGGTTGTCAAACAGGTGGGCCAGATCAGGCCCACCTGATGTATTTATGCGTCCACATGACTTTCAGAATCTCAGCCTTGAGTGAATTTAGCACTGGCAAAAGGTGTGGTATTTGCAGCCCTAGAACCTGAAGAGCACTGTCCACTGAGAAGGTACATTATCGGCAGTAGCTGTGGAAGCTTCTCCTCCATCCACACTCCCCCAAAATATGTCCCTCAAACCTGCTCTGGAGGGTTTGAAGAGAGGACAGTACAAGCTGCCTCTTCATTCAGTCCTTGAATTCTGTCAACAAATGCCAGCTGCAGTGGTGTTTTTTATGAAGTGGAAAATTGTATCTGACAGTGGCATACCAAGGGCAGGAGGGGTCTATGCCCCCAGGTGCCAGCCTGGGGGGGGCCCACTGGCTGGGCCCTCCTCAGAGGAGCTGCCCCTGTTCACATCCCCAGCAGCCACGCAAACCAGGTGTAGTGCCAAAAACTCTGACCAGCAGTCTGTGACCAGCCTCTCCACCCCCATGCTGGGTGCACCAAGGGAGCCGTGGGGATGTCTCTGAGGAGGACCCAGCCAGCGCCCCCCTGCCCAGGCCATGCCTGGGTGTATGGCCCCCTTGGTACGCCACTCCCACCGCCCCCCACAACAGGGGAGAGGAGGAGAGTGGGAAATGGGCCTGCAGACCCCCATGGGGGCGCTGCTGCCAACAGGCAGGGGCACAAATATATGTATTGGCCCCCGGGTGCCAGAGACCTACGCTACACTGCTGATCTATGATGTGGAAAACTATACACGGGGAGCTGCACTCAGACCATCAACTTATTTATCATGGATAACTGAACAGCTGTCAGATAGGAATAACTTTTTAGCGCTACAGACTGAGTCCCCAGCCCTTTGTGGCACCAACCCCCTCCTGCAGTCCAATATGTGATCCCTGATAGCACCTCCCAACACCCTCATGAGTCTGGTTTACAGTGTCCCCAGGACTGGCCTGGAACAGGAGCATAGGCAATACTTTCACTGTCCCCAGGAACCTGCTCCCCCCCTGATATCTACTAGTTTTACCTCAACATACAATTTATCTGTTGACAGAGGAGTTGCACTGAGAGAAAAGGAAGGACTTCACCAGCAGGGAAGGTGTTGGGAAGTAAAATGAACTCTGGTTGTCATCACTGACTCCTCTCAGGAGGGAGTGGAGAAAGTGGGCAGGCAGTGGCTCTCTGGAGGCATGGCAAGAGCTTACTTGAGTTGGGGGAGTAGAGCTGTCCTGCAATCTGAAAGTAGTCTTCAAGTTAAAAATTTTTGGAAACAGGCTGGGTCAAAAATACATTAAAAAATTAAAGGGCTAACATTAATTTTAAGAACATATATTAGAATAATGATAGAAGCATGACTACCGTTATTTAATTAAAAAACGGAACATGAAGGTCAATTCTAAATAAGAAGCAAGGGCTATAATAAATTAATGTAAAAGGCAAGGGTTAAAAATGCAAGTAGGATTAAGCAAGAAATGTGCATAAATGCACGGTACCATTCTGGCCGGGTAGCGTTTTATATCCACTTTGTACTGGGTAAGTGTCTACACAAGGTGCAGGGTAAAAGTGAATTAAGTGGTTTTCCTCTCCCCATATTTTCTATCCCATCATTTGTTGGCCTTTAAGTCCCTGCCTTATTTCTTGCTCCTCTCTGTGTATGCTGTACTTTATCCTGTTTCTTCCCCTTCTGAGTTGTGCTCTTGGCCTCTCTCCTATTTCTTTTCACCTTACTGTGTTCCCTTGCTCTGTGTAAGATCTGCTCTCTTTGTAATCTACATAGTGCACACATGCTAATTCTCCCTCACCCTTGCCATCAAGGTCTCTCTTTCATCTGCACCTCCTTCCTCTGTTCCACAAAGCAACCCTTCATCTCTCATCCTCAAGCATTTTACCAGGGGCCCTACCAGCCAGCCAGAAAAGGAACAGTTTTGCCATGACCACTGCTCACATTTTCAGACTACTTACGCGCGTCTTAAACAATCAAAGGGAAGTAGCCTTTCTTCCACTAAACAGCTGATTGGTAGCTAAGGCAAAGAAGAATCTGCAGCTGCTTAGCAACTGTAAGCTGCTGTGCTATGCAGTAGAGTAGGGCTATAGTGGACCAGGCCACATTAGGCAGATCATATATCCTAGCTAGTTCTACTGAAAACCTTTTGGTTTGATAAACCAGATGGTGTACTCTAACTATCCTGTCCAAAAAAAATTAAAACAGGGATATCATCATTAACAGTGATAACATAAGGGGGGAAAAAGAACTCAGCTTGATTTCATATCACAGGTGGAGTTTAAAGTGCACTAGTTAGAACAAATTTGAAAGTCATCACAAGAGAAAGATGATAGAAAATGCTGTTAGTTCACTTTTTTTTAAAACCTCTATCAGCCAGTTATAGTTATCATACTCTGTGTGCACACTTGTTAAAAGAGCTTCACTCAGGCAGAGGTTAAATTGTATGGGGCGGGCGCACGTGTGCGCGCGCGCGCGCGCGCACACACACACACACACACACACACGAAAAGCATAAATAAGAATAGTCTACCCTGGTCAACATTCTCATTCTTGCTATTATAGGTTCTAGCGTAAATTTTATATAATCTTTTGATGAGATTACACATTTATGTGATAAAGATAATAGTATTGATGTAGTAGATTTCTTTAAGGCATTTGACTTAACTCCACCCTACCTTCTGATTAAGAAACTAGAATGATACAAAATCAACATGGATTCAAAACTGAAACTGATAGGTCTCAAAATATAAATTGTAAACAGGGAATCATTGAGGAAGAATGTTCTTAGTGGGAACCTGCAGGGATCGGTTCCTGACCCTCTGTTTAAATATTTTTATCAATGATCTCGAAGAAAATACAAAATCAGTATTGATAAAGTATACAGATGACAAAGATTGGGGTAGTGGGTAAATAACGAAGAGGACTGATACAGAGCAATCTGGATTGCTTAGTAAACTAGGCTCAAGCAAACAATATTTTTAATATGGGCAAGTGTTTTATTATGGCCAAACAAAGTCTAAGAGCAAAGAATGCTGGCCTACAGGATGGGAGACTCTATCCTAAGAAGCAGTGACTCAGAGAGACTCAGGGCACAGGGTGGATAATCAGCTCAACGTGAGCTTGCAGTGTGATGCTGTGGCCAAAGAGGGCTAATATGATCCTTGGATTTATAAACATAGGAATATTGAGTACGCGTAGAGAAGTCATATTAACTCTGTATTTGGCACTGCTGTGACTGTTACTGGAATACTGTGAGCAATCCATGCGTGTATATTTCAAGAGGGATGTTGAAAAATTGGAGAAGGCTCAGAGAAGAGCCATGAGATTGATTAAAGGATTGGTAAACATGGCTTATAGTGAGAGACTCCAGGAGCTCAATCTATTTAGTTTATCAAAGAAGGTTAAGAGGGAATTTGATCAGTCTATAAATACTGAGATGCAGAACAGAAATGAGAAATAATCTGACTATTACATCTAGAAAGCAAATGGTACAACAGGATCCAATGACTGGAAGTTGAAGCCAAACAAAAATCAGACTAGAAATAAGGCATAATTTTTTTTAAAGGAGCGTAATTAGCCATTGAAACAATTTATCAAGGATTATGATGGATTCTCCATCACTAGAAATTTTAAAATCAAGACTAGATATTTTTCTAAAAAGATATACTGTAGATCAACTACAGCTATTGGATTTGAAGCAGGAATTAACTGAAGGAAGTCAGATTAGATGATCACAATTATACTTTCGGTCCTTAAACTATTAATCTAGTGTCCAGGGCAGCATGAGAACTGCTGCATTTGCCTGTGGAGACAGTGGAGTACCATACTAGTTTCTAACTCACTATTGTAAAAAACTGATACAGGAACCTTCAGTATAAAAGATTCAGAAGACTAAAAACCAGTCAAAATTAACATTTACCAGGGTAAGTACAAAAGTTATCATATAAATAAATGCATCTATAGCATCTTTCATCCCAGAGTGCGTCATATATAACACTGTCACAAAAATGCAGCCACCACTGGGGTAGAGATGACAACCACTTGGACAACTGGAACAAAGCATGCTGTTCAACAATGAAACAGTGGGATATTTGGCACAAGAACAAATCCTGTTCCTTTAAGGAGGAGCATGGAATCATTAGTGACCACAGAGAGCAGAAATATGCTTTTAAGGTCTCTCTCTAAAGATCCTCATGTAGTAAAACTGAGTCTAATTCAAAGAGTCTGGGTTGACCTTTCTGGAATTTAAAATGCAATACTAGAAGCACCAGATCTGAAACACTAGGCTATCATTGCTAAACCATCCACTCTAGAGAGTATAACTGCTCACCTTGCTTCAACAACTTTTATACTACATTTAAAATAATTATTTAGCAACCTTACAAAAGCAAGATAATTCCAAGTTCAGACATATGATGTGATTTTCAGGTAGCCCCCCATTCACTGAGAGTTGCAGGTGCTCAGCACTTCTGAAAAATAGGCCACTAATCTCTGTCCCAACCCACTTTATGGTACTTACTGCAGCACATCTGGGCCCAGGTTTTCAGTGCACCATCAGCCAGGCTTTCACTTGCATATATGTGCAACTCTCTGCACACTTTTATCTACCATTTAACACTTACTAGGGCAATTCATAGATTCTAAGGTTCTAACATCAGAGGACACAGAGGATGCAAAGTGGTTATTTGCACACAAAGGTATTAGAACTGAACAACTAACTCCACAGATGTGTAGAGTTGTGCAAACACACACAAAATTATACCCTTGATATAAGATCACCCAATATTTAGAAACTATAATCACAGTTGTGTACAACTAGTTAAGTGAAGAACAGAACTTCAGCCTTAAACCATTTTTTGGCAGAGGGGAAGATGGTAATTGGAATGTTAACATTTGCTAAAATAGCTGAACACTTACTGTTTAATATTAGTTTAAAAATAAAAAACAAGCACCGGAAAGTTAAGTGTTGCTTAAATTAACTGACCACTTCCTCATTCATCACTTACCCATTCAGCTTGCACAATATAGTACAAGATGTAGAACTTTTTTACTATAGTAAAAAATAATCTACAGCACTGTTTTGATTTGTATGCTGTTTATTTGTTTTGTTTCATTCTTTCAGCAAATTAAGATGGTTTTGACTTTAGTCGAATAAGAAATAGTGGAGAAACATTTTAACAAGGATTTATGGTAAAGAGACTATGGTAGTTTTTGCAAATATATTTACTAATTATTTAAAGTGACTGTAAATGGAAAGACACTCAGAACTACAGGCATGAATAAGAGCAATGCACATGAATGTCTTCATGCGATAGGGCATTCAGTGAGTTTCACATGTTGCTAACAGATATTTTACTGAATACAAACATGCACTGCATTTTCTGAAATTAGCCTAGAAAAAGAGTGTTTCCTGTTTCACTATACAAGGGACACAAATGCTAGAGTGCATAATTGCTTCAAAGAGATTTCAGAAAAGCAGGGGAAGAAAAAAAAAGTAATGTTTTTGAAATACTGCATCCTGATTAGAGAGGTGGCTGATTAAAGATATCAGTATTGGGGAGGGAAAGCAGGGGAGAGAGTTTTCTAATTTTAAAAGTAAATCTTGTGTTTTAGAGACATTTTCATGTGGAAGTGTGTGTGTCCTATACATCTCTCACACACACATTCACACACACATCTCTTGTTCTAGTAAAACAGATTGATTCAGGTGGTGGAAGGATGAAAATGTACTCAACTGTTAGAGTAAAACAAACCCTTATATTTATTGTGAAAAATTAAAATGCAATGCCTTATTTGCACAACCCTACCCTACCGTAACTCTCTCAGCACATGCTACACTTTTACAAAAACCAAGACAACTAACCTTAGACACAAACTGGGACAGCAAACCCTGCATTCTGCATCCAATCTCCAAGAGGCATGCATGCCCCTGTCTTAAATAGCCACTTACCTTTTTTCCCTCCCACAAAGGTTCACAGCATGATTTTCTTCTATCCTTAAAAAAAGGCCATCTTTGCAACTCGCTGGCCCTTTGGATGATTGCTTAACACAGGTCTCATTATCTGATCTAATTATGAAGTAGTGGAGTGGAATGCCCAACGCCCCGCAGAGCAAAAGGAGTACATAAACACTGAAACAACCACAGCAGTGCAGCACCCTCATACTTAGCGTTCCAAGCTAGCTGTAGGAAAATCTATTTAATCTGACACATTTCACCTCTCAAAACCACCCATAATGCATTTAACTGCAGTGGAAACTGATATCTGTTAATTCTCATGGTAAGCAACTCCTACACTAGTTTGTCTTGACCTAAATTCCCCCCTCCCCCCTAGAAGTACAGAATATGAGTTGGCCTCTCTACTTGATCCTCTCGGTAAGTGGATCTAAATAGATCACTGTACTCTTCTGACTCTCCATTACTAAAACTTGAGGCTGACAATAGGCGAGAAGTGAGGGGGGAGAGGCCCCTCAAACTCCTTTTAGAGCGGCAAGGCTGAAGGCTCCCCTGCATGTACACGGCGTGGTGCAGAGACCATAACTAATACAATGGCCGCAGGACCGACAATGAACAGACAGATCCCTGCAGTGGAGGAGAAACAGGGCAGGCAGACCTGCTTTGGCACAGGCCATGCACTCTGCTGTCAACTGCTCCTCCCTCATCTCAAGTGTTCAGCCGACAGACAGGGTGGGCCCAAGAGGACGGAGGAAAAGGAACATCAGCAACGCACAGCGAAACCTACTTTGCAAAACAATGGGCTAAGAGCTAGGGAGCTGCTCAACTAAAGATCACAGAGCCCCCCCTGCACAGCTTTACACATTTCTAGTAACAAACCCCATTACATTAATCTGCACTCCAGACAACGAGCCAGCCGTCTGATTTGTTTAAAGAAAACATTTCCTGTCCATTGGGCTCTTTTTGCATTGCCCGGTGTTTTCAATGCTACAGTCAGTGCGGGGGGAGGGGAAAGGGTGTTATGTTTTTAAAACGTGACCTGGAGGATCTTCATAGAAACCATGGCTTTATTTATAGACACGCAGGGCTTTGCCCGCATGAGTCGATACTGCCTTTGTCTTCTCCCAGCTAGCAGGGTCCTGTTCCTTTAAGAGAGCGGCCAACCTAGCGCTGGCCTCCACCCCTCCGAACCCACCCCCCGCGGTCCCCAGCCCCCCTGGGAGTGCCTCGCAGAACAGCAGGCAATAGCTGGAGCCCTGCCAGCAGCTCCGATTACACTCAGCCCCTGCTCGCTTCCCCTTCCCCCTGCTGCAAAGCGCTTTCACGAAATGGCAACCATTTTTCCCCCTGAGCCTTACAAACAAAACCCCTCTGACTTCTTCCCTGGCCACCAGCCTCACCAAAAAAAAAAAGGGGGGGGGGGAAGTCACCTCCCTGCAATGATCGGAAATAGAAACAACGCCAGACACTTGGAGACAGAGACTTGCTGCTGCTGCCCCCAAACCTGACAAGAATACAGCCTTGCAAAGAAGAGAAGCCATTACGAAGCACTAGCTCCCCCACCCCCTCACACACAATATGGAGTACAACCTGGAGCTGCATGAAATGCCAGACAAGCCTCCCTCTCTCTCTCCCTCGTGGCACTGGGCAGCAGAGGCATTACACGCTCGGTGCATTAGCAGATTTTAAAATAAAAATCAGCTGGGCGTTAGTTTCATGGGCTCAGTGGCTGCATGAAAGCACAGAACTGCTGTGAACATCAACTGCGTCACTCACTTCTTCCCGACTAACAACCAGGCTGCTGCAAACGCTCCCTCCTTTGGAGGCAGCCTCCTTCATTTTGGATCTATTTTTCCAGCCCGTTTCTTTCTAACGTGGGGAAGGATTTTTGCAGCGCATTTTAGGGAGACATTTACAGTCTTGTTAAGATGGTCACCGTTCTGAAAAGAAGCCCTTTCTGTTTATCGCGAGCCAGATTCTTCACTAATTAGATGGATAAACACGTAAGGGGGTTCCCCTTAGTCTATTCCTCTTTTAAAATTACTCCTCAGTAATATCTTATTGTTGGGAGGCAGATTTTTTGGGGAAGCGGGGGATGTAGGGGGTACAATTTAACAGCCATGTAATGCCAGCATGGATTCTCAGTCTCCCTCCACAAAAAGCAGAGCTGCTAACAAGCATTTGGTGGAGAAAAATAAATCATCCTCTGAAAATATATATTAATATAGTCTGTATATGTATCTATGACACAAGAACAAGTTAGCTAGCGTTTTACAGAAGATAATTAGGCTCTCTCTGTCCAGGACAACAACATTTGTCGAACAGGCCTGGGCTATCTGCTTCTCTGCAAGGGCAAAAGGGTTTACTTACCCGCACACCACTGTTGAATGCAGTTCTGAAGGTGAAGCTGTGTTGTTTAGCTTTTTAAAAATAAACTTATGAATATATCGTTATATAATCTGTATCCCCACTTCTCTGGTGAATTTGCAAATCAAAACGTATTTTGTTAAGACATGTAGAGGTCTTTATATGGCAATGGTAGAGCATCAAAAAGCTATAGAAAATGTCTGTTATGTTGACTGACAGTGTCCAGTTAGGACTTTCACTCGAGGCTTAAATCTAGGTTCCTGTGACAGATTTACTCTGTACATAAAAAGGACAGCCAGTGGTTTTCCACAGACTACATAGAAACTCAAAATGTTTTCCCCACATATTTGCAGTCTGTACATGTTAGTGTGAAAACACCTGGTTAACATTTACTGTATGTAAACATTTTTTTAAACATCTCTCGCTAGATATTTTGCTTTATAAATAAAATATTTAAAAAAGCATAAATTGTTTTAGCTAAACAGACAAAAAAAACATAAGACATGCAAATGAAGGCTCAGAAATAAGGACAACTCCAGTAACATTAACATGAAAACTACACTTAGTAAGGACAGAATGGATTGGGTACTTACAATGTAAAAGAAAAAAAAGTTTATCATAGTAAATTTTTTATGCCAGAATTCACTATTTCTAAGTCTATATTTAAAACGTTACCTTATAAGCACCAAAGGAGTTAAATTAAAAAAAAATGGCCAGGAATTAAGTGTTTAATACAGGAACTATTTTTTAAATTTATTGTTCAGTCATAATCTAGCGCTAAAGCTTAAAAACCCCCAACAAAAATATGTATTTACTTATTTTTGAAATCAAAATTGTTACTGCTGACATAAGGGTGTGCCATGACCTAGTTATACAAGACAAAGATGGATTCCAGCTCATAAGGAAAAATCCAAATCTTTTTTTATCTTCCTTCTTCAGTGAGTCCTTTAAAATGTTGTCAGACATTAATACAACACTGAGCAGTCCTGAAATGGATGGTGTGGATTCAAATCAAGTATCCCCTTTTGGAACAAAGGAAAACCCAGTTGGCCATTTAATTCCATTGCAGAAAAATGGCTGCCTGATCTGTTGGCCTCTCCTTAGCTGTCTGGTGAAGGATGTTTTTAGATCAGCGTCTAATAACTCAAGCCAAATGGAAGCTGCGCGCTGATTGGCTGCGGGCTCCTGGTGCCTTTAACCAGCCAATTACCTAACCACGGCCAAATTACAAACCAAAAGCACGAGATGAGCTAAGCCAACATGAAGCCCCAAAGCCGGGCGAGACGCTCCTCGCCCAGGGAAAGAGGCAAAAAAAAAAAAAAGAGAGAGATTCCCTCGCGCGCAGCCCTGCCGCCGCGCGAAACAAAATGGAAGCTCCGCGCTGATTGGCTGCTGCCACCCCAGGACCTTTAATAAGCCAAACTGCTGCTTTCTCCCCCCTTGTTGGCGTCCTGGGCCGGGGACGCCTTGTCACAGCGCGCGCGGCTCGCCGGGCGGCGGGGCCGGGCCGGGCCGGGCCAGGCGGCGGCGGCGGCGGCGGCGGCCTCCTCCTCACACACATACTGTCGCGCGCGCGGGGGGGGAGGGGCGCCCCAGACGTACCGCCGTTGGCCCAGCGCCCCGGGCGGCTCGCGGGATGTCCCCGAGCGGCTCAGCCAGTCCCCCCCCAGCCCGTCCCCCCCTAGGCCCGTCTTGTTTAGAAACAGTCCGGCGCTAAGGTAAACGCAGCGCGCAGATTCCAAGGAATTTCCTGCATGCCCTCAAACGGGGGGCGGGGGGAGCCACCCTCCCGGGGCGCGAGCGGCCGGGGAAAATGCACGGCCCTTTATTAGGGGTGGGGGGGAGAGAGAGAGAGAGAGGCGCCACGGCGCGGCCAGGCAGGCGGGGGTCTTGGCGGCGCGCTGCAGCTGCCGTGAATGTGCCTTCGGTTGAGGGCGGTTAGCCATTAGCCGAGCTCCATAGCGGTGAATTGTGGGAGGGAGGCCCGGCAGCCAGCAGAGAGCGGCGGCGGCGGCAGCGGCGGCGGCACACACACGATGTGCTGGCTGGCGAAAAAGGCAGGCAGGCAGGCAGGAGCCCTCTCCGAGAAGCCGTGCCCTGTAATAACCAGCCCGATGTGAGACGGAGCTCGGCCTTGCGCTGCGAGGGGGACGGCCGGCCGCCTAGGACAATGTCTTTCAAGGAGATCAAGGCAGGGGAAAAAGCCAAGCACCCAGAAGATCATGGCAAAAAACAGAGTTCAAGTGAGATTGGGTCTTCCTCTCCCCTCCTCCGCCTCCTCCCCTTTCTGCCTCTTGTCTCACGGGGGGGAATCGGAGAATTCCCCCATTTTAGAGTCTTCCCGTCTGTGTGTTTCTCCCCCCTCCCCAGCTTTGATGTGTTTAATGGGTGATTCTGCAGCTGGGATCTTTATTACATTTAAAACCAAAACTTTGGGTGTTTTGTTTTGTTTTTTTCTCCCTCCTTCCCCAGGTTGGATCAACGGAATGGAGAACAGCACACAAGCCAGCACTTCTGCCGAGAAAAGAAATCACCACTGGAGAAGTTACAAATTGATTATTGACCCAGCTCTGAAAAAAGGACAGCATAAACTCTATCGTTATGATGGGCAACATTTTAGCATGCCTGTAAGTATTTAAAAAATAAATAAATTATACACCCTCCACACACACCTTGCCCCAATACCTAGCAGTCCTGTTTAGGGGAGGTGGGGTGAAAGGGAGAAGGATTTCTTAAGGCTGTAATCGTTCATGTTGTAACAAATGTTGTGGGGGAAAGCCACGAAAGTTACTGCCACCTGACCCAATGTATTCAACTGTCAGGATCCCAAGAAAGAGCTAAACCCTGGAGCTTTATTTCTCTGTGTTTCTAATCTGTGTCTGTTTCCCAGCAGTATTGCAATTTGACACGTGTGTGTGTGTGCTTTTCTCTTCCCCTGAGACTTTCCCTGCTTTGTTGTGGTGTGGTTTTCCCCCCATAAATCTCAAGCAATATTATCAATGTTTTTGTGCGTTTTGTTTCCCCCTCACCTCCCAGAACTCGGGAATTGCCCCAGTGGATTGTGTCAGAGATCCCAGGATAGGACGAATATGGACCAAAACCAAGGAGTTGGAGCTTTCTGTTCCCAAATTCAAGGTACTTGCTTAGCTTTTGAATTTAACTTGGTTTCTTGTTATCTGTGAATTGAGCTTGAGTTGAAAATAACTTAATGAGCCGTTTAAATGACAGTCGGATTCTTATTAACATTATCATCTGGCAAACCATTTAACAATAATCCTATTCCATAAAGGTAACAAGAAATCAATACATCTAATAGGATCAGTTTAGTGTTTGGAGTCATAACGCCGATGCTTGACAGGTGCTTAAAATAAGTTTTAAGATGAAAACATAACCATTTCAAAATGAATTACTGATCATATAGATGCTGCATTTCTCCTCAGACTTGTGTGACATTGTTTGTAGACAGTTTCTTTCCCCAGAGTTCTAAGGACTCTCTAACTCTGCATGTTCCAAATGATTTAATTTTCTGCTGTGAGTCTCCCTCTTGGTTCTTAATTATTTGTATTTAATGTTGTTTGTATAAATCTCCAGATTGATGAGTTTTACGTGGGGCCAGTGCCTCCCAAGCAGGTAACCTTTGCCAAGTTGAATGACAATATCCGTGAAAACTTTCTGACTGATATGTGCAAGAAATATGGTGAAGTGGAAGAGGTAGAGATACTCTATAACCCCAAGAACAAGAAGCACCTGGGTATTGCCAAAGTGATCTTCGCCACAGTTAAGGGTGCCAGGGAAGCTGTCCAACATCTGCACAACACATCAGTCATGGGCAACATCATCCATGTGGAGCTGGATACAAAAGGTGAGAAGCAGACATTAGCTTCAGGCTCTGTCTAGTTGCAACCCCGAGTCTCTGCATCCTCTCTCCCCTCTTAAAATTAGATGCTTTTGCAGACTAGAAAGGCTAAGTGATTAAAAATACTAATAAGTGAATGGTTCTCCTTTCCCCTCTGTCTCTTTTTCTCTGGGCCATTGGAAGTCATGTGAAGCTGAATGTGTTGTCTGTTGCTAGGAGACAGTCCTGTAATTTACAAAATGCTGCCATCCTGTCCATTTCACTCACTGACACTGACACTCCGTTTGCCAAACTCTGCCCTTGCTATCGTCCTCACCCCTTTTCAGAATCCCTTTACAACTGCATTGATCTAAGCTGGTGACAGTTTTCAGAGGCTTAGAAATTTACTTCAAAATATGGTTGTAAAGTTTTTCTTGTCTTAGAAACTACTATATCTTTAAAAAAACAAAACAAAACAACACACAATTGCAGCAGTATTCTGTTTTCAGAGCTCCTGGTGTTTCACTGGTACTTAGCAACAAACCCAAGGCTGGCAGTAAAAAGTGTACATCACTTGACACTGTGTGTGTGAGTGAGTGAGTGTGTGTGTGTTTGTCTGTCCCCCCCCTCCCTCTTAAAGGGACAGTAACACTCTTAATCCTCAACATAACTGAACCATAATGGTACCACTATAGGAATTAACAGTGCAGTGACTATTCAGGTACTGAAAATAATAATAATAATAATAAGCAGAATAGGTGTGTGCGTCCCCCCAAGCATGTTAGTGAAGGATCTTTCTAACCATTTATTTGAAAGCTGAAGCCATGAAGTATGCAAAACGTTACAGGCATTTATTTGTAATTTATTATTTTTTGCATTGTAAACATAATTCTAGTTTGAATCACATGTGTTGCACCCTTTTTCTTTAAGGAAGAGCTCATGAACACCTTTCTCTCAAAGAAAAACAGTGCAATGTTTGTCTCAGTTAAACATACAAAGTATAAAAAATGTTTCAACAACCTTCAAGTGCAGTGTTTACATAATATTTTGGTATGTAACATGTTATGTGAGTATAATAGAATAATTTCTGACATTACTGCCTAAATATTAAAAAAAACACCTGCAAAAGTTTTAAAATCATTTGCCATTATAAATAAACCTTGACAGTGAAATTGCATATGCTTTAATTTTGGGATTTAGTGTTTTTAGCACTATTTCATCTTAATTTGATGTATTACCCTGCTTATTTTGAAAGTTGAGGAAGATTAAAATATACATTTAAATCAGAGCAGCAACCACTGGAAATTAAAATGAATTCAGAAGGGGGAATGTAGGTATTAAGCGACTTCTTGAGCAAGGTGATTGGAGAGTTTTACTCTTGTCTTTTTGTTGATTTCTATTTCACTTCTGTAAGCCTACAACAGGCTGTTATTCAAAAGCTAAGAAAGTTAACTGCATGTTAAGAAGATAGTGGTTTTGCATGTTTTAATTACTTTTGTGAAAACACTAAAACTTCTTTAATTTTAAATTGCACTTTAATTTTTACTTATAACTCTCAAGTTATCTCTGTGCCTTTAATTGTAACCTTTTAAAAACTTGTAGCTACTTTGTTTGCTTCTTTTAAAAGAAGCAATAATCCTAGCAATGCTTTGTGATCTTATGACGTCTTTGCATATACAGTCTATAATTTTTATTTCACATATCTATTTATCCCAATATTCAGCTTTTCAAGAATGTAGTAAAATGGAATTTTTATAAAAATACATATTGGTTTCCAAATCATAGCAAAATAAATTAATATTAGAAGGCACGCAAGAAGTGTGGTTTTTTTTTGTTTTTTGTTTTAATCTGTGTATTTAATGATGATGTGGTCAGAGCATAGGACTAGGAGCCTGGAATTCATGAATTCAGTTTCCAGTTCTGAGATGGACTTTCTGTATAGCTTAAGGCAGTGATTCCCAACCTATAGCCTGCGGGGGCTTTCAAAGTGGTCCGCTGCTCCCCTTCAGCTGGCTGCAGAAGGGAGCCACTGCCTAAGGACCCAGACAGAGTGTGTTGCTGCGAGGCTAAAAGACCGGTGCAGGCTCCTTCCTGCAGCCAAGGGGACAGGAGATCAGCACTCCCCTCTCCCTGGCTGTAGCAGGGAGCACAGCAAAGCACTCCGCCTGGGTCCCTAAGCGCTGGTGTCCCTGCTGGAGCCAGAGGGAGGGGAGCACTGATCTCCGGTCCCCATGCTGCAGAAGGGAGCCACTGCTCAGGGACCCATGTGGGGGCTACAGGACACATGTAGCCCAGCTGCAGCCAGGGGCCCGGGGAGATCGGTGAGAAGGGAGGCAGCCCCCTTGCTGACCTCCTTCTGTCTGGCTGTAGTGTGTGGTGGGGGCTGCTGGTGAAGACTGGCCCTTCAGGGTTGTAACAATGATATCTGTGGCCCTTGAGCGAAAAAGGTTGGGAACCACAGGTTTAAGGCAATTCAGTTAACTTATTTGCCTCCATTTCTCCATCTGTAGAATGGATATAATAGGTAATTACCTATCTCCATAGGGGTAATTCAAAGCTCTATGAAAATGAAAATATAAATGCTAAGTATTTATTAGTTATATTTTACTGAATACAAAGGGAAATGAGGAAGCTAAGATATTTATACTCATTTGTGCTAGTTAAAAAAACTAATTTTAAACTTGCTTCTATATCACAACATTGATGGCAAGTGCAATAATTTCATGGGAATTCAATATTTCAAACTCTCTGGGCCGGATCTCCAGCCTGATGTAGTGTTTATTCATGCAAAATTGAATTCAATGGGTGTTTTACACGACTAATGCAGTATCAAGCTCTTAATTTGGAGCAGATTCTTTAGACAAGTGCATTTGTAGATACTAGTTACATACATCTATGCAGGAGAATTGGCTGTTTAATCCTGTAGCACTTACTCATGTAGTCCCATTAAGTAGGAGTACTCAGTCACATAAGTGCATACTACGTATGTCTGTAAGCCGCAGGTTCAAACATTAGGTTTGTGCATTTTTACTATATTTTATTTCTTTTTCAGTTGTACATTACTTATTTTATATTTGTTTTTTAAAAGAAAAAGATAAAAACCCTGGATAACACACCTCTTCTGCTGTGTTGACTAAATTGAATTTTCAATTTAAAAAAATTTATTCTGACATTTTAAAAAACCAAGAACCCACTCTCCCATAAGCAAAATTGAAAATATCTCAAAGGGTTTGAGAGGATCCAGCTTCTTTTGAAACCAATGACAAACTTTGACTGCAAAATGAACAGGCTCAGGCTTAAAATGAACAAACTTGTCTAATATTAAGAAACTGTCTTAACTGGAATTCAGCAGCCTGAAAATGAGAATGTTAAACACAGATAGCAGCATTGCATGATGGCTTGCATTCTTTAGAATGCTCATGCTAGGAAAGTGCTGAATACAGGTTAAAATGAAAAACAGGTTAGCTAGTAACTTCTTGGAGAAGAAGTGATAATTATTTTGTCCATTGTGTTTGATTGCATCTCATGTGTATTGATAACACCTCAGACTATTGGAAAGGTTTATGTGGAAAAGGCTTCTAAAGGCTACAGGTATTGGCAGAATTGGGTGTTGCACTTAGTGAGATGAAGCTTTTATGAAAGTTACAGTTCTGACACAGAGAAATCATTTGACTCTTCTGAGTAGAGAGAAATTACTGCTCTCCAGAAAGCATGGCACAGAAACAGAGCAGCCAAATAGAATGAGAAGGGGGAAAAAAACTTCTTCGACACATCTCTTGAGGGAGCACATTAACAGAAGCTACTATATCCTTAATTATATACATCAGATTTCCAGTATAACTACTAATGCTGGATTCTGTCTGGGCTAAATTTTTTCATGCTTTCCCATACCCTTCCCCATTCATCTCAGAGAGGGGAGGCCTATTGTTACGGCATTTTTCAGATGCTGTGGTCAAAAACGTGGTTGCTCCTATCATCTGGGAGAAGGGAGCGCCTTGCATCACTTGTCCAGCAGATTTTTAAAAGTGGTGGTGCTTACCTTAAGTGCTGTCCTGGCCTCCTTTGCTGGAAAGACATTGGTCAAAATGGGAGCTATTATGAGTGCTGGCTAGGGAAGGCTTAACAAAGAGAATTATAGCATATTATGTGTGGCTTTTTTTTTTTTTTTTGGTAATAAAACTTTCATTTGTGGTTTTGTGCAGGTGAAACCCGTATGCGGTTCTATGAACTGCTGGTTAATGGTCTTTACACTCCGCAGACCCTTCCTGTAGGCAATGAGCAGGATGTCTCACCAACTGTGAATGAAACTCAGCAGGTACAGTTTGCTTGGGTGTATTTTAATAGCTCACTTCTAAAAACTTACAAGCAGACAGTGGTTCATTCAAATAGATTCTCCTCTAACAAGTGACATTTGTTGTTTTGTTCCATCCTGGGGTAATTGTCAGTCCATATTCAAAATTACTTTACAATTAATTATCTGTATTTAAATAGATATGTTGAATTTAGTAACTGGAACTTGCTACAGCAAATGTCATTCTTTATAAGTGTTGTGCACAGATTCATGCTGTACCTAAGTGTCTGAATATTGTGGTGTGATCTGTGTTATAAATTGTAAAGATTTTTACAGAACCAGCTAAATGCATCCTAGTAACTTTAGGAATTTCTGTAATTAAGGATGCTGGGTTGTATCCATCTAGGGGATCCCTCCGTTGAAGTCAGTGGAGTGACTTTTAAGGATAAAGTTGGCCTCTTGTCCTTCACTTTAAAGGTTATTCTACATTTTTGCTAGAAGATGGGAAAGATGCCTTTTGAATTTTAAAGGTTGAGGTATCTTTTCTGCTTTTTTTTTCCTCTTAGGCATGTTAGGAATGCCCATCTTGGTGGTTCTCTAGTTTTTCAGGAGGCTGTGTCAGGGGTCTGAGACTCCTCCCTTCCCCCCCCCCCCCCCCCAACCTTTTAAAATGAAGAGGTGTATGTATTGAGTCTTTAACAATAACATCGACTGTCCAATATGTTAATTGGTTGTTGGCGTCAGTTACTTAACAAAAACAGTGGCCAAAAGTTCCAAACTTGGATGCCTAACATTAGGCTCCTAAGTAGTTCTCTGTGTAAACATCGATCTTGCAACTGATTTAACAGACAGTCATCTACTTCTTCATTTAAATTAGAGAGGCTCTTCGTGAGCACAGATCCTGTGTGGAATCACTTGCTGCTTTTGAGCCTTAGACCACTAAATAAAAGTGGCCTGACTTTTCAGTGATCTTGAGTACCCTGAGCTCCCATTGATTTCTGTCCACCTTTATGTAAGATTCTGATTATGGATTTAGGAGCCTGACTCTAGGCATCCAGGTTTGAAAGTTTTGGCGAAAAGGTTTTAAACATTCTAACTACAAAGCTGTAAATCTTTTCCCTCTCAGTTGCTCACCTTTCTCTCTTTGATTCTTATAATGTGCTCATTTCACTAGCCCTGCAGTCACCAGATAGACTAGACTTGAATACTGAATGTGTGAATCAAACAGAGAAAATGATTTTCTTCCTTCCTCCCCTACCACCAGTAAACTCCCTCAAAACAACACCTTTCAGGCCTTCTTTCTCCATAAAAAGGCCCCATTTCCTCCTTAGCAGGTCACCTTTAAATGTGGAAGAGTAGAGAGGAAAGAAAGATGTGATTTGACTTGGTAGCCCAGTCCTCCGAGATGCTGAGAGTCCCCTATTGGGCACCCTCCACTCCCATTGGCTTCAGAAGGAGTGAGTGGTGCTCAGCATCTCCCAGGAGGTACTTATCACCTCATTACTGCAGATCCAAAATGAATGTGTACACTTTTGCTATTATGGGTTGGTTTTCACAGTTATTAATGAGGCATCTAATTGCTTCATCGGTTTTTGTTTACATCAGTCACCACCATTATTGTTGATTTAAAGGGCCTGCCATTATACAATATTACCCTGAACTGCATTTTTTTGGGTTACCCACAGAACAATAATTTCTGGTGATTTCTTCAATTAACGACTACTAGATTCTGCCAAGACACAGCTAAGGTGCTGTAGTAATTCCAGCATAGTAGCTTGACATTTCTTGATTTGCCTCCTTTCCACCTGTTTCAGAAAGGTCAGCTGATCTGTCTGCTCCCTCCTGAGGGCCACCCTTTTTCCCTCAGGGCCTAATCAAAAGCCTATTGAAGTCAATGGAAAGACTCCCATTGACTTCTGCAGTCTTTGGAGCTGGCTCTTACATTGCCCTTGGCTGGAGTGCGCTCTTGGCCCTCACCTACAGGCAATCAAATGGCCTGAGGGTTGATGCACAAATTAATTATAGGAGGAGAAAGTATCACCTCTAAGGTGCCTTTGTAACCTTTTGAGGAGGTGGTGGGGTGAGGGAGAGAAAGTTTAACGGCCAAATCTTTATGATCTGCAACAGCCATACCATACAAAAAATAACTCCATTGGTAAGTGAGTTTTTGTCACTGTATACAACAGTTGGGTGCTGCATGAAAGCCTGACAGTGCTGATGATTCTGTGGAGCCACTAGCATGTGAATTTTAAAAACCTATCTACTACTTTTTTAATTAAAAGTCCTATTTAAATGTTATTACTTCATTGCAGCCTCAATACATTCTTCTATGGTTCTGGTTGGTTGGTTGTTTTTTGTTGTTGCTGTGTTAGAGCCCCGTCCATCTCCTGCTGATGTGCAAGGGATTTGGATTGGGCTTGCTCTCTGCTGCCTATCTACATTACTAAACATTGATTTTGGCCTGATGCTGATGTGACTCATCATTGTTTGAGGTTTTTTTTTCTTTCTTTCTTTCCTTTTTGTTATTGGCTTCAAACTTTAATCGGATTGTTTGGCTAAACCCCTGAATGTGCCTTTGAAGTAAATTTCATTGAGATGGATTATTTGGCTGTTCTGCTAGGTTCATGGTTTTTTAGTTTTTAGATTCCATAGCTGGAAACATTCCACCTGATCATGTGTCTTTGTGACGTTTCTGTTTTAGTTTTTGTTTGGGTTTTTTTTTGTTTGTTTGTTTGTATTTTTTTTTGCAGTTCAGACACAACCTCTTTTACGTTTAGTAGATTTACTCTTCTGCTAGAACTTAACATGTAGCAGGTGGGGAGATAAGCGCCTGATCCTATAATCAGACCAACACAAAACCCCATTGACTTCAGCATGGTTCTGTGCTTGCATATAGTCTGGCATATGGAGCTGATTGCAGGTGTAGGGCCAGTGGGTGTATGTACGTGGTCTGATTTGATATGTATATGGTATGATGTGATGTGTAAACTAGCTACTTGGGTCCCTACATACTGTGTAAAACAACCTTCAACTTTTGGTTTCAGTGGTACTCTTTCATTCTCTTCCCTAGTTACAATAAAAAACAGTTGACAAAACTTTTTTGTTTTATTGTTCACCTGATTCTCTTGGCCTTTAACATTGCTTCCAAAGAATAAATAATATTTACCTATTCCTTAACTTCCTCTCCAACAGACCTTTGAAACCAAAATAACTGCCTATATATTTTTAATGGATAATTGTTTGTGTATGACTTGGTTTTCAGAGCTGCAAGCACCCACTACTGCCATGGAACTCAATGGGAAGTCTGGGTGCTCAGCTTCTCAGAAAATCAGACAAATTGTGAGAGAGTGTGTGTGTGTGTGTGTGTGTGTCTATTATTTACTTTTATTTTATTTTTTATAGTTGACTGATTCTGTAAAACGTCTGAAAGACAGTAACCTTTCTTCTGCGGGATCATCTATTACCCCAAACAGTAGCACCCCGTTTTCCCATGATACAGCCTATTCCAGCTGTCGGCAAGACACCCCAAACTCATATAGCCAGTATACCCCCCAGTCCCAAGGAACCCCACTTACCCCGCGAGTGGGGACTCCGTTTTCCCAAGATTCAACCTATTCCAGTCGTCAAACGACACCAGCTTACCATTACGGACAGGACTCGGGGTATAAACCCAGGAGGCATGAAACAAAATTTACAGATGCCTACAATAGACGACCAGGACATCACTATGTCCATAACTCGGCAGGCGTTTACAGAGGGTCAGAACATCAATTTAGCACGTACAAGTCTCATCAGCAAGAGCAAGTACAATATTCTCACACTCCTCCATTGAGCCACTCTGGTTCTTCAAGTTATAAATCTGCCTTTTCTCCATACCAAGCATCAGCTGTATATCCTCCATCTGACGAACAGCAGTATCCCCAAACTTCCAGAGACGCTGAGTACCGGAGACCTGCACCACCTCCTGCTGAGATCTTAATAGAAGGTAGTGCTGCTGCTACTACTGTTGATTTTGTTCCTGTGAATGAAAAACAGGAGGAACTCCCATCCCTGCCACAGTCAAACTGTCTTACCGAACAAAGTACAGCATCCTTCTCTCAGACTCCAGAAAGGAGTGAGACACCTGGCACTCCAACCATGGAGTCTGAAATGCAGCATAACAGTTTAGACTCAAGGATTGAGATGCTCTTGAAAGAGCAGAGAACAAAATTACCTTTTCTCAATGAACATGACTCGGACAACGAGGTCCGAATGGAAGGTAGCCCTATCTCTTCGTCCTCCTCCCAGCTTTCTCCTATCCCACTGTATGGTTCTAACGCTCTGCCCAATTATAGAGGTCAAACCCCATCCTCGCGTCCCTCCAGCACTGGCTTGGAGGACATTAGTCCAACACCATTACCAGATTCTGATGACGACGAGCCAATCCCTGGGACAGCTCCTCTGAGTCAGAATTCAAGAGGAACATCAGAGGCCAGTATGACTCCTATTGATCAGCTGAGTAGGACATCCAAAGCAGAGACCTCTGAGACTAAAGAAATGTTGCCTGGTGACCAGACTCCAACATCAGAAAAAATGGATGAGGTAAGAGCAAGAGAGAGAATTCAGATAAGCTACATGAATGTGTATGTGAACAGAACAATTCTGTTCATCAAGCATGTACTCTATTCAAAAAGTGGTCTTTAGACAATGGGGTTTTTGGATTTTTTTGAGAGAGGGTGGGTTTAGCCAGGTTTGACTCAGGGAATTGGTAATGGAATAGATGTGACATGAGCTGATGGTCTTAGTTCGGTTCCTCGTCTACAGGCATCCCTATTTCAAGAACAACTACTGCAATTAGTAGTTGCAGGTAGGGAGCTGAAGGATTCAAAAGGCCATAGAAACTGAATTTTCCCCATTTTTCCAGATTAGGGTTGAAGCATATTTGTGAGACTGGGGGAAAATTTGCATTACCGCTGCTCATGCAGTTACTGTCCTGTGGATCAACAGACTCTTGAGTCGCCAGCTCTAATGTCCCTTTTAAAAATATGTATACTTTGTTTGGTAGTTGCCAAATTGTTTATTCCATCAGGTTTGAACAGGACATAGTTGTTGGGTTCTAACCTACTCTTTCCTTAAGCAATTCAGAAGAGAGGTAACTGACCTACTGGGGATGTGTTTCTCTGAGTCTTCCAACTCTAGAGCACAGCCTGCTGCCTCAAATGGAGCATTTGGGAATGAAGGACATCAGGAGCTTAACTATATGGAATGCTGCCAGCAGACAGAGTGCATTGCAGTGGGTGTTTATTTGGTATTTCAGTTGAAACAAATGTGAGTAACATACTGTAATGTACATTTGGGTCCCAGTATAACATGTCAGTGATAGTCAAAATATATATCTTCACAAGTTCCTGACCCCTCTTTTTGGTACAGTTTATAACAGGAACTCGAGACGATGAAATTATTGTAAATTGAGTGGAAGAGAAAAATCCTATTCAGATAGACATCTAGTGTTCCTAGATTGCTGCTGTCAAATAAATGAACATGGTGTAAAAGATAATTCCAGTTTATTTATAAAACCACTCTGTAATTAAAGTGGCAGAAAATACGGCCATGCTCTTGTAAACAGTTGCCACTTTTTCGTCCTAGAAGTGGCTGCATTTCAGCAGCAGGTGCAGGCATTCCTGTGCATCTATGGTTTGCAAAATGGTTTGGGATTGGTTGGGTGAAAGGCACTGTAATCATAAAAGCATACATTTTATAATATTAAATAAGGCTAGTAGGAACAGTCTCCTAAATCTGCTTTTTATGCCTAATTTATGCCAGATATTTTGTGTGGTTTGTAAGTACATCTCCAAATCTTTTTGTATTTGGAAGTACAGGGCCAGCCTTAGAAGCAACTCAACCACTTTGTGTGCCCCATTCTTTTTATAGGCTGACCCAGTCTTCACCCCTCTGATAATAGGACTGGAAAGGAGAAAACTCTCTGCTACATATTTCCTTTGGGGCCCCAATCTTGGTTGGGAAGTGGGTTTTTAAACCAGAAGACTGGCCCAGCAGGATTGAGAGAGCATATTTTTGAAAAATGTTTTGTGACTAGTTTATTCACAGACGGAAACTCTGCATGATCTGTTGGGCATTATGGGCTTGAATCTTCTTTCTTCTAACTACAAGTGTTTCAGCACATTTTTAAAAATTGGATGAATGCCAATGTAGAAAGTCCCTGACCCCAACCTATCACAACTGAAATGTTAACGTCCCATACCAGCCTCAGAGGAGTTCCCGGTATGTTTTATATTAACAGATTGTAATATGGGGCAACAGCGTGCAGAAGTTGAAGCCTGTGATGAATCTTAGTCTCCTCTTAACGAGTTACCAGTGTCAGAAGTTCATCTTCACAGTTCTGTTGTACAAAATGGAATACATTCTAAAAGCCTATTTAAAAGTCAAAATGTTAACAGTCTTTCGAAACCTGCTCTCCCTGCTGTTGTTGTCGTCTCACAGAAGATGTAAGACGTTGTCTTTTTTCTTCTTAGATCTGTTTGTTCAGAACCTCCTATTATTATTTACAAATTGCCCTAAAACTATTCCAGTGCATTTAAAAAAATGCATGTGCCTTTCACTGTTCCTTTATGATGTGTGACCTTGGTGCTTTTTGCTTCTCTCCCCCTACCCTCCCACCCCCCAGTTCCCAATTTTCCACATTAGACATACTAGGTCCTCGCTGCCCTCCTTTTTGCTGAAGGATTCTCGGAAGGACTGGAATTGAATAGTGACTCCACCAGAGGCTGAAATTTGAGCTGTAGCTTTCCAAACTTCATGTGAGTGAGAAGGAGTCCTGAGTCTTGGGCTGTTATGGGCTGGGAAAGCTGTAGCTCAAGCATCAGTCTAGTGTGATGTCACTGCTCCGCTCCAGTCCTTCAAAGAATCTTTCAACAAAACAGGGAAGGCCGGGACCTAAAATTTCTAATGTGTGTGGGGGAAGGGCAGAGCAGAAAGTAACATTTGGGTGGGGAGAGGCCAGTGGTAGCCGTCTTTGACTCTTAAAGAAGCAATAAAGGGGCAGATAGTTGTAACCTCTGTTTCCTTCATAATTCACTTTAAGTGCCCGAATGTGTACTGATGTACAGTCTAAGAGGGCACGCTCTGGCTGTGCATACTCCGGCTGTCACATCTCAATACTTGTAATAATAATAGTCACACAAAACAAAGTAGCAGGGAAGTTTTCATTTGCGGTGGCAGCAGCTTTTCAAAGGCCCAGTCCTGTTCCTGCCAAAATGAATGGGAGTTTTGTCAGTGGGCGCAGGTTTGGGCTCTGCATCAGGATTGCTGTTATGCAGTAACTCTTTTTCTCTAGGGAAAACACCATGTAACCTGCATCAAGGCAGGAAACCCGGACTTGTGATTTCAGAGGTTAACATGAAGAGTGTGAGGCCGGTTCTGCATTATAATTGCTCTGCAGACATCTGAGTTTGATTCCAGGCTCTGGCCTGACTCTTTGAGCCAGCAGGGGTTGTCAGTGTGTTTGTCTCTGAGAAGGGGAATGTCATGCTTCTGTTGGAAACACCTACCCATGGCTAATCTCCGGGCAGTGATTACGGGCTCCAAAGAAAGTCCCATTAAGCTTGCCTTGGCCGAAAGAAACCAGCTAAGAATCAGAGCCTAAAGTGGAGATGAAATGTGGGCTGGGGAAGGAGAAGAAAGGAAAGAATCCTTTATAAAGAGTACATGCAAGAACTGAGAAAACGCGTAGAGCTTATTCAAAGTAGTTTGGAGTAGGAGAATGAAAATTGGGGGAGTGAAAGATAGTTTAGTTAAAATTTTATTTTAGCAAGATTCCATAGCTAACACTGAGCGAAGTCATTTGTACTGCCCAACTGAACAACAGCAAGGAAGGTGTAATCATATCTAGCTCTCCCCTCCCCCCCCCCCCCAAAAGGGGGGGGTCTTTCCATCTGTGTGGGGTTTCAGACGTGCAAGAGTTAAATATGTAAAGTTTGAAGTTTTGACATCCCATTTGAGCCAGGTCTTGTTTTTGCTTGGGGCCTGCTACCGGAAGAGGCCCTGCATGTGTGTATTGGGGAGGATGGTAGAATCAGAACAAGTCACTTTGTTTTGTATTGATGGTGCCTTTTGTGTTCCAGCATATGAAGACTTCGGGCTTTTTTTTTTTTCCCCTTCCTATAAGAACGTCATCTGATTAACATTTCATTTATTAGGAAATACTTTTATGTTGGTGATCAACAGCCTACCAACCGTCCTTGTAAATTGCCTAAGCACCTAAATACCACAGTGATGGGTGCCTTATAAATGCCCCTAAGATGATAATGAAAATAGGACTTCCCTGAAAAAATGAGGAAGTAATAGCTCTGCTCTGTTGCTTTACTTGCTGTGAGTTGTAGGGTATGTTTACACGTCCAGCGCTGCATCGATGCAGCTGTGCCACTGCAGTGCGTCTGGTGAAGATGCTTTATGCTGATGCAGGAGAGTTCTCCCGATGGCATTATAAAACCATCTCTGCGAGCGGGCAGAAGCTACGTTGGCAGGAGAAGCTCTCCTGGTGACAGTGCTGTTCACACTGGCGCTTATGTCAATATAACTTCTGTCGCTCAGGAAGGTAGTTTATTCACTCTCCTGAGCAACATAAGTTCTGCCGACGTAAGCTGTGGTATAGACATAGCCTCAGTAAAGAAACCTTTTTGTAAGAAAAATGGTGATTACACAATATGCAGCTGTCCTGAGGACACCAAAAACCTGCTGATGAAACCAGCTTCAAGATCAAACTTTGTTTATATGTGGTGGCACATTTGTTCTTTGTCAGTTGATGCTGAAATGTGTCGTCACAGGACCCACAGTTATTTTATACATTTTTTTAGGAGAATGCCTACATCTAAAATTATAGATCAATATAAATTAAATGAGCCAAATTCATCCCTAGTTCCGTTCCACCGAAGTCCTCGGCACTACATCCGGGATGAATTTGCCCTACATCTTTAAATGTATTTGAGCATTGTTCCTACATGGTCATGCCTAGAGTTGGGAAAATTTACTGTGGATCTGTTGTGAAGAAGAGTTGTGTGTGCTCAAAACCATGTCTCTTTCATCTCATCCACCTTGTCTCTAGAAATATCAGACAGGCCAGTTCCATTCTACTTCCCTAATACCACTCTTCAGTTTATTCCTCCCCTCCTGTGCTAAGGTACTGCAGAGAGTGGTGTGCTGTCAAACAGTATCTATATTCCCACCTGGGAGTTGGTTGCATTTCGGTAGCTAGTGAATGGATTCCTATTAAACATAGGTCTGCATTTGCCTTTAGCAGTAGTGACTCTGCAGGGGAGCAAAGCAATGCCTGCTGTGCTTCTAGTGCTAGAACCCTCCTGCCAATGAAGGAGGGCCATAGGAGCACTCGCAGCTAGTCATACCTTGCTGCTGTTTTGTAAAAGGGTGCCTGAGTTGGCTAGGGAGCTTTCTCTTGATCAGGGAGTGTGGCCCATACCTTCTTGGACCTGTGCTGCACTGTGCAGCCAAGACCCAGTCCCGCTGCATAGAGTTCAAAAGGTGAAGATTCTTAAGTTCTACTGAGTGGGACATAAGAGGCTCCCCCCATGTCATCTTTTCCCCATTCACATGCCCACTCAACACAGAGCATGATCTGGTTTATCATATGGAAACTGCTTGGGGAGCCTTTAAAATACACAATGCTATATAAAAGAATACAAATGATGATTCTGTCCAGAGTTGTTGAGGCTGGACATTTCTGCCATATCCTTTTCTGTAAGGCACGGAAGGTTTTCATTCAAGGCAAAAAGCAATGTAAATGCACATTGAGGTTGAGAATTTAAAACGTAAGAATCAGGAAATTCAGAGCTATGGTTTCCACAGTAGCCATGTCTCAGCCCTCATGCTCATAAATAGCTGTGTGAATGGTTATGTATGTATATTACGTATATGTGCATCTGGGACCCCATTTACAGGTAAGAGTGGGCACCATCATCTCTGGAGGGGGTAGTTGTGGGGGAAAGTTGCACTGATTTTCCTTGTGTTAATGAAAGAAGAAAAAGCTCTGAGAGCTGTGACTTATGGCCCAGTCTGATAAACACATCGTGTGTGATTCAAATAAAACACATTTTCCTGAGCTCTGAGGTCTCTAGAATGTGATCATGCTTCACAGAACCTGCTCATAATATAAATTTGAGAAATAGGTATATGTTTTGACCATTAATTTCCATCTATGCAGCCAGCCAATGTCAGTGTAGCGGATTCTGGGACAGTAGCTCTGTTGTACATGTGTATTATGACACTTATGCCAAACTTGTGCAATGTAAATAGCAAGAGAGAACTACTTAAACTATGGATTCCCGTCTATCATTTTTTACTCAAATAAAGCTCCTCATAGAAGGCGACATTACTGGAGCATTGGATACTAAGGGTGGAAAGTTACTCAAGAGAAGGCAAATACACAAATCCATTAAAAGATTATTTAAACAGAACATTACATTTGTCTTTTTCAAATCCTCAGAGACCTGTTAATTTCCAAGTGTGGGTCTACTGTGAAAACAGAGTGTAAAATCATTTTATTTGAACGTGCTCCTTGGGACAGGCTCTGCTCTTGTGTATAGGAGCCACTGCAGCACCATATCGGGACCCTAAATAGTCTTCAAAAGGGCTAGGGGCATAGATGCTGGAGCTAGGGGTGCTGCCGTACCCCCTGGCTGGAAGTGGTTTCCATCATATATAGGTATTAACAGTTTGATTCAATGGCTCTCAGCACCCCCACTATAAAAATTGTTACAGTGCCACTGGCTAGGGAAGAATTCCCACCTCCTTCCGGCACAGGCACTCAATACCCTGGCCACCCTGTAAACCTCAGTGTAGAGGGCATGGTGGGGGGGCAGGATCCTAACCTTGAGTGCTACGGGGGGAATTTTGGGCTGCTCCAGACTGCAGAGCAGACCAGACCAGAGGCCACCCTCACAAGGCTGCTGTAAATTGGGGGTTGCACTGGCTCCTGAAGCAGTGTGGAATTCTGAGGGTGCAAAAGTTGCTTAAACAAAAGCCACCTTTTCCCTCTCCTCTCCCCTGAGCCATACCTCCTGGAGGCACAGAATAGGATTTCAACCTTTGGTGGGTTTGGTGTCCTATCTATTGACCTGGATGACGGAAAATAAGCTGCTCCTGTTTTATAAAGAGCCCATACAGCTAAGAGAATGGAATGGAGGGGTTCTCTCCCCTGTAAACAAATCCAAGAATCTATTAATTTCTAGTTGGTCCCTTCTGCGAAACCTCATTGAAAGCAAAGGAATTGCACAATGGTTACCTTCAGTCATAAATTGGCCAGTAGAATCCATATTATTGGTGATGGTGCGTGAAAGAGAGAGACCAGCTTGACATGCAGATTCCTGGTTGCATTTGCAGGGCTGGTAGGTAGGAAAATAATAACTTGCTTATGGGCAGAGCATATCTGATATGGAGTTGGAGAGAGATGGCAAACCTGGAATTGCATTTTTTTTTTTTACAGTCAGTATTCAGAGTAGAACTACATAGGAGTGGTCAGATCTTCAGTTTGGTTATGTAAGTACCGTATTGCATTCATATATACATACATGCATGAATAAATACATATTTTTAAATTAGAAGTATTTCACTAGATTTTTATACATAGCCTTGTTAGTAAAACAGAAGAACGAAGGAACCACGTGTCTTGTTAGTAACAAAACTAGAAATGGTGAAATGCTTTTGAGTCTGACTGAAAAATAGAAAGCATGCTGTGGTTAGGAGGTCCACTGCTTCTTTCACTGTCTGGTGTCATGCTAGGAGTTTGAGGCTTTTAAAGTTTGCATATTAAATATAAATGACATTTTCATACCTTTTTTGTTGCTGGTTATATAGCCTCTTCTAATTCAGTTTTCTCATGGTTTTCTTATGTGGTTTTCTTAACATTTTCAGCCATTAAAGGAATGATTATATATTATTCTTATTTAAATAATAAGAACACTGTTCAGGATTTTGCAGTGGTTTGGCTAGCTAGTGCATATTTAAATGTTCAGTTGTTGCCTTCCCCAATATTCCTTTTTATTTAAAAAAAAAAAAAAAAAAGAAAGAAAAGAAAAAAAGTTAGAGTAGGACTTATGCACACGTCAGTTGCAGGTCCCTCGTGACTTTGCACCCTATTAATTTTAGTTTTTAGTTTGGAGCTTAGTTTGTACCTAGTGCAGCAAAGGCAACACTCAAAATGAAACCAGTGAGTTCATTATACTCTGCATCACATACCTGTTCATGAGAGCTCATTTGATCCAGACTGCTGTCTCAGGTTTTGTTATAAAATTGCTGATTGGTCTTGTAAATGTTGTGCCCATCTGGGGATAAGTTTTTTCTTTGGTTGTCCATAAAAGATTGGGAGGTCTTTAAAATAAATAAATAAATAAATTTGTTTAGCACTGGCAATATGATTGTGCTTTAGACTGTACAAAAATAAACTGCCTGTTCTGAAAAGCTTAAAGTGTAGAACACTGGCACATAAAAGTCCATATGCACTAGGAAATCTAGAAGTGATGAGTTGGAATTGCTAATGTTCTTCCTCCAACTCACTTCTTACAGGTTTTGCAAAAGTGAATTTTTAGGAGTGATTTCACTTAAGGGAAGTTGGTGGCTTGGGATCCTGAGATCATTCTATGCATAAAGAGCAGCATGAACAATGCACAGAGACAGGAATGAGAGAAGGAAATGAAACCATTAGTTTCATTTCTATGTTTGAACCTGGAGCTGGCAAAGTTTCCTGTGGTTTGGAGGCTTGGTTGCAAAAGGGTCATGCTGCTGTAATAAAATTGCCAATTTTGTGTGTCTGGTATTTTGGCTTATGTATTTTGTTAGTGGGGTTTAGGTTTAATTTGTGGCTTGGGGTGTGTTCATTTTGATGTATATTTATGCCTCATCTGGAGGTGATAACCAGGTGATAAACTTTATTAATCATGAATCTTTGACCAGGTTTCCTCATTTATGATGTCAGAGCTAGAGAAAGAACCCAGGAGTCCTGAGTCTGCAGTTTTAACCAGAAGCCTGGGAGTGAGAGACAGTTTATTTTCTTACACTTCTTTCTGGAGAAGGTTTAATATAATTCAGGGCAAGAATCCCATAACTGTGTTCATATTCAAGAAATGCGTTCTTTTAGTGTGACTCTGGGTTCAAAATGTAGTGAATACAATTAATGAAGAAAGACTCCTTTAGAACAAGCAGACTGATTTTTGTAGTAACCAGATTCCTCACAGCTTCCTCTTCTCCCAAATTCTTTTGCAGGGGCTATTATTCCAAGTGTGTGGTGTTTTTTTTCCAGCCACTGAACTTTAATCCAGAGGACATCAGTAATATTTGTGGAGGCTTTAGGCTCGATCAGGTCAGGTTTAAGTTAATGTTTGGAAAACAGTTTGTAGGATTGTGCACCATTCATCTCCTGTGGCTGTGCAGTCACTAAATATGTCTATTTCAGCTGGCAGATGTTGTGGCTAGGGGGTTCACCTGTAGATAAATGAAATATTTCAGTGGAAGGATATAGCTAATATGGGCAAAACCCCCAGAAACCTGTTATCCTGATACAAGCTTTGTATTGTTGCCTAAAACATAAATAACTCTGAAAATACAAAGATCTTTAGTATTGGACTAAAATCTTTAAATTCAAGTGTAAGGACAAGTTGGCCAGAATCATACTTTTTGTGGTATTTGGAAAATGTGGCTAAAATGATACATTTTGACTTGGGATCCATCTTTGAATTTGTTCAAACGTTGTTTTTGGTTTTTTTTAAAAGGGATGTATCCAGTCAGATATAGCCTCCAGTTTAGACTAAAAAAAAAAAGTTGTAATACAAAAATCTTAACAAAACCTAAGGCCATTAGAAATGTTTTCATAAATAAGTGGTGTGTGAATGTATCACCCTTAGGCCTGATTCTCCAATGAGCATCATGCAAGTATATACCTGTGTCGATGCAGAGCTCCATTGCAGGACTGAGGTCTTACTGATTTTTTTTTTTTGCTTTTAAATTCCAATGGAAACAGTTTTTTGTTTCCACTGCATTGTCTGCAACCCAAGCAGTGCAGCCTTGTGCAGGAGAACCAGAAAGTGAAACTTGCTGTAAACCAAAGTGATCTTTCTCACTACTTGATATTTGTTTTCTAGTCCCACATTCTAGGTATTGGGGACACACACAAAGATGACAGTACTTGTTTTGAAGGTCTTACAGTCATTGGTTCTCATTGTCATTAGAAAAATACAACCTTTGATTCTTTCTGGCATCCAATGTAAAATATATTTAAAATATTTTAGCTATTAAAAATCTATGGTTTTGTTAATGTGAATGAAGATTTTGTTGGGAGAGGGAGTATTTTAAATAGATATTGGGCTAGACTCATCCTTGGTGGAACTCAATTGACTTCAGTTATACACAACACCCAGGATGCACTGGGATCTTTATTTTGCCCTGATAGCATAATTTCAAATGGTCCAAAGAATTTAGTGTCTCTGCACTTTTGACCCACATTTTGGCTGTTTTTATTAGGCAATTTATTATTGATGCCACACAATTGCCACTTCTTTTTAGCAAGATACAGCATTAATCTCTTCTGCAATGTGTTAAGCATCTTGATTACAGTATGTGGCACAAAATTTAATGAGCTACTGTTCACTTCTACCATTTTTAAAGGAGGTAAAGATAAATAATCCAAATTAAAAAGGTATTCACTGAAAACCATAGGGTAAATTATTTTTAAAGGGCAGATGCATGATTGATCAATAAAGAGATCCATGCTTTGGAGCCTAGGTAGCTGATGGACTAAATCAAGTAGGTGAGTTGTGGTGGATATAATGCTGAATACTTAAGAAAGCTGTCTTCAGTATGGATTTATGGCTTTTCTTTTCTTTTTTTGTTTGCACCTTGTTTGCATATAGTACTTTTGGATGAATAATCTGCCTATGTAGGTACTCATCTGTAATTTCAAACTAATCAACTGATCTAATGGGAAAGCATATTTTTATAAAAACATTCTTCTGGAGTAATCTAGAATTGGCCTACTTTACATATACTCACACATGTTTAAAATTAATATATTTAACACGCAAAAGATTTTTTTAAAGAGATTTTAATATGGGGGAAACAAGGGCTTTAGGTTCTTCCCAGCCTATCCTCTTTAGATCCTGTACTGGAATTGTAATACTAATAAACAATACTTTTCAGTCAAAAATCTAAAAAAATTAAGCAAAGTGATTTATGTGTCATTCACATTTTTACAGATGGAATAACTGAGGCACAGAGAGGCCCAAAGTCTCACAGCAAGTTAGGAAAGGAAACCAAAGTTTGGTCAGGAACTATAACCCAGGTTTCCTGATTTTTTTTTTTCAGTCCTTTGTTCTAACTACTAAACAACTCTGCCTGTTGGCAGTGACTTGCTTACTTTCACGGTGATCACCTCTGAAATAGCTATCCCAGGATTGTGACTTTCTGTAGGAGAGAGTAAGTGGAGAATCTGGGCTTATCTGAGCACAGAACAGCAAAGAGAGTACAAAGACTGGCTATAAATGTTCTCTGCATGTCAAAATAAGATGGCCTAGTCTGTCTTTTTCATCTCTAAATTCAATTATCCAAGTTTCTTTCTGTACCTTTTTTTACAAAGAAACTTCAGTGTTGTACTTATAAATGTTTTTCATCAAATCAAAATGCCAATGAAAACGCCACCCCAGTTGAGGGATTAAATTATGCAACAGCAAATGTCACAAACTATTGCTGTTTTCAATAATGTGCTGCTTCTCATTTATATTAAGGATAGTGTAATGGAGCAAGTATAATATCTGCAGGAAGCCTGTTGTCCTACATTTGGGTCCCTTTAGTTACAAGTTTAACTAAGAATCTCCAGCTATAATTGTGGAAAGTTTCTCTACTTCTAGCATTACTCCTGCATTGCCCCCCACCATCTGGAGAAGAATAATGTCAAGGAGGAAGTTGCCTTCTGTCACAGAGCTCTTGATTGTTGGGCAGGTTTTGGAAAGGGAAAACTTTCTGATGTTCTTGATTGGGTATTGCTGTAGGCATTGATAGGGATTGAGGGAGATATCTGTATTATTTTTCTGAATATTATATGTACGTCAGTTTACCTGCTTGATGATATTCTGCGTGCCTTTATGGAGTTGGAAAAATTAAGCAATGACAGAAATAAGATTCCTCCAGAGAGAATACCAAGGGTCCTAATGAGAACAATGTGAACTGTTAATTGGGAGATGCCTTCTTGACCAGCACAAACCAGGTTAACAGGCGCCTAGGACCCTAAGATGAAAAGGATCACAAACTGTTAAACCCTGGCCTGTAGGAATGGGGGACCAGGCAGCAGCTGCTTGGAGACAGATGGTGAAAGGAAGGGAGAAACAGCAGTAGGTCTATCTGTCTCTCCCAGGTCAGAAGTAGGCAGCCTGGCTTGAGTGGAACTTACGAAAAACATGCAAGGTAAAGATAAGGTTTAGGTAAGAGCCAGGCATATGGGCCTTTTTGTTGTTTTAACCCTTTTCTCTGCTTATATACCTTTGGGTGAATAAACAGTACTTTTGTTTTCAGTCAATTTAATCAGCTGTAGGTCACAAGCTTCTGGAGAGAAATTTTCTTGCAGGTGCCAAATACAGTCGATCCTGTTGTGTTTACACGGTTGGGATAGGGGGGGCTACAATCTGGAGTTCCAGTCCAAGAGTGCTTGAATGATGGCATTCCACCTTGAGACAGGTGAAGGAAGCCAAGCAGTCACCTGAGGGGTGCACTCAAGAGGGACTGCAAAGATGTCTAAAAGGCAACTCACGTGTAACCGTGACAGCATTTGTTACAAGAGAGAACTGATGTGACAGAAGGAGCATTAGAGTTTTAAATGGGAGGGTAAAATTGAAAGGTGATTTGAGAAATATTACTTTTTTCTTTTTGCCCACTACCTCTCAAACACAAGCTCCCCTGTATTTTGATCTCCTTGCTGAGGAAACTCCATACTGCAAAGACTGCATTTCTCTTAGCTGGGGATATATTATTACATATTGAACTTCTTTTATTACTGACAGTGGGAAATTTCCTGAAATTCCCAGCTGGAACAAAGACAATGTTTCCCTAACTACTACTACATCACTGTCATAGTAGTAATAATGATTAGTAACCCGATGATTTCATCCATTTCTGGTCTGGGCGTGCAATAGAGGGACAAGCAGGGGCATCCCCCCCAATAATCTGCAGGGAGGCCCAGAGATCATCTGGCCCCCGAGGTCTCAGTGGAGAAGACGTGTGCTCCTCCGGGGCCTCAGCAGGGGGGAGGCGCACAGAATGTGCCCCTCCAAAAGCGCTGGAATTTAAATTCCTGCGCACGCCCCTGTTTCTGATGGTGGTAGAGAGGTGTTAAAGAAGAAAACCAAATCAATCTAGATCTACTGGTTAAAAATGGTTTGAATACAGTGTCTGTACAAAAATAAACTGGCTTGATAATTACCTGCTAGCAGGCCCCGCTGTTTTGCAGGCTTATCCGCTTTCTTGTTACTTGTGCTGAGTAGCAAGAACTGAATTCATGGGTTAGTTTGACTTCAGTGTTATATATGTGAGGAAATTCCAGGGTTTGGGAAGTGACTTTTGGAGCAGCTACCTAGTTCTCTATGCTATTTGCTTAAGTGGTGGACTCTGATCTAATTTGGTTAGTTCCTTTTTTAACTTTGATCCTAAAGTTCCACTGTGGAATGCTGAAGGGATCTATGGCTGTACATGAGAGGTAGTGGCACCAATCCTCTCTATGACAGTTTTGGTACTGAGGACTTTAGGTCTTCTCCCATCTGCCTGAAATTCCTTGGTCTTTCTCTGCCTCTTTAGAGAGGAAGATACAGCCTCAAATCCCTGCTCTTTCCTGCCCTCAAAATCTTAGAATAAAATCCACTGGTAGTGGCTGAGATGGCTTCTTTTTGTAGTTTTCTGCCAATTAAATGTTCTTTTTGCAGAAAGGCTTTTCAGGCTCTCTATCAGCAGGATTTGCTTAATTTGTTTCCAGAGACTCTGAACTACTGAATTTGGTGGTGTCAAACAAGAGATTTACCTAGGTCTTCCACCCCCATCCAGCACGGCATGTTGCTCTGCAGAGAAGTCTTTGGGAGAAGTAGAGAATATTCCCTGACTCATTTATCAGTGGGGGGTGCTCTCTTGCCACTCCACCATCACTTATGCATGATTTAGCTTCCCTGTTGGCTAAAGCCTTTGAAGTAAAGAGTGCAAATGGCTCTTTAAAATATCCCTTCCCCCACCCTAAAAAGGGAAAACAATCGTATGTTTGCAGGGACTGCCTGGATTGTCAAATAGCTGCCCAAGGACAGGACTCCCCCCTACTCTTCCTGATCAGGCTGGCTTAAACCTTGAGAAGTCTCCAAGTCCCTCTCTTTTCTTCTCCTGTGGGGTTGTCCCTGCACATAGCTGTGTCTGAGGACCTCCCAGAGGAAGAGTCTGGGGTCTTGATCCTCTAAATTCTCCCTTCTAGAGAACTTCACTTTCTTGATAGGGATATCACTATATCACTTAAAATTAAGCCTCCAGTGAAGCTGTTGCTTTGGTGGAAAAATTCCCCAGTTGTGAAGGAGGGAAAGATTTGACTAAATCATGCCATCACCTGGCAATTAACACAGTCCTTTACAACACATGGCGTGAAACCCCTACGCACTGCAAAGAATTGCCCTTTCCACCAACTCAGCTGTGCTCTCCAAGCTTCCCACTGGAGCAAAGGTGGCAGGACTTTTCTTTCAAGTTTAAACGAATAGCTGTGCCGGAGACTGGGAGCTGTCTGTTAGAAACTCCTCCATTGAGCTCTTCGGGCCCTTTCTGAAAACTGGGATCCGATGCTGGCTGGTCAAGAAAAGCCCAGGGTTGATTTTCAGAAGTGCTCGGTGGGAGCCAAGAGGAGCAGTTAAGGTCAATGCTGAGCGCTTGTGAGAAGCCGACCCCAAATATTTAACTTTTATAACAGACCCAAGGTTTAACTCTTTGTTTTCTCTTTTATGGTCCTGGCAATAAAGGAAAGAACTTCCAGAGGGACTATTTTTTTTGACTCTAACCCTTCCTGAGAGGGAGCTCAGGCTCCTTGGTGTGTCCTTTCCTGGAGTCGTCCTCTCTCTCCCTTTCAAGAGACCTCTGGGGCTTAGAGCTAGACTTCTCACATTTCTAGACCAGTGGAGACCTAGTCCTCTCAGATCACTGAGCCGTCTGCAAATTCCCAGGGTTATTGCCTACGTCATTCTATTCCCTTTGCTCAGATCAGCATTGTCAAGGTATTAACCATAGGCAAATACAAGCACTTTACATTATTGTTCCATTTCCTCCTGACAAGAGATTCTCTGGTATTTACTTCATTGTCCCCAAGAGAACAAGCAGGGGATTGTCTCATTTTGCTTGAAATAGTTAAACCAATGTTATTTTGTGCCCAAAAGGTTCACACAGAGCCCGCATAGTCATCCTAGCATTCATCTGTGGACCCACAGCTTATTTACATGTGCCACTAGCAGTTCAATACCAGAAACATCTTGGATTCTGCCTCAGGTTCTTCTATCATCTTAAGTTCCTTCATCTTCATTTACTGAGTCTCTCTCTATGGAGTGGACCAGTGGCCACTATTCCAAATCCCACACAGACTTTTAAAACACCAGTAAATCAGTTCTTGTTTTCGTGTACCAAGAAGCTGAATGTGAATATTAAGGGAATCCTCCCTCCTCTTTGCCAGTACTAATCTTAGGCATTTCCCTGCTATGAGACAGCTATTCTGCTGCTTATTAAAATGCCCAGGTGAGCTGAGCTGAGGTAGCTGACTTCCTCAGTTATTCTCAAATGCCCTTCTGTGGTTTCTCCCTGCATGAAGCACAATCTAATTAGGAACCAACACCTGAGCCTGGCACATTGTGAGACACAAATATGCACCATAGTGGCATTTCTTTACACACCAGGTAGTCCTAGGAGTGAGCCATGGTTTTCTGGGGAATTGCTCCCTCTATCCCTTTGTGTTTTGAGCTATCATCTTAAGTCTTTCTCTGAGCGTTTAAAAAAGCACCATAAACTAGGCTGATAATGTTTGATTTCCCTCCCCTCCCCCCCTCCAGTAAGATGCTCTTTGTTTTTGATGAGTGCTTTAATTTTATTGTTGCTGTTGTCTCACCATTTGTAGAGCATGGTAAGTGTACATTGTTCTGGAAGGTGAGCGATCGGTGCCAAACAAATAATATGTCCTTGCTCCAAATTGCTGCCAGTCTAACAATACAAACAAAAACAAGCCAAGACAGAGCATGCATTGAATGAGGTGTTGCCATTGCTTATAACCATTATTTTTTAGTACAAAACAAAACCCAAAACCTTTTGTACTAAGCAATTAAAAAACAAACAAAAACCTCTAGTGCATTGAAATCCTACCTTCTGCAGCCCAGTACAGCATCTGCATTGGGGTTAGTTGTTGATGTCTGCTTTATCTCTGTCTGTGTTGCTTTCTCTTACAGAATTTCCTTTTATAACCTCTGCCCAATGCTTTGATTTGAAAGGTGCTGTGTCAAAAGTGTAGATGTACATTTGTCTATTTACATACAGTCTTGCATTCTTTAGCACTTTTGTTTGGAAGAGTATTTAGAGTCATTTACTTACATTATCATGAAGTCGTAATCTTAAAACTTGCATGTAGGTAAACATGGCACTTTACGGTAGTCTTTGCTCCAAAGAGCTGACAATCTGAACCTACAGTGAGCACATACAGGAGACCAGACAATCACTGCAATTGGTAGGGGTGGAGTTTTAGCTGGATATTGCACAAGGGCCTTGAAGAACAAACTTTTTTTAGGAGTGGCACATGTTGAATTAGGAGGCTGTTCTGTGAGTAAGTTGTGTCATGAAAGAATGGATGACATGGGCAAATGAGACAACAGGATCTCCTGGAAGAAGTTCAGTAGAGAATAAGGAGTCTGATATAAATAATAATAATATAATTGATTGTATAGCTGCAGATGCATGCATGTTGCTGTTTAATATCTAACGTAAGATGAAGGACATGACTGATGTGACTGGTCTGGTGAAGAGGCAGTAAACGAACAATTGTAGCTTCTACTTTCATGTTTGGTCTCAGATATTCTCTAGAGCAGCGGTTTTCAACCTTTTTTCATTTGTGGACCCCTAAACAATTTCAAATGAAGGTGCGGACCCTTTTGGAAACCTTAGACTAAGTCTGTGGGCCACAGGTTGAAAACCATTGAAAGAAAGATTTATATAATCTCAATTAAAAATGTAGGAGGAGTGTATCATAAATGTCTCAAGTGTTATGCCTGAAACCACCATGCAAAAAAACAATTACTACTATCCACTCTCTCATGTCTTACTGTTTGATGGTTTCACTTCTGAAAGGCAAAGTGTCTTTGGGTGCAGTGTTCTATTCTATATGCTGTGCAGTTCTCTGAAAGTGTGTATGAAATTAAAACAACAACAAAAAAAAACCCTAAAAACCAGCATTGCTGCCCTGGCATTTAGACTCTGGGCAGCAAAATAATGATGTGTTGCACTATGTCACCTGAGCCTGCAGCAGGATCTCTAAGCTGGGCTTGAATCTGTTTGTTTAAAGAAAAGAAAAATGTCCCTCAGTGCAATATTGTGTTTTTGAGGGGGTGTTGTATGTGTGACTAGGTTGTATTTTCAGTCTTGCTTTTTGTTTTGTGGTATTTTTTTTGGTCCAGGACATTATAGTAAAGAAATCTAGTGACAAGTTTTAAATGTCCAGTTTTCATGTTTCCAGAAGACACAACTCAGGAAATTGCTCGAGAAGAGCTGTATGTAATAGAATCATGGGCCATTGGTTTCTTCTAATCATGAGCATATTGACCTTGAGCTGTTTTCTTTGTGGAATGCCACCACACTATCCCGCGTGTGGAAGGGGGAGTCTTGCATGAACCCTGCAATAAATGGTGACAGAATTTGGAGGAAGCTGGGTTCTATTGTTGACTCTCCCCTGCCTTGCTGGGTGCCTTTGATAACTTCTCTGTGCCTCAGTTTCACTGTCAGTGGAGTTTTTTTTAAAGAGACGAATGATGCTCCTTTTTTGTGAACCTCTTTGGGCTCTTTGATCCAAAACCTGGTGAAGTCCTTTAAGTACTAAGTATTTTGTCTTTCAGTGAGATTATAATAAAGTCATGTTTTCTTTTGAGAAGTGGTACTGATTTCTGTTCTAGCTCTCCAGTGAAGCATCCTCTAAACATTTAAAATTGTTAAGAATTTTGGTATTTAAATGTGGACTGCTCAGATTTTTAGTCATCAGTTTAAGGGCCAAAATCTGCCTCCGCAGTTCCCATTCGTTGGCCGGTGTATAGGAGGGCAGATTTCTGGCTTAAATGTCTCACAAAAGAGCGTTCAAGTTGGTAAATGTAGTATAAATTAAATTGTTTATATATACCTAGGTGCTGACTATGAGCACTCTCTTTAAAATCAAAAAGTCTGGTTTTGTTTTTCTCTTTTCCTGAGGTATCACCAGACAAGTAAAACCTTTAATGCTCTGTTTTCCTTTCTGAGGACATGTTTCACTGGGGGAGAAAGGGAAAGTAAATGTGTTCCCTCCCCTTTTTGTTTTGAGCACTCACTGGAATGGGCTATGGAGTTTCCACATTTTGCAAGCGGATGTTTTGTTTCTTCATTAATATTAATGACCTCCTCCTGAATCACATTGAGTGCTATTTAACCTGCATTTCATTATATTAGTGCTTGATGGTTCAACTGGGATTGCTGACCTAGTGCTATTTACTATAGAGATATATTGGAGTAATCTTTGGCATTTGGTGATAACAAGCTGCGTAACAAAAGTGTATGACGTGATGATAAACAGAAGATTTGAATGAAAGTGGCAGTCTGTTGTCAAATTCTGATCATATCTAGCTGAAATCTTGGCACAAATATCTGATTGGATGTATTTATTTTAAAGCGGAATCAATGTTTGTGAAATTCTCCAGTAACAGAACAGATACAAACATGGACAGTTACAGTGCAGACTTCCTTGCCCCCTGTTCATTAGAGTACTGTAGCTCAAAGGCGAGATCAGTCTCTATGGCTTCACCTCTGTGTTTGAAAAACTACTGAAAAGGATATCAATTGTGCTGGTGAATTTTGTGATGTGGAGCCTTTTTCAGCTGAGATGGGATTGAGATTCAGGTCACCAAACAGTGACTAATTTTGGTCATTACTAACCTACAATAGGACTGGTACCCTAGACACAAGGCACACCAAATTCCATCGCTATCCAGCCTGATCGGACGTGGGATCTCAGGATGTTGTGTTCTGTTTTCTTTGCTCTAGAAGTCTCTGTGCTGACACCTTGCTGTACCAATATCAAATGGGGCACTTGGCGTTTTGGATTGACAATAAATGAGGCCATTTAAAATCAGTTTTGCTTAAATTAATCTATCCAAACAGATTTGCATTCTAGAACAACTTTAAAAAATTTGGCATGCATATAATATCTGTTTTGCCAACTCTTAAACTCATTGGTGCAAAGTGAAGATGGCAGCACTGATGACTCAGAAGTGCAACACAGATTACCAGTTAGAAATGCCTTTTCTTGTGGCCAGATTGCCTTTTTCTGAAGTCATTTGATAAATTGCCCCTTTTAAATCCAGAACTCATTTGTTTTGGTATAAAATCAAGGAGTGCGATTTAATCCAGTTTTGTGGAAATGGAGTCCCCAACTGAAACAAAAAGCCTGCGTATCTGCTCACTTTTTTTTCATGAAGAAAATGAGGGATTTATAGCACCGAGAGAGCAGCTGGTCTAGGGGGAGAGGGTATGGCTGCCTCCTCAGATGAAGCTGGCAAGACTTTCGTATTTATTTGCTAGAAACAGCCGATTACTGTAAATCCATAGATATAGGATGTTGAATAAAGGGAAACTTCCTATAACAAATACTATTTTCTGTGTCTTCCTTTGATTTCCCCCCCCCTTGTCTAGTCTTAATTTTTCCTTCTATACTTTGATATCTATCATTCAGTTCTTTTTCAGTGTCCGTTTTTCCTTTTAGACCAACTTTACCTATTATTATTTGTCCTTTTTAAAATATTTCATCTCTCAATTTTCTTGAAAGCCTCTTTTTCTAAATGGTGTTCTTTAAATTTGAACCTCCCTCCTAATCTTGTGTATTGTTTTTTTCCTCTTTCTTTCTGCTCTGTCTCTCTACTGCTACCTTTTGTCTATCTTCTCTCTGTTTTCCATCTCCCATGGGATGAAAATTGGACCTCAGGTCTTGTTTGTTCTCCAGATACTAGTGAATTGCAAGCCCTGGTGTTTTAGGAAGGATGGGCAAATATTATGACTGTCCATACACAACCCCATAAGTGTCAGAAGAATATATATTGTTGTATGCTGTGTTGCTGTAGCCATGTTGGTCCCAAAATAATAGAGAGACGAGGGTGAGGTAATATCTTTTATTGGAGCAACGTCTGTTGGTTTGAGAGAGAAGTTTTTGAGTTTATGCAGAGTTCTTCTTCCGGTCTGGCCAGACTCACCCCACCCACTTTGTGTCACAGAAGAATTTTCAGCAGCCTTCCAATCTTCCACCAGACTTTAGTCTGTATATATTTGCCATTCCCATTTCAGTGCAAATGTGCAAGCCAAAATAAAAGCGAATAAAGAAAAGCTCATTTGTAGCCTAAGCACTAAGAAGTCAGGTTAGGCCTGCTGGCTCTTGCTAACTATAATTTTGAACACCATTCTGCTAGAGCATTCCTTGAAGAGAAAATCTTCCCTTCTCCCCTTCTGTGCAGGATTCCCCAGCACCAAGACCTCTGCCTAGAATGACCTCGAAGAGTGTTTAGGACGTTGGAATTCTCGGTGGTGGTTGGCCAGTGAGCGGGTCTTATGAGTTATAATGTAAATAGGCTACCTTGAGGTGCTGGTATTCCAACAGGGGTGCTGCTGATCTTGGTGCCTCAGCCGTAGCCGTGCTCCAAAAAGAAGGTGCTGACTCAGGCAGGATGATTGGGATTAGCAGTAAATCAGAGGTGGAAAAGCAGGAGCCAGTGAAGTACAAGCTGACCAGCTGCTGTGGTGGGTTTAGGCTGCCTCCCTTGTGAAAGAAGTGGAGGACTGAGGACTGGGAGAGAAGCTGTCTAGGGCACACAGAAAATTTAGGTAGATCTGTGCCCCAGTGCTTGCAGTCATAAATCTTCAGTTTCTGTCTCTCTGCCTTGTACTGCTACTCCACCATGAGGAGATAAAGTGACTTTCCCTACAGATCTCAGTACTGCTTAGCCAGCATAATATAAAGTCACTTTCTGCTTTGCTCAGTAACCTGAACATACTAGATTCCCTCGAGTTTCATAACCAGTAATGGATATTTTACATTGAGCACCTTCTGTATTGAATCTGGGTGCTTTTTAACAACACCTTTCATGCTTCGCTTGTTGAAAAATGGATTTAGTTTGAGTTACCTTCCTTACACCTGATACAACCTGTCTATTCATTCCCCTCCCCTGCCCCCTTTTGCTGGAGCATTGTTAGTTGAAACTGCAGTTTCTCCTCATTTATAGCATGAGTGGTTGGTGAGACATAATCTGCTGCCAGAGTGGACCAGTGGGAAAGATTGCAAAGTGTATTAAACACAACTGGAAATTTTAGATGGTAAGTCATGGGGTGTTCAGGATGAAGAGGGCAGAAATCCTAATTCTAATGACAGTCCAGTACTTTGGATAATTGTTTCGGACCCTTTATTTTTCAATTTTAGCTAGTCATTTTAGGATTGATAAAATGTATCCATCACAGAGTGCCTGTGTGAATGTACAGAGTTACTAACCTAGTACACTGAGCACACTCAGAATTATTCTCACGTTACAAGCACTGTAGAGCTAACAGTGGGCAGAGACCAAACCATGATTACCTGCATTCCGGAGTAGAGCTGGGCACAAAAAAATTTTTTTTTAAATAACTTGTTTGTCCAAAAACACATTTTTCCATCAAACAAACCTTTTGGGTTGAATGTGGCAAACAATTTCAGCTGAATTAAAAATGAGAGGGGGGACTTGGAACACTGACTTTTCATTTAAAAATTTAGCTGGATCTGTTTAATTCATAAAAGGGTCAAAACACCCAAAAACTTGTTCTAAAAATTCCCCCCGTCTTTCCCCCCCCCCCCCCCCAAAAAAAAAAAAAAAAAGTTTCTGGTAAAAGAAAATATTTTGTTCAAACCCAAACTTATTTTTTTGTTCAGCTTTTTCAGGTGAGGCACTGAAAAATCATTTGCTCCGCTCTATTTCTAAGGCGCCCATCATAGCATAGACATTAGTACGTGCATGTTGGGGATTTTTCAGGAGACGGCCAATTTTTCTTGCCATTTTGAAAACCACTTGGGTGGTGGGTCTAGAGCAGTAGTTCTCAACCCATGGCCCAATCAGCACACCGCTGCAGTCTATGTGACATCCTCAGGGCTGTACAGGTAGTATACATATTGTGTAGATGTGGCCCACAGTGGTAAATAAGTTGAGAACCACTGGTGTAGACAGACAAGGCGGGGGAAGTGATCTCTTTTATTGGACCAACTCCTGTTGGTGAGAGAGGCAAGCTTCTGAGCTACACTGAGCTCTTCTTCAGGTCTGGGGATTGGCACTTGCTGGTGTGATCATTTTGCAGCTTAGGAGTTAAGGGAAGGTCGTGACAAAAGAGATTCACTGTGAACTGAAGGCTTGCGAGCATGATGTTGCCGAGTCTTGTGCTCAGCCTGCTCTCTGGTGGTAGTTGCTGTACCAGCAGTGCCCTTTGATTAAACCCAGCCTAATGAGTCACGTTCGGATAGTGTGTGTTGGTGAGTTCCGTGTAGTCACAGTGCAATCCGTTCAGCTGTTTGCGAACATGTTCATCCACCTATGTGCAAAAATTCTATTTTTTTTAAACACCACCCCACAAATCACAAAATCTATGAATCCCATAACTGCTGTGGCAAAAAAATGCAGCTGCAGCTATTGTGCTTCAGCAGGTTGTGTGTCTGGATTTGTGGGGCGGGGGTGTCTGGATTTAGGCTAGTTTGTGGCAATGGGCAAGCTGTTTGTTTTCCCTTTTTATGCACTGCTGTGGGGAAGAAGGAACTGCTTGCAAGAAATAAGGCCGTGGGTCCAGTCATGTTCATGCAGAGGGGAAAGAGTGATCAGTTGTGCTCCCACTATTCAGTGCTGTCAGCCGGAAAAATGCAGACTGAAGGCTTTCCCCACCCTCCTCCCATGAGGCCAGGGACAGGGCGCTGTCACTCTGCCCCTAACTGAAATTTAGTTCATAAACAGCTTTGCCTGATCAGGTATTCCAGTAAAACTTCCTCTGAGTAGTGGGTGCCTCTTCCACCCCCTATATTTTGCTGTTGGAATTTTTAATCTTCTGAGGGATGGGATGGCATACATCTGCTTTCTGTGCGAGTCCAAGACTAAAATGCCCTTACAGTATAATAAGCAGCTGAGATTTTTTTTGCTAAATGAAAATATATCTAGACTGGATCTAGCTGATCGGTTTCTGTCGTGCTGTATTAAGCTTACAAAGGCATTTCTTGGTACTCTATGAATCTCAGAGCAGCCAGGTGCCGTTGGATGTGGTAATCCATTTACATAATAGCACCACTGAGTTTGAATGGTGGGTTTCTTTTTGTTTGTTTTTTTGTGAGGGTGGAGATGGAACATGGGTTTTGCATTTTATACAAATACATATGTCCAAATTCCATATGATTCTGTAGAGTGTCTGTTTAGAAACTTGGGCTGTGTCTATACTTGGAGCTAGGGGTGTGATTCTCTTAAGTAGATGTACTTGCACTAGCTCTCATTAAGCTAATGTGCTAATAATAGTGTAGCCACAGTAGGACAGGCAGTGTGTCAGGTTCGGGCAGATTTGGACTTGGGGCAACTAGCCAACGCCCACATTAGCTGCTGCCTTTTCTACTGCAGCTATACTACTAATTCTAGTGCACTAGCTTGGTGGGAACTATTTCAAGTATGTCTACTGGAGTTGGGGAGTCCACATCTCTAGCTCCATGTGTGGACATACCCTGGGTCAATGCATCTTCCCATTCCCCCACCTCTCTGAGAATTTGGGGATTTGATCTGTGAAGATCAAAGATCATTTAAAGATAGATTTGCAGTTCCTGTCTCAGTCTGAAACACTTTAGACTAGCCATAAGGCACAATTGTAACAGTTGCAAACATTAATAAGAAGCTAACATCTCTCCTGGCTGTTATTTGCAGTCTATATTTCATCTGGGGATTATGATTTTAAAAAATGGAAATTGACTTGCTAGATATTGTAAAGTAGATTAATTACTCATATATTATTCTCTATTAGTACTATGTGTCTGTAAGAGATTGTTTCATGCTGAAGTTGGATTGTATGCAATTAACAAAATATGGGGTCAGCAATTACTATGTGGCATAGAAGCAGATTTTTGTTATTCAGGTGGCCAGTGATGTTTCACAGTTAGAAAGCTTCTCCTTCCCCACTTCCTGGAGGTTCCATGTGTAGTCTAACATGAAACAGAATGGCGTACATGAAACGCCACATGCTCAGTGGGACACACCTTCCAGTACATTGCTTTCCTTTCTCCAGTTGTGATTAAAATGTCAGTTAAATGTGGCTCTTGCTCCAGGCAACCAATGTGCAGGTAACTTATGTTAAAGAAATGTGTTTCTCTTCCCCTTTCTTCCAGGGTCAGCATTCTTCAGGGGAGGACATGGAAATATCCGATGATGAAATGAATTCTGCACCAATCACCAGTGCAGAATGTGCCAAAACCATTGTGGTGAACTCCTCTGTTAGCAACTCTGCTGTGATGACTCAGTCGATACCCATGCCCCCACCAGGCTTCCCTCCACTTCCACCCCCACCCCCACCTCAGCCAGGCTTTCCAATGCCACCACCTCTACCGCCACCACCTCCACCAACTCATCCAGCTGTCACCGTCCCACCACCTCCACTTCCTGCGCCACCTGGGGTCCCGCCACCTCATATCTTGCCTCCGCTTCCTCCATTCCATCCTGGAATGTTTCCTGTCATGCAAGTGGATATGATAAATGTCCTGGGCAACCAGTGGGGCGGCATGCCAATGTCCTTTCAGATGCAAACTCAGATGCTGAGCCGCATGATGCAGGGGCAGAACACATACCAGTACCCACCTTTTATGGGAAGTCGGATGCAGTTTGTGAATCTTCCGCCCTACCGTCCCTTCTCAATGGGGGCAGCTATTGGCCGGGGGCAGCAATGGCCACCACTTCCCAAATTTGACCCCTCGGTTCCACCACCGGGTTACGTGCCGAAGAAGGAAGATCCACACAAAGCTACTGTGGATGGTGTCCTCTTGGTGATTATGAAGGAACTAAAAGCAATTATGAAGAGGGACTTGAACCGGAAAATGGTCGAGGTGGTAGCATTTAGAGCCTTCGATGACTGGTGGGACAAGAAAGAACGTCTAGCAAAGGTAGGAACTCTTACTGCTTCATACGTTAGATCTGTGCAGATGGTTCTAGAGAAGAAGGGTTTAAGATGTTCCAAGGCAGGCCATGGGTAATTAGCAGTAGAGGAGTCAAATTCAAGGAAATGTAAGGATGAATATCAGGAAAAGGTCCTTAAGTGTGAGCAATAAGACTAAGGAATAGCCTTCCAAGGAAAGAGGTAGATGTCCCATTAAAATTAAATTGGAGTGGATGAATCCTAGACTAAATCATTGAGAACTCTCATTTCACTTGACTGGGACCAGGATTTGGCTCTGGTTGACCTAATAAACCTGTTCTTTAACTTCTAGGATACCATAGATCGTGCACTAGCAAAGGTCATTTCCCTAGCTGTATCCAGCACATGCCAAAGAATGAACCTCCTCTAGGGCAGCTCACCTGTGGAAACCTTTGAGTGCCTCATTATTAATATTCTGTTTGAAGTGTGCTGTAATTATATAAGCATAGCCCTGTAGTGCCAAAGGGGTTACCTGCATTCTTTTATAAGAGCAGTGTTGTGGTTGGGATGGCTGCTTCTGAAGATAGTCAGGTGAAGAACATTGTAAGCACATATATCCATGGAACTCCTTCATTTTGGAAAGCCTTAGGAAAACTTTCAAGAAGTAGAGATCTCCTCTCAGGCCTTAGAAACCCAGGCTCCTCATTCCTCCCCTCCCTTCATTTGCCCCTTCTCCCGCAGTTGTTTCAAGGCCTAAAAATCAAATAACTTGGCAGGTTTTTCCATGAACAACATGCTCAAACTTGCGACAAGCACACATTTAGTCGTGGGCACTCTCTGCTCACTCCAGTAAGGACTTTTTTAGAAGTTACGCTTTTAGATCAGCTGAACAAAGTGTGAGGATTTTGTTAGCCTTTAAAATAAAATTGGATCTTGGCTCCAAAACCAGAGCCAAATGTAAGGCAAGTATTTGAAAGTTATGCTTCTCCAGTGCCACCACTTTCTAATATCAGGCTTCCCTTCTGGGAAGGTTACTCCTAGACCAGGTGTTTTTATGTTAGGTGTTTATGTGATAAAGATATGTAAGCATTCATTATTTTGTGCCGGGACTTTTACCTGCTTAGGGCAGGTGTATACTTCCCAACTCCACACGGATATGTGACTACCATTAACATGAAGGCAAAGTATATGCCTTAATTAGAAGTTTTAGGGATTTTGTGAAGATTTGCATGGACTAACTCAGAAGATTTAAATTGTACTCCATGCAGTGAACACTATATGAGCTGGTAGTTGGCTAATTGGTTCTTTTTAAAAGAAAAGCTAGTAGTATAGAACATTTAAGAGCCCCAAAAATTAAATTCTTACAATCTACTATTTGTTGCAGTGACTTGCAGTAAGATAGCAGCAGGTACATTCTCCAAATTAGACTTTTAGATGTAACATAGAGCCAAGGCCCTCCCCACTTGTTACAAAAATGCCATGGATCTCAAGTAAGACATGAGGTGATAACTCTGCCTTCAGGCAGTCCTCCTCTACTTTTGAGCTGTACTCAGTATTCTTCACTTCCTTTCCAGAACGGTTGGTAATGTAGATTCTGTAAAACAGCTGCCATGTTCCACCTCCAGATATTTGCTGGTTTTTAGTGCTGGGTTTAAATGTCTTGCATCCAAAAGCAAGCATCTCTTGATTAATACTCAAGACATTCTTTTCCTGCCAGTAAACATGTATGAGGGACAAGGTTCCTCATGTTAACAAGGGAGTGAGTGCAGCACAAAAATAGCTAGTAGGTACACAAAGGGAAATGGGATAACTTGAGAAGTTGGTAATGAGACCCTTAAATGATTAAACATAAGTAACCGGTGGCAGAGCTCTTCAGTGGCAATTTGGTCTGTTTTATACACTTCTGCAAAAACTAGCTGTTGTGGTTTCTTCATATTCCTGGAACTTACAGCCTGATTCAGCATAGGAAATATTTCTAAACACAATCTGCGTAGACTCACAGCCACAGCTTATGGCAAAGGTGGATAGTCTAGTAAGATTAATAAAATTACACTTATGAAAACAAGTGGCGCTAGCTAGGCTCAGAAGTAGCAGGGCAATTGATGCTGCTGGGTGTAAGATGAACATCAGCTGGGGCCTGAGAAATCACTGTTGGCACGTTGGCATAATTCACCTAGCTGAATTATGGAGGTTTCAAACCTTCCTCTCAAGTACTGTAGGCCACTGTAGGATACCATCCTGGATGAATCAGTAGTATTCTGTTGCAGTGCAGCAGTTGTATGTAGTGACACTAAATTCCATCAGAAAAATCCATTTGAGTAGTTCACAGGTGTAGTCTTCTGTTGTGTTTGTACTGCACACAACACATTGTGGTTCCCAAGTGCTATAATAATACAAATAATAACTGTCTGATACTATGCAAGAACTGGAGCTCCAAAGCCAGTCTGCCCACTGCTGGCCAGCAAGGTCTGGTGGTCTAGACAAGCCATTTTGCTGATGAACATGGGGCTATTAAAGTAGATCTAGTACTTCCTGTTTTTCTTGCTTGATAGCCTCATTAGGCTTGTTCCATATTAGCAGATATGAGCTGAGCTTGTATCTTGTGTTCAGTTATTACAATGAACTTTGACATATTTAGTTGATGAACAGCACTAGAAGGAACTGATCTTCAGATAACGCTTGTGAAGCCTCATCATGGGATGTCAGTGAATTTTTAGAAATTCATTCTAGATGAGCCAATCAGAAGTAAATCATATTATCCTTCACTTACAAACTGTCAGGAGTCACAGCTCCTTGACACAGCAACACGTTGATCTCTCACCCCCTTGGCTTGGAGGACTCTGAGGCTCTTTATCAGTATGGACTCTGATCCTATTAACTAAAAATGAACATTTAGCTTTTCTTTGGCTATCATCGTTGCTCTGCAAAATTGTGCTTTAAATTAAAAAGGAAACAATCTTTAATTAAAAGGTCCAAAGTCACTTATTAATTCTGTCTGCTGATAAATGAAGTCTAATAAAGTGGGTTTAGGTTATAAAGGCCATTGGTTTCTCTAACTCATCTAAAATTCATTAGTATTGTCCAATGCAACATGGGTCCTGCACAGGTACACGTGTAACTCAGTTACTTGCGTAGTTTCACACAGCTCAGGAAGATCAACGATTGTAGGTTTCTGGGCTGTGAGTGTGAATCTGTATCAAGAATGGCACTGTCTCCAAAAGGTAAGTAGTATCCTCCTCTTTGGGACACGTGGTTCTGGTCAGGGTCCAGGAGCCATTCAGGCAGTTTGAATGTTAGCTTGCTTTCTGTTTGAAGGAGTATGATGGAAAGTAGTGTAAATTCTGGCTCAGTGACAGAAATGTATTGTCTTATTAGATTGCGTATTTTACTCTTAAGTCCCTCTTGCATGTGCTTTTCCTATTTCACTTTTTAACCTGGGTACTGAATTCTGAGTTTCTCTAAAGATGGTAGCTGTGGATCCAGCACGTCATTAGGGAGATCTAAAATGAGCTCTGAATGTAGTGGTACTGCCCATTCACTTTGTGTGTGGAACAAGGCTTGAGGATGTTCACTGCTTTCCTTCGTCAGAACTGCTGGGGTGGCTTCCAGAAACAAGGTTATCTGGAGTGAGGATAGTTCGACACTGGTCAGTTCCCAAAAGGCGTGTGTGGCGCTGGAGTTTGCGTTCCAGCAGGGTGTCTGTCTCCCGTTATAACTATTGCTCAGAGCAGTTAGTGTCTCTTAATATCCAAGATGGAAGAAGAATAGCCATGTCAGTCTCCCATCCTTTTTAAACATGAGTTCTTCCCAGGCACACCAGAAACCCCTCATGGGCTATTTGGGTGTGTTATGGTCTGTTGGAAAGGATGCTAAATGGCAGTGGGCCATTGCTTGCCTCTACTCCATTGACAGGTCGATCCCTTTTTAAAAAACAAAAATTCCCCTCTTGTAAGTCTTTAAGGCCATGATGTTTCCTAGACGTTAAGCTGTATCCTCTTGGGTGTAGAACATATAGTCTATCTGGAAGATACAATTTTGAAAAGACAACTGTCAAAGTTGATAGGTCAAATTTTGGGCTGACGTGCTTCATTTTATTTTCTTTCCCTTTTTGTTTGTAAATCCATATAATTTTTATAAAGCAGTGGAAAAATTTTTATTTTGATAATTCTCAGAAGTATCCCTACAATAATAAACCGATCTCTGTATCCCAACGTCCTGAGGGAAACTTACAATATGAACCCAGCATACCAATGTCCATGCGCAAATAGAAATTGGGAAGGGCATGGAAAACCATTACAAGAGGATTAGGACAATACAGTGTCAAGCAGCTCTGGGATTATAGCAAATGGGGAAAACTTCTTCTCAAAACATTTAACTGAGCTGTTTAATTACTAAGCCATGGTATCTCCTGTAAATATGACTGTATCAACCCTTCACAGCAGGGAGCTTGAACTGAGGTAGAAATTCTTCCAGTTCAGAATGCAACTCTTTTGCACTAGCATCAGAGGTTCATCTCTGCTAAAATGTCTGGTTGTGGTGGCCGGTCTGAGAGCACTTGTGTGCGATCCCCTTTTCTGGAGGACTGGTGGTTCAGTAATCGTCATTTTCCCCCTCTCCTCTGCATCTGCTCTTATCGTACCTGTTTTGGAGTGTGATGTAAGCTACGCACCCTGTCTTTTAAAGATTTATTTTTGCATATATTGTGTTGGTTGTCCTAAAGTTCCCTTAGATGGATCCTGTCACTGTTTAACTCTTTGATGGTTGGGGCATTGGTAGAGGAGTGGCTTAGCTTACCTAATACAGTTTTCATCTCTAATTCATCTGGGTCAAGCCTGACAAATGGAAACCTGAACAAGTATGTTCTGTATTGATAGGCCTCAGCATTGGTATGTCGGGGAGGAGTGAACTAAAGCTCAAACTTCCTAACAGAATCCTCTCCCCCCCCCCCCCCCCCCGCCTCTCCCCTTTTAAGCTCGTGAGATAATGGTGCATCTTTCAGAAGATGCTGTCTTTAGAGAAGCTAAAGCCTGGATAGGTGATGGTTCTTGACCGAGGTATTTGAGTAATTTCCAGTGTCTGTGTGCCCACCAGGTGTTGTTGCCTCTTTAAACATTGTTTCTTTTATGCAGGCGTCACTCACACCAGTGAAGTCTGGAGAAAATAAAGATGAGGAAAAACCAAAGCCAAAGGATCGAATTACATCCTGCCTCCTGGAGAACTGGAACAAAGGAGAAGGGCTGGGCTACGAGGGAATTGGCTTGGGCATCGGGTTGCGAGGGGCCATCCGGCTGCCATCTTTCAAGGTATGAGTTAGAAAACACTAACAGTCTTCCCTGGGCTGAGCATTCACAGTATAGATGCCACCTTCCTTTTTATCCCACACATCCCGTCACTCTCACTTTTCTACTGCATTTCTTGTCAAACAGCCTCCCCTGTAATCTTCGGGGAGAGGGAGCCCAAATCCTTAGTGTCAGTTTCTCTTAACCTTTTCACACCACTTGTGTAAATCTGACTGAGAGCGGCTCTGTAGCAATGCTCGGACCCCAACCTCACCCCAGTTTTCACTGTATTAGGAAACAAAGCTTCAGCACTGTAGCAAAAGCAGTTTCTGCTAGGCTGGGTTATACGCAGTTACCAGTCAGTATGGAGGAGACAATTCAGTTTTAAACCATATTCGAGCAGGAGCTGGACTTGGCATTGGTGTTGGGAATACAACTCTGCTTGCTTTGGTGGGTTTTCACCCATTTAGACTGGAGTAGAATTTGGGCCTAGCTCCCTTTGTAACACAGTTCAAGCATTTTTTGTCAGGCAAAGTGCCTAATCCATATTAGCAGAACCGATTCTGGATTTTACATGTGCTGATTTTTAGCATGTGACTGGGGGTGGAGCAGTTGAGTTAAAACACGCTTGCCCCACTGCATCTCTCACTAAGCTCGTCTGGATATTAACTGCTGCAAGCAATATTCAGAATATGAAAAACGCGCAGTACTCTGCAGCCAGAGAGAGCGAGACCAAACTGGCTGGCTTGTTAGATTTATTCCTACTTTATGCTGGAAGAAAGAAATACGAGCGCACTGGAGTGGAGCATACCTAAATTCCTGACGTTTGAAACTATAAGTTTGCTTTGATGCTTTGTGGTTGTGGTGGGTGAACCTTAATACCTGGAAGGTTTTGCTGCCCCTCTTTGAATTAACCAATCTGGACTGGAAGTCTCAACCTCTTCCACAGTCATGGCATTTCTGCCTCCAGCAAGAGGCAGAAGCATAGGAAAATGGACAATGGTTTGGTGAGAGGAGAGGGGAGTAATTCACTTTTCTGAACTCAGCCATTTGGCCCTGCAGTACTTTTAAGTAAAGTTTCAAGAGTGTATGTGGGGCGAGGTGTCTTCCAGTTCTAATTTAAAACTAACCTTGCTTTGAAGTTTTTTTAGCTGTCTCAGGCTTGGCCTACACTACCAACTTATGTCAGTGTAACTATGTCGCTCAATCCAATCCCCAGAACAACACCGTTATATTGACCTAGGCCCCAGTGTAGACAGCGCTGTGTTGATGGGTATGGCTAAGATTCTGTCGTGGGTATTTTTAGTAAAAGTTGGGGACAGGTCACAGGCAATAAACAAAAATTCACGGAAGCTGCAATCTGTCCCTGACTTTTACTAAAAATACCCTGTGGGAGTGGGAACAACAGAGCTCCTGAGGCGTGCAGCCACTCCAGCCCCACTGCTCCAGTGGGCTGGCCTCCAGTCAGCGGTTCTGCAGCCCTGGGGCTGACTGGCCATTGAGCTGGTGAGTAGCTCCAGCCCTGCCCCAGAAGTCCTGGCGGTCCCAGAAAGTTCTGGAATCTGTGACGTCCATGACCAAATTATATTCTTCTTGTTGGGAGAGCTTCTCCTGTCAACACAGCTCCTGCCTCTTGGGGAGGTAGAGTACCTGCGCCGATGGGAGCATAACAGCATCTTCACTAAGTGCTACAGTGGAACAACAGTGCTGCTGCAGCGCTGTAAATGTAGACAAGCCCTCAGTGTCAGGTTCTCATACATTTTTCCACATCTTCATACGTTTAAGTACCTATAGGTGACAATGCAACCTGTTGGAATTGAGATTTAATACAAATTGGGAGGCAGAATTTCATTTACAACTAAATTCTATTTGTGAGCAAAACAAACAGATCAATAGTTAGTTGTTTTCTGGGTATAAGGTCTTGTATACGCTACTACTTTTGTCAGTATAACTTATGTCACTCAGGGATGTGAATAAACCATCCTCTTGAGCAACGTAAGTTACAACGATCTCAGGGCTGGTGTGCACAAGCACTATGTGGGTGGGAATGCCTTTCGCGGAGGTGGATTTATTCTGCTGAGGAGAGAGCTCTCTCCTGTCAGCATAGAGCATCTTCACCAGAGGCACTACAGCAGTGCAGCTGTAGCACTTTTAGTGCAGACTAGCCCTTAGTTACTCTGCAAAGTAAAGCAGCTGGGATCTGCTTGGGAAGCTGGCTTCTACATACCTTTTTAGAAGTGCTAATTCTGTTCTTTCTTTAGGTGAAGAGAAAGGAGCCACCTGACGCTGCCTCAGCTGGAGATCAGAAGAGAATCAGGCCCTCCACCTCTGTTGACGATGAAGATGAAGGTTTGCAATCTACATTTAATTGATGTGCAGGTGCAAACTACAAAAGCTGAATTCCTTTAAACTTCTCAGCAGCGCGTTAACTCAGTTAAACACACACAGTAAAGAATTTGAGCCAAAATTCATCCTACCTTACTTAAAACTCTGATCAGCTGGATGACACCTCCTCTGGATTGCGTTACCTCAGATTTACTGTGCCACAGTGTATGCGGAACAAAACTCCACCATATTTCAGCTCTGCTGTTGCAGAGCTAGTCAGCCAGAAGAGGGAGCTCAAGTTAGTTTATCAACCACGTTCCAGCGCTATGTTTATATTACCAATACCAAGGCCCTTATGGAAGTAAGCACAGGAAAGCTAACTGAGCCTGGACTTTATTTAAAAAAAAGAAGTAATTTATTTGCTAAATTGGGAGAGGGGGGAGCCTATTTTAAAAATATTTTAACCTTTTAAAAAACTTCACTTCAAACAGTGCAGAGTAAAAATAAGATAAGGGTCAATTGAGGATCTTTTTAAGACTAATGGGCCATTTACTATACCACATAAGCTTGATTGATCCCAACAGCTGTTCATGCAGCTGAAGTAAAGAAGCAAAAGGGTTTATAACTAAGCTTTTTTGTTTAGGTAATTCTAAACATATAAGAACCAGAAAGTACTTTAGATGTGGCTGTGGGGACACATGCTTAGTTTCAATAAACAAAGAATTCCATCACACAATCTAAAGTTTAAACCAGGCTCCCAGTTCTTAATGTGTTCACACTAGTTAGTGTGTGGTTGGGGGTGGAGGGGCACTGGAAGGACTCCCTCAAAATATTAATCCTCGGGTTCTTCCTTCCCTATTTGATTAGTGAAACAACACACAGTTCTGGTGCTGCCCCATATACCAGGTACATAAATGGCCAATGCTCCAGTGTAACACTTCAAGTACCATTGAGATTGCAGCCATCAGCAGCTACAGGACTAAACTCTGAAAAGCTCTCCAAGTCCCAGGAAGCTTGTAGCTAACCTTAAAGCCCTTCCCATTAGATTATCACCTTTTACTCCACTCTTGATAGTGGACGCTGTTTTTACCCCTGACATTTACCTTTGATGAGTCCCATTCTGAGGCACACACCAAAATTTAATCCCTTTCTGAGGTTGGCGGTATCTCGCCTCTTCAAGAGCAAACCGGGTTAGAACTAGGCAGAATAAATCCACTAGCTGTAGTGTGAGGACCTTCCTATTGAACGGGAGTTCTGGCAAGACCCTGTCCCAGAGAGAGGAGCTACCTATACCCCAGACACTGGCCCAGCTTTTTCTAGGCTTCATTTTCTATCTTAGCTGAGTAACGGGGGCTTTGTGCTTAGTTTTAGGGCCCTATTCCAGTTGCACATGCTTGCAGTAAAAGGAGAAGGATGCTCCAGATGATAGCAGCTTTCTACCCTCCTTTTCCTGACCCTTCTGGCTTTCCCTGTAGAGAACCCCAAACCCTATGTGTGGCAATGCATGGTTCTTCAGCTGCACCTGCATTTAACCTTAACATTGCTGCCATTTTTTCAAATTTCGGACCAAATAAAGGTTGGAAGGCTGATTGGAAGTCTGCAGTCTACAAAGGGTTAACATTAAAGCAATGCACAAAGGGCAGATTGGGTGGCGCTTCAAAATTCTGGGCTTCCTTCAGTGTTCTGCATGATGTGTAATGATACTCCTCTTCCGCTCCTCGCCCACTGCTGTCCTTGCCACCACCCTGTTCCCCCCAGTACACTTTCACCCTACGAAGTGATCTTGGCTTTAATTACCACTTTCATGCTGATGACCCTAAGATCTACTTCTCAGCCCCTGACCTGCCTCACTCGCTCTCCAACCCTGCATCCCACTTTGTCTGGCTGACATCTCCTTGTGGGTGTCTTGCCATTAAAGTAAAATGAACAGGACCAAAACTATGCTCTTCCATCCTCTTCTCTTTTTCTCTCCCCTTTCTCTGACACGGTTGATAGCACCACTGTCCTTTCAGTTATTCAACAAGCCCCTGACCTGGATGCCATCATTGACTTCTCTGAAATCCCACGCTCCCAGGTCTTATTCAGATCTTGCTGCTGCTTCCATCACATTTCAAGGGCTGGCCTTTGTTCTGCATGTACACTGCTAAAATGCTTGTTCAGGCTCTTGTTAGCTCCTGTCTTGGCTACTTCAGGTGCCTCTTCTCTGGTCTTTGTGGTCCACCTTGTCCCCTTAAAGTCCATTCAAAATGCTGCTGTCCGATATCTGCCTGTTCATCATTCTGAGCATGTCACTTGCCTCTTTGAATCCCTCCACTGGCTCCTCCTTCTTCACTGCCTTTTTCTGCCCTTGAAGGTCCTTTACAACAGTCCCCTTTTTCTTGTTTGTTCTTTGTGTTACCTCTCCCAGTCTGCTGTGCCAGATTTGTCAGCTGTGACCACCCACTTCTCCCAGAACTGTCTCCTCTCTCCTGCACACTACCACTTACACATGGAGTGTCTGCCCCAAACTAGTCCATAAAGCCACTGTCCCATCCTCCAGTAAAAGGCTCCTCGAGACACTTCCGCTGGAAAGCTTATGATAAATTGCCAACTGATAATGGTTACGTAGAGGGCCACTAGGTATGAAAGATATCCTTAAAATTTCTTTTTCATTCGTGTCATAATGATACGCTTATCTGGCACGTTAGCCTCATCCTCCCTCCCCATTCCCTCCTCTTGTTTGTTACACCCCTTTGTTGTTCCCTGCCTTAAATCAGCCTGTAAACTCTGGGGGGTAGGGACTCTCTCTTGCATATCACAGTGGGGTCCTGATCCTGACTGGAACCTTTGACCACGGCTGTAATACTATTAATAATAATGTTAGGAGCTTACCCAGGATAGTTGAATCCCTTGACACTGTGATGTTTTGATTACAAATCCCTTCTCTTATTTCCTCTTACCAGAGTCGGAAAGGGACAGAGACATGTCGGATATGACTTCAGATCTGTCTAAGAAGGATGCAGAAGCAGTAGGCCTCCGAAGGAGACCAGCAAGACCATTGGAGCTAGACAGTGAGGGGGAGGAAGGAGATGAGACTTCAGGTAAAGAAGAAGAATCCTCTTCTGAAAAGGAAGATGAGCAGGAGGAAGAGGGAGGATTGGTGAAAGCAGCACCTGGCAAGGTATTTCTCTCCCCTACCCGATGCATCACATAATTAAACTCTGGAGCTCTATAACCCCTAGTCTCCAGCTGTGACCGCTAGACTACACTTATGAATACGTGTAGTTAGAATAGCAGAGAGAAAATTGTATGGGGTACATTTCTGATACTTGATAATATAATTTTCTCACCAGCTCAAAACAAATTCCTCTTTCCATCCCCATTGTATATTACAAACTTAGTGTCTTAGAGATGGCGCAAACACTGTCTGTTAAATTGCCTTTTATTTGATTCTATTGGGACACAACTTTTGAGGGTCTGTACTGGGGTGCATTGGATTGTGTATCCAGAATTGTTGTCTATTTAGGTTTGTATATGGCACTCATTGCTGTGGTACTTGAGATTTTGATGCTTTTATTAAAGCCAATACACAATGTCAATATATTTTTCTAATGAGGAGTTGTCATTAAAATACTAAAATATTTGCTGCCAAAGGAGGAAGAGGAGGAGGAAGAAGAGGAGGAGGAGGAGGAAGATATCGATGAAGAGGGGGAAGAAGATGAAGAAACGGGAGTAGAAACAAGTGAAAAGGAAGACGAGCAGGACTCTGAGGAAGGTACGCAGTCTTACTAGAAACAAAATGAACTTTAGCTTCTGGTTCAGGTCCACATTTTTCTTAAAGTAGAATTGCTCACTTCTAGGCCAGCTCTTAAGCTTGTATTCCCACTTAAATATATATAACAGGGTTGCTATCATTGAACTTGTTCTAATTCTGTGTATATAGATGGAGTTTACAGCACTGGGGATAACAATAACCTCCCACCAAATAAAAAACTTGAGAATAAAATTTGATTTTTAAATATACTATAAATGCCTCCCACGGCCCCAATGATCACTTTTTAATAGTGTGGAGAATAGTTTCCCCATGTACGCTTCATCCAAGCTCAGCAGCAGGGCACAAGCATTTCCCATGCTTTCTAGAAATTCTTCTTGAGAGCACAGAGCTTCAGAGGAGGACAGCTTTGTCTTATGTAATTAAAGAAAAATATTTTCTCCCACTGATTTTTCTTCTAAAAGTGAGCCATCTTTTTGTTTAAAGAAACCCTTGAAAACCAGGAGGAAACACCCCCCCCCCGAAACCCTATCTCAGGGGTGTCAAACGTCCAGTCCACAGGCCGGATACGGCCCACTAACCTTTTTGGTTCAGCCCGTGTACTTTGGTGGCAGTGCATGGAGCGCTGTGTGCATGAGATACAGCGCTCCAAAAGGCAGGAGAGAGACCGTGTGGTCTTGGGGCATTGCGCAGTACTATAATTCTTAATCATTGGTCGATTCTTTTAATCGTAAAATAGTAGTAGTTGTAGAAGTGAATTTACTGCAGTTTTTATATCGCTGATATCTGGCAAATAAAGTATAATACTACATAAAAATGGTTGTGCCTAGTATTTCGATTTATGGTATGTATGGCGCACTTGAAGTACATTTAATTCAAATCTGGCCTGCCATAGCAAATGAGTTTGACACCCCTGCCCTATCCAGTGGATTAATTTCTGTCATTTCACATGCTTGTTCAATGAGGTCATAAAAGGACAGTAATAATGTCTTACCTTTGCAGAAGATGTAGTGAGCCCCACATCTTCCAAAGCTGAAGTTGAATCATCTGATGAAAGTGAGGACTCCTCAGAATTTGAGTCAAGTTCTGACTCGGAGGAGGAAGAGGAGGAGGCTGAAGACCAAGATGGAGAAGCCATGGCTGCTGAAATAGAGTTTGAGTCTGCTAGTCAAGAACAAGCAGATGAAGAAAAAGAGACCATCCTGGAGCTGTTTCCAGTGGAAGACTATATGGAAGCAACAAACCTGGGACTAGAGGCACCAGTTATGGCAGTAAAAGAGGAAGAGATGGAAGAAACCAAGCCAGGGGTAGATGAAAGTGGTGAAGAGCCAGAGGGGTCTACTGCTGCTGAAGGTTTGGTGGTCATGGAGAGAGCCCAGGAAGTAAAGCTAGTGCTGTCCCCTGTTTGCGTAGCAGGTACAGTGTGTTAATGTATTTTGTCGTCTGTTGCTGTGGTATCAAAGTTCAATATTCTCACAGCATCCAACTCTGCATATTTTGGGTACCCCTCTTGTTCTTTCCTTCTTACCTCCTCAATAATGGGTTGGTCCTAGAGATGTCCTTACTGGGGAAGAAGGGCTGAGTTGAGCTTTTGATCATCTGGTAAGGTGTTCTGCAGCTGGAGTTCTACCCATATAATACAAATAATACCCATCTATCCTACAATACAAAACCTGGGGCAGTGAGTCTCGAAGCCCAGATCAGGGGGCTTAGACAGCAGGGCTGTAAACTTGCAGTGGGGACGTTCAGTAGTGAGGGCTGGTTCAGTCTGAAGCCTGGGATCTGAGACCCTGCGAAGGGAGGGAGAAAGAGGGGCTTGTGTCTCAGAGCTCAGGCTTGGGCTGGAGCCTGAACATCTACACAGCTGCTGTTAGCATGAGTGCAAGTCAGCTATGGGCTAAGAACCGCTAAGGGAAGCACTAACGGTCAGCATGGACAGTGTTCCCTCCCCAATTCCCTTTGCTAGCCCTGGGCTCTGAGACTCCGTGCTGTGGGTGTTTTATCACATACCCGTAGAGGTCTGTGAATGAATAAGTGGCCGATGAGGTAGCTTTGAGCAGTGGTTCTCATCCCGTGTGCCGCTTGCAGCCCCGTCAGCACACTGGGGTTCTTTCACCTAGCCCCCTTCTAAATGAACAGTTGTGCCAGCATTGCTAGGAGAAGGAAATCGTTCTTCTGGTGTCTTCCTTAAATTCGCAGAGTTGTATGTTGTGTGAAGACAACCAAGGAGATCTTTTAAAACTCTTGTTAAAATAGGGGTGAGGTGGGTAATGCTTGACAATCTACAGGCTGTGCAAGATACCACCCACCACCTGGGGGACTGGAGTTCTGGTCCCTGCTCAGACATTTGCTCCTGGGCTGCCATGGGATATGGAAGTTCTGCGGTGACAATATGCTCCCCTGTTGGGAACAGAGAAGGAAATACTCTCTAGAACAAGCTCTTGTCCTTGGGGGATGCAAGGAAGTATCTCAGACACATTCTGGAGACAGCTGCATTCAACCCCAGGGACGGTGGCTGTGATGTGGCGAATCTTCATGGGAGGCGGGATATTAGAATGGAGGCGAAATCTTTAACATTAGCAGTGGCGCTTCATATTAAGACCTCCCAATTCAATTCCTCAAGAATAAAATGAGTCAGAACTTCCTGCAAATCCCCGTTTCACATCTGCTCCTTAGCATAGACCTGAGAGACCCCTCCAACCGTCCAGATGTTTCCACACTCCTTTCTTTTTCCACTTGAAAACATTATTTCAAGCTGCCTCAGAGATTGAGTGTTGGTTCCTTTTGGCCATAGGCCCTTTGGAGATAAATAAAATACAAACAAATGAGAATGTTACAGCTAGAGCAGCATATCAATTGCCTCAGGGATCCCAGTCGAGTGTCTTCCCATTCATTACAGGGGCCTCCCATTTCTTCCATGTCATTGTGCTTCGTCCTTGCTCCGTTGCCATTCTCGCTGGCCCCACTGTTCGTTTACCGCCTCCAGGAATAAAACAAAAATAAGGGCCACTCAAGGTTCTCACAGCCTACTAACTAACATCCTTCCCCCAATAATTCACTAGTGTTTTTATGGCTGTAAGAAGCCAGCCAAGGTTTTTGTGAGCAAAGCATTTTGTAAGCAGGACACCTTGGTTTCAGCCTCTGTAGCAGCTAATTCCCAATTAATAGTGTGTTTTCTGGTAGCCCATTATGGATCCCTGTGGTAGCTTCAGGGTTCTTATTATTCTCCTCTCTGAGCTTCCAAAATGGGAAGTGGCAGAGTTTTTAAAGCCTCTCAGTGGATGTGAGCTGGTTTTGTAATTGCAGCATCTTTAACACACATACTGGGAAATGATTAGCAACTAAATGGAGATCATTCTTTTTTTCTCCCCAGTGGAACAGTCTGAACTGGATATCGAGCTGGAGCCGAAGGTAGTAGAGGGTCCAAAGCCTGAATCTCAGGATGAAGAAGAGAATCTCTGTTCCCCAGCATCAGTGGGGGTATTTGGAGAACCTCTATCCAGTAAGAGCAGCTTCTTCCATAAGTCTGATGATAGTGACTTAGAAACCCGAGTTAAAGCAAAACTACTATCTGCAGCAGAGGAGGACAGACTGCCGTGGACTCCTGGACGGGACATAGCTGTCCATTTGGACTCTGATACTCCCATGCTTTCAGTCCATAAGGTGCCACCCTCTACACTTCCCTTTCCTTCAACACCTAGTAAAGAGGAACCTTTACTCCCTCCAGAAAATTTCCCTGAACAGTTAACTGTGACCAAAACAGCTCTGGAAGAGGAGCTTCCTAGGACTCCAGGGCGAGATATTATGTCCAAGTCTTCACATGGTTTTGCAAAGTCTCAGAGTACTGACACTGTTCCAGCCACACCAGGAAGTGATGCTCCCCTTACAGGAAGCAGCTTGACTTTAAGTTCCCCTCAAGTCCCAGGGAGCCCATTTTCATATCCATCCCAATCTCCTGGCATTAATAGTGGCATTCCTCGGACTCCTGGAAGGGATTTTAATTTTACACCTACGTTCCCAGAGCCTGGTGCAACCCTTCCTTGTCTTTTGTCTGGGAAGAAACCATCAGAAGATGAGCTAGATGATAAACATTTTAAAGAACCTCTTAGGGAAGCACTAACGGTCAGCATGAACAGTGTTCCCTCCCCAATTCCCTTTGCTAGCCCTCCAGAAGCTGACTTCCACACAGACATAGATTTGCCACCTGATGAGCCAATATCTGTAGCAGCCCTGCCATGTGTGCCAGTGGATGGAAAGTCATCCATGGAGGAGAGCAAGGCAGCCATGAAACCTGTTTTGCTCTCCCCAGAAGCGCCTACTGCATCTTTTCCTCCCCCTCCTCCTCCTTCCCCTCTGCCCCCCAAAAGGAAACCAGGTCGGCCAAAACGATCGCCCCCTTCGGTCCTCTCATTGGAGGCCTATCCCAGCAAAACTTCAGAACCTCCTCCTGTCCCAGTTGCCTTGACTGAAAGTGCTGTGAGCAAAGAGTTGTTGGGTGGACATCCTGATGATTTTTATGGACTGAAAGATCCTGAAGCAGTCACCCTAGACTTCAGGAATGACAGCTTCCATGAGAAGGTAACCCCGGACGCTATAGCAGAAAAACTTCCGTTTAAGGAACTGGAAAATCAGTGGAATGAGGACTTCAAAGAAGAGGAGACTCAGGTGAAACCTAAAAGACAGTGGCGAAGGCAGAAAAAGACACCTGAGGACATCCCAGTGATTCCTTCCCCGGAATATTCTCCACATCGGCACCACTTTAGGCCCCGCTCGGAGTTTGAGGAGATGACCATTTTGTATGATATTTGGAATGGAGGAATAGATGAGGAAGATATCAAGTTCATGTGTATCACGTACGATCGCTTGTTACAGCAAGATAATGGTATGGACTGGCTCAATGATACCCTTTGGGTATACCATCCTTATATCCTTTCACACTGAGGTTCTGGATTGGACCTAAAGCATAATGTTGTCTTAGAAGAGGTAGTGTATTGGTTATTGTTTGAATCATAATTGTTCCTTCAGTGGTGGTGTGAGCATTGATTTAATAGAGTTGCACCTGTTTATACTCACAGTGAATTTGGCCTCTATAGAATATTTCATCCATGGAGGTGGATGTACAAAAATACTGTAGCAGTTGTGATTGCAATATTTCTAACTAAGCAAAAACCCAGGACTGTGGGAATACTCGGAAGAATACTTTTCTTTTGAGATTTCCCTGCCAATCTGTAGCGGTTCTGTCGGTGTGTAAAGTGGATACTTTTGAGGTTTGCTTATTGTTAGTTTCTGTTCCTCAGCTCTAAAACCATTTTTCTAGGCTGAAATTTGCTGTAGAAAATCTCACCACCTGCCCAAAAGTAAATTTATTTGTGGTGCTCCTAGCTCAACTGGCTTTGACTTCAAAAGAATAATAATAAAGTGATGATGATTATGATTACCATGTTCCAAATGATTAGGGAATCAAACCACCTATGATCTAATTCATAGTTTCGCAACCTGTGGTACGCATACCCCTGGGGGTACGTGAGACACAGGCAGGGGGTACCCGGGGAAAAACAGAGTGAAGGGGAGGTGGGTGGCAGCTGCTAATTTCTGGAGAAACTGGGCTGCAGCAGCCTGCTTCCCACCCAGTCCCAGCTCCCAGCTGGGAAGCGAGCAGCAGCCGCCGGTTCTTGGGGGAGGCAGGCAGCAGCTCCCTGCTTCCCGCCAAGTCCCAGCTCCCTGGTGGGAGCCTGGTGGCAGCCTCCTGCATCGCAAGCTGGCCTCACAGCTGGGTGGCAGCCACCCGTGCCCGGGCTCCGAGCTGAGGGACAGCCTCCCGCACCCCGCCTTGAAGATGGGCAGCAGCTGCCTGCCCACATCCCTGGTTCCCAGCTGGCGTGGAAGCCTCCTCTTCCCCAGCTTGGATTGGGTGGCAGTCGCCCTTCCTGGTCTGGCAGCCAGGTGGCAGCCGCCTGCAACTTGCCCAGGTGACAGCCCCCCTCCCTGGCTCAAAGCCCAGTGCCCAGAAAACTTGTCAATTTCATTGCTCAGCTAGAGCAGTGAATTTGACAACTATGACAGCCCCAGATTTTATCAGTTACCCTCATTTCCTCTCTCTCTCTCTCTCTCTCTCTCTCTCACCCCTTCCTCTTCTCAAATCTATGGCAAAAAATTTACATTCCCCAGCATTGGCATGCCACTCAAAGCCTCCTGGCTTTGGCCAACATCACCCCTAAGCCAGGTACACACTTGAGTTGCACACCCCTGGTGTAAAGGTGGTAACCCTACCCACACTAGATCTGGCATCTGTCATATCACGGCCTTATATACTCCACCCTTCTTCCAACATATGGCTCACATTAGTCTGTAAATATAAAATCCCGTGGAAAATTGAGTGTTGGGTACTTATTAAAATGTTCAGAAGTTGGGGTACTTGCTACTTAAAAGGTTGAGAAACACTGCTCTAGTCAAATAGTTTGGATATTTGTTGTGGGGCATGGAGATAGCTAGGTTCAAAGTAGCTATCACCCATATGCAAAATGAATTTTAATGTACATTTTAGTGCATAATTCCTCAAACTCTCTCTTTTTAAAATAGACCAAAAGGTCCTAGTCCTGCCCTTATGTAATCTTAAAATACTCCAGTTAAGTTTTTTTAGACGGAAATTAGGAGTACATATTGATACACAGTGGGGTGAAATATCCCATCTCTTCTGATTGCCTGGAAAACATTGTTTCCTTTTCATTTAAAAAATGTTGATGTGACTCAGAGTAACAAAAGGTAGGAAATTCAACGTTGAGGCTGACACTGCATTTTTAATTCTTTATTTCTCTCCTTTCAATGGACATGATTTAAGGGCAGCGTATCAGCTTGAACTTTGAATTCTCTGCCTTCGTATGGCTTGTGGAATAGTCTTAAAATGCATTTTCTTTTAATTGTTAGAGAAAACTCAAAAGGGGGACAAAATTAGCTGCACCCCCACCCCTTTTAATTTTTGGTATGAGGTCTTTACAAAACCACTTTATAGAATATCCTTTGTCTTCCTCATTTGAAAACTCATTTGAAAAAAATAATGTGATACAGTTTAAGTAATTGTCATCTACATTAATAGTACTTCACTTGCTATGGAAGAGGATAAGAAGAGGAGAACTGGACATCTGAGGGTAGGAATGATAGTCCTGAAAAGGAAGGGGGTGGAGGGGGAATGTGAATAATGGCGGCATTTGAGATAAACTCCTTCCATTAACAAATGTTGTTTTAACATCGACCCTTAAGGCCACTTTCTAATCCAGTTAAAAACAATCTGTCACCTCCCATCAGTGTATCCAATCCTTCTCCATTATATAAGGTGGGTTTATAAAAGTTACCCTACAGGGTGTGGATTTCTTATAACAAGGTATCAAATACAGGATTGAAGGGAACTTTCAAAGCCATTTGTTTTTGCTCATTACAGACCTTTTGCTTCAGTCCTCTGGTGTTAGAAGGAGGTCATATAAGTGCAGGGAGCATTTCCAGGTGGAGCTAAAGGGTCGTGGGTTTCACGCATATGTTTATGGACATATGCCCCCTAACCAGACAGCAGACCTCCACTTCTACACCAATTACTTCTTCCAGGAGTGGACACAGCCACATGTGTAACTGCTGCAATCTACATACAGTTACAGATGTGGGTTAGCACTGCTTTTGAAGTATATTGTACGTGTGTACTGGTTGGGAGGACACTTCAGATTTGGCTGATGGAGATTTTATTACAAAAAAATAATTTTCAAGGTTTACGAAGGCTGTTCTGTCTTGATGGGATAGTGACAAGTTAAATGGTTTTGAAAAAAACTTACCTATGTTGTAATCCAAGGTGTAGATAGTAAATTAAAGCTTTTAAATGTAATCTTTTATTTATTTTTGCATTCTCAGCTTAGACAGTTAAGCCATGCTAGTTAGCTTCACTTTTAGGACAAATCTGTTTAGTTTTTCTTTTGCACTAACCTAGTCTGCAAATGCAGCAGAGAATTTTTGTTAAAAATAAAAAGATTGTTTCATTAGAATTTAAGGGGCGTGGGGGAATCAATCATAGAAATATATATAAATATATTTTAGAAGACTATATTTGACTTGATAATCTTTTAATTTTATTTTGCATGCAGCTGGCTAGAAATTTGGCCAATCAATTGCTCCTTTAAGTAAACAGATTAAATATGGTGCTTTTAAAGCTGCAAACAATCAACATCTGTACGTGAAGCAGCTGAGGACATGCAATAATAGTCTCTGAAGCAGCTTAGACATAAAATAGCCATGTGTACAGTAACCTGTTTGCAATGGCTATTTCAAATGCTTGCTAATAAATCCTTGTAGGCAAGGTTTACTGAACTGAAGAACTCATTTTAGGGCCATATGGTGAAAACAAAGATTGGTGTCATAACTATTTTAATAGTCTTGCAATGTGATGTGATGTAATACTTTGTCCTCCTGTATTACCTCGACCTAGGACCTCAAAGCACTTAGCAAACATTAATGAATCCTTACCATACCCTTGTGGGGGGGAGGGGGAAATCATCATCATTGCAATTGTACAGTTGTGGAAATGAGGCACAGGGAGTTGACTTTTGTCACTCAAACGTCAGACAGGATTAGTGGCAAAGTGTAGAATGTAACCTTGTGTCCCCATCCCCAGCTCCATCCTCTGCATAGGCTATATATAGGCCTATATAGGCTGAGGGGGGTGGGTGTGCAGCAGCCCCCAGTTTCCTCCATGCGGGACCCAGAACCCCATATACTTCAGGAGGGATCCCTGGCCCTGGGGCAGACTCGCCCAGGCCTCTTTGGGCCCCCGCCGCTGGGAGAAGGGTGTGGGTGAACATTCAATCTAACCGATCCAGTCCTAAGCTTTGCTGGGCCAATTAGGAATTCAGGATGTGGTTTGGAATATCTCCTTGGGTCTGATTCTGCTCCTATGGAAGTCCTTGTAGCTGAGCTTCTGATGCTAAACAGGAGCAGGCTTTGAGAGAGGGAGTGTCTCCTTGCCCCCCCCAGCACTATATCAAGTGATGATTCTTTGCTGCCGTGATATCTACGTGGTATCTTGACTGGAGTCTGAGATGTTGCAGGGAAGTTCTAGGAACACTACAAGTGAATGGAGAATGTCATTAAACACATACAGAGCTAACTGCTTAGCCATGTACCCAGGTGGCTGCTGTCTTGTTCATGGTCATGTCCTTTGCAGAAGTTATCTCTGGAACAGCCATCTCTCTTCTCTTGGGCCTTTTTTCTTCCTTCCATTTCATTGTATTTCTTCATTATTCTGTATTTTAATGTATTTTGCTATCCCAGGGCATTATAGTGACAAATTAAGAAATAACCAGTTCTCATGTAGAAGTGTGGGGTTGTTTGGGGTTTTTTTTCCAACCCCTAAAAACTTTTAATATTCTGAGCTCATGGGAGGTACCAGATTGTTGGCCCTGGAGGCTGAAGTTCTTTCAGTAGCTACTGATCATGTACAGCATGGGGATCGGCAGTGCGAACTTGTCTCACTGCCACTCTGTTCCATCCTTTACTTTGAGGGACCAACTCTAGGGGTGAGCAATTAACTTAGTCTTTGTTGCCCATACAGTCCCTGGCCTCTTGGTTGAGACTGTCAACTAGTGCCAATGATTGCGGTGTCCCTTGTTCGCAGGGAAGTAGACTGAGATCCCCAAACTCACTTGACATGGTCACCACCGAACCTTTAGATGGAAACCACTTTCATTTGCCGAATCCTAAAATTTTGAATAAAATATACAAACTTTTCCAAGGGTCCCATTGCCTGATAGTTAGATTTGCCCAAACAAGCCGCTAGAGAAGTGAAAATAGCCTTAATTTCCTCCTTCCTTCCTTCCTTCCTTCCTTTTTTTTTTTTTAAATAGCATTGAAATTTTCCACATAGCTGTAAAAACCAAATACCAAGTGGAGTGTTTTTGTTGTCTGATTTTCACGTATAGCTGGGTTTCTCCTTAACTTAGTTTCACCTACTAGCTTTTCTACCCTGAAGAAGAAGAAGCGAGATGATGGGATGCGGGAACACGTTACAGGTTGTGCACGAAGTGAAGGTTATTACAAAATCGATAAGAAGGACAAACTTAAATACCTCAACAATAGTCGTGCATTTGCAGAGGAGCCTCCAGCTGATACACAAGTAAGGAAACTCATATAGCTGACTACTTCCTTGGGTTAACTGGATTTGTTTTGAAATGTGGTTTTAGTAACTCTTTTCTCTGAAATGGAATTAAGTCGCTGCCCCAGTATGCCTTGCCCCTGTTGGAAGTCTGAGAAGTAAAACAGAGATTCTGTCTATTCAAGGTCATTAAAGGTCCCAAAGCTATTTTCTGTAAGAGTGGGGGTGTCTTCCCCCTATGTCCTGCCCAAATCCCAATATGGGGAAATGCATTCTGCCCACTTAAATGTCCCTCTTGGTAGAACTATATATGGTGATATGTGATCTTCTCCTAAACCGTTCTGCATTGTTACTGGTGTTTTCACAATGGTTGCTGCATTGCACCCCATTATAGGCACATTTCCATGGTGGGTGAAATGTTTTCCTATATAGATCTAAAATACCTTATTGGGGCCCTGTATACCAAGGTATCTTGTTGCAGAGCAAGCAGGTCTGATAGAGGGATTAGAGGAACGAAAAGACGTGCATATAAAGAGAGACTGAAGAGATTGGGACTGTTTAGTTAGACAGGGGACATGATGGAGGTAATCAAATTAACCAGTGACATAGAGAAGGCAAAGCAAGTGCTTCTCTTTACCTTTTCTAATGATAAAAGAATGGGACATTCAGTGAAATTGAAAGATATTAAGTCTAAAACTGATCAAATGAAATATTTTTTTACATGAAGCATAACTAACCTATTGAAGTAATTTTCAGAAGGTGTCAGTAAGGCTAAAAGTGTACTGTAGAATTCAAGAAAGTTTTAGACTATATGGATAATGGGAACCTCGACAATTATATTAGACAGGATTTAAAAAAAAAAAAAAATCTTGTTAGAAGGGACATTAAACCTAGTCAGTATGTATCCACTAAGAAGGTTTTGCACCTTCCTCTCAAGTATCTGGTAGTGGCCACTATCAGAGATCAAATTCTGGGCTACATGGACCACTGGTTTGGTCAAATCTTACAATTTCTGTGTTCGGTGACAGATCCTGAAGTAGAACCCAGGAGTCACCTGCCCTACCTAGTAGACCACGCTGCAGATATACTGTATGGAAGAGTTTTTCACTAGCCTGGGTTAACTAATCCAATAGTTTCAACTCCGAGTCTGTGATACATTCCCATACACCCAGCACATATTGTAACGCATCAAACCCCTCACTTGTTGAGCCTTGATCTCTCACTTGTCTCTAGGAAATGTACAAATGGATTGCTCTGGATCTTTTAAAATTGCAACTCCTGAACTGTTCTTCCTTGTTTACAGGGAATGAGCATTCCTGCCCAACCTCATGCTTCCACCCGAGCTGGCTCTGAGAGGAGGTCAGAGCAACGCAGGCTTCTCTCTTCCTTCACTGGTAGCTGTGACAGCGACCTACTCAAATTTAACCAACTCAAGGTAGGTCACGCAGCCAGATTTTTATTCTGTGAGTTGGAAAGCACAGGTGCTGCTCGGGAATGAGCTAGAACAAGGCCAGGTAAAAATCACAGATCCATGACAAAACAGGTGATTTGTAAATCTAGCTATGATGCCTTATATTTCCCTACCACATTAAACTCTGTATGACTCTATAGCCAGGTGTCTGGGAGCCAGAACTACTTAGTACAGTATGCCCAGTGGCTTTGACTGCCTGAGCAAGGGGGTTGATAATGGGACAAAAAGGCTTTCCTCAGGACATGGTGGATTCCAGTCTAGTTCTGATCAATAGTAACCAGGAGTAGTTACCATCTGATGGCTGTGCAGCCAGGGTGAAATTAGATGGTGATCTCCGTCCAGCGGATAAGTATTCGCATCACAAAATCCCCCTCCCCATTTGGACTCCCTTGTTTGTCATCTCAGTGTAGGTTCAGATGGGGTCTCCCGACTGAACTATTCTCTTCAGAACGGGCAGATAGTTTGAGGTACTTTGGCCTGAGGTTCTCTGGGAAGCTGCTCTGTTGCTATTCCAGGAGATTGTTTTGTGGATTAGGTCATCTGTCTTCAGTTCCCTCAATCTGACAACTTTCGGGGCACTAAATTCACTTAAAATTCTGAACAATCCAACCCCCAGAACTCTTCAATCTAATGTCCGAATACCTAAATGGAATGGAAAGGAGCAAATCACAGGGAAACCCACTGACCTCTGCCCCACGGATTTACCCTGTGGGGTTTAACACAACAGGCACTGGCAATAAGACATGAATTAGACAACAAATGAACATACAGAGCTGAGCCCTAGACCAGAACTGTGTGCTTACTCAACCATTAGACACTCGGGCAAAGGAGATATAGCCCACAGGGGCCTGTTCTACCAACTTGCACAAGATCATGCAGTGAATTGGGTCAGGCAGGGAGTAGAACCCATGAATCAAGACTTCTTCCCTTCTCTAGCCACTAGACTACACTCATTAATTAATTGTCTGATTTAATTATAGAGTCAGGTGCCACGTGCTGAAATGTCATACTTGTGGCATGGAACACACTTGTGTGCTGTGTATGGTGTGGATTGCTTTTCTAATTTTTTGCTCATGATGGTTTGGGGTGGTTTTGTACACAGTTCCGGAAGAAAAAGCTAAAATTCTGCAAGAGTCACATTCATGACTGGGGACTTTTTGCTATGGAGCCCATTGCAGCTGATGAGATGGTGATTGAATACGTGGGTCAGAACATCAGACAGGTAAGCTGGATTTCCCATGTTTCACCACATGGCCTTTGCCATGACTCAGTCAGTGTGGAACACCTCTATTTCATGAAGTGTGGAAGGCTGCTTGTATCTGTCCTCAGTAGCATCGCTCTTCACACCTCACTGGATTTATTCGTGTTCTCCATCATGCTTGTGAATTTACAAACACTAAAAAATTCCTTGAGGCTTTGAATCTGTACAATTGCATACTTTTTGGGTGTGGGTCTGGCTTTTTTTGCGCATGGCTCTGTTCCCTCCTGCCTGCCCTCTATTCTCTGGAAATCATTTCAGAGAGTAGCATATGCAAGGCTAAGTCATTGTGAAGAATCTCACTGATGAAGATTAAGGACACGATTCAGTCACAGAGGTCATGGAATCCATGACTTTTGGGGCAAGGCTGGAGCAGCTGTCGGCCCTGGGGCTGATGCTCAACAGCCGATGGGTAGCCAACTCTGGGGCAGTGGAGCAGCAGCCACCACCCAACAGTTGACAGGCAGCCAGCCCACAGGAGCAGCGCGGCAAGCCCTGGAAGCTCTGTTTTCCTCCCCTCCCCCAGGGTATTTTAGTAAAAGTCAGGGACAGGTCAGAGGCTTCTGTGAATTTTTGTTTATTGCCCACAACTTATCCCTGACTCTTTTATTAAAAATATCCGTAACAGAATCTTCACCGTAATGGTGGTACGTCACATCTATGTGGAAATGAGAGTAAGATAAGACTCCAGTTTATGATTTTTGACAAGAAAAGTTTAAAATACTTTTGTTCTCATGATGTACTGGTTGGTCCCTTTAACACTGAGTGGCAAAACTTTTTGGTGTGCTTTTAAAAAAACAATTTAAAATCACAGTTCAACGTAGGTTGGAGCAGAATTTCTCAAAACAGGACTAAATCCAGACATATTCTCAGAATTTTGTCTTTTTTATAGTGCCGTACATTTACACAGCCCTTTAGATACATATTCAGTGCTCTAGAAGAACATACAATCTCTAAGACAAATGAGACAGACATGAAGAATCTGTGCTAAAGATAAGGGTGAGAATCACCGGCTCTTTGAAAGACGATTATTGAAAAGCCTCTACAATCCAAAGTTGGGGTCATTTGAGTAGTGGGTTCTTGAGATGCAGCTCCCCCAACCCATTAAAAAATCAAATGTTTACAAAAATCACCTGGTTCTTCTAAAATGTTGCCCACATCTGGGGCTCAGCCTAATGCTCTCATCTTCCCCAAAATATCCTCCCATGGGATTTATCTCAGCTGGTGCACTGCAGCCACTGCCCTTTGGGGAAGCAATACTGCAAAAATTGAGTAAAGTTTGGAACTCCAGGTCAGCACATGCTAACCTGATAGGTCTAAAACAGTTAAACGGCATGTGTAGCAAAATCAGGGCTCTGTTGAAGCCAGATGGTTTGCAGGCAGTTAAAGGTTACACACTGTGCTCGTTGAACCTCAACTGCATGTGTGCCGTATGTTCAAGCCCTACCCTTGTCAAATTTCAGAGACGTGAGGCAGAGAACAGTTACTGTGAACACCAATATTGTGAATTGCCTTTTGGCAATTTTGCCCTGACCAAATTTCTGGTTTAAGAGTGAAGTTTTAAGTTCTCTAAAATCCATATGCGACTCTGATTTTACTTTAGAAAGGAAAGAATTGAGCAGCATGTGATCAAAGAAATGCAAGCGACTGGGACGTTTGGTCAAGGGTTGTTGATGCACCATCCTCCTTATGTGAACTGGTCATAGCATTTTCAGAGTCTTACAACCTTTTTCATTGCAAAGCTAGGGAGCCTGCTGAGTGTTGTCCTTGGTGTAGGTTTCAGTGGTGTATGGTTTTAAAATATAAAGCAAGGCTTTTCCGCAGTCCAAGGGAATTAGGTGCTGAATCCCATTTGAAATTCAGTGCCTAATCTTTGAAAATCCCATGCTAAATATTTGTCCTTTGAATTCAAAACCTATCTGCTCTTGAATAATTTGAGATCGTCAATATCTTTTAAAATCCTGAATGGCAGTTTTGGTTTGTACCTTTTAAATTAGCTGCATGTAAATTGCTTGTACTTTACTGCCCCTCTCTGTGGCAAACACTGACTCGACAATTGGTTTGTCTGCTAGGTCATTGCAGACATGCGAGAGAAACGATACGAGGATGAAGGCATTGGGAGCAGTTACATGTTCAGAGTCGACCATGACACCATCATTGATGCCACAAAATGTGGAAACTTTGCCAGGTTTATTAATCATAGCTGCAATGTAAGTATCATTTGGCTTATACTTCAGAGAGTTGGCCTTACAGATACACCAGCCAGACACTCGGTCATACTCAGAGGGCCACACTCAGAGGTGGCGATGTTTAACAAGAGCTATAATCAACATATCGATAAGCTGATGTGGGTCAAGACTAGTATAATGAACTGGTCTGAGGGAACTGGAAGATATAAGTGACAGCAATTTAGAGTCTGCTCTGAATTTGGTCCCAGAAACCTGACTGTATCTAAGGGTCCTGGAGAGATCCTATTGCCTGGTGTTGAGGGAAAGCGTGTTTAAAACAACACAAATCTCCACCCCAGCACTGTTAGGAAAACAGCCTCCATGATGTAGGAACAGAGCTGTCTGTTACCTTCAGGCAGGGCTTCTGCCTTCGCCTATGTTCTGTACAGTAGTGGGCAGACTGTCTACACTCAGTACTAATAATAACTTGGGAATCTGAGTCATTACTGCCCCCCACCTGAGATTCCAAAGCCTGAAGGCGCCGTTCATACTGACTGTGCAAACTGTCACGATTCATACCTTAGAAAAAGTATGGTGAGGGCTGAGCTTTGTTTTTTGGCTTAATTCTCCCGTTTCCATGGGGAATTGAGTATGGCAGGAGAAAGTGAAAGCCCCATACCTCAGTTCCTGGAAATGGACCTGTGTGTCTCTGTAAAAATAAATGCAACAAATCAACTGATTTAAATAACTGCTAAAGATGCCAGAAAATTAACCCCTTTCCCCATTTGTCACCCCTGCAGCCAAATTGTTATGCTAAAGTCATCACCGTGGAGTCTCAGAAAAAGATAGTCATCTACTCAAAGCAGCACATCAATGTGAATGAGGAAATTACCTACGACTACAAGTTTCCGATTGAGGATGTAAAAATCCCATGTCTGTGCGGCTCTGAGAACTGCAGGGGGACCCTGAACTAATACCGAGGCCTCTCGTCACACTTGCACCTTCGGCCACGTCAGAACTGCAGTAACCAGGTGTGGTTGCACTTTGCCAAAAAAAAAAAAAAAAAAGAAAGAAAGAAAAAAAGAGAAGAAAACCAAGCAAGTTTCGCACTTCTGTCAGGATCACAAGTGAAAGCAAAAAGCGCACATGCATACTAGGACTGTTCATGTTTCAGGTGCTCTTCCTCTTCAGATCCAACACACACAAAAGGTGATTACCACTTTGTGGCATAGTATAGCCAAACACTAGCTTCTGTCTGTTCAGTCCCTAGATTACTGCTCATAGTACGACAATGGTACCTTTTTGTTGTTGTTAACCTTTGTCTTTCCATAAATGCTGCTACCTTTTTCTCATCAGTTTGTTGTTTGACAAAGACATTCAACGTTTAAATGTGAAGCAGAGACTGAAAATGCCATAAAGGTATGTTGGGAGCTTGATTGGCTGAAATTGCACAGACTTTTCAGAGTAAGCTGTAAATAAATGTATGGTTGATGTTACAGAGCAAGCCAGAGGCTTGGGTGCAAGATTGTATGTGTGTGTGTATGCTTGGGTGTGTGTGCTTGGGTGTGTCTACAGTGAAACTATAGATGAACTGTCCTGCCTTTTTCATTAGAGATGGGCCTGATCAATTCCTCTGACCCAAACATCCTGGAATGTTGGGGAACATTCAGATCTGTAATGGACCTGAACTTAACGCCTTAGGCTCGCCTCTGATTTTCACATGCCATCCTGATATTTTGTGGGGGAGGGGGATCAATTGCTCTACAAACATACAGAAAAAATATTTAATGCCACAATCTATATAAATAATTAGTTTAATCAGTTCCTTAGCCCTTACTTGCAAAATGTGGCTTGATAAATGGCCTTTTCTGTATCCACATTTCTAGTGGGTCTATTCCTTTTTCATTCAAAATACTGAGGCTGTAATTAAATATCAGTACAGTCATTGTTTATGCTGTAGAAATCTTACTGTCTTTTAAGCATACACTACTATAACTGTTTATAGAAGATGGCACTGAGATTTATTTCCCATAATGAGAAACCAACCGCTGGGTTTCTTTTGTTGATTTTTCTCCAACTTTGCCTCTTGACATGCAGTTTTTTTTCCCTCCCCTCCATGACTTTTCATTCAGACTGTTTGCTCTGCACTTGCATGGGTGAGATTCCTGTTGTACTACGAAGGGGCTATATTCTGCCACTCTCACACACACTGAGTAGTGCCTGGAATTAGTCCCACTAATTTCAATAGGACTAATGGAGTAAGGCCCTACTCAAAGTGTGTGAAGGTAGCAGAGTCTGTCCCAAATTGTGTACAGTTTGAAAATCAATGGTTTTATTTGGAAGTTAAACTTTTTTAAAAACCATTTTCCTTTTAGAAAATATTTTATCACTATAAGTGTACATTGTAATGAAATCCTCAGTTTTACCCTAGGGGCTCCGTTTAAAGTGAGCCGGAACCCCATGCAACCATTTCTTTTCATCTGAAATATTATTTGACCATTTGAAGGTAAGAAGATCAGTCTTTGAAACCATACTCAATTCTTCCTGCTTACAAGTGAAACTGAGTCGTATTAAGCCATTTAAAAAAAAAATTTGTAGAGGGAAAATTGTAATGTAATATGTCCACAAATGTTATCACAGTAGTTAAAAATCTTTTCCCTTTAGAGTAAATTGGACAACTGAGTTTCTTACTTTTTTCTGACTATTGATAAGGATTACCGCCTAATCACACTTCAATGATCAGAAGTTGGGAATCTTGGAAATGAGTTTTCTAGAAACTATTTACATTGCATATGTATTTGCCAGACCTGTATTGCAGTATGTAGCATGTAATAAGGGGTAGATTTCTCCTCTCTCCCTCCCCTCCCCCCCCCAAAAAAAAGGCCGGGAGGAACAGGACTGATACAAGCTGCCTTAATATTATCTGCATTTCTAGCTGAGAATAGTTACATTGCCCCTGAGGCTTGACAGGCAATAGTCTCGTTTGTTTTTGTTCCCGTAAACGCTTTCTGAAAATCTCCTCAATAGTGGGTATATGTGACCCAAAGACATACATTTATTAGAAGCACAAGTGGTTTCTGTCTTTGAGAGCTGGTTATAATTATAGCTGCATTGGGAGCATTTTGGAATTAAGCCAACTACTCCGTTTTTTATTTGTTTTAATAGGATTCTTCCTTTCATACTGTATCTCCAGTTGGCATGGCTAAAGCTCTGGGAATGCACTAAAGCGTCATGTGTTTCAGAACCAAAGTTCTGAATATCAACCCCATATTAATTTCTCTGCCTTCTTCCTTTCCATCCCTTCAAACTAAGGTATCAACCTTGGTTTCTTACAAATACATTGTCCGGTCTGCATGTAAGATGTGTTTCCTATGACAGTGGATTGTGAGGGATGACAGGGTGGCCACATGCAATTGCCTTTGTCTTTATTATGGAGAATATAGAGACTTGGTCCAAGAGTAAAAAAAATCAGAGACTAAAATTAGTTTGCTAGGGTGAAATTTTCAAACATGCTGAAGGTAATCGTAAGCTTCTTAATTACTCAGGCACGTCTGAAAATTTTATCCCTAAAAAAAAATCCCTATTTAGGCTCTTAAATAACTATCCTGACCTGTCCAAAGTGTTCAGCACCCAGCCCCTTCCACTGGAGCAGCTGAGTGCTCAGCACTTTGGAAAAACCAGGTGACGTGTTTCAGAGTCTAAATATGAGCTTAGAAGCTGACTAGAGGCTTCCTGTTTGTTTGTTTGTTTCCCTTCAGAATCTTGGCTTGCAGGTCCCAGTCTGCAAAGCTTCCCTCTTGAACTGAGCAGCCTCTGAGTGGGTCCGGATGGAGCATTTGCTGGTGAGACTTGTAGACTCCAAAGGCTGTCTCAGCTGATGCTAAATGAGTGGTAACAATGGCTTCCATTTTATACACGTTAGTTGTGGCCTTCTTATTCCTGGCAGGTCACGGATGGGGTCTTGGTTGGGCAGTGTCTGGGCAGTCTGTAGATGTGGTACGTATTTGGGCAGCTGTACCAGTACACGGTTGTGACTCTTCCTAGTTATGAAGGCCAGTACCCTACAAAACCTGAGCTTGTAGAACCAAATTGAGAGAACATCCTGTGTAATTTATAGACAGGCTGACACAACATCATGCCCTGCTACACTGGGTGTTCTTACAGCCATTAAAGGCTCTTTGTAAATTGATGGAAATAATTATAATGCGGGAAGTTTGCAAGGTGGGGAGAAGAACTAAATGTAAAGCTTGCCAAGCATTCTTCTTTGTGGAGGTATTTACAGAAGGATTTTTCTTCATTGAAGAGCATATCTTTAATTGTTTGGTCTTAAATTAGCAACAGATAAACAAAAAGATTGAATGTGTTCCCTGTTAAATTTTACCCCTTGAAACTGGATCACTTTAATGTGTCTGCTACATGAAACAATCCCAGAAAATAACACACAAGTTGTGGAAATGGAGTTGCAAGCCTTGTTGTTATCCCAAAGCGTGAATGAGCTGGCTTTAGTTACGTTTGTGAATGCCTTCGAAATCGGCATGTATAGTAAGTGCCCTCTCTGCTTGAAAACCCTGCATGTCCAGCCTGCCTTGTCCATTTATCTGTCAGTTTCACACCAATATTTTCCAATTCCAGAACCGTGTTGGGTCCCAATGAGTAATCTGTAACTATTGAAGGTGGGAAGGGGCTCATCTTGCAGATATTTATATTGTACAGAACAGCTTATTTCTACAAGAAAAACATTTTAAAACTCTGACAATGTAGACAGTAGATTCAGTTCCAGTTTTTGTGACCTTTTTCAGGGATCATTTCAGTGCATTTCTATATAAAGTAAAAATTTAAGGAAAAAAGGATTTTGAAGTTTAAAAAAAATGCATCTTCTGTACATAGGCAAACTTAAAAATCTTCTCTTCAGACACTGTTTCTTGTAGAAACATGTTGAAATTTTTTTGTTGATTTCTTTGTACTTCAAGAGCATGTAAATAATTTATTAAAAGTGACTATTGTAATTTGGAGTTCTTTTTAAAAAGAAGATTCCGGCTCTAACTCACGTCTGGAAGATGGGGAAGGGAGAAGGAATGCATATAGAAAAGGGAGCTGGTGGCATTTACAGCTTGTGTCAAGCTTTGTATAATGTACATTCTGTATACATATTTTTTTGGTCAAATAAGTAAATGAAATTAGAAGCATTAAGAAATTGAAGACAAAAGAATGCCAAGTGGAGGCTTTTTCCCCCCCCCCTCTGTCTGAAACCTAATGTGCAAAATCTATTTATTTCAAGCGAGGAAATGTGTACCGTCTATTAATAGACAACCTAAAATGTATTTAAGCAAATCTTCAACTGGACTTTTTCAATTTAATGTTTTGTTTTTATAAATTTCCTCTTTAATTGCCATTGTAGTATTTGTACAAGTGAAAAGAAACACATTGTAAAGGACACTCTAAATCCAATCAGCAGTTTTAAAAACAAAACCTGAAAAGCTGCCCTCATTCCTCGCTGTTTCATGGATTCTGTAAACAGGTTGTTTTAATTCACAGTGTGAAGGTTAAGAGCTTCCTTTAAAAGGAGGCAGGTAAAATGGTTTGCAATAAATGAAAATTCTGCTTTTTTTTTTTTGTTTTTTTTGTTTTTTGTTTTTTTTAATGTCTGCTTTGAAGATTTAGGATTTCTGCTTTCTCTTTTGTTAAGCAAATTTATAAATTTAGGGATGTTTTGTGCATATAGATTCTGTCATCAGTATGTATCTTGTTTTGAAGAAAGTGTTTTGTTGTGGATGTGTCATGCTGTATATATTTGTTCATATTTTTGTGAATTGAATACTATGTACCATTGTATTATAGTAACTTTTATAAAGCAAACCATAAATATACTGACTTTTCTTACAGAAAAACTATGCTGTTTTGTTACTCTATTCCAGTAGCAGCTAGAGACCTCTGAGATTGGGGACCCCATTGTGAGAGCTACATTTTATTAACATGCCCATGTGAATCTCATTGCAGGATCAGGGCCTAAAACCGTAGAGCCTGATTCTGTCACGTTCTCTCGTGAGTAACCCCATTGATTTCAGTGTGACTGTTTGCATGAGTAAGGATTACGTGACTAAGATTCGTGGGACTGGGCAGATACTTTGCACAGCTATAGCTCTTCTTACCCAAGGATCTCAAAACGCACTAATTCAGGCGCAGATTCAGAGATTTTAAGGCCATAAGCGACCATCATGATGATTTCACCTGGCCTCCTGCATATGTCATCCCTTAGAGCAGGGTTCCCCAACTTTTTTTTTTTTTTTTTTTTTTTTTTTTTTTTTTTTTGCTGAGACCCCCTTTGAAAATATTTCAGGTTGTAATGACACCCCCCCCCCCATGCCACCCTTACTGGCCATGCACGGAGGCTGACCGCACGCAATCCCTCCCTAATAACCTCATGACCCCCTGAGGGATCACAACGCCCAGTTTGAAAACCCCTGCCTTAAAGAGAACTGTTGCAGGCTGAGTTTGTATTATCTGGATATGACTCCTTCTCCTGCAAGCTTGGCAGGGAGCTAAAAGCTTTTAGTTTGGGTTTGTTTGTTTTTTAATTGTTAAATCTGTAATCAACTTGGTTTACATTTTACAGTAGAGAGAAAGAGACTCTCAATTAAGAGGCTTGCCCAAGGTCACTGTCCTGGGGTGTTTGTACACCATGCTAACCCAGCAATCAAAGTGTTAATACAGGTCCTGCCAGCCACTGCTGATTTGGCAGGCTAACATCAGCTGGGAGGATAAAAGGGCTGGGAAGCAGCAGGGCCGGGTGGGTAAGGGAGGAGTGAGCCAGCAGGAGAAGGGAACTCCTCGCAGCAGAGAGAGCCACCCGGGGACGACACCCAGCAACAGACTGAAGCGCCTACAGGGGCCGGAGGAAGGTAGGAAGGAGCTCGGGGCACGGTCAGGGTCAGCCAGCCCTGCCTCTCCTTGCTTCAGGCCCTGAGCTGGAACCCAGTGAAGTGGGCAGGCCTGGGTTCCCTAGCAACCCGCCCGGGCAGACCTGAGAACAAGGGGGGTCCAGATTCCTGGACGCCAGGGACGGACTGACAGCGCTGCTGAGGTGGGTGAGTGGAGCCACGTTCCCCATTTGGTAATCCCACACCAAGACCGTGGCAGACCTGAAGATAAAACCCTGGAGTCTTTACCCTCAACCCCTTCTTCAGCCTTTAACGCGCTACCCCCTCCATGAATGGTTCGTAACGTCTTGGCAGTGCCCGACACCTGCTGGGAGGAACGGTCGCTGCCTCGGAGCTGACGATGGAAAGACCAGCCCGGCATGGCGGAAAGGGCGGCTGAGCTGCTGTTTGCCGTAGCAAACGGCACGGCTCCGGTGAGCTGCGGTTCCCAGTCCAACAGCCTCCCCCTGGTTTTCAGTTGATGAGAATGGCCCGAGTTTTCAGAAGCTCCCAGGGGAGAAACTGGCAGGTTGTGGCCAAAGGGGTTTTCTTGGTTCCTCGAGCTGCACAAGGCCTTTTCAGAAGCAGCCTGGTACTTGGGCCGCAGCGATAAGCCACCTCCAGGTGCGCGTCTAGGGCGGCGTTAACTGGGTGAGCTTGTGGGGTTTCAAGGTTCTCCAAAGTCCCTCCCCCAGTAACGTGCCTCTGAAATGGTCTCAGAGCTGCCCTTTGATGGGGACGTGGGGGAGGAAGAGCAAGACATTTCCCTTAAAGGAAAAGGGGGGAGGGCACACAGTAAACTGTTGGGGTGAGGGGCGGTCAGCCGCGGGAAGTTGGGAGAGGGATGTAAAAGAAGGTGAGGACTCCTTCCCAGGGCTGGGGAAGAGAAGCAATTCCCTGGCCCTCTCTCCCCTGAATCAGCTGAGGGCTGGCTGCCCCCATCTCTAATGATAACTTCTTTGCCTTGTTGCCTCTTAAGTCTGCTGGTTTTTCATCTGCCCATCCACCCCCCTTCGGTGGGTCGCCCTCTGTGCCCCCTGCTGGGTGTCTCATCTCTTCTGCCCTCCGCTCGTTAGGCAGATTTGTTTTTTGTGTGTGTGCAAATCGTGCAGTCTGGGGCTAAACACTGGCAAACGGGAGCTGCGGGTTTTTCCTGACAATGCTGGCAGGAGTGTGCACACTTGTTCCAGCCCCACTAAATTCTCTCTCGCCCAGCAGGGGCCTGAGCAGGGAATTCCCTGCAGAGACATTTCCTGGCCACTTCTGTTATGCCACCCCAGAGAACCTTGAAACCCACAAGCTCACCAACTCAGGCGCTCGTAGAGAGGATGGGCTGGCATTTGTGTTGTAGTAACAATCAGGTCTCCTGGCCCTAGTGTTTCTTCCATTGATGCTTTGGCACAAATTCTCTGCTGGCCAAGGTGGACACCACGCCACTGAACTCCACAGAGTTGTCTCCATTTACATCAGCTCTGAATTTGCCCCAGGCTTAATCACACGTTGGGTGATATAAATGTAGGCTGTCCTGGTTACATGACGCCGACAATGGCTAAAGCATCGCTACTGAAAGCAATCTCCGGTACAGGGGCACAGTAGAGCAATCCGGGATGGTTTTCTTCCTCTGCTGGAGCACCTGGTGCCCCCTCCCTCTAGTTAACCAAACTAGTCACCCCTCTGCCATTTCCTGCATCCTTTTCCCATCTCTTTTTTTCCCCCCCTATTAGGCCATCTGCCTCTTCCTGTAACCCAAGCCTTAAAGATGGGTTCTCCAAGCCTGGGGGGGAGGGGCGTTTTCCTGGCAGGGAAACACCCATAGTCCTGAATCCTACTCTGTTCCTCTCGCTACCTGGTTTGCCAGGGACCTGCTGTCACAGCACACACAAGGTAACATTTTCAAAGTGACAGGGAGTGGGGATCCTGAAGTCCCAACTCAAAAGGGAAATGTGGGGGGGGAGGGGGGGGGTTCATGGTATTGCCCCCCGCCCCCCCCCTTCTGCACTGCTGCCTTTGAGCTGGTCTCCCAGCAGCAGCCATGGACTTCCTGCAGCCAGGGGAGGTTCCTGGAGGTGGGTCTGACCCAGCCCCGGAGCAGCCTGTGCAGGGGAAGAGGAAGTCCTGTTCCTCCCCAGCAGGTCCAGGACTAGCAGCTAGACCCCCTAGCTGGGGTGCCCCCAGCCCTGCCCCTCCCCAGCTCCAGGCCCAGTGCTTGGGAGTTAAAGGGCCCTGGGCTGGCTGTGGGGGGGGGGTGACCACAGCACCCCCCTGACCATGGAGCCCTGGTGGTTGCCCACACACCTGTAAGGCTGTCCTGCCTCCCCAAAGTGACAACCCCCCACCCCCACCCCCATACTGTACCATGCCAGCCTTCACCTCTGCACCGCTGCTGGTGGCAGCACGGGCTTTAGAGCTGGGCTCCCGGCCGGCAGCTGCTGCTCTCTGGCCGCCCAGCTCTGTGAAGTCTGGTCTCTCCTAGAAGAGCCAGATTTCCTGGCAGTGAATTTGGCAGGGCCCCTATGTATGAACAATAGGTTGTATGCTCCCCAAAGTTGCAGCATTTCCCCTGTAAGTACAGAATACATTTTTTGAGTTTGTACATTTATTAATTAGCTTAGAATTAAAATGATTTAGACAATAACTACTTTAAAATGGAATTAAGGTTGAGCGCACATAGCGGCAGTTTAACCTAACCGCAGGGATGTTGTAATTATCCCCAAACCAAGTGTTAGAAACCCAGGAAATTCACAGGTGAGATTAAATTGAAAAGAAGTCCACACATCTTAAGGTATGAAATGCCATTAGGGCACCAAATCTTAAATTTGCCCTCTTTGCACTTCTTGCAGAGTTAAAATCCACTGAAATCTTGTCCATATGCTACATGCAAATAGTTTCTCCCTGTTGTTCTTCATAACTGAAATTCCTCCTTCAGCAGAAGCCTGAACGCTGCCCTGTAGTGATGATTAAAGCAGTTTAGTGTCCCAGATTGGATTAAACTGACATTAAAGCCATTTAATTTTTTCTTTTCAATCTCCCCTCCCCCAGTGTCACGATAGGGCAGAGTTAAGGTGGTTTGAGTGCCCTTATTGCATTGCCATACTCTGACATGTTTGGATTTCTTTTAAGTTTAAATTTAAACTGAATTTCCTTGGTTTATACGCTTGGTTTGGGGCTAATTACCCACATTGTTAGGGTATTTTTTTAATTGTATAGGCACTTTCATATATGCCAGCAATTGTGGCTGTTGCCTGTCTCTTGCTGAGAGACTCTAGACGAAATTAGTTTCTCCATTTGGCGTCAGGATGGTAAGGTTTCCTCGTGCATCCTGATCATCTTCTATAGCTTGAAACAAAGACTTGAAGTTTCCAGCACCAAATCCCTACATAGGGGAAGAAAAGAACATAAGCTGGCCTAAGTACAAGGCAAGTGAATTTGTTAGCTCCGAGGGTCACGGGTAAGACCAAGCAGCAACAAGGAATTTACATTCAGTGGGACTTTCTTCCTTAGGGACACAGGATATTACTGTGTCCCCTGATGGACTAGGAATGGTTCTAAATGTGTTTCTGGCCCTTACAAATGATCAATGTCTCACTCAACCTTTTTGATACCAGGAACCGGCTTGCTGCCTTCCTAAACCGTGTCAGGGAATTTCATACGATTATAGTCATGGTCTGTGACTGCCGAAGAACATCAGCTTTTTAATCAGCAGCCTGGTTAACAACTGAGGTAGCCTGAGCAGGCCACATTCCCGTTAGGTTGTGAGTTCAGTCAACCCAGAGTAACTTCGATTTTTAATGTTCCTTTTGCAAAAAAGGCTTTAGCAGTGTCATCTCTTTAAAAAGGGTGGCAGGTCCCAGGGGAAACCCCACCATGCTCTTGCAGCTGCATTTTGGGTTTGTTGGTCTAAGGAACCAAGTCTTTGCTGCAGCTTTTGCATTTTTCAAGGCTTTACTTTCACTTTTTAAAATCATTGTAGAGAAAAACCCTGTGCGGTCACAGGGACACGCTACAGAGCCAAAACGGGGCCAGGAGCTCACTACTGCTCTTTAGCATAGCTCTGTTTTGTTTTTTTTAAAAGGATGACGAAAAATCATAACATTTTCAGCTAAAATCAACCAGGAAAGAACCTCATAAGCCCCAAACGCCCAACAAACCTGGTGGTTGTGGCGTTGTATGACCTCCAGAAAGACAGTGGGTCGATCCTGAACAGGTTTAGTGAAGATCTGGAGCAGGTATCCTTTCTCATCAAAGTCAACTAAGATTTTCAGTTCCTTGGAAACAAAAATAATAAAGCTGTGACTGTTTGGAGAACTGTTGAGAAGCTGGTGCTAAATTACGCCATCAAGTCCATTTGAATCTCTCAGCAAGATCATGAAATGTTTTTTGTTGCATGATCTGCATCAGAGCTGGTCACACATCAGAATATCTGGAATTCTGTTGCATTAGGAGCTTTTGAGATTATGACTTAAAGACAATAATGTTCTGGGTAAATGCCAGTCTGGGGAGTTATATTGTGTTTATCCAAAATTCCCTCTGCAGTTTCAGATGGGTGCGTAACTCTCCGCTTTCTAGCCTTCCTAAATGATCGTCAAGTCACTGGGTTGTTAAAACAACTGTCGCAATCTCTCCCCAGGACTGGCTGCACTTTAGTGGTGAGTACGAATAATGAGATTTTGGTTTCATGAAAAATTTAGAGGTTTTTACCTTGTTTCGGGGGAGGAGGAAGAAGTGTTTGAGACACTCCATACCTCAGAATAGCCAATACCCTCGTGGTTAGGGCATTCACATGGGATCTAGGAGCCCAGGTTAAAATTCCCGTTCCAAATGGGTTGGGGCTGTCTCCCCATCACTCCTCCTAGACCTTAGAAACCTTCCTGTCAAAACTACCATTGAAACCAATTCATTTTTCTGAACACTTGCAGTTTTGACGAACCAGCGTGTTGCAACAACAACAAAAAAAGTCATAGACAAATTCCTGCCCAGCTCTAGCATGGAGGGGAGAGATCACCTTCTACACAGCTTTCTGGGACCCTCCAAATTGGAAAGAGTTGTTGAGATGAATGCCAGAGATTGCGTCGTTTTGCCTGCATGTGCCTTGAGAACTAGACTGACCTCCAGTTTGTCGATGTTTTCCTTCACCTTGATTTGGGCAGATTTCAGCCTCTCTCGTAGTTGCTGGTAGTAGGTGGACGGAACTACCATAAACTCCATGCCCCGTTGTTTCAAGTTGGTGACCTGTGAGATGAGAGTGAGATCCTGTCAAGTGGTGTGGGTGATTCTTTCGCTCACCCCCTGGCGCAGCCTACTGGCTATAGCAGTTGCTGCCGGATCATGGCTTTGGTTCCGGAAATGCCAGTAACCAGTGTGAGGAGTTCAGAAGCAGATCAAGTGCAGCCCATGCAGCATGGAGAGCCAGAGGGCAGCCAGAGGCACCCCCCAAAGCAGAGCAGTCAATGTGGACCCCTCCCAGGTGAGCACTCACTGAAGCAATAAATAATCACTACATATCTGGCTGTCTGCATGGCTGCTATAACAGAACTTGCCCTTACAGCAGCATTTACATGACATTAAAAAATGAACAGGAAAAGCCACAATGGTTTTACAGGGGACAGGGCTAAAGGGTCACATGAGAAGTCTGCTGAATTCCTGGAAACAGAGAGAAGTCCACTCCTAGAAATGAGATGCTGCTACGGCTCCTCTGTTCTAGCCCATCTGACTTGAGTCCCAGATGGACAGGACAGATGGCATCAGCAATTGGAATGGGGTTGTCCAACAAGATTATGTGTGTACGATTTCTCAGTATCCCAATAACTCGTGTGTGAGTGAGAGAGAGAGAGAGAATTTAGTGCTGGTGAAAAGGGTCAGATTGGCAGGCCTGGAGTTTCTAATCTGCTGTGTGCTGTGCTTGACCTGTGGACACAGGCAGTGGTAACGTGAGTGTCCTTCACAAAGTCCCTTGCCAATTTGCCTCAGTCTTGACCTGGACGTACCACTTTGAAGGGTAAGTCCCCGTGGCCCAGTCCCGTTTTGGCCTCTCTGTTGTGGCTGCTGACAAGGGGACAGTTAGTGTTAAGTGTGGTGGGTTCTTTTTTTGTGACGTGGACACTGGGCTCAGACCCACCAAACTCCTTTCACATCGGGCCGCCGAAGAGATGGGTGTGTCTCTTGTGCTGGTTGGGGTAGGAGAATGCCCAAAAGTCATGCAAAATAATTAGAGAGATGAGGTGGGTGAGGGAATATCTTTTCTTGGACCAACTTCCATTGCAAAAAGAGACAAGCTTCCGAGCTCACACAGAGCTCTTCAGCTCTGGGGAAGGTGCATTGTGCTCAGTGTCACAGATAAATGCAAGGTGGAATGGATTGTTGAGCATAAGGCGTTAACACATCTTGCAAGAGACCATTCCAGGTGATGGGGGTGGTTAACGCATCTGCAGCCCCAGGACAAAGGAGGGTTTGTGGGTTGTTCTGTGACCCACCATTGCTGAAGCCATTAAACAGAAACCTCTTGGACACAGCTCTTAAAATGTTATCGGGCACTCAGCCAGGTTAGTTTTGTGCGTGTGGACTGGCCTGCTTTGCTCACTGCACAGTAGCTCAGAGAAAGTTAAGGGCAATGTAACATACAGCAACTTGATGTTCGTGCAACATACTGGATTTCTTTTAATTGTAACTTATTAACAGCACTAAATTGCCAGACTTACAGCAGTAATAATGTCAGAGGTATTCAGAGCAATGTGCTGGACCCCAGCTCCTCCATAGTATTCAACATATTCCTAGCAAGAGACAAACACACACCCGTAAAGCAGGGATTTTTTGGCTCTGGTTCAATTCTTACGTATTTTCAAAGTTGCTTTTATGCTTAAAAACAAAAGAAGCAAAAGCAGTCACAGCAAATAAGCGGGCTAGACACTGAGTATTAGGACAGCAAACCCAGTCTGAGTGCAAGCAGCTTCCCTATTTGTCTAATGATCCCTCGCACTGTTACAACGGGTCTGTTGAATAAGAAAAGGCTATTTCTACAGTCACTTTTCGGGCCATAACTGCAGATTTTAACCCAGATATAACCAGTGGGACATCGCCACCTAGTGTAATAAGCAGGCACTGATTCACAAGCCCTCCTGAATCCTGCCATCACATACAAGTAGGGGTCTACTTAAATGACGGAGAAACCACACATTTTTCACTGGTTGGTCAGGGCATAAAGAGCAAATTTCACAGATGTGTTCACACAGTTGTATATTCCAGGCCACCCTTACTTCTCCGCTGCTGCTGGCGGCAGCGCTGCCTTCAGTGCTGGGTGCCTGGCTATCACTCTCCGGCTGCCCAACTCTGAAAGCAGCACAGAAATAAGGGTGGCAATACCGTGACCCCCCTACAATTGGCTTTCAATCCCCTTTTGGATCGGGACCCCTAGTTTGAGAAACACTGTGTACTTTTTGTATATTTCTATCCTACACTATAGGGTACTATAGTATACCTTTACCCTATAGGATAAAAGTACACGAAAGACCAGATTTCACGGCCCATGATGCATTTTCCACAGCCACAAATTTGGTAGGGCTTTACATCTAAGCTGCTCAGGGCCAGGACCTACCTATCATTTCTCTGTGAAGTGCCGTGCATAAGCACAGCCCTATGTGGAAATAATCTTGATGTCGAGACCCGAGTTTCATGAGTATTTACCTGAATCTGGGATTTTTTCTTGCCCATTGCAGGCTCGTTTATGGGCATTTTTATGGTCTCTTCGTAGTTGGCGACCACAATGGAACGGAGGGCACTGAACTGCGTGTGCAGTTGTTTATCATCCACAGACCAGAACCGATGGAACAGAAGGTTCTTCTGGTACCTGACCGGGAACAGCAAAGGCAGATTCATTCCCCATTAAGCCAGCTCACAGCTTCTGAGAACTGTGGACTTCAGCAGCACTGGTGAGTTTCTATCAGTAGATTAATAAAGTAAAGAGGAGAGTTTCACCCTCATTTGCCAGGGTTAACTCATGAAACTCCCTTCCGGTTTAACAGGGCATGAGCAGCTGAATGACATTTACCGGACAACACATTCTTACCACCACTCATTCCCCAATGGGCAGTGCATCATCTTCTGGCAGGGCTGACTGAGACCCAACCACTCCAAATAACTTTCATTTACACTCCCTCTGGCTTTCACTGTTGTAACTCTACTGACTTCAGTGACTACATCTGACTGACTCAAGCCCTCTGTCTACAGCACCTGATAATGGTCTTTGCTGGTTAAATAAACTCAGAGTTTATTTTGTTTTAACTCTCAGGAATTTGGGGTGGGGTGGAATTTATGATGGGTCTTTTGGCTACTTTCGGTGTTCTGCTGGGAGTCACTTTTCCTGGGGTTCCTTAGGCGACTGTCTTTCTCTGCCTCATTCTGTCAAAGCCTGTTGGTTCCTTTATGCAATTCAGACCCATAGGGGAGTTTTACTTCATTTACGCCATCATTTACTTGAGAAAATCTTCTGACATAGGCAGCCAGCTCAGAAATTAACCAAAACACCTGACGGCACTAGCCTAAGAGATGGCAGACCCAGGTTCAATTCCCCGCTCCGCCACAGGCTTCCTGCGTGACCTCGGGCAACTCACTTAGGACTTGTCTACACGACACAGTGCAGCAAAGCGAGCCAGCGAGCTGTGATGTGTGAAGCGCCCTGACGTGTTGCATTCTAATCGGCCTGTGTAGATCCTGCCGGCGTGCTGTAACAGGTACCTAGTTCAAGCACTAATGTAGGACTACGCTAACATGAGTTAGGTTCCTTTTAGACCATGTCAGCTGGGTCTACGTGGGGCAGTTAGAGTGCTTTACAAATCACACCTCTCCAGAGCTCTTTGCCAGCGCTGTGTAGACCAGGCCTTTGTCTCCCTGTGCTTTACTTCCCCATCTGTTCCATGGAAATAACAGCACTGCCCTGCCTCACACAGGTGTTGAGGATAAATGCACTAAAGATTGTGAAGCACTTTGAGATCTACTAACAACACCCACGCCATAGGAGGGCTAGGGATTGTTATGTAGACTTCAGATTCGGCAGCATTTAAACTGAGGCAGTGATACTTTTTTCATAACGTGCAGCGCGCAGCCAGGTGGTATGTAATGTAGCGCGGTCTATCCGGAGCCGCGTTTTTAACACCTCCCGCCCCAGCTGTTCTGTGCTCCCGTCACCCTTGTAAAAATTAAACCCAGCTTAGTCAGAGTTAAACAAGTTAGTCTTTCAAAACATAGGGACTTCAGCTGCTGGCATGTAAAGCAGGGTGTTTTTTCTCCTTGTTTCTGCACTAGGGATCCGATCCTGTAGTCTCTCTCTTTGACGGGGACTGTAAACAACACAGTGGCTGAAATATCAGGCCTTAATGACAGGATCCAATCATCCTAAAAACTCAACCCTACCCAAAGCAGGCTACTGCTATACGAGTTCTGACCAAGAGCCAAATTCGGTCCTGGCCATTACCAGGAGAGGAAGTAGGGAAAACTGCCACATTCCTCTTCTGCTGTCCCAATCCTGCCTGCCCAGGGAGGATCCCATGAGGTGGGAATGGAGGACCAGCAGCGGGTATTCACTAGCGTTCCTCTGAAGGAAATCCTTGTGTGCTCCGTAGCAGTGTATGCGGCAGACACGTGGTCGTGACCCAACCACAGCTCTTAATCCCCCAGCACACGGGCTGGCCGAAGCGCCATGTTGGAATACAGCCCTGCTTCCAGGGAAGTGGGGGTGTACGTCCCTAAAGTAACTGAACGCTGTGCAATGTGTCCTGGCAGCAAGACAGCAGCGTTAATAAAATAACAATGTTCAACATCAATCTAAATTACGGAACAGTGTTGTCAATAGAGAGAATCCCTCCAGCGGCTCTATTTTGAATGGTTTTTCTAATTGCTACAGTTCTCACCATTCTGCCACAGGGACCATCTGAAGATCTGGCTGGTTCCCCACCACGTGGTCAATGAAACTCAGCTCGCCACGGGGTCTGGGAAAGAAACACCGGGTCAGATTTCATCCAAAAGCAGCTGGCACTGATGCAGAAGGTGAGACAGCTCTTAAAATACCCCCAGTGCCATCAAATGATGGAGTTGGGATTGGTCCTGCTTTGAGCAGGGGTCAGACCAAATGCCCTCCTGAGGTCCCTGCCAACCTATGACAACAGGTGCCAGTCAGAAGGAACTGAGGTCCCCTATGAGAGACGCTCATCTGCTCCTAACACACCACTCTCTCTCTCCGTGCCAAAGAGAGAAAACCCAACGAAGGCTGTGTCTGCACTACCACTTCTGTCGGTATGTCTCATGGCGCTCAGGGGGTGTATGAAAAAACATCCCGCCCCCGAGCGACACAAGTTACACCATCAGAGGCGCTGGTGTGGACAGCGCTATGCTGGCAGGAGAGCATCTCCTGCTGAGATAATTAAACCACCCGCATTGAGCGGTGGAAGCTATGTTGATGGGAGAGCGCTCTCCCAGCCGCAGAGTGGCTACACGCGAGATCTGGCAGCAGCACAGCTGCATCGGTACGGCTGTGCCGCTGTAAGCTCTCTAGTGTAGACGTGGCTAAAACTCTCCGGGGGAAATTCCCTCCTGGCCCTACACATGGGGTTCAGCTGAGCCCTGTGGGTATGAGCAGCACAGCCTGCAGCGTCAGTTACTGCCCTGTGGATGCGTCCCTGCTGGCTGGTGGTTCACACGTGCCATCAGGCCACCCCCCACGGCTGGGCTTTGGGGGAAGGGTCCAGCAGCCACACAGGGGTCTACATTTTGCATCTCTTCCCCGTCTCGCCGATGAGCCGAACCGAATCCAGACACCCTGCACGTTTGCCTGGGGGGCTGAGATCCAAAGCCAGGTGTGAATGGTGAGGGTCAGGCCTGTCATGCACAGCTTGTACACGATAGGCTGCAGGGCTGCTACTAGCAGGTCAGGGTCAGGGACCAGATTTAGCCTGGCTACAGAGCCTCCTTCTCAGAGAGAGACACCAGAGATGCGTCATCCAGAAGATCCTTTAATGTACTGCCCAGAATGGCTGTTGTGAGCTTAAAGCCCGTTGCATGTGGCGCCATCTAGTGACTGAACCATCGGACAGAGTTTTACATTCCATCACGAGGCCCATCTAAAGTTTAGACCAGCGGTTCTCAACCTTTTTTTCCCCCGAGTACCACTCGGGAAAAAAAGTGAGGGGGACTTTCGGCGGTGGTGGGGTTTCATGGCGGCGGTGGGGGGGGGACTTTCGGCGGCAGCAGGGTTACATGGGGGGAACAATGCCCTCCGCCGTTTGCCCCTTTTCGGCGGCAGGGTTTCACGGGGGTGGGTGGGTGAGGGGGACTTTTGGCGGCGGCGGGGTTTCGCAGCGGTGTGGGGGGGGAATTTCGGCGGTGGATTCGGCGGTGCGGTATGGCTCGCGTACCACCCAGCCTTCTTTGAAGTACCACCAATGGTACGCGTACCACCGGTTGAGAACCACTGGTTTAGACCAAGTTTCACTTTGAGATTTCAGGTGCCTCTGAGCCTGAAACTCCAAGTATAACCGGGAGGCGACAGACCACACAGAGGTAAAACAAGACTTTTGCAAGAGCCCATGCAAAGCGCAAGGTCCGAGTTCAGCACAGGTCTAGAGAGGGCTTGCATCTATTGCACATGGACAGCCCAGCCTCCGCACCTTTCACCAGACCACACGGACGGCAAAGCACTATTATCTGTGGGCCTGACCCTGCATTCCTTACTTGGTGAAGCCAGTCAGAGTTTTGTATGAGTAAGAACTGCTTGATCAGGCCCTGTACAATGGACTTACAGCTTTGGTAACAGCGGGTCCTTGAAGAGAGGAGGCTCAAAGCCAGGTAAGAAGAGGCCTTTGTAGTCGAGATTTTCTATTAACGTGTGCGTTGTGTCTCCGTACTGGGAGGGGAGAAAATGGGTAACATTGCAAATATTGTTCCTCTCGGACGATTTGAAGACAATCCAATAACCGTTCAATAGACACCTGGACTTTTGCCTGCTTCAAAAACAAAACTTGCACCGTGCTGTGGGTTCTGAAGTGGTCCAACAAGTCTCTTTCCCTCCCACCTCCCCACTGCCAGGTGCTCGTAGCACCAGTATACGGGAGAGAGGCCATTCAGCTGCTATTTCTGGCCAGGATGGGAAATGCGAGGGCTGGAAATCTGCCAAGGCAGCCTTGTCTCCGATTTGCAGAGCCAAGAAGTTCAGCGTTCAAAGGAGTGTCCAAGCTATTGGATTCTTATCAAACCCAACTGGACTTTGGAACTCTTTCAGGTTCACCAAGCATGACCACTGGCTCAGTGCAGGGTCCTGCCAGGGGCTGAAGCCTCTGATGCCCAAGTGCTTGCCCATGTCTGTTGCGTTCAGGAGCAAGGGTCCAATTTTGACTCCCCTACATGTGATAGAGGATGTGGTACTGGGTGTGGGGTTTTAGGGTGGTCAGAAACTCTCTGCTGAACTCCAGGTGCTGGCTGCAGGGACTGCAGATGTTGGCTAAATGTTCACTGTGCCGGTTCCAAAGAAGTGGCTGCATATTTTGAAATGTCCCATGTGTCACTAGGTTCCTGTGGTGGATGTGTGCCAGCTGGAAGAGACAGGCCCATATCAGATGCCAACTAGATGGGCCTCCACTGATCTGTGGCTGGTAAACTCAGCTTAGCCTGCACTTTGCCTCAAGTTGGTCATATGTTCAGCCAAGTGAGGGAGACAGATCCTCTGCCGAAAGGGGGCAGGCAAAGGGGCATTTATGCCATTTCCAGGATTCTGGACTGCTCCAGGGGCTGGCACAGCTTCACCATACACTAAAGCAGCCCCAGGGTCTGCTCTAACTTACAGCGGCTACCTGTAGCCATCACTGGGCTGCTGTAAAGACCACAGTAGCCACTCAATCTGAGCCACCATAGGGGGATTGATGTGAGCCTGGGATTACAGCCTGGGTCAGCACTCCAGCATTTGATGGAAAGTGCCCATGCAGCTGATCTATTTCCCTACCCACTTGTGAGTGTGATTAGCGAGGGGGCGGGCCCCCCTGCAGCCCAGGACGTTACAGTTGATAGAACAGAGACGACTCTTCCCCCATGCTTACCGTCTGGATGACTGCAAATTTCACTCTCCCGTATTTGTCTTCCTCTACCCAGGGCTCTTTCACTACCACTGCCCCACGCTCCTTAGCTTTCTGTGAAAGAGAACAGAAGACTAAGAATCGCCGTGCTAGAGCAGACTGCTCCAGCCTGCTCATCTGTCTCCAGTACCGGCCAGTGCTGGATGCTGTAGGAGAAGACCTACAGCATCAAATGCTACAATATTCCTGGGGCCGATGCACAAACCAGAAAGACCCCAGAGTGACTGTCCAATCCCCTGGGGCCGTTGCAGGGCTGGGAGTTAGGAAAAAAATGTCTTTTACAGTAAATGAGGTAAATGTCACATGGAGCCATTGAGATGCAGCAAACACGGCACCTCCCACTGCTGTCTCACTGGTGTCACTTTTCAGAGCAGAACTGCACCTCTGAACCCTTTGAGGCAAGTTCGCGTCCCAGTAGATGGAAGTTATGGTGCACCCTGGTTTGTGTGTCCCCACTGGCAACATTTGCTTCAGTCCAGGAGAGCTGCAATTTTGCATATGGGCAGGAGACAACATGGACATGGCGTATTTAACCCTGTGAGCTGGGGAGCTGTGAAATTGTACTGGCTTGGCCGCTCCTGTGCTTGGTCCTGCCTCAGCGCAGGCGAAGGGCTAGATGACTGCTTGAGGGCCCTGCCAGTCCTACCTTTTTATGATGTTTTGATTCTATCATTTACCTGCACAATGAAGTCACAATCCTCTACTTCAAACGCTATGTCTTTTACGCCATCGCCATGCTTCACCAAGTGCTCACCCATTTCTGTGCAAAGAGAAAGACAACGAGCGTGTGTGTGTGTGTGTGGTTCATTTGCAGTGCTCCACAGCCGAGGCATGCACACACACAAAGCTCCTTGACAAGGAGTGAGGGGCTGGGCTGGGCTGCTTGCCCTGCTCCCACGAGTGGCTCGCAGGAGGGGGAAGACTGGCTGGGCAGCAGCGGGAACACACGCTTTGCCTTGCATAATGGCTCCTTCCTGCTGATGAGAAACGGTTTTCGAAGTTTCCCATGTAGTTGGTATTTGTGAGAATGACACACACACAAAGGGAGTGAACGCCTAGTGGCCTGGCATGGGTTGGGCTTGAGAGTAAGTAAAAAAAGTCAACTGGATTTGTGAAAGGGCAAAATTCTGTCCCAATTCACAGCCCCTGGGCCATTCTGTGAGCTTGAATTGTCACTTAAAAGCCTGTTCAGAGCTGGCTTACGTTATTGGCTACAGGTCATACTGTAGCCTTCCTAAATCAGGGGAGGCAAAGAATGCCCACTCTAAGGAGCCTTCACTAGTACCCCAGGGCCTGAGAAGAGACCATGCTTAGTCAGGGCAGGATTTCCAGCCACACAAGTTAGAACAAGCTAACGCCTAAGAGCTGCTCCAAATGCAGCTGCTGCTGGGGCTTGGTGGGTGGGTTCTTTAGGTGCTAGTGAACAGGGATTTGTAGACGGGGGTAGGAGGAAATGGCTCCTGCCCCCTTTTTACTTTCCATGCACCACCCCCGCAGGACAGTCTGCTAAATGGCCCTGACAGCAGGGCAGGAAAGACGGGGGAGCTGTAGTCTCCGTAGTCAGCAGTGTTTCTGGCCTGTGCAGATTACACTCCCGGAGGTCAGCTGCCTCTGGTCCTGTGTCATCCCTGATGCTCATTTTCATTTACCTTCATTTGCAGGGTTGAGAGCAGATGAGAGGACAAATATGATCTGAGAATTAAGCAGAATATTATATGTTATTTACTGTTCGATAAGGTCAGTGGGAATTCTGGGCAGAGGAGGGGTGGCAGGATCGGACCCTACTAGGTAAACTGAAGACATGTATGTGTTTTTATTTGCTTATGCCAATGAATGCTTTTATGCCATATTCATCCAGCACTAAGTAAAAAAAAAAAAAAAAAAAAAGGTCCCAGCCTGGTTTACGTTGCTCTTTTACAGTCCTGCAGCCCTGACTCAAGCAAAACTCCCATTGAAGTCAACAGAAGTTTTGCCTGAGGAGAGGCCAGGAAAGGATGCAGGCCTGGCCTCAGAGAAATTGGAGATTAGAAAGTCCCTTTTTGTTCTCCCTTTGTTTTGGGCTAGCAATCAGAAAATGTCAGCCGGTGGAGCGGAACCTGAGCTCTGGGACTCAGTTCCAGCAGAGGAAGCAGATGTAATGAGGCATTGCCTCTCAGGAGATCCCCATGCTAATGCGCTATTCAAAATGGCTTCCAGGGATCTGATTAAGCTTATTTTAATGCCAAAATGTGACAAGCCGGAATTGAGATGTGACCAGGCCAGCTTTGCCCCAAACGAAAAGACCCACCATACCACGAAAATTAACCTGGATGCTCACCCACTCAGCTGGCCCTGTGACGCTACTGGGAAAACTGAGGCACAGAGATTACATCACTTGGCAAATCCACAGGGTGGCTGTGTCAAAGCCAGGATTGGAGTTCCTGGTTCCTAGTTGGGGGCTAGGACCACTAGCCCTCATCTCATCCCTCCCCTGATTTAACTGACTGAAAACAACACTTTATCATTAGCTGAGCTGTTAGCAGAGTAGTGACAATATTCTTTATACAGCGTCTTACAGTGTTCTCCAGCAATCTTACCTTATTCTGCTTTATTACATGAGACACCACGTCTCTGCTGCCAGTTTCCAGGCCCTTATAGGCCATTTCTTCGAAACCCATTTTGTTACAATAAAACGAGGCAGCCTTTGAAACACATGAAAACACGTTAGGGTTAAAGAAAGGGAATGTTTTCCCCTAGCACTCGTTTCCATACCACCACTCCCCAAAGCGCAGACAGCTTTTCAGCCTCACCTACTGCTGCCGGTGTACAATGTGCGTAATTCAAGATGTCATGTGATAAAACCTCCAGGAACGCGACCAACCAAAATTGGCAACTCCCCTCACCCTACGGGCCTCTAAGGTTGCACAAGCACACCCTGGTTTGTGCATCTGAAGGGGATAACTAGGCACCGTGTGTGTAATTGACAGACCCCACCGGCTCTTTCACAGGTTCCAATCAAATGTGTCCACACTCTGCCAAGCTCCACCATGCTAGACCCAGCTCCGGTCACCCTGTTGATTGACAGGCCCTGTATGAGGCTGTCAACGCATCAGGCTGCCCCCTAGTGGTCAGGCCTCCCATGAGATACTGTGATGGCACGTCACCGGATACAGAGGCTGATGGGTGACGTAGCTCTATGACCATTAACATGACCTGATGTGGCAGAGGGTGGCTCTGAGGTCAAAGTGAACCAGTCCAGTGGGGCACACACCAGGCGCAGCAGACGAGGTGGCGGCAGCCGTGTCATGCTCAGCACAGCTCGCCTGGGCCAGCTGCCACCTCCGGTTACACACACGTGAGGAGGGTGGGACAAGGGGGATCATGGGGCACAGCTGTGGGTGTGACTGGGGCAGGGGTGCGCAGCAGCTGGTTATGTTCACAACTGTTCCTTCAAACTGCAGAGTGGGAGTAAGGCTAGTGCTGAGCCCCAGGGAGGCAGGCACCAGCCAACTCACGAGATGCTGAGCAGCACCAGGGGGTGCTGAGTAACCCCCTGAATAGCTTTGGGGGATGCTCCGTCTGCACCCCCTACTTATCTGATACACACCTGCAATACCCTCATGCACACACACACACACACACGCACTTGCACACACAGACTGGTGAGGGTCTGATGTCCCAGTCTGCCAAAGCCCCATTGTGTGTGTACATTTAGAGATCTCTTTGCAAATGTAGTCCTTCCAGTGTAGCAGAAGGCAAGGGCACAACCTGGTCCCTGATAAACAGGGATTCAGTCCGGCTCAGCTTCCCACTCCCCTTGCACAGATGCTCAGGAAAGAGCTGTAACAGTGCCTGCCTGGGAGACCGAGGCCGAATCTTCCATATGTAGGGATCACAGGTCTCAGCTGAACCCCAAGCTGGGAAGTTTTGGATTTTTTTTTTGCTTGTGTTAACTTGTTCGTTTTTCTTGGTATAAACCATCTCCCCTGAGGGAAGGACCCTGCTTGATGGTGACTGTGGTTTTCTGCTGAGTCTTTCCAACAGTTTGCAATGATTCACTGCACTTTTAATACTTTTCTGCACCTGCTACATGAGCTTAATCACTTTGCTGGAAGAGAAAAGAATCAATCGCAAACTGCAAACCCTGCAGAAAATGATATGGGGAAGCCATGATGAAGGTCTTACAAAGTTTAAGTGCAAAAGAAAAGGGGCCATGACATTTTAAAAAGGAAATAACTTATTTTGAAAGGAATATTTTCTCCTGTAACCCAACCCAACCCCAAACCCAAAGACTGCAACATCAGGCTAATGCAGGAGAATTAGAAAGAGAAATTGATTAGTAGTTGAGTATAAATGGGAGTGAAATTGACAATTCCTTTCCCAAACTGAAGGTAAGCGCAAAAGTGAATACACTGAATGATGAAATGTAAGTGAACATTTTAATATTGTTTCCATTAATCTAAGATGTCATTGAGAAAAAGAATCAGGTTTTTAAAATAGAGGGATTTTAACTTGCCAGCATCCTTTCAACATGGAATGATATATCTGCTGGTCCAATCAGCTAAGACTGATATCTTATCATTTTGCAAACAAAACTGCTCCATACTACCTCCATCTAAATGAGTCACAAAGGCCTGGAGATGGGGAGATGGGCAGGGAAGCAGCAAGAATGTTTTTTTCCAATTAAACATCTGCTGCTGCAAATCTCTTCTGTGGTTTCATACTTTCATTTATTTTGCATTTTCTGAATGTCCACTAATTTAGGAAGACAAATATTTAAATGCATGTGCACACTAATCCACCCTTCGGTGGCCTGTCTACAGTGTAAACAGACCCCTTGCTGTTTCATAATGACAGTCCAAAGACCATTCTTGAAAAACATTCCACTGAGCAAAAGTGCTGAAATACCTCCATCTGTGCAAGATCACCAAAGCCAGCCACTGGCGGAATTTTAATTGAATGCAGATCTCCAGGACCATCCAGATATCACATGGCAGAACCTCCCCTCCTGATAACCAATCCCACATACAGATTACAGTATACCCCTGTTCTTCAAACAATGTTTGATAGTGTACAAGAATGATCCAACCCCCCCTACCCTCACAAGCATAGGCACACAAGGGACTTTTCTCTACATACCTGCTTAGCATTGCCAACCCAGAATGTGAGAGAGTGGAAGTGGAGAAATCTGCCTCCCTCAGGCTAAATGAAATGAAGAAGAATGAATATGAATCTACGGGTTTTTGGGTCTCACTTTAATGCCATATTCATGCAACACTTTCAGGCTGACACTGCCTCTATTTTCGCAAGAAGCAATGGGTGCGCCTAACTCATCCTTCGATCGGTTTAGTTAGAGAAATGTAGTGTGATTGCACATTGATCATTTTAAATCATAAAGCCAGGGAAAGCACAAATCTGAGACTAGGATTTTATAAAACAGACACCCAAGCTATCTGAAACGGACCAGTTTTGCAGGACTGAAAAGAATTTGAGGCATTCCCACCTCACAGGTCTTCTGAGAGTCCCTATATAGCCCCGATGTTCACTAGGCACTGACCCCAGAACCATGGACTTTGGAAAGGCCTGGGGTTTTTAGACATTTCAAGCAAAACAAATAATTTTTCTTCTAAACAGTCAACCGTAATTTGTCTAAAAATAAAGACAAAAAACAAACCCAAATCTTTAAAACCAAAAGCTTATTTTATAATGCCTGGATGGCAGTCATCAGTGTACCTATGGCCTGGTTGGATCAAATCACAGCACCCTATGAGCATGCTCCAGAGGAAAAATACCAAGCATGGATGAGGGAAGTGCTAGTAAAATATTCACAAGCCAGGAAGGAGGAAGGCTGGAAAAAAATTACATGAGTAATTTGCAGTGGAGTACTTTCCCTTATGATTCTGGAAAATGGTATTTTGGGATCTCCTTTATATTGAAGAACACACAGCAGTCAAGCCATTCGATCAGACCTTTGTCACTGCTGGACACAAGGATCTGATTCTGTCCTCAGATCCTTATAAATCAGGGGTCCCTCCACGTAAGTCAATTAAGTCACATGTAAGTGAGAATAGAAGGCAATGGGGTCACATTTTGCTCTCAGTTACGCTGACTGTAATGGGGCTGGGTCGTAGAGAATAATGGAAAATAGAATTTATACTGTTCAAACTACCTGCACGTTGTTTGGCTCCAATATGACTCTGTTCATTTTGTTATGTTAAAGACTAATTCTCATCGAGGAAAGCTCTTACCCCATTGAAAATGCGGGTCCTAATCACATTTGGCGAGTTTAGCAAACTTATGGGAGTATTCCACAACATTATTTGGTCAAACACTATTTTAACACACAGGTTTTCTTCCTTGCCTATGATTTGACATCTACTGTCTTCCGTCTTTTTATCACTGTTAATTATTTGTGCATGTACTTTACATAAAAGATCATATATAAAGTAAATCTGTGTTGTATGATATAGTATTTAGCAACTAAACATAATTCTGCTGGCTATGTATCAGTGTTTTTAAAAAATGCTTTAAGTTTGAAAAAAGTTTTGAAAATATATTTAGAGTCGTTACCGAGAAATAATACAATAAATCATGCTTATGTTTAGACTTGGAAGAGTTAGGTTTTAATTGTTAAATGTCAGTGATCTTACATTTCTCCTTCCTCCCACCCCAAAAAAGTGAGGAAAAAGGATCAGCATAATTAACTGCAATTTACAGAGGGTGAAAACTATAAATACAAGCTGTGTTTCAGCACTATAATAGTGCAACCCCTTTTTGCTTTTAATGCTACCTGGCAATCCATTAATAAGAAATTAACATCATCAGTGTTGCATAAGAGTACCAGTCTTTCACTGGAGGAAATATAAACCCATTCCATGCAATTTTATTCTTACCTTTTCTCCTTTGTCTGTGTAAGTTGTCTAAAGAGAGAGAGAATTAAAAAAACAAAGCAATACATTCACATTTCAAAAATGTACATTAATTACCAGGAAACCCTAATCCATCAGGTCAGTTTTTAGAGAACAAGTTTTCTGAACTGATTTAAACATACAAATTAAAAAGCCCAGCTTTTCAAAGAATAAACAGTACTGTGAGTAGCTGTTCAGAAAGAAATCTGTACAAGCACAGTGGGAGATTTACGCATTTTACCCCATAGCATCTTAGCAGCAAATTTAAAAAAATAAAAATGTCTAAACCTCACCATTTTTGTAACCTGATTGAATGTGACCACACCGAAAGAAAGTCAGATACTCTCCATGCATTTAATATAGCAATGGGAGGAGAGAAATCCCCTCCTCTGACTCCACCTTCTCTAGATTGTAAACTAAATGATTTACTGGTTTGAATTGTAAATCATTCTGCCCATTGGGTAGGTAAGACATGATAAAACTGAGCTCTAGAGGGGACAATATTTGGGGATCATATTTATAGTGAAAGCAAGAATAGAGACTGTTTACAAAATCTGAGCCTAGAACCCTGGGGACTTTGGCTGCAGTGTATCTGTGAGTCAGATCAATAGTTTTCAACATTTCCAGACTATTGTAACCCTTTCAGGAGTCTGATGTCTTGTGTATCCCAAGTTTCACCTAATTTAAAAACTACCCATTTATAAAAATCAGATATAAAACCACAAAAGTGTCACAGCACACTATTGCTGAAAAATTGCTTACTTTCTCATTTTGTTTGCATGAAATTTTAGTTTGTACTGACTTTCCTAGTTTATGTAGCCTATTTAAATGTAGGCAAATATGTAGATGAGTTGATGTACCCCCTGGAAGACCTCTGAGTACCCCTAGGGATACACCTACCCCTGGCTGAGAACCACTGAGTCAGATTATCTAAGTAAAACCTAAAACAAGGAGCCAGAGTCTCATCTGACTGTGATGTAAACCCAGTAACTCCATACGCTGGATTAACACCAGATTTCACTGAGTTTAGGCTGTCGGCCACACATCAGGCTCCATCTCCCTGAAGAAAGGCTCTGGCATTACCAGCAACTACAGAGATTTGCTGCACTGAAGAGTTTTTAAACCAGGAACCTCACTTGAGGGTGGGCCTGGATTGGTGAAGGAACTGGAAGTGGGCCAGCAAACCGAGTGAATGCAACTGTGCGTGGCTGTGTGATCGTGGGAAGGCATTTGTCCCCCCCGCTTGGCACCACGGGCTGAACTGCAGTTGCGCGCGGGGGACCGGCTGCAGGGACGGCTGTTTCCATGCTGGGAAGGGGGACACAGCAGACGCTGCGGCTCTGCGGCACCATTCCAGCGGACTGTCCCCTCCCAGGGCAGGTGCTGTAATTAACGGCTAGACAAAGAGCCAGGGCCAGGGCGCGGATACCGGCTCTTGCAAAGCCTCGGACGTTCTTCACGGGCACGGGCTTGCTGGGGGGGGGGTTGCCCCCCTCCCACGCATTTTTTGCAGCTACGTTGGTTTCTACCGGGGCATTGCACGCGCTCTGCACAGATGCATCTTTTCTGGGAGACGCCTCGTCTATGGGCACGAGCCGGGAGGGGAGGGGGGGCCGAGGACGGAAGGGGGGGGGGCAACGAATCCCCTGCCGACTCTCTGGCCACGCCCCCGTTTTGGCCACGCCCCCTCCCCAGTCCTCACGTGTGGCTCTGCGGGGCGGGCTGCTCTCCACCCACCCCCGCCCACAGCCCAGAGGGGCGGGGCGGTTCCCTGCCTTGCTCCGCCCCTTTGGGCCTATCCCCCCCGCTGCGCGCGCGTGTGTGTGACGTACCGGCGCGTGCGGGCGGTTCCCTGCGTTGCTCCGCCCCTTTGGGCCTATCCCCCCGCTGCGCGCGCGCGTGTGTGTGTGACGTACCGGCGCGTACGGGGCGGTTCCCTGCCTTGCTCCGCCCCTTTGGGCCTAGCCCTCCCGTTGCGCGGCGTGGCGCGTGTGTGACGTACGCGGCGCGTGCGGGGCGGGGCGGGGAGGGACGGGGACATGGCGGGGGAGGCCGGAGCCGTGACCGTGCGCGAGGTGCAGGAGCTGGTCCGCAGGAAGGATGAGCTCGAGGCCCAGATCAAAGCCTGCTACGCGGTGCTGGAGGGGGTGAGCGGGGGGTGTCTCCCGTACGCTGAGCCGGGGGAGGGGGGGTGTCTGTCTGTCTGTCTGTCTGAGCTGCGCAGCCCAGCCCAGCCCAGCAGCGCGTAGAGCTCAGGGCCGGAGGGGTGCGAGTCTGTCCGTCCGTCCGACCGTGGCGCGGCGGGAGGGGGCGGTGTCCGACGCTGCCGCCCACTGACTCCCCGCACAGCTGGGCTCACTCACTGCCAGGGCCGGGGCTCTCTGCACAGCTGCGATCTGCGGTGCGGGATGCGGGTGCGCACTCGGCTGGGGCGGCGCGGCCCGGGGGGGCTTCCCGGTGGAGGTTTCCCCAGGCGCTGGCACCTACGCAGCCGCTTGGGGCGGGGGGGTCTGTGCAGGCCGCAGATCTTCAGGGGCCCGGCCCGGCCCGGCCCGGCTCAGACGGATAAACGAGCTCCTGGCAGTCCGCAGATGCCATTTGTTGGTGCTTTAAAAACGTGACACAAAACGTGTTCTTGAGCCCCGCAGCCTGGCGCTTCATGAAAGTATTTCTGCCTTGCAGCAAAAGGGGGTCGGGATGAAGGAGCCGCTGGTGGACGCCGAAGGGTATCCGCGTGCCGATATCGACATATACCAAGTCCGTACGGCCAGGCACAGCGTTGTCTGTAAGCAGTTCAATCCCGATTCGTGGTTCTTTCACAGGGACTCCGCTAAGTGACACAGACAACACTTGGCAAAAGTTTGGCCCTTGTTTTACAAACATCCGGATTGGTTTTTCCCCATGGCAAATGTAAAGAAATAAAACGGAGAACTCAGTTACACAAAGGGACGTTTATCAATTGGAAACTCCTATTTAAAGGGGTGGGTTTCTTTAGTTTGTTAATGACAACTTAGGTTATTAAAACCCAAAGAATTACAACCGTATTTATAGTAATAATCTCCTAGTGTTGTTTAACATTTTCATTTTATCCAGCTTGGAAAATAGAAGTAGAGGGGTTAGTTTGAGTTTTGATTTTAAGCAACTTTGCCCTCTGATCAGATGCTACAAAGGTGGCTCAGTCATAAAAGTGCTCTGTTCAAATGTAATGTGCAGCATTATTAGTGCTCCGATCAATGATTAATACAAACAGTAATATTGTAAAATCTTCCGGTGTTCTTCATTAAATAAATGTTGGGCCTAAAACTAGTTGATGTTGTGCTTTTATACAATTCAGTGCATGCCTTGTACTGGGACAGATTTGTTACAGTAGTCATTGTTGACTATGTGTTGCATGTAGGGGGTGATTTGGTGGAAAGGGGATTTGGTTGCTTACTGTTTTTTATGTGGATATCAATCTTACCAGTCCATATTCTCTTTTAAGAGTCTGTCTACTGTATGTATTTTTACTGAATTTATAACATGGCTGTTTCTGCATGACTTGTGTCAATACACAACTATGTGTGTTCTGTGTATTGCTGCTGCTTGTGAGCAGGGCTGTGAAACAGCTGTCAGTCGGTAGCCATGTCAGTGTCCGGTGGTGACTGGGTATCCCAATACACTAGAAGATCCACTGCATTTGGGAACATTGACTAACTCCCATAGATAGGTAGTCAGGAACATGGGTTACTAACATGAATTTAATATGGTTCCCAAGTGGCCACACTTGTCAGGGAAACAGAGCCTGGAACAGCTGTTGTTCGCACACAAGGTTGTTGCTAGCACAGCTCCATTCACAGTATAAGCCTAAGGCGAACATAATACCTACTTTTTTAACTGAAAGCTAAGAATTTCGGTCACAGAGGGAAATGCATCTGTTAGGTAAGAACCTTAAATGAAAATGTCATTGTTCCTGTCTTCTCTGCACCAATGTTTTCTCACCCTTAGGTTTGCAGAATGATCATGAGGCCCTGATGCGGCAGGTTGAAGAAGCTCTCCACCAGCTGCATGCCCGAGAGAAGGAGAAGCATGCAAAGGATGAGGCTGAAGCTCAGGCCGAGGCAATGAATCAGAACCAGAGTCTGCCTCAGCCCTTTGCAAGAGTAAATGCTGTCACCCCAGGCTCTCCTGCTAGCATCTCGGCAAGTTCAATCGTATTACTTCCAATGAAGCAAACTCTACCAGGTGGGCCCAGATATGTCAGGTGATCCTCACCACCCACCTGCAATCAGGAGCAGGGCTTGAGCTTTGTTTTTAAACCAGATTCTTGCCAGGTGCTTGTAACTTTTCCCCTGGACATAATTATTCTTGTTAGCCTTGACAGTGTAAAATACACATGGCTATAACTTGTAGGGCGTTGGCCATGTTAGAACACCCTGGCTGGGAATCAGCACTGGGTTCTTTCCCAGCTCTCCAATTGATGCAGTATATGACTATGGGTAAGGCCATGTCACAGCTGTGTGCCTGGGTTTCCCCATCTCTGTGGCGGGGGGTAATAAATATTACTCCTTTATTTCCCTGGGTGTTTGTGGGGCTTAATCTACTAAATTTTGAGAAGCACTTTGAGATTCTTGAATGGAGGTACAACGTGGGTGTGTGTGTGTGTGTGTGTGTGTGTGTGTGTGTGTATGTATACACACACACAAAGCATTTGTATCTTTGAGGGCAAATGATGCTTAATCCCTTGTTACCTCTTTGCACAGGGATTACAGGTCAATGATGAGATTGTTGAGTTTGGCTCTGTCGACACGCACAACTTCCAGACGCTGCAGAATATCGCCACTGTCGTGCAGCACAGCGAAGGGGTGAGCAGGTTACCAGCTTCGGCTGGCTTCTATTTTCAGTCTTTGAACAGAAGGTTAGATGTTTTTCTTTTGTGATAGTTGGAAGAGACCATTAGTTCATGTTCCCACTCTGGAAACTGAATGCCAGACTCCTCCTGCTCCTCCTTTTGGTGTGAATGTTGGCCCAAGAGCCATACTATTAAATACTATTCCTGAGAGCAGCTGGGTGCAATGGAGAAGAGTGAAGAATTGGGAGTTCTTTCCTGGGTTGACAGAGCTGGGAGCAGTGTGTAGGCATCGTGCTTTGCCTCTATTGAGAGTGCTTGCTGCTGGCTGATCAAGGAATAATGGTGATAAGCTTCAGCGAAAGCTGCTTTTGACTCCCCTCAATAGGAAGAAGAGGTGCCCTGCCACATGGCCTGGAAATTCAGTGTTGATAAATGTCAAGTAATGCACACTGGAAAACGGAATCCCAAATATACATACAAAATGATGGGGTCTAAATTAGCTGTTACCGCTCAAGAAAGAGATCTTGGAGTCACTGTGGATAGTTCTCTGAAAATATCCACTTAATGTGGAACAGCAGTCAAAAAAAAACAATAGTTCCTGACATTAGGAAAGGGATAGATGATAAAACAGAAACTATCATAATACCGTTATATTAATCCATGGTACGCCCATACTTTGAATATTATGTGCAGTTCTGGTCAGCCTATCTCAAAAAAGATATGTTAGAATTGGAAAAAGTACAGAGAAGGGCAACAAAAATTAAGGATATTGAACAGCTTCTGTAAGAGGAGGGATTAAAAAGACTGGGACTGTTCAGCTTGGAAAAGAGACGACTGAGGGGGGTTATGATAGAGGTCTGTAAAATTATGAATGGTGTGGAGAAAGTGTATAAGGAAGTGTTATTTACCCCTTCAGGTAACATGACGGCCACCTCATGAAATTAATAGGCAGCAGGTTTAAAACAAACATAAGGAAATACTTCTTCACACAACACACAGTCAATGTGTGGAACTTGTTGCCATGGGATCTTGTGATGACCAAAAGTATAACTGGGTTTAGAAAAGAACTAGATGAGTTCATGGAGGATAGGTCCATCAGTGGCTATTAATCAAGATGGTCATGGATGTAACCTCATGCTCTGGGTGTCCCTAAACCTCTGAGTGCTGGATGCTGGGACTGTGTTGGGGTGGATCATTCTATAAAGTTTCCTGTTCTTGTCACTCTCTCTGAAGCATCTGGCACTGTCCACTGTTAGAAGGACATAGGGACTATTAGAAGAATAGCGACTTGGAATGGTTATCTCATTACAAGAAGTAATTGTCACTGTTCACACATTCTCACCTTCTAATCAGTGGTTGTGAATAGGCCTCATCTACTCGAACTGAATGGACTTTGTTTAAACCTACCCTCCCCATTGTTGGTTCTGACCCTTGGATGTATATATATACCTCCTATCTGATTTCTGTTTCATGCATCTGATGAAGTGGGTTGCAGCCCACGAAAGCTTATGCCTGCAGAAATTTGTTAGTCTTTAAAGTGCTACAGGACTCCCATTGTTTTTATTAGAAGACAGGATACTGGGCTAGCTGGACCACTGGTCTGATCGAGTATGGCTGTTCTTATGTTCTTAGGAGGACAGGGGTATGAGCAGGGCCAACTTGACAGGAGAAGGTGCTGTTTATTTTCTTGCATTTCAGAAACCACTGAGTGTGACCGTGATCCGTAGCGGCAAGAAGTTACACCTTGGGCTCACACCGAAGCGTTGGGCTGGGAAAGGACTCCTGGGGTAGGTTTGTCATTTCCTTCCACAGTCTCTGAGTTCAGGATGGCAAAGTGCATGAATCGGTGTATCTTTAGCCAGGCTTAAACTGGAAAATCCCATGGCTAAGATGAGCAGAGCCTGGGTCTTCTGCAAAGCACTGGTGTCTTCCTGCTGTGTGTCAGATCACCCTCCCCTGGGAATCCCCTTTTGCTTTTCTACCTGAGGTAGAATCCAACCTGGTTGTCCTCAGCACCAGTCATTGAGTGCTGCCTTGCTCATTCCCGGTATTCATGATCTGCCTAGCTAAGATGCCACTGCTGGTGCTATACAAATTGCATTTGCACCCTGTTGTGCCCCACCTGCTTTATAACATGGTTTGGTTTTTCTGTGTAGACTGGCCCACATCATGTTATAACCATGTTACGGGGTCATGTTACAGCCCTGGAGTCTAATTCCTTCACTGCCGGAACTGATTTCAGTGGGTTTTACTTGTTCCATGTGTGTGCCTGAGGGAAATAGGGCCCCATCTCTTCAGGGTCTGGTGTGGATCCTCTTTCACTGCTATAACCTAGTTTTTCAGTCTACCCAGGGAAGATAATCTTTGATTGGGGCACTGCTGTGTTGTATCTGAGGCTCACAAAACTGTTGGAATTATAGTGTAGTCGGGATTTTCCCTCTGCAGATTCATCTGGGTGCAATATTCTCCTCCACTTAACAGAGTGGATAGGGCTTTCACGCAGGATCAGAACCATGGATTCTGCAGTAAGGACAGGGCTAATTTGTCATGTAGTGTTAGGCATGTTTCACTCTGCCTTGATCACCCTCTCAAATTTGCTGATTGCTTTGAGATCCTTCAGTGAAAGACTATCTAAAAGTCACTTGTTAAAGATTTAGCTGCAGCAATGTGGGGAGGTGGATTATATCAAGAGATTAGGTGGGAATGGAGAAGACTCAGTCTGGCAGCCCGCTGGGCCACTGGGGAGGCAAAGGTGGTGAGTAGGGCTCTGTTAGGTAAACAGGAGAGGCAGGGTCTGGCTATGGAGCTCTTTACATAGTAAGCTCAAAGATTACAAAAGGGGCAGCAAAAATAAGTATCTTTCCCCATTTCCTTCCCCTGGATTGAATGCAGAAGACCTAATTTATTCCTTTACATTTTTACAGCTGCAATATTCTCCCTTTGCAAAGATGACTGGCTTGGAAGACAGTAAGATCAAAGGTTGTGCCTGCTTTTTGAACTCCATCTTGGCTTGAAAAGTTCCCTCTGCAATCTACATCTGCTTGCTGAAGCTGGAGTGTTTATAATGGGTTCCGAGGCTCTGACCTCCAGCCTGCCGGATGTACTGCACCTGAATAGCTTTCAACAGACCTGTGCATGGTCATACTTAGTAATTGTATTGATTCAGAGGGGTTAGTTTGTAGAGTCAATGGGGTTAGTTTGTAGAGACCTGATTCTGACTTCACTTGCATTGATGTAAATCAAGTGTTAGAGCAAAGTGTGAGGTCTGTGTTTTTTCTTTAGTTAAAATCCTTTGCCGAATTATTCTGTAACCTTTAGTGAATGTTCTTTTCTATTTGTTCATGTGAAAGTAACATTTACCAATAAAGATTTAAGCTGGTTTTTTTGGTTTGGTTTTTTTTGGTGATAACTTACATTCATTTTTAATCTAAAGTCCTTCCTGAACGGGTGGAACATTTGCAAAATGTGCTGAAATGTTACTGGAATTTCTGGATTGCACTTTATGTTGTCTATTACTTTGAAGTGCAAGTGCACACTCAAGAAATGTACACATTGATTTTGAACATTGTGTGTTACAAAACATTTGAGGTAACTAAATCAAATTTTTTTTAAATTGAATTGTTTTATTCTGTCTTAAGTTGGAGAGATGGGGAGGGAGTGCTGTGTTTTTTTATATTTCTTATTGCTTGGACTATAAAAATAGTTCTAATTTGGTTTATATTGAGTTTCTTGTTAATTTTATTTTCTGTGCTGCAGTTTTTGGGTTGCATACACTGCAAGGGGACTTTTGTTGGCTTTGATTTGTTTTTTAAACCTGTTTCTATTGGAATTCTTTAAAAAATAATAGATATGTATACCTGATTCCATTGTGTATCATAATTTGTGGAAAAGGTTATCTTTACAAAATCTCAATTTTGAGTGAATTCTCAGACCTGATGGAAGCAGATCCACACTGGTATCTAGAGATCAGCTGGTCACATGTCTTAATTTTAGATTCCATAGGCTATAATGGATTAATAAATGATATATTACACACCTGGATAGTGTATATATTATGTATGGTTAACATTGCTATAGAAGGTGTTATAAATTATTTTAAGCTGGGCAATAACCAACCTATTGATCTGTTAGATTCCATAATTATTAACTTATTAATACCTATTAATGTATTAACCCTTTATAAGTGGAACTTTATATTAAAGTGTGACTGATCATCATTCATTGGTATTTCAAAATATAGATGCACAAAACTGTGTAGTTGAGATGTTAAAACTTCAAAGAGAGATGTTGCTTTGCTAAATTGTGATAACTTGGTTCTGTGTATGTGAAGTAGTGTGAACAGCTGCATATAGAAATGTGTTTGGAGAGGATTGTGTATATATTTTCACATCAGACTCAATCTTGCCCTGATCTACTCCCAGCCATCCCTGATGTCTTCATTGAGTTTGCACTGGAAGGGCCAGGAAGCAGGACATGGCATGGTTTAGCGCAATCATTTTTTTTTCTTGGAAATGAATGTGAAAAGAGGCTTTCCAGTTTGTCCTGTGGTGCATAAATACTGTATTGGTTGATTCATTTACACCACCCAAGTTTTGAACTAATTTTACTGTTGACTATGAGCTGTGAATATAATGCTTTCTGAAACCAGATAAAAATGGATTTTAATAAATACTAAATGAAATGGATTTTAATAAATGCCCAAACTAAATGACCACTAGAAATATAAAATGGGTTTCTTCTCCCTACGCTGGTGGTGTAGCAGTGCTGTAAACAGCTCTCTCAGTGCAGGGGTGGAATCACTGCATTGGCTTTTCATAAGTGGGCTTGTGCAAGCCCCAGACTAGTACATGTGAGGGAGGAGCTAGGGGCCAGAGGGGATGTGCCAGCTGTGGCAGGAGGTAGGACTGCATGCACACCACTACAGTCATACTGGCTTGTGCTGCAAGTCAGAGGGTGTCCTGGGAAAATTGACATAATTTAGAGAAGCTCATAGGCTAATCAAGTTATGCCCGGGGCTATTTTTGCTCCTGGAACAGACCAGAAGCTGGGGGCTTAAAGCCACTTCTAATTCCTCTCCCTTTAGATGCATCTCCCAGGGTGCACAGCACAGAATCTTGGCCTTAACCTTTCAATAGAATCTAAAACAGGCTTCACTTTGAATTTTAGCCAAGGTCCCAGTCCTGCAATCGTGCAGCTGTGTAAAATTAAAGGCAGCAGTTCTAGTATACATTTGCTTTCATCAGTCATTTTATCTCCTACCTCAGCTCTTTAAAGTGTGTCCTCGTTCCATTTGATACATAAATCTGACCTAAATTTGATTCAAGACTTGTTTATACGTTTTGCTCCATGGGTCTAATGCAGTAGTAGCTTCACACCGTCAAGCTGCCTCTTGAACTTGGAAATCCCACTATCATTTCAAAGGATAACAAAATGGACTTTCTTTTTCAAAAGAGTATCAGGCTGCCTGTTGTGCATGAAGAAAGCAACTTACATTTAGAAATCATTACTATTTTTACATAACGTGAAGCTAGCAGTCAAGGGAATTTAAAGTTCATTATCTGTTAAGGGAAAATAATATTTTAGAACTATGTATTTGCAGCTTTGTTTTAAATTGTGTATTTCCCCTCCAAACATCCCCCACAACCCCTTTAGTGATATGTTCATACAAGTGCTATTCACCCTGAGGCCCAAACACCTTATTTCAAAGGGCTAAAGGAGACAAAGTCATTACTTTGGGGCAGATTCTCTAGCTTGCTCTGCTCCATTTGTGGCGCTGAGGAGGTGCAAAGAAAGCAGTGTTAGTGGTCAGAAGATGATGGAGAAGAGGGAAGGAGGAGGAGGTGTTGCCAATTCCTGCAGTTCTATCCTGGGTCTCTTAGTGTTTGGAGTTTTTCTTGCCCTAGCTCCTGGAGTCACGTGATTACATGAGATTCTGAAAGGCAGTGAAGCGGCACTGAAAATTCACCATAATGACTTAATTATATGGGGCCCTGTGGTACACAGCTCAGGGCTACCATCCCTCATACTGCTGCTGCTACAAGGTGAGCCCACCTGTTCCAGGGGCATCTGGCTCTCCTTTGAGACTGGGGACATATTATACAGGGGACTCACAACAGTTTTACCTATTATAGATGTAAATGAGATCAGCTGCTTGGGTCCTGTTAGCCAGGGCCCTGCAGGGGGGAGTGGGGATGGTCCCTGTACCATGCACTCAGGAGCAGCCCGTGGGAGCAAGGAAGTGTTTTCCATTCCCCACCCAAACCCAAGGACTAGCCCCTCAGCCTGGTAGTGCCCCTTAGCGCCCCCCACTTCTCCCCTGCCCCACCCCTGCACAGCAAGTTCCTCTGGAACTGCTCTTTCCGGCCTGTCGCTGGCTGGCAGCAGCAGTTACTATGGGAACAAGCCTCAGATACAAACAGAGCAGGGGAGCTCCAGGCTGCTGAGCTGGGGCTGAGGCTGCTGCCGGTGAGGAGGAGGAGGAGGGGGGGTCCCATTAAGGGTGCTTTGGGGTGAGGCCTGGGAAAGGGGAGTTGTGGGTAAGCGTCTGTGGGAGCCAGGTGTGGGGGATGCTGAGCGGAGGAATGGGGGGCGGTTGGGGGAGCCAGCAGGCGTTGGAGGGATGTGACGAGTGAGCAGGGTCAGAGGGGCGATGGCAGGGGTCTGGATAAGGCAGCAGGAACAGGCGGGCAGTTCTTTGGCAGTAATCCCCGGCGGCCCCGAACTGCTGGAATGACAGAGGCACGTGGCAGGTGTATTTTGGGACTGCTCTTCCCAACTCCACTCCTGGCCCGTGGACCGGAAGGGCGGCAAAGAGACAGACCCTGCTTTCGGGCATGGGCGGGGAGCTAAATAGTTAATATCCTGGTCAGTAATGAGCCTTGCCCGAGATAAGTGTGTTTTGGCTTGTGCAAAAGTACAAGTACAAACCTGCTGTCTGGTTTCAGTGTGGATGCAGCCAAAAATCTCATGAGAACGGCCATCTGCAAAAGCTCTTTGCTTGCAAGATTTTCGTGTGGCTGTGAATTGAACTTCAGCCCAGGTTTGGCCATGAATCCAGACTCCAAAGTCAAGCCTAAAACTAATCTGGAGCTGAACAAATTGCAAATCTTTCGTTTTATCCCCCTTTCTCTAAATTATTATGCATAGACACTGTGACAGAGGTACATCTCTAAGGGGAACATCTCTGTCCCAGGGAACTACAGGTGCTTTACGTACATGCAGAACAGAACAGAACAGAGACATAGGATAATTCGAGCTGGAATAAATGACTATTCACGTGCTATAGAACCACCTCTTGGATTCTAAATGTTTATGTGATTGACCTGGAAATCTAACCTAGTGTTTGTGTCCATTTTTGTCTTCCACGTTAAAGGAATTTTAGTGCTCATAAAAGTAAGATGGGATGATGGGGTCTGGCTAGTATGCCAGGCCTAATGTAGGGTAGGCCCCTGTTTTCCTACACACAGTTCTGCCAACCTTTCTGGGCAATTGTGGCAAACTGTAAGGAAGTTTTAATACTTTGGACCAACTTTATATCGCCAGCTCCTTTTGTTTGGGGATTTTGCCCAAGATCAAATGTACTATTGAAGGCAAAGATGGCTGATGATTATGATGACACCCCGTTAGAGGAACCAGCAGGAGGAAATGAAGGAAATGAAGCTTCAGAAGAAACTCCACAAGATGAACAAGGAGCTCCTGAGACTGAATTACCCAAGCAGGTCACAGAAATGCCAGCTGAAGTGCTCGACGGTGATGCAGAATCCACGGATATTATTGAAACAGACACCCAGCCCCCGCCAACCCGAGCAGATGATTTCTCAGTGGACGCTGCCACCCCTGAGACACAAAAGAATGAACTGAGCATCACAACAGGTCCACATGTGAGTATGGATATCATATGACAGATTTCCTAGTCTCAGTTCGGATACCTGTGGTCTCACAAGAAAGGTGTATTCCATTCAGTGCACCTTTTTATTTGCGCTATTTTATATTTATATGATTCGTGCTAACTGAATCACACTGCGCTTATGTGGAGTTAAATAAAGCATCAGCAGGGTCAGATTCTACTGTCCTTTTCCTTAATACTACTCTCCTCCATCCATCCGGTTCCACAGAGTATGGCTCACTGAGTTCAATGGAAAATAACAGCAAAGGGAGATGTTATTGTTTCCAGTAGCAAATTCTATAGCTAAGAAGCAGTTTTCATTCAGTCCCCCATTTATAATCACTCATAATATTTTTAAACAAATTATTTTTCAGGCAGAAGCCTCCTCTGCTTAGTATCAGTCCAGTCATGAATATGCTTTGAAAATTTGAGCGGTGTTTTAGTTCTGAGTGAGGGAAAACCTAGCTTATTCCATATGCTTCCCTGAAATTTTGACACTCAGAGTCATGCAGCTCAGAAATAACTGAGGCTAGAAACGCCAAACTAGGCTTGTTTCTATGACAAGGTCCTGCACAAGAGGCTGCTAAAGAAGTTTAAGTTGTCATGGCATGAGAGGCAAAATATTGTCATGGATCAAAAACTGGCTAGGAGACAGAGAACAAAAAGTAGAATTAGATGGTCAATATTCATCATAGCAACAAATTAATGGTGGGGTTCCTCAAGGGTCTGTTCTAAATTAAGAGCTATTTAATATATTTCTTAATGATCTAGAAAGGAGGGCAAGTAGGTAAGGTAGCAAAATTTTTATTCTTGTTTTCCCTGTTATATAATGTATATGTGACTATATTAGCGTTCCTGTTGTTAAATGTGTAGTATGCAGTGCAGGGGATGTGCAGTGTTGCCAAATTAAAATTACTGGCAAATCTTTAACCTTTGCATTTCCTGATTTTTTAAAATTTTATTTCATTTTATTTCCCAACCTTAGCATTGTTTTGATATTTGTTCACTGTAACACACCATGACCACCTATGGCACTGTAAACATGATCAATAATTTTTTGCATGTAATGTAAAATGTCTGGGGCAGGGCGAAAAATATGTGTTCATCTGAGCTTTGAAATGATATGGAGAGTTGTTCAGGAATTCAGGAAAGCTGATCTAAATTACTGGAGCTGCAGAGAAGTATCTTGAACTAACAGCAGTGAGATTGAATGAAGGGACCTAGATAGGGTGACCGGATAGCAAGTGTGAAAAAATTGGGACAGGAGGTGGAGGGTAATAGGCATCTATATAAGAATATCAGGACTGTCCCTGTAAAATCAGGACATCTGATCATCCAGATCTAGAGGAGGCCAGTACTGCATGAACAGAAAAAGCATAGAGGGGAGAGGAGAGACATTTTCTATCAGGTTGTCTGGAGCAAATCTAAGGCGGGTTTTAAAAACAAGGAGAGAAATTTATTCATGCCATAAAATGGGTTTTTATTTTATGGTGTGACTGGAATCCAAGATGATATCAATAGGATTTTAATAACCAATAGAATTGTAGCATTCAGATTATGTCAAGCTACTGCATGATGGCTGGACAAGTTACAGAGGTGGTAAGGGAGACAATTCAGCATGGAAGAGATGGAATGCACTTTTCATTCTGCAAAGTGTACATTGAAGCTTTTATTCGTTTTTAAGGAAACTGTGGCTGATATCACTGAAGGTCCATCAGAGGAAAGAGAAGAAACTGAAGCAATAACTGGAACATTAGAAGATATTGGACAAGATGACCAGCAAGTGTCTGCAGTGCCTCAATGGGAGACTGAAGCTCCAACTATATTACCAAGCTCCACCAAGCTGGAGCAGGACATGCAGCAAATAGGTCAAGAGGCGCAAGAGAATGACCAGAAAAATCTGAGGGACAAAGACAAGGAGAGTTTAGCGTATCAGGAAAGCCTGAGCATAGAAGCAGATGCTGAAATGAGCCGAGAAGAGATAGGATCCCTAGAAGCACCAATCGCTTCCAGCTCAGCGCCAGGCGCGGAGGAGGAGTCACTAGTGTCCTTAGCCACCCCAGGCTTGTTGTTTGAAGAGGACAAGTACATCAAAACACATCCAATTGTGAGTATTGTACAAAGTATTATATGAAGCAGAGCCTAGAGAATGGGAAATTTCATTCTAGTGAAAAAGACCAGCTCATCACAGATGAAATCATCTTTTAGCTTCAAGAGAGACATAGTTTTGATTTTAAAGTTTATTTTTCTACTTACAGTAAAGATGCATTTGTAAGAGGTTGAAATCAGTGTCAAAGGTTATTCTGATGGCCTTTTGCTCTGTCATTAACCAGTATCAGTGGCATTTTCAGACTTCTGAGGAGCAAAACAGCTTTAATGGGTCATAGGGCAACTTATTGTGAGAAGGGTTTTGCTCCAGTGTTCTTGGCCAAGTGTGGTGGTGTGTGTTGCTCTCCTTCTCCCTAAGGGTGGCAGGGTATCAGTGGTGGTTGTCACTGAAGCATGTCGGGCTCCTTTAGGATCACAGATGCTATCTAAAAATAAGAGATTACGTTTTATGATAATTCTGTCACTGCCTGGCGTAAAGAAGTAACTATTTTCCTTACAGAGTTTGTCTTGGGCATTTGGTTACAATAGCCACCTCCCTGTTTACAGCCTGCTTGATGAGGAGCACAGGGTGATTCTATACATCGCCTCTCACACTGCTGTGATCCATGACATATTCAGAAACAGGCAATATCATCTACAGGTACTGAACCCCATTCATAGAGAACAGGTACTGAACCCCACTGCATTATCTGCAGGTAGATAATGGCGTAGAACCCCATGCACAGCCAGGGAAGTAGAAGATTCACATACTGTGATCTAAAAAACATTCCGATTAACTTTTTGTCTATCTCATCTACCCAGCATCAGCTGCATTTTCACTGTTCTGCCAGTCAAGAGAGCTTTAATGAGTCTCTGTTTTATCTTCAGCTGACTTGGCTCCTTATTGTACTTTGGTGTTATACAGCTCTATGCACATTATGATCTAATGATACTTAACAGGGAAATTTTATAAATTGTGTATGTGATTGCAGAGTGTGCTGCATATTTTTGGGCTCTGTATAAGTAAAAAATAATCCTGTTTGTATACTTTATATTATTTGAACTATGAATTGTATCTGCATTGAGCTATACCTTATAAAATACTTTTGTTATTCTGTTATGAATTATAAAATGTGTATATAACACTGTACATTTACTCTCTGCTTTATACATACAGAGAAGTCATGTTCTGCTTCCTGCCCTAGACTGCTTAGAGGGTAAATAATGCAAGACAAAACACAGGGCAACAAGTTCAGGAGAGAGGGACTGAGAGGAGTATAGATGGGATAAAGAAGGGTGGAAGTACTCCTAGATAAGGTGGGTTTGAAAGAGGAGAGAGAGAAGGACCTTGACAGATATGGACATGGAGACTGTCTCAAGTGCAACGTACAGTTTAATTAGTCCTTTGTTGAATGATGGCTTTAAATAAATGTTGTTCCTAGATCTTTTAAGGCACATTTCTTATTTTGACTTTCCAGGGTCACTCTAATTCTATTTCTTGTCTGTGTGTAAGTGAAGACAGGCGGTGGATTGCAACAGCTGACCAAGGACCTGATAATCTTGTCATTGTGTGGGATGCCTTCTCAGGGTAGGTTTCTAGATATTCAGGAAACCCTTCTTTGAGAACCTTCTGTCTCTCCTGTAGCAAGTGCTCCAGATTGCTCAGGAGATACCAATTTCTCCGCATTCTGGGTTACTGCCAAGTAACCTTCTCATGGCAGCATTAGCAAAAACCAAAATGTAGACCCACAAAGCAAGAAACAGGAAAACTCCTTGAGCCAATATAGTAGTTAAGTGATTTCAGCTTTTAGTTTAGACTAAACTAATTACATAGGCCAAGAAAGCAGGAAGGAAAACTAGACCAAGCAGCAAAGGCACCCATGGTGGAGGAATGGCTTCAGTTTCAAATCACCCCAGTGCAGATGGGGCCACGTGAGATAGGTCAGAACTCCCCTAGGCCAAGATTTTCAAACTTGACTCTCTAATGTTAGGCTCCTACGTCCACAATTGGGCACCTATCTTTACTCACCCATTTTTTTTAAATCTTGGCCCTAGTTCTTAAAATGCTGGGTGCTCTGAGGCTGTTAGATATAAGCTCCTCTCCCAGGTTCCATCCCAATTGCCACTGTTGCAGCTCCTTCCAGAACAGTCTCAATCAGACATCAAATACGCCGGAAGCAGGAGCTACCCTGGAAACATCAGTGAAATCCTAGAAACAAGCAAACATCAATACGAATTGTTCAGAAATTACAATCTGATGAGTTTCTCAAATATGAAGTTAACCAGGGCTCTGTAAGCTACACAGCATCTTAGAACAGGACCCCAGATTCTGAGGGGAGTGGGTGGGAGTCCTATGTGACAATACTTTAAAAAAAAGCCGAATTACCAGTGAGTAACTTCTCCTGCTTTAATGGTAGTGTAGGAGCAGGATTCCCAGTCTTGTTGTGTTTGGAATCTTATTTGAATTAGTTTATAACAGCTCAGGGTTATTGATTTTCTTTTCTTGTTTTCCCTACACCCCCATTATGGTGAAAAAGGGAGCTTCCAAAACGACAGGTCATAACATTTTCTGGAAAGGGTGGGGGGAAAGGTGAGAGCTAAAAGTAATATTCCAAATAGCTTTCACTGTAATTAGTGACTGTGTATGCTTTGTTCTGCAGGATTCCTGTGCGTACAATATTTGATAGTCATCCAGAAGATGGGGTTGGTGCCATTGCTATTTCCCAAGATGCTAAGTATTTGGTAACAGTTGGTGCTGGCAAAGTACAGGTAAAAAATGTTTTCTCTGTTGCATCCTGTAAAGATTGAACCCTGCAAACTTGAAACAGTGTAACTAGGAGGAGGATATGAATCATTTGAGTAAAACTGGACAGGTTGGGGGTTGGTTTTGCAAAATCATATCAGGTGGGTTTTGGTTTTACTAACCCAGAGGTAGTTCATATCTGGATATCATTTATCTTAAAGTTACAAAGTTCAGAAACATGTATACATCAGGATAAACTATTCTGACTTTGACACATCTTTGGTTAAAATAACCTGATTACTGTAACTAGCAACATGCAGTCCAGTCATCTTACATTGCAGGTAGAAAAATAACATGAATTTTTTGTTAGTTTCTGATCATATTGTCAGTCTGCTCCAATATGTGAGAGGTGGTAAAATGGGAGACCTACTTAGCAGTGGTGTAATGGGATTTCCCAGCAAAGTCACTTTTGCTATGCAATTCACAGCCTATAACAGTGCCAAAATTATGCCAGGGCTGAAGCTAGTGGGAGGTCAAACTAAATGCTAATGATGTCTCCCCCTTTTTCTGTGTACACAACTGGAGACCATCAAACTCAGGTTTGCTTGAGGTCATCTGAGTTAGGATTGGAACCCAGGCCTGCAGAAAAGCTAATGCCATTATCTCTTGCACTGTTCTGCACCCTCAGGCCAATCTTCACTGGTCAAAGAGATGGATTAAACATGGTTCAAATGTGGTTGCAGCAAAACTGATATATAACATAGTTTTGCACAATCTGTGGGAAGCAGAGCCCAAACTCTGTTGATCTCCAGTTCAAAAAGTATGTCTGACCTCAGGCCTGACCATGCTGGATATTCATTTGTGACTTTGCATACAATCAGTATCTCATATAATCAATTTTTTAAAATTCCATACTAACCCGCAAAAGCCTTCTGGGCTCAATTCTGCTCCCATGTTCGCTCATGCAACCCCGCTGACTTACTGGTTGCTGCAGTTTGAATGAGCAGGATTAGGCTCACTGAGTTCAGTAGTGCTTAAAAAAATCACATTGATGTTACTTTGCTTTCTCCTGCCTGCCAGAGAGTTTGCATTTGGAAGTGGACTTCACCTGAAGAGAAACCTATGTTTAGTGTGGAATTGCATCCTGCATTTGGTTATCAGGTGAGCAATTCTGATTGTCAAAGGGGCTCAGGAGAGTAGAAACAAACCATTGTTAAACACAGTGGGCCTGATTTACACGAATGTCATTCCTGCACTTGGAGCAGAAACGGGGCTGGGTGAGGGACAATGTTGTTGTTACATTCCTGTATTCAGAGGCTGTGCAGCCCCCAGTATATGTTAGAGCAGCCCCAGGGACACTGTAACTTACACTTTGCTTCCCATGACCCTCTATAGGTACTGAGAATGGTAATAGAGCAGTGTACTTCAGCCATGCCTATGACTCTCTGCACCAGCTGCGGTGACCTCTCAACAGCAGGTGCAAAGGAGAGCCCTGATGCTAGCTTTACACCGGCCAGGGAGGCACTCCTCAGAGGGGTCACACTCACAAGGTTCTTTGTGCTCACTTTAAGGTCCCATTGCTCTGCCAGAGTGGCATAAGAAGGCCTTAGTGAAACTGAGCATCAGGCCGTATGTGTCAAATTCGCTGCAGATGAACACAGTACGTTTTTAATCCGAATGGCTGTTTTGAAGCACAGCAAGCTGCCATTCCAGAGCATTCAAATGGAGATGTGTAAACGTAGTACACTGGCCAACGTGAATTTTAACCTAACTTTAACTTTTGAATTTCAGAACTACATTGTTTTTAATCCGAAGAATCACAAAGAACTAGTCAGCAACAGTAAAACTCAAGTGATATTTTATCTGTGGGTAAGTAGGCATAGGAGTTAATGTGATTTTGTAGTTCTTGTTCTACAAAAATAAGATAATTCTGTGAAGGAAAAAATGATCCCAACACTTTAATTACACTACTTTAATAAATAAAAGGGAAAAGCTGAGGATACTGAGCTCATAGAAGAGAGGGAGACATACTAAAGCTCTGTGTTCTAGAGAGGCAGCATGGCCTAGTGGAAAGGGCACTGGGTTGAAGCTCAGGAGTCCTGATTTCTGTTTCTGCCAGTTCTGTGACCTTGGGCAAATCACTTAACTTTTCTGTTTCCCCTCCAACTCTTTGTTTGTCTGCTTACTGTAAGCTCTTCAGGACAGTTGTCTTTTTACAATATGTTTGCACAATGCCTGGCCCAATGAGGCCCCAGTCTCAGGTGTGCTGACTAAATGCTACTGTAATAACAACTAATAATGTAATAACACAGTGATGGGCACGTTAGATAGAGCCTCTTTTTATTTTTAAATCAAAGTCCAGTTTAAAATGAACATTTTTATGTGGGACTAGTTCTCTGTATTTCTCCTCAGGATAGTACAAGTCTGCAGTACAGCGCTCCTCCTTTAACTGACAGAGTGAGTATTGTAGATGGACAATACCAGGTCAGCTGTTTTGCTTTTTTTCTGGCAGGGACAACGTGTCCTGTTAAACAAGCACCATATTGCTTGGTATGGTACTTTTGTGATTTATTGTAAAGTAACATTTCGGACATTGGTTGCTTGTGAGATGCCACATGGCTCTCTAGGGAACACTGTGGCTACTGGAGGGGACAGTCTATGGTTGCTGAGAGGTGAGGTCAGGGTGCGACTCCCAGAAAGAGCTGGGCTTGTTGCATCTCTTGCAGCAGGATCTTCCTCCCCCAGCCTGCATGACAGAATTGCCTCTGCTGGGTCCTGCCATGGGGTGGGGGGACACTCATTTCCTAATGTGGAGCCAGAGTGCTGCTTCATACTGAAGAGGCATGTGCGGCCAATAGCCAGCTGAGGTGGTAATACATGGCACTAACAGAGAAGTTCACCTATGCAGTCATTAGTTAAATAGGGTCTGATGCCCCTCTCTCCATCTACTGCGTAGAGGGAAACAAAACATGGGAAAGACCCAAAGTCCACTAGATGAGGGGAAGTTTTCCTTCTTCACCCAGCAAAGCCCTTCCACACGATCAGTATGTTGTTGGAACAGTGGCTATTCAGGAGCAAATGGAGCTGTCATTCTACAAGGCATGTTACTGTCTCTAACACCAGGGGTTTGTTTGAAGACTGTTTCCTACACTCAGATTTACGACGTTATTTTTTTCTCTCCTTTAGTTTCAATTAATTGTTGAAAACTTTGCCAGGGTTGGTTAGTTTGTACCTTACAGAGAATGCCATGCAGAGTCTCTGTGCTTCCTTTGCAGACTTTCAACAAGATGGTGGGACTCTTTAGTCAGTCAGTTTTTCATTTTAGCAATTTGCAAGCTCTCACAGCCACATCAGAAGGGAAGCTGGTGGTGTGGGACTCAGTCTGCCCACCGTCCATGTCTGCCAGCTTGTGTGTAAAACCACATAATATGAAGGCTATTAAGCTGATGTATGTGCAGAAAGATGCCCTCACTGTGCTTACTGCATCTGACAGGTAATGGATAAAATACTTTTCTGTTCCTGAGCTTATGTGGGCATTTAAAAAGCCAGTGTGTGCAGCTGAAATGAAAAATCAATGTTCAAACTGTTTTTTGCATGGTTTGTTCTGCATATATTTATACTGAACCATACACAGAAGTCTTCACCAAAGCAAACCTCCAATTCCAGTCAGTGGTAGTTTGCCTGAGTAAGAAATAGGTAAAAACTCAGTAAGGCCCTTGTTATCTTTTCATGTATTAAGGATATTGGATTGGAATGAAAACAGGATTCTTCTGCAACAAATAGAACCTGATTCGTCACCGGCTTGCACCTTCCACAGCCATTACACTTGTGCAAAGTGAATACAAAATTCTGTGGTGATAGTATTCTGCACCCACTTTGCACGAGCATCAGTGATGACACAAAGTACAAGGCAGTGGCAAATCAGGCCGATAGACACATCACAGGATCAGGGATATCTGTGTTAGTTAGTGAGGCCAAATGGTTGTGTATAGTCTAGTACAAAGGTTCCATTGGCATGAGTTTGAGAGTCTCACATTACTCATAAGTGGCAAGTCATATGGCTCACCTCAAACAAGTGAGAGCAGAACATTGTTGCATCTCCACGCACTGTCATATAATTTGCTTTTGCAAAATTTGAAAGAGACGTTTAAGCCAGGATTGCTTTTAGAGTTAAAGAGTGGGTTTTCCAATGCTCTGAGCAGTGATCTAATTGCTCCCAGTGGGAGATTTGTTCATAGGGAACAGAACTGGGCCAACACTGAGCACTTCTGAAAATCCCCCTCTCAATAATATTATAAGTAATATTTTCCATATCCTTTCACATGCAAATCCAGGTGACTTTAGTTAATAATATGCTGAGTACAGAACTTAAACCCACAGAAAATGTATTAATAATAATTAAAAGCATATAAAATATTTTATGTACATCCAAGTGCTGCAGTTTTAAGGTTCACTGCCTTGTGCCCTCTGGGACTGGGTCAAATTCACTGCTGGTGTAAGAAGGAAAACTCTGCTGACTTCAGATGAGTTGTGTCAGCTTTCACTGGCAGTAAATTTGGACAAAATGCTCCTTATTACTGGAAAGCTGAGGATCTCAGCTCCCTGGTGGGATAAGGCAGACATATTTGTTGCCCCACAAGGCAAGGTACCAAACCTTAAAACCATCAGTGGTCTAAAATGAAATGATAGAGAAACATAATTCATTGAATAGTAAATATAAAGCTCTTACTTAATAGAAACTGTCAAAATTTGTGAAATCGCCCACCCCATACCTAATACACTGGCTCCACAATTGTCTGTTAATTGCATAGGATCAGAATGGATTAACTTTGGCTATCGGGTGAATTATAAGAGCGGCTTCTGGATCTTAACCAGTAGAGGGAACTGATACACACTGAACATAAATGGTCTGACAGATTCCATCCAGTAGAGGGTAATGGTGCACATATGTTACAGTGCAAGCCAATACATTACAGCCCCCCAAGTATGATATGTTACTGTGCTTTCCTTAGCCATACCTTGGTTGTATGTTATATCCCACATGCTACTCTTTTGATGTATGAATTCTTAAAAAATCCCTACTTTAGATTTTCCTGTTCTCGCTAATAATTTTATTAAATATGTTTAGAAAATTTGTTGGTGAGATGCTGAATAGAAATAAAAGTCACAGAGGAAATTTTGCCAAATTTAAAATATTTATAGGGAACCCATGCAGTGATATTACTAGGTACTACTAGATACTTAACTCTAACTGCAGTAGTGTATCAACCATCTATGCATTCTATGAGGATTGCTAACTGGAAGTTAATGCCTATTTGAAATAAATACCTAGTACTTAATTGTTTACACTTTCAAAGTGCTGTCCAAACATTAATTGCCCTCACATCAGCCCCTATGAATTAGGTGAGTTAAGCACCATTATCCTTGTTTTACAGATGGAAGGACTGAAGCACAGAGAAGTTAAGTGACTTGCCCAAGATTGCTCTTCAAGTCCATGGCAGAGTCAGAACTAGAACTCAGGAATTCTTGTTTCCTAGTTCCATGCTTAGACTTCTAAACAATGCCACCTGTGGCATTGTCTAGAGGTGGTTTTTGATACTGTCTTCCATGACCTTCTCATAACAAACTAGGGAAATACAACCTAGATGGAGCTACTATAAGGTGGGTGCATAACTGCTTGGAAAATGTTCCCAGAGAGTAGTTATCAGTTGTTCACAGACAATCTGGAAGGGCATATTGAGTGGGATCCCGCAGAGATCAGTTCTGGGTTCAGTTCTGTTTAATATCTTCATCAATGATTTAGATAATGGCATAGAGAGTACACTTTTAAAGTTTGTGGATGATACCAAGATGGGAGGGGTTGCAAGTGCTTTGGAGGATAGGATTAAAATTCAAAATGATGTGGACAAACTGGTCTGAAGTAAATAGGATGAAATTCAATAAGGACAAATGCAAAATATTCCACTTAGGAAGGAACACACATACAACATGGAAAATGACTGCCTAGGAAGGAGTACTGTGGAAAGAGACTGGAAGGTCATAGTGGATCACAAGCTAAATATGAGTCAAAAGTGTAACACTATGGCAAAAAAAGCAAACATCATTATGGGATGTATTAGCAGGACTCTTGTTAGCAAGACATAAGAATTAATTATTTTGCTTTACTCCACGCTGATTAGGCCTCAGCTGGAGTATTGTGTCCAGCTCTGGGTGCCACATTTCAGAAAAGTTGTGGACAAATTGGAGAAACTCTAGAGAAGAGCAACAAAAATGATTAAAGGTCTAGAAAACATGACCTATGAGGTAAAATTGAACAAATGGGGTTTGTTTACTCTGGAGAAGAGGAGACTGAGGGGGGACATGATAACAGTTTTCAAGTACATAAAAAATTGTTACAAGGAGGAGGGAGAAAAATTGTTCTTGTTAACCTCTAAGGATAAGAAAAGAAGCAATGGGCTTAAATTGAAGCAAAGGTGGTTAAGATTGGACATTAGGAAAAACTTCCTGTCAGGGTAGTTAAGCACTGGAATAAATTGCCTAGGGAGGTTGTGGAAACTCCATCAGTGGAGATTTTTAAGAACATGTTAGACACTTGTCAGAGATGGTCTAGAAACTCAGATAATGCTTGGCTCTGCCTTGAGTGTGTGGGACTGGACTAGAAGACCTCTCAAGGTCCCTTCCAGTTCTACGATTCTATGTTGGTAGGATGCTAGCTGGTAGGTTAAGCATGTGTTTAGCTGGTGCTATACTACTACAGTGTCATTAGATATTAATTCTTTTTCCAAGGTATTGTTTCTAAAGATTAATGCAAGGGACTGGGAGTCAAGACTCTTTGGTTCTATTCTTGGCTGTGTCATTGATACATTGTGTGATTTTTGGGAAATGCATGTCATCTCTCTGAGCTTCAGTTTTCCCATCTATAAAATAGGGATGAAAATGCCCCGCAGCAGTGTTGTGAGATGTAAGAGCCTGATTCTGATCTCACACTAGTTCTACACCAGTGTAACTCCACTGATTACAGTGTAGTTACTCTTGATTTTACCAGTGTAAATGAGAGCAGGATCAGGCTTTGTGAAGTGTATTCCTTCCTAACAAGCCCTAGAGAAGTGCAGAGCATTAGGGTTTGTCTAAACAAACACTTAGTTTGTGGCAAGCTGGGGTATAAATCTATCCCACACAAGCCTGCCATGCTCCCAGTGTCTGCGTGGACCCTGATGCTGCATGTTAAAAGTTCTGTAATGCACTTTGATATACCCTGCTTTGAAACAGGATTAGATCAAAATGCCTCAGGAACCTGCTAGTGCGCAGCAGCAGGATCCATACTGACACTTAGTGCGTAGCACACTAGTGCAGGGTAGATTTACACACTGGCTTGCCACAAACTAAATGTTTGCGTAGATGAGCCCTTTGTTCTTCTGGGGCTCTTTAACAAACGTTTTCTGATTCACAGATTCTTGTCCTTCCTTTCAGCTATTTTGTAACCTGTGATGTCAAAGGTCATATTAAATTCTATGATGGCCAGCTGCAGCTTGTGAATTGGTACAGCCACTTTAAACTGGGGCCCATCCAATCCATTTCCTTTTCAAAAAACCCTCCCAGGCCTGCCAGCAGCAACTCAGACTACTCCAGTTCTTGCACTATAAATGGTCAACCATTTATTATAAGGTGAGAGTCCTTCTGTGATGGATCTAATCAACTGATTAATAATAAACTGTTGAAATGTTCAACAAGTAGTCAACAGATTTTCTTTGTTGTGCTTTGGCTTTACCAGAATGGATTGTAAATCCTAAATCTAGTTATGAAACTTTCGAGTGTGTAATTGTCAGTTCACATGATTCAGGTGTTAATATACAATATGATGGGTAGGTGAGGCTGCCCAATGTACTGTCTTCTCTGCAGGAAGGGCTGCATAGCTTTACATTGGTCATCTTGATGCAGAATCAAACCAATCCATCACAGGCAAGGGGCTGTGACCCCCTGCTAGTTAATTTTTGCCTCCCTTGTTGCCTGCAGCCTGAAACAGAGCTTTCTTATGCAGAGCTTTTGGACTCTTTTGACAACATATGGCAGTTTTAAATTTCACGTGTTCTCCCAGGAGATGTGAAGCATAGACAGACTCCTCTGTAAACTTGAGTTCTGCCCCAGGGAATAAGTATTTTCCCTATTGGTCTCTTCTGTCTGGCTGAGTCATTGCTGTCGTTTCCTGGTAGTGGCAGCCACTCTGAGAAGCAAGAAGTGGTGGAAAAGCAAAGGGAAAGGCTAAAAAATGCTCCTGCTCCCAGGGTCCCATCATCAAATGTATAGATGGATATCACAGCTAGCAACCTCTGCAGACCTTCTGCCTAACCAGACATTACAGCAGCCTCCTTTGGCCAGGCAGACACACAACCCCCCATCAACTATGGCACACCAAGCTCCACCACAGGACAAATGACTGAAAGGCCCTCCTGCCCCACAGGGGAAGTCAGAGCAGGCTTACAAATGCTAGAGAGAGACGGTGTGGTCTGAGCACAGGACTGAGGCACAGGAACTCCTGGGTTCTAATGCCGGCTTTTTCAAACATCTGCCTTGGCCTTAGGCCTGCTAAGTAGTTCCTGACTCCACAAAGAATCCTAGTGTTGTTAGTGAATGGCTCCTGGAGTACAGTAAAGGGTAGCAGAGCTGAGCTCTGAGAAAGGACTTCAGGATTTGGCACTTCTGTTGGGTCCAGTCTCCCAGATTTCAGGATGGCTGGCAACCATGTCCTGCTAAAAGTTTAGTAACATACAAGCCTGGTCAGTTGTTTGGTTTGTATATCATTGCTTATGTATGTGCAGAAACTGTCTTCCAACTGCACTGTGGGCACGGCTGAGTGGGTGGATGAACAGCCATTCTTTCCACTGTATTAGAGAGCAATCCTTCACTAAATTACTGATGAGAAATTAGCCTGCTGTGTAACTGGGAGGGAAAGAGCCCACCTGCCTGATTCATCAAATTGCTTCTATTTCTTCATGTTAAACAGGAATTTTATCCTCTCCACATTGGATGCGACAGTACTTCACATTACAGCAGATGGGACAAAACTGGACAAATTAATGGAGGAGGCCAAGGAAACTGTTAATGCCATTACTTGCCACCCTAGCCAGCCTCTCATTGCCATAGGAAGTCACTGTGGGCTGCTAAAAGTGTGGGACTACATGCAGACAAAGTACCTCATTAGCCGAATCTTTACTGGAGCCAGTATCCAGTGCCTCTCCTATGACCCTAACGGTATTGTTATCTTGATCTCACTGAACATTGAGCAACAGGTTTCCTGAGATGAGTGATCTGTGGAATAATTGTTCTTTGGTGTGCATTTTAGGTTCTTTTCTGGCAGCTGGTTTTACTGATGGAAGCGTTTACATCCTTGATTCTATTTCATTGGAGGATGATTGTAAAGAGTTCAAGTACTCAAGAGGTCCAGTAACTCATATAAGCTTCTCTCATGATTCCCAGTATCTTGCAACTGCTGTAAGTTTTTCTCGTGGTATATGTATATTCTCCTGGCAGTACATTTTGGTGGGACTGGAACTTCTAGGCTGTCCCATGATATAATCTTGAAGGAGAGCAGGTAGGGTCTCTTCCATTCAGAGCCCAACACTCTGGAAAGCTGCTCTCCCTTCCTTAAAGCTGTTCTGCTTTGAAGAGTGACTTTGTAAAAATGGCACCTTCCTCCTCAGTAGACCTGCTCCCTGTGTCTGTATAGAGCCTTACCTGCTGATTTTAGTGACAAAAATAAATGTTGACATCTCTTTACTCCTCTGAGCCCTGGAGAACTAGCTATGGGAGAGTGAGATGGAGTCTGGTCTGCCTCATGTATCATTAAGTGAATGGTTAACTCATTTTCATATTGCGGTGCACAGATTAATCTGGCAGTATTTGAAGGCAATGAGGTTGCATTTGGATGTGCAGAATCTTAATTACTGATGATGACACATGAGAAGGAAAGATCCCAGATTGACTCTTAGATCCCATGGGGGCTGGAAGTTAAGAAAAAAACCTTTTTGTTTATAACCTGATCACATTTGCTTCAGACTCACCGAGACAATCAATATGGAGCATCATGAGGCCATTTTTACATTCCCTTTCCAGAGCAGATACACACTGTAGTATATCCCTGGGATTGGTCAGTGGCTTCCTTTCAGGCAGGGCTGAAGATTTATTCTTTATTATTTTAGTTTTGTTCAGATTATTTTTTTCCAACTCAGGTGTGTTGTTGTTGTCGTCACTTTATTTACCTCACTTTCCTTGTGGCTTACAGAGCACATAGCTAGAAATGTATGTAGGCCAGACTAATGAGCTAAGAATTCCCCTGGCAGCTGGGGGAACACAACAGAGGCGCAGGCTGAAGATAAACTAAAATATTTTTATTGTCATTTTAGGATGAAAAATATTCAGTGACTGTTTACAAAAGAATGCTGAAAAATGGGGAAAGATCCTGGGAGCACCTAGCCGGGCTTCATTCGCATTATAAACCAATTCGAAGTATAATATTCGGAGTCCTTCTAGACAGCAATGAACCCAGGCTCTTAAGCCTTGGCGAGGACAGGCTGTTGGTAAGTCTGTTTAAAAGCCTACAAGGCAGCAGAGTTTACTGACTGGAGCAAGGGACTTGGTGGCAGTACTCCTGGATCCTGTGCCCAGTTCTGACTCAACTGGCTGTTTTGACCTTGGGCAAGTTACTTTAGCTCCTCTGGGTCTCAGTTTACTCATCTGTAGCCTGAAGTTGTTGGTTTTTTTCATGTATGAAACCCTGTGTGGTTTAGGTTCTGGCTGTCAGAGAGGCACTTCCCCATTCCACCATCTGAGAACAACTGTCCCCCTCTCATTGGCAGTCAGGGGGTTTGTCCCTTTGCACGTCTGGAGCTGGCACCTGGGCATTCTCAGTGAAGGGCCCTTGAGTCTGTCATCTGCACTCTCTCTTAGCCAGGTAGTCTCTCACTTTGGGCTTCATCTCATATTGCAAGACCTGTCTATTTACTCAGCGTGAAAAGCCTTCCCCCCATGCTCCATACCAGTTGCCTTTAGGGCAGTAAAGTTTCAATAGGGCATGGACTTATCCTCCCTCCCTAAGATGCAGAGCAGCAGAAGGTGCAGTGGACCCAATCTATTTCTGCATCCTTCTCTCAGGGAGGCAATGACCCATTAAAACATGTAGCATCAGATACGCCAGCCCAGGCCTCCAAAGCCTACTGTGCAGGCACACTGTCTCTGTGATGTGTAGGGAACCCTACACCCTTGCACAGGCTCCCCACATCCTTCCCACAGCCCTCTCCCCAGTGAAGTGACACCAATTCCACTGCAGTCAGGGTCCTCCGCAGCCAGGGGATTTGCACCTCCAGCTTTGGCTGCAGGTTCAGCATGTCAGCGGGAGCTGAGTTTCCTTTGCAGTGGAGTCTTCCTTGTGTTCCCTGTAATTGACATTGCATCAGCCTAGTTAGTTATAACCCATGTGATTTTCAATAATTATGTGAGCAGAGATTGCAACAGTAACATTTTATAAACTGCAAAAAATCTCCTCCCCTATCCTGCAGGGCTGTTGGGGATGTGAATTCGATAGCAGCAGATCACTAGCGTAAAGCAAAAGGTGCTAGCAAGGAGCAGATTACCATGAATGCTGACAGGTCTGTGCAGCTGTTTCACAAGCACCTTGTTTATTGTGTTTTATTCAGGTGGAGTATGATCTAGGCAGCAGTAGTAAAGAATACCTGGCAGTCCTGCGCAGAGACCGCATTGAACAGAGCGCGGTCCCGATGTGTTTGGCCTGGTACCCTCCCATAACTCCAGAAGCTTTTATTCTCACAGCCAATAATCAGTACAAAATGAAGCTTTATAATGCTACGACTAGAATGTGCAGGTAACTGGGGAAACTCAAACTCTGATTTATTTTCACAGTGAGTCAATTCTTTCTCCCCTTCCCCCCCAATCTTCTCCTCTCTGTGTGCACTCAAGATCAGTGGATGCTACTGAAGTTTGGCCTAAGGGACTTGCACACAGAGAGTCAGAGCTGGGAATGGAAGCCCAGAGTCCTGAGTGCCTGGTATCTATTCAAATCACTGGACCCCAAATTTTTTATTAAAAGAGAGAGGAAACTGGATATCATAGAGTCCTGCCTTGATGCATTGATTTCATTTATAAAGCTGCATGTGATACGAGGCTGCTGTAACCCTGCTTCCACTGTGCTAGCTACCAAAATGTCAACTCAGAAGGGTTTCTCTAGTTAGAACAGGAATCGTGCCTTGGCCAACACAGCTAACTAGCAGACTTTAAACTCAGCTGGCCCCTGTGTTGGTCTTCATATAAAGAAAATATGAATGTGAAGCCAGCATCCAGTCCAGCCCAAGTCCTTTCTTTGCTCTCCTAGCCAGACTAAAGGGACTGGCCTACTTTTTCTGCCCCATCCTGCTACAGCTGCCCAAATATCCTTTTAGCAGAAGCCGAAATAGTCCAGGTTCTTAATGAGTACCTGTAGCTAGATTTTGCTGGATGAGTGTACTCAGGACAGGATTCAGCTCTTAGGTCCCCCTTAAAAGTTTCCTCTGGAAATGACTGATTGCTGTGTAAAATATTTTTAATGGAATGGAAGCTAGTGCTCTCACAGAAGACACACTAACCATCCTTTGAGGATGTTAGTGACTGAATTAATCAGTGTTTGTAGAGATGATCCAGGAGAATGGTTCTTTAAAACCTCCTTTTGCAGGCTGGCCGTGAATGTTAACTCTCTGAGATTATTTAATGATGTGTAACTGTTGTCAGAGCTTAAAGAGCTGGATGTGTTGGAAGCTGAGTAGTTCGGTTCTTCAACCAAAAGTGCAAAGTTCCAAGGGGAAGCCTATATTTTATCTGGTGGGAGCCTGGCAGTTTCAGCAAAGGCCAAGAATTGAATGGGCCATGAAGACCAAACTCTCCTCTCACTCCAGTGGTGGCCCAAAGAGAGACACAGGGCAGTTGGGGTAGAAGATTTTGGTCTCTAAAGCTGTCATCTTGACACCTTTCACCAGCACTAAATTCACACTCTCACACTCCTATATACACGCACACACACACGTGTGCAATTCCATACTTATGCATAGCAACATTCTTATGACAAAAAGGATAAGATCCATGGAATAAATGAAAATATTGTTTTCCTTTAGAAAGACACTTCTGGGGCCAGCCTATGGGTCCCCCCTTGAGAAGATACAAATCCTTCCAGCAGCAAACACTCAGGATCCACAGAAACGATATCTGGCCTATATTACAAAAGATAAGGTACAGAGTCCCTATATGTTTATGTCAGATATGCTTTTTGAATGGTTTTGCATAACACTGCAAACAGCTATAACGTACAGATGCCATTTGTACCTAAGGGAGACAGACACCATATATTTAAGGGGAGGCAGTATCACCTAGTGCATAGAGAACTGGACTAGAACTAGGCAGACCTAGATTCTATCTCTGGCTCTGCCATAGCCTTACTGGGTAAACTTGGGTAAGTCACTTCCCATCTTTGTGCCTTAAGTTCCTCATCAGTAAAATGGGGTTAATGATACTGACCTCCACTGGAAAGCACTTTGAGATCTACTGATGAAAAGTGCTGTATAAAAGCTAGGTATTATTCTGTTTGCTGTTATAGTATTTATTATTTATAATAAAAATATGTTTATGGTGCTCCTTGCCATATCCTCTACATGTGTGTGCGTACAGTGAAACCTGCCCTGAGCAATTACTCAGCATGTGAGAAAAAAGCACAAGTGCTTGCCTAGGACAAAGGTTTGCCTGTTGTAAATACAGGTCCTTCGTGGAGGTTTCACCATAGTCAAAGTCATGGAAAGTGCTGAGTTTCAGGTAATCTAGTCCTCCAGGTACTCAGCAAGGCAAGTAACGAGAGAGAGAGAGAGAGAGAGAGAGAGAGAGAGAGAGTGGTGGTCTGAAGTCTGGGGAGCTGGGGAATTGGGGCATGAAGTGAAAGATGTGGGTCTGGGTGAGACCAGAGGATTGGAAGCTGAGGAATTGGGAGTAGGAGATGTGGGGATTGGGAGGCAGGAAACGCGGAGAGGACTTGCTTAGCCTTTCTGTTGTATTTCACTGGGAGTCAGTTATACTGTTTCTATGCACCATAGTCACCATTTACAAAATGTAGCATTTCCCCACAGGTACCACAGTATTGCTGTATACTCCAAATAGGCAATAGCTGTGGTACTGAATTGTGACACCATGTATAAACATTACCTGTCCCTGGTGAAGAAGGAGTTAATCTCAGCTCAGCAGCCGCTCCTGCACACAGGTGCTCAGGGGAGGGGCTATAAAAGTTGATCTTGGCAGACAGCTGAGCTGGGTGAGAATGTCTTTGGGCTGGGCTGGCATCAAGGGTTGGACTGAACTCGAAGCTGGGAGTTTGCTGTTTCCTTTTCTGCTTGTGTTCTGTTTTGGTTTGTTTGTTATACGTGCTTTCCTTAGAGGAAAGACCTGATCACCTGTGGATGTGTTTTCCACCAGCTTATGCTGAGCTCCCTGCGTGGTTACTGTGTGGAAGCTGTGGCCAGTGTAGAACAACACACTAGTGACTTAAAAATACCCAAAACCTGCTTCTTAGATGCTGCAAGGGCCCATGCTCAGACCTGCAGTGAGCAAATATAACACCAGTGAAGTCGCTAGATGCTTCCTGATTTCAGCCAGGTCCACATTCAGCTCTGGGGATTCACTTGTGCTTTGCTATGCACCTAAGCCATTTGATTACCTCAAAAGAGACGTGTGTTAGTCCTTCCTGGGTAGCTGATTTGGGTTTCCAGGTGGCAAATTCTACCCTGATGGGGGCACCTGCAGCCCATTAACACAAATGGAGACAGTGTGATTACATATGAAGCCTCTAAGTGTGCGGAGTACAGTTTGGATGACCTGTGGGAAGGCTGCCGTTAGAGCCAGCACTGCCTGTGCCCCTGAGATTCCCGCTGACTGGTGGAGCAATGTGGTAAAACTCTGTATTTACATATTGATGGGCCCTTCCTTAGTCAGTCTTTTAGTCCACACTGGGATGCTCCTGGGGTAACTCTTGCCCCATTTTCCTGAGCGTGGAGGTCTCTATGCACTGCAGAACTGGTGCATTTCCACTTCACAAGGATGGGCAGGATCTGGGGGCCCCGTGCAGAAGATGCAGATTCGGAACACAGCTCCATGAGTGCTTGCGGCCTCAGTGCTGCAGGACTAGGTGCAGAGTAGGTTGAGCGTGGATTCCTATCACTACAGAACCCTCCACAGTGGGCAGCCCAGACTCCTAGCCTGCCCACTGGGGGGTAGAATTTACCCTTCTGTATCACATGTGTCATGGAGCTTAAGGGTAGAAGGAACTGCCAGCCCATATAGTCTGACCTCCCATGTGCCACAGGCCACCAGCATCACCTAATTATAGAAGAGCTGAATTGTATAAAAGTGTCAGTCGTCCTAGAGCAGCGGTCCTCAAACTGCGGGTCGTGACCCTGTTTTAATGGTGTCGCCAAGGCTGATGTTAGATGTGCTGGGGTCTGGGGCTTCAGCCCTGGGTGGTGGGGCTTAGGTTATGGCCCCTCCGCCCAGAGCTGAAGCCCTCAGGTTTTGACCCCTCTCCCCCACCTAGGGCAGCGGGGCTGGAACTTTGGCCCCCAACCTGGGGTGGTGGGGCTCGCGCTCAAGCTTCAGTCCCCACTCCCGACATCATGTAGTCATTTTTGTTGTCCGAAGGGAGTCGTGGTGCAATGAAGTTTGAGAACTGCTGTCATAGTTACCCTTTTTCTTGGTAGGTTGGCCTGCAGATTTTGCCCATTGATGGTAACCCCCACAAGTCCTCCGCTTTCATTTGCCATCCAGGAGGTGTCTCCAACCTTGCTAGTTCCTATGATGGATGTCATGTCTTTACAGCAGGGGGTAATGACTGCACTGTGATGAAATGGGAAATTAATTTAAAGTGAGTAGACACCAGGGAGAAGCAGAGCATGCTGTTCTCATCAATGGTGATGTGCTCTGTCCCTTTATACAACTGTGACCAACATCGCTAAAGCATATATTGTACTGGCAATGAACGTATGCTTATATATAGGGACTTTCATCCCAAAGGATCCCATTCTGCTTCAGAAAAGCTTAAAATTGAGGCCCCTAAAACTTATTCAGACCAGAGGGATTAACGTAGATAGCCTGGTGCAAGTGTGACTCCAGTACCATCCAGTACAGCACTGACACCTGCATTTCAGTGGATTCAACTTAGTTTAAAATGTTACCTGCTCCACTGTTGGTTTGCTAGAAGGGCTAAAGTTAAAACAGAGCGGGCTAGGTCTTCACACATGCTCAAGACCCACAAATGGAGCCAGATTTTCAAAAATGGCTCAGCTTCCCTTAGGCATCTAACTGAGGTGGGCAGATTTTCAAAGATGTTCTCAAGTGGGATCCATTGGGGTGCTGAACTGTTCTGAAAATCTGGTCCCAAGTGTCCAGTTACCCACCAAGTCATCCATGAGGGTTGGCAAGGGAACCCATGATTTCCTCCCCCGCCCCCAATGGCTCCTGTTTTTTGACTGAGCTCTTAGAATCCTGGTATTTCCCTGGGTTTGCACTACCAGCCAAGGGCCAGATCCTGAGAGGCACTGAACACCCTGATGTCACATGAAAGTCGATGGGAGTTTAAGGTACTCAGTAATTTGTAGGATATTGCTCCACACTCCCTCTCCAATGAATGCAAAGAGAGATGTGTTCTAATGGCCCGAGCACAGGAGTGGGAACCAAGAACTCATGAGTACTAATCCTGGTTTGGACACTGCCTCCCTCTGCGAGCACTGGAATATCTCCTATCCTCTCAGTGCCTTGGTTTCCTCATCTGTGAAAGGGGGATCCTCGTTCTGACCTACCTATTTCACAGGCTGACATGATGATTAATAAATTAGTGTTTTTAAAGTGCTTTGAATATGAAAGGTGCTATGTAAGTGCTAAGTAATATATAAAATAGAGGCTTTTTAAGATCCCTGCCTGATGGGCCACAGACTGGGCTATTTTTAGAGCCAAGCAGTGGGGATTGTGAGATTTGGGACGGGAGGGGCGTGTACAGGAGCATCTGTTTCTTATGAAATGGCCTGCAGGATTTGAGAAGCGCTGATATAGACTATTCAGTTTCCAAATGGGATGAGCTGATGTTGTCCAGGCAATCCCCAGTGCATTTGCAGAATGGATTTAGGACCAACAACTCCAAGGTTTTCTTCAATTGAGACCAATTGAAGAAACTGGGACTGCATGTATATGCCAGTTTTGTGCTGTCCCTGGCTACAAGCTTGGAACTTTCCTTTGTCAGCTGCTGACTGAAGAGCTGTGCCAAACAGACATTGACATTCGTGAGGGGGTGCCCCCTCCAAAAGCCATTGTTTACGGAATCTGGTAAAGAGAAAGAGAAGGACATGTTTGTTGCCTTTAATGTCAGGGCCATTCATTCTAATGTGAACACAAGGTGGGGTGAGGCTCCAGGATACCAAAGTGCCAAGCATGCTGTGAATGCCTAGATAGATAGATGCAACATCAAAACGAAGCATGCAACTGCAAATGACCTGAAATCAGCCTCTTCAATGCAGGGTAATTTCATGTTTGAAAAAGGAGATGGGGCTTACTCACTGTCAGATCTAGAACTGAAGGCTGGTTTAGCTATCTATCTGTCTGCCTTAGGGTTTTCCAAAGTACCTGTCACCACTGCATACTTCATCTCTTTGATTTCTGCTAAATCATCCCTGCTGGGGCTGGCTTTAAGATACTGCTGAAGAACATATTTTTGCCCTTTGGAGTGCATTGAATTACGGCTTTCTTCCTAAAACATGCTCACTCTGCAAAGCATTCAGTTCAGACACTGTCCTCTCTGAATAGAGCTCCTCCTGCTGATTCCCTAGTAATACCAGCCAGTTGCACAGCAGTGAGGGTACGGAGCTAACTCAACTCAGAGCTGCCAGAGCAAATGAAGCCGTGGTGAGAGAGCAGTGGGTTTATGTATTTTTTTCCCCATTTCATGTGGCTTAATCAGTTTGGGGTTTGAATGGGCAACATTTGAAGGAAGGCAATAGAATGTAAATGACCCTTCTTTTATAATGGTTGGCCATGGTCCAGACATCATTGAATTTCTATGTAATTTGCTTTTGGAGCAAGGCTCTTTATGAGCTAATTATCACTTTACTGCTGCTTCTGGTATCTTCTATATCTCTACTATGTTTAATGTCCAAATAACTTAATTATAAAAAAGCATAAAATGTGCAGATAGCACAATAGAGAACAGCTCACCAAAGGTGCAGATCAAAGCTGATGTCATGCTGCTCATGAATGCACAGGGATGTTGCTGATGTTATTGCAGTGCCAGGCTATTGAGGTGTCCTGGGCTGTTTTCACTGGGGGACCTGTTATTTTTCTGCATCCTTAATAACACATGTGGCTCTTTTTTCTCTAACTGCCTATGAAACTGAAATTCAGACCACAAATGATGGAGCTAGAGCAGGATTTTTATATGTACACTGGCTCTAGGCTCTAGGACGTTGTCTTTCACTGTGAAGAACAGAGTTCCTGAGTAACAGAGCCCAGTATATTACTGGGAAGGAGTGTGTGTAATTGTTAGAGTTCGGGAACTAGGAGCTAAGGTTTGATTGTTCTATGGCAAGCTCTACACACTAGCCCTTTACATGTTCAAAGTGCTGGCCTGATATAAGTTAACTAATCCACACAATATCCCTGTGAAGTAATACACTTCATAGATGAGGAAACTGAGACACAGAAAAGTTAAATGTCACACACACAGAGTACACACCAAGTCAGTGGTAAAGCCAGGATTAAAGGCCAGTCTCCTAGCTCCCAGCCTTGTGTTCATTCCACTAGACCAGAGACCCACTCGATAATAATTACCTACCATACTGGACTACTGTATGTAAAACACTGGGAGATCCTGGGGTGGAAAGTGCTGTAGAAGTGCTGACTGTTAACAACGTAGCATAAGGTTCAACTCAGATCTGTACCTTTCCCTGTTTATTCTGAGTCTTGGGTGAATTTTTTTTTTTAATTTATTATTATAAGTTTCTATGTAGCTGGCAGCAATGAGTTGAAAGGGAAATGAGACATATTTCCTTATGTGAACCGTTTCTGAGCTATCTTTTTTTGTTGCCACAGTGCTTTGGAGGCTGCTGTTTCTCTGGGGGGTGAAGATTTGATCCCATTCTACAGCATGTTGGATGGCGGCAGAGATGGTGAATTCTTCAGGGTAATTATAGCCACAGTAAACATTGGGTGGTTACATCTGGTTAAGATTTTAGAATTAATTTATACCGGTCTGACAAATTTTGGGGTGTCCAAATCTGCTTTAACGACAATTTCATCTATGTGCCTGTTGTTATATCTTCTTCCATGCATGTTGAAAAACTGAACTTTGTCGTACTTCATTTGATTTTCTCTCAGGAACTGGAGGACTATTTTTACTATGCACAGCTGCGCAGTCAGGGTATTGATACAATGGAGACCAGACAGGTGTCATCACATATTCCCTTGGAGGAAATTCCATTTGTAATGAGAGCAATGGGGTTTTATCCGTCAGAGGAAAAGGTTTGTTTTTTACCAAAGAGAATGATTGTGTTTATGGGGCATGCTATTGGCCAGTTTCTGATCTCAGTCACACAGGATGGATCTGGAATAAATCCATGGATTTTTAAATGTATTTAGTTTAGATCTACATTAGTGTAACTTTGATCAGAATATGGCTCTGTATCTTTTTTTAAAAAATATGTATGGGACAAAGTAAAGATTCATTACCACTAGGGGACTGGACTGCTTTTGGGCTTGGTAAAAGGAATCTTTCACCTTTAGGTTGGATGGACAAATACGGCCCAGGTCAGTAGAGCTCAAAAGTTTTCATCTGATAGGTGTTTGATGGCCTCAGTCCAGTTCCCAGAGAGTAAGTGCCCCCAGCATAAAAATCACACACTTAATTGGCACCTCAGAAGAGAGATTGGTTGCCTCAGAAGAGAAACTGAAAGCATGAAGAGTAGATCCTCCTTTCACCCTATAGGAGGTCGTTCCAGGGCAAATTGGGATCCACCATGAGTTTCTTCTGCTTGTGTTAAGTGTAGTTATACACAAATTGGCTTCAGAACTTTCAGCTCTATGCACTGACTCTTCCATGTACTATAAAGCCTCTTGATCTTTCGTCTTTTTGTGCCTTATAGAGATTATGAGAATGATCTTACATGGAGAAAGCACCTTTCACCCCCAGGGATCTCAACAATCTTTACTAACTCAGAAATGTTTGACTTAAAGTCCTATGAAAATCTCTCAAAGTTTTATTCGTCAGGTTACAGCAATGGAGAGCTTTTTTTATTAAAAATTTCTCAGGAGTTTTAAGCTTCAAATCCTCTGACTTCTGTACTATAGTTAAAGATAAATCCCTTAATAAGGTTGATCATGATTCTTATCCTATTGTAATAGTATTTCTAAGGCAGTTTGTATTTTACACATACTTAATTTATAGTACTGCAACTTGGCAATTAAGGCACCTGGAGTAGATTTATTGACTCTGTTGCAAGAATCTGAAAATTACACCTCCCCAGGGCCAGCCTTGTGCCTTCATCCAAGAGGGATTATCTCCAGGTGAGAAGACTAAGCAGTGGCATCGCTGCAGTATTCTCTCAGACTAACTGAGCTTTAACTTCTGCTGGGGCTCCATAGGAAACCCAGTGATGGAGGCTGTACTGAGTCAGTGCCACCCCACCAGCCCTGCAGCACTCTCTCCCTGGGGATCCAGCAGAAGGGAAGTTGTGGCCACTTTTCACCAATGCAACCCTCCCTCATCAGACTTTCCTTGGGGCTCCTGGATCTGGCAGAAATTGGTCTAATCTTAGGCTGAGCTGATGCAAAGTCCTGCTTTGGTACCATAATTTTGTATATTGTTAGAGATTTTCCTTGGCTTATTAATTACTATGTCCTGCTGCTGGGGAAGAAGAGAATGTATTCCTCTCACACACAGTTGCTCAAGGAGGCGGGGAATGCCTCCTGTGAAATAGTCTGTAAGAAATTAGAGGACAGCATTTCAGTCAAGGAAACAGAGGTGCTGAACTACTCTGAAACTAGACAACCTACGATCTGCTTCACAAAGCAGGGGGGACAATATTAATTCACAGAACGAAAGTTCTTCTTTCCCCAGAGCATTTTATGAAATAAAAAGTGGAAGGGAAAAACAGCATGGACCCACTAACAGGAGCTCTTGAGAGTTGGGATTTTTCTTTTGTAGTTCACTACGATGGGTAGAAAACTTAGTCCCAGATCAGCTAGAGTTGAGTGAAAAGTTCTGTTCTTGTCCTGCATGGCATTTGCCGAGGGGAAATATAAATCCATGATTTCTATCTTCCCTGAGCACCATTCAGTGGAAAACCTTGTGACATGAGGACAAAAGCCTAGGGCTGAATGCAAAATCCTCCCCAGGGAGGCTTTGCATTGGCCTGCCTTCCTGGAGAGTAGAATGCTTGGTACGTGTTGGCACTGGGAATTCTCCCAACATTTAGCTCCATTTGTAACTGTAAGGAGGCTGCCTCTTTAAACATGAGCACAATGAAGGCATGGAACAGAACCTGCCTTTCACATAAACATCTGCAAGTCTGCATGCCACTTTTGACTCACAGCAGCAGGCTTCAGGAAAACTGTTCAACTGCTAGTGACAAAAATAGGCAGGCACTGCCTAATAGAAGCCCTGCTGTATCAGTGATAAAGGGCAGGATGTGGGACCGTTTGAGCAAAGTCTAGTCTTCTGCAGTTGCAGAGGGTCCAGTGACAGTCCTGCTGCACAGGATGTGTGGGTATTGGGCGTGGAGGCAAAAGGAGGAGAATTTTGGAAGCTCATTCCTGACATGCATACCATGTAGCCAGCTGTGAGGGGACTTCCTGCACATTTGGTTTGTAGCAGGGTGGAGTCACCGTTTTGTGGACTGACTGCCCATTGTCCCAAGGGGAATCGCAGCTGCAATGAATGCTCTGCTTTCACTGCTTGGCCTGTGGGGGAATTATTCCTTCCCCCTCTCACGGCAGTTGTCGGGTACATCGCATAACAAAAGATCTCCCCAGTGCAGTAGAACCTCAGAGTTACGAACACCTCAGGAAAGGAGGTTGCTCATAACGCTGAACAAAACACTATGGTGGTTCTTTCAAAACCTTTGTTTTGAAAATTGTTCTTTACAACCGAACAATGACTTAGTAAAGCTTCAAAGCTGTATTATGCAGAAGAAAAATGCTGCTTACCCCCCCTTTTTTTTTAAACACAGCACTGTACTGTATTTGCTTTTTTTCTTCTTCTTTTTTTTGGTCTCTGCTGCTGCCTGATTGTGTACTTCCGGTTCCAAATAGGTGTGTGGTTGACTGATCAGTTCATAACTTTGGTGTTCATAACTCTGAGGTTGTATTGTCTATTACATCCCAGGCAAAATGCTTTTCTGAGAATAACAGAAAGACCCCAGTGTATTGCAGGAATTGTACTACTGGGGTTGATGTAATTTTGATTGTGGTAAACAACTTCTTTTAAAGAGACACTATCAAGTAATGTGAGGCTAGATTCTAATCACAGTTATACTGGTGTAAATCCATTGACTCCAACGGAATTATTCTGGATTTATATCTGCATCTCTGAGATCAGAAACTGGTCCAATGCTTTAAAAGAAACCCACCTTGTATAAGTATCTTTTGTCTCGACTTTTAGATTGAGGACATAATAAATGAAGTCAAATTTAGTGAGTACGTCGAGACTGGAAAACAAGTTACAAATATCAATTTAGGGGATTTTATCAAACTTTATATAAATCATCGACCAGCATTTGGCCTGTCAATGAAAGAAATACAAAATGCCTTCCAAGTTCTTGGTTATGAGACTGAGAATGGAGAAAACATTATTAACAGAGAAGATTTACTGCAACAACTTCAATGCAGAGGTGAGCATTTTACTAATATCAGTTTTATGTTTGCTTGTTCTGTCCTTCATTTCAAAAAGTATCCATTGCAGTGACATTATCTGGAGACATATCCCAAATTCTGATAGGTGGCATGTTACCTCATCTGTCTTAGAATTTTAAATGAAATAACCACATACATTGTCTCAACTGGGTTGTATCCTCCTGTTTGGAAATTGTTGCACACTCCAAGTATTTCATCTGCTATCCGAAGAGCATGGATCTTGGAAAATATTATAATGCCATTATATACATTGATGGTGTGCTCTCACCAGGAACACTGTATTCAGTTCAACTCGCACGGTTGGCAATAAAGTAGTAGTAGAAATTGAGGAGAGTCCAGAAATGAGTGATAAAAATGATTAGAGGTCTGGAATGACTTCAATATGAGAAGAGACTGAAAAGATTGGGATTGTTTAGTTTAGAGATGAGGTGAATGAGAGGGAATGTGATAAAAATATCCAAAATTATTAATGGCATTGGCACAGAGAAGGTAAATTAGGTACTTCTGTATTCCCTCTCTGTTTATAAGAACAAGACAGCATTCAATTCAGCTGAAAGACAGCAAATTTAAAATGGATAAGAGGAAGTACTGTTTTAATCAACACATTATCAACCTGTAGAGCTCATTGCCACATGGTATCATTGAGGGTAAGGGCTTAACAGGTTAAAAAACATTAGACACTTATATGGATGATAAGAACATCCATAGATACATGACCTAGGATAAAATATTTTAAAAGGGATATAAATCCTTATGCTTCAGGGCATATGCCACTAACTGATGCAAGTTAGGAATGAACTCCTATGTGCAAGCTATTCCGTAATAGTCAACTAAACATTTTCTTGACCCTTTCTTTGAATCACTGGCACTGGCTACTGTCACAGAAATAGGACACTAGTCTACATAGACCACTGATCTGATCTGATTCGGGAATTCCTACGAAAAGGAATAGAGTGAAAACTGCTGAAGGTGCAACTTGGCCCAACAAGCCAGCTGCAGTAGCCTTTCCCCCTTCTTATAAACCTAATTTATATGCCAAAAACTCATGTGGTACACAAGAACAAATTTCTCTGGGATCAAATTTATTGCACTGGGATCATCGGTGATGCTGTCTACACGATGGAGGAACCCAATCATCTTTTCAAACCATCCTATTTTGTCTTGATGCCATGCTTGCTAGAGATGTTTGTACTGAGTTTGTGTTAATAATGCTGTGAGAAAACTACGAGATTCTGTTTTTGCTTTATGTATGCAGGGGAGCATATGACAGAGGAGGAGCTGGCAGAATGTCTTACCACCCTGTTGGGCATGAATCCAGAGGGCGGGAGATCTGAGCTGGGCAACTATGATCGCTCAGGTACAGGATTAATATTCTATGAAACACAGAAATAGGATTGCTTCAGTTCTTTTCATATAATAATTAAATTGCAAATCCTATTAACCTTGTTACTCCAACAGCTGTTAAACATGTTCAGTGGAGATTGCAAAATAGAGTCACAGGACCAAACACTGTCCTTGGTCCATGCATTTAACTTCCACTGATATTGGGGAAAGTTCTACTGCAGATTGAAACCCAAATGTATTTAAATAGCCAATGAAATATGACAGTGTCCTTGACTACATTACATTATTGTTTATTTGCTATCTAGGATTGGAAACTGGAGACATTTGCTGGAGGGCTCACCTACTGCCGTGATCCCACAGGCAAAGCAGAATCCTATAATATGCAAATTATTTTCAGTTTCATCCATGCAGAGTTGTCCATTGTAATTGGAACCCCTGACTTCTGCCATATTCATGCACAGTTTCTGAAACAAATCTCCCAATCCATAAATGTACACAATAGCATCGGGTTGGGACTTTCCACAACTGATGTATGCCTACTGAAAGGTAAAAAGGGAACAGCTTAGTGGTGTAAATCCAAGGTTTGAAACACATTGATTCGTTGGTACCCTAGAGTCAAATCAAATCACAACAAGATAGAAACAGCCCTTTGTCCTTCCAAGGTAGATACAATGAGTGCTGTGCAGTTTACTGTGGGGATGTGGGTTTTACAGATGAGATCTTACTAACCAAGGAGCAGTCCACTCTGCATAGACTGCAGACTGCATAAATAGTCACTTTTTATAAGGATTGTGACCTAAATGTGTTCTTTTATGCCTAAATTACTTGAAACAGAAAATCAATATTGTTATTAAAGCAACTGAGTAAAGTCTGCAGTAATCTGAATAGCAGTATTCAAGCTACAGCATGTTCAAGATGGCTTTGTAACCATCTTCAAGAAAATCATGGATAAGTAACAGGAAAAAAAGCCATGCAGGATTAGAGGAGATGGAATAGACAGCTATAGTGCTATAGATCATCTAGTTTAGATCAAGTTCTCAGTGAGAGTTGAAGGTGTGCTGCACTCACAGGATCAGTGCCTTTGTTTCCTGACAGAGAACATATTAAGTATGAAACTGATACTATATAAGGCCCCTTTCATGTATTTTTGTTCACATTCCTTTCAACACAGTGCTGCTGACAAGTCCTATTGATCTGGAAACCTGATTGCTTTGGGGGTTGTTGGGTTGGGTTTTTTTCCTCTTCCAGGTGCAGCAGCTTTGATTGAAGAAGAAATTCCAGAGGAAATCACTGCAGAGATATTTACTGCTGGTATTCTTGGTTTACCTGTTCCTGAATCAGATGAAACTGAGACAGAAAAAAATTATGAACTCACCAGTAGCATAGGGTCAGCAGAGTCATAATTGCCACAGAGTTTGTAGTTTTCTACACGGACATGCATTTTCTGTAATCACCTTTTCTCTTCAAACACCTGGGAAGCTATATTTTTGTATTTATTAAAAAATAAAGATTAAATAAAGTGAATTTCACATTCCTCAAATGCTAGGGTATTCTATCAATTTAGCGTGTGTCACGAAATTATGGGATTAAAACACTTCACAAAGTCTGGCCCAGTAGTCAAGCAGCAATGCTAATGGTGGGGAGTTCTGAGGTTGGAGATCAAGAGGAGGCAACTTACTCTGTCCCCAGGCAATAGAGAACACCATATATTGCTGATCAATTACCTCCAAAATGAGCACATCAGACACAGGACTGGGTTAAGTAAACTTGCTGCTAGGACTGACATCATGGTATCAATCACAAATGCTGCCCTGAAGAAAAGTCTCTTCAGAGTGTAACATTATGATTTTGCTCTAAATCCATCCATCTAATGGTCCAGTGGGCCATTAGCACAATCAAGGATCACCATGGCATAGGGATGCAGACAACAATGAAATATGAGCTGGTGCAGTAGCTGTATGCTATCAATAATCTCCTGTCCTGGGAGGAATCCTCCTGTGTCTGGTAACATTAGTTTTAGGGCAGATGTACACTAATGGTGTAATGCAAAGCTGCACTAATACAACCCAGTTTCAGCATGTTATAGGAAAAATTTATTCACAGAAACTTTACAGTAAAAATAGCAATTAAGAAATACTAAATCTGAATATACCAGTAACGAATCTTACTGAAGGGAGCATTCTATTTTGTGATATGGTTTAAAAATTGGGCTTCCATTTTGCTCCTTACAACTTTGTATTTCTTTGAGGGAGTGTTCGTTCCAATTAATAGTGTAGTACCCACGGGAGAGCATCTTACTCAACGTTTGTACAAACAGTGTAATGGAGCCAATGCAAACAGCTCCTCAAGATCAGTGAGGGGTTGTTGAACTCACTTCCCTCTTTACAGTCCCCCTCAGCATCAATAGGTCTTTGCATAATCATGTAGACCCTTAAGTGTTCATGTTTATTGCAGGGCGATTACTATTATACAGTGCAGAGATAATTATAATTGTGTTAGTACATATAGCAAGATATGTAGCTAGTTGCATGGCAGTGAAGACATAAAGGTCGAACAACAAAAAGCAAGATATTACAGGGTGTGTGACAAAGGTTTCCTTAAGAGGTGTTGCTTCATATGGCCCTCTTGCCAACCAGTTTTTTTACATACATGTACATGTGTTGGATCCTCTAATCCCAGCTCTGACATTAACAACCTCTTTAGAAAGTTATTGCTCTGCCTCACTTTCCTATCCTGTAAAATATTTTAACCTCTCAGTACCTTAGTGAGAATCAATTGTTTCTGGAGCTAATTATTATTATCAAGCTTTCTAAGACGGGAGTTGTGTTTTTGGGCGTGTATATATATATCCGTATTTACAGCAGTATATAAACAAATGACAATTCCTTAAAAATAGCCTTTACGGTCCTGCAATTTATTTCCACAACCTCGTTGCCCACTGGGGGAAGAGGAGTGAAACCACAGTACTTTGCCTTTCCATGGCATCTCTCTATCTGAGATTCTCAACACTCTTTATAAACATTAATTCACTAAGCCGCACAACACCCCATATGGTAGATCAGACCTGCCACCCCCCCCTCGGCAGGGGGGCTGAGGCACGGGGGCGTGGAGTTGGCCCCAGGACAGGGCAGCCTCCTTCTGCCAAAGGGGGACAGCAGATCTTATCTACCAGATGGGGGCTGGCAACAAAACCCAGTCCCGCGCTGCCTCCTTAATCATTACCCCCCCTCCACACACACACACTTGCACCCAGAACTGGCAACCGCAGGACCCAGGAGTCCGGGCTCCCCCCTTGGCCCTGCTGCAGCTCTTTGCAATCCCTTCCCCTCTGCGCTGCTGCTGCTGCTGCGAGCATGGCCGGGTCGCCGCCCCTTGGGGACCCCGCATCTCCCGCGCGCGCCACAGGCCAGCAGCGCCTCCCCGAGCCGCCCCCCACCGCCGCGAGCCCAGGCTGCCGCGTGCTGCGCGGGCCGGCGGCGGCTCTGCTGGGCGCCTGCGCAGTGCACGGGCCCCGGCGGCGGCGGCGGGCGGGGCGGCTCTAGTCTGGGGCGGAGCCGAGCGGCGGGAGCATTGTGCGTGCGGCGCAGCCGGCCGGGCCGGGCCGGGCCGAGCTCCGCATTCTCCGCAGCCGCCACCGCCCGGTCCCCAGCAGCATGTCGGGCCGGTCGGTGCGGGCCGAGACCCGCAGCCGGGCCAAGGATGACATCAAGCGGGTGATGGCGGCCATCGAGAAAGTGCGCAAATGGTGAGCGGGCCGCGCCGGGGCCCCCGGCCCCTCCCCCGGCGGCGCCACTCCGCGCTGCGCCCCTGCCCACACCCGCGCGGGGACGGAGCCCGCCGGGGCGGCCCGGGGCTGGGGCGGGGAGCCGGCTGCACCCACAAGCCATTTCGCTCCTGCGAGTCACGCGAAGGCGGCGTGTGAGGGGGGGAGACACACACGGCTCCATTGTGCCGCCGCCTCCCGGCCCGCGCCCTCCCCGCCCTACGGCGCTCGCCGGCCCCCTCCCCCGGCTACTCCCCGATCTGTGGGCCCCCCTCCCCCCGGGACCTGGCCCGCGTCCTTCCCGCCCTGCGGCTGAGGCGCCGCCCCACCCCCCCCCACACTGCCCCCGTACCCACTGCCCCGTGTCCTCCCGGTTCCTGGGCCCCCCTTTATCCTCTTTCCCCCTCCTGCCCCAAACCCCGCTCCCCCACCCCCCTCAGCTCCCCCACCCCCATGGCCCCTTGCTGGTCGTAGCTAGAGACCGTTGTTGGCCCGGTGGGCGAGCCCGTCCCCTGCCGCCCATCTCCCTCACCCCCCTCTTCATGCAGCGTTCAGAGTGTGGATCACCTCCCCCGCCCCAGGGGTAGACTCCCCCCAAGGGATCCCATCCCAGGGACGCTTACAAAGTACGGGGCAGGGGGGCTGGATGTAACGCGTTGGGACTTGTGAACATCGCTGCTGGGAGTGGTTCCCATTCTATGCGGGGTTTACAGTTTGGTTCAATGGCTCTGAACACCCCCCCCCAACTCTAAAAATTGTTTCCGCACCCCCTGCTTGTGAACGGAGGGGGAGAGTCATCCCCCGGAATCAAAGAGCAGCTGAAGGGGCCCAGCAGGGAGTGGTGCATGGATGGCAGCAGATGTAGTAGGCATGAGTCAGACCCCCACTGGCCTTAGTCCCTTACAAAAGAAAACCGCTCTCCCGTCTTGGAAATTTCCCTGTCAAAAACAGGGAGAGGGAATGGGGTTTTAAAAAGTTTATTTAGGGAAACATATTTTGAAGTGCTTTGTAATGCTGCAAAAATAATCGCGGCCCACGGGAGAGTTGGGTGAAAACAAGTAGGAAAACAAGGATCTTGTATTAAAAATCCCCATAGGCTTTCAGTTTTCTTTTGTTTGTTTTTTAAAGTTTCAAAGGCTCACACATAAGCAAATCAGATGTGAACTAACGTATCTTATTCTAACATTCTGGTGGTTTTAAAAGCTGAGTGGAATTGGAGTGAGAGAGATAATTGCAACTTGAATTTATTTTAAATTATATAATTAAAGGTTGTACCCATAGTAGAATAATCCCCTTTTATTAAACCTTAGAAGTGTTTTGGCATTTTATGCTTTTCTTGTTTCCTAGTTTTATTATGAAGATCAACATGAAGTAGTTAAACAATACAGTAGAACACTTATTGTAGTAAAACACACAATCAGTCTAGGTTTTTTGGATGGGATAAAGAGCAGTGTCAGTATAACTCAAGAAAGAGTTACTTTGTTCAAACGCTTGACCATGTCTGTTCAATAGTTTTTGTATATCTATCTTATATATTTTTCTGAATGTATAAAAGACACAGTAAATCCCAGGGACCAGTTTTAATCTGCATAACTCATATTTTAATAGGATAAAATGAAGGTTCCTATTTTGTTATGTAATTTATAACTCACTCTAAATTGATTTAATAAAAGATAGAAATCGGCATTTTTCTCTTGTTCTCTCACTGAACTGGATTGTTGGCATTTTAAAGCCCTTGAACTCTGTGAATAGGCTGGTTGGCTTCAGTTGGACAAAGAATCAAAACGTGTCCACTAGCACAGGGCGTGGGAAGGGGATTTCAAAGTAGGAATCCATCTATTGTGTTGAGAGCTGAAGCACTGACAGTGTTATAGTTTGATGATCGTACAGAGTTTCTGAAATAATACTTCTACCGTGCTTTTATTTTTAATGCTCTTTGCTGACTGGCTGGTTAGTATTGAGGGGTCAAACACAATAGGTGGAGATGTGACAATACTTTCTCTCAGTAATAATGTATCTGGATGCTTGTGGTTTTTTTGTTTTTGTTTTTAATTTCCTGATATTTCATTAAGGAGAACTGGTACTTATTTCCTTCAAATAATACTATGCAGAGTACAGGAGAGACAGGAGTTTGATTGTGCATGGAAAGAAAGAGAGACAGGAGTTTGATCTTTTCTTCATGGCCAACAAATTAAAATGAGAGGCTAATCTCTCTTTTGCAAGTGTTTTCTGCCATCACAGCAGCTGTGCACAAATATCAATCTGGCTTCTTGTTCCAAGAGTAAAGATTTTAGGATTCAAATGGAATTTGCAAATTTCAATCCTGACAGAGCAAATTGTTTAAGGATGACCTTACAGAATTCCTGAAAGAACTTATTCTGACCATTCCCAGATTTATTCATATCACTTCTTGCATGAAGGTCTGACAAGTACTCAATAAACCACTTAGTGCAAAGACATTTTTTGCATGAATCTGTTGGAACTCATTGTTTTGTTAACATACCTCATGTCTTTTTGTTCTTGTTTCTCATCCCCATAGACAATGTAGAATGGAAAGACACTAAGACATTAAACATTTTGAGTTATGTGATTTAAACATTGTCAAGAAGAAGCTTGGTGTGAATTAAGAGATTTATAACCAGACTCACCCACACATTGTCAAGAGCTACACATGCAACTTGCAAGGAGCATGAGTACCGCACCTAATTTGTATAACAGGGAGCAATTTGTTGCCATTCACATCTTTACTGTGGAAGTACATTCACTGGAGACTAAAAGTTTCAGCATGAGTGCTTCTGTTGCTTGGATCAAAAATAGAGCACTCCATGGTGGGACCTGTAATAACATAAGAACATAAACACAAAAATGGCCATACTGGGTCAGACAAATGATCCATCTAGCCCAGTATCCTGTCTTCTGACAGTAGCCAGTAACAGATGCCTCAGAGGGAATGAACAGAACAGGGCAATTTATTGAGTGATACATCCCCTGTCATCCAGTCCCATCTTCTGGCAGTCAGAGCTTTAGGGACACCCAGAGCATAGGGTTTCGTCCCTGATCATCCTGGCTAATAGCCATTGATGGACCAATCCTCCAAGAATTTATCTAATTCTTTTTTGAACCCAGTTATACTTTTATTGTGGTCTGAATGTTGCACTCACATATGAAAGATGAGTCCAGGAGCAGGCCCTTCTAACCAGACTGGCTCCTATGCACATTCTATCCACCCTATGTAACTAAGGTGAGGTTGTACACTGACCTTGCTACTGGGCATAATTTTGTGTATGCACATGTGCTCATTTGGGAGTCATTTTTCCACTCAGACAGAATGTCTCAGAAAAGATACATTGTCTTAGACTGTAAGCTCTTTGGAGCAGGGACCATATTTTCATATATGTTTGCAAAGCGCCTAGCATGGTGAGGGCCGGATCCTGACCAGTGGTTCTGGAAATTACTCTAATATAACTTACAGTAATAAACAATAAAGTTGTTCACTGAATGGTTTTGATCTTTGAGATTAGTGCAGCTTTCTCAATTAGGTTGTTTTAAAGCACTGTATCAATGGGCCTATGTTGTAGAAGATCCTTAATTATATATCTGAGTAGGTATTGCTGCTGTATGTATGCATTCTGTGCACGTGCTTTTGAATACGTGGCAGAAATGCTGACCATCCATGGTGCTGCAAGGGATAGTCCCTATAGTTTAACCAAAATATTTATAATTTTACACTCAGCCTATCCAAAAAGTGCTTGCAGTTCAGCATATCTTAATGGATTTAAGAGACACATCTCTTTTTGTCTCCCCAAATCTGTCATTTATAGCTTTCAAAGGCTGAGAAGCATCTGTAGATTCTAGATAGGATCATTTAAGACATTTTATACCTTTCCAAGAGATTGATCAAAAACTTGGTGGTTTCTACCATAGGCCAGAAAATAATGGAATATATTGGAATATTTCTTGATGAAAGTGAGTTTTAGTTTATTTCAATGAGAGGGAGAAAGTGTAAATATCTGCTTATTTATTAAAGGTTTTTGTGTGATGCATATCACAAGAGTTTTTGGGTGCAAGATGTGTGGCTTAGAGTGAGGCAAAAAAATAATTTGCAAGTATAGGTAGTTTAATACTCCAGACCATAACTCATCAACTCCTGCATGTACACCAAGAATATAGAGGCAAGAGGAGACTGAGCCAATCTCCTGATCTAGATGATAGAGCACTAAACTAGGGAGTGAGGAAACCTGGGTTCTGGTTTCTGACTGCCATTGAGTTGCTGTGTGACTTTGGATAATTCATTTAACCACTCTTACCTCATTTTACCAAGCAGTAATACAGGGATAATGATATTTTACCTGCTTTTGTAAAACATTTGGAGATCTATGGATGAAAATAATCATGATGATAATAGTCCCCTACCTATGCCTCCATTTCCCTAGCTGTAAAATGAGGACAGTAATATTGACCTCCTTTGTAAAGTGCTTTGAGTGCTACAGATGAAAGGCACTATATAAGAGAGGTGGTGGTATTATTATAGAAGTGCTCAATATTTATTATGGAAAAGTCTGGCCCCACAGCAGAGTCATTAAATGGGACACAGATTAGGAAATGTTACCAATGTGTGTGCGAGCTAAAGATCAAAGTGATTCATTTGAGAGATCATGGTGCTCTCCCAGGTGTGTCTGGGGGAGAACCATAATACGTTATCTATAGATTGGCACTTGTAGGCATTGCCACTGGAGGATTTCTATTCATTGCCTGTCCTCGGACTGTACAAAATACATGTGCTGTTTAACTTTGAGGTTGAAAAGATCAGCTAAAGATTTTGTTGCTGGTACTTCTTCCTTAAAGTAGATTTCCCTACTTTATCAGAATTTCACAACTTTGGCTTTTGCCTTTTCCATTCCCTCCCTGAAAATGATTGAGATTTGGGGTTTCTTCATGTGGCACCATTAGAAAACCTTTGCTAGAGCAGTGTGAAATGAAATCCCCACCTTATAAAATTCACTTATTTCAGGTTTTGTTACAAACTTTAAAGTACGTTCTAGCTCTCCCAGGAGCACAGCTCTTTAGAGGAAATCTGATTTAGTTTGTAGAGGAACTTGGGCCAATTTATGCTTTTGCGTCAAAATTGTGTATAGTCTATCTTGGCTGCAAAGACTGGTGAATCTCAGCTATTTTGGCTGAGTTTCATGTCAAATTTTGGGGTTTGTTTCAACCTGAAAGAGAAAATTCAGGGTTGAGGCAGAGAAAATAGGTGCTAATCCACACAGATCAAAATGAAATGAAATGTTAGCACAAAGCTGACTAGCTTTGACCGAGTCAGGGGTGTGTGAGACTAATTCAAGTCCTTTGGAGACGCAGTGGATTAGTAGGCTAACATGTTGCCAACATTTTCCCCACCATTGGTAGCATTATTTCAGCTCCACCAGCGCTGGGAATGTTGAGAGCCCTAGCTAGTCATGTGGCTGCCACCAGCATTTGATATTCTATCACAGGGATGGCCAAAACGTGGCTTATGAGCCACATGCAGTTCTTTCACAGCTCTCAGAGCCCCCTATGACCCTCTCCCCCATTTGCCGCCTATCAGACTGGGGTGGGGTCCCATGGGGCACGCCTGCTGGCACTCAGGGCTTCTCTCCCGCAGGGAGGGGGTTCTTGAGGCTTCTGCCCCGGGGAGGTGCCTGCCAGGGCTTGGAGCTTCAGGAGGAATGGGGCTTAAGCCCTTGCAGGTGCACACCATTGGGCAGAAGCCCTGAGCCCCATCTCCAGCCTGACACGGGGTTGAAGCCTCGAGGCTCGGCAGGTGCGCTCTGGCTCTCGAACTTCTGAAGATTGTTATATGTGGCTTGATGGGCCAGTAAATTTACCTCCCTCCCCTCCCTTATATCATCTAACCCTTCATAGAGCATGATGGTTAAAACACTGGTAACTGTTACATCCAAGCTAGTCCTTCCAACATTTCTTGTACTGATGTAGTTGGAAGGGTGTTAGCACTTTCTCTAGTGTAATCAAGCCATCTGTTTGAGATTTTGTAAATGGTTCATAGTGCCCCTTTCATGTGGTTGAATTAGGTTGTGCTTTGTGGCTCATTATATATCCCATTTTGAGTCAGATTCTACCTTCGGGTATGTGAGGCCCTTTGACTTCCATGGGACTTGCATGTATATATTTGAGGGAAGTGTTTGACCAGTTATAAACATACCCTTCAGATTAGTGCAGTCAACAAGAGGCATCTCTGCAACTTGGGGACTGGTAAACTGCATAAAAATGGATCCTTAGATATGTAAGTTAAATGGGAGCTTTCATACTGGAACACAGTTGGATGAAGAAAATTTTGAATCAAAGGAGATGTCCTTGGTCAGTATTTTTCCCCATTCACTCTGTTGCTATTCTTGTCATTATTTCTTTGTATTACAGTAGTGTTTAATGGCCTTTCTGCTAGTCACTAAACAGACATCTACAAAGTCATATCCCCACCTTTGAAGAGAGAGCCTAGAGTTGAAAAAATATTTTTTTCAAGTTTTATTTTGTGTATTTGAGAGCACTTTGTGTGTGTAATAATGGCATTTTCTTTCCCATTCCCCCTTTCTCCTTCTGCTTGATCCCACAGGGAAGTCATAATTCTGTGATTTTCACCAAACTCTGTTGCAATGCAAGTGAGTGTGATGTGATAAATTCAGCATTATGACATCACTTCGTGACCATCAAGAGAAGATGGGGTATGCGGGAGCAAGTCCTTGTTTAAACACACATTGCTTTAGTAACTAGCAGACATGGTAAGAAACTGTAACAAATAGTGGATTTCTTCAAGTCTGATCTATTTGAAAGCCCCTCTGCTTAAATGGTGAAACTGTATTGGGAGCAAAGGTTTTCTGTTCTTGTTCTGTTAAACATTTTTGTTTATGATGTTCAGTGCTCATACAAAAGCCCTCTTTATGTTTCATGTATAAATATAATACATGCAATTCTGTTTCATCCACTAACATGTTGCATTTGTATGAGGAATTTGATGCTGGGTTTTCTTTAAGGGCTTTGGGGTTTATGGATATAATTTTTGCATAGAAAGTCTTGGCTATTTAAAACTAGACCTTGAGTGATTTATGTAACTTAAGTTCTAGGATACTGGTGTGTCTGAGACATAAGCATTAAATATCAGTATTTATATTAAATTCTAAATACTTACATATCTATTGCTATCTTCAAAATATTATGCAAACCTTAAAGGAACACTATCAATCTAAAACAAATAATTTAGACCAGAATGTGATGCCCTCCCTCACTCCCGCACTTCCCACAACCCAATTGTAAAGTTACAAAAACTGGCAAGGACATTTGGGGGCAATTGAAATGGGAAATTAGTTTTTTTTTTTTTTTGGACAAACTAACTTTCTGGTTGAGTGTGGGGAAACTGAGACAGAGAGAATTGACTTGCCCAAGGTGTGTCAGCAGAGCAGATGCAACTCAGGAGTTCCTTGCGTCTAGTCCCATGCTCAGTCAGCTACTAGACTGTGCTACAGTTCATAATTCATACAGCATCTAGCACATTGTGGGTGCTGTTGGACACACAAATGAGTATCTTATATTAATTCTACCTAATTAAAAAGAAATGCCTTAATTAGGGGATGAGTGCTTTTCTTTTCACAGTGAATAATATTGAGAACATCGGAATAGAATTTGGAGTTTTTGAAATGGGAATATGATAAATATTGTGGATAAAAACATTCGGGGATGTGCTTGAAGTTTAAGCATTCATCTTTACTTATAAATTATGAAGCTGAACTCTCTTGCCCATTCACTAGATTTTAAAAGGTATCTGTTAGTGTTTGAAACCAAATTACATTTATTTACCTGTTACTAAGTTTGTTGCTTACATTGGCAGCAGCTTTACTAAGAATTTGTTAAAGAACCTTGTCTTCTGCATTCTTACTAGAACTTGTGCTCTATAAAGCTCCAGTATTGCAAACACATTTCTAAAGTGAAGCATGTGAGTGAGTAGTCCCATTAAGATCAGTGTTATTGCTCATATACATAAGTGTTTGCAGAATCGGGGCTTCGGTGTACTTCCATCAAAAATTATTATCCCCTGTTGTGGTGTTTAAATTACTGTTTGTTTAAATCAGAAAAAATCCTTTTGGTTGGAGGTGATCAAAGGTTAAAAATATTGCTTAGGAAGCTTAAAAGAATTGAAATGTCGGGGCTAATTTTGATACTAGAAGGAAAAAGTTACTAATATAGGTTTCCTCCTGTGTTCTACAGTCTGTCCAGTGAAGAGGCTGCTTTGAGGCTGCTTTGAGATGCTAACCAGGTACCTTGAACTTTTGGTTTTCCAGTGCAGCATCTCTAAGTAATATTTTGATGTAGGAGAAGACTAAAAAACCTTGATACTAAACATTTGTTCGGCTAAAAATAAAATAAAATTCCATTCTTGTTTTCATAACTTCAAAGTCTGTCTTAACTAGAGACGAGTTTAGATTGTCTTGTAGCCTTAAACAAACCCTGTATCATGATCATCTCTTTACAAGTGGTTTGTTCTCCTTAGCATTTGCACACTCTTATCTCCACTGCCATTTGTTATCATGTTTAGGAACAGAGTTCAAACTGAGTTCTAGTTAAATTGGGTTTCTGATCTGCTTTGGCTATCTGGTGTGAATGAATGGGTGGTGCTAAGCCACATTTACAAAGAACTAAGAACTGAAGCGGGAAACCAGTTAATCTGAATCAGAGCTTAAACGCTGTTTTTAAATACAAATTTCAAACAAATATCAGTGTGGACAAAGCCATAAATAGTTTCTTTTTTAAGCAGGAAAGAGTGTCCCTTAAGGCAGATAGAGAACAAGGTTGACATTGTCAGTAGCCAAAAGGGGAAAATATGAGAGGGTGGCAGTTGCACTTCTAGAATGTGACTGCTGCTGATTTTGCTTTCCTTAAAACCTTGGAGGAGACGTTTTCACAAATGCACAGGAGTGACTAACATCCAGTTTTTCTTATCTTGCTGAGAGTGTGTGTTTTACAACATATTAAATAATAGATTTGGAATCCAGCTGTAGAGTTGTGGGGTTTTTTAAAGGCAAAAACCAAAAAAAATCCCCAATCCCATAAATGTTTTGAAATATTGTCAAATTAATTTCAGTTTTTCCTGAGTAGTCAATGACATTGTGTTTTTGCTGGGTTCTTAATCGATCTGTTTGCAGAATTTTATTTTGAATCCGTGAGCCAGCAGTGATGATCTGTGACCTGAAAACTGATTACCGGAGACTAGATGAAATTTTTCTGGCATTGTGGCTCTTCCTTTAATGTTCTTTTGTAATGATTGTTCTCAGGGAGTCAGTCTCCCAATCTTTCAGTTGTTCTTAGCATCCTTACCATCTTCCCACTCTGTCTCTTCATGGCCCCATGTTGCAGTGGCACCCTCCAGACAAATTCCCTTTGCAACTTGTCAGTGTCACTTCATGGTTGGCTGGCTGGCTGGCAGGGGTCCTCACAGAGTGCTGTAGGCTATGCTCTCCCTCTTCCACTGTATTCCAAACCCCAGCTGGTCCAGGGAGCCAGGGTCCAAAGAATCAGATTTTAGCCTTCTGCATGGCAGCACATATTGCTACCATTAGGCTAGCCTTAATTTCAAAGCTATTGACATCGCTGTTGAGTGAACAGTAACATTGCTACCAGAAAGTTTCTCTCCAAAAATAAAATTCAAATGGTCAGACAGTATTTAGATTTCCAATATCACTAACTTTTTAATTATACAGCAACCAGAATACCATGTGTCTGAAAACTTCTGCTGCTGTAGAGTGTTAGATAAAAATTGAAACCATTGTAGTTGTGGTTTTGGTTGGCTAGAATTCTGCTTAATCATGTCTGTAACCCAGGTCTCATTACTGCTACTGCAGTCACTCAGCTAAACCAATAACTGCTCTTAGAATTGTGAAGTTGTTTGCAGGCTATAATTGGTTTATTTTTTAAATGCAGGTAATTGTATATACATACCTACAGCACTAAAGTTGGTATAATAGAGATCCTCTTAACTGTATGATAGCCCATTTACATCCTTGACAACATAGTAGGTCATTTTGTGTATATGAAGTTTTTAACTTTAACTTCTCCTGCATTGTAATTTTATAGGGAGAAGAAATGGGTGACAGTTGGTGATACATCTCTCAGAATTTACAAATGGGTGCCAGTAACAGAGCCCAAAGTTGATGATGTAAGTATTTCTGGACATCTTACAGATATCTTGAAAGTTTTGGAACTGCAGAACAGTGTTTAGGCAAGGTTATAAGGGGACATGCTGTCTCTCCTCAGACCTGAAAGTTAAGATTGGGTTGGGCCTTAGCACTTGAATAGAAGACATCCAAGGGAAACTGAGGTAGCTGCAGAAAATAATGTTGGTGATTCAGTAGGGTGGCACTTTTTTCTCCCATGTCGTAGTCTAATACATAACTTTTAAAGAGATGCTGCTAATTTGAAAGCGAGTCGGTTTTTAAAAATTGTTCGTTTCAGATTCTGCAGCCCCACATTCTCATTTAATCATATATTCCTGTTTACAAAAAAAAACAAACAAAAAAACTCTCCATTTTCTTTCTGAAAGACCCATGCAACTATCAGAGGAAAGTAATTTGTGCATCTGATTTTGCACAGTATGTATACTGTGTTCTTGCTGTGCATCGTTAAACAGTTGCCACATCTCACAACAGACACCTTTATTTCAGTGTCTTATAAAGAGATTCCTGTGTGTGTGTGGTTCATAAAGTGTTTTAGAATTCTTTGATATGAAAGTGTTATGGAAATGGGAGGTATTATTGTATTGGTTAAGATGCTCAAGCCAAGCACTGTAGTATGTTCTCTGCTATTGTAATGACTATTTTCTCCTGATAAATAAGCATTGCACATGCAGCATATTGATGTTCTTACTGTGCAGTGCTTTGTGAATTCACTCTGGTTTTTTGTCATGATAGACACATGGCATAAAACAGCATATATAATGAAAATAAAAATTAATAGCACTTATCTTTTCATCCATAGATCTCAAAGTTCTTTACAAAGGTGAGTATACATTATTACTCCCATTTTACAGGTGGATAAATTTGTGCAGAGAGAAACTGATTTGCTCAAAGTCCCACAGTAAATCAATGAGAGAGCAGGAAAATATAAATTGGGTCTTCTGAATCCCAGTCTGGTAACTGTCCGCTGGATCATGTTGCCACTGTTTTAGAGCTGTAGCAGAGGTGTGAAATAAGTCAGTTTGTTGGAACTAATGGTCTAGGACAGTGGTTTTCAACCTGTGATTCACGGACCCCTGGGGGACTGCAGACTATGTCTTAAGGGTCTGCAAAAGGCTGTCATTATCATAGGAGTGGTTTTCAACTTGTGGCATGCGGATCCTTGGGGGTTCACTGACTATGTCTAAGATTTCCAAAGGGGTCTGACATTCATTTGAAAATTTTTAGGGGTCTGCAAATGAAAAAATCTTGAAAACCAGTGGTCTAATAAAAGGTCCAAAGTAGTGGCTCTCAAAAGAGACTGAAGCCTGGATTCACATTCCTCAAAACCCAACTTCCAGGCCTAGCTCTGTCTTTATTTGGGGTTATGTTAAGCTGAGCCTGTCTCTTTCCATGACTTCAGTCACCTTGCAGAATCTGCTCCTTAAGATGCAAGACATGCCACATCTACCCCATTTAAAGAAGTGTCCAGTCATAGAATCATAGAATATTAGAGTTGGAAGGGACCTCAGGAGGTCATCTAGTCCAGCCCGCTGCTCAAAGCAGGACTAACCTCAGCTAAATCATCCCAGCTAGGGCTTTGTCAAGCTGCAGCTTAAAAACCTCTAAAGATGGAGGTTCCACCACCTCCCTAGGTAACCCATTCCAGTGCTTCACCATCCTCCTAGTGAAAATCTTTTTCCTAATGTCCAACCTAGATCTTCCCCACTGCAATTTGAGACCATTGCTCCTTGTTCTGTCATCTGCCACCACTGAGAACAGCCTAGCTCCATCCTCCCTGGAACCCTCTTTCAGGTAGTTAAAGGCTGCTGTCAAATCCTCCCTCATTCTTGTCTTTTGCAGACTAAACAAGCTTAGTTCCCTCAGTCTCTCCTCATAAGTCTTGTGCTCCAGCCCCCTGATCATTTTTGTTGTCCTCTGCTGGACTCTCTCCAACTTGTCCACATCCTTTTTGTAGTGGGGGGCCCAAAACTGGACACACTACTCCAAATGTGGCCTCACCAATGCCGAATAGAAGGGAATAATCACTTCCCTCGATCTGCTGGCAATGTTCCTATTAATGCAGCCCAATATGTTATTAGCCTTCTTGGCAACCAGGGCACACTACTGACTCATATCCAGCTTCTTATCCACTGTTACCCCCAGGTCCTTTTCTGCAGAACTGCTGCCTAGCCTGTCGGTCCCCAATCTGTAGCTGTGTATGGGATTCTTCCGTCCTAAGTGCAGGACTCCACCAATCTACCATTTTTAATTCAAGGCATCCCGTTTGGACAGTTCCTTTATAGAACCTCTCATCTCCTGATGGCGTACTAGATGGCAAGAACAAGTTGCAAACATAGCCAATGCCTATCTCATGACAGATCCAACAGTTCAGCCCCCTGATTTTGACCTTCCATGCCATCTGTGGCAAACCTCAATTGCTTCAGGTATAGAGAGATCAAGATGCAGATGTCTATAAGTGGGGCCTTTGTGTCTTTCCCCTTTGCTGCTGTGGCTAGTTAGAAGATGTAGATATACTTGCAGGCTGCCTCCATCAAAGAGGCTACCTGGTTCCCTCACAGACTTGCACAGCGCCTTCCCTCAGCGGTTGAATGGTTAAGATATTTAAACTAATATGCTTGACTTGAACGTCTATGTAAATGCAATTGCAATAAAAAAAAGTTGTGCTAAAAACTTTCACTAGCTGACATGTTCAAAGATTTCCAGAGTCTCTTGTATTTAACAGTTCCTTCAAAGCTGAACAGCTTGTGTGTGAAATAACCACTTGTCAGTTAGGATGCCTATTTTTGCACAGAAGTGTTCTGTGTAGAAACTTTTTATCTCATTGATAAGTGTTGGCACTAATTGGATTATTTCTTATACAGAGAAAATTATTGCTGTTATAATGATGTGTGCTTTGTTAAATATAGTTTACACCTGGGGTTTACAATTTCTAGGGTTTTTCCAGTCAAATTTTCCTGCATCTAAGCCTGCAGAATATTTTTAACTTTTTTAAAAAAATGTCCTTCATAGTACATGAGAATTGAGTTCCTGGAGACATTCTGTACAAGCTTATCAGCTCTGCATAGGCAGATCCTCATTAAAATTAGTGAGCCTTGGTGTTTGTATGAGAGTCTGTCCACATGTAACCACCTATGGTAGTTGGACCATAATTTGGGCATATTGGGCAAATAACCCTTGATTTTGGGCCTAAAACTAATTGACAGAGGCCCTTTGAAACTAGGTCATTCTAACATCCTACAGCCAAGTGCTGCTCATCCCCAGTAGGCACATGCTGCTGCAGCCTTGTTTAAGATTAAAGGGGCTTTGCCTTGTGACACATGAGGATCCCTGATCAGAAGAGAGCTATACATTATGATAGAACCTAAAGGAGGGAGGGAAAAATCTTGACTGTTTTACTTAGATATGTGGATTTTTTCTCCCCCGGCCTTTGGCCTACCTGCACGAAAGCAGATTAGGATGCCCTCCTAATGCTCATTAGAATGGTAGGATAGGGTCTTACTAATATGCCCTGCAGTGCTCCATGGCCCCAAGGGAAGCCATTTTAGGGGGCATGGTTAGTCTCCCTGCCCCATCAATGCACATGGTGCTCCTAGACCCCCCTGAGCTGTTGTGGTAGGATGGTTTAGGAGCTGTTCACTCAGCTGCTTCCACTCTGCTCCCTCTAAAAAGAAACATAGAGCTTCTGGAAAGGGTGGCCTTCTTGATCCAGAGCTATTAGGTTTGTTGTTAACGTTCTGAAATACGTGTTTGTATTAGGTATATTTAATAGGAAAAAAAACCTTGTTCCAAGGATAGAGAAAAGTGCCCCAATGTCTGTCTTATTGAATTCCTTCTGCAGCCTTAGACCATGCTTGATTATTTTGTTTCTGTCCCCCATTGGAGAGTGTTTCCTGACCCTAATGGGTTGGTTACTGAGCTTCTCCTTCCTTGGAGTCTGGCTTTTCATTCTCCTCTCAGCAGGAACTGGGTACTCCAAGAGCAGCGCAGCTGGTGCTTTCTCCTAGGAGACCAATTACATCATCTCCTAATTGAAAATGCTGCATCCCTTTCTAGACACGGATTTTTCCACATGATGGATGCAAATATCTCTTCTGTTGCTTTAATTCTTGTAGCCCCTGCTATTACACAGGACATGGAGCATGGGGTGTGTGTGTGTGTGCCTTATCTTTCATGCAGGACTGTCCTGCTGCTACTGGGGTTTCTCTTTCTCTCATGATCCCTGCTGCTTCACCTTTTAGATTTAATGCAGAAACTACATTGTATATGGAGAAAGAGGAAGTCTCAGCAGCCTAGGCCAGTGTGAGGGAGGCAGGTGGGCAAACAGCTCTCCGTTCCATGTGAAAATTCTCAGTCCCCCACCACACAAAAATGCATGCAAAAATTGAAGATGCTGTCTCCTAGGTGACTAGATGATAACCTGGAGCAGGCTGTCACTTCATAATGCAGCCCTCCCAGGAGATAATTACTCTTACTCCGTTCTCTCTCCAGAACTGTTTCATATACTTTAAAATACTTGGCAATTGCAGAATGCCAGTCTTTCATCTAGAGATCTCAAAGTGCTTTACCAGTAATGTTCATCATCCTACTGTGAGGTAGATCACTGTTGTTTCTATTTTGCAGAACAAGATACTGAGGTACAAAGCAGGGAATTGATTTACTCAAGGCTGCAGAGTAGCAGAGTCAGAAATCATGTAAAGAAATCCCAAATCCCAGCCCTCACTCTGACTGATGACATTGTCTCCGCTTTTGACTTCTAGATTTTGGCAGGAATTCTCTTGATCTTGTCTTCTCATTTCCAGTTGCCTTAGTAGCTCTTGGAAACGGGGAAAAACAAAACAAAAAAAACCCTTTATTTTAATGCACCCAATGTTCATAATAAATTAAATTATACACCTATTGGAGTGACCTTTTGATGAATTGCATATCTTCAAACCTCCTAATACACCAGCTGTGAGGGAGAAACCCTCCATAGTCTTAGCCCAAGTCAAAGCAGATGCTAGGCTGAAAGAAAAATGCATTTTTCGTTATGTTCTGAGGGGCAGCAAGGCTCTGGCGAACATGCAGGGAACAAAGTACATGTTCAAATACTTCACTTTAGTAAATTTCTACTCCCCTCTCTAGAGAGAACTGCCTCCAAGCATAACATACAGGTGGGCTTTGGGCTACAAAGCTTGACTGTACTTGGGAAAGGTGCACAACTGCTAGGGCCTGTGCTATTGGTTACAGTACTACAGTAAGCTATGCTAAGGTTTCTGTTATAAAGAGAGAGGTGTAGTATTTTGGTCTGCAACCCGCAACTCCCCAGTTCTAATTCTGATTCTTATGCAGCTCCTTCATTTTACCTTGGATAAGTCACTGGAACATTCTGCCTCAGTTTCTTTAGCTGCAAAACCGGGGGATAATAATGAGTTACCTCACAAGGGTGATGTTATGTTGTGCCGTGTTTTGACGATGAAAAGCAAAGGGGTCCTGGTCTGTGACTAGGGCTCCCAGGCACTGCAGTATGCAAATAATAATGTTTATAAACACTAAGCATTAGCAGAACCTTCTGGATAAAAAGAGAGTCGCTCTAACTTCTTTTTTCCCCCCTCACTGGGTCACAAAAAATAAACGATATAAGTGTTTCTCAGAGATTCTTGTGACAACTGCCTCATCAGTATTCTTGATAATTCTTGACTTGGTCTTATTTTCCACATGAACATTATAAGCATGATATGCTTACAGGACTAATACACTGAACTGAAAGAGAGAGTTTTACACTAACACATGGGTGTTGATTTCCTGGCTAACAATTTAGTGACTTTAATTTTTGGGATGTGTTTCTGTTTTTCAGAAAAACAAAAATAAGAAAAAAGGCAAAGATGAAAAATGTGGCTCAGAAGTGACCACTCCAGAGAATAGCTCTTCTCCAGGGATGATGGACATGCATGGTGAGTGGGATAAAGCCAGCCTCAGTCACTATTTATAAAGGAAGTAACCAAAGGACACATTTCCTATTCAAATCAGCAGGAGTTGCTGATGTGTACATGAGGGCAGAATTTGGGCAAGTGAGAATAAAAAATAGAAATACATGGCACAAGATCAAGGTGTGGTATAATTCCATTAACATCAGTGGTGTTAAATTCCGTTTTCACTCACTGTGTGTGTAAAAGAAAATCCCTGTCTGCTGTGGGGGGAGCTAAGACACTGACATAAAACATGAAAACAAAAATAAGCCCAATATCCAAGGTGCTGTTTAACTTAACATTATTATACCATAGTTGGGCTAATGTTAAGTGAAGTAGTAATCTTCTGCAGCTTACAAGACGCTGCTTGCTTTGGCAGTGGAAAGCTATTGAGTTCTTTAGTATGTATTTGCTAACTCTGACTAGCTGCATATGCCTTCACAGCATGTCTGTCCTTTAAGTGCACAGGTAACTACCTAATGAAATATCATGTTCCGTATGTAAAATATGAGAAACTTTATCTTGAAACCATTTTTTTTCAGAGCACAGACTGTTCATTGAAGTACGTTTTAATACATAGTGTGAAATGTTAGCCATTTTTGAATACCTTTGTGGGGAAGAATGATGCTCATTTATATACACATCTATCTCTACCCTCCCCCAAACTCCAAAGCAGCTGAAAGAGTTTTGCGTAAAAAAAAAAATTGTGGGGAGAGACTAAACACACAGTTTCATTCCCAAAGTAAATATTTAAGGAAGTAATCAGAATATGAAAGTAGAGAGCTACAATGTAAGCTCTGCTACACCTTCAGCTATGATGGTCTATACTGGCATGGGTACTGTAATAAACTACCCGCAAGGAGTGTTGTGATGCCTAATTTAGGATTTTAAGGCATTTGGAGAGTTTTAGATGGAAGGCTATAGAAATGCAAAGCATTAAGGAAGTGGCTGTGAGACTGGGCTATTGGCTAGCTTGAATGTTGTGTACAGTAACTTACATAAAGTAGGGTTCCTAATTTTGAGCTGTGACATGGACAAAAATAACACAAGACAGTTTCTTGACAAGTAATTGAATCTTCAGCAAGATTTTAAATTCATGAGAACTTTGCAAATAAATCTCCTGGAAAATGAAAGTTCCTTTATGCCATAATTGGTATGTGCAGGAATAAGCACATTGGGCTAATGTTATGAAGAATGGGGAAATAGTCTCCTTCTCCTCACCTGTGCCCGTTTTACACTTGTTGTTTAACGCTATTGACTTCAATGGAGTTACTCCTGATTTATACCAGTGCAGGTCAAGAATTGAGGCAAAATTATTCTTTCAGGGCCAAGAAAAAACATTTTTCTCCAGTAGTATTTGCCACTGGGAAGACTTCTCCTTGATAAAATTAACCAAATCAGAAAATGAAATTTTCAGTTCCCAGAACAAATGCTGACAGATTAACAAAAACAAGGTGAACTGTTGAATTTTACCATGGTTCCTATCAGAACAGCGTCTGCATAGCTCAGCCACATTGAAATTTCTTAACTTATGGCTGAGTCGCAGCAGTGGCCAAAGGCACTTTCTCATCTGAGTTGGAGTAGAAAGATTTAATCTCTTGTAAGTGCATAATGTAAGCTTCAGCAATTTGCACCCATCTTTGTCACAGACTTCTTGTGTGATTTTTGTCTTGGACAAGTCACTTAATCTTTGTGTCTCCATTCGCCATCTGTAAAATGGGGATAATACTTCTTTTTTCTTGTCTTTTGTCCATCTTGTCTATTTAGATAGTAAGCTCTTTGAGACAGGGACTGTCTCCAGTTTCATGTGGTAACTGTCTCAGTTGCGGCCTTTAGTCCCCCCATCAATGCAAATAATAAAAATAAGTATTTTCCAACGACTACTCCAGAAGGCCCTTGAATATTTTAGCTGTTACAGAGGGGTATTGTGTGCTTGATTAGCAGACTGTTTCATGGGGATCACGTTACATTCCGCTCAAATCTCATAGACTTAATCCGGGTGTTGGTTTGAACCTATAAAGTGGTTTGAGAGTGCTTCTTTCCCTGTATGATACCCGCACAGATGATATTAGATGAGGCACTCAAACAGGTAGCCTGTCTTTTCTCCAACAATGGGGTGCAGGCAGGGCATTCCCGCTAAGGGGCTTTTGATATTAGGATTTGTTTCTCCCTTGGACTTGACATGGCCCAGGTTTGTAGACCTTCAGGCTGCTCTGGAAGGCCTACCTGTTCTTCTGGGCTTTTAGGTCGAGCATGGGACACGAGGGTACATATAAGTCTGCAGGGTAAGTGTTAATAGTCCAGTTGGGTACTGATGCTTTTGATGGATGAACTGATAAAATTAGTTTCTGCTCTTCAGTCAGTCAGTTTCTTTTGTTCATAATATAGAATTCTGGCTTCTGATAAGAGATGTATATAATATAAATCCAAAGATTTTGTACCATTATTGGTTTGAGCCCCTCGGTCACCATATTTGAAGAAATATACACTATAGTTAAGCTGCTCTGTTAACGACATAGGACATCGGAGACTGTCAGTTGAGTGAAGGGGATTTAAATGTAAGGATTCCTACTTAGCTATGAACCTGAACTGTCCTCAGCTCACTTAAAATTCCCACTGAAGTAACCAGGATTCTTGGGTGCACAAAGCATGCAGGATCAAGTCCAATACTAACTATGCAATGATGCATGAAAATGTATAAACACAAGAGCCAAAATGTCCTCTTTCATTCGCTTTTCATTAAGGCAGAATTTTTTTCCAGATGACAATAGCAACCAGAGTTCAATAGCTGACGCTTCTCCAATAAAACAGGAGAACAGTAGCAACTCAAGTCCAGTACCAGAGCAGAACTCAGCAACACAAGCAGATGGCACTGAAGTAAAGTGTGATGAAACTCAAGCAGATGCAAAGGAACAACCTGGTTCAGAAGGTAATGCATATAGATAGATATAGATAGCACCTGTTTAAATGAACACTTAAGTTCAAAATTCTTGATAAGAAAGAAGCTCAAATAATAAAAGTGGAATAGAGTGACTGGCATGTGATACAAAATACAACCATCCATTCTTCTGACACAACAAAACAACAAATACAGCTCACAACACAACTCACAAATAAAAAATGAGCTGCAACAGTCCACATGTTTATTAGCTATTTAACTTCTCTATATACATGTCTAGTTGGCTTAAGTCTTCTAAACTTCATTGTATTAATGCTGCATAAATCAGAGCAAAGTCCTTGCTATGTAAATTTTTATTTATATACTTAAAACTCTTACTGACTTCAAGGAGAGCAAGAACAGGTTTAAACTAAATTACAAAATTAATTACTTCCATGAGAGTTTCACTGAGTTCAGTGGTAGCTGGCTTAGGTCGTAAATCTTTGCTGCACCTAGATGCCTTGCAGCTTTAAAAAAGTGAGAGGAAAATATTTTTCTGCTTGGTTTTATATCTTTGAAATTCAGATCCTGTCGTGGTTGGAGGAATGACTAGGAACTGGTTACATCACAAGAGCTAAACAGGTGAAAGTTGATCTGCTGAGAGGGGAAGGGATTTTTATTGACTTTTTAAAACTTTTATTTTCTAAAACCTATCTAACTTCAGTAACTGAAAATTAACATTTTGAAGTAGGAAGTCTCTTAAATATTCAGTATCCTTGCACTTTCATGTGACTCCCAATAAACTCCCTTATATTGCTCTCTGATGCTCCAGTGAAAGCAGGGAAAGTGAGACTTGATGTTCCAGATATTTCTAAGGTAAAAAACAAGGGGCGGGGGGAACCCTGAATACAAAAACCTGTTAGGCCTTTATCTGTCCTAAGAAGCAAAAATAGGCATAAACCCCCATCTTAAAAAAATCCTTTGTAGGTCACCATTCAGCCAGTTATCAAAGCCTTGATCCCACCAGATGTTCAGCCAGTGGGAGTTGAGGATGCTCTTCATCTAGCGTGATTGGGCTCTAAACTAAAATGGAACTAACAAATATTAATAATTTGTAACTTTTATTTGTAAATTTTTATTTTAACTTCACTTTCTTAATTCACTTTGCTACATTTCTTTTAAAGCTAACTCTGAATTTGTATGTCCAATTTTCTAAAAAGTGCACAGTGTATTTTATTTACTGTGTAGAAAAACAGCCAAACGCCACATTTGTGAAAATGTTTTAAATCTCACTTTGTTAATGGTATATTTCTTTGGTGCCCTGTAATATTTTAGTGAATGAAACATTTGCTGTGTATTTAAGTAGAATCTTATACTGTGATGTTTGAAAGAAATAACAGATAAAATATATTCTTAACACCATTCTAATAATTTGGTTGCAACGTTCCTGCCATTATAAAGCAATTAAATTGTCCTTGGCAAATCTCTTCCTGTTGATTCCATTCTTAGCTCAGTAGATCCAATATTCAATTTAAATTTAGATTTATTATCTCAGTAATATTAGAACCATATACAACATGCTACTTCAATTACTAGAATTTAACTGTTCGCTGCTGGGGAATTTGGCAACTAAATCACCACCAAAACAGACATAGGAAAGCCAGATTTTATAAAATCGTATTCTCAACTGACTGCTCACTGAAGACTGTACCGATTTACTGCCAGATGATAACCTTGTCTTTAACTTGTTCATGGGTGAATTCAGCAACTTACATAATGAACAGTCTCCCATGACTAAATTTAGGTTCAAGGAAAATCATTTCTTGGGTTGGTTCCAGGGCTGCTATTGTGAAATGAGAGGGAGAAGTTAGGGCAAAATGCATACCAATCTGGTCTTTTTGCTGGTTGGATACTGTGTTTAATTAGGGACTCTAAATCTGTATAACCCTTCATCATTTGGAGAATAGTTCTATTTGATCAAATAGCTTTGACTGTGACATTCCCAAACTGAATTTAAATAGCACGGAACAAATTAAGGATCCAGTTCTATTCCCCTGTACATCTCGTGTAACTACACTGAAGTCATTGGGGCAGTTTAGGGGAAAAATTGGCCCTAAGTGCTTAAAATCAACATTTTTATAATGAACAAATATTTTAGAACATTTTCCCATCTATACTAATTATTTGCGGGGCTGAATGATTCTGAGGACAGGTGATAGGACATGGAGCCTTTCACCTAAAGATCATCAGTTTGACTGTAGCAGAAGTCAGTAGCAACCAAAAGCCTACTGACATGATGGCCCCTGGGTGATCCATTACTGAAATACATTTGAGTCTCTGCTTATTTCATTATGGGCAAGTGTCCACATTACAGAAGTCACTACAACTATCACTAATTGATCTTTCTTGTTAACAGTATCAGTATAGGCAAAGGGTTGAATTGCCCACAGAAATGGAATTTCCTTACTACCTTTGCGAGGACAGCCTCTGTCGGTCAGAGTGGAAGTGATTGGTGAGGCAGTGTATAGGGAAAGCTGGCACTGCTCATGTTGGTTTATTCTGAGATTAGATGAGACTGTCATTAAACTCATAAAAAAGTACTTTCAGAAATAGACATATGGGATGGTAATATTTTATGTAGTATATAAAAAATTTATACACTACTGGCTTAATCCATGATAGCTTTTCCACACACCACCTGTATCCAAAAGATTTGGGGCTCAGTTTTGCATCTGTTTCAGAATCTTACTTTCATGCAAGCTCCTCAGGGCAGGGTCCTTCAATTTCTTTATATATGTATACCTCGCACTATAAACTCTCAGAATTCCCAGTAGAGCCAAAGGGGGTTTGGGAAGAGCAAAGAATGCAGGATTGGGCCCTTAGACTGTAGCCAATCTTCACATGCGTGAATTAGGAATGGGCCAAATTTAGATCCCATCTGCTCTATAGAATCAATTGTCAGGGAGCTTTGTATACCACAATAGTCTGCTTGTGTGCAAGGTTAAAACAGTTAGGTCTTGTGTTGGAGAGAGGAGTGAACTGTACTTTAATAGTGTTAGCAAACTGTGCGGTACAAGATAAAAAAGGAAATAAGGCCCCTGTTCAGATGTGCATTTAAATGGGAAGTGCCGAAAACGTTTCTTATAGACATACACGCGATTCTCTGGCAATGTAAGGGGGTGGGGGTGGGGGGAAACAACCCACAAAAACAAATGTCTTCTATCTATCTGAGTCGCTTTGAGAAATATCACTCTTCAGACCACATTCAGTAACAGATTTTCTGGAGAACGTTTGCCTTTAGGTAACTTTACATGCAGTGTTTCAGAGGGTCTTCAGTAAAGAACTTCTAAATTTTACCCTCTTTTTTGGTGGGGGGATTTGAAAGTTTTAAAGATATGAATTAGAATATAGAAGTGATGGGTATAGAGAGTGGAGGGAATCTATTCAAAAGTCATTTTTTAGAGTGAGCAGCAATGAAATTTGGAACTGGGTAGGAACCATCGCAAACTTGAAATAACTAGCGGAGATTTCCCCACAAACATGCAATAGACTTGAAAAGCATATAATCTTATTGATGAAGCTAGATTACTAGATATACTGTGTTAGAAAGATTCCATGCTACTTTTTGTAGGAGTAGGTTTTAAATGTCCGGGGGGGTTAAATTCCAGTTCAGATAATTAAGTTCTGCCTATCTTGCCGCTATGCCTCCCATCCAAGTTTGTTGGATTTGTTATTCTTTCACTTCCTGTCTCCAACCCTTCTTCCCATAGGTAGCTGCATTCAATACTTTGTAATAATTTCCATATTATTTATATACTTCACTTATTGTGAAACTTTATTAATATCTGCAAAGTACTTCAAAATCTTTAAATACAAGTGTGGGTCATGACTGCCTCTAGTGGCTGGTCCAATCAACTGTACACCTTACAACTAACTCGCAGGTAAAAATAATTCTTTAATTTAGCTCAAATGGCAGAAGCCTGTGGTTTGGGTACTGAATATTATGGGTTCAGTCCCCACTGACAATTCCAGTGTTGCCGTGTATGCAGTCACAGCTGGTTACATTTGAATGAAAGGTGTTAATACGTGTGGTATAACATTAGAGAGTAAAATATTTTAAAAGCTTTTATTGAAGGTTGATTCTTCATGTTTAAAACAAGTTTTTGCTCTTTCAGATACTTCTGATGAGCAGAATTCACAGTCTTCAATGGAAAATTCTATGAATAGTTCAGAGAAAGCAGAAATTCAATCCTCTGGAGAAAATGATATAACTACAGAGGCATCTAAAAATTCTCAGGTAATTTTAATTAGGTACAGAAAAGGCTATTTTTACAAATGTCTTTTCCAAATTCAATAACAACTTTAAAAAAAGTTATTAAAGAAACACTGTCAGGAGACCAACCACAAGTTTACATTTATTTCCTTAGCTGTGTTACTAAGATTACTATTAACAAAGAATTTTAAATATCTAATGTACTTTCACTGTTCATTTGACCTATTGCTTTAGTTTCATTCACTTTTAACAGTAAGACTTGACTGATCAGTTTCACTTTCAGGCTCATCTGCACCAGACCAATTCTGATGTGTAAGCAAATGCTACAAACAGAATAAGAATACAGTATTTTCATTGACTTGCATTTTGGGCACAACCTACCGGAGGGTATCCCTTTAATGTTCATTTGGAAATAAATACATTCTTTATAAAGCAGAACAGTAGAGCTGGAAAAAATGTAATGCTAATAAACTTAGTGGACCAGATTCTGGCTTTAGGCATGTGTAGGCCTGCACAGCCAGGGATGGGAGGGGGGCTGTGACTTGGGAATTATCCCACCTAAATCTGCACTACAGTCCTCTCTGAGACTTGGTGGTTGTTTCATGTCTGAGTGCCTATGTGCTCATTCCACACCTCACACACCCTGTCCTGCAGAAATTGCTGCTGCTACTAGAAGGAGTAACTTCTGGGTCTTTGGTTTGTGTTGTGGCTGAGTGTGGAGCTGAGGTAAGTCACAGTCAGATCACATGTTAATGCTACTGCTTTGCAGTGTATACAGTGGCTTCATGCCTGGAATCAGAATTTTGCCCTGTGTGGGTAGGTAACAACAAGGCCAGCAAAGTTTTGTTTAGAAAGATGATTTCAGGAAGAGTGTTCGTTTGATTATATCATTCGCATGTTAGGATATTTTGTATCCCCCAAGTAGCATGAGAGTACTCCTTCTTAATTTTAATCTGATGTCTACAGCAGCTATGATTCAGTACAATAATAACATGAATTTTTCCTCTCTTTCCTGTTAAGGACTCTGAAGGAGTGCCACCTTCTAAAAAGATGAAAGTAGAAGCTTCCCAACAAAACGTTGAAGAGATTTAGACTATAGATTTCCCTGATCCGTTTTTATGTAAGGTACATCAGTGGGCTTAATCATAGAACAACCTTACTTAAGCATCTTCTCTTGGATGAGGACAGAACTCCTAACTTTTCAAGTTACCAAGCAAAAATCCAAGAAAACCTAGCAAAGGTTTAACTTCTCAGACACTGAAAACTTTTTCCTGTGAAACAAACATTGAGAGCTTTTAAGTTACTGTCTCTGAAATGGTTGGAGTAAACAACTCAGGAGGGGTCTACGCACTGTTTCTAAAGTCAAAATTACAATTACGTTGCTGCTGGTTTTTTTTTTTTTTTTTTTTTTTCCATTTCTCTATTTAACAATGTAAGATATTTAAGGATGGTACAGGTCAGGTATTAGCTTTCATGTGAAGTTCATTGTTCTGGCGTGATGTCTGCTTTTGTTTTGTGCCTTGTGTTCTGAAAACAGTGCTAACTTTTAAAGTTGTTTTGCAGCTGTCTCCTTTGCAAAGTGGCCTATGTTTGTATAATGCCATGTAGTAAGTTTTTTCCGGTTTTTTGTTTTATTTTTTATTTTAAATCCCTGGTGCTTAAAACTTAACAAATAGAGACAAGAGAGATCTGGAAGCCATTTTCACACTTGGAGGCCAAGGAGACAAAGAAGGAAGTGTCATTTTTTATTTTTCTGCAACCACAGTGGAGACCTTTTATTGAATGCACAGCATTCGCAAACTGTAAATCTGGTCTTTTAAACTATTTTTAACTTCATCAGAAGTTAATATGATTTATTTACCACTTACATTCCAGATCTGAATAAATATAATACAAGTAAGTAGGTTAAGTTTTAGGTCCAAATCTCTGTACTGGGTACAGTATTTGTTTTATAGAAGGGTTCCATTATAAAGATAGGATCATAGGGACTGATGTGCAGCAAATGATTTATTCTGATATCAGGTTTTCACTGAACTGGATTTCAATGTACTGTTCTTTAACAAGATGTTTACTGATTTGTTCCAGGCTATACTGTATTTGGGATTTTTTTTAAACTTTCGGCTAGTCTTTGTAAATAAGTCTTATTTCCATAATCTCTACTTTACTGGTAGAAATGATCCTTTCTTTTCAATTATGTTGAAGCGTGTTTACGCTAGGCTTGTTTGAGAGGCTCCGAGCACCTATAGCTCCCTTCAAGTCAATTGCATTTAGAGGTGCAGATATCTACATGGATCAGGCCTTTAAGAGCTCAATGTTGCAGTGGGCTTAGTACTTCCAGGGGGGTGCCAAGCCCTCTCCGCACCCACTGATGTCAGTGGTAACTACATGGGTGACTAAGGAGTATTCACATGAGGTGTAAATGTTGCTGGATAGGGCCCTTACTCTTCATTCACTCTGAGTGGGAGATGGGTGCTGTGATTTAAAACCAGATCCCCCACATCTCCAAAAATTGTGCACAGTTTGTAAGCTAAGAACTGTAGATATTTTTTTAATGATAAAACTTCTTCTTGTCCCTATATTATCATAATTAGTTCTTTGTAAACTTGCTTATTTCTGAATTCTCCAATGGTGAAAATGGCTTGAGCTTTGACTACTGCATTGCATTCGCAATTACCATCTTAATTATGAAGAAAAATTGGGGGTAGGGGAGGAGTGAGGAGCCAATGCTGACCTTCCGTAAAATGTCTGTTGGATTAAACTCCAAAGCGACTTGCTATGCTTAGTTTGGGAACTTTTCCTTTTATGTTGAAATAAACTTTTTGGATCTCAACTAAATAAAATTTGGTTGCAAATCATTCATGAAAGCAGTGTGCTCCCTAATAAGTTTTTGGGTTCTCTGGCCAGATCATGAAGTCCATTCACTTTCTGAAAATAAGGAACTGAGGAGCCAAAAGTTATATTTGCACAATAAACATAATGGAATGGTAGAGTAATTTCTCTCTTGAATTGTGTGTATGCTTAAAAAATGTAGATAACTGGTCAACGGCTATCAGTTTGTATGTATATTACACTCAGATTTAATTGATATTTTGTGAGAAAAATTCTATTAGATATATAAAATGGGCAAGTTTTAAATAATGAAACTTTTAAAAATGCTTTGATTCACTAGCATTTTAATTTTTAATGCTAAAACTACATGAATCTGATGCCACCTTTGACAAGTAGTCATGTTTACTGATCACCATCTTCAGATGTGTCCCAAAATGCTTTTCATTTTGATTTTTCTACATGTTTCCAAAGGGGTAGATAGGCTTTTAAATTTCAGATAGGCTTTTAAATTTCAGAGCTGATTCCTGTACTTTAGGAAGAAAAATATAAATAGCACTAAAATACCTCAAATTTGTCATTAGATAGAAATGTTTATTGGCATTGCTGACATCAACAGGTTTAACTATAAAATTCCTTCATTTCCTCCTGTGGCTTCTGCTCAGAACTGTGTGCATTGTTCTGTGGCTTGGAAAACAAAGCAGCTATTGCTAGTGGCTTTATTTCTAAAATAGTAACTTTTTACTTACAGCTTATACAAAATACATTCAGAACTTTTTTAACACTGATTCTAGTGACAACCGACAATTGAAGAAGCAGATAGGTTTGGGTTCCTTAAACTTGTTAGTGTCATTCTCTAAGAAAAGAGACCTTGACATTACCTGGTATGAAGAAATCCAAAATAGTGTATAAGACTGTTATTAGTCTTTCTTTGAAGTGCCTGATAACATTAATGGGCCACTGGATGTGATTAAACACTTTTTAATGCCAGAAAGTGCAGATGGGACCAAACCAGAATATAGGATCCAAATCTGCTTGAGGTTTGGAACTACATCTAGATCCAGTTTTTTGGCTTGGACCCATCTCTACCAGAAATTTGTTTTATGAACTCACTGTAAAAGGTTGTATTGAAAGCATTGAGACATGAAGCAGAAGGGGAGTTGTAGTTTACTTCAAGGTGACTGAAAGTTCTCATACAGCTAATGTTTTAGAAATAGTGCAAATATCAAAAAGTGCTTCCTTGCTACATGCTGAATGTTGGAGCTTCGGTTACAAAAACAAAAGAAACCAGAAGCAACATGAGAAGGCCTTTCAAATAAGTGATTTACTCAGCCAAACATTTTATAGCAGAACTATTCCTTGGAATTTTTATGCTTGGGAAAGTAGTTGTTAAACATTCCAAAAAGTGCTGGCACTTACAAAACAACAACAAATCAACAAGGCAGTATAAAATATTGGTTTTGGGTGGCTATCTTCATACATAAACATTGTCATGTTTTGGAATGTTCTTTATATCTAAGGGCCTGTTAGGAGATGTAAAGAATTTTGTTTTTTTTCAATACCTAATCGTTTTCCATCTTATGATTTTTGTGTGTGTGTTGTACAGCAGTATAATTTTTCACTTATTTATTCCATCAGTAGCTATGGTTTGTACAATGTACAATGGTTTCATTTAAAAAATAAAATTAAAAATCACAACATGAACATTGCGTGAATAATATTTGATCAAGGAAATTAAATTTAAGAATCTCTCAGTGTCTGTTTCTAATTTAAAAAAAATATTTCTATTTATAAATAGATTTTTTTTAAAATTGTGCATTCTGTGGAGTCTAATTCCATAACATGTAAAACAAATATTGTAATCTTCCTGTTTCTTACTGGACTAAGGTTTCCTTATATCGCTTCAGTAGGATCTTGCTAAATTGCATGGATGAATGGGTGGTCTCACGGAATTAACAAAGTAGTGAGTAAACGAATCCAATAAAAGAGCAAGATTACTGGATCCCATAAGGTACTCTGATCATTTCAAGTGCTGACTATTGGTTTGATACTTCAAAGGGTCATATACTGTAGTATATTTTGGTTTTTAAAAACAGCCTTTTGTAATACAGACAAATCACTATAGTGATGTCTTGTTGAATTTTTGCTGAAAAATGGGGAAAAACTGTTGGTGCAACTTCTGTAAAATGACTGCAGATTAGTAAAATTCCACTGTCTTGTTCCCCATCAGTGTGCTCTGCAGTGTACAGACATAATGAGGTGTGGCCTCTACCCTAAGTGTCCATATTTTCCAGTTTTTCAGGGATTTCTTTCAGGACACTTGAAATGTTACAATTTTTCATTTAATTAATAATTTTTGTTAGAACTACAAAATGTTCAAGATGTACTGCAGTACAAAGTAGAATTTGGTCTCTTTTTACTGGGATCACTCAGTCTAGTAGAAGAAGTGTTATGTGTGATAAATGGTGTTTTGGAGTGAATGGAAAAGTCGAATGCTATCGAAGTTGTGCTTTTTCTTGAAATGAATGTTGATGTTTGTTCTCTGTTTTATGATGAACTCATTCAGACTCTGTTACTGGAAAAAGTCCTCTACTTGGAAATATACCTCTTGTCACAGAGTAAGGAGTTGGCAGTAGTAATGTCGGCACATACAAAGGAACACTTTTAAAAGTATATTTCATGACCCTAAAAAGTTTCTGTAAAAATGCCCTGGTTTTTTATTTTGAAAATATGGTCACCTTATCCTTGCCCTAATGGCATGATGGCAGTTCAGTCTCAAAGTTCTGCTGATGTGGGTTTTATTTTAATATAATTCTCACATTTTTTGTGGATTACCTCAGGCTTCACAGAAGGTGTGTGTAAAACGGGGATTTGCATGAAGATGGCGGTAGTATGCTTGTACAAGAAGGAGGCTATTCTAAGCATTAAGAATGTCATGAAAGGAGGCGTGAAGTGTGAGAGAAAAGTCCCTTTGAGCAAAATAAGCTATACCTGCAAAAGTGCAGTTTTGCCAGTATAACTGTCTACACTATGGGCTTTTGTTGGCACAGTTGTGTTGGTTACAAATTGCTCCTCATCAAGCCATCAGCTGGCTGCCCGAGTGACTAAAACTGGGAGAAGGCAAGTTAAGAAGACAAAATGCATAAAGTGAGGGGAAAAAAATTGTAGTGTACGGGTATGTGTAAATACAGATATGAATATGAGAACCAGAAAGTAAAACTGACAAGTCTACTTTAACAGTCCAAGTTGAGCAAGTCTATGGGGCCAGATGCAATGCATCTGAGGGTGCAGAGGAAGTTGGCTGATGTGATTTCAGAGCCATTGGCTATTATCTTTGAAAGCTCATGGCAATTGGGGGAGGTCCCTGATGATTGGAAAAAGGCAAATATAGTGCCCATCTTCAAGAAAGGGAAGAAAGAGGATCCAGGGAACTACAGACCGGTCAGCCTGACCTCAATCCCTGGAAAAATCGTGGGTCAGGTCCTCAAGGAATCCATTTTAAGGCATTTGGAAGAGAGGACGGTGATCAGGAATAGTCAACATGGATTCACCAAGGGCAAGTCATGCCTGACCAACCTGATTGCCTTCTGTGAAGAGGTGACTGGCTCTGTGGATGTGGGGAAAGCGGTGGACGTGATATACCTTGACTTTAGCAGAGCTTTTGATACAATTTCCCACAGTATTCTTATCAGCACGTTAAAGAAGTATAGGTTGGATGAATGGACTATAAAATGGATAGAGAGCTGGCTAGATCATCGGGCTCAACGGGTACTGATCAATGGCTCCATGTCTAGCTGGCAGCCAGTCACAAGCGGAGTGCCCCAGGGGTTGGTCTTGGGGCCGGTTTTGTTCAACATCTTCATTAATGATCTGGAGGATAGGGTATCTGATGAGGTTCAACAAGGACAAGTGCAGAGTCCTCAACTTAGGATGGAAGAATCCCATGCACAGCTACAGACTGGGGACTGACAAGCTAGGTAACAGTTCTGCAGAAAAGGACCTGTGGGTTACAGTGGATAAGAAGCTGGATATGAGTCAGCAGTGTGCCCTGGTTGCCAAGAAGGCTAATAGCATATTGGGCTGCATTTTAGTAAGAGCATTGCCTGCAGATCAAGGGAAGTGATTATTCCCTTCTATTCGGCATTGGTGAGGCCACATTTGGAGTATTGTGTCCAGTTTTGGGCCCCCCACTACAAAAAGGATGTGGACAGGTTGGAGAGAGTCCAGTAGAGGACAACAAAAATGATTAAGGGGCTGGAGTACAAGACTTATGAGGAGAGGCTGAAGGAACTAGGCTTGTTTAGTTTGCAAAAGAGAAGAATGAGGGAGAATGTGTTACCTAGGGAGGTAGTGGAATCTCCATCTTTAGAGGTTTTTAAGCTGCAGCTTGACAAAGCCCTGGCTGGGATGATTTAGCTGAGGTTAGTCCTGCTTTGAGCAGGGGGTTGGATTAGATGACCTCCTGAGGTCCCTTCCAACTCTAATATTCTGATTCTATGAATAAAAAACAAGTATAAATGGTGAACAGCAAATGTGACTTTTAAAGTGTTACCTTTTAATAGAGAGAGGTATTAACAGTTCAGGTAAAGATTTGTAAAAAGAAATAACTCGTGACTTTTATCCTGACACTGTCCAAACAAAATTATATATGTTTTGGACAGCTAACTGGTGGTGTGGGACTAGTGGTCTTTTTCCCCACTTCAGTTGCTTATATTTTGTGTTTTTAACGTGGGTCCAGAAATAATTGGCAGCAGAATCCTAGAAAACATCTATTGTCTCAGGTACACCACATCCCCTGACCAGTGCTGGATTGTTCCCTCTTGCACATTTTTCTTATGTCCTGTGTAGTCCACTTTTAACTGTCTTAAGAGATGAGGTTTCTGCCACTTCTCTCAGGAAAATGTAGCAAGAAATTTAGTGAGTGCCAGTTGTAGTTGTCCTATGACAGTTTTCATGTTAAAGGCCAGCACCTAATCAGCTTAAGTGAGGTATTCACCATCCTCCATTCCCTATAAACTGTAGGCCAGGGACTATGGTCTGCGTTTTTTTGTTTAGCTTTTTCCACCTGTTGTAAACTGCCCCATACAATATAAAAATAATAGGAATTCCTCAGTCTAATCAATGATACAGTCCAGATACAAGTAAGAAAAAGCAGAGTTTAAACTTAATTTGGTTTTTTAATTGGTGTCCACTAGGAGGAGCAGAGAGCAGTTCAATTCAATTTGCAATGGGCTAGAGCCGGAAGGCAATCACAGGCAGTCAAGGCCTTATAGTAACAATGATGCCCTCTTCATTATAAATAGGACTGGCTAGAACACTGTAAGCTCTTGGGTGGCTGCGTTGCATGATCACGAATGGGATAGGAGTGCAGGTAGGGGTTGTTGCAACGGCAGGATGTCTCAGCTGCATCAGAAATTTCTCCATTCCTTCTGTGTATGGAGGAGACAAATTGCCCATCTTTATTGTAAATAATCCAACTGTCACCTTGTGATTAAGCTATAGCATAACTGCCTTGCAGCCCTATACCACTGGGGAGAGGAAGCTGTGCATCGTATCGTAGACTTTGGCAAGCGAGTTTTGGTGGTTGTACTGTGTGCTGCTGATAGCTCTACGAACTCAGCGCCTGTTATCATCCTTCTCTTAAACCCATCTCCTATATGCTGGGTGATATTTAATATTAGCCCTAAAAAGTCCTCTCTCTTGTTTTTCTGTACAGCACCTAGCACCATGGAATCCTGATCCTTGATTGAGGTTCCTAAACTTGACCCTAATATAATGTGCAGGAGCAGTGCCTGCAGGCCCTTGTAGGAGGTGTCATTTGGAGGTGCAGGATGATTCTAGTATGGGTCTTGGAGGGGGGTGTGAGAGAAGGTGCAGGGGGATAATAGTGTAGATATGTGGGCAGGCATTTAGGGGATTGGAGTGACAGCAGGGTAGGGGGGAGGGACACCAAGGACTGCACAGGAACTGGGTGCAGAAATTAAGGAAAGGTTTTTGTGGGGGTAGGGGAGGTTTTGGGGAGCACAGGGCTTGCAGTAGGAAGGGGTTGAGGTTCAAAGGGGGAATGCAGGGTCGAGGAAGCTGGTCTGTAAGGCTGGTTGGGGGGTGCAGTGGCAGGGAGTCTGGAAGTCGTGGAAGAAGGGGGGTAGGGGCCCAGGTTGGGGTGGGAGGAGGAGCAGAGAGCAGCGGTGCTGGGGGGGGAGGGGAGGCTGCCTGGCCTCCCTCAGCCACGTGGTCGCTCTGGTCCCTGGCTTTCAGCCCCGCCACCAGCTGTCGCTGGGCCCGAGCAGCTCGTCGGCAGAGCGCGCGGCGGGGCCCTGCTCCTTTAAGCGGCGGGGGCAGGCCGGGGGCGGCGCCCGGCTGCGGGCGGGGCGGTGCCGGGCTGGGTGGCGGAGGGCCACTCGGGAGGGGGCCGGGGCCGCAGCCGGAGGCTCGGGCCATGGCTGCCGACGTGTTCATGCGGCCGGGCCGGCTCCCCGGGGCGGTGGGGCCCGCGTCGCGGCGGGCGGAGCCGGACGAGGACTCCTCGGACACGGACGATGGAGGCTCCCTGGCGGGGCGGCGGCCCGGGCCGCGGCGGGGGCAGCCGGCGGGGCCCCAGATCATCCACTCGGGCCACTTCATGGTCTCGTCGCCGCACAGCGAGCACCCGCCCAAGAAGGGCTACGACTTCGACACGGTCAACGAGCAGACGTGCCAGACCTACCGCTTCGGGGCGGCGCGGGGCGGCGACGGGGCCGGAGGCCGCCTCAGCATCGACGCCTCCCTCACCAAGCTCTTCGAGTGCATGAGCCTGGCCTACAGGTGCGGGGGCCGGCCGGGCCGGGTCGGGGGGCCTGAGGGGGCGGGGGAGGTGTGTCTGAGGTAATTGGGGGGGGGGAGCTGAGGGGTGCGGGGCTGACGGGACCGGGGGGTGTCGAGCTCCTGGGGGTTCCGTGGCGGAGAGTGTCTGGGTGACAGGAAGCTCCAGGAGGCTGGGGGCTCCGGGGGGGGGGGGAGGGCGGGATTGTGGATGTCTAGGACAATAAGGGGCCCCCTCGGGGGATGGGGTGCCTGAAGGGGTTCCAGGGAGGCTGGTGGGGGCTGGGGGTACCCAGGGATAGCGGGGGTATCCAGGGGCATTCGTTCAAGAGGGAACCCATTAAGGCCCAGACATATGGGAGTTGTAGGGGAACTTGGGATACAGTGTTTGAGTTGGGGGAGACTGGGAGTGATAGGGACAGTGGGGTGTAAAGGGGCTGGCATGGCTACGTGTTGATCTCCCTGGTTCTTCCAGTTATGATCCTGTAGGGACTTGGGGAGGGAATGGGGACATGGAACATCCTCTGGAGTGGGGGGGGACACTGCATGGGGGGTGAGCGATGCCATCGAGTGGGCTAGTGGGGGTTTGGAGATACAGATGTCATCTGCAGAAGAGGGTACAATAACATGTTGTGGGGTAGGACCTGATAACATAATACTGAACGCCTATGTACAAGACTCTCCACTTGCACAAGCGCTCCAGAGAGGAAAGCTCCTCCTCCGGTGTGTTTAAGGTGGATGAGTAGTTATGCCCAGTAATGTCTATAGCTACCCAGTGCATAGCCCCTGGTCTAGTATGGCCATTAGCCCTTCCAGAAGGCATGGATGTCAGACACAGAATGAGGGGTGGTTTAAAAGAAAGGGGGTGGAAGAAGAACAGAGTAAACCTGAAAAATGTTTTAGCTGAGTTTTCTGGAACCTCAGTTTCTCCACATTTGATATAAATAAACTACAGAAATTGAGAAAACAAGGGTTGTGGGGGGAGAGAGGTAAATGTAGGTCTAAAAACTGGTGACTTGCATAGTAATCTAGTATATTTAAGACAGATGGTGCCAATGGGGCCTAAAACAATTCTTAAATAACTTATCCTGGGAAGTGACTGGCCTTAAAATCCCTTCCAAAGCTATCTTGTCAGTCTGCATTTTGACAACAATCAGAAAAAGGAGTTTTAGTGCACCACCACAGAAGCTCTGGTGACAATACCTTTTGTGGTGCAGTGGAAAATATAGTAATGTTGGAGCAGAACCTGCCAGGCAGTGTATGGACAGTAAAGCTTTTTCTGTTTACTTCTAGTATTTATTTCTTTTCTGTATTGTTCTTTGTATCTACATCACTTTTGTTTAAATGAAACAGCAAAACTTTAAAATAGCTGTAGATAATTTTTGGGACTTAGCATTATAGAGATCAAGTTTGTTTCTTTGCATATAAAGGTTCTGAACAAAGAGAGATCTTCACTGCATTCTAATAGGGGTGCAAGAGGAACAAATAGAATTAGCTTCAGTATATGATGAGAATTAAATATAAAAGGACTTGATTCTAAGAGAATCTGAGCCCTTCCAGCTTCTAGACTTCAGTGGGAGTTGCAAATGCTCAACACCTCTTGGGATTGAGCCCAAATTTAGCAGCAACATTTAATGGCAAAGCTGAATAATTTGTAAAGAACAGAATAAAAGTTTCTACTTCTTTTTCTTTTCCTGTTCCATATGAAAAGTAGCCAGTTATTTGCATTTTTCTCTTTCAGGTACAAGAAACCATTAGTAAGCATCTTTCATTATTTTACAGTAACACTCTATTTCCTTTGTTTCTGTGATTGCAGATTACAGGATTTCTTTTTTTAAAATGGGCTTTAGTTGACTGTCTGTTGGACATGGTGCGTGTAAAATTAGTAAAACTGAGTGCTTGATCACCAGCTGAAGAATGATTGATTAAGCTTGGAGACTGAGCTACACCCACTCATCCTTAGTTTTCTCTACATCCTTATCTGCTCTAGGAATCCACAAGACACACAGATACCATTTTTAAAAAAAAGAGTCCTGTAGCACCTTAGATTTCATTCTCCTGGCTATCAATCCAGCACTTTCACTGTCAAGAAATCCACCACTGCTAAGTATAATTTTTAACTGAGAAAATGAAACAGAAAAAAATTGATGTTTATGGAAAATGTTTGTGCTCTGTGGCTATTGCAGAGCCAACACTAACCTGATTCCCAGAGTTGGGCAAACATGGCCTACACAGATGCAAAAACAAATGACAAAACTGTATTTGTGTTTATTTGAGACTCTTTACTAGTATCTGGGTTAAGATGAGTTATTCAAGGTCTGAAGAGTCACTAAATTGTATACCATTTTACAGCTTTATCAGTCAGCTAGAAAACCAGGATTTAATCATGTGGGAAAGCCTGAACAAAGAAGTATATCTTCCTCATAATTCTAAAAGTGTCTAGGTTTGTGCTGAGTCATATTTTCTGCAGGGAGTGAGTTCCAAACCAAACTTCTAATTTTGTCTCCTACCTTAAAGTGTCCTGCATCATTGCTTTGTGCTGTTTAAACATCTGCTTCATTTCACATGAAGAAACCTGAGGGAGAGGGAAGTGATTGTTTTTCTTTCTTCTGTGAACAGAACAGGCTTCTACCTTAGTTAAAATTATTTTTCAGTTGTATTCCAGTAATTTAAATCATTGCTCTTTTCAAAATATCATGTCAGATCAACCACTTTACAGGGATAAGTGTGACAAGAACACACATTCCAATATGCAGTTTAGCAGGTCATAAACAACGTTTTATAAATTAATATGTTACCTGTAAACAGTGGAGCATACTACAGCTATTGCATGTCCTGTACTGCACATTTTATCTGACTGTCACTTGCTACCATCATGACATTTATTGGGAACCTTACCTCTTTTAAGGCTGATAAATGGACTGTAGATGCTTTCTTCTGTAGCCCTTTGCCTCAGTCCTCTAAAATTCAAAGTGTAATTGATATTACAGATTTTAATTTGTGTATTTTTTACATCACCCCCTTATTTTACAGGCTTATTAGAACTATTTAAACAATATTCTTCAGCAAAAATAGCACAAGATTTTGGATTGTATTCTAGGGTGTTCCTAGCCACAGTTTGAGTAACTGGGATTATGTTCTGGGGCTAGGACGAAGGACTCTTCTCCCTTCTTTGATTTTGTGCCTGATGGTGTAGGAATGCAACCTCCACTTTCACTGACTTCAGTGAGAGTTGAGGGTGCTCCTCCCTTTGCAGGATCAGGTCCCACTGCCTGAGAAAGTGGAAGGGGAAGTGCATGCAGTAGAAAGTTCTGGTATAAAGAATTTGCAGAGGGCATTGGGAAGGATTTATTGCATTAATAAACCAAAGTATAGTGACTTTGGAAAGCTCCATGTGGAAAGTTTTACCTTGTAAACAGTGGAGCATAATTTATTGAAGGTTCAAAACCAGGAATTCACATTTAGAAATGCAGATATGTATCTATATTCTGTACACTACAAATGGGCTCCATACTCACCAGGCTAAGTGCAGCATCTTCCTGGCCTCCCAGTCAATAGTCTTGAAAATGGTATAGGGCAAAGCTCTGGTATAGGTGCCTTAGAACATACCGGTAATCTGTCTTTCTCAGAGCAAATACTCTCTTGTAGGTAACTGTGCATTTGGCAAGATTCATTAGCATCAACCTTCAACCTTCTCTTTGGCAAATCTGTTCATAGCATTTCAGACTTTCTGTTAGCTCTGAGAAGTGAGACTGGTGGGTGCTGGTAGTAAGGAATAAAAACCCTGTTCTTGGAATAGTCTGTCTTTTGTTTTTTGCTGACACTCTGAATTTGTCAGTAGATTTTGGGTGGTTACAATAGTCATTCCAGTAGGATTTGACCTTTGCTGAAGTGGAAGTGAATTTGATTCTGTTTTAAAAGAAGGGTTGATATCACCAGAGGCCTTAGTTATCCACAAAACAGGTATAAAATGAGCAAATGACAGAGCAGGTATCACATGCTGCTATGCCATTGTGTCTCAACCATCCTCTGGCAAGGGCCATTCTGAATAAAGAGGAGAATTTAGACTCTGTTACCACATCAATGCTTCATTTCTTTGCCAGCTACGTTATTTTCCCCTGTTGCTATGTGAAAGACCTATGCAAATGGGAAAATGGTAAAACTGGACACCAAGTGCTGTCAGAAGCACAGTGTAAATAAAATGGAGAAATATTTTGCTTTAATCTTTGTTACAATTATTTTAGGATGTATTTTTTTTAAAGTAGGTAAACAATTTGTCTGATTTTTGAGTTGTTCGGTTTTTTTAAACTATTTGCCAATTGAAGTCCATCTAACCCAGTAATGAATCCTCTGGTGTGGTAGGGTAAATGAAGAGGGTCTTTGTAGACCCATTTACAAGCTCTTCTTTTATTACTAGATAGCATTAGCAATCTTATCCCTTAATAAGTCTTAGCTTAAGGAGCATGTCAGGTGTTGCACTTTAGGTTAGAGTGTTAACATTGACACTAGATGCTTGTCTAAACCCTTTGGTTGCTGTTCGATCTTCCATTTCAGAAAATGAAACTCTGAAAAAGAGAATAAAATAACCTACCACTTGACCCTATTGGTGTTTTGTGGAAGAAATTGGTGATTTTAGAGGTGACATTGACTCTTTTGGAGGACTATGTCACAGATTTTTAGTGTTTTAAATTCAGCTCTTCAATCCATCACAAAGAAACACAAGCCAAAAATTTAACAGAAAACTGAAAACAGTCTTCTTTTGGTTTATTCAGCTGCTCATCTGTATGCCAGGAAACTCCAGGCAGGTGAGTTTTTATGTTACTTTGCCATGTTCTGCCATTTGTGTTAAATGCTGACCAAGTTTTAAACTGATATCAAGTTGGAGGAAGTGCGCCATAGCAGACTTAGCAAATAGTGGAAAAGCAGTGATCGTGTGAAAGAAATATTGAGAGGCGTTAGACTGTATTCATTGTATTTTTTTCCTTTGTACACAGAACTCAATGGGTTTATAATTTTCCTTTTCTATTCATTTGTCACTGTGACCTCAATGCCACTGACAATCCTCTCAGAACTAAAAGACAAAGGTTCTAAACTGTTTGAAAGCTGCGTAAGTGTACTCTAGTTTTTATTTGTTTCCTTTTTGTTTGAGCAGAAAATACAATTATACATTATAAAGACAACTAAACAGTTGTCTCCAAGGAAAATGGAATTGGCTGTTTGTATTCCAGTTAACAGTGGAAACATCTTAATTTTTTTAATACCAACTACAGTTTTTTGGTATTGTCAGAGTTTCTAGGGAAGTAAAGTTAGGAAAATCTAAGGAAAATGTAGGCTTTCAGATATCACTTCTGGTAGGTTTGCTGCTGTAAAAGGCTTTGTGTTTGAAGCTGGAACTCTGAAACATAGGACTTTCAGTAACTCCTTTGGTGCTCAAAATGGAAGTTGTGTGATTATTTCTTTTATTAAATGTTTTCTAGCGTGGTTCATAGATGCTAAGGCCAAAAGAGATCATTGTGATAATTTAGTCTGCTCTGCTGTATAGCACAGGCCAGGGAACTTCTCTAAAATAACTCCTGGAGCATGTCTTTTAGAAAAACACCCAATCTAAAACACTCTTCAAGGATTCAATGTATAATAGAAATAAATGTTTTAGTTACTGAGAGTCATCTAATCAGGAAGCAGCAATGGGGCTGATAATTGAATGTGTAGTCTTCACAGCTTATTTAAACATGGAGTTTGTGTGGTCGAATCTTTCAAACAGAAGACTTGGAGCCAGCTCTCGTGTTCTATTTCTGGCTCTACTAATGATTTGCTACATGACCTTATATAGTCATTTAGCCTCTCTCTGCCTCAGTTTCTCTAGCTGTAAAATTATGACAATGTTGGCTGGTTCACAGAGGTGTTGTGATGCTGTTTTGCGCTACTTGGTCCTACCAGCTAGTCATAGGAAAAACATCCACTTCTTCATTCAAATTTTCAGAGCAGCCAAAGCACTCATTGTTAGCATTCATCAACATAACTATAGCTAGGTGTTTGTAGTTGTCTGCCCTTTGTTTATGCTATATTGAATATCTGTAGTATAATCAATAAATGCTCTTTGCTCATTCTGAGTCTCTTTTATTAATAGTAGCGGTATAAATAGAGCTTGACTGAGAGTTTTGACTGCGTGGACACAAAAGAGAGGCTGGATTTTAGAGATGTGTAAGAAAGAGGCAAGACAATGGAACAGACTGATTGATTATGTGGGTGTGATGGGAGGACTGATCAAAGATGACATCTAATTTATGGGCCTGAGTACCCAGGAGGATATTAGTGGTGGTGGAGTTCAGTGATAGAGAAAATAGGAGAGAACTTGGGAGGGGAAAGATAAGTGGTCAAAGAAAAAAGAAAGCTGTAGCTTACTGACCTGTCAATTCCAATAAATGTTAACCTTTGTAGCTGATCGAAAAAGACAAACATACAAATGCAAATTACTGCCTAATAAAACTTTACCATGTTTTAATAATTATAATAATCATCATAATAATTAACACTTTTTGGGGACACTGCTCTGTGGATAACTTTCCACATCAGTTGAAGTGCCCAAGGAGGCACCCCCTTCTGGGTGGAAATTAATTATGTTTTAAAGAGTAATCCTCTTTGAAGTAAGGGACTGCTCTGCTTTGGGACTGCTGTGGGGAAAATGTGATGTCTGGCTACCACAGTGCTAATTCTTGAGTCAGAGATCTGCAGGTGGTGAAGGGAGGAGACATTCTGGAGATACTGGAAAACTCTTTTGATCTTAGAACAAAGGGGGACCCTGTTACTCATAAAGAAGCTTATATTTTCTGCCTGCTAGGCTCTGGGATCTCTCCATTTATCAGAGCATTGATGCCACAATGGCGATCTCCTGTGTAAGATGTCACAAACTGAATTTCCATGTGAGGCATGACTCCTTTCTGAAAGAGAATTTTGTTACAAATGTTAGGATGTGACTCCAGTTCAACAAGTGTCTTTGCCAGTCAGGAAACTTGTTTTACTGTGTAAGTACAAATGATCAGGCTGTTTGCATGTTGTTCTTACCTTGCTTCATATGCTGCTGGTGAATTTATTCTCTTTACTAATGTTTTATTTGGAGTTTACAATTCTGTAATGCAGTAGTCTTTCAAAGGAGGATTCATATCTCATCATTAGACTCAGTAAGCACATCACCTTAGTATCAAAAGGAAGCAGAGCCTCAATGATGATTTTATCGTACATTTTAAACACTGCACATTCTTAGAATTTTCTAAGACACAAATAGAAATGCAGAAGAGAAAATACTGTCAGAGGGATCTGTTGATTGGAACAGGAGCCTGGGAGCCAGAACAACTACTTTCTGTTTCCTCCTCTGCCATGGACTGTATGACATGATTTTGTACCAGTCACATAACCACTTTAAGCCTCTGTTTCCTATGTGCAAAAATGGGACCATAAAACCATATTTCACAGGGCTTTTTGGAAGCTTGTTTATTAAACATTTTGAGGTCCCCAGATCAGACACTTTTGGATAAAAGGCACTGGAGAAATTCAGACTCTCTCATCTGGAGATGTCAAAGCATTTCATCAATAAGCCCCGTAACACCCCTGTAAATTTTGTTACCCCCGACTATGGATATATATGTGTACAAGATAGGTTAAATGACACCGGGCGAGTCAATGACGGAATCAGAAATAGCAATCAGAATTGAAGTCTGGGATTCCAGATTATTCTAAGCCCTATGCCGCAGAGACTCATCTACACAAACCTGGCTTTTGGCCCAATTGAAGTTAATGGAAATTTTGTTTTAGTGAAGAGTGTTGAATAATCAGTGCCCTTAATCCTAGTCCATGTTCATTCATGGAGAGCAGAGAGTCTGTATAAATTCAGGCCACTGAAGGGGCAGAGAACCAGTGACACAGAATAGAAGTCTTAATATTAATGATATTCATGTTTTAGTTGGTCCAACTTATAATGTTCCTGACACTTCAACATATTTTCCCTCTACAATTAAAATCCTCCCACATAAAATAGAGATATCTAAAAATCAAGCTCAAGAATTGCCATTTGAAGAGACCAGAGATACAGATATGAGTTAGTAACAAGATATGCTATGCCAAGTGTGTTCTCAGTCTCCTGTTTTAAGTCCTCATCTCCTAATTGCATACTGAGCAGATGGGGTTTAGTCTGTTCTCTGCTGAATAACTCCTGTTGGGAGAATGCATCTCAATTACATTATCTTTTGTTTCTGATTATCATTATTGGTGTTTCCTCACCAAACATCTCTGAGCCCCTGTCAGATCTGTGAAGGAGTGGCCAGAATAGGGATCTAAAAGATGAGCCTGCTGGGTTCTGTTTCCGTCTCTGGCACTCATTCAGTGTGACTCATCTGTAATGGCTGTACAGTAACATTCACAATATCTTTTAAGTAGGTTAGAATTGGTGTTAATATAAAGTGCTTTGAGATTCTCAGGTAAAAAGTGCTATTCACATTCACATAACACAGGCACTCTTATTTGTGAATATATGTATAAACATAATTAGTTCGGAGGCTGAGTTAAGCTCATTTGACATGAAATGCTTCTTGGTTGATAATTATTCTAATTGCAAATTATAATGAGACATAAGGTAGTTGATATAGTTGAATGTTAATTAAAGAAAATCTGATTTTCCTTAACAATAATTAGGAATAGAAGTGTGGTGTATTTAAATATGACCACTACTGATACACTTCTCATCTCTATTCAGTGGTGTGGTTTGACATTGTTTTTTAAAATGGGTGCTATATAATAATTATTATGTAACAACAATTAGAGGTGTCGTCTGAACTTAAGACTGGGTGCTAGGAACTCCTGAATTCTAATTTTGGCTCTGATGCTGATCCTGTGGCAAATAATTTAACATCTTTGCCTCAGCTTCTCCAGTGAATTGGTCAGTTAATGTTTGTTAAGGACTTTAAAGAATTAAAGTGCTGTATAGGGATTACTGTTGTTAGTGAAACAAAAATACTAATCTGTAGTGTGGCTTTTCCTGTTGCTTCTGATAACCATTTAAATTGTTCAGTATAGGATAATAATACTTTGCACTTGTGAAGCACCTTTATGAGAATCTGTTTTACAAGCTTTAGTAAATAAATATTTGCATCTTTCCCTGGGAGTTGGATAAAGTGCAAACGTTGGGAAACTGAGACACATAGCAGTGAAGTGACTTGCCTGTGGTTACTTGGAGGGTCGGGGGCAGAGACAAAATTGAACCTGGATCTTCTGCTTCCCAGTTGTGTGCTCACAGCATTAAGCGCTGCACTAACGCAATAAGTGACAGACCTACAGCTTCCTGATCTGTCCCCAAAGGTTGGGTGAAACATTTTTTGCTTGACTAAAATTAGATAACAGTAGGAGTGGCTGGGTTTTTTAACTTTATTTGCTGCCTTTCTTACCTGAAATTGTTCTGTTTGAAGATGTCCTGCTTCATGCTGGGATAAATGCTGCCTTTTATGCTGTAGCATAAGGTGTTGGGTTGCTCTTGGTATTATCTATAGTTTATACGCCACCAGAGCAAACAAAGCATAACTTTATAGCAAAGAAAATACATGCTCTGTGTGCTGATGTCTTTAGCTGCAGATAAAGCAAAGTGTGAAACGTTTCCTATGCATACTGGCAAATAAGCAGAAAAATTCAGGCCAGAATTGCAAGAGTGCTTTTTGGGAGATCTTATATAGGGGAATCAAGAGGAGGAAAAAAGGAGCCCCAGTTCCATTTCAGTTCAATGAGCCATGCTCAAGTTCAAGAGGTCTACCAGTGAGAAATGCTCTTGTGCTACCTATGAGAATCTCATTTGTTTCTTATCAGATGTTCATCATAACTCCTGCTTCTGCAAGGCTAGATCTGCAGCATGCACATAGAAGGTTTTCTCTTTCATCTTGAGTCAGGAAGTGAAAAGGGTTGTCTCATTTTTGTTGTTTAGGTGGGAAATTAATGGGGTCTGCTAGTACTAGATTTGGTTCATGTCAGTTTATACAGTTATTGTACAATGCTGAGCATCAGGGTTGACTTGTGGGGAGTCGACTAGCCTTGCTCTTGCCTAAGAGATTCACCCTTGAAAAACATCATGTTGTTGGTTTTGGAAGTGACATGGAAGTCACTTTGTTTGCAGTTGCAATCAGGAGATTAATTACCAGCACCTGTTATCTCTGTCTGTTCACCTCTTTGCATGGCATTTGTTTGCGGTCCTCTGTGCTGCTGGTTCCCCTAGACCTTGTCTACGTAGACAATTTTCTGCAAATGTGCAGCTTTTCCAGGGGTAGCAATGTTGAGAGAGTGCTGGTGTACAAATGGTTACCACTGCTATACCAACATTATCTGCAGCACTAAATATTATGATAGCACCCAAAGGACCGAGTTGGGCTTGGAGCATTTTATGCTGGACACTGTACAAACCCAGACAATCCCTGCCATGAAGGGTTTATGCCATATCATCTAACCCTGCTCAGAGCAGCTTCTACAACGTGGTGCTAAAAAGGCTGAATGCTTTTCTACTCTGTGGCTTCCAGCAGCGAAGCCAATTGGGCCTAACGTGCAAGTGGGAAACTTTTAGAAAAATGCCAGTGTAACAAGGCCCTAAAGTGCCGTAACTGTCTAACAGCCATTTTTAGTGGGGGAGTATCCTGAACTCCTTTTTTCTAGAACTGCCTTGTTTGAGGTATTTACATGTTTCCTTCCTTCACTTTATCACCTCCTTCCCTCAAAGATTCATGTCACAGAAACTGTCACACACTGCCTTTGCAGCACTCCAGGCCTTGAATGCCAAGAGACTAGACCTAGGAATCAACCAGGGCATGATTATGCAGAGCCCTAGCCACAAGATCACCTGGTCAGGCCTCTAATAGCCATTATGGTACGGCCTCTCTGAAGCAGCTCGAGTGCCATAAAGCAGCGGTTCTCAACCTTTTTTTCCCCGAGTACCACTCGGGTCAGGTACAGTCAAGTCAAGTACCGCTTCACCTGACTGTACCTGGCCCGAGTAGAACTCGGTAAATAGGCGGGATTGCGTGGAGGGATCAATACCCTCCGCTGATGCCCTGCCGCCGTTTGACCGTTTTCGGTGGCATTGGGCTTTCTCGGCGGCGGCAAGGGGGGAGTGATTGGCGGCGGCACGGTTTCTTGGCGGCGGCAAGGGGGGGGATTCGGCGGCGGAATCGGCGGCGAGGTTTGCCTCGCGTACCACCGAGCCGTCTTCCGCGTACCACTGGTGGTACGCGTACCACCGGTTGAGAACCACTGCCATAAAGAAATGAAACAACATAAAGATTGCACAGTACAGTACATTCTAAAAATAGCGGAGAGCCTTCTGCATTTCATTAGTGTTGAATAAAATGTTTTCGTGTGAGGTCTGAGGAAGAGCCCTCACTCTTTGCCTAGCTAGACTCAATCCTGGCACAACTTGCACAGAAATTTTTGTCTGTCCCTGACTTTTTGATTAATTTGTAATTTTTTAAAGTACCACTTTCAGAAGAGCTTAGACAGATTGGAGGATGAGTTAGGACAGAATCGTCAGGGGCCCAGTGACCACTCCCTTTTGGAGGCCCTTTGCTGTGCTATGTTGTAATTTCTCTATAGAGAGACATTTGTTTTCAGTGCTGGGGTGTGTCATTTTGTTTTGAATTAGTGCTTGAAAACTGACCTCCTTCTCCAAGTACAAATAATGTTGAGTCAGTGAAAGAAAGAGAGAGACTGAAAGATGAGCAAAGAAAAAAGGCTTGGAAGAAAAGGAAAAAACCCAAACTCTGTGCCTAGTTGGTGTGGCATAGGAATTTCCAAACTGGAAGAGGCCAAAGGGAAAGGTCTTTCTGGATTAATAATGTGCCCATTCAGGGTGGATTGATCTAAATCACTAAGAGAAAATCATTGGTTTAAATCACGTTTCCCACTGATACTTCTTCACATATTTCTTAAACAATGGTGCAAATCTGATAACTGAAACATGTTAATTTACAACTCAGTGCAGCATTTTACAACATCTAGGAGGGTGTACTTTGTGTAATTTTTTAGATAACTTGATTTTTATTAATTCAGGAAATAGTACATAATACTCATTACCTGTGTCAAGCTGCAGATGCAGCAGCAGTACATTAGGAATGGTAAGAACTAAATCACACACACACAAACACAATAGCACTTATATTTTATTAAACTAAATCTTAACTGTTACATAATGTTTCACATTTGCAATTGCAGCAGTCTCTGGAGTTGCGGGCTGACGGATGTCCTTAAACTCTTTTTTCTTTCTTTTTTTTTAATTTTCACATTTTATTAATTCTAGCAGACAAGTCATCACAACACTAAACATACACTGTCCTTAAAACTTCTATAACTATCTCTCATCTTCCCCACTTCCTCTGTCATTTTTATTCATAGATTGAAATAGAAATACGAGTTTTCCTGCTTTTTCAAGTCCCAGTCGATTTCTTAGCTTTAAGTGAATAACACCAAACGATGAAAATATTCTCTCTCTGCCTGCAGAGGAAGCTACTGCTGTGAAAAGTTGGCTTAGCAACTGAAGGAACTCTGTTTCAAGGTGCCTGGCTAATGATTTCCACCAATTCAGGGGAGTGACTTTGTTCAAAACATCATCAGTAAACATGTACTGTTTAAATGGTTCCGCTTCAGCCCTGAAATGTATTATGACTGGCATAACTGAGGAGTGATTTTGAGATGCCCATGCCATAGCAGCAGCATTTTCAGAAGTTAGGCATCTACCTTTATATCTGGGGTTGAGAATGTTTGCAGTTCGCTTCTTTATTGCCTGCAGTTTAGCTTTCTGGTGAGGTATTTTTCTCTTCAATATCTCTTGAAGTGCCTTCCAAATTTCAACAGCATCAGCAACGCAGCAACAGTTTCTCTGAAGTTTGTTTAAGGCTATGGATATAGGCTTCAGTATACTGAGCATATCCTCTACATTCCTCTTTAATCCAATGTTAGATACGTTGGATGAGATACTTCCATCTATTATATCACGGTTTTCTTCACAAAGTTTTATGAGAATAGGCCAGTTCTTAATAAATTGTTCAAAACCATCAACCACAGAATTCCATCGAACATCTTGGGGGACAATCAGTTTGGATCCTCCTGCTCTCTTCAGTGAAGCTGAAGCAAAATGGTTGTTATGGAAGTATTTTGCGACTTCAGCAACATTTTCTTTTATTCCTGGAGAAGATGTACTTATTTCTTTGGCTAAAAGATGCATTAAACGGGTACTGCAGCCATATGTTATTAAGGAGCATCCTTCCGTTTCTTCTTCTAAGGATCTTCTCATCTTTGCCATGTTTGCAGCATTGTCTGTGACAAAAGTGCGCACATGATGGTTGAATTTTTGTTCACCGTTTTATTACAGCTTTCACTGCCCCTTCTTTTAAATATTCTGTTGTGCTGGCATTTCCCGATGTGTCGTTTCTGAAAGATATGCAGCCCCATCTTCTGTTGTCACACAGGCACATATTACTGGATCACTGTGTACATTGCTCCACCCATCAAGACTTAAACTGGCAAATTTCCCCTCAGTATTTCTTGCACACTGTTCAAGTTCCTTCTCATACATTGTATCTAGGAACCTTCCACCAATGTCTGCTCTACCAGGTGGCTGGCGTGTAGCCTGGTCCTAAGGACTTAACCGTATCAATGAAGTGTTGATTGTTAACCATGCAAAAAGGAGAATTTGTGGCATAAATGAACCGAGCAATCTTCCAGCTTTTCTGTGGCAAAAGTGTGGGGGAATATAGGAAGCTATGTGTGTACTGAATAATGTCTTCCCTTTTTCTTTCCAGTCCACTCCACTGTTCCTTTCTACTCTGCCTCCGTCCTTTTTGTCCCTGTCTTTAAGACAGTGTCTTAACTAACTCCTCTTCCTTGCTTGACCCAGCTTCACCACCACATAAGCACAGAACAACAACAATCCTATCCAGCCTGTGTCTGTCTTTCTTTGCACATGTGACTTTAGTCTGCTGAGAAACAGAAACTGAAAGCCCAGAACTTTCAAGAAGCAAGAGCTGTTAGTTAGGCTGGACAGACTAGAGCCATTAATTTATTTTTATGACACTGTAAGTGTAGGTTTAGCAGGTTTGTGATGAGATTTAATTGTAACTTATTTTTTAAACGAGAGAGATTTATTTTATTGATGATTTTAAAAAAAATTAAAAATCTGATTTAAATAAAAAAAATCCGATTTTTTTTTTTATTTAAAAAAAAAATCATTGATTTTTATCCGCCCTGTGCCCATTATTGGATCCTGGTGCTGTCCAGGCATCTCAGAACAAATGAGCATTCCATCTAATTCATTATCTTCTTGGACAATTTGTCTCTACTAATTTTTATTATTGTATAGAGCAGTATAAACTGATTTAGCACTGACTGACAGCCCTGTAGTCTGTTGAAACAGTTGAAACAGGTTGTGATGGATTCTCCATCTCTTGCAATTTTTAAATCAAGATTAGATCTTTTTCTGAAAGATATGCTCTAGTTCAAACAGGAATTATTTTGGGTAAATTCTATGGTCTGTGTTATGCAGTAAGTCAGATTAGATGAATACATGGGCCCGTCTGATCTTAGAATCTATTAATAAGACCCCAATGCATCCATGGAACAAATACAACATAGGTAGGGCTTCTGACTATGTTTTAACCAATAAAACATCACCAATAATTTTTTTAATGAAATCTGTGTTTATTCAATAAACAGTGGAAAAACACCATATATGGTTTCTTGTATCTATGGACTTGTCTACATAGAGCAACAATGTAGACTATGGGGGTGTGATTGCTAAAGAGCCTGGCTGTGTTAGGCAGTAATTGGTCTGCATAGGCCCAGCTGGTGTGCACTAAAAGGTTCCCTACTGCGCTTTAACATAGTACTGTTTGAAACAGAACTACATTAAAGCGCACTAGGGAGCATTACAAAGAGATTACTCATTATAGTGTATACAAAACCCTGATTTTTGGACATCTTTATAAAACTCTGAAATTACTAAAAATAAACCCTGAAAAATGAAACTAATAAACCCTGAAAAACAGAAGCTGTAAGCATGGGCAACAGCAAAGCAAACTCCCTATAGTCCCAATCAAAGTGCATGTAGCCCTATTCTGGAAGGATCAACTCGGGGGGGGGGGGGGGGAGGGAGTAAGAATAGAGTTCAGTCCCCATGGCCTAATTAGTCTGACCTCTCTGAAAGTATCAACAATAAAGCCAGTCCTAATGGCAGATTTTGTGATGTGGACACCTGTTCACTGGGAATTAGACTGAGATCATCATATTGCCTTGGTTCCACTTGCATGCAATTAAAAGACTTTCAGTGGGAACACTTACATTGTGTGTATTTGTTTAATAATAATAAATTTAACAAATGATATGTACTGGTTTTATTTAACCCACTTGTATTATTTCAAGGTTAAATTTGCCAGAAACATAACATCCTTTATCTAAAAGGAAAAAGAGGGATGCTGAACTCAGCATAGGTGGTAGTCAAACTAAAGACCGAGTCCTGCTGATTCTGACATCTGAGAGACCTGTCAGAACTGCAGTGTCAGGTCCAAATTTGACTGTCATGTAAGATGAGGCTAGAATCCTTTAAGATGGAGGGGACTGTAGCAGGGCACAGCGCACTCCACTCCTGCCTTCTTGCACTACAAAAACCTGCTCAGACTCTTGGTTGTGTATCCTCACCCTGCCATTTATTTATGTTACCTCCACCAACACCTTTACAGTCCCATGCAGCAGTGCTATTTACATTGTCTCCTGTGCATTTGGCCCTTTCCTCAGGGCCTGAGAGGAGCAAACGTCTCCCTTCTCTGAGACTGTTGTGAGACTGGGTTCAGCTAACCTTGTTCTTCCATCCTTCCTTTCTGTACCTTTCTCATCAGTCTTGAGCTGATGGGCAAATTGGGGTAACGGACATTAATTATCTAATTGGGCGGGAGAGGTGGCTGGGCGAGCTAAAGGCCAGTCAGCCTTCTTCGGGGGAACTAATAGGCATCAGAGCACAGGCTCACATGTTAGCTCCCAGCTCTCTGTAACAGGCACTTACAGCAGACTTCAACTGTCCATCTTTATACATGTAAAATATAGCAGGAATGAAGAAAGCAAAGCAAAAAGAGGAACAGATTCTCAGATACAGCTATACTGTTGCAAATTGTGTGCTGGGAGACTTGTTTGTAGAGGAGTACTCCACTGAAATGGTTAAAAAAAATTCAGTCTTGCATTTCAAGTAGGACCAAGCTGTGTTTTAAGTGTGCTGCATTCTTGTGTATTGCAGGGCTGTAGCATCATTTTAGAATATACAGTTTGGTCCCATCTGTGCAACAAGACCAAACTAGTTTAACTGTCAGGGGACGACCATATATAATCTCATTCCCAAATTGGTGCTTTCTACAGTGCAAGCAGTACCCAAGCATGCAGCAGCAGTTTTTAAAAGGTGGGGATCATTGTTCAGTTGGGAGGTAGCGAAGGGAATGTGCCTTGTCCGAATTGGAAAACACTTCACAGTCATTAATCACCACTGTTTCAGCTCCACTGGGAAGCTGTAGTGTAGGCAGAGCAACAGAGCGGTAAAAACACCAGAGTCCTAGTTATTATACTAAGCTTCTGCTGTTGCTACCACTGAGATAGGGTTGCATTGGTGTTCAGGTAAGGGCTATGAAGCTGGCTAATGTCGATGTGTGAGAGGATCTGGCTTTTAACAAAGCTATCCACAGAATGAGAACATGCAAGAACTACTTCCAAGGAAGGTGTAAATGCTCCATAAAGGACATGGAGTTTCAAACTGCTGCTTTTTGATGACCAGGCATCAGTTATCCAAATTTGTTCAACTTTTGGTTTGGTCAATAAATAATGTGTTTGGTCAGGATAGAGGATGAGAGAATTTGAGTAGAAAATACGGAGGCAGCCTGACAAATGTGTGGAAAACCGAGAACAGAGCAACGGGAATGACTGTTGTCTGCTTTTGCTCTTCTACAAAACAGAAGCTTGTGTGAGGGAGACAAATTGGGGCGGGTACTTGTACTGTAGGGGAAAATATAGTGACACAGCAACAGATAGGAATGGAGACTTGTCTGGTGTTGGAAGATTTTGCATTTTTGCAAAGGAAGTATCAAATCCAAGATTTCAGGGAATTCAGACATAGTTTCAAACTTTTAAGACTGCTGCAGACCTGGAGAACTCTGTGCATGTTTTCAGCATATTAAAATGTACTCAGTATTGGGATGGAAGGAAGAACTTGATCAAACAACTTCTCTATGCTGAGGCAGGAAATTGAACTTATTTTGAATATTCAGCAGTTCAGAGCTGCACAAAAACACCAAACTTTATCTGAGTGATCATCACACCAAGTAATTTAAAAAAAGCAATCATGAAATATCTGAGAATCCTTCTGCAATTCCATCTGCATTCTGATAGATTTAAAACAGTGTGGTTGTTAACAAGTGGTTGGTCTTTAGGAAGAACTTCATCCTCCCTCTTCAAAATAAAAACCCAGTAAATCAGCGCACTCCACACTCACCCCAGCTGACTGAATATAGAAACAGTCAGGTCACTATATATGTCAAAGGAGAAATATTACTTCTTTGGTGTCTTTCATCCTGGGATCTCAAAGCACCTCCCAACATGTCAGTGAAGTGGGTAAGTAACAGCATTCCTATTTTACAAATAGGAAACTTTAACCACAGAAAATTGGCTTATCCAAGATCCCCCAGGGAGTCAGTGGCAGAGATGAGGGGAAAAAAACAGGTGTCCTCACTCCCACTCCTGTGCTCTAACAACCAGCCAACTCTTTCCCTGCAATAACTAAAGACTAGCCTCTTGACAGGTGGAAGGTACGTCTCTCCAATGACTGACTTCATATAGAAATGCACATTGGCTATTTGTTCTCTTCAGGACAGTACCGGAAGGGTGTGTCGGAGGTCACCCTTGCGTTCTAGAAGGCTGTAGATAAGTGTAGTTTGGGTTGCTGTCCAACTGCCCTTTGTGATATCACTCTAGTCCTGTACCACCGCTTCAGGCTGGAAGGCAGCTTTTTCCCCTTACTGGCTGCTTGCGGGTGCAGCCTTTGTTTGGAGGGTATGCTACTGTATTGTGGAAGAAGGAGAAGAATGTATGAAACGCGGGCATCCACCTATTCTGATGCATAGCTTGTGTGTAGAAGAGGTATGCAATTGAGTTGCATGGAGAAAGAGACCTTTGCGTATGAATAGCTGCTTTCCTTCTTCCCCAGACAAAAATAATTAGTTCCTCACCTACAGTAATATTAGAGGTTTTACTTATTTACCATATAAAATCAATGAGTCTTATTTGAAAAGAGCTTAGAAATGGAATATGAACTCTGTGGGAGGACACAGACAGGTTAAATAAGAATCCAATTTAAGTGTTACAGCTTCCAGTAAACTCATTTTGCTCAGTGACACATTGATACATGACAGGAGTCCCACATATGTTCCATTTTGTGCTATTAAGGCTGTCTTCAGCACTCAATTGTACAAAAAGAGTATGAAGAGCTCCAGCAAATCCTTGCAGTTGGAGTTTAGGCAGTCTGAAATTCTGGTTTTGTAGTGATATGCACCTAGTGTGTTCTACACGGGCCTTGCTCATGCTTTTCAGAACAGATTTGGCCTCTCTCCATTATGACTGTAGGCCACGTGGATGTAACTAGCTTTCCAAACTGTGGAGCGGGATTCTAGTGATCGTAGAGAAAGTAGCGTTCCTGCTGCCTTTCACACATCCACGCTGTCTTTACCTGATGATAAATGCGTAATATAATCACCTTTCATCTGAGGATTTCAGAGTGCTTGACAGACATCATTTTAGAGGGGTTTTTGGACTTTAATTTTATCCTCATTTTGTAGATTGGGAAGATAGATGCAGAGAGAAGTAGCTTGCCTAAGGTCACTCCGTGAATTACTGTTGGGTATATGGCCCAAGAGTGCTGACTCTGTTACCTACTTTAATCTGGAGGTGACCACCACTCTGGGAGATGTAGCACCCTTGCTCCATTTGGAAATGTATATGCTTGGAGAGGAGGATTATTCTGAACTATTTAGACCCTCAGTCCATTTATGTCCTTGGAGCAGTGGATGGGTGAATGGCTTAACTCAATTTGTGAATCTGTCACATAACCAGATATTTCCAGCATGATATCTTTACTGATCTACTAACTGCCTGTGGGTGAATTCCTGGATTCATGAACTGGTAGTACAATACAACCAAATACCTCTCTCTGACACTCATCACATTCTAGTGTGATTAAGTACCACTTGATAAGGTTAATTGCTGTGAAGTGTTCCTGAGAGCTTGGCCTGCTGTGAACACTGAATGACAATACTACGTCAACTTCTTTTCAGTCATTCTGTCAGGCAGAAGAACAACTGCAACTCCCGAGACTTCACAACTTCAGCTTTCTGTGGAACAGTCCACTCCTCAAAATTCTGTCCAGGATAGCGTGGTGCCTAGATATTGCAGCAATGGGTTAATTAGATATGCAGAAGACTATAGTATAGAAACATGCAGGCAATAAAGGGGTGTTATAGGATTCCTTCTGCTTGCTTACTCCACTGTCACACCTAATTAAGCCAGTTTTAACACAAGGGACCTGAAAATTTACTAGCCCAGGCACAGTTTCATCATAATGATGAAAAAATGATATCTTGACTCACATTTAAACAAAATCAGTTGGAGTCTAGGGCTCTGTGTCTTGCGGCCTGTAGACTAAATGCAACGTCTGAGATTTTTGGAGCAATACTAAAGTGCAGATGCCCAGCAATCATGTGGTTTATTCTGAAGTTTGTTAATCTATGGAGGATTCTTTAGTGATTGTTTTACTTTTGTTTGTTTGGGGTTTTTTTACCCATATGAGAGTAAATAAAAATAGGAAAAAACAGACTGTATTTACATAGGACTTTTCATTCTGAAGAAACCCAAAGAACTTTACAAACAGGAGTCACCCTGACCTCTCTGGGATAGAGAGTGATCAACATACTCTATCAATGGAAGAGGTTCAAGCAGAGGGCCAAACCACTGCCATTATGAAAAGCCACCTTGGATCTTCAGTGACCCTGCTGACCAGACAAAGCTCTTGGGTTTAAGATCCATCCAGAGTATGATTTTATTTTACGTATGAGGCAGGGAGAAGTGGCTTTTCCGAGGTCGCAGAGGGAGTCTGTCAAATGAGATGAGAACTTGGGCAAGACTTCTCAACTATCTGCCTCTTATCTTCATGATATTCTCCCCATTCTCTGAGTTGTTAAGAAAAGATGCACCTTCTTGGTGAAAGTCTTTCTCATACATTTGCAAAACTAGAGCACATGTTATCTACAAAATAACCTTGTCCAGGATGTTTGTCACTGCTTTTCAGTGTTTTCTTTATTTTATCTCTTCTGGTGCTAGTCTCCAGAATGTGAGAGTGTTTAGATTAGGTGCCTCTGACCTTGGCTTTATGCAGCTGCTCAAAGTAGAAATTGAAGGTGGGGGTAGGTTTTTTGTTTAATCCTTTGGAAACTACAGACAGACACGCTACTACAGCTTTTAAGCACCCATTTCACTGTTATTCTGGGTAGTGCCATTGCTGCCTCCAAGGATATTTCATAAAACTGAGAACAAAATTCTGCTAGGGGACACTGAACTAGTCATCCATTTAAAAATAAAAACCAAACAGCTTCTGGCTCCCAGCCACCAGAGGCTGCTCTGCCAAAATGTCGGAGTGTGGTGTTCAAGGAAGGGTCCTAGGTCTGCATATTTATTTGCCTAAGACCACTGTCCTAGCCGTTCCCAGTATGTTCATCTTCCTACCATACACAGATTACTCCTGTTCCCAGCATTCCTAATCAGCATGTGGAGGCCAAGAGAGTGAGGTGGGGATCTTGTCATCCAGAACATGGGCGCACACCGTAACAGCATTTTTGTAGTGTGAAGATAAGTAACTGTTAAGGACGCTATGGATTCTAAATCCAGCTGACTCATTGTGGGGCCGTGGTCAAGTTATTTGACCCCATCTGTAAAAGAGGGTACTTCCTTACCTTTCAGCGGTGGTGGGAGGAGTGATTCGTGTTTATGAAGCACTTTGAAGATGTGGAGAGCTATATCAATGTAAGCGTAGTTAAATTTCCAAAGATTTTGGCAGCGCACCACTGACTAGATTAAATCTGTCATGGAGCTAGCTGACTGGGAAAAGCTATTTACAACTTGTATAAATGTGTATGAGGTCCCCCCCCCTTTTGTTTATGCTAATCACTGTGTAACACTTTTGTTTACTTTTCCATTAATATTGGAGTTTAAAGATCATTTGACAATGATTCCTTATTTTAAAGATGTTAATAAATGGCAAATTTCCACATTTAAAAAATGAAAGTTAATTTAGTGCTGGTGAGTCATCGAACTCTGCGAGCTGATGCCTTTATCTAAAGAATAAGGCCACAACACATAGCCAGCCTGCAAGCTTCGTTCACACTGCTCTGCCTCTAGCCAGTCTCAGCCAGGACCCGTAGGAACCAGGAGTTCCCATAGCCTGTTCGATCCTTGACTGACAGTACAGGAGACGTGGCAAATACGATGGCGATTTCTGTCTCATTAGCATTGGTACATTAAGAATTGAATTGATACCCTCATGATTAATTTCAGAAAGGGGCAACAAAGTAGCCTTCAGATGATGATGACTTTCAGCAGCTATCAACCGAACTTTATTTGAATTGGTGAACTAGGGGTAAAAGTGTCTGTTTTCCTGTTACCCATCCCTTGACTCGGCCAAACCTATAAAGCTATTCTAAAGGGAGACTTTTATTGTAGGATGTTTATGGACGAAGTGGAGTCTGTTTTAAAACAGATTTCTTTTTGGTACATTCCAGTTTTGTTTGTTAACTCTGGATTACATAGAGGCTTCTACATTTTTTGCTTTATTGGTGATTTGTGTTAACATTACTACACCTGTGGTTAACTTGTACCTTTTTGCGTTGCACCTTTTCAGTTTCTTAGTTTTTATTAATGCATCTAGATGTTATGATGAAGCCTTGGAGTCTTTCATAGTTTGAATTGTAGGCATGCTACAAAATCTTTGTTCAGCAAAGGAGAGGTGAGGAGAGTCTCCCAATGTTCTTTTTAAAGCACTGAAACCGCTTTTAGAATGAGATCCCTGTAGGCTTACAGTATATTTATAGGCTTGCCATGCTGCACATGTTATATTATCCTTTGTGACAGAAAAGCTGGTTTCAGATTTCTCCGCCTGTTAAGCATGGTAAACAGTTCTCAGTTCTTCATAGCTAGTAAAAATGTTTTAAAATGCTTTGCATTGGTATGGGTTTTTTTAGAGAATTTAAAGACATTTAGTGTTTTTATAGGGCATTAGAAAATGCAAGATACACCACACAATACAAATGAAGTCAAAATTAATTCATCAAGCACTAATCTCAGTGTTGTGTAGGTAAAATAGTAACACCGAGCAGGTGTTAATATGTGTACAAAGGCTGAATTCTGATTCCTCTGTTATTCATCAAAACACTTAATATATAAACTGAAACCCTTCTGCTATTCCCAAAGCAGCTTTTGTGAAATATATCTTGATGATACTGATCCTAGAGCTGACACTAAACCAACTGCAGTTTTATTAGCCATATAGAATTTTCTTTTGCTTCACTTAAACTCTTCTAATCTTGCCTGAGCTGCAGGGAGTGCAGATGAAAAGAAAGAATGGAGAGGCAAAGGAAGGGGGCTGGAATTATGGTGGCTATTTTTAAAGAGGGGGGCAGGAAGGAAGATAAAAATAAATCTTCTGATGATGATGTAGCAGGGAAAATCCCAGTGTGCATCCCCTCTCCCTTCTTCCCCACCCTCACCATGACAGAACTTCAAATTGAAATTGGTGCAGTGGTCAATAAAGTATTGTGAAATCACAGTTGGTGTTTAGGGTTGAGTTCCATTAAAGCAGGATTTAACTTCTGTTATGAAAAATACAGCATATTCTCCCCAAATGAAAATTCTGAGATAAAAATCTGTTAAGATAGTTATGGTTGACAGCATGCATCAATAGCTTAGAGTAGAAAATAATTACAGGGATGTTTTAATTATTCAAAATTCAAGCATTATAAACACAGGAAATTCAGAGTTAAGGTTACACTTAAAATAAATCTAATATGTTATAGTAAAAATGTACAGTTAAGGCATCCAAATATCCTTAACTGTGCCCTATACTTATACTATGAGGAGAAAATATGAAAAAAAATGTCTTTTAATCTGAGACCATCACAAACATTAAGCCATATGATTATGATTAAAATATTTATTACATGTGGCAGTTACAGAGCAGAATTAAGATTCGTTTGGGTGCCTAAACTGTACATTTCTTACTTTTCTTTTAAGTGTAACCCTCAGTCTGAAATTCGTGAGTTTATAATACTTTGGGGATAATTACATCCTGCCCATAAGATAGAGGTACATACTTTCAACTTTAACTCTACTTTGATGTAATACCTTTTATTATTAGATAAACTAAATACAGAATGTTACCAAGTTGCTTAGATTTGGGTTATTTTAAAGTCTTAAAAGATAAATGTGTGTCCGTGTCCCTATCTCCCTTTCCAACGTGTGTTGCAGATTAATAAGAAAAAAAATAGGATTAGGGATTGCTTCACCCAGCTGAACTACAGCCACACACATGCATGTCTGTGTGTGAGAGATATGACAATTGCTTAATAGCAACATTACACAATAGAGTAAGACAGGAAGTAAGAGGAATACTATATTCAATTGAAACTGCAGGTATAATCTAGATATACAGAATGTAGTGCTTCTCACTGTCAGAGGGGCTTCTTCTGGCTTTGCCAACTCATGTCAGGAATGGGTTGAGCAGGAGACATTTGCAAAAACGATACAAGTCACCAGTGTTAGAGACCTTACTTGTCATTCTGATCCTAGGGCATATCAGAACAGTTACTCTGGCCTGACCTAGACTAACTCTGAGTGCAGTTCTAGCACTAGAGAGAAAGGGATCTCCGCAGGAGGTGGGTTTGAAGCTTCACATCTCTGGTAGATTGACTGCCAATTATATTGCCTCAAGCTGCAGTCATTTGCAAAATGCAGTGCTGAGAGCAGCTGTCTGGTACATTGTTAGCTGGTCTCATACTTACTGCTTTACATACAGAGATAACATGCTCCTTTGTTACAAGGATGAGTCATATAAAACATGGAACACCTAAGTCACACTGTAAGGTTAAAAATCATATTAAAAGAAACCTAATTTCCCCACCTGATGTTACACATTATTAATCATTATAGGTGGGGTTGATAGCACAGCCTGTTATTAAGGATGTCCAACACTTCTCATTATAAGACACTATTTTCAGTTGCATATAACTGTCAAACTTCAGCCATTTTGGGCTGAAATTTTCTGTGTTGGGTGTCTGCCTCAGGCTTAAATAAATAAATAGACAGACAGACAATTTCAACCAGAATGGGTCAGCTGTTTCCAGGAATGAGGCTAGCGGAAAATACATTGTTTTATCTAATTAAAAAAATTCTTGACCTTTTCTTTCAAAAGATCTAGCACCCCTGTACTTTGGAGCAGGCATTTGAAATTTGTCAGTGAGGTGGCCTTTGTGTCAGGGATCTGTCTTTTGCCAGCCCCAAGAAAATCTGCTCAAATTTGGCTAAGTTATAAGCCTTTGAAAAATGGCAGGTCAAAAATGCTCACTGGAGTCTGTGATTTTTTTAACAGCTAAATTCCTCAAAGACTCCAATCACAATGGGCACACTCCACCCTAAAGCTAACAGGAGTGGGCACCTGAACTGAGAACAGCGAGACTGTCTATCCTGTGCTTTGTGTCCCCATTACTGGGCCCAGGCATTGTGGGGGAGGAAGCTGCCTGATTCGAATGCAGAGGGGACAAAAGTGTGAGCAGGGGATGAGGGAGGAGAAGGAGATTAGGACAAGAAGCCTTAGGGGAGGGGGGGAGACTGGAACTGGAGGCTGGCGGAGGAAGGGTAGGGGAGAGGAAACTGGGGCTTGGGAGTTGGGATGAGCAAGGCATCTTGGACTAGGAAGTGGGGGGGATCAGTGAGTGGGAGAGGAAACTGGGACTGAGAAGTAAGGAGCGTGGCAGGAAGGAGGTGAGTAGGTAGGTGAGATCTGGTGAGGAGCCAGGCTGCAAGGAGAGAGCTGGGACAAGAAACCAGGGGGGAGTTGTACGCTGCTATTGGACGAGGAGCCTGGGGCAGGAGATTGGGACTGGGAGCAAGTGGGATAGGGAAAATGGGTATGTGGTAAGGGGGACTGGAGGCTGGGGGAGATGGGAAAGCAGGAAGGGAGGGGAAACTGGGACTGAAGGGAATATGGTGAAGGGGAGTCGAGAGTAGTGAAACTAAGATTTGTTGGCAAGGAGACTGGGATGAGAAACCTGAGGAATGGAGCCTGGGGCTTGCTAGGTGAGGAGAATGGGAACGGCTGCAAGGAACCGGAGGTGGGACTGGGGCAAGGGAGGTTGGAGGAGACAGGGCTGAACAGATCATGTTTGGGAGGAGTGGGCAGAAGAGTCTATGCCCACTAGAGAATACTCCCTTCCAGAGCCTGGAATGGAATCGTAGGTTCATGAGTCGCACCATTCCTCTGCTGTCAGCAGACATCTGAGAAACTCACTGGCAAAGTGTCCCATCTTCCTGTAGTGCTGGTGCACATGAAAGATGACAATCTGCTTACTGCTATCAGTTACTCCATTAGCTCAAGTGGCAGAGGCCTGTGTGGTGGAGCTAAAGGTTCCAACCCTGCTGATGTGATTATTAGAATAATGCCACATGATGGAATTCTTTTCCTTCGCTTTTTTACAAAACTAGAAAATGACACACAAACTACATTAAAAGAACATTATTAAGGTTGCAAAGTCATGAACCCAAAAGTTAGGAAATGGCAGAATTAAGGTTGCCTCTGTGATCTTAATTTGCCCCCCTTGTGTATATGCATGATCATGGTCTAATTACATGATCACATGCTAATGTTTCCACAAATCCCATGCCTCATTCAGTACACAGGATGGACTTGCTCTGGGGATGAATCAGGGTTGTGTTGTAAAGGAGGTGGTTGTCTGTAGGACCCCAGTCTCATTTGTTGCAGAAACTGGAAGGTGTGTAGTGAATGCGGAGGGAGATAGGATGAAGAGAGAAGATGGTTTCATGGTTAAGGCAGTTGAATGCTGCTCTGGATAATTGGATTCTGTCGCAGCTTGTCCCAGTGAGTTATGACTTTCTAGTCAAGTCATTTGAACCAGATTTTTCACAGATTATCATTAATTATGTATGCCTCATTTTCTGGATGCCCAACTTTAGACCCTGTGGTTTTATTTGCAGAAGTGCTGAGCACTCACAGATGCATCTGAAGTCAATTGGAGCCTTGCTTCGAACATAAAAGTTATATAATGCTAAGTAGTCTGAAAATCAGGTCCTAAGCATCTCAAATTTGGCACCCAAGCAGGTGGAACTTTTGACTTTAATATCACTGTGCTTCAGTTCCCCATCTGTAAAATGGGAAGAGTAATGGGCCCTCATTTTCACCATTTATACTGTTTGTTTACTTTTTTACATTTCACCTGGGATCTTGAAAATAGACTGGCCGGTTTCACGTTTGTTTCTAGTGAGCTTTCTAGGTAATCTCATTTTCTGGGTCCTCAGTTCTAGCACAAAGCTGAAATGTTTGAGTTGCAAACACAGCAGAGGAGTCCTTGTTTAAAAACAAAAAAAGTTACATTGGAATTTATTTTCTAATATAATAGAAAGACTTGTATTTCTTGTAAAAGTTTAATTTCCTAAAACCTAAATTTTGGATTAGTGTGTATGTCTTTTAACATGTCTCTGATTATTGACCACAACCACAGGAACACAGTGCTCTAAGGAAAACTCTATGTGGATCTAATATTTTTCTCCAGCACAATGTTTGGCTGGTTGGCACGTCCCTCTTAGTTTCTGGAAACATAGATAGGCGTGGTACCTTTATTTAGATAGGGAGAAAATATGCAAAACATCTGTCTGATTGCCAAATACGTAGGAGTTAATTCTATTTTGGATACAATTCTGTGGCCAACTGGGAGAAAAGTTAAAATAGGTCTAGTCTTAGTGTTCAGTTAGCCAAATGAAGATGTAAAGATACACGTGTTGGGGTAAATGTTTGTACTGGCGAATACTGTATTGGTGTTTAATACTTTACCCTTCCTCTAGCACATTCAGAAGTACTTCTATTAAAGCAATTCACAAAGATTAAGTAAGCTTCCCAACACCCCTGTGTGGTAGGGAAGCTTAGAAAGAGTTAAAGAATATATAGTCTTTTAAAAGCCTGCTTTTACTAAAGCAAACACTGGTTTTCCTATAGTAATATTTCACCCTTAAAATTTGATTTAAAAACTTAAATAAACATAATTAAATTGTTGAAAACAAGCAATGTTTGCAGAGGAGGGTCCTGCCCAGCGGAGGTGGCATAGGACTGGGAGTCAGCAGGCTTGGGTGTTATTCCGAGCTCTACCAAAGTGTGTCTGGCGTTGAACAAGCTGTGTTTTCCCCTGTGCCTCGGTTTACTTATCTGTAAAATTGGGGTGGTTGGTATTTGCTCTCCTTTGTAAAATGCTTTGAGGTATAGTACGTTCTATGTGAAGGCAAGATATTACTGTCCTGTAGCTGCTTTCAAACTTTAATTATTTAAGTCTCAGAAGCTGTCCTACCTTCTCTCCACCTCCGTTTATCCAAGTCACAGTGAGCCAGCGTCAGTTCCGAGCAGAAGAGTTCTGATGACAATCCTCTGATCTAATCATTAGACAGTGTGTCTTTCAGATGCTTAGTTGGCTTTTCCTGCTTTCTGGCTGTTGTAAGCCTGAAGTAAAATAAGTTAATATTGGGGGGGCTAGAATAAGCAAAGTTTGCAAAGTATAAGTATACCAGCAAAAAAGTTCGCAGTGTTGCCAGAATAAGTTGTATTCCTGCTAGGGCCCTTAGCTCATATAGCTATACCTACCTGCAAAGCATTTATCGTAGACGTGGCTCTTTTCAGAGCAAGAGCCCAGACCCTGCAGATCTTTACTGAGGCATGTACAGGACTGGGCTCTTCGCTAGTTTTGTAGTGACTGTTTTATCTCTGCTCCTCAGCTTATTTGTAGAGTATGCTGGAGAGATGCCTTTCCTTACGTAGAGGGATAAGAAGTGACTGAATAGAATTGTCAGCTCTGTGATTCAGACAACAATACATTCTTGATGAGGTACTATGACTGCAACCTAGCGATGGAATACTTTGAACTCTGATTTTGCACCTCAGTGTTTTTTTATATGAGACGCGTTGGGGAAAAGATGTTTATCTTTTCAGGAATCTCTCTCTTGAAGATCAAAGCATTGCTTTAAAATGGAATGCACTGCACAGCAGGATAGATGGATTGTTTAAGAGTAAGTTGGATTTAGCATCAGCCCAAGGATCCATGTTGTAGTTTTATGGAATGTAGATAATGTTAACATCCTCCATGTCCTGGAATCTGCTCTCTCAGAGGAAGTTTTCAGATGAGATGGTGACTGCATAGCTTCAAAAAAAGGGCTACCCCAGTGCTTTCTTTTAAAGTTGTCTGTGGCTAGGATCAGTTTTCTGGTTATTGTGGATAATAAACATCAGTTGCTGTGATAGTGTTGCCTTCATATGAATCCTGCACATAGGAGAGAAATCATCATTTCTATCCATGCGATATAGGAATGTTTTTGTTCCACTTGCTTGCCTCTTCATTCTGGCACACAATGTGTGAATGTTCTTGCAATCTGATCCTCTGAATGAGCCTTTGTTTGAGGAAATATTATTAGTTTTGGCTCTTACAGAGCTGAGGTGACAGGCTCAGCCCCCAATAAAATAGAAAGAGATTAAAAAACAAACCAAAACCATTCTCATGAATCTTGTGTGAAAGCCAAAATGCCCTTTCCTTTTGTCACAGGAAAAAAAATCTAATCTGTTTAGTTTATTTTAAATTAAAGGAATAGAAAATTTTTTATTTAGTATTGGACAGCTTACTACAAACACTGGCGAAGAAAATATCCTTCTCTAAAGATCTTTACATCCTAAATGAGCAAGCAGAGGAGGGGATCACTCAAGAAAGTTTCAGAAAGCAAGTGGATTTTAACAAAGGATTTGGCAGAAGAGAGTGCTTTTTAGCACAAGAAAAATGGGACACTGTAAAATAAAGAATAGAAAAGTAAAATATACTCCTATATTTTGCTCCTATAACTTGAAAATGATGTGGTTTTCAGAACTGAATTTGTATAGGTAGTTAAATTCTCCATTAAATCCTTTTCTCCCACAGCTATAATAGGCAAGATACTTGTGGCTTGAAAAGTGGGTTTTACAAGCAGTAGCTACTTTTCATTGCATCTTATACTCTGAAAACATATTTGGGTCAGTGCCGTGGAATCTGATCTTTAATGCCCAGAGATTTATGCTTAAATTCCACCTAGGATAGATGTAAGGCTAGGTTCAACATGAATGCAAATGGAGAAAATAGCTTTTTTTCTGAATTGGAGAATAACTCCAACAAAAGCATTTGCTTTGTACATTCAGATTAATTTCAGGTATTTTTCTCTTATGTAAAGGCGTAAAGGCTTTCACTTTGAAGGACAAAACTGCAAGTTAGGGGTTCTGGGTTCCATTCCCAACGCTGCCACTGACACGCTGCCCCCCCCCCTCACTCCCCAGTCTCTGTTTCCTCATTTGTAAAATAGGGATGATTAAAATTCCTTACTTCAGAGAGGGTGATGGGAGCATTGATGGTTGGCAAAGCACTTTCAAGGTGTGTCATTGGAATGCAGCTTTCCTCTTACAGAGTAACTCAGTTACATTTATATCAAGTGCTCCAGTTTTTTTTAAGGTTCCTTCCATTCATCCACCTGACTTTTTCACCAATGCCTAATTTATTTTAAATTCAGTTTATAATACATGCCTGTGCCAGGCTCTTAACACATGCACAGTACAAAACCCAGTTCAGAATTTTAGAAACTCATAAATATAATTCGTTCACCCAACCCATTTCCCTGGATCCCACTATAGCACCTTTAACACATCTCAAAAACTCACCAGAGTAGATGGCTCTTGCAGAATTCTCAGAAGATCAATAGACTTCAACTTTGTTTAGACCAGTGAGGAAGCAGGTTCTGGACTTGAAGGTCTCTCACTAAAAATGCCCTGCTCCTAACTTCCTCATGATTAAACCAGGGTGCAGTTAGCTCAAGCATCTCACCTGTTACCAACTGTTGTGTGGAGAGAGCGAGCCCTGGTATCTTTACTGCAGCTGTCCATGCTGTACTGAGCATCTCAGCTGAGAATAGCATGGCTCCCACTAGATGGTTTTTCTTTTCTTTAAGACTTCAGTTGATTATTGTGAAAGCAAAATTGCAGTGGCGGCATTGGAGTTCCTTCTTCAACATCAATTGCAAGTCATGAAGTAGAAGATGCATTTAGTTTCTTTAAGACAAGGGAAAATACACGTTGCATTAGAAACCACTTGAAGTGAGTGTCAAAGTTGTGTATAAGGAAAACTTTACTTGTGATTATGTTTTGATTAATGTAACAGTTGCTTACATCATTTCTTGCATAAGCTGCTGTATCACATGCCCTAAAATTTTTAGAGAGGCAAGTGTAACCATTTGCATTGTCTCCTCCAAAGCCAACAGTTTCACTGAAATATTCTGTTGGCTCATTTATTAACTTCAGTTTTAGATATGATCTACAGTTACCATGCATTTCATATTCTGATCATTGCTAATTATGAACAACATCCCTTCAACTCTCCTCTTCTGAGTTTTTCGATGAGTATGTAAGCAGGAGGGGGGAAAAATCCTGTATACTCTCCCTCCATAATGTTATGTTAAAGACTAGCTCTTAGAGCATAGCTGGAGTTAACTGTTCAAAAAAACCAAAACATCTCTGGAGATATAACTAAAGCATTATTTGACTCATGGACTGGTGATTAATAATTTTCAGGCCAGCCAGAAATTTGGATTAAGATTAAATCCCTGCTCCCTCTATATCATTAATACTTAGTCATGGGAATGCAGCCGATAATGTAGCAATCAGTGTAAATATCTTCTTCTGTTTTAAATGTAAAACAAAATCCCTTGCACAGTGGTGAGATGCTTAGAGAAAAGGCATTAATTAAAGGGACACTGTCATAGTAAAAATCTGTTTAGGAAGATAATCTATTTTTATCTGTTACTAATCACCTCTTAGAAAACTAAAACATTTTAAGAATCTAATATTTTTCTGCATTTAAAAGACCCTATTTACATTTTGTGTTTTCAGGTTGGACAATAAATGTCTGTTTCTCATATACTAGCACAAAACTGCAGTGTTTGGGGAATAGTTAGTTGTCTGAAAAAAGCTGTTGTATACTGATATTTTTAAAAAACTGGAGACAGTTTTGTTAGCTTTCAGAATGAGTTCATTGATACACAATCTAAGTGTCAGCACTGCATACCTGCCTGAGCATGTCTTGTGACTGCTGCCTAAAGCCATATCTACATTCAGAAAAAGCATTATGTAGGAAAACCCTTAGAACACGGTCCAGCTTCTTTGGGAAGCACTTATTTAATGTGAAGGACTGGTGAGGACCTTGATGGGCCCATAACTTTCCCTTTCTGATTTGGTTAATTTAGTGTTGACGAGAGGTGCAGTATTTATAGCCCTGCAAGATGAAGTCCTCTGTTTATCCTCAGTACAGTTGTGTCATGGGCAGTGCAAGCTCCTTCCCACCAGTGGGATCTCAACCTAAACACGTAAGGACCCCTCTTGGGGTCAGAGGGAAATTCATTCTCGATGGCTAAAAAGGAGGATTGTTGTGGCATGGTTTGCTGTCAAACTGGGAGGGCATCTCTAGTAGGGTCCCACAGGGGTCAGTCCTGGGCCCAGTATTAGTCAATATTTTCATTAATGACTTGGATAATGGAGTGGCGAGTATGCTTATTACATTTCCATATGACACCAAACTGGGAGGGGTAACAAATACTTTGGAGGACAGGTTTAAAATTCAAAATGACCAAGACAAAATGGACAATTGGTATGAATTCAACAAGATGTAATTTAATAAAGACAAGTGCAGAGTACTTCACTTAGGAATGAAAAATCAAATACACAGCTACAAAACAGGGAATAACTCTCTAGGTAGTAGTACGGCTGAAAAGGATCTGGGGGTTATAGTGGACTACAAACTGAGTATGCGTCAGCAATGTGACGCAGCTGCAAAAAAGGCTAATATGGTTTTGGGGTGTATTAACAGGAGTGTTGTATGGTAAGACACAAGAGGTAATTGTCCCAGTGTATTTAGTACTAGTAAAGCCCCAGTTGGAGTACTGTGTCCGGGTCTGGGCACCATAATTTAAGGAAGATGTGGACAGATTGGAGAGAGTGCAGAGGAGAGCAACAAAAATGAAAAAAAGTTTAGAAAACCTGACCTATGAGGAAAGGTTAAAAAAAAGAGCTGGGCATGTTTAGTTTTGAGCAAAGAAGACTGAGGGGAGGTTCTGATAAGTGTTCCAGTATGTTAAGGGCTCCTATAAAGAGGACTGTGATCAGTTGTTCTCCAAGTCCACTGAAGGTAGGACAAGAAGTAATTGGCTTCATCTCCAATTACTTACGGGCGATTTAGGTTAGATATTAGGAAAAGCTTTCTAACTATAAGGGCAATTAAGTACTGGAAAAGGCTTCCAAAGGAGGCCATGGAGTCTCCAACATTGGAAGCTTTTTAAAAAAAGTTGGACAAACACCTGTCAGAGATGTCTAGGTGTACTTTGTCCTGCCACAATGCAGGGGGCTGGACTTCATGACTTCTCAAAGTCCCTTCCAGCCCTACATTTCTATGATTCTGTTATTTGATTTTGTTATATGAACACTTGGTCACTAGAGACTGAATTAAAACCATTGAATTTATTTCACGTCAGTCACTCCTGACCTGGGGAGGATTTGATATTGGGATCAAGAGGTTAAAAATTCCATAATCCACCATCACCAAGCCTCTGAACCACCCTCTAGCACAGCTTTCTCTTTTATCAATGACTACGAACTACAGAACATTAAGGAGAGCTTGTGTCTCTTTCCTGAAAATCCTTTTTTACTCTTGTCACCTCAATCAGTACCTGATCCGTTTTCCTTCTAGACTTGGGTCACTTTCTAGCCATTGTGTCAGTCATTGTTCAGGTGATCGTTGCAGTTTGTGTTGCAGTAGATTTGATCCAGGCCTCTTCTCCCATTTTTGGGAACTTTGCTTATGCCCTGTTTGGGAAAAGTTCTCCCATGACATTAACCAGTGATTGTTGAATGCCCGAAGGCCATGTGTGCCATTGGCATCTTCCACTGAAGTTTATGTTTTGACTCTGTAATTGGTAGGCAAGTTTATCTGCATTTGTTTATTGCATGTGTTTGCTTGTGAGAATATTAGTGCTCTTGAAGGCTAATAGCGCTGCAAGGACTTGGTTTTTGTTTTTGTTTTTCAAAATTAAAAGGTCAGTTACAGTCAGGCAACCGCTCTCAAATACTGTACTCTGAGTTGGTGAAACCACTCTCTCCTTTAGTGATGACCTGTTAGGATGAAATGATCATTAGAGGCCGTATCCAGTCTCCACTGAAGTCGATGGAATCTTTCTGTTTACTTCACTGGAGTTTGGACCAGGCTGTAATTATAGTTGTTATCTTCATGGTGATTCCTGTCTGCAGGATGAAACTGAGATTATAAAACTCATTTCACTTATGACCTAAAGCTGGACTTAGAATTTAGTATTTAAAGAACTAGAAATAATTATTATTATCGGCTTACAGGGTGGATAAGTTATTAATCACTTCCTTCTTTGGATGGACTTTTTTGTTTAATGCACTATAAAAATATAGTAAATAAAGTGTAAATTACATAAATCGGTTAAAATATTTTCTATCTTAATTCTAATCTTCAATTGCTCTTCGAAGAAGACTCAAACTGGATACAAGAAATACATTATAAGTTATCTTGAGCTGTCTGCAAAAATGCATTTGTCTTTATGACTTTTTATTAGAGATTAGACCTATTTTGAGTACAGATAAGTTAAATAATAGAGTTCTGCCACTTTGGATTTAGTTTATTAAACTATCCAACCATTGTCTCTTGAAAATCCAAATTACTCTGGAGATTGATATTGGGTTGGCATATTTTCTAGTCACTTATTTTGTAGGGACTGTGGCAATGTCAAGGATCCCAGGAGAATGTATATTAAAATAATGAAGTGAGAGAGAGAATTGAGGCACAAGTGAGAGAGAAAAAAAGTATGTTTTCATCTGAGATTTGAAAGGAAATGGAGAGTTGATGAAATGATGAGATATGGAGGATGCTGCTGCACGCAGCAGGTGCCGCAGAGCAAAGGCTCATACTAAAATTAATGAGACTGCATGAAAAGATAGAAAGGAGGACACTAACAAACAGAGGAAGAGCAAATCCACAGAAGGTTTTGAAAACACAAACCAGATCCTAAAATGGATGGAGTATCTCTGTCTACTCTAAACCCAGAATTTGGTGGCGCACCAGGAGTGAATTTTGCAGCACTTCTCTGGCAGCAGTGTGATATGGGATAATTCTTAATTTGCAGGCTTCTCTGTCAGTCATAAAGATCCTATAGCATTGAAATGTATCTCTTAGCACACCTCATTTCTGAGAATGGCACGGAAACAGCAAGTGGATAGGTGCTGTGCTTGTTGCTTCCTGTGTTGGCAATGAAAAAATGTCTTCGTTAAAAAACATTAAGCAGAGTAGATTTGCAAAAAATCAGGTGTCTCAACAAAAGCTGAGCATGGCAGCAAGGATTTACTATGGAATTCAGTGGAGAACAAAGTAAAGAGATTCTGGAGGTGCTCAGGTAGTATAGCAATAGATGCCATATAAGAACCTTAGATAAATAAAATAGGTGAAGAGTATAAATAAAATATATACAGTGTTATCATAGATAAGGAGAGGTCTCCATATACAATCCCATTATTTTTCATTATTTTCTAATCCCTGAAACTCTTATAACTTCGCTTGGAATGTTTTTAAAAACTGTACTCAACCAAGAGCCTTGAATACCAGATGGAAATCAGCTTCGTTTTATTTGCTGTAATACATTTATTTGTGGCTTCTGTTATTTACAAGCCACACCCCCAAAACTCAAAGTCCGCCTCAGCTTCAGGGATTTTTTTATCGTAAACAAAACTATAGTAAACTTGCTCATTTTGAAACATGAAGGGTTCAGAATACAACATACGGGGTTCACTTGGGAACTGTTAAGTGCAACAACTGTGCAATTGTCACTGACAGGTTCTCAAACAGGGGTATCTATACTCCTGGGGGTACTCAGACTTCTTCCAAGGGTACAGCAACTCATCTAGATATTTGCCTAGTTTTATAACAGACTACATAAAAGCACTAACAAAGTCAGTACAAACTGAAATTTCATGCAGGCAAAATGAAAAAGTAAGCAATTTTTCAGTAATAGTGTGCTGTGACACGTTTTTGTAAGCAAGTAGTTTTTAAGTGATGTGAAACTTGGGGTACACAAAAGAAACCAGACTCAGGGTACAGTAGTTTGAAAAGGTTGAGAACCACTGCTGTGACCATGGAATCAACTTAATCCTTTTAGCACACTTGGTGTCTGGTCTCCACACCTGCTTCACTGCATGTACACTACTAAACACTAGACAGGGGTTTTTCTTAAAAAAAGAGGATAGGAAGCAGAGAAAAACCTTTATACCCTAGGGCAGCACCTAACGGGTAAAATACAGATACAACTGGCAGCATACATTAGAAGCTAGAATTGAAAGCTGGCTGGTTGGCTATTTCTTCCCAGACAGTTTAGCTGAGGTCTGACATCTGTTTGATTGCCACTGTAGCAGTAGTGGGATTATCTGGGGGGTAATGTCTGTTGCATCCCAAACGGGAGAAACAAAGGCGAGCTGAATAACCCAAAACGGCAGTGATTTAATGCCTTAGTGTTGGCAGGTGTGGAGCTTTCTGAGCTTTTGTATTAGCAGTAGTCACTGGGAAATCCTTATTCTAAGGCTAGCCCCATATAAGTTGCTCATATATAGAACTGTTGTACTTGGCTTCATTAAAAATAACTAAGGGGATGAGTGGGTGCTGGACTGGGAGTCGGGCATTCCTAAATTGTAGTCCAAGATCTGACAACCCACAACAACAGGGGACAAGAAACACTTTAAAATATGAAAATGTGTGACTATAAAACCATGAAAAAATGATAGGAGGAATTGGGGCCAAGTGTAGTACCTAAGCCTACTTTAACTCTTTGATTGAAACTGACTTGATCACAGTGTGTCTAACCTTCCCTGCGTCCTCTTTAATATGAGGCTAAAACTTCATAGAGGTTTTCTGAGGGTTAGGTAGCCAATGTTTGTTATTGCTTAGCACTGTTATAAACCTTTACCAGTGTCTCTGTTTCTCTGTCTTTCTCACTTCCAAGAAGACCCTTTATTTATGAGCTGCTTTTTTTATTGGCACCCGCCTCCCCCTTGATAACACTGTGGTTGCTGTTAAACTTTTTGCTCTTGTAACTAGATCTAGTTTGTCAAATGCAGCGTTGCAAAGTTTAAAGGCAACAACTCTGCTGGAGTAGAGTAGAGTTAATATTTTCATGTCACGTTTTCAAAGCTACTGGCCTGAGAGGTGACGTGGAGCTGCAGGTATGAACATGCACTGTCTCAGTACAGCTCCACAACATCCAAGATAGGCAAAACCAAAAACGCAGCCAAGCCTGCTAAGTGCCAGATTTTAGACATGATCTTGGGTGGTCTCATTCCCTGGGTTGGTGGAAGGTGATGTATTTGAGTTCAGGGAAACTGTGTTAGGTAAAAGAAGTGTGTTTGGGTGAAATGAGTTGTGGTCACAGTGAAATTTCCGGAATGACCGGTATCCACATCACAAAACACTTCCCCACAGCTATTAGCAGAGAGGTGAAGGACTGGAAGAGCCTTGGAGTCTGAATTTCCCTATCACCTTTAGGCCAGGGCTGAGGTATGTTGTCATGGTGTAGTGCATGGGAGAAGCTTGCTCTGTCACTGCCTGAGCTTCACTTGCTCTGTAGTCTCCCGAGCTGTCAGCCTGGCACTTTTACTAGCCACTGTATTTGCCTTTTTTTAAAAAAGTCACTGACTTCTTTTGTTTCTGTTTCAGTGGGAAGTTGGTTTCACCAAAATGGAAGAATTTTAAAGGCTTAAAACTTCAATGGAGGGATAAAATTCGTCTCAACAATGCCATCTGGAGGGCATGGTATATGCAGTGTAAGTTGCTTTTATGGTAAACGTTGCATGCAACCACAAAATGTTTGCATTAGGCCATACATATAAGAGGTTGAATGGACAAGAGATGAAACCACAAGCCCCCTTATGATGGAAAAACCCAATAGGTCTGCTGGTGGCCTATATCCCTGTAGAGGACAGTCCTGAACTTCTACCTTATGACCAAACCATTCCCCTAGAGTTCGACACTGTGCTTTGGGGCTTTGCGCCACTTGAATCCAGGTGCAGTCTGAAATGGCCTATTCCCAGTGGTGTGTTTGAGGGGATTCTGGGAAAATCCGTGTTAAAATCCTGCCCCTGAGATGGAGAAGAGATCCCTAAATAGCATGGGTGTACCCAACAGTCATGTTTTCATTTGTTTCAGACCTGGAGAAACGCAAGAACCCAGTGTGCCATTTTGTGACTCCACTAGATGGCTCTATTGATGTAGAGGAAAATCGGCGGCCTGAAGTATGTAAAGCTTGAGTGTAGATTTGATCATCTCTATATCTCTCCTATCTCTGGTTAGATGCGAAGACTCTGCACTGCTGCCATGCTTTGGTGTCCTCTCAGTAGTGAAAAATACCAACATTCATGCAATGTGACTGCTGTTGAGCCACATGTTATATATCTACCTGTATTGGAGTGATAAAGGTGCAGCCCAAGGGTGACTTAGAGTCGCTGGAGTCCTACTATGCAGCCCATGACTGCCCACTAGTTTGACAAAACTAAGTCGTGAAGGTGCAGCCTAAAGAGCCAGTGATTCCAAGATGCCAGAGCCTGTTTTACTTTTCCTCTCAAAGGGCCCGTTTCTGGGGGTTGCTGAAGTCAATGAGAAGTGAGGGCAAGATACCTTTTAGGATCAAGCCCAAGTGGCTTTATGAAAGGTTTTTCAATACTGTTTTTTAATTTTCTTTGTTCATCTGAATTCAAACTAAAAAACAATTTCCAAACCTGTCATGTAAATTGTAACTGCAACTGAGTGTAGTAGGTCTGAACATTTGCCTTTTCTTTTATTGTAAACTTACATGCAAACTGTTTACAGCCCTCTCTGGCTCCTGTGCTGTGGGGCTGATGACGTTGCAAAGTTTGGTGCTCTCAAGTGTTGTGTAATCTTAGATTGGACTCAAAATCCATATCCCCTTGTTGAACCTACAGAGAGGAAGCAGCAGCGGAAATGGGCTGCAAAAGCATACATGGAATGGTCCTTGTATATGAAATTTTTGTAAAGCAAAGTTTTAGACTAACTTTTAGGTTGAGACACAATCCAATCAGACAAGACGGATGAGTTAAGTCTATCTCAGTTCTTGTGAACTTGCCCTGTTGTCCTTGGTTTTGACAGTACTTGTGGCATGTTAAAACTCCACATTCTGATCCCATTGTTGTGATTGGGGTACCACTGCACTACATGTGGCTTGAAGAGGGAAGTTTCTCCTAGAGCTTTGTTACTTGGCTTTTGTAGTTTTGTGGCATTCCTTATCAGCTTTTTTAGATATGTGTACATTCATACTGCCTTGCAACTTTCCACTCTCCTACTCGCTTCAGGAGAGGAGGTTGGTTTTTGTTTTTGTTTTCCAGTGAGTACATTTTATTCCACCTACTAAATTTTGTACCTTGGCTGATGAATTTTCATTATGCTTTCACATGGCTGTGTTAACATGCATATATCTTCAAAAAGAAGTTTCTGTAACATAACTAATATTTCTTCTTCCAGTGCTTGCTCATGTCCATTCCATTGTTGGTGCGTGTGTGCCCGTGCACAGTTACCGGAAAACTTTTCCCCATAGCAGATCCTATAGGGCTGGCTTCGACGCCCCTGGAGTCCCACGCACATGGCACTGTGCCAGCTGCCAGCCCTATGCCCACTCAGTTCCTTCTTTCCACCGCTGACGTTTACTGGAACTGTGTTCTTGCTTGCTTTGGGGAATGCCTCTTAGGTGTAGTCTTTGGTTTCACTTAGGTACTTGTTAGGTAGTTGTTTAGATAGTTGTTAGCTATTGTTGTAGTAGTAGATAAGGTAGTCCTGTTAAAACAACAAGAGTTCTGTAGCACTTTAAAGACTAACAAATTTAATTTCAGCAGGCATAAGCTTTCGTGAGCGTCAGCTCACTTCCTCAGATGCAGTTGGTAGAAATGATACAGCAAATTTGCCAGTTCTGCTCCTTTCAGGGGCGGGATGAGGAAGCCATGTCGGATGCCTTCCTCATTCCCTGTTCGGAGGGTCTGTTGTACGGCTTCCTTCCCTTTCCATTAATACACAAGGTCCTGTTCAAGATCAAGAAAGATAAAGCGAAGGTCGTTCTTATTGCACCTGCATGCCCCAGGCAGCACTGGTTCACGACATTCCTGGAGCTGTCGGTCACCCCTCCCCTGGAACTGCCAAGGTGGCACGACCTACATTCCCAGAACCAGGGGCACCTTCTGTACCCGGACCTGGAGTCCCTCCACCTGAGGGTGTGGAGGCTGAATTGCTGAGCTTGGAGGAATGAGCTTGCTTGTCACAGATGCAAACTGTACTAATGGGTAGCAGGAAGCTCTCCACGATGTCATCATATTGGCCATGTGGAAGAGGTTCACATGCTAGGCTGCAGCACGTCAGATCACGCTCTACCAGGTGCCAATCCAGGTGGATCCTGTCCTCCCAGGACCTGAATTTGTTCCTCTCCAGACTCACAGGGGCGCCATTAGAGTCTATGGCCACTTGCCAACTTCTGCTACTGTCATGGAAGGTGGCCTTCCTAGTAGCCATCACTTCGGCTAAGAGAGTGTCTGAAATCAGGGCACTTACCTCAGAGCCACCTTATATGATTTTCTATAAGGATAAGGTCCAGCTGAGGCCTCGTCTGGCCTTCTTGCCCAAGGTGGATTTCACAATTCCACACCAACTAGGACATTTTCCTGCCAGTATTTTTCCCAAAGCCGCATGCTTCCAAGGAGGAAAGGAGATGGCATACACTGGATGTACACAGAGCCCTGGCTTTCTATTTAAAAAGGACGAAGCCATTTCGTAAGTCCACGCAGCTGTTCATCTCAGTGGCTGAGAGGATGAAGGGCTTACCTGTCTCGTCGCAACAAATCTCTTCTTGGATATCTGCCTTCATACGCTTCTGCTATGAGCAGGTGAAGGGTCCCCTCCTGGGGAACGTCACAGCTCACTCCACCAAAGCACAGGCGTCTTCTGCAGCATTCTTGGCACGGGTGCCGATGTAGGACATATGCAAAGCTGCAATGTGGTCTTCGATACATACCTTTACATCCCATTATGCTATCGTGCAACAGGCTAGGGATGATGCCAGCTTCAGCAGGGTGGCGCAGCAGTCAACCAACCTATGAACTCCCAACCCGCCTCCAAGGTACTGTTTGCAAGTCACCTACAATGTAATGGACATGACCAAGCACTCGAAGAAAAAAAGACGGTTACTTACCTTCTAACTGTCGTTCTTCGAGATCTTGGTCATGTCCATTCCATTGACCTGCCCTACATCCCTGCTATTGGAGTTGTCAGGAAGAAGGAACTGAGGGGGCGTAGGGCCGGCATCACTTCACATACTGCGCCACGTGCGCAGGGCTCTATGGGGTGCCAAAGCCAGCCCTATGGGATCTGCTAAGGGGAAGAATTTTCCGGTAACCCTGCACAGGACACACACGCATCTACAATGGAATGGACATGAGCAACATATCTTGAAGAACAACAGTTATAAGGTAAATAACTGTCTTTTTTCCTTTTGGACTATATTGTCTTTGCAATTTGGTTATATGTGATCCAAGTAGCGATGTATTGGTGCAATTATTGAACATTATCACTTGTTTAGTATATGTGGGGAAGACTAAATGGATCCTGGGTGAGATTTGCTCTAGTAGCTGGATTTAGTACATTGTGCCTGCTGGACTATGGGGTGAAACAGAAATAATGTGCCTGCCTTTATAGCTTCAGTCTGCCTGAAAGCTTTGTGTGGCTATTTAATATTTGTGTATATTTCCTGATGTATTATGCTTGTTCTCAGGCCATTGCAACAGAAGGGAAATATTGGAAACGAAGAATCGAAATAGTCATCAGGGAATATCACAAGTGGAGAACATACTTCAAGAAAAGGGTCTGTTTGTTTGCAACAGTGAAAATATTTTGACTGGAATAATTGTTTTTGATTTAATAGTTGGACTTCTAATGTCATTTTTACTAATCATGCAAAAACGTTGGAAATTCAAATATATCAGTATAAACATTGGGTTCGCTGATACATAATAAGAATAAATTAATACACTGGATCCAGTCCTGCAACCCCTTATCATGTGAATCATCTCTACTCATGATTAGCCTCATGGGAGCTAGAAAATGACTTGGATGAGTAAGAACTAATCACACCAGGTCAGGGATACAGGATCAAATCGGGTTTGGGAAGTACAGGAACTATTTTTCCTTTTAAAAATATTCTTTGTTCTATCTCTGCAGTTACAAAAACACAAAGATGAAGACCTTTCAAGCTTGGTGCGGGTATGTAATTTTTGTGGAGGCAGTGGCAGCATCTCTGTTTGTTGAAGTTCTGATAAGTGGCAAAGGTGTATGGGCATTACAGCTTGCAGTGATTAAAACTTAAAGCCATGGACTTAGCTTTAATGTTTATTATGATGTAAGGGTACCTTTTTGCTTAGAATAAATTGTATAATAGAGAGCGCTACAACTTTTTCAGCTTAAATCAGATTGGGCAGAAGTCTCGGTCTAGAGTGCTATGACATGAGAAATGAGAGAGAGCAGGCCAGCTGGCCCAGTCAGGGCCATCTCTTTGCAGGCAGTCACATTACAGCTTGTTATTGAGTTATAACTGGCAACATTGCCTGCCTTGTGGAATCGGGAAGGGATGTATGGGCTACAAGTGGAAAAGTACACAGCAGAACCAAATGCTGTCTGATTATAGGCAAGGAGTTTGGTAAGCTTAAAAAGAAAAGAAAGGGTTAGATGTTGAGATGAATAACAGCATTTGAACTTAAAATACTGGGGAAAAACTAGTAGTGCTATTGAGCCTTCTTTGGGCATAAACTGGTCACCAAGAAAATAATTCAGACCTCCTGTAACTAAATGTAAACCCAATCTGGATTCATTCTTCATTATATGCCCAGAACAATCCCCAGGTTCATTAACTGTTCAGCAAACTTGGCTAAAATTCAGATAAATCTCAGCATGTCATGGTTCTGGGTGGAAACCTAAGCAGTTTCAATTGAATTTTGCTTTATAGTTTTTAGGGTTCATTCAAACCCCAAAATCAGTGAAATTCTGGGTGCAAAACACCACATATACTCAAAAAAACTAAAAAGCATTGCCAGAGCCACCTTGGTTTTATGCAGTTCTAATCATCAGATGGAATTGGGAAGATATTTTCCCCCAGAGTGTAGTCTTGTGTAATGATGTATTTCACAGAGGTTTTATGCTAACTTATAAAACATCTGGTTTGTGACATTGATGGAGACAAGATTTGGACTAGATATACAAATGAGCTATTCCAGTACAAGCAGAAGCTGGGATGCCAGACTAGATGAGCTATCCGTCCGTTTGGTATATAAAAGAAGCCAGAGTAGATGAACTGTTGGTCTGAACTAATATAACAGAGGGTAGAATGCCAGATTAGATTGAGCGTTCTCTGTTCCATGTGACTGAAGGCAGGATACTAGAGCAGGCTAACAAATTGGTCTGATTCATTTTGATGGCTCCTATAGAATGTTCTTTTTTATTAAAATGTGGAAAATAATTAGCTTTGTCTGTTTGGTGCCATAGTAACTGCATGTGACTAGCTTCATATGAGCAGGCTTATTTTTCTTTCTTTCTTTGGCAGGACGATGACCTGGTTCTCTGGCATCAGACTAGGTATGGCAGAGAAACCCCAGTCCCCATGGAGGAAGACTCCTTTCTGGATGCAGACATGCTTATGTCTGAGTTCACGGACACTCTCTTCTCCACACTTTCTTCACATCAGCTGATTGCCTGGCCAAATCCCAGAGAGATAGGTATGTGTTTGCTTTTGGCTGTGTTAATTTTGCAGTGAGAGGAGACTTGAGGCTTGTTGTTTCACTTCAAGCCTCACTTATTCATTTTTCTGGGCGAGATGGTGGCTCCATCTTTCTCTGCCAGTGCATTTCCCTGGGCTGTTTGTACTTGTGTCAGTTTAACAATAGTGCCAAACTTAAAAGTTAAAAAATCCTGCTATAAGGGATCAGAAATTCTATTAAGATATTCAGCCAAAATTTTCTTTTTCTTATTGCACCTAGTTACTGTACAAATAAATCTACCCATGACAAGCACTAGAAAGCATTATTGCTTATAAGACTATTATAATTTTCTTCAAATCTTATTTTCCTTTTTTAATGTAATAATTATTAATTTATATACACCATAAACTTGCAGAATGTCACAGTCCCTGTAAAAGCCAATCCAAATAAGTGATGTTCCATCAACATGTCACTCTTTCATTAAGGGTCTAGCACCTTCAAAAAAATGACCCTCTTTCTTTTTATTAGATGAAGGTTCCCCCTCCTAGTGGAACTCAACTCAAATTCTTGTATCCAAAATTCATGGTTGCATTCTGTGGGACCTGATCCCTGCCTCAGTGGGAGTTCTGCGTGCAGAGAGCTTACAGAATCCAGCCCTGAGGTTTATATCCAGTTCCAGCAAAGTGCCAGTCTTTCTTTGAGCAATCCATATCCACACTGTAATAAACTGAAGTGGCATGTATGCTGCAGAATTAATCTGTGTCTCTTTTGATTTTTCCAGCACACTTAGGAAATGCTGACATGATTCAGCCAGGACTTATTCCTCTTCAGCCAAATCTAGATTTCATGGATACTTTTGAACCTTTTCAGGGTAAGAATAAGGAGAAAAATGAGTTTACTGTATTTATTAATATTATCACACCAATTTCTGCTATAGAGCTAATGGGTTTTGAATAGAAAAATAAACTATGCAAACCAATATATTTATCCTCTTTATAAAGCATGAAAACTGAGCCAAAGCTCATGAGTGTTTGAAATCTAATTTTAAAAAAATACTGTAGAGAGAGCTTCTTACTGTTGTTAGACAAGTTCTTTGCCTGACTGGGTTTTGAAAAGCACTCATAAGACTCCATGTGCGCTAAGATTCAGACTTGGAAGAATACAGCTTTCAGAGAACCTGGTTTACAGAGAAGTGGCTTTTGAACCTTTAACCATTGATAGGATGGGAGAACACTGGGTGTCAGCAGAGGACTTTACAGGAGAATGTTGCTAATTGGTGTATCGCTAATCTTCACATCCCATCAGTCACACATACAATCTCTGTGGTTTCCCCATTTCTTAGTAATGATTTAATAGCCAAATGCAAAGTCTCATGTTACTGAAACCTCCCTTACTTTTTCACTGTTTACTCTAGAACAGTTACTGGTGCACTGAAGAATTATTACAAGACATTGAACCACAGCTGTTAAATGTATTGTAATTTTTCATATAAGGCAAAATTCACACTTGTATAAAAGCCAACACAAAGCCTAGGCACCACTATGAAAATAGAGTTTAAGGGAGACTTAAATGGTGCCTGGACCTTGTGCGTGTCCTCTGCACAGGGCTGAATTTCACTCAGAATGCACTAAATTTGCACAGCATCTTACAAGCATAGCCTTTTCCCAGTAATGATAAGAAATAATCCCTTTCCCAATGAGTTCATCAATCTCAATAAGACGGGCAAACATCTTTGAGTTGTAAATGAGCAGAGTACATTTTGTGATGATGTAGTATCCTTTTTTTTTTTCATTATTTATTTATTCATTTACTTGCTAATTCTCAGTTAGTCTCCCATTACTTAGTACTGTGTAGCAGTATTCTACCATAATATAGGGGGTAAAACATTTAATATTTATGTTCCCACATTCTTTCAGATCTGTTCTCATCCAGTCGTTCTGGTAACTTTTTCACTTCTGTCCCTGCTTCCAGTTCCGCTATGACAGATACCAGCAGCCATTCTTCTCAGGTAAAAGGTTTTATGTAGTGAAAATTGGTACATATACTGTGCTTGCATTGTTGTGACTTAAATATCTTTGTCCCCCATTGTGTCAGGTTCAGAACAGAACTTCCATCAAACTGTTTTTTGAGTAACAGCCTTTGCATTATGTAGTGAGAGTGTTTTGTGCTTAGAGTAAAATAATGCTGTCTCTGAACGGAGCTGGACCTTCCTATAAAGAATCATATGTACTGGGAGGAAGTGTGGTCTAGTGGGTAGAGTAGGAGACTGGGAAATTTAACTGCTAGGTTCTGTTTCCAGCTGTGTCACCGACTAGCTGTGGGATCTGAGCCCAGTCACTTAACCTCTGTATACCTTAGTTTCCCCATCTGTAAAACAAGGATATTGGTGACTGCCTCCCTCTGAAGAGCTGTGAATCTCAAAACCCTTGAAGATCTTTACCTGAAAGGCACTTACAGGAGAGCCAAGGAGAAATGGGCAAAACTAGAGGTAGTTGTAGTTGTTCAGTTCTTGATGTGAAAGGCGTTGGCTTAGCATAACCAGGGGCAATTCAGATCTAAGCCTCATTCTCCCCTTTCACATTTGGGAGTAAGGAAAGGTTCTGATAAAAGCTTCTGGTGCTGGCCCATCTTCAATGTCAAGTATTAATCTATACTATTTTCTTTCTCCTGCCAGTCTTCTGTCCTGCCCTCAGGATCTTTATCCAGCACACTACCAACGGTGAACCTCAGTGACGGATTGATTGCCTCATCGGTACCTGCTCCCGTCCTTCCTGACGTTGGTGCTAACCGATGCTCCAGCATTAAGAGTGGGGGCTCTTTCGTCCAGCCATCAGACTTCAATTCCGAGTCATCTCTAAGTGGCCAGCAGCCATTTCTGCCGGTGTTCCCAGCTCCAGGGCCGCTGCTGCAGCCCAGTGCCCCACCACACCAAACCACTTTGTCCACGGTGCCTCTGAACGCCAGCTTGAATTCCCAGCCGTCTGTCTTTACAGTTCCAGAAACTCCAAAGTTTGGCCTCTGCACATCTTCTGTTGTTACCCACACGGCTTCTGCCACCCTGACTCACAACGCTCCTGCCACCACCTTCAGCCAGAGCCAGAACCTCGTCCTGGCAACGCAGCAGCCAGCGGGAGGAGTGCCTTGTAACCTGACTCTACAGACTGCGGTTGTGCAAGGGCAGCCCCGGCCTCAGCTGCAGCCCCACCTGACATTCGCACTCCCTAAACCCATTCCCCTGGCGAATGCCGGGACGAGGCCCAAACAGCCACAAAAAATAGTGCCTGCTCCAAAGCCCGAAACTGTGTCCTTAGTATTAAAAAATGCCTTCATCACCCCAGGTGAGGGTCATGGGAGCTCCTTTTTGTTCTGCTGGGAGGGAGTAGCAGGTGGGAGGGGCACAGTTGCTGTTGGTGTGCAAAATAACTTTAACAAAAAATATGCTAGTCTGCAGCACCCCAAGTGTCGCTGGAGGTCCCTAGAAGTCATGATGGTGAGGATGTTTATTGTTGCTAGCACTGCCTTCTCAGAATCAGCTTTTCAAATAAACATGCAGGCTGGCAACAAAAAAAGTGGTATTTCCCCCAGCCCTGAATTTTAATCTGGTCGTAAGTGAGGCAGCGTGGCCCATTGAAGATTGTGTAGGGCTGGGAATCAGGAGGTCTTAAAGCCAGGAAAAGAATCCGCCATTTAGTCCTCTGGTTGCCGTTAGCGAGGCATTTCACCCCTCTTTGCTGCTGTGTCTTCATCTGTAACGTGAGGATATTTAATTAATTTTAATAAGTTATAATTTAATATACTTAAAGCTCTTAGAGATCCTCAGCTGAATGTCACTAAACAGGTGCAGTGTTCATTCAGGTATTGGCTGTTTTCAAAGGGATATACGTGATTAGACAGACCAAACTGTCTGATCACATGGGGCTGTTCCTCTGTTTTTGTCGCCTTGCCTACTCTTGCCACAGCGTGTAGGGCACCTGTAGCTACACTCCACAGTGAAAAGCAGGCTGTGTCCACACTGTTTTCAGGACAATGTTAACACTAAAGGAAGCAGAAGCCAGATACCCTTTTGAGCTTGTTTCAGAGACCGTTTCTGAAATGTCTCCATGTCAGCCCATTTGCTTTGAATGCAAATGACATGGGGAAATATTGTTGGCTCATGGTAATGAGGATGTAACACACAGATTAAAATCCACTTAGAATCTAACTGTGAGAATCTGCTACATTTGAGTTTTCAGTGCTGTTCAGCCCACCATCTACTGCGGATGTATGAGAGCAGCAAGCATGAGCAAAATGAGAGAGCTCTAAACTTCTCATCAGGAACAGCTGCAAGGGGGTTACACAGTCTCCATGATAACTCAAAACAGGCAGCACATATATTGTTGGGATTATACACTGCCTTCAGGGATGTGCTAAAATCACCTGGCTGAAGACCAAGTGACTTCAGTCACCTAAAATATGCTATAGTCAGCCCCCCAGAAGTACACAGCCTGAAGGATCATTGTGAAATGGAAATTACTGAAAAGCAAAAAAGTTTGTCTCTGCGCCTGCCCTGGGCATGATGCTGTGGCAGCCCACCAGAAAACCCCATTAGCATCCTCAATTCTTCTGCATCTCAAATCCTAGCACAAAGATGTGTCCCTTGAAATAGCCTGATCCATGGTAAATAGCATTAAGACACTTGTTGGGTGTGTTTCTAAGCCATTCCTATGTGCACCTAAGGAATTATAAAGCAAGAAGCCATGTGCCTTCAACAGCCAAGAAATGCACTGCTGACCCAGTGAAATGTGTTCTAGCATCTTTTTCACTGAGTACATCTCTGCCTTCATATGCTGGGGCTAAGGTGTGCATTGATTCATAGACGACGCAGAGATCTGTATACTGTGTGGTATCAGAAGCTGTTATAAGCCCTTTTTGTATCCTAGTGCCACCTTGCAGTGGCAGTTTGTGTTGCAGCTTGATCTTTCAGAGAACTTGGAAGGAAATGTGATTTGGCGAAGTTATACAGAAAATAGCTATTCGGTCTCATTTAGTCCGTTTTCCCAATCAACACTAGTCTGTTCCCTATATAACATTCTTCAGATCTTTTATATCAATAACTATTCTAACTTCAGTTGTATTCTTCAGCTGCCTTTCAGGGACAGTCCAGAGCTCTGATCGTAACCCCAGCACCTTTAAAAAGAGAAGGGATTTTGACTCCAACCATATCTCCGCCTAATGTTGTAATTGCACCAGCTGGAATTGCCAGAGTAAGGAAAAGAACAAACATCTTTTTTCGGGATTGGAGTTTGCATGTTGTTAGAGCCTTAAAGTGTGGTAATGCTTCAAGAAGCGACTAGGTATAGATGCCTCCTCATTACTCAACAGATCTGTTGGTGCACTCAGAGTTATCTGCGCTCGATTTATCTATATTGTCTGGCTGTTAGCACTATATAATCTGCACAGCTTCAGGAGAGTGAGCTGGTTTCCTTTGTGACACATACATCAACAGAATTTATAACAGACACCAGTTTCAAGGGTTTTTTGACTCATAGACTTTCAGTCCAGAAGGGCCCATCTTGATCATCTAGGCCAGGGGTGTCAAACTCATTTGCTATGGCGGGCCAGATTTGAATTAAATGTACTTCAAGTGGGCCATACATACCATAAATTGAAATACTAGGCACTTTTGGAGCGCTGTGTCTTGTGCGTACGCACTGCCACCAGAGTACACCGATCTCGTGGTGTCGTACTTTCTGGTGGCAGTGCGCAATGCCACGACATCTTGCGGCGTTGTACTCTCTGGCGGTAGCACGTGCTGCCGTGAGATCTCATGGCGTTGTACTCTCTGGCTGCAGCACATGCTGCCGCCAGGTGCCAAACCAAAAAGGTTGGTGGGCCATATCCGGTCCGTGGGCCGGATGTTTGACACCCCTGACCTAGTCTGACCTCCTGCACATTGCAGGTCAGAGAACCTTACCAGCCCACTCCTATGATAGGCCCATATCTGATGATGATGGAAGAGCCAAAAAGAATCCAGCTTGACTTTCCAATTGCAGGTTGAGAGGTTTGTGTTGAGTATGCCAGCGTGTTTGTCCAATATGTTTGGGTGTATCTGAGAGAGAAATTTTAAGTGTACCTTGTGTATGAGAAGAAGGAAATTGCTTTTTCACTGCTGATAACATACTCTATCTAATACTACACTGAGTTACGAAAAGATGTTGGACTCTTACCAGAAGTCTGACTTTTGTGCCTGATGGTCCGTAATATATTAGCACTAGTTTGGGGACTTCCTGTCACCAGATAGTTATGTACTAATTTAACATTATAAATTCTCGTTGAAAGACAAGTTAATCTTTCTGTAATATTCCTGTGCTGTTCCTAGGATCCCAGGGTGACAGAATTCCCTAATAACATTCTGGTCGGTCAAGCACAGCAAGCTCCAAGCAATCAGCAAGCCCAGTCCACGGTCTCGCATCTCTTCTCTACTAGTGCAGTCCAAGATGTGAAAGGAGAGCAAATCCCTTCCCACAGTACCTGCTCACAAGTTCCCTCACCTTCACCTAGTAAGTTAAAGAGACCTATATTTTCTGACTCCCCCATATACAGCCACCTTTAAGGGGATGTAAAACAGATCTCAGCCTGCTGTGGTTATTATAGATCCTGGGAAATTCTTTGTAGAAATAACTTTTGAGCCCCATGTTCCCTACATTGTCAGTTGGCTATAATAGTCTTCAGTTCTTGTCCTAAGCTTTTTGGTTAGTGTCTCCGTGCACTGTTAAACTGCAGCAGTGCACCTTAGGAATGGTTGCGTTTCAGTACTCCGTAAAATGCTAGAGAAGTCTGTCATTGAATATAATACATGTAATTCAAGTACTTTGCACTACTTCTACAACAGCTTTCATCAGAGGGTGTCCAAGCACAATCTAGCCTTACATTTTACCAAGGGTTCCCTGCAACAGTAGGTGTTCCTTACCTCTTCCCGTAGCGCTCTATTTCTGAGGTACGTGTCTATTTCCATGGAATGGTAAGAAATTAGTGTTTAAATATTTTTCCCCTGCTTTAGGAGCCTAGATTGTCAGAGTGTTGTAGGTCAGTGTAGGGTAGTCGGTTTAGATCCTAGATACCCTAATACACATTTGTCTGAAGTGGAGAGAACATGTTGCCACAATGGATACATTTGGCCATCGCTTGTGAAATATTTGGATTTCCTAGCCATCTGGTCATCTTACTAGTACTTAGATATTACAGTGTTGGATGCTCTAGAAATGCAGTCAGCAGCTAGATTAAGTCATCTGGGTAGAAAATGCTGCTCAATAGTTCAGTTTGGTATAGAGAGTTTGTTTGTTTAACGATCTGACGTTTCCTTTTTGAAGGCCGAGATTGTCCGAATTCAGGACAGGCTTCGCCCTGCCCATCTGAACAAAGCCCCAGTCCTCAGTCTCCACAGAACAACTGCGCGGGAAAATCCACAACTGACCCTCAGATGGCTGTGTTTAAGGTACATGTTCCGTCCTTCGCGGTTTTTCTTTCTTATTTGTCTTTGTAGCTTATTGATTTAGACTGTACACAGACTAGACCATAAGTCACTTTATAAATGAGGTTGCATGTGTGGCTATGGCTTAGCATGCATTACATTTGTGTTGCTGTATTTCACTTTAAACCTTTCATTATGGCTTCAGGCTTTGTAATGGTACTGATCTTGCCCTGCTCAGCAGGGATTAGTTATCCAACATGCACAAGGAGCCTGTATTTCTGCTTCTCCTTATCAGGCATGACAGCATTTGATACTGTGGTTCATGTAACCCTTAAGACAGATCTAGGTTTTAACTGGTGAATCCATACTCAGCTGGTTTTAGCCTTAGACTTCTAAGCTATTTTAGTTTGTCTGTTTGTGCATGTGCTTTTTCATCCAGGTTATTGCTGTTCTTTTGCAAGCTCTTCTGGCTGCTCAGTTCTGGGGGCTCTTGATCTTCAGTGTTGTTTGTTGGGGTGATTTCACCTGGCTGTGTCTGGTACTTTCTGGTAGCTCCTGGCAATTGATCTATTTGGTCCTTTCCCAGTGCCTGAAGTAAGTGCAAGACTGAATACTCTGGCCTCTCATTGAAGTTTAATGCTAATGAAACAGCCAGTCAGTTTAGTGGAAGCAGAACTTCACTAAGTGCCTCTCTGTCATTTCCCCCCCTCCTTTACAAACACAGTGATACATACACCATTGGCAGGGTGTTAGCCTTGGTGGCCTGGCTGAATTCATTTTGGGGTAATTTTAGGTCAAGAGTCTTTAACATTCCCCTTAAAGATTCATTTTGTTATGGTGTCTTTACCACTTTTCCTAAACAGAAAACGGTAGCGTTGCTATGTACTATTAAAAAGCTGCCATCTTTTCCCAGAGAAGTGGCTACACTTATTGGGAAAAGTGTTCCCTACTTTATAAATTATCACAGAATCATAGAAAATTAGGGTTGCAAGAGACCTCAGGAGGTCATCTAGTCCAACCCCCTGCTCAAAGCAGGACCAGCCCCAACTAAATCATCCCAGTCAGGACTTTGTCAAGCTGGGCCTTAAAAACCTCTAATTGTGGAGATTCCACCACCACCCTAGGTAACCCATTCCAGTGCTTCACCACCTTCCTAGTGAAAAACGTTTTCCTAATTTCCAACCTAGACCTCCCCCACTACAACTTGAGATCATTGCTCCTTGTTCTATCATATGCCACCACTGAGAACAGCCTAGATCTATCCTTCCTGGAACCCCACTTCAGGTAGTTGAAGGCCACTATCAAATCTCCCCTCACTCTTCTCTTCTGCAGACTAAATAAGCCCAGTTCCCTCAGCCTCTCCTCATAAGTCATGTGCCCAAGCCTCCTAATCATTTTCATTGCCCTCTGCTGGACTCTCTCCAGTTTGTCCACATTCTTTCTGTAGTGGGGTCCCAAAACTGGACACAACACTCCAGATGTGGCCTCACCAATGTCGAATAGAGGGGAATAATCATTTCCCTTGATCTGCTGACAATGTTCCTACTAATGCAGCCCAATATGCCATTAGCCTTCTTAGCAATAAGGGCACACTATTGACTCATATCCAGCTTCTTGTCCATTGTAACCCACAGGTCTTTTTCTACAGAACTGCTGCTTAGCCATTTGTTCCTGAGTCTGTAGCAGTGCATGGGATTCTTTCGTCCTAAGTGCAGGACTCTGCATTTGTCCTTGTTTAACCTCATCAGATTTCTTTTGGCCCAATCCTCCAATTTGTCTAGGTCACTCTAGGTCTGTATCCTATCCCTACCCTCCAGTGTATCTACCACTTCCCCCAGCTTAGTGTCCTCTGCAAACTTGCTGAGGGTGCAATCCACCCCATTGTCCAGATCATTAATGAAGATGTTGAACAAAACTAGCCCAAGCTTGATATCAGCTGCCAACTAGACATTGAGCCGTTAATCACTACCCGTTGAGCCCAATGATCTAGCCAACTTTCTATCTACCTTATATTCCATTCATCCAACCCATATTTCTGTAACTTGCTGGCAAGAATACTATGGGAGACCATATCAAAAGCTTTGCTAAAGTCAAGGTATATCATGTCTGCTGCTTTCCGCACATCCACAGAGCCAATCATCTCATCACGGAAGACAATCAGGTTGGTCAGGCATGACTTTCTCTTGATGAATCCATGTTGACTCTTCCTCATCACCTTCCTCTCCTCCAAGTGCTTCAAAATGGATTCCTTGTGGATATGTAATGGAGGGTGTTCTTCCACACAAAAAAGTCACTGTAGGTGGAGTTTCACTGTAACTGGAGAGGGCTAGCCTGGTAAAAAATTCCTCCACAAAAACATCTCCTTGCACCCACTAGAGGGCAGGTATTTCCAGACTGGCCTGCCTCCTCTCCACTCTTTGCAACAGCTGCAGCATGAGCTGGAGTTAGGAATTTTTCTCACCCTTCATCAATCCCTCCCTGGGACAGTGGCATCTTCTCTTCTCCTCATCCTCCTGTGCTTTCCTTAAAATGCAGCAGCCAACACCTAGCTGACAACTGCTGCATTCCAAGAGGATTAGCACAATGGAATCTGTTGCCATGAAAGCCCATTGAAATACACTGAAATCCCTCAGCTGCACAAGGAGTATCATTATAACCAAGTTCACTGTAAGGTTATGTCCACGGTTTCTAACCTTGATTTTGTAAACAGCATCACAGCCACCGTAACCAGTTACACTTACACAGTTCAGTTTGTGTTCACACGGCCGTTCTTATGCCATCAATCCCATTTTGTGCATCTGTGTCTACTATCGTATCTAACACATCAGCAGGGGATCGAGTTTTTGGAGGGCATACACATGGAGTGGCAGGAGCTGCATCTACCATCAAGGATGTCCTGGAGGGATGGAGGACTGGCCATATCAGTTGCACATGGGTACGGGTTCCTGTTTGCATAGGAAAAGGAATGCACTGACCCAGTTACAGAAGAGAGCCATCTGCCAGCCTCACTGTGGAATGGCAAAAGACTGAGCTGCTATGGTTATTAAGAGAGTCCTCACCATGTGGTGTATGAACACAAATGTTTTGAGACATCCATATGAGTAACCTTACAAACTCCATTCCAAGTGGTAGTGTAGACTTACTTTGGAGTGAGAGCCAATGTAGAAATGCTGGTTGTTAAATCAGACTGCTAGCAACCTTGGCTGCATCTCTTAAACTAGTTGGGTTTTGTAGACTTTTTCCTTGATTATACAAGAAACACAATGAAAAGCACAACCGGCCCAAGAAGGCTATCGACTCTGTTTCTTTGTTTAGAAGTAGGCAGCCACTAAATGATGTGATGTCCTTGAGAAAAACAAATCTATAGTGAATCAAATTTTGTAGCCATTTTGACATAAATATTGGTGTCTCCGAATATTTTGTATTTTAAATGTTTTAAGTCCCAATATGTTGGTAAGCAGGCAGAGGGTCAGCAATTATTTCAGGCTGTTTGATGTTTGCCCACATTTAGCCTTCCGTTCTTTTCTCTTTTTGGAATGTCGTTGTTCCCAGAATCAAAGGTGATGGTCTTGCTGAGCAAAACTACTTATATTACAGTGCAGCAGCATGTCCAATGGGTAGGGTGGTGGCTCATGAGTCAGGAAATATAGGTTCTGTGTCAGAACCTGCCACTGACTTGTTGTGTGATGTAGGTAACCACTCAACCTTTTTGTTCCTCATTTTTCCCCTCTGTAAAAGGAGGCTAATGATAGTTTACTGGCCTTCTGTAAAGCACAATGAAAAGCACTATGAAAGTGCTAAATCTGATTAGTCCTTTTTCAGGGTTGTGATGGAAAAAGATGTTTGACAGCTTAGAAATGTGTGGTAGCACGTAAGTCAAACAACGATTTAAAGCATTCATATGTGCCAAAGTTTGTATCCTAAATGTTATGGCCCAGCTGTAGGTTCCTTTCACACTCATAAAGTCCATTGACTTCAATGGGAGTTTTTGCTGCGCTAGGAATGGTGGGTCAGGTCTATAATTTGCAGGTTATTTCAAAGGTCTAAAGATGTAAAGAGACTGTCAGAATTGTAGGGTTTGTGGGTTTTTTTAAACATCATGAAACATAAAACTAATAAAAGTGTTCATAAAACTAAGAAGAAAATCCTTTTCAATCAGTTTTGGGTTTGTATTTAATACAGTGGACACTTCTGAAAGTTTTTAAATTGGCATGTGCAAGTAATTAACATCACTGATATTTGCAGCATTAGGAAGGCTGTGAATACCATGGTAATTTTAATTCAGCAAAAGATAAATATATCAATTTATAAATATAGATTCATAGATTTTAATAGCAAAAATGACCACGGGGCAGTGGTGGAGAAACCAGCATAGACTGATGAGTTAACTTTATTTGTTTATACAGAATCGAAGGATGAAGCATATTTCAGCAGAACAAAAGAGAAGATTTAATATCAAGATTGGTTTTAGCACCCTGAACACCTTGGTGTCAGCTAACTCTAAGTCAGTAAGTTGTCCATGAGTGCTGTGCATTTTTAACCTGGCAAGAAGCTCAATATGACGTTATGGAAACCATCACCCATTCTGAAAAGGGTTGTTAATAAACCTGAAAATCGCTTGTTTCACTGGAGAATGTGAAGTACAAATCAAAGTGAAGTTACTTGACGCATCTATGCCATAGGAGTTTAGGGGAGAGTTCCCATGATGGGTAGAAGAAAATCTATTGCTACTGGCCAGGTAGCTGAGTGCATGCCGCCACTTGTTCTCTTACCTGTACCACTGGTACGATTCTCAAAATTTCAGTGAGTCCTATTTGAGCATGAGCTTCAACTTTAGGGCTCGAGGAGGGAAAGAAAGGTAACTGGGCAGTGCATTCCTCCTTGTTCCTGGAGCTCCAGTAACAAAGACTTGATCATATGTACAGCACGGTAATGCTTTGAACTTAATGTGTGGTTCCTTTCCTCTGCCATCTCAAGAGTGTTTTACAAAGTTTCCTTAATCCTCACAACACTCCTTATGAGACAGGTCTTGTACAAATTTGACAGATTGGTAAATCATAGCACACAAAGATTGTAACCTGTGTAAAGCCCCAAGAGGGTTGATTTAAGTCCAAGGGAGGAAGGAGGGCTTATTGATGCAGCATCTTATTTTTATCTATTGAAATGATTTTAATAGGTTATAATAAATGTAGGCCTTAACATCAGTTGTCATAATTTCAAATTCAGTTTTAAACAGGTTTATTTTTGAAAAAGAAAAATGTGTTTAAATAAAAAAATCTAAGTAATTTATTTCTATCCTGTTAAAGGCACACACAGAGGCAGATCCTAGAATTGAACTGTTTGGCCTTTTTAATAACCACTAGACCACACTCCCATCTGTTTAGTGGTAATGAGAAAACACTAAACCCTTTAGAATCAAATATTCTGAATTATCTCTTTAACACAACTTAGTAACACGTGAAACATATCGAAGAAGACATCACGCCCCTCATTAAGAATTATGAATATTTTTAAGGAGGAAAGTGATTAATGAACATTTTCAGTATTTCCATTGAGAAAGTAGTCAAAATCCAGTTTGGGGACGAAAGGGCAAGTTGCACACAAATGCATCTTTTACGATACCATTGCTAATAAGAGTCAGGATGAATACCTAGCATAATTGCTCTTACATAACACCTTTCATCTACCAATCTCAAAATGCTTTACCAGGGTGGATAAGCAATATGATAAAGGATCAGAAAGGAAATAAAGGAAATGCTTCTGTAGTTGCTGTATTTGGTTTGGGGCGAACTCCTAGGCTGTTAAGATCAACTCCAGAAAGTCAACTTCGTGTTTGTCTTCGGTACAGATCAGCCACGCAATTACACTTCAAAAGACTGTGGAATATATTGCTAAACTGCAGCAGGAGAGAATGCAGTTGCAAGAGGAAACCAGGCGCCTCCGTGAGGAAATTGAGGAACTAAACGCTACCATCATGTGAGGTTTTGGGGGGAATTGTTACCTTTTTTCCATAATGACCAGAGCATGGGGAGCATTCCTTTGGGTAAATAACACTGGGTGTCTGCATCAGATATTATGTTCAGTGGCAGCAGGACATTAAAGAAGAACAGAAAATCAGTGGATCCTTATGAAAAAGCAGAGTCTCAATGGGATGGGCAACACAGTGGCCTTCTGATGACCTTCACTGGACTCTGAGTACTGGTGTATATGGTGGTAGCACCAAAAAATGGCCCAGTTGGTCAGTCCAAATACTCCCTAGGAGTGGTCAGGTAGGATTGTGTTCAAAGCTGTATTATTCTGTAAATCAGAAATCATGTTGTTTACATACGAAACTGTGCTTTTGTATGTAAGCTTTTATTATTGGAAGAAGAAATGTCCCGTGAATTGAGCACAGGATTGGGAGTCAAGGATGCAGGGATCTCTTCCTGGCCCTGCAACTGACGTCCTGTGTGACCTTGGGCAAGTCACTTTAATCACTCTATGCCTCAGTTTCCTCGCCTGTACAATGGTAGGTAGTGATCATTGCCCCCATTTTAAAGCATTTTGAGGTCTGTAGTGTTTTCCATCTACAGAATTGTTAAATGCTCTGTTACGTAACTAGAGTTTTGAGCAAAGCAATAAATTATATTTGTAGTAGTTGATAACATCTATTCAGTTGATTTTAAGTTCATCCTTTAATTTGGGCTGTGTCCTAAAATGATGGGAATTTGAAGAAAATATTAGTGCTTTTATTAGCCTATGAGTTTTTGATCTGATTGCTAGTTTGTGGTTTTTTTCCTTTCTAAGTGGGCCCTGAAAATTACATTGTTAGAGGTTTTACTTTGATTTTAGTTCTATTATTTGTAGTAGTAAAAGCTTAGCAGCTTGAAAATTCTCTTTGCTAAATGGATATGGACAAAATGGACAGGAAAACAGTGTTACACAATATAGGTTACTGAGTCATAAAATGAATGAGGTTTGTCCTCACCATTTTAGTAGATTACCTCCTAATAGGTAGCATCATTCCCATGGTAGTGGTGTTTCGTGCTTGTCTTGTATTAGTGTTTGATTTGGAAGAGAAATTTCTCCTTTCTCCAAAGAGATTTTGAGCTCTGGTGCTTTTCTTTAGTTCTTGTCAACAGCAGCTCCCTGTTACTGGGGCTCCCATAACCCGGCAGAGATTTGATCACATGCGGAGCATGTTTGATGAGTACGTGAGAAACAGGACCCTCCAGAACTGGAAGTTTTGGATTGTATCCTTTTACAGTGTTACTGTACATTGAGTTTATATCAAAGAAAGCAATAAATTGTGACTGGAGCACAGGACTGGAGTTAAGGACACTGGGTTCTAATCCCAGCTCTGCCAGTAACTGATGCTGTGACTTTTAGCCAGTCACTTGTGTAACTATTCCTCCATTTTCTTATCTGTAAAATGGGAATAATATTTTCGTGCTTCCCATGGTGTTGTGAGGTGCAAATCCATTAATGTTTGTAAAACGCTTCAAGAGGTTTGGAAGGAAGGTGTTGTAGGAGTGCAAAGTATTATTGCTATTCATAATTATGGTTTAAAACCTGCTAAAGTTAAGTGAATATTGTCCCTGAGGTTATAGCTCATCTGTTCATTTTTTAAAATGCACCCTGGTCAAGGTAAATAATATTTAAATAACCGATTCCGTACTGATAACTACTGATATTATTAAAATTTAATTTTAATAAAATCACATGTGCTTTCCACCATTTATGTGGTTTTCTTTTTGCTCTTTGCTCAGACTGCTCAGTTTCTCTTTGTGATTCTCCTTTACTGACTGCTCTGTGGAGTTGCAGACACTTTAGGAGAAAGCTAAAATATTATTTTGGCCCTTACTTAATGAAGCCACTATGTTGGGCCTGAGCAATTGGACTCTTAGTCAAATTGTGCAGTGCTTTTAGGCAAGGCCTCCGTGTACTCTGCAACAAATTTGACTTAACATCTGTGGGAAGAGCACAGGATTCTGCAGCATTCTAGTACCTCAGACTGGGGCAGCTTCAGATAAAGTAAAAAAATAATGGTCTGCAATTGATTTACCTGTGAAAATTATTGATAAACTAAGAACAATATCCCATGTGTTGCTTAATTGGATATTATATTTTACACGCTTCCAAAATGTTCAGTTGCTGCAGAATTTGGTATTTTATAGGCTTAAGAGCCTCGTAAAAGTTGTCAGGGAGAAAGCTGGGAGTTTTGGGAGGGGACAATTGGACTTTTGGCACTCAGGAAGATGTTGAGGCAGTTTGGGGTTGTTGGATATTTCTCCTAAACGACCAGCAGTAAAATGGTTGTACTGGCATCTAAATTGGCAGCATGAAGTTTTGGAGTTAATGAAATGAACTGGGCATTTTATATTTACCAGTGCTATTGTCTTAAGCAGTCTGCGGCAGGAATGTTGGAAGAAAAGAATGATACTCTCAGCAAACCACCTCTCACAGATGGCTGTGCCCTCCAAGTACCTTTTTAGCAGTTGGGCTTAATCCTCAACACAAACGTTTTCCAGAATACTGTCCAGTGCAAGTTTAGGAGGCTATCTGCACCCATAGTCTGCAGTGATGGTCATAGAATCATAGAAGGTTAGGGTTGGAAGAGATCTCAGGAGGTTCATTGAGTCCAACCCCTGCTCAAAGCAGTGATGACTAATGAAAACTGTTTTCACTATGGTGGAATGACTGTAAAGCAGTGAGAGAGGTTCATAACATAAATCTGAAAATACCTTAAGGTTTCTGCCACGTAAAGGAGGGAGACAAGTAATCTGATTTTGGGCTGCTGAAGAATAGTTTGCTACATCACTTTTCCAGTTATTTTACAAGGGGTTATAAGCACAGGCAGTCCCTTTAAACATCACAGGAAATTACTAGATTGATCTTGATCATTAGTGTTGGAGGGTATCCAGGAGTATATTACAATATTGAGACTTGTGTCATATTTCCTGTAATGGAATTTGAAAACAATTTTTTTTTGGGGGGGGGGGGAGGGGGAGGGGGAGAGGGGCTGTCAGAAGATCTAAAGATAGTGGTAGCTTCTCCAGGCCACAGATCATAGAACTGAACTACCTTTAAAGCTCCAGACAAGTTAATGGCTACATATTTCACAAGCTGGTTTGATTTTAAGTTTTGGTCTTGTTGGTAGGTTTTGGTTTAGAATTATTCAAATATTTTAACAAATTGCTTTGAATGTCAAGCTTAGTGACAATTTTAGCTGTCATATAGGAGACCCTGATTTGATATCTGCTCCCAGTCCCTGCTACATGGGGCAAACAGAGGCTGTGTGTGCTTTGAAGAATGCAGCCTTCTGCTAGCAGGAGGAAATTATCATATGTTGCTCAATATCTTTCAGCTCATTACAATCTGAGAATCCTGTCCAGTTCAACTCTTTTTGTAGGATTGTAGCCATCACAGTGCCCACCCTTCAGAGTAGAGGAGTTAAGGGGTGAAATCCGTAGAGCTTGGGAAATGAAAACAAGAACCTGCATGTCCATAGCTTGCTGCTGTTAGCACTGGTTGCCAAAGGATTCTGATCAGCAGAGATGTCCCCTAGTGTGGGATGTCCCAAAGTTTCATGTGCTGTGTCTAAAGTTAGTTGCATCATTTTATAATAATAATATAATAAAAAGGAGAGGGACACAAACTCCTAGAACGAGGAACATTTTTCATGATTTCTTTTAAATGTTTTTCTGTTGTTTGCCACCTAAATGCTAAAGCATGATGCTAGTGCATGAGGACCAAGTGTTGAAAGCGACCCTAAGCAGATCAGTCCAATTTCACTATCCATACAGAATGAATTACAAAGTAGACAGACCACATCACTGAAGTTAGATTTTTGTTTTATTTCAACATCCCAAGTAGACATGTTTCTTTAAATGTTGGTGTCCCTTTGCTGGTTGAAGTCCATTTTAATGCCTTCTGTTTTCCACTTACGTTGAACTATAAGGGTTTTTTTTATTAAGATGCTCTGTGCTCTTTTTATTTTTTCCCTTAACCCTCAATGACTTGCAGTTTAGTATTATCATTAAGCCATTGTTTGAGTCCTTCAATGGAATGGTGTCTACGACCAGCTTAGAGGACCTGAATCAGAGCACAATGGCTTGGCTGGATCAGCATTGTTCGCTCCCTGTTCTGAGGCCAAGTAAGTAGAGTTCTAACCGGTGGGAATTTAATACCATAATAATTGTTCTCATACAGTTTCCTCTTGGAAAGTCAGCATGGGAAATGAAAGGAAGGCATGATATAGAATGTGATTTTTTTTTTTCAACGCTGTTGCATTGTTGCAATGGAAAGTTAAGAACTGTTGTTGCCAGTGAAATTCACTTTGAGCATTTCTTGCATGTTAGCACCGAGGAGAAAAAATAATTTAACTTTTGTTTGTAGAGACCAGAAACTAAATATCGATTCAAGCCACAACATTTTAATCCAGATTTCATACACTCTTGAGATGGGGTAGGGGGTCAGGAAAGTGATTTGTCTTATTATGAAGATAGAAGATGTTTGAATCCATGCTCAGTTTTCAAATGCCCTTGAAGTTTGGGGGTGATTTGAATCTGATGCCTATTTCTCAATCCTCCTCCATTATGAAGCCGCAAGTTCATATCTGTGGTTAATACTGCAAAATAATGCTGTCTACGTTGAGACAAGTTGGGATTTTGTTGAAAAGTGCAGTCAGAATACTAGATCTCCACTTTGTAAACATTGTCCTTCCAGCAAAGTCATTATACTTCAGTGTCTTTGATGTTTCATTGTTGAGGCTGCATGTATACTGCAAGAATATCTGTGTGTTTATTTATACATTGCATAAATGATCATTCATCCCTGCTGTAATTCCACTGTGTGCTATGTGAATCTGTTTTCAATCAGACTAATTGTTCTCCTTGATTCTTTTCTGGCCCTTTATTCCAGTGGTGCTGAACACCCTTCGGCATCTAAGTACAACCACCTCGATTCTGTCAGATCCATCACGGATGCCAGAGCAAGCCACTGAGGCAGTTTGTAAGATCAACAAAACAGCTGGGGAAACCTAGCAACCAAAGATGAGGAGTTGCCTATACAAGACATAGAGAACGTCCCAGCCTCACAGACTTATGAGTCTCCTTACAGTGGTGCACTTTAGAAAGGATTCTTTCTATCATGTAGGACATTGTTCAGGGCGTTAGGCTTCTGGCTTCTGAACATGTAGAGATACAATGCAACATTGTCTAATGTTTGGATTCCTCTTCAATACCTGTTAAGTTGATTTAAGTGAGAATGCCAACCTCAGATACGTAAGTAGACTAGAGTCCTGCATTGAGCAATAGAATAACTCCATCAGTGAAGCATGAATAAAATACACAGTGAACATCTTTGTATAAAATGACTTCAAGTACTAAATGAGATGTAAATTTGCTACTACTAGGAACAATTTGTTAAAGGGAAATGCACATTTGATTTCATGAAAGGTAATGTGCTTTTTCATTTTATTACCTAGAGTTCAGTTTCTTTGTTGTGTTACTTGAAAAGTAAAAGTTGATAACTGAATGATCAACATATTAATAACCAAAGGAGAAGAAAGTTAATCAAAGATACAAAAAATCATGGTAAAATACTAGAATTAAAATCTCAGGTTGTGTATGTATCTTTATTCTGGTTCAGTGTATTATTTGTATGTGATCGGTTGGAGGGCGTGCTTTAGTTCTTAGAAGATAAAGTAGCAGATGTTTTCATATAACTTTTTTTTTCTGATTTAGTCATTACAAGTAAGTAGCAGGACAGTTTGGCAAGTACAAGAGAACAGTTTATCTTTAATTTGTGTGAATTCTTTATTGTAAATATAGACATGAATTTCCATACAGGCTTAAGCTGTAAGCTATTTTTTCCTACATGCTGCAGAGTTAAACTCTCCATCATAACACACATGAGCACAGATGATGCTGTAATGCTTTAGAGACAGACACTGAGTTTATAATGCTAGGAAATTGGCATTTTTGTTGTCGCAGAAATTAGATCAGTCCACATATACTCATAATTGATCTCTCACTCATGTATCTTCTTTGCCTATTTCCCCTGCCTCAGTCTTAAACTCTTGAAAGATTTAGGTCACAGCTGTCAATCTTTAAAAGGAGGCTTGCATCCAACATAAAACTTAGAACACAGCCTGTTTGATATCTGAATCATGACATAATTCACTCTGACTGTCACAGTAAGTGTCTAACATAACTAGAGATGGGCCCGAGCTTCACTATTCACTAGCAGTGTGCTCATCACTATAGTGCCAGCAGTAGCCCACGCAGATTGTTCCTGCTCACATTAGGATTAATCTCTGGGAGGTAGGAGGTATGAATGTGCTACTGGTGAATTAGGAGGAGTATGGCCATAAACATTGAGACTCTTGATTTATGATTTGTAGGCCTTGTCTTGCAATGTCTTCTTCACGGCTCTTGTCATGGAAGGTCTGCAAAACTGGCTTCTTTGGTTGGAGCCAAAGCTGGAGCGAAAATGTATGCTCTGAGCCCTCCCTGCTTCAGGTGTTTTTTCATTGACAGTGCCTCTGCACAGACCCTTGCCCCAGTCTTGCTCTCAGCCTGTATGCTGGGGACAGGACTTGGCTTGTGGGTAACAAGTTACTCTGCTGCATTTCTGTAATGAAGTCTATTAAAAACATTATCCCTTATAGTTATCCCCCTTGACCTTAGTGTAAATGTACTATATAAGGTTTAAGTCTTCTCTTTAGGTTTGATGTATCACTGTGGTATCTGAGCTGCTTTTCAATGCACTTTGAAAAACTAAATGATTTGTTGCTCAGCTACTAACGAAAAACCACCTAAGGGGAGAGCTGAACTGTGCACAGCTAGGGAAATGCCTAGCCCTCTCTACTTTCACAGTGACAGTTAACGCCAATAATGTGATTACACAGCTGAGCAATTAATTTCATCTGCAAAAGAAGTGAGCCTTCTGGCCATTGTCTGTATTTTGTATCTGGGTCAAAATTTGCGATCCCAAGGAGTTTTAACAAATGCTCATGTCAGTTGTCATGGCAAAAAAAAATTAAACTTATCACAACTCATTAATAACCCTGAATTTCACCACTATCTAGAGAGGAGTTATTAGGAACCATGTTAATAATCCAGGTAAAGCCACCTAACAGCTTCCGTTGGTACCTTCCCTTCCAGTTTCAAACACAAGCTGCATTGAGATGGTCAGGCCTAGTATGCTAACAGTGTTTAATTAGACAGACTGAAAATAATTTGATATTACACATTTTTAAATGTTTTCAGGGATGTTATATTGGGAAGCAGCTCTTCGTTTTCTCTGCATATAACTTTCCATTTGGAGGATCAAGCTTTCAAAAGCTGCCTATGAAACAAACTGCAGGATTTTCCTGTCCTGAGTTTTTGCATCCTCAACTTTTCAGAGCTGAGTTTTTGCACATGCAGAACATCAGTTGTGGTGGAAATGGCATCTGTGCATTCAAATTGAGAGACGTTTTGTTATCCATATTTATATACCTAAGCCTCACACACAACACTGATATGTTTATAGCTGTGGAAAAACTGCAGTTACAGCTGTAGAGCGAGCAGTTGAAGGCCTTTGAAAATTTAGATCTAGACTTTATTGAAACAGTACATAGAGATGGCTGTTGTTATTAAACAGTGAAGTGGCTTATCTGCATATATACTCAGGTCTAGCTGTTTAGTACAATTTATTAGTAAAATAAGCAATATTATTTGGGATCCATCTGAATAAATGGTGCTATATAAATATAACATCTTTTCTATCGATGCCTAGATTCAGCCCTCATTTTATCAATGATCTTGAACTTCTATCTAACAAAATCTTTGACACAGTGATTAGCTGGGTTCTCCGTCAACTTCCTCATTTACATATCTATCTTATCGATATACACATATATCTGTATGCATATTTGCATGTTAAAATATGTATCTGGTTATTTAGAAAGAAATCTATTGATAAAATGCTCAGGACTGGATCGCTTTTCTGTGATACATTACAGATCAAATCTAGTCTCTGAGTACTGTTTTTAATATGTTCTATGACTGAAGTTGTCTCCAGTCTGCAATGTAGATACTGTGCGTGGTTCTTACCTCATCCCAGTGTAAACTGGGAGTAACTGCATTGAAGTCAATGTGAAGTGCGATCATAATCCCACATTCTTTCAACAAGCACGATGTACTAAAGGCCTGTTTATGAAGCTCATTGAAGTCGCTGGAAGTTTTTCTGCTAACTTCCAGGAGCTTTGGATCATACCCTAGAGTTTAGTCCAACTCTCATTGAAATGTGTAGAGAAAGACATGCATTGACTGCATTGGTATCCTAAAGGAACATGAAAGAATATTGAGACTGAGCTGCTTAAAGTTAGCAGGTTGCCAGTTTTTTATCTAGACATCTACTAAAACCATTGAGTCTCACTGCCTATCTGAACAGATTAAAATTGGACAGATAGGGTGTATCTCGTAAATTGCAGGGGAAATGGACTCAGAACATTTCTGCTTGCTGCACAAAGATTGGCAGCACTTTATTTTTTTTTAATTAAAAATTGCTGACTTTGGCAGGTAGGAGGGGAAAAAGTGTACAAGGGAGAGGAAAAAAGTATAAAGACTTTTCATTTTGTCTGGCATTTACCAGAAATCATCTGCTTTCCTAAATCTTTTGAGTTGAACAAATACCCATGATGCACGGAGACTTGAACAATAAGATCTTGCCCTTTGGTGAAACTTTATAATTCTGAGAACCCTCTGCCACCTAATTTCTGTATCTGAACTCTCATTTGTTTATTTCAGACTCCGTGTTTTACCACATTCAGTCCAGTGACATTGCTTTTTGGGCACTTCAGAAATTGGATTGGGAGTTTATAGACCTGGGTTCAATTCCTGCCTCTGCCACTATTTTGGTATATGAATGTGGGCCTAGTCAAGTACCTCTACCTCAGTTTCCCCATCTGTAAAATGGGGATAATGATACTTCCTTATCTTTTGTAAAGCAGTTAGTATTTGTACAGAGCTTTTCTATAGACCTCAAAGTAGTATTCTGAAGTTATTAAAAGAGATTGACCCAATTTATATTAATTGCAGTATAAATCTCCTCTCTGCTATAAGCTTAAACTTTGTATTCTATTTCTGTTCACCAGCTAAGGGGCTTAAATAACACATCTCTCCCAAAAGAGAATTTCTGCCCAGAGCAGTGACACTCCCACTCAATTTAATGAGAGCTCGTTCAGTTCTTTGTGGTACCAAACAGATGCAAGCTCTCAAGCAGACCCCACTATCTGTCTGCAGTTTACAGAGAATTTCAGGTAACACTTACCATCTATCCCGCCTTCAGTAGCCTCATAGTGTGGATTTGGTTCCCAAAGAATCCATAGTGCCAGATTCATTCTTAGGTTCCCTAAAAACCAAACACAAATTATTGGGCTCAGTACAGGGGTATTTGGGTGAAATAATGGCCTGTGATGTACAGGAGGGTCAGACTAGTTGGTATAATGGTCCCTTCCGGCCTTAAACTCTGTAATCTCTGAACCCCAACACATCAGCTGCTGCAGTTCTCTTAGGGCCTTGTGTTCCCTGCAGATAGCACAACCATGGGAAACAGAAACTAGGGGAGGCTGAGGGTGCAGGAACACAAGGATAAGGGATGCTCTTGGCAGCATGATCCCCTCACAGAATTGTTGGGATTTCTTTACGGGAGATAATGCTGGTCCTATAGGCAGGCTCTGCTATGGCTTTCCTGTCACCTAGGGAAATACCCCCTGAAGGGGGACATTCTATATCAGCAGCTGGAAGGGAGCTCTGTGGACGAGTGTAGATGTGCTAAGCCTCTGTGTGACCATGCCTGCCCTCTGTGAGTGCCCCAAACTCTTGGAGTTTTTCTCAAAGCTTTTGGGCTATGTCTGCACTTCAGTAACACAGCTACGGTGCTGTAGCTACATCACTGTAATGTAGACGTTCCTATGTAGATGAAAGGGGTTTTTCCATCAGTGTAGTTAATCCTCTCCAAGAGGCAGTAGCTAGATTGATGGAAGAGTTCTCCCATCAACCTAGCTCCGTCTGCACTGGGAGTTAGGTCAACCTAACTACATCTCACAAGGCACAAAATTCTTCACAGTCCTGGAGCAATGTAGTTAGATTGATGGGAGATCTAATTTTTAAGTGTAGACCACGCCTTATTAGGTTACTACAGGTCTGGTGCCTCTCAGTCCAGCCATCCCTTCCTCCCAACAGGATGACCTGAATCTAAATAGTGGAGCTTCCTGGGTCTGTGTGATTTTCTGACTAGGGGATGACTTGATTTTGGGACATGTGGACAAAAAAGTCCAGCAAAACTCCAGTCAGCAGCTTTCTCCTCGTTCACTGTGCATCTGTAAGAGCTTGAAAAGGCAAAGACCAATGAGATCACACTGCTAAGCAGGGTCTTGCCATCTTGAGTAAATCCATTCAGTTTGCAGCCCCAGTGTTTGACATTCCAGTACGTGAGTTTGGTTTTAAAACCAAAAATCTCTGTGAGATCAGGCAGGAGTCGGAGAGCAGTTATAGTCATATTTGGTGCCAGGGGCATTCCTGGGTAATAGTAGAAATGTTCAGCAGCATGAAGCTTTTGTAGTTCAGATTACTTGGAAGCAGTTCCATCTTTCCTGTCCATTATTGGATGGTTAACTGTCGCCCTGCTGGTGCCAGCTGAAAGCTACTTGTGGGGAGGGGAGATTGACTATCCAGTATCAGGACAGTTTTGAATAGTTTTTCTGATGTTATCTACACTTTATTTCCAGTGCCTGCTGTTGCTTTTGATTATGCACCAAGATAACGAAGTAAAACTATCCAAGTACAGTTGCCGTTAAATCACATAGTTTTAGGGGCCCAATCCAGCAGATTGCTGAGTGCGCGTCTTTTGACTTGAATAAGATATTTGGCTCAGTAAGGACTGTGGGATTTGGCCCACCCATCATTGTCCTCCAGTAATTTTTTGTCCACTATGTGGGTGCATGTGTTTCATAAGATTTTTCTGCATTAAATCCCCTCCTTCCGTCCACCCACTTCCCATTGACTTCAACTGGGGCACCAGCTCTCCATTTTCTTGTTTATTAAACATGGCATGGTGTTTTGCATTGCTAGAGTGCAGGCACGCAGGTAGGTTTTGGATGCATATGTAAAACCTGGTATGGTTATAGAGTGACATACCAAGGCATTTTAACATAATGGTTTTATGGCTGTTGTTTGAATTGCTTTTATATCTGAACTTAAGCACAGCTCATAAGCATGAATACAATGTTAAGACAAAGTCAATCAGTCAGCGTCAGAAGCAATCCTCCTCCTCCTCTTCAATGATACATTGAACAAATTGCTTCATGTGCTGCCATAAACATTTGCTACAGTTCTTTTTAACTGAATGGGTCTGATTTGTTTTGTTATATAAAAGCTTGGAAGAACAAGGGCTTCACGTGTGCCCTTGCTTTGGCCTTGTTGTATAAGGTTTTCTGTTCCACTGTATGACACAACTTCTACTGTGCTACTGGTATGTAGCACTTTTCAAGCACCTCTGGTAAACCGTGCAATGCAAATTTTTTTATATTTACAACCAAAACAATAAATGTTATTTTTTGGAAGAAAACTCCGGTCATCGTGTGTTCACTGTATATTTTGTTACTGCCTTTATATAGCCGAGGCTTACATGGGGGGAGAGGGGCTCCCCCTCCCCCCTCCCCCCAAAATAAGCTAACCCATATGGAAAGGCCACTCACAGTAGTTGTGCAGATGCGCACAATGTGATTGTGATCTCAGTTCCTTCAGTTCGGATCTCCCTTAGTGGGGTTTGAGCCTCGATTTCTCCTTTGTGAGGTTCATATGCTCTGAGTTTCTGAAGCCTGGCTGTGCTTTCTGGGGATCTGCATGCCCCTCTGGGCCCCTGGGGCTTGGCTGCTTGATTGGAGGGGGTGAAAAATGGAGGCATCTTCCAACCCTGCTCACTCCTGGTGCCAGAATGAGCTGGCACTTTCAGTAGATTGTACAGAACGTCATCCTCTATCTCCTTTCTTACCTGCTTGGATGAGCAATGACATTTTAAATGATGCTGATATTTAAAGTGTTATCACTGGACGTCCTGAGTCAGCAGCCATTGAGATGAATGGAGTAGTCCACACTGCAAGAACGGCTTCAGACCTGCAAACAAAGACAAATGTCACCGCATCAGTTACACTGAGTCAGGTCACGTTTCTGGGGCGATCTCAGCAGTCAGAACCGCTAGAGACGTACTTTTGAATGAAAGTTTAGATTCTGCAAAGAAGAAGGCAGCATGAAAGGTGCCAGGGCCCTGTAACCTGTACCAGCAGAGTCAGAGCTCTGTACAGACCCACAAATGACACTGTCACATAAGTGGTGGTGTACTGCATCGTTGTTGTTTTTTCCAGTCAGATTCAGATCTTAGTTACACAAAGGTAAATCCAGAGTAATTTCCACTGATTTGCTGCAAATTTATCCCAGTGTGAGAATAAAATTAGATCTTGCGTCTTAGTGTGCAGTTCTACTCTGAAAAGTGACTGAAAATGGTACCGGATCCACTCCCTGTGTGTATTCAGAGACACTTCTAGTGACAAAAATAAATATGAATGCTTTTGCTCCCCTTAGTGCTGCCAGAGACCATACAGCCATGGGAGAGGAAGCTGGATTCCATTCTGGCTCATTCATCAACAGAATGCTAACTAAATTCTACTCAGTTACACCTGTAACAATCCACTGAAAACTATGGCAATGCACAGTGTCCCTGGGGACCTCGCATGATCTGCAGAACTTCTTTTCCTGGTGGTGATGATGCATGAGGAGGAAAGACCCCAGCTAGACTCTGGGATCACAGGCTCAATTTGCAAGTATGATTTTAAAAACAAAACACAAACCTTGTTACTTGTAACCTGGATACGTTAGACATTAAATCCATATAGAGACAGTAACCATGGAGCCAGGCAGCAACACATTTACAGTAATTTCTCCAAGCAGAACTAGATTTTATTTACTCTGTTTCTAAAATCACACAGGCTAGAAGTCGATCTGACCTTCAGCATAAGCAGTCAAGAAATGGCTCAGCTAATAATACGGGGACCAACAAGATGACCTAGTAAGTCTCTTTCTGACCCAGAGGCTCTAAGCTAATGCTTTACATTTTTCATGACATAATTTTCCTGATATGTTTAAGGTCTGAACCTGCTCTCAGGGACATCAACAAGGATCCGGATCTTACTTTTATTTTCTCCCCTTCAACAAGATGGCATGAGAGCCACTTCCACCAGCCAGAAACCCATTGGAATAATTCTCTATTTGCCTCCTAACCTGCTTTTAACTTCTCAGGCTTCTCTTTCACCCGTGTTTTTTGTAGAAATGTGATCAAGATGGTTATAGAAGGAGACTGAGACCTCAAGGTTCCATTACTGCCCACCCTAAATGGTTGCATGGCGTTCAGAAAGTCACTTCTCATCTCTGTGCTCAGTTTACCCCTGCCTATCTCATTGGCACCATAGTGCCATATTCTACATGCTAGAAGTGAACAGGAGTTATGGATCGGGCCCATTCTGGGACTTTCATGTTTGAAAGTGCAAAACAGATAAGTGCAAATTATTTTTTATTAACGAACATCAACTCCCGAGTAATCTTACTCCTGAACTGTGGTTCTGATCATGATTAGTTTATGATGGAAACTTTTTGTGTCAGAGACTTCTTGAGATTCTTTTCAGTTGGAATACAGAAGGTTTTGATTTTTTGTTGTTTTTAAGAATTTAACTGGCATTTAGGAATCACTCGGCTGACCTTAAAACCTGTTTGGTCAAAGATGGCACAGAGTTAAAAACACAGAGCCCGGGAGGTGGTGCAGACTAGCAGCAAAAAATAAAACAAATGCACCCTTATTTCTATAGTGGTGCTATCAAACCCATCTGGTTGATAATGGGAGGAGACTGTGGCTGGGGAGCTGGGTTCTTTGCTCTGCTGAGCTTGCGGTGATTGAACCTCTTAGGATTATAGCTGAACTGTAGAAAGTAAAAAATAAATAGTTTCACTGACGTATTCCTGAGTCTTGGATCTCTGTGGATTCTTACACTGCGCTCATCACCAGAGGTTGCTGGAATATGACTTGCAGCCCTTGGGGGACAGATCCAACCCCCTTCTCCACTTTTAAACCCCAAACCCTTTTCTAAGGGCACGTTACAACATAACCCAACTGGTTTCTCCCATGTTGTTCAGTTGGGGGCCTGCCCCCACATGGAAGGAGCTGCTGGTTTGGCCCACCAAGCCTCTGGATCCCAGGCCATGTGGCTAGAGGTTCTCTGCTTCTGTAACAGTTGCTAAGTCCCCATGTGTCCCCAGGATCCACAGAAAGGGGGATCCCCACTGAAAAGGGGTCCACAGGCTAAATCTCCACAGGACAGCTGCTGTGGCTGGGGAAATGTCATTCCTCCTCTCCCCTTGCTGCCTCTTCCCCGCACCCCCACAATCAGCGCCAGCCACTGCCTGACCCTAAGCCATCCATTTTATGCCCTCCCCAGCTCCTGGATCCCAACAATAGATTGCCAGCCAAGAGGTCTGGTGGAAAAGAGGGAAGCTGATGCACATGCACAGCCACCGCCATTTTCCGCACGGGAGCAGGGGAGCCAGGCCGCTGGGTCTGAGGGCAAGCAGCCAGCGGCACATCCCACTCACGCCTGGCAGGCTGCCCATAGCACCCAGCTGAACAATATTTGTCATCACTGTGGAGTTTTTGCCATAGAGGCCCATAGCCTCACTTATTCCTCTGGAGCAATTGTGCGGCCTTTGGGATGCACCAGATTGTACAAATGGGCGTGTTGTCATTTTTCCCTAAGGCCCACACAGTCCCAACATACACAGGCACACGGCTCCTACACGCAGCCCTGCCAGCTCACATTTCATCCCTCGGCCCCTTTCCATTCAGACCCTGCCAGCGCTTCTTACCCCCCAAGCCTTTGAACATGTGACATCCTGTCTCCGGTCAGGCCCACACAGATCAACTCCTTTAATCAAATACTGAAGATCAAGCACTTGTGGGACCCCACAATTTCTTTCAAAAATGAAACTTCAAAGCAGCTGTGGACATCGGTACTAATAGGAAATCAGAAAAATGAGCACACTGCCATGGGTTTCCCACTCACTCGGTGGTCCTTTTATTTGTTTTCGTGACATTGTACAGGACATTTGCTCCCAAAACATGTGAGCAGAATTTGAATTAAGCTAAGTTATTATGGGGCCATTCACCGCTGCTCAGAGAAAGAGGGAGAGTGCGCATGCAGCTGGGATGCTAATCTAATACATGCTCAATTCACCAGACACTCGGGACCCAATCCTGTGCGCCTTTCTCAGGCCAAATTCCTACCAACCCCCCCAACAATAAAACCCACTGTCTTGCCTGGTTAAGGTGTGCAGGATTGAGCAACTCATGGGTCCTAGACACAATATTGATACGTTAGCACAAATAAATACAGACTAAATAGCCTTACAATAAATACAATGAATAATTTAAAACATTTGTACTTTAAATATTTTAGTTTTAAAAGGATCATGTAATTCAGAAACCTAATCCAATAGGTAAATGAACCATTCTGTCCCTAGTATTAGACATCACATAAATAACAATCAATTGTATTTAACAGAAGCCCAGAAAGACTTAAAGGTAAATACTTTCACTTTGCCATATTTAGTTTTTCCTTGACTATATGCATTTGCTTCATACATTGTTCATACTGCTGGAAAACCCGCCAGAAATAAATTAGCTTCTCAATGGTGGGGGTGGGCTCATTTTGTTCAATTTCTTTCGGACGCTGTGGAGAGTAGCATACGACTTTATTTAGCAGGATCCTGAGTTGTTCTACATTAGTATCAATTGAGTTCCTGAAGCTAACATCATTACATAAAGCATAGAGAGAAGAAGTTTCGTGTTTGGATGAAACAGAGGATAAAACAGAGTAGAAAACATATGAGGCGTTGCAATATGGGTCAAGCACCTTTTGATCAAATTCCGAGCAGTTTGGTATGTTTTTCATCGTCCCGTTGATAGATGGATTAGTCAGATTGATCATTTCTTTTATAGAAGGCTGACACCTATTCTAAATGGGGAGGAAAAGAGAAAACGTATAATTTATCATTTTATGTGATTCCCTGGTAGTTTTCTCCTTTTCATAAGCTTTCATTCATGCTTAATTTTATTAACAGTTATAGTCCTTTTACTAAATATATAGTAGGGTCATTTCTAGCTGCACTGCCTATAATATTAGTTAAGATTGCCCAACACGTTCCATTCTATGACCCTGCTTTTAGTTGCTTCTAACCACCTGCATGGGAAATGTTCACCCGGACAATGAATTTGGCAATCACCCTCAGGCTGAGTGGTGAAGGAATTAGCTGGACTGACTGGCCTGGTATAAGGAGCCTATAGAGTGGGAGAGGGTCTATCTGGGCAAAGAGCGAGTGACGAGGCCTGGGGGAAACAGGCACAGAAGGGAGGCCTGGAAGCCAGCGTAGCAGGGGGGAGATTGGAGAAGGAGCTGAGGGGGGAAACTGGGACTGGCTGATCAAGGAAACTGGGACTGGGAACTGTAGGGCCAATAGAGGCAGGGAAATAAAGTGGAGCGAGGGTGGGGGGTGACTGAGACCAGGCAAAGCGCAGGGGAGAGACTGGGCCTGGTGCCAGCTGTGACAGGGAGGACAGGCTGGACAAGGAGCCTGGAGGTGGCGGGGAAAGTGGGACTGGCTGGGCAAGGGGCCGGGGGGTTGTCAGTTAACAGCATGAAAAGTCAGGCCCGCCGAAGTCAGGACGTTCTAGCAGGTTGAGACAAAGGAGCTCCGGGGCCAGTGGACTTGCTGCTTCCTGCCAGCAGTGGTGCTGCTGTTCTGGGGGGGCCCCGCAGGGCCCAGCCCGGGTGCCTCAGGCCAACTGAACGTTGGGAGCAAGGTCAGTGATTAGGTGGCTCAGCGGTGTGTACAACTGTGCGCCATAGTAACCTGCTGCTGGGGCCTGTGCCTTTAAGGGCTGAGCTTCCCAGCCAGGGGCTGGGCAGGGGGGCTGGGCAGCACAGCGGGGGTGGGGAGAGAACCGGTCACAGAATAAAAGAGAACTCTTGCAAGCACCATCAGCACTGAGCAATCACTGACCGCCCCACAGGCTCCGGCCCAGGCCCCCTATAAGAAGACAGGCAAAAGACATGGGGAAGTCTGCCCAGAGAAGGCCCAGCAGAGCTCCTCTGTTTGCATGGATCTGGGCAGCTGGGGCCTGATGATCTGATACAAGAGTGACTAAGGACACAGACCGGCAGGGGAGCTAGAAGGTGTCCAGCAGCAGCACGGACTGGGGGAAGAGCGCTCCCCTTCAGCCCCATGAGGTCTGGCTGGGGCTACCTGCCGTGAGAGACAAGAGCAGAAACATGAAAAGGCAAAGACGGGGGGAAGGGCAGGACGCAGAGTTTGGGAAAGAACCACTGAGCTTGGCAAGGGGCGCGAGCAATGGTGGAGTGACAGGCTTGGGTTTGAGCTCACATTGGAACTGTGACGTGTTTTAATACCCCCGGCCCCAAGAGGAAGTGTTCTCTGACTCACTGGGGACTGGGCACAGTCCTTAAGGAGTGAAAAAGGGGGAAACTGAGGCAGCAGCAGGGTCCAATGCTGGATTAAGACCCTGCATCAGGACACCTTGTGCGTATGCATTCTGACATCGTCTTTAATGACAGCATCACATACTGGTTTTTCCACAAGACCCCCCCTGCCGCATTCAGGCACAAGCTGGCCTGGCTCTGGGGATGAATCAGGGTTGTGTGGTGAATAAAGCTGTCGTCTATAGGGCCCCTGTGGCCAGAGGTGGAAGGCGTGGGATGACCAAGGCAGGACAGATGGTCACATGACTAATGCAGTCGAATGCCACCTTGGAGAACTGGATTCTATCCCTGCCTCCCTGTGCGATGCTAAGAAAGTCACTTACACTGAATTTCATGGGTGGTCACTAAATGTGTGTGTGTGCATCTTGTTTTCTGGGGGCCTAACACGAGACACCTGGGGCCAGAACTGCAGCAGTGCTGAGCACTCACAGCTGCCACTGAAGTCAATGGGAGTGGAGCGCTGAACGTATACAGTGCTATGTAATGCTAAGCTGTCTGAAAAACCAGGCCCTGGCATATCTCACATTGGGCACCCGTAGTTAGTGGACACTAAGCAATTTTGGCCTTAAACTCTGTGCCTCCTTTCCCCAGCAGTAAAATGGGGATGGTGATAATAGCCCCTCCTCTCACCTGCATTGTGAAAATAAATAAATGTCTGTGAATAGCTCAGGCATTCTAGTGAGAGCCCCACAGAAACACCCAGGAGGCAATTAATCATTCTGTATTCAGTGCAAGCAGGAGAGTGAGACAAATAAGGCGAGGTGGCCACACACTGAAAGAGGAGGATAAAAAGAAATACAGAATGACCGGCCATTCTCTTATGAGGCAGAGGGTCCTGTAGGAATAATATAACATGCAACTGTGCTTAAAGCCTGTACCATACATATGCACAAAGGGGACAAATGAAGGTTGCATAATTCTGGCACTTTTGAGCACTTGACTTTGCGACCTTAATGGCTCGTCTATTTTTTTTTTAAGATCTAAGGTACTCTTTAAAAGAGCAACAAACTGATATCGACCCTCAGCTTATGTCATCAGCAAGGGTCCAACCTTTTGATCTACAGTTTGGCTCCCTACATTTGAGTTAACAGTAGCTGGTAGCAGTAGTAAACTGTTGTCCTCTGATGAGCCATTAAAGAGGTTCCCGGGGTTTCACAGCTAATTACGGAGAGCAGAGGCATGTAGAAACTCTGCATCCTGGGAGCACTTCCAGGTTCTGGAGGACAGCATGTCTCATGGTTAGAGACACTTCTACGCATACCCTGTTTCTATGCTCCCACCTACACGTCCCAGGTTCCTGTCCCAGGTACCTCACCATCTTCATCTCCTGCCCCTTTGCTCCTATTCTACCAGCTCTGCCTATGATATACACATTAGAGGAACAAATTCTGATTTTACTGAAAGTCCTAAGTTCAGAATTTCTTCTTAAGCACAAAAACCTTCCAAGCAGTGAACCTACCAGAAGCAAGATTTGAAAATCCTGTCTTTTCCTTTCTAGACTTCACAGGCTTTACTACCATAGAAACTGTGACAAACTCTATTTGATGCTAAAAAAAAAAGTTAGTGTCTCCATTGTTGACTGGAATACAAAGAGCCAATTCTAGTTGCTTTTGAGACAATTGTTTCTAATTGTCTTTACAATTTTTTATAATAATTAAGTGTTTTCTGCCCAGAAAGAATTGCAGTGAACTTACATAGATTTTAAACAGTTCCGTAGCCTTGACTTCTAATTCTGAGAACATCGTCAGTGGCTTTGAGAGCGAAGTGGCCAGTAAACAGAAGTGGAAAATTATAAATCCATTGATTTCTGTGTACAAAGGGATAAAAATACAATTAATAGTCTTAAAATTTCATACTATTTCTTTCACACAAGCTTTGCTTTTCCACTCTCTGCTAAGCCTGCAAAGTGCACTCATTCCAACCTGCTGCTATCAGTTTAAAACTTGGTCCGCACCTAACACGAATGGCAGACCATGGCAAAGTAAAAAGAACACGCACCTGTCTGGAGTTTCATGCTGCACACAGAGGAGTAACTGACCAGCCCAGAAGCTGACGGTCTTCAGTATTCTAGTAAATTTTTGCCTTGTGTGACTTTGCCATGGCCTGGAGAGTTGTATTTAAATGCTAAAAATCTGTGACATTTAGTGCAAGCAAGCAGGAAACTTTGATTTTAATCTGGTTTCTACTTTCAGTTATTTTCCTAAAGAATAATACCCTAGCCAACACTTTTCATCAGAAGATCTCAAAGAGCTTTACAAAGGAAGTAACTGCCATTACCCCATTTTCCAGATGAGAAATCTGAGGCACGCAAACAGGCAATGACGTCCAACAAGCCAGTGGCTGGAAAGGGACGAAGACACCAGTGTCCTGCGTACCTGTCTACTCCTGTAGCCACTAGGTCACATTGCCTCACGCAGCTTGGCATAATTTGCTACTTTTTGCTAAGCAGGAGGGGAGGCTACATTATAGTGTTACACATTTGTTTAAGCAATTATATAGCTTCACACACTTTGATTCAGGTTTGTATTTTTTTACATTGTTGGTCAGAAAAAATGGTGACCGATGAATTTCTTATTTACTAGATGATGATTCTTTTTTTTTTCGAAAAGGGAATACAAGTCAAATCCATAAAAACCAGCATTTTAAAATTGTTTTATTAGTTAACTAGCACTACCATTAATTATACTACGTACCTAAGGGGTGGGAGTAAATTTATCTAAACATCTTTTGCATTAAAACTAAGCTTTACTAACTGATTTGCTTTTTGTCACCGTGTCCTCCAAGAGTTCAGCCCTGGTAGATTTCATCCTCTCACACCTTGTTTTGCTCCTAGCTTGGAAGAGGAAAACACACACGCCTGCTTTTTCAATTCTCCATTGGTGGCTCAGCTTTGACTGATACTGAGTTAGTTGACTGAACCTAAATGAATAGTCTCGCTACTGCTGTCAAAAGCTGGTTTAACACTTCAGCAAATACGGGTTCCAGGTACTCAGCCCCAGACATCCACCAACTGCTCTGACTCTCAGCAGCAGACATGCTCACTGAAAATTCACGAACAGCTCTCATGCAAATGCAAGGTCCCAGGACATGTTTACACTTCAGCGCAGCACACATTCCCCTCTGCTCTGCTTTCAGAGGGGATTGCTCAGTGTTGACAGGGTGGCTATGATGTGCAGTGTGTGCCACTTGGATTCCTCAGCGCTTAGGGAGAATGGCACCATCTCAGTCCTTTCAAAAGACGGCAGAACCTGGCCAGAAAACAAGCAGGCTGGAGTCTCCATAGCTAGCCGCATTCCAGGCCTGGGGTTGATTAGGTCACTGGTCGTCAGGGGCTGGTGAAACAGAAATCTGGAGCCTGAATCCAACGTGATGCAGCTGTTGGGAGCAGCATTGAAAATATCCATTCCCTGGATTTCTATGAGCCTCTAATACTACAGGGCATTATCTTTTCCCCAGAAGCCCAGCTGAGTTAGGTGAGACTGTATAAACCTGCACCTCCCTCAGCTCTTCCCCTGCTCTCGCTAACTGAGACCGAACCCCGGGTTGAAGCAGTTACCTAATAGCAACATGTAAATGCCAAAGGCTTTGTAGGCCATAGAGGGGACAAACGCTTCCCTGCTAGCCCTGCCTCTGCGTCCATAACACACCCTGCGGTGGACCGAACATTAGCCCAATGGAAGGCTTCCCCCGTCAGTAAAGCTGGAATGGCACGGCCCTGTATCCAGCGTGGTAGGGAGACCCAGGCTGCTTTCAAAGGGCGTATCCAGATGGCCTGGGGAACAAGGTAGGAACGAGGACGTTCTCATATACCATGATAAGGGCGAATCTCTCCCAGTGCGTGGAGAGAGGAGGGCCTGAGCACAGCAGAACTGGGGTAACTTTGATGTTTGGGGGGCAAGAAGTGGGGGAAGGGAGCCCTCTCTTTTCACTAGCATACATGGGACAGGGCCATGATGTGGGCGGGTCAGTGGTTTCACAGCCACGCAGAGTCCCCCAGCTGAACCATCCCACCCTCACCACCTCTCCCTCACCTGCTGGAAAGTCTGGCTCAGGACGACATTAAAGAAAACAGTTCACTGGAAAAGCTGCAAGGGCATCATTAGAGAGGCCTGGGGTGGGGAACTCCAGCCTCCCTGACGGCTGCCGAATAGCCTCCCACCAAAGCCATTTGTTCAGGTTGAATGTAGGAATCAGAATCTGAGTCATCTCTGGGTCAACGTTTATCAGAACAGAGTCACGCTAACCAAAGCGCTCGGTGCTGAAATGGAAACGCTACGGAATTTTTATTCTAACGCACAGACGGTGTCGTTGTCTGCAGTCCGAATCTGCTGTGCCATTGCTGCTTTTTGCCTTGTGCGCCATAGGTGACGTAGGGAATCAGCAGCCTGACCAGCTGGATGGTTTTAAAATGTATGCACAATGCACCAAGAAAAGGGCACTAGAAAACTGCCATTGAGAAAACAACAAAAGGCAGCAAATTTCTTCGAACTCATGAAGTTAAGTGAGAAAACATAAAATGATGTGCTGGAACTAAAAGAAAACAAATCTGTGGTAGAAGAGCACCTTAACAGGAAATGGCAGATTAGAGCTCAGATGTGAGATAACCAGTCAAAGACAAGAACGTTTTCTTCAGTGTCAGCTTAATCAGGTCTTTCCATTTTCCCCAAATCAGAAATTGTGACTTAAAATTGAAGGTGTGACGTACTTATGGGGCGAAAGAGAAACTCCAGGGTTCCGTGGGAAATCCCAGTGAGATGATTTCCGAACGGATGGTTTTCAGCTAGGTGGCCACATAGATCCTAGAAAGGAGAACTGAAGAAATGGCCTCACGAGAAAGGAAATTTCCAAAGGAAAGGGGAAAAGGGATACAAAGTAAAATAGGAAAATATTGTCTCTTTGTTACCCTGGTGTAAGGTGATGAAATTACTCTGGAGTCAGGAAGGCATTTCTCTCCCAATGCACAATTGACCAGTTGTATTCTGGGGGTTTTGTTGTTTTGGTTTGGGTTTTTTAACCCTTCAGGGATTGGCCACAACTGGACACAGGGCAGTGGACAGGGTGAGTCAGTGCTCGCAGATGCTACACAAAATCTTCTTCTTTCCATATCTGGCTGTTGGCTCTTGCTCAGGGGTCAACTGCTTGCCCGATTTGGGGTCAGGCTCAAATTGGCAGGGACCTTGGGGCGGGGTCAGGATCAAATTGGAGCGTGGAGCATTTGTTTGGCTCATCTGGGCAGATCTCATTGTAGGGCCCTTGTGTCTCCTGTTCTAGTGCCTGTGACATGTAACAGTTTAGCCTTCTGAGGACTGAAATGCTTTTGTCTAACATAAGTTATTGGGCTCAGGATAGGTGAAATGTAATGGCCTGTGATATGAGAGAAGTCAGACGAGATGATCAAATGATCCCTTCTGGCTTAAAGTCTCTGATACTATGATTTACACCAATATTAAATGAGAATTTTGGCCCAGTATTGCTAGAAAAACTTTAAATGAAGCAGCTGTTCTTATAATCACTCCCATGAAACACTGTTGATGACTTAGGGTGCTTGCTCCGCGTGCTAGGCCCTTTACAAACAGTCAGGATAGGAAGGCTAAATGAGACAGAACTCGTATGGCAGGTGTGAGCTAGCTAGTTATTTACTTAGGTGGGTATTTATAGTACACCCATCACCATAGTATTTGAGCCCTAGGTAGATATTTTTGCTGAGTTTGGACTGAGGCAGCTGGTGGGAAATTTTGAGAGAGAACAGGAAATATCTACACCTGGTGTTCATTGATCTGGAAAAGTCCTTGGCGCGAGTCCCAAAAGTGATCTGGGCATGGGTCAGTCTGCTGGACAGCTGGGGCGGCGGGCAGGCAGTGGCTCCACAGTTGTCTTCGGTCTGCTCATTCTGTAGTGGGCTCTGCCGGCTCATATACAGTGGGCCTCAGTCCCTCCTGCATGTCTCTTCCTCTCCCCTTCGGGGTCTGTCACAACAGAGGGACCCTCCCTCTCCACCATGTCCCAATCCAGGGCCCTAAAGGCATGTTTCAGTGTCCAGTCCACTCATTGGTCCACCCCAGCTATTACACCTCCCCCCCCCCAGGTCACTTCCTACTGGGCTACATCTCCTGCATTTGGGGCATGCTGGCAGCCTAAGGGGTACCAGCTGTCTGTTAGGGGGACAACATCCCGTTCTTGTGGGTTTCCAACTCCAGAAGTGGGGGGAGATTATGGTTCTCTGCTTCCACCATGGCCCAACCTAGGCTGTAGTCACTGACTCTTCCCACAGCTCCAGGTGTCAGCCACCCTCTTGGGACAGCCTGCAACTCCTTTTCCCCTTCCCGAGGGCTACCAGTGCCCTTTTAAACTGTCCCACCAGCTGGACCCACCCTACAGCTGCTGAGAGGCATGGCCTCCCAAGCCCAGTACTGTCCTATGCCTTGCTCTGGTTTAGTGGGGCAGGGGGGCTGTAAGCCCCATCACATAATGTATGAAGGAGAAAAATGGCACCAGAACTTTGTGCGGTTTGTTAAGCCATGTATGTAGGTGTGACGTCAATAGTCAGAGCTTGTAGTGGGGAAACAGATGAACTGTTGGTAAAGGTGGGAGGGCAACAGAGATCAGCACTGAGCCCTTTGTTGTATCCTTGTCCTGGATACCCTCACAAGGAACAAACAGAGGGAGGCATCTTGGTTTGGTGCGTGTTGTTTGCAGTTCATATCATTCTAAGCCATGAGAAAAAAAGATCACCTAGAAGATCATCTTGGTAAATGGAGAGAGATGTTGGAAGACATGGGCTTTAAATAAGCAGAGGAAACATAGAGTATATGGTATGTCATTTCAATGACGTGACCACTGAAGAATTATCCTTGAAACTAGATGGTCAGAAAATACCCAAAACATGATGTTTAAAGTATCTGGGTTCCAGAATCCTGGAAAATGGGGACATGGAGGATGAAATTAGAGCTAGATGCCTGGCTCAAACTGACAGAGATAAGTGGTGTCATACATGACAGGGAGAGCCCAGTAAGATTAAATGTGAAAGGCTATAAAAGAGTGCCCCCCCCCCAATTTTAATGTGTGGTACTGACTGTTGGGCAACAAAGAAGAAACATGGCCAAACGATCTGTTCCACGGAAAAGCGAATGTTGAAAGGATGGGTGGTGTAAGTAAGCAAGACCACGTGAGGAACGTGTGTGTTAGAGACGTGCTCAAAGGAACACCAATACAAGGAAACACGAGGGAGTGCAGGCTCAGATGGTTTGGGCAGGTACAGTGCAGTCCTGACTACTATGTAGGGGAGAGAGTTCAACGGAACAAGGATGAAGGGAAAAGAGAGGCTGACCCAAGCAGAAGTGGTGGGATGTCATAAAGGAAGACATTAGCATGTGGTGCGATAGAAGATATGGCACTGGACAGAGGGCTTTGGAGGGTGAGGGCTCATAGAGCAGATCCCATTGGTTGGAATTACCGGAAGGAAGAAGACGAAGGCCATAGTATCTGGTAGCATGGGAGCATGGGAGTTTGGCAGGGGTCATTTTGAAAGCCCTCATAGACGTTGCATTTTGAGGAAGGCAATTACTCCTTCCGAGAGAGACCTCAGACATCTAGCATTGCAACCATCAGAGCAAATCCTTGTCCTGAAAGAGGCAACCAAAGCTGAAATGGACCCGTTAGTGGAGGGCTGTAACTCTTCTCATCTTGCGGTACACAGGTATCACTTCTTAGGCTTTAACTCTGAGCGTGTTGGCATTTTGAAAGATGACAAACTAATGCTTTAGGACAGTGGTTCACAAACTTTTGGGGGCAACTGCTCCATTTTGCCAGATTAAGAGCTCAGTTGGATCAACCAGGGGCCTACGGGCACCCATCACAAACCCATCTGACCCAGGCAGCAGATCACACCAACGAGATCTATCTAAAGTACTTCTATAACCCCACTTGAGACCCTCGCAATCTTGGATGTATTTAACCTCTCAACACCCATGTGAGGCAGGGCAGCGCTATTATCCCGGTTTTGCTGGTGCGGAACTGAGTTACAAGCAAGGCCAAGGCCACTGAAATCAATGGAAGTTGGAATCCTAAATACCATTGGGCCTAATTGATTTGCTCAAGGTCACATACAGAGTCTGTGGTACAGCAAGGAATTGAACCTGGACCATCCTCCCTCTTTCTGAGTCCCCGTAGCGCTGCAGGCGGGTCTGAGATGAGGACGTAGAGGAGTGCCTGCAGTTCGACAGGGCAGGTCTGATCTGGCAAGCTGAGAAAGGGAGTAAAGATGTTGGGTGCTTGGGCTGTTGTTTAATTCTTTCCTATCCACTCTAGGGGATGGAGTCTTTCATTTCACAAGGTACAGAACATGCACTGTCAAATTGTACCACGTTTGCTGTTCCCGGCCCTACCCACCTAGCCCCACCCTACCCATCATCTCTGATTCACTGTTGAGCTGTGGAGTCCTGCCTCTCCGCTGCCCATGAAGCCAGCCTCCATCACTCTCTTGTTAATGTTTCAAACAGGCACTTGGGAGGAGCTCTCTGCAAACATCGGCAAAGCTACCTCCTCCTACCCCCTGCCTTAAAACTCGCCTTTGCTGCGAGGCCCACGTAAAATGTGACAACGATTAGGCAGCAGGTGTGCTGAGACTGCTTATCATGCTGACCCATGTTGTCTTGGTGTTTCCTTGCACTCCTCCATCTGTCTGTATTGTATCATCTGGTGTCTCTTGTCTTATACTTAGATTGTAAGCTATTCAGGGCAGGAATCAGTTTTTTGTTCCATGTTCGTACAGCGCCTCACACAATGGGGACCCGGACTATGACTAGGGCCCGGATGTGCTGTATGATACAGATAATAAATAACAACAGGTTCACATCCAGAAAAATCACTCAATGCTACTGAAGTTCTTTGGTGTTTCCACTTCTCAGAGATGAATAGGATTCACTACATGTTCTACTTAACTGGAGATAAGCTATTTGCCTAGTTCTTCCACGCCAAACCACTATCTCGTGTGTGTGTGTGTGCGAATTTCTTCCTTTGCACATCCTTTCATAGCTATGGTGATGCGATGGTGATAAGCTGCTCTGTCATGCTGATAAGGTGACAGATCAGCATCTGTCCCAGAAAGCTTGTTTGAAAGATTCCCTAAAGACAGGAAATTTGTTGTCTATAAATGTAATCGGCATTGTATGTTAACTGAATTTGAGAACTTGTTAATTGCCTCCTTATGGTCCTGTGACATCTGAGCTGCATTCAGGCTGTAGGGGGGTAAGGGGAAGCAGCCATTGCTTATAGCAAATAACGTATTACAGCGCTCCATCTTACAGGAGCCTCTCTGCCACGTTGGGAGTGAATACTGCACTACTTTTAACAAGGGATGCTGCCCTGTACAGACATTCATTCATTGATCCTTACAATCCCAAGCACTGGATCCTTATTTCCCAGAGGGGGAGATGGAGGCACAGAGAAGCGAAGCAACTGACCCAAACCCACAGAAAGAGAAAGATCAACAGAGCTAAAAGCATGAATTGCTCTGGCTTGAGCTAAGGAATCAAGCCTGGAGGTAGGGCTGTAGCAACATGCACCCTTCCCTGCGCCCCACTCTCAGTGTATTCTGGGGCTTGTTTTTGTCTTCTTTTTCTGGCCACAGCTAGAGAGGGGCGGCAGGGTACGGAAGACCCTTGCTCTGAGGTGGTACTGAGAATTCTCTCTCTCGGGTGCATGGCTGCCTGGTTCTGGCTCACATGTGATTGCTGTACGTGGAGTCAGGAAGGAATTTTCCCCCAAGTCAGATTGGAAGCGACCTTGTGGGGTTTCCACCTTCCTCTGCAGTGTAGGTCACTTGTTAGGAACATCTGGGTATAGCTCACTTAATCAATTCCCTGCCACCACAGGGGCCTCGGGGACTGGTGTGTCTCGGTTCCTCTCATACGCCCCCCTGTGGCACATAATAGCCTTTTCTCCAGTGCGCGGTATTACTTTGGTCTCATTTCGGTTGTTGGGTTTAGTGTGCAAGTACTGGGTCATGTTGGTGACCTGTGATATACAGGTCAGATTAGATGAGCTGCTGATCCTTTCTGGCCTTAAACACTGTGACTATAATTCTGTGGAATGGGCACAGAGAAGGACATGTGACACACACTCACCAGTAGGTGACACTAGGATTAGAACTCAGCAATTCCTGGCTCCCAGTCCCATGCTCAGACCATGCATCTCTCTAAAGAGTTAACTACATAAACTGATTAATTGTTCACAGCTGAATATATTGAGGAAATTGGGGCTTAAAGAAACAGACTCCCTAAAGCTTTCAGGCAGTACACAAGCACAGGATCAATTTACAGAAGGGACTGAAAATCAGACTTTATTCTTTAAAAAACAAAGCAGTGCAATGTGATGCGTTAATGAAAGAGTGTGGATCAGATATGCTCATCTTTTTCCACATTAATTTATTTGATACTAGCCATGGATTAATTTGATTCACAATCTAGGGTATTCATTTTACTATTAATTAGACCAAGAATTTCTAGTGAGGGCCCCAAATCTTTTTAGTTGCGCTATACATTGTCTAGCGTGATTTTCTGTGCACTAGAAATATTTGATAATGATAAATAATCCCAAGTGGCCCAACTCATCTCCACATTTGACTATGTGGCAGAGTTCTTTCCTGTCGTCTCGTGACTCCATGCATTCCATACCAAAAAGCAGCTGGGCAGTGATGGAGCCGATAAGGGGGCAGAAAGACTATCACAGTGCCTCTCCCCCAGCAGCCTTTCGGTGTATGTGCAGCACCTTTGCAAGCATATTATACAACTGACAAAAAGAAGTGTACAACACGAATTTTCACAGGGCTCTGCCCCGGCTGCGGCAGCTCCTGTCTCCAGGGCCTGGCTTCTGCTCTGAGCATTGCCAAGTGGTGCCAGGGGACCCTGTGCACTGTGTCGCAATGCCACTTGCTGAAATTTAGGCCAGCCATCATGATGGAGGGGTGGCCAATCCAAATCTGAATGGCAATGTGACCCTGTGCGCCTGGTCGCCATGCCTAGAACGGGGAGCCACCAGGTCCAGCCTCCCACAGACAGGAGCCCCGACTGCCCGGTGAGTGTGGGGCAGCTGGTTCTCCAGCCGGACCCCCATTGATCCCTTGTCCCCCTGGCTGCAAAACCATCGCAGCTGGGTGCACACTCCTGTTTTTGAAAAGAGAGGCTGTACATTTTATATTCCCCACCCCGCATGCAGGGGGTTGGCCAGTCACGGTGTCCCCAGGAGCACAGCAACAGCACTGGTCGCAATGCAGCAGGGACCACGACAGCTGCCACCGGCTGACGCCAGCAATACCGTGTCCATCTGCTCGGCACTGTTATTTTACCCTAGCCCTGGAAACCTGGATTGAATTGCCAGGGCCAAAGCACGTCTCCTCCGGACGGCTCGCTAACCCGCCCTAGCTGTGCAGCAACTTCTCTGCCAGGGAACGTAGCCCGCACCCGCCCTGTCTTTTCACGTCTGTGTGTGTGTGTGTGTGTGCATTGGCTCCTCGTTGCGGGGCTGTGATTGCAACCGGCAGGCGAACGCCTTGCCGCGGCCACGTGCCCACCCGCTGGGCGCGCGGCGGGCCCCGGCGGCGGCTGCAGGGCGCGCGTGCCGCTGCCGCGCGCTCCTGGCCCGGAGGGAGGCGCCGCTCCGGGGCCTGCCTGTCTCCTCCCCCGCGCCGCGCCGCGCGCTCACCCGGCCGGCGTGGGTGTTACCTAGCAACCAGCTCGGTCTCCTAGCAACTGGGGACGCGCTGGTGCCGCGCGCCTGCCCCGCGCTGGGCGCCAGCCATGGGCGGCCTCAGCGCCTCCGCCGCCTTCCGGGAGCACCTCCGCCGGCTGTGCCTGGGTGAATTCCCCTGCGGCGTCGGCAGCTGGGTGAGGGCCCAGGGCGCGCCGCTCCTGGCGGGGGGGAGCGGGCCTGGCACGGCCGCACGCGCAGACCCCTCCCCTCCCCCCGCAAAGACAGAGGAGGGTCGGGACTGGAGACAGCTCTTGGGCCTGCGGGACGGGGCGCCTGGGCAGGGCCTGGAGAAAAGTGGGGGTCGGCCCTGCGGTGCCCCCAGTATCCTTTGCACTGGCGCCGAGCTGTGTCCGGGCGGGGGGGGGGCAGGTGTCTGGGGAGGCTGCTGCCCGGTGCCATGCACCTGGGGATGCAGCCTGGCCCTGCTGCCGCTGGGATTGTGTGCCCAGCGCCGGGCCCAGCGCCAGTGGCTTTGCCGACGGGGTCCCTGCGCCGAGGAGCCTACAGTCTAGCTGGCTGCAGCGTCACCTCACGCTGCCAGGCCAGCGCCTGACCGCCCAGGCTCACTGGCCCCCGGCGGTGTGAGGCGGCAAAGACCCCTTCGCGCCAGATGTTCTGCAGACCGAATGCTCAAGGGACTGAGGTTATCTTCTCTGGCATTCGGAGGCCAATGGGGAGTGGACTAGATGGTTTAAATGTCCTCGTCTAAAAAAGCCCAGCCCTTTTATTCCCAGCAGACAGGGCCTGTCAGTCCCAGGGAGCCTTGGGTGACCAGATAACAAGCGTAAAAAATTGGGACAGGAGGTGGGGGGTAATAGGTGCCTATATAAGAAAAAGCCCCAAATATTGAGACCGTCTCTATAAAGTGGGGACATCTGGGCACCCTAAGAGAGCCCCAGAAATTCTCAGTTTGCCCTCACTCCTCTGCACATGCGCTCTCCTCTCCTCTCCTCTCCCCCCAATTTTCTGTCCTATGTAGAACAAGTCCCGTTCTGAGTTAAGGAAAAGGAAACCATGTAGAAATGCAGCCCAGAGAGAGGCAGGTGCAGCCCAGCACCCGGAAATCGGAGCTCCCAGTGAAGAGAGTCTGGAGACTTTAATGGAGTTTGTGAGCAGCCCAGATTCCCCCTGGGCTCTGCCAGCTGACTGCGGCCCGGAGGACCAGCACCTGAGGGAGCTGGCAGTACAATCGCCACAGCGCATCCGGGACAACTTCATCTTCTCGTTCTTCATGTCCTTAAGGATAGTGGATAAAGGAGTGAGTTCAACCAGCGGGATCTTCATTGTTGTTAAAATGTAGAGAGAGACTGAGCACAAGATTAGGAGCCTGGAACTCCTGTGCTCTAATCCCAGCTCTGATACTGCCTCCCTCTGTGGTCTTGGCCAAGTCATGTAGCCTTCCTGACTCAGGTTCCCCGTATATAAATTAGTTGCTACTATGTTCCTATCTCGCAGGAGAGCTCTGAGGCATCCTTAGTTAAGAAGTACCTGATCCTGTGTGAGGGCTAAGGGTTATTGTTGAAATTCAGCCCCTTTCTTCACAGTTTTGTGCTCTAATAAAATGCTGCCATACACTTCCTGTTCTAAAAAGCTGAACATAGTATTTTCTTTGTGATGGGCAAGGTGTAAAAATATATATCCCACAAAAGCTTTTCAGAAACAATGTTATCTATTTCTTATAGTTTTCAAATACGTCTCAGTAACATCAGTAAACCCATCCCATCCCAGGGGTGGTGATTTTTTCACCCCATTTATTTAGCCGTAAGAAAAGTCCAACATTAAGGCCTTGACTGAGGAAAGCAGCCCTCTTCAGGATAGCACTTAAGCAGATACTTAACTGTAAGCATGTGCTTGTGTCCAATTGAATTCATTGGGAATTAAGCACAAGTTTAAGTGCTTTCCTGAAACAAGGCTTAGGTGCTGTTAGACATGTTGGCTAAAAACTCATTAAGACTTGGCAGAAGGGGCTCAGATGCTCAGTTTGTCTCCAGACCAGATTATGAAGTAAACATACTGGAGAGGGAATGAAACTGCCCTCCAATAGCTGTGAATACTGGCTACATCCTGTAGATGCTGCACCCCTTGAGCTCTGGTTGTATGTCTTGTCTACCTGTTCCTAGGGAGGAAGAGAACCAATGATCAGTAATGACTGGAGTGCAGCTCCTGCCAGCTGAACCAGTCTTCAGGTGTCCCCTCACCTCACATACTCCACTGCATTCCAGATTTCAGCTGTACACTAAATTGCTCTTCTTCCTTAGCCCCTGCCTCTCCTCCCTCTGCTGCCACCTTGTATAACTATGTTTTTTTAAGATAATTGTTTTAGAAGCTCTCGGGCCTGATCCTGTGACGTGCTGAGCACCCCAAGCCTCTGCTGAAATCAGAGGGAGCTGCATGTGACCAGTGCCTCTCAAGATCAGCCCCACAATTTGTACAAAATATGGATGTGATCCTGCAGTTCTTATTCAGGCAAAACAAATGTACTTAGGCACTTGGATACTATGGTAAAGCAACCTGAAAAGATTGGTTTAGGGGAAATCAGATAGAAATCTTCCATGGAAGCCAGGGGGAGTTTTGCCTTCGTGAGGATCACAGAATCAGGAACTGATGTGGCCCTGTGTGCTTGTATTGTTATGCTAAGATACATCTGTGCTTCAGAGACAGGTGACTGAAGATGAATTTGAATTTCTTTCCAGGTAAATGAAGTTGATGAAAATCTGCTGAAGTTTCATAACCTGGAAGAACTCATACTCAGTGCAAATCAAATCAGCAGAATAAACTCTGCCCATCTTCCTAGAACACTGAAGGTAAATAAGCAGATGATGAGCTGAGCCTCCCTTTTGCCTAGTACATACCCAAAGAACCGTAGTGGGCTATGGCAGAAGCAACACACAGAATACAAAACTTAAAATCTGAAGAGTGTCATTTCCCTCCCCCAATAACTTCCCTCTTTCCCCGGCAGGTCTTGGAGCTTTGTGGCAATGAGATTGTTGGTTTGCAAGATCTGTGTTCTCACCCACCTCCGGAGCTACAGCATTTGGGGCTGGGCTACAATAGGCTGCTGGGCTCTTCAGAGGATAAATATCTTACTGCAGAATTCTGGTAACTCGCAACACTAAAGAAGGACCACAGCGTGACAGCCTGGCGATATCCTGTAATATCCTGAACAAATCTGATGGAACTAAGCTAAACTTTATTACATTAAGTAACACCTTATTGAATTAGAGTTAATATCTTTGGGGGTCCATTTATTAAAAACACACTTGTGTACCCGTTATTGTGAAATTATCTGTACCTTCTCTAGTAGAAAGGAGGATGCTAATGTGCTTCCTCTGTTGTCAGCCCTTCGTAGGCCCTCCCTCGGAGAGGCTGCATGTGCTAGTTCAAAGTGGATTCTCCAGGGACCAACAGACGAAGAAAGGGTTTTTGGATAAATAGCCTGGTTTTAAACTGCTTCAGGGCCTGCTTCTTGATCCAGCAAACAGACAGGACCCCTGGCCCAGGGAAGGCCCCAATCCATAGGTGAGGGTTAGAAGGACTTGGTCTGCTGAGGCCATATAAGACCGTGTGCCTGTTTTGAGCTGAAGCACTGATGAACTTGTGGCACAAAGGAAGTCCTGTGGATGGGGTGTTGAAAACTGTTCCTGCCAGAGCCCAGGTTAAGGTTGAGGTGATCTCTGGTAAACTTATTAGCATGCGTGTAGGTTCTTGTTTTAAATACGTTTTCTCTGTAGTGTTTTTACCTTAAGAATAAAGTCGACTTGTATAGGAAGTGCTGTGTGGTATCTTATAACTGTAGCAATTGCACCTGTTGTCTGTCTCTGAAGAGAAATCCATCAGGTGTCCTCGGGCAGCCTGTCAGTGCTGGGAATAACCCCCTGTGGGCAGGGGACTGTGCAGCCTGGAAACACCCCAATCAAAAAGGAGTGAGATGTAGGTCTCCTCCCAGAAAGGCAATGACTGGGGAGCCGGAAGCCTGAGACTGGGGACCTTGCTGGACCACTGAGGGAAAATACAGGTGGAGTTGCCCTGAAGAGTGACACACAGCATCAGTTAAATTAGCTAGTGTAAAGCACCTGGGTATGATCTGCTCTCACATACCTGAGTTATCCTGTTTTATCTTTGTCTTAATATCTATAGCAAGCAGGGTGCACTGAACTAGTTTACAGATAAAATACTTGACGGCATAAATGAATCACAAACAAATGGGGTTAGGAAACAGCTTTCTCCCTGTGCAGTTATTTAAAATTATCTACTAATTATGCACCTTCCTTTGAAGCAGCTGGTTCTGGCCAATGTCAGAGACAGGATACGGGACTGGGTGGAGGCTGGCTGCAGTTGTATGGCAATTCCTGTGTTTCTGTTTCCATCTGCATTTTTCCAGGGTCACATCCTGAGGTCTTGAATGTGAGTCTTGCCTGAATAAGGACCTGCGGATTAGACCCAGTGCTAGGAAAGGATACTGTATGCTAGCTAGCTGTCCTGTGTGTCAGATAGCTTGCTAGTGATGTCCTGGCTGGCTCAGGGGTTTGTCAGTAGCATATTGAGAATTGTGGGTTCCCAGTTTGAATCCATCTTAGTTCCCCTACAATTCCAAGTTGTTGCTATACAGTGGCCCAGGGAAAATACCTTTGATTAATTGATTTCAATGAGAGCTTTGCTTAGACTCCAGGCTGAGCCCTAAATACTGATATGAATGCTGCCTGTCACATGCCCTAAAGCTGTTCTGTTTTCTTTCAGGCCAAATCTTCTCTCTCTTGACCTAAGTTTTAATAATTTTACGGATCTGTTGGGCATAGTCTCTAAAGTGGCCACACTGAGGCACCTCAGGACGCTCGTGCTGCAGGGTAATCCGCTAGTGCTCATTCCTGGCTACAGAGGTTTTATAGTAGACAGCCTGCCCAAACTCTGCGTACTGGACGATAGGAACATATCACCCGATGAGAAGCATCAGTTCCATGGTCTGTCTAGTAAGCCAGGTGAGACTTCATTTCTTAAATATCTCTGTAGTCATCTGTAATCTTTTAAAAAAAAAAAAAAAAAAGGCAGTTTGGGGAGTGGATTGAGCATGAGACTGGGAATCGGGATTTCTCAGTTCTAATTCTAGACCCGTTGGTGGCTTCCTGTTTGCTTGTGATCAAGTTAGTCCCCCCCTCCTCCGCCTTAGTTTTTCCCCTTTGTAAAATGAGGATAATTTTTCCCACATACCTGCATCATAGGAGTGGGCTGTGAGGATTAATTACCTGATGTCTAATTATAAATAGCTGTAAGCGCAAAGTATGAGCATTATGTTTTTAATTCCATTAAATGCTAAGGTTGTTGATGTATCATCTAAAACTCTCTCTAAATTCTCACCTTTGGGCAAGATTGAAGATGGCTGAGGATACTTTATATAACCAATTATTTCTCTTGGACAGTATTGGCCATCCATAAAATGGGGATAATGATATTTATTGATCTCCTTTGTAAAGGGCTTTGAGAGCTACAGATGAGAAGCACTATGTGAGAGCTAGGTATTCATTATTATTATTTCTCTGTATTTCCTGGGTCAAGAATCTCTCTGGATTGTGCATGCACAACATCCATTGATATCAACGGAACTTTGCTTATGCATCCTAGAACAAGCACCATGGTGATGGGCAGCTTTTTGGAGGGGGGGGGGGGGAATTTGGTTTTTATCTATTCATTAAACACAAAGATCTGCAGTTCTTGGACTTCAGACCCACAGCCCAGCTGCGATACAGTCTTACTCCTCTCTCTTTGTGACATCTGTCTTGTGCCATCCAAGGAAGACACTGTCTCTAGTGAAATAAGATCAGCTGGGCAGACCATGAGTGAGCCCTTACTTCATTGACTTGTGTTTGATTTTAGATTGGGCCTTTCCCACTCAAGCTTGCCACTCTATGCTGATGGATTAGGGCCCTAATATGTACACACATTTAACTTTCAGTGTATAAATAATTAAGCATCTGCTTAAATCCCAATAACGGTGTTTAAGGTCAGATGTTTAGAAGGTTCCCTCAGAAGGGAAGCCCTTCATTAAGCATTGAATTTGCTCTCCTGATTGAGCTAAACTAGAGCTGTGAAGGCAGCCAGCCCATTACATGGGAAAGGAAGCTCTTTGCATGGCTTTTGAGTGACCCCATGTGGCCAATGGTTGCCTTGGCATTAACGGATCAGGAGCTACATTGGGTGCTCCTTGGTGGAACAGAGGGTTTGCTGAACTAGGCTATGTTTACACATAGCTAGCCAGATGTGTCGACACTTGCTGTAGTCCTACCTCTCAACTGCAGTGTAGACATACCTTAAAGGATTCCCCACTGCCAAACAGCCTCCGTCCCCAAAATATTTTATCCCTTGGTTTCCTAACTTGCTTTGCTACGTTATTTCAAATTCCATCCTGGAGTATGCACATTGTAACTTGATTGGATTATCTTCCTCTTAGATCTCATTGTGAATGAAGCACAAATGGTGGTGAGTGTTGGGAAAATCAAAGGCATCCCCAACCCCATCAAACAAGAGGAGCTGGAAAGCAGCCCAGAGCCCCCCATGATCACTCACAGCTACTATGTGATGTACGAGTTTGTGGAAAAGGAGAAAGCCGAGGACGCTAACGGTGCTGAGGTCTTTTTTTCCAATGAGTTAAAATGTAAATAAAGGGAGCTAGGAGGTGGTTGTTAGTAAGAGGGATACACAGCCTTTCACTTCCAGGATGCTGGTGTAACACAGCCCAGGTCATTAATGACTGAAAGTTGTTCTCATCCAGTGGTTGTTAAGAGGCCTGTATGAAATGAGTTTGGTGAGTTCTCAGCAGCCATTGTCTGCATCACTAAAAACACATCCCTGCAACTGGCCTCCTTTTGGAAGTCTCAGCAAAGAGCACAAGAAATGAGTTGGCCATGGAAGTTAACTTCCCCTTTCACCTTGGGAGTTTGCCCTGCCATCATGGTTCAGGGACCATTTGAGGGACTCCTGCAGTGTTGCCAGCTCTTGAGATTTTTATTGTGAGTTTTTTGATATTTGATGCTTTTCTTAAAACGCTACATCCGGAAGTCATGTGACTGCACCAGACTCTCCACTTTCATTAAAAAAACAAACAAATGAGGAAATGTCTAGTTTCATGGTTGTGGAGATAAGCTTGAAAATGGGAACCCCACAGGTTAAAAAGCCAAAAGGCAAATAACAGGAACTTCAAATGTATTATTTTTAAAATCTCATGAGATGAGCATAAACACATGCTGCAAAGGCAGTGCTGACGTGCGTCCACCTTCTGGCTGAGATCAGCCATATGTGTCCCCTGTTTCCATGTACTTTGTTCCTGTGCCTGTGTGCAGACTCAGCCAGCATTTGGCCCCTTCTATAGATATCTTTGGTGCCTTTCTGTTCCAGGTAATAAAACTCCAGCAGAGTCAAACAATGGCCACACCAAACCTTGAGAGCCCACCAGGGGGTGCTGAAAAAGGAGAAGAGTCTCCAGCTGTGTCTCCTCTGCTTAAACAAAAGCCACCAGCAAACAAAGGTACCATAGAATCAAGAAATTCTTACCTTAACCTGAACTTGGGGTGTTTATCAGTCTCCCTGGAATGTCATCAACTGCTACATTTAAATGTGTTGCCATCAACACGTCTCCAGTACTGTAGGTCACAGCTAGATCCGTTATCAAGATCACGCCACTTAATTGGTGGTATTATTCTCCCGCAAGACATCTGGTCTGGGACAGATATTGCTGTCCAAATAAACACAATGAACACAAATCAGATTCTAGGATTTACACTTCCCCAGTGATTGTCTTGAATCTGTAATTTCATTTGGTGTGATAATTACAGTACTACAGAGCATAGCTCACAGCCGTGCTCTGTGATTATTTGAAATCCCAGAAACCCCGGGTGAAATAAAAAGGCCAGTTCCTGATCTCAACTGGATTTCAGGGATTTAAAAAAAAATTGAAAATGATATTCTTGAATGACAAAATATCAGAATATGTATTCACTTGTCTGTACCCTCTGTTTGTATTTCTAAATGTCTACAGAATGTGTCGTTTCAGTGCTTGAAAGGAAACAGGTCTTGATTCTGCCAGGAGGAGTGCTGGCTGTTGCGAGAAGTCAAAGGGATTACTCATACCAGTCAGCTCCACACTTGGGAGCAAGAGTTTTCATGCTGATCAGAATGAACGCAGCTTCTGCTGAAATCAGCAAGAGTTCTTTGCGTGGAGTGATTTGGGGATTGGGTTTATAGTCACAAAGTTAAAATAAATACTAGCAAAGGGGGAGAGAAACTCAGGGGCAGAAGTAAGGGAGATAAGAGCTGAGATCTCATATGAGATGGAGAGTCAATGAAACAGAGATTCAGGAGCTGCAGAGGAGCAGGTTTTTGCCCCAGAATGAGATGCTGGAATTGGAATGTGGAATGATGCTGTGAAGGGACAGAAGGGAGCCCAGTGCAAGATGAATGAGGGAGGGGCGAGAGGGACAAGATTCTTGATAGGTGCTCGAGCAAGGCATGGGGAGGGCTTTAGGGGCTGGGCAGTTTTGAACTGGGTTCTGCTATTAATGGGAAGCCGGTGGGGTTAATTCAGGGGGGATGTTGTACTTTGTGGCATAAATGAGAACGTGACAACAGTGGCTCTTCCCCTTAAAATGCTCTTGTTCCTTCCTTGCTTCAAACACACTTGCTCACTCACACATTTCTACTGCGACCACCTCAGTAGCTTGAAAATGACTTCAGGCTGCTCCTGATCCAGGCAGCCGGCTGAGTAGTGCGTCTCACCATAGTCTCCTCATCTTCGCATGGCAATGGGACTTCTGTTGCCTCCTGCACTCAGCTCTCTGCTGCATCCCAGACAGTGGTACATTAGATGCTCCATTTCTCTACTGTCGATCATATTCTCATGGGATCGTGCCACGGGTGAGCTCCTCTGTTGTAGCCAGACTGGACTTAAAACAGTGGGCCAAATTCAGCCCTGGTGTAAACCCATTGACTGCAGTGGAGCCGCACCTAATTATAGAGATGAAGTCAGAATGCCCTATGCTGGGATCAGAGCAAGTGTGATAGAGTTTGGTGGGTCTCAAAATCTAGTTCCTGGCAGGCAAGTGTCCACATGACTAACAAACAGCACCCACAATTGGGATTAATTGCCCCCATCCCCGGTGCTGGCCATGTGAGCCAAGAGCCCAAGGACTGAATGGATTATAGAAACCCAACTCCTCACACCCTCCTAACAGTGTCCAGAGCAGAGCAGTCTAGGGCAGGGGTTCCCAACCTTTTACTCAGCGTAACCCCATTTAAACACTGAACATTTTTGGCTACCCCCGCAGACAAGTCATGGCATTGCAATGCTTATGGTATTTATATTTTTCATTTAAAACATTTTAAAATCATTTTAATGTTTTTTTACATAAAAAAATACAACATTGAATTCAAAGCCTAAAATAGCCATTAAATCTATTTATCTAACATTTATTACTTTTGCTTTAACTGTGGATTATATTTACTGTATGGTCATACTGTTATATAACCCTAGATTTCACGGTTGCTAAATTGAGATTTAAAAGTGTGTAATCCTCAGAAATTATAAAGGAAATTAGTCATTATAGTTATTGCTATGCTTGCTTAATACAACTGCCTCTAAACTGCCACTAAAAATGAAGCAAAAAGAAATTATAATAGAACATTTTCTTTTAACAAAAAAAAACAATGTGCCATTCCATTTTCAAAAACATGTCAGAGAAAATAAATATAGCCTATATATGCATTAGTTTAGCAATGCAAATAACTAATTCTGACTATAGTCTTAAATGACAAACAGCAGAAGAAGCTCAGAATGTTAAACTGACTACCTAGTGTAGAAACATTTAGCAGATTAACATGTCGTTTGAATTTTTTGTGCCATGTCATATTTAAAAGCTTTACTATTAAATACCTGAACTAGTGTGACACCTGGGCTTGAGAGTCCCGACACAATTTGTCGAAGTCTGGTTTAGTGGTAGAGATTGCACACTGCAGCTCTGAAGTAATGTCCAAAGTAGAGCGATAACACGTCTTGCAATTATAACACGTCTTGCAATTATATCATGGCTCTCTGCAAACAAAACAGCCTGGCACAAAACACACTGTGGCCTTTCTTCCCCTTTCACCTCCGTTCTTGGAAATCCAAACTCGATGAAGGATTTGTCAAACTTACACTTTCGTATCTTGCATTCATTTCTGTTCTTGGTATCATCTTTGTCATGGGATCGCCCCACGGGTGAGCTCCTCTGTTGTAGCCAGACTGGACTTAAAACAGTGGGCCAAATTCAACCCTGGTGTAAACCCATTGACTGTTAATTTTACTGTTTGAGCCCAAAGCAGAAACTGTTCAGAGAAAAGCATGCATGTTGAATTTCTCTGGGGTATATAACATATTTCATTTAGCCAGTATCAACATTCTAATTTTACATCAGCTTCAGGTCTTGCATTGTAGCTGCATCTGTCATGAGTGAAGAACTAATTGCCACGCGCGAGTTGCATATTTATAAACAGGAAGTGTATTCATTGATTATACAGTGATCAGATTTATAAGTGGTATTGTAAATTGATTGAAAACATTTGTCAAATAGACCGATTCGCGTTATACTGATAGTACATCAATTACATGGCAAGTGAAAAAATTCAAACTTGAATGACGCCGTTGAGCGTCTTTGCAATTGTTAGAACCCCAAATGGGGTCATGAGCCCAAGGCTGGGAATCGCTGGTCTCAGGGAAGCTGGCACTGCTGCCTATGCTCTGTGGCACAGCTGAGACGCCAGGGTGGTCCTCACTGCTCAGTTTGTGTTTTCTGACTTAGTGAGCAGGCACCTCACCCTTCGGAAGCCCTGGGCTGAGACCATTGAGTGCAGCTACAGAAAGGAGCATGTCGCTGGGGATTTAGTGGCACTGAAAGCCTTCCTGATGTCTGGAACCACTGTCACTGTTGTAGAGGAAAAGGTAAACTCTTGGCACACTCTGGTGTAGAGGGACATGGTCTGGCTGGGAGGGAAATGCAATTTCTGAAAGCCTGGCAATGTGAATGTTCCCCCTTTATTAGCATACGTTTAATTCCAGTGTAACAAACCACGGTCTGCAGCCCAAACACCATAGCGTGAGAACCAGGTCCTTCTATCTTGCTAGGTGTTTTCGTGGCCCGTTGCTGCAGCTGTGGCTGAAGATGCGGGGAAAAAGGGGAAGGCAGAGAGAGGGAAGGCAGACAAGGGAAAAGCAGAGAAGGGGAAGCAGAAGGACGGTGGTAAGGTAATAAGAGAGATGGGGGGAGGGAGGCTGTTGTTTTTGTGAAGACTGACTAAGGTGGCTAAGCAAACCAACACAAAGAGCAAGGAAATGTGGCTTACAGGCACAGTTCACTTTAATTAACCTGTGCCCCCTGCTCACTTACACAGCCCCCCCTCTATGGGGTGCATCTGCTGCTACGCCATATGATTCAGGTGATTGTGGAAAGGCTGCATTATAAAATCTCAAAAGGAAAAAATCTTCTGTTGTGGATCACATGGATGATGTCTATTTCTCTGTCCCCAGGGGGCTTTGTTCACCTGAGGTTGTTCCCACAGGCACTGAGCACTTCATCTCTTGACTAGTCTGTGCCAGGAATATTCAGGGCCTCATTTTCTATGATACGCCTCCTACTTATTTCTAAAGTTCTTGCCAAGGTTTTGAGCCCCCTCCCCTCAGATAGAGGCGTTCAATGCAGCCATTTTGCTCGATCTTCATTCTGGACGGGGAGGGGGGCAGTGGTTGTAGGGTCCATGGATAAGTAAGTCCAGACTGGGGTTCCTATCTGGTGGTGGTATCAAGGTATCATGAGGACTGATGAATGAACCATGATCTTAAGCTGTGCGATTCTTGGACATGACCCAATCCGTGCTGTGCAGGGTGACAAGCAGAAAAAGAAAAAGGAAAGCCCCGTCGAACTCCGCAGTGAGCCACCTCTTTTGAGAAGTCTTGGCTGCGGGCACGTGAACCTAGAGAGCCTCTTAACAGGCGACCAGCATGTGGCTGTGGTGTGTGACTTTGGGGTCCTCATCACTGAGGAAACGACTCAGCCACCGTCTCCTAAGGAGAAGGTACCAACCACTCTCATGTGAGCAGCTAATTGCGTGAAGGACGAGGGTATGAAAGGCTTCCGTTGCCGTCAGCTGGAGCACTATGCATGCATGAGGGTGGGGATTGGCTCTGCTCTGTGGGATGCCTCATAGGATTGGATGTGTTTCACGGGAAGCAAAATTTGGTCTGAACTTATGGAGAGAGCTTGAGAGGGAGCAGAGACAGAATCTCGGCACAGAGTGCAGAATCTCCGCAGGGTGCAATACCCGGCCCAGGCCTGTCATTTGGGACCTGAGCCTGCCGCCTTAGCTCTGAGGAGTTTTTCCTCATTGCAGGGCCAGTTGGGTAAGGAAGGGCAGTAGGAGCTCGGACCCTTAGAGAGGTATAATGTTTTGATTTTGGAGATGGAACTATATCACACTTGGGCTCTCTGGATTATCTTGCCAACATAAAGCCAAACTGGCCTATAAGATTGTGCCAGTCTGATATGGCCAATGGTCCATAAAGTCTGTAGCCTGCCTGTGGCACTGACACATGCCTGATGCTTCAGAGGAAGGTGGAAAAACCCTTATACTCCACGTGGACAAATGAAATGTGCTGGATAAGAGCTAGGGGGTGGTGTTATTAACATGGTTCTATGTTAAAGAGGAACTGATCTATTTTCAGTCTCCCTTTCCTACACTGAAATCATTCACTCAAGCCCCCTCATGCATTGCTCCTAGATAGGATATAAACCCTAAAGAATTGCTGAGGCCTTATGGGAAATATTCCTATTTTACAGTCTCTCTGGCATTTCCCATTTTCTGCAATTCTCGCTCTCTTTTCTGAGCACAGAGGCTCTTTGCTGAGCTCCTGCGGCTGGTGGGTGCTCTTTAAAACCTGAATCCTCTGCTTGCGATGTAACCCAGCAGTGTGAAAGCGACCATGATGTCCCAGCGAGGAAATTATAACTTCAGGGCTAAGCTTTGCTGGCACAAGCTGCTCGCAAACCTTCCCTGCTAAGAAAGACAAACTTCTTTTCCCCAGGATAGTAAGAAGAGCAAAGACAAGAACAAAAAACAGAAAGCTGGGGGAGAAAGTCCTGCAAGCCAGAAAACCACAGTGCCTGTCAAAGGTAACAGCAGGGGTACAGCTATAAGTGATCAGCATTTCTAGAGCCTCTAGGAGGGGCTGCATCACTGAGATACAGAATGAGCAAGGCAGCACTAGCATCCGTCCAGCCATAAGTTGCCCGCAAGCATCTTAAAAACTCTAATTCAGCAAGGAGCGTACACACATTCCTAATTTTAAGCATCTGAGTAGTTTCACTGACCTCCCCGGGACTGTACACATGCTTAAAGTTAGACACAGGGTCAAGTACCTTGCTCAACCGGTTCCTATTTTTGTGTGTGTGTGTGTGTGTGTGTGTACACATTCAGGGCATGGCATGGGCTAGCTGATCTGATAGGGGAGTGTTGTCTAGTGATAACACAGCATATACTAACCCTTGGCAATCTGATAGTGTTTTGTCATCTGTAGATCTCAATGCACTGCGCACAGGGTAAGTATCAGGGCACAGAGCGAGGAAGTGACTTGCTCAAGATCACACACACAGGGCCAGTGATAGAAGCCAAAGCTCCTGATTTGCAGCCCTGCCTCTCCTATTCGTGGTGCTGCACTAGTCTTTAGAGCAGGGAGAGTCAATTATTTCGTGTCAAGGTCCAAATTTCTTGGTCAACATATGAGTCAAGGTCCAGAGAAAACAACAACAATAATAAGTAAATAAAAAGATTTTGGGGTCCATTCAAAACCAACTGGTGGTCCAGAATGGCCTGTGATCTGCCTCTTGATTACCCTGCTTTAGAGTAAGGGACTGGCCATCAATACTCTTACCCTCTTGTCCCAGCCCTGCTGCTGACCGTGTGACCTGGGGAAAGTCACTTAAACCCCTCTTTGCCTCAGTTTCCCTATCTGTGACATATCTGCCCCCCATCTGAAGGGTGAGAACACAATGCAAGGTCCTGGCTTTTCAATATTTCTGTGAGAAGAGGAGTATCTTGTAGCCTCAGGGTGGCTTTCTGATTCCACCATGCCCCTAGATCCTGCCAGTGCCCTAGAAGACAGGGTTCTAGCTGCTTTCCAGCCCGTGGCTTGTCCTGCCTGAGAGAAAGTTGTATGAAAAGAGTTTTCTTGAACCAGCTGCAACATTCACCTCACAGAACGAGATGCACATTTGAAACAAGTGTTAAACATGTGCAGAAGCTGCACTGAACATGGTCACTGCCTTAGCTGCCCACTCATCATACAGGAAAGGAGGCCATGACCACAGTGCTAGTGTCAGCCCACTTGTAACAAACTGAATCTGTTGTAACTATTGTAGAGGGCAGCCTTGAAGTGTTACAAGCAGCACTTAGCACCTGTGGTTTGTTTTTATTTTTTTTAATGACTGTGATATGTACTAGGAGGTCACCTCTTTCGGTCTCAGCAACAATGAAACCTTTCAGTGAAGCCAGGTGAAGCCTGGATGGCGTCAGATATCCGTGAGTGTTATCACTGCTTTGGAAAACCCACTGAGATTAAACTGAGGGTTTTGCTTAGTTTGGCCTTTCCTTACCTCTGTGCACTTTAAGGCTACCCAGCCCTTTCCCTTGGCTGGCAGAGCAGGGAGGCAACTGATTGTCTTTCAAAGATTAGGGACATAACAATAAATTGTACCTTAGGTCAGCCAGCGTCTTACACCAAGAGGCTTGAGGGTTTCCATTGCTTTTTGTTGAGGGTGTGTAGGCAAAGAGGTGGTTGTATTTCCACAAGGCAGATCTGAACCATTAGATCTCAGAAGAGCTGGTGGAATAATTTTAGGTGGGATTAGCCGGGCTGGTGGTTGTTTTTCATGGCTGTGCAGACAACTGCCAGGGATTCGTGAAAATGTGTGCAAATCTTGAAAGTGTCGTGAATTGCATCACAGATCATCACACTGGAAAATGGGTTATTCACTATTTGTTATTCTGCTGTTTAAAAAGTATCAGTCAGCCATTCAGGGAGCAGAAATGTCACATGACTTAGATGGCCGATCACATACATAAATAGTCAAGCATCAAAAGCTTTCACTATACTCCCAAGCTTAGTACTAATAGTGGTAGGAGTAATTCACCACTGGTTCAGCTTCCATGGATGGAAGCCGCAGTTTAGGTCCACATGAGACATCTGAGCTCTATCTATACTACAACTTCCACCATTGCTACCACTCTTGGTGCTGCACCAGTGATGAATGATAACTACTGAGTTTGCTAATGCAGGCGCAACCAGTGAATGATTTGCTAACTACGTATAGTCTGAAATGAGTTTGCATCATTTATTCAACAAATTTGTACGAATAACGAAAACTGTTATAGAAACCAGGATCCCTCGCCAACAGGGGAAAGCACTAAGTGCACAATGAGTCTCATCCACAACGAACGCTTTAACCAGACACTGAAAGATGTATTCTCAACCTGAGGCATGCAGGTTTCATTTTATTCCTGAACAGATTCTCCATAGGCTTTGGAATTTCTGTTTCTATCTTCTTTGACTGGTGGGTATTGAGTAATTCTAGAACAATACAGCAAAAGTGTACCCAGCTTGCCTGAGCATCTTAACACTTACGTTAACATTGTTGGATTCTTATCCAACACATTTATGTTCAATTAGATCTGTATTTTAGAACTGGAATGACTGCAAAAACTTCAAGGACACATGCAGCACATTCAGAATATTGGCGTTTTCTAGGGTTGTTTCTTTTACAAGGGCAATGACCGACTAATTCTTTTCCTCAGGGAAAGGAAAAACCAAAGAATCTCCTGAAGGGAAGGAAATCCAAGAAATCCAGCCTGTGCCTCTGACAGTAGAATTCCAAGTCCAGTTAATTCAGTGGACAGCCTCATCCAATGCCCAGCAGCAATAAAGAAATGAGACCCACTTGCTTGATGAGCCAGGTTCATGTAATATATGTAAGGCAAAAAAAAATTTGCAGTCTGTTACTGAAATAAAACCTTGGAGCTTGCTGGGTGTTCGCCCGTAGTGTCTATAGGGCCCCATCCTGAGAGGTTTGGCAATACTGAACTCTCAACTTCCACTGAAGTCAGTGGCCCATTGACTGCAGTGGGTGTGTAACAGGGTAGTCTGCCTCTTTAAGGGCCGGGGGACTTGGAGCCAGCCAGCCCCGATCAGAGATTGTGTCCCTTTTAAGGAGAGGTGTTTGGGCCTGAGAGAGGGGACTATCTGAACCAGCGGGAAGGGGTGCTTAGGTGATTCCTATAAAGGGCTGAAAGAGCACAGTTGAGAACAGTGCTGTGGGAAGGGCACTGGCTGCTGAGGCTGGCCCTGGAGCTGGGGGAAGAAATGTAAAGGGAAAGGCCTCTGGGTCCCTGCTGTTTGCTTTGGCCAGGGGAATAACTTTATGAGTTGTGTGACTGAAAAATAAAACTGTACCCAGAAGGTAGGACCTGAATGGCTGCTGGGTGTGGAGTTGGTCCCTCCTGGGCTGGGGAGATGGGCCAGCAGCCTCTCTGGGAGCAGGAGCAGGCCTTGTGACCATAGAGAACTTCTTAAAACCAGTAGTCACTGATGGCAGTCAAATACAAGAAGGTGGTGACCAATTTCAAATCTCCTTGAAAATTATTTCTGTCCTCTCCACATTGACATTCAAACTGGTTTTAATGCTTTTTCAGGGAGGCCAGGTGCTGACAATTGTTGCCATTAGCAAATCACTCTCTTAGTGTCCTCTGAACTCTTTTGGGTGTGAATCAGAGGTGACACATGCCCCACAGATTTCTGCCCTGTTGTGTACCACCAGAACCTTTAAATTGTGCCACCCCCCTTTCAACAGTTACGGGTCATCTCTGGTGTGAATTTATTTTCTGAAACATTCATTCATGAGCTGCTGCTGTGTGGCATCTTTTACAATATGGAGAGCTGAGGATCAGCTGTCTTCAATGCTCTGCTTTCTCCAGGAGAAAACTTAAAAACAAAATCCTAAGGTGGCAGGTCTATTTGCCTTCTCAGCCAGATGGTTTAATCTGAACTGCACGCCTGAGATATACTGCTGGGCTAGAAAATAACCACCTGCATAACTGCTCTTGGAGGAGAACTTGGACAAGACAGATCATTAAAGCAGCTTGTGTGGCCCTTGTGGGTCTTCTAGCGAACAAAAGACCTAGTTATGCTGCAGGAGCTTGTAAGAAGAGATGGTTGGAGAGCAGCAATAAGAGGTTTGGGTGATACATACATTCTCTCCCCACAGGAAGAACAGCTGTTGAAAAGGGCAAAGAGTGTGTTACTTATACATGAAGAAAACTAAGGATTTATTGGTAAAATTCCTTGAGGCAGAGGGAAGTCACTGGAAGGTCTGGGGTCAAGTGTGGAAGTCCCCCAGACCCACATCCATTGTAATATGTTTCAGTGAATGATGGTGGATGCTACAGAAAAAGAGGAGATGGCTGTTGTGGAATGTTTAGAGCCAGGTAACCCTGGCTCTAACGGGGGACCAATGTTGTTCTATTAATTCTTTGCCTCCAATCCCAGTCTAAACGGTTGTTTCTAAAGTGATCAGTGATTAAACAGTTAACAGTGCTAACATTTAACCTGTGGATTTCTGAACTAACACCAGCTGAGAGTCATTCTAAGCCAACTCACACTCCTCACAGCTAGTTCTTGTCCTCTGAAGATGCAGGAAGGCAGCCCAGCACCAGTTCCTACTTTAGTTACATGAGTTTCTTTGCAAAGAGAAAAGCGAAAAAGGAGAGAAATGTTAAATGCTGCAGCTATGGCTGGGCCAGAATGAAGGCGCTTAGGGCTGGGCTCCAGGCCTTACACAAGAGGAGCACATATTAACACTTCTCATCTTTGCCCCTAGGAATTAAGTTTTCATGTGGGCTGAGCTTGTGCTGTATGTAAGCAGAGTTTCTCCTCCCTCTTGATCTTAGAGGACAGCAGAGAAACTCTGTAAGGCCCAGCACCAAGCACGGCCTCCATCCAGCCTTTAAAGCCACCAGGAAGATTAGGGAACAGGTAGATGGGCAGAGAATTTCCCCCAACGCCTTCAACAAACCCCTACCTTCTAGGCCTGGCGCGGCGGGCATCGACTGTTCCCGGCCAGGGGGCAGAGCTTGTAGGGGGTTGATGAGGGGAAAAGACCCGGGCCTTCCTTCTCCCGCAACCAGCAGTGAGGGTCAAACCAAAGCGCCCTGCCCTGGCGTTGCAGGAACCGGCCCGTGCGCGGGGCGGTTCGGTTCGGTGCCGGCTCTGACCCTGCTCAGCCCGATTTGCTCCGAGCAGCCGAGCCCAGAGCTCCCGGCTGCACCTTTCCCTTGCTCAGCAACTTCCGCGGGCAGGGGGATTTGAACGCCTCCAGGCTCTAGTTTGCATGAGAATAAAATCCCCCCCCCCATTAAAATAATCCCCCAACTGGGGGCTGCGCGCTCCCCCTTAGCTGCGCCATTCAGCGGCCGCTAGCACCAGGCGCGCCCCCGCCCCCCACTTCCCCGTGTCCCCGAGGGTCCGATCTGCTGCTGTAGCCGGGTTTCCTTTTCCAAGTCCGCTCGCGCCAGCTCGCCGTTTCCATGGCGACCCCGGCCGGGCTCTGGGGCAGCGCGCGCCCATTGGATGCGGTTTCGCTCGCTCTTAAGGGCGGCAGGAAGCGGGCGCGCGTGGCTCCCAGAACCAGATGCAATAATGACCCGTCGGGGGGAAAAAAAAAGGAGGCGACAAGCGGCGCCCAGCCTTCCATGCACCACCCCCGCCACTCCCCCTTTAAATTGAAGCCTGGCAAAGATTTGCTCGCAGCAGGCGAGGGGACTCCATGGTGCATTTAAGGAGCGCCTCTTGGAAAGCAGCAGCCCCCCCAGGAGAGAAGTCGGTGCTGCAGAAAAGGTAGGAGGCGGGGGAGAGCCTTTAACACTGCCGAGCCGGGGGTGGTCTGCACCTGGGCTTGCGGGACGCCGCAGAAGATGCTGTCTCCTGAGTTGCAAACTGCCCTTCAAAGCTCGCTGAGAGACTTCCTCTTTCTTCTGGACGTCTCCGCTCAGCCATCTTCAAATTAACCGTCCAGGCAACGGTGTGGGGACGTGACTGATCGGGCTTTGGTGGCTGTTTGGGTCCTTTAATAACTCCTGAGGACTTAATTAATTGTAGCAGCCCGTGTAAAGTCAGATCTCTGAGTCACTGAAGTTGTTGACCCGAAGCAACAAGGAGGCTGCAAGTAGTGTCGGCCTGTTATAGGGCTGGGAGTAGGGTGCCCAAATGTCCTGGTTTTATAGGGACAGTCCCGATACTAGGGGCTTTGTCTTATATAGGCACCTATCAACCCCCGCTCCCAATCCCGTTCCACTTTTTCACACTTGCTATGTGGTCACCCTAGCTGGGAGTGGTATAAATGATCCATTTGCATATGACAGCAAAAAATTCAAGTCTCTGTTGATTTGATGCTAGATACCTAGTGAATGTTGTGACCAGTTCTACATGTCACATGTACAGAGCACAGCCCATATGCTAAAATCACCCCTGTGTAACAGGATGCTTTATGGTTTGGATGTAGCTTTTAAACCTTAACCAATATTCTCTTCTCTCTGAGGTGCCTTCCTCCAGCATGCCCCGCAGATGTTGGTACAAGTCCTTATATGGATATGGGTTTCAGAAATACTGGGCTGATAAATTCCACCCTAAATGTAAATGCAAAAAAATAATAATAGTAACTAGCAATAACAGTGTTTTGTAAGGCAGCATTGAAACCTGGCTGTTGCTGGATTCCTAGACTAAAGACCTTACAAAACATTATAAACTTAAACACTTTTTGTGAAAATACCAGTTAGGACAACGTCCTCCTCTTCAGCTTCTCTAGCTGTTACAAAAGGGTGTGTTACCCCTGGGTAAAGTCAGGATCCCTGTAACACTTCTAATGTTCAACTCAGGGGCTGAGTAGCCATCTACTGAAATGTGTTTCACATTGCCAGAGCAAACGCCAGTGTGTCTGTCCTATGCTTTACAGCGCTAAATGGGAATATGTGGTGAGGAGAAAACTAGGTTCATTCCTTCTGCCTTCAAGGGACTGTTAGAACTCTTTGGCAGAACTGGAGTTGGGTGGGGTATGGTAAGTGCTTTTCTTTCTCTAAAAGAAAGAGGGAAAGTTGTCTTTTGTAAAGCAGTGTGGTTGATACGTAGATGTGCTAAAAGGAAAAAAGTTTTGTGGTCAAGACAAAAGAGTGTGAGTCACTACATGTAGTTTCTGATCTCAGCTTTTGGCCAAAGAGATGCTGAAAGGAATTAGGGTATTGTAAACCCCATTTGCTGTATCACCTTTTTTTAATGTAATTTGGATACAAGCTCTTACTTGGGAAGTTTTATTAACAAAAGAGAAGCTTTAGGATTCCACGTCAGACAAGCTGTTCACGTGGATGAATTTTTTAGCATCAGTAATTTGCAAGCTTGATAGATGGAGGCACAGAAAACTGCCTCTGTGTTTCGAAGTACACCTACCTCTGATGTGACTAATAGAAACTTGTTGGCTTGTTCTGTGCTCTATTGCCTGCATGGAGTTGAGGATGTCTGTGAGTAAACGCCATGGCATTCTTTTTAAGGCTGCCTGTAAGACAATACTACATTAAAAGGCTATGCAGGGTTGGTTGCTTCAGCTGACAGACATGATGGCACTGAAAAAGCTATTGTATAGTCTCAGCTATGGGGTTCCAGGCATCGGTGTGCACCTGGATCCCCCTGCAAAACTTAAAACAGACGGCTATGCTTCCGCTGGCCAAACACATAGCTGGATTAGACTAATTTGGGAGATGTGAAGCACCACAATGCATCGACTTCGCAAACAGTATACAACCCCTGGCAGAACAAGGCTAGGGAGGAAAGAAGGCCAAAGACTTGCCCACCACCTATGCTCCCAGCTAGGCCCTCAGACCAAACTACCAGGCTATCCAAGCATCCGTGCTGGAGCTTCTCTGTTGCCACAGGATGCCTAAAATTGGCTGACACTAGATAATGCTAGTAGGGATTTGGCTCTAATGGGAAGAGCATCCTGAATAGCTTGCGTCAAGCTAGTTCTGTCCTTGCAAGAGCTTTGTGTGCACTGCAGCCCTTGGCCCATGTGACCGTGGGATGGTTTCTCTGCCCTACCTGAGATCTTCTCCTAATGCTTGTTAGGCACTTCGGCACTGCCGCAGAGCAGTGTCCGCTTTGGATTTACGGAGCTGATTTTGGGGCTGAGCACCCTCCTTTCCCAAAGGAGAGGATGGATGTTGCAGGATTGGGCCCAAAATGAGCAGTGACTTTCTTCAGAGGCTAATGAGCTCACAGTCCAACGTTTGACTGTCCTCGCCCCATCTGAACACAGTGGCAGCTCTCAGTGGGCTCCTGTGAGCAGCCCTGACACCAGGATGATGTGCTGGGCAAGGACAAACCTGTGTCCTGCCTTGTTGAAGTGGAATGAGGGGGTAGCTCCTGCTTCCATTAAATTAAACAAGAATTTAGCTATTGAAGTCAGTGGGAATTAGCTGTCTGAGCTGCTTAGGTGTTTTGTGCGTCCCACTGGATACCTATCTGCATCTTTAGGCACCTAAATACCTTTGTAAACCTGCCCTTTGGTCTCCTGTGATGATTTTTTAAAAAGCTTGCTTAGCATTGAGCCAAGAAGCATAAATGCTCCTTTAATAAATGTGTGTATTCCTTTAACTGTGCAGGGGCTGACTCCTGCTCCAGTGCTTGAGATGTATCCCAGGATAAGAACGGTTGCACTGTATGCCGTCTCAGTCACGCTGATAGTTTCTTTCCTTACGTACACAAAGAATGCGAAGTTGGCTGTGTCTCCAGCAGCCAGGAAGATAGATGTACCAAATCCCAAACATACGTTCTGGGTCCCAGAGCAACCTGAAGCCAGCGAGTGCTTGCCAGACATGACAATTGCCAATTCCTCTCTTGCACTCCCAGAGCTTCATCACACCTTCTTAATGTACAAGCACTGCAGGAACTTTTCAACATTGCTGAAGCCCACGAGATGCAGTGAGGAAACATTCCTCTTGCTGGCAATCAAGTCTCGCCCTATCAACATAGACCATCGGGTTGCCATCAGGAACACATGGGGGAAAGAAGTGGCCATTGGCAGCAAGCCAATCAAGCTAGTGTTTTTGCTTGGGCGCTCGGAGGTCAAAGTCCAGGCTCACTCCCTTCACCAGTTGCTGGCTTATGAAAGCCAAGAGTTTGATGACATCATCCAGTGGGATTTTACCGACAACTTCTTCAACTTGACGCTGAAGGAACTTCACTTCCTCCGGTGGTTCATGGTGGACTGTCCCCACGCCAGCTTTGTGCTGAAGGGCGACGACGATGTTTTTGTCAACATCTACAATATCATTGAGTTCCTCGAGGAATTTAACCCTGGGCAGGATCTCTTTGTTGGGGATGTGATCAGGCAGGCCCGTCCTATAAGAAACACCAAAATCAAATATTTCATCCCAGAATCTATGTACAAAGCACCCTACTATCCTCTCTATGCTGGTGGTGGCGGCTATGTGATGTCCAGAACAACAGTACAGCGACTCCAGAGCACCGCTGAGGATACCCAACTCTTCCCAATAGATGATGTCTTTGTGGGAATGTGTCTGGCAAAGATGGCAGTGACCCCACTGAATCATGCTGGCTTTAAGACCTTTGGAATCCAGCGGCCTTTTAATCCTTTTGATCCATGTCTGTATAAAGAACTGATGATCGTGCACAAACTAAACCCCACTGAGATGTGGATCATGTGGACGCTGGTAAAGGACGACAATATTAGGTGTGCTGTCTCAGTAACTCACAACTACAGAACTGTTTGAAAATGAGACTGCTGATGCTAAGGGGGGAACAGAGTCTGACAGGGGTGGTAGCTCCAGGTTGCTTAAAATGACATTAAAAACAGAAACAAAACAAAGTTGTAGAAGATGGTGCATTTTTATTAACAGACTGTAGTTTTACAGTAGGGTAAAGTTCTGCAATGAGCCTCTTTAAAATACGTAGTTGGGTTACTGAAGCATCACAAGGTTGAACTGAAAACATGCAGGGGGATTAGATACTCAGGGACTTAGTCTTGTGATTGGGATCTCTTCCTCTCTAGATCACTGATTTGAATGCAGCCCAGGTGGTGAGGTGGTGCTCTTACTGTCACTTGTGCTTGGACATCCAGTGTCCACGTTACAGCTGCCCACCTTACTAGCCGTCTCTAGTAGGAAGGCCAGTCACTAAACAGGCAATAGAGCCTGACTCACCTCTTAACGCTGGAAGTCAGGGCTGAGGCATAGGGAGGAGCCGTGTGGACAAGCTTACGCGGCTGGGTCTGTGCATCTCGTGTGAAGGACTTCACTAGCCAGGGCTAGCAATCCAGCAGACTTCACCAGCACTAAACTTACTTAATGGGGATATGGGGGAAAGAACACAGAGAAAACGGTCTAGAAACCTTTCAACTGTCTGTCCTTAGCACAGCCATTACGCCCCAAGGAACTGAGTTCCAATAGCACTGACTTCTAACCAGCTCTTTCTCTTTGGATTTTATCTAAACTTGCATTAGATTATTTGCACTGGAATTTTTGCATAAAAATACTTGACAATGGGATTGGGAGAAGAAACAAATCGCTATTAATTGCTGTAATAACACTGGCTTTTTTTAACAGCAGCTATAAATAAATACAGTTGTGAAAGTGTTTACCTTTTGAGTATTCTTGGTCTACTGGCAGAACACCTGAGATGAGAATATCAAAAAAGAAATCTGGTTAGTTGACAGCTACCTCCATCTGAGGTTACACAGCTGCCAATGGAAGATATGTCTGTAAAGCTTTGTGGGATGAGGGACTTGCTACCTTTCATGCATTAGCACTGCACTGCACTTCTAGTAAAATAACACTGGCCCTGAGGAATGGCCTACGGGTGGAGTGTAGTATAAATGTCTACATAGGTCCTATGTCTCCTTGGTGGTGCTATCTGAGTCAATCCCTGACCCATCCTTCTGGGTGCAAATATGGAGCATTTCAACTTCAGGACGTTTCAGACACATGAAACAATTCATCCTTGCATGGCTGTGTGGCAGATGAGGGAGAGCTGGAAGTGGTAGTAAAGTGCTGCTCTTGGAGGACAGAGACCTGAGTTCTAGTCTCAAATCACTGTGTGACCATGGCGAAGTTGCTTTCTCCAGCTGCAACTGGAGGGATAATATTACCACACAGATGATGTGAGATGGTACTTCACTGATGTTTGAGATAGACTGCGTCGGGGGGGGGGGTCTCTTATCCACATTCTACAAATAGGGAAACGGAGGGAGGGAGAGGGTGTTACATCTTTACACAAGGCCAGAGCGAGGAGTTTGACGGAGCTGGTATTAGAAGCAAGGAATTTCTGGTTCTCTTACATTTGGTGACATAACTGTTGAAACTACAACAAATCAATGGATTCTTATTTTGTAGGTTCCTGTTTGCCAGTGCATTATGTCTTCACTGTCACTTCTGTGCGTGCTTACCCAGAACTGGACAGTAGCCTTTCTAGTTACTGCTGATGGCTTTGTCAATTCCTTTTTGGTGTTGGAGAATCTCACCATTTTACTTAGGGTTGTGATTGACGGCACCAGGGATGTAACAAGGGGGGGAGAGGGGGTGTCTATTCCACTTTACACTGTTGTATGACAGATGCTTGCTCACTGTTCCTGTGGTGGACACTGCATGCAATTCCTGTGTAAGAATCTAGGAAGAGATTAACGGAAATGGACAAGCAGTTGAAGATGAGCATGTATGACAGCAGAACTGCCATTAAGAGACTAGCCCCTAATGTGGGTTCATCTTTACCGAAACTTCTCCACTTTTAGGCCACAGATTCTTTTTTTCATAAGAACAATATATGTGTCTCACACATACCACTGTACCCTCCCCCTTTCCACTCAGGTGTAGTAATCCCTGATGTAGGGGTTGTTGCTCTATCTGTAACCAAGGCATAAGGTAGGGTAGTAAATGTAATGCTTGGATTTTGAGGAGGGCGAGAGGAAGTGTGTTCTTTGGACACTGATATACTGCGTGGGTGCTTTTCAACCATTTCCAGAGAGGTGTGAGCAGCAGGGCTGCTGTCCTGGTTGGGGATTGGTACTCTTTACGAAATGCCACTGTATCCTTTTTGTTGCTCTAGATAATCCCAGAGGCAAACTCAGTGGGATACTGGTAGAAATAATGTTCAGTGTGCCTCTCTGTACAAACTTATTTAAGCATGTGGTGATAAGCTGCAATCAGTAGATAGGACTGGAAAGGACTTTGATTCAGTAAAAAGCTCCAGCATCTATGAGCTGATTAATTTAAGAGCTCTGAATGCATTCAAACAAGTGTTGGAAAAATAAAAACTAGATCAAAGTCCAACCACCCAAATTCCTGTCATCTCAAATATGGTTCACAGGATATATGTGAAAGGGGCTTATCTTCCATTCATGTTTAATTAAGATTGCAGTTAAACAAGACAAATCCCTTTCTGCCATATCTCTTTCCAGCGGCAAAGTAGAGATTGGTGGGACTGTTACAGGACTGAGTTTACAGGGGAAGGGGTATTAGTTATTGTCAGTAACAAGCAAGATGTTTGTCTAAGCTGTTTGTCATGGTTTCAGCAGGAAGGTGAAGCTATTCTTAGCAGGGCTTTCTTCATCACCCTCTCAAAATGGGCTAACTGCGTATTGTAACAGTATTGGGCTGAAAAGATTACCTTTTTCCCCTTGCAACTTTGTTCTGCTCTCAGAAATGGGTGTGTGCTCTTTCAGCAGAAAACAGTGATACATTACAGCCGCTTCTACAGTGGAGAAGAAAACAGAAGTTGGTTTGGGTGGGAAATGACTCAGACAGGGAAGGTTGTTCTTTCCAAGGTGCTACATAAATAGGATCCAATCTTTTCTTGATAGTCTCTGCCACACAAGCATGTGACAGAGAGCTACGTTGGCACCTTGGCAGGCGCCCGAGGGCTGTACCAATTACATATATACTCAACAATGCTGATACATGCAATTTTGGATGATAAATATAAATGGCTTGGCACCAGAACGCTCCACCACCTAATCTGCAGCTGCTCAGCTTTGTTCACACAATGCAGTTACAGAGAGAAGCTGACTTAGAGCCCTGTGCCAACAGTGCAACTGCAAATAACTTCCCCCTCCGTTAATGGGGGATCCCCTAATCCTCCATCCTAGAACTGTATGCTGGGAGTCCTTAAAGGCTGCTAGATCCATAATCAAAGTGTAAATTTTGGTGGTGATGGAAGAGACTCACTGACAATGCATAGGGTTTAATCTTAATTTAACCTCTGTTTTACAGGTGGAAAGTGAATACTTTTGTAACACTGTAAGGTTCCTTTTGGCTAGGGACAGTGAAAATGTTTTCCATTACATCTTTTCATTTGATACCAATGCACTTTGCAAACAGAGGGCAAACCCAAACATCTGATTACCTCAAAGCAAATGTCTACAAGAAAATATTTTATTTCTTACAATGCAGGAAAATGACAATTACCCAAAATTAAACTACACAAGAAAAGAGTGCAGAGTAACTATAGTCTAAAACCCCCTATTAGCTGCAGTTGCATAGTGGTACAGGGATCCGATCCCCTTGGTAAAATGGAAATGAAGTTCTGAAAAATAGTGTGTGTGTGGAGGGGGAAGGGGGTTTGGAAGATTTCCAAACACTCTAGTTATAAATGCCAAAACAAATGTAAATACCACCCACAGCCTACAATCTAACACACGAATCTTAAGAAAGCTGAGGGAGGGAACTTTAACACAGACTTGGTCCTGTAGAAAGTAGCACTTTAAAAAACTAATACACAGAGAAGTTTGTTTCCCTCAAACAAATAAATAGGTAGTGGCTAAATAAATACTAATAATACCCAGCGGTCTTGTAATTCACGATTACACAAATGTTAAAGGGAGCTCTTCATAAAAATCTACCAGCCACTGTTCTACAGTACAGCCAGTAAAACTACAACATGTGAATTTGGGGAAATACAACCATATATTCCATAAGAATTTAACAAACTCCTTAAATGAAATAAAGGGTAAGAAAGGAGATAACTGTTGTAATGTAGTTTGAAAACCCAGCATGAATTGAAATGCTTTCATTTGACAATAGAGAAGGAAGCTACATTTTTCCTGCAATTTGGGGCAGACTGTAGCAATGCTGCTTGAAAGTTCACAGTGGGAGCACTACGTTCTCTAATCAAATAACATCTGCAGCTATTTGTGGTGTCGCTGCCTTTGCAACACTATGTTCCCTATTGACACAACCACTCTGTTTTTAAATGTACAGTGGCACAGCAACAAAAACCTTCCTTCACTACCATGGAAAACCAGCTGTATTGCACCTTTGCTGGTTGTGTTATTAGGTTACAAGCAAGTCTGCGTGTACACAATTACCATAATCTATACTACAGTAATCATTGAGTAGAGAGCCTACAGATTCCCAAGATTAGAACCAACTATCAATTGTCTCCTTTTGTTAAGTGGAACTAGACTGAAGTAGTTTGCGTTTTATTAAACACTACGGTTTCCATTATGAATTGTCACAGTCCAAATAATTAGAAAACAGCACAAAAAAAATCAATATTATCAAAGTCAGTATGGTTAGCAATGAAATATAATTCTATTGTTTGATTGGAGGTATAATACTAAGTAAATTTGCTTCACAGACTAGAAATGATTATTTTTAAATGTCCCTTTCTGGTTGCAATCTACAATTAGTTTCAAACATTGGGAATTCCCAAGGGTTTATTATTAAATCATTTGAATTAAACCTTCATGGCAGCAGACCCACACACTCAAAGTATCTTTAACAGCTGATTTCACATTTGCATAGTTGTACATTTAAATAAAAATTTACTACCAATGCATATTATAAACATGGTAACTTAGAAAATAAAGAAGTTTCAAACACCTAAAACTGGCTAGTGATTTGGTATAGCAAATTTGTGGGGAGACAATTATTGTCCACTGCCATCAATTATCAACAGATATGTGCCTGTTGTCAGTGCTTTTCCCTTATCCAACATCTATTTTTTAAAGACATGGGAAACTCTGAGCCCTGGAGTTAATGGCATGCTATCAAATACTACAAAGGTGATTATTTAGAAGGTTTGTTTTGCTTTTAGTCTTCACGAAGATAAGACTCATCAACTTCCTCTGTGGTGTCAGGCATAGTGCATGGCTGTGATTCCTCTTCCTTTGTTTTCATGAGCTCTTCTATCTGAGCTTCAGCTAACTTGGTCTCAGCATTCTGTGATAGCTGCCGGACCTCTTGCACTTGTGTTTTCACCAGCTGAATGTGGTTACGAGCTGTCACTGAGGCTTGATCTGCACCTGAAAAACACAGTAATTTAAGTAAATTATTTTGAGAACAGCATTTATGATAAAACACCAATTAAGGCAGAGATTAAGTTGGTAAAAATTAAATACCATGTTTTGCTAAACTGTTCATGCTCTAAGCAAATCAGGCAGTTTTCAAAACACAGTGAATTTGAGGAAATACAGCACATCCTCTTTACTTACTGTTACTCCTCTTTACTGTTCATTAATAGATATAGTAGATATTTTTAGACTGTATCATCATATGCCTGAAAGGGAATTTTTCTTCAGGCCATTCCTGCCAATAAAGTTGGGTTACGAATTCGTACAAAATTAGGTTGTGATTTTATGTGATGTGGCCACATGCTCTCTGAGAAACAAACCAAGACTGAATAATCATTACATGGTGGCAATTTTCAGTCACTAGTGGTCTGTTCTGGATTTTAACCTGCAGTCTATGTGAATGACAGTGCCAAACCTTGAACAACCTAGTCCTCTCACTATTTCATTATTATATTTAGTTTCCAAGAATATTTTAGTAAAATTTTAATGCCATTTTCCTTATTTCATTTAAGGAAATAATCGGGTCTTCATTATTAATTTTTAATTTAAATAATTAGATGATTGTATTAAATTATGGGCCTGGTTTCCAGAAGCACTAAGCACTTCAACTGAAAATACAGTGGAACTGAGCAGCTCTATCCTCAGTGGAAGATACAGGTGTTCAGCAACTCTGAAAATTAGGCCATGTGATTCTCAGTCTTCACACTAAGCATATTCAGATTTAGCATTAATCTTGCCTCCTCTCTTTTTAATAATAAATGCTGCCTTAGTGCCAGGGGAAAGTTTGCTAAAAATAGCAAATTCCAACTGATACTGAAGAGTGTATTACAGTAATTGCCTGAATACCAGATTGATATGCAGCTTCTGCTGCCATCTCTGAAAGATGTAAAGCAGTCATCCAACTGGATTCTAACTTCAGAAATTCTTGCTGCTTTGTAGTCATCTATAAAGACAAAAGGCCAAGTAACACTGTTATAACGCTATCTGAACCCACTTTTTGTAAAAGTCACTCTTACAGCATGTTAAACTAGTGAATAGAGAAATTTCTTAAACAACAAAAGAGAGACAAAATTGATGACTGCAGAAGTTAGTTAATTCTTTACCTCAACTCTAGCTCCTATGATCACCTGCCATACTGCATCCATCTCTTTGGAATTCATTTTCCCAAGATGATTTGTATATTGCCGATAGAGAGACACCAGTGTGTAAACCGCCTGGAAAAGATTATAAATCTAGCACAGCTACCTGATAAAAATACTTTAAGTAACACTTGCATATTTTCAAACTAATTTTGCATCTGCTGATGCTCTCATGGTATTAGCTTATGTTACACAGTAGAAAGAAAATGGGAAAAGATCTAACACTTCCCTTGTTTTAATCCCCTATAATATTTAGTGAAAATATAATTTCTGGATAGTCTTAAATCCTTTTTAAACTTTGCGTTGGCTGGTGTTGTATTAAAGTGTTAATTTAATTAATCTGAAACAATGCATTGAAAATTGAAAGGTTTCATGGTAATAAAATAAAGTCTAGAAAAATTAGAAATTGACAGTTATAATACCGGTAAAACAAATGTTGTGATATCCTAGGAACTTCAGAACTTCACAGTAACCGCACAAATAGAACTCTGATTCTCCTGCTGAAAAAGCATGTCTATTATCACTTGAGCTAAAAGAGAACCTCCCTTGAAGTATGGACCTTCAATACACACTTTGATTCTATCTAGCAGAGGGCAGTAGTACTTATACACACAAACTAGCCAGTTTATTACATATTTTAGAATTGAAATATTGCCAAACTGCTTATTTTTTTTATTGAAATCTTGACATATAATGGGGATAAATTCTCTGTAAGCATATAAGTCTTCAATTTCTATATTTATCTATCTACAATGATATATTAAAGGCAATGCTAATCAGTAGTTAAGGAAGCTAACAGACAACTATTCTGCTTAATCTGGCATTTAAAGACATTAGAAAGTCCTATTTGAAACGCAGAGTTTCAAACTCAGTTAACTGGACTGGAAAAATATTTGTTTCTGGGGGATCCTACATATTTTTCTTGCCTAGAAAAGAAGTTGGGAAAATGATGGATGTATTTTTAAAGAATGCTGGATATCTGGCTTTGGTTATTTTCTGTCTAGGTATTAGGCAACTATTTGCAAAGGTTAGCCTCACTCCTCATCTGAAGGGCCCACATTTCAGGAAGTAGTTCATACTTGGGCCTCTCCTGAAGAGAGTTTCATAACTCTCGAAAAATCACTCATGCCTTGGATCACGAACACTCCAAAACAACATCATGACCTATTTATTGTCCACCAGGGACACGTTCAGTTCACTTATTTTGACACGTGTGATTGCATCAATTCAAGCTAAACTGCTACTCTAGAACCTCTACATCCCTGTTACACTGATTTGTGAAGTCAAAGTGCATTTTAGGTATAAGAGGTGATTTAACAGGTGCAGTTAGCGCCTGTCTCTGTGTGAGAGTTAAATACTCTAGCAGCTGCAGTGTTAACTTTGTAGTAACTTTGGCAGTCACTCATGTTACCTTTGTATACTCTGTTAATGCTTCAATTAATGCATATGTTGTTTGAGAGAGAAGAGTACAAGTACTGTCTGCTACCAGGGAAATTGCTCTTCTAATCAAGGCTTCATGACTGAGAGAAGTGGGCTCGTGTTTCTGAAAGACAATAGATTTACACAATTTTTACACTGGTTTCCAAAGACACACAACTTATAATAATAAGAAAAATGTCTTCTACTGTAAGCAAAAAAACCCACAGGAGCCATTGCTAAAAAAAAAAAGAATTGCTGGCCCAGCTTAACACTTAAATAACTAATTTTAAAAAAGTAAAACAAAATCTTACTCCAATAGGTCCGTTCTCTTCTTCTCAGATTCCATAGTTGCTTCTCTGAAGCGCCCACATTTCTGGAAGCAATTCACCAAACCATTTTTTCCTGCAAGGTTTTTTGAAGGCTCATGCCAGTGTTTATATTTTTCTTTCCCAATATTTGTCTGAGTCAGGATATTTTAATATATATGCAAAATATTGATATGATTGTCTTGCTTCCTGTCTGGTGGTAATCACTGGGTTGTAAAGGTTCAGGCACACTATCCAAAGTGCAAGAAGAGCTAAAACTCTGTTAATTCCATACCAGGACCACAAGTAAATTTCTCCCCAGGAATTATGGGGTTTGCTCTGTTAATAATGGGATTCCTGAATGATGTGCCATGGCAACTTGAGATATCATAAGGTCATTTTCCAGAAAGTTATGATAAAATAGTATTTTAGTTATGTGACAACTGAAACTAGGACAAATCTATTTTATGTTGCTACTGATCTTTAAAAGTGAATTGCAGTCTCTTGCTGAGTGGATTTAAGTCATAACCTTTAGAGTGGAATCACTTTAAATGAGTGCTTCTTTTAAAAGTCAGCTAAGATGCAGAGCATATCTAGATGTCCAACTATGCCCCAAAGAGTTCAGGGGGCATACTGCAATATGCATATTAATAACATCATACAATAACTGAAAGGTTGTTATAATTAATCAGGGTGGATAAAAATCAATGATTTTTTTTAAAATTAAAATTGGATTTTTTAATTTAAATTGAATTTTTTGGATTTTTTAAAAAACATCAATAAAATACTAAATTTCTCTCATTTAAAAAATAAGAGTTACAATTAAATCTCATCACAAACCTGCTAAACCTACACTTAGTCTCTGAAAAATGAAGCAATGGCTCTAGTCTGTCCAGCCTAATTACCAGCTCTTGCTTCTTGAAAGTTCTGGGCTTTCAGTTTCTGTTTCTCAGCAGACTAAAGTCACATGTGCAACGAAAGACACAGGCTGGATTGGATTGTTCTGTGCTTATGTAGTGGTGGAGCTGGGCCAAGCAAGGCAGAGGAGTTAGTTAAGACATGTTTGGCATTATTCACTCAATGCTGCAAACGTGGCAAAGATGAGAAGATCCTTAGAAGAAGAAACGGAAGGATGCTCCTTAATAACATCTGGCTGCAGTGCCCATTTAATGCATCTTTTAGCCAGACATAAGTACATCTTCTCCAGGAATAAAAGAAAATGTTGAAGTCACAAAATACTTCTATAACAACCATTTTGCTTCAGCTTCACTGAAGAGAGCAGGAGGATCCAAACTAATTCTCCCTCAAGATATTCAATGGAATTCTGTGGTTGGTTGTTTTGAACAATTTATTAAGAACTGGCCTATTCTCATAAAACTTTGTGAAGAAAATTGTGATATAATAGATGAAGTATCTTATCCAAAGTATCTAATATTGGGTTAAAGAGGAATGTAGAGGATATGCTCAGTATACTGAAGCCTATATCCATCCATAGCCTTAAACAAACTTCAGAGAAAGTGTTGCTGCATCACTGATGCTGTCAAAATTTGGAAGGCACTTCAAGAGACATTGAAGAAAGAAATACCTCACCAGAAAGTTAAACTGCAGGCAATAAAGAAGCAAATGGATTAAGCACTAACTCCACCTCATTTTCTTGCAAACATTCTCGACCCCAGATATAAAGGTAGATGCCTAACTTCTGAAGATGATGATGCTGTCATGGCATGGGCATCTCAAAATCACTCCTCAGTTATGCCAGTCATAATAAATTTCAGGGCTGGAGTGGAACCATTTAAACAGTACATGTTTACTGATGATGTTTTGAAAAAAGTCACTCCCCTGAATTGGTGGAAATCATTAGCCAGGCACCTTGAAACAGAGTTCCTTCAGTTGCTAAGCCAACTTTTCACAGCAGTAGCTTCCTCTGCAGGCAGAGAGAGAATATTTTCATTGTTTGGTATTATTCACTCAAAGCTAAGAAATCGACTAGGAGTTGAAAAAGCAGGAAAACTCGTATTTCTGTTTGTCTGAATAAAAATGACAATGGGAGTGGGGAAGGTGAGAGTTAGTTGTAGAAGTTTTAAGGACAGCGTACGGTTAGCGTTGTGATGACTTGTCTGTTAGACTTAATAAAATTTGAAAATTAAAAAAAAAAAAAAAAAAAAAAAAAAAAAAAAAAAAGTTTAAGGACAGCTGTCAGCCAGCAACTCAGGAGACTGCTGCAATTGCAAATGTGAAACATTTATGTAACAGTTAAGATTTAGTTTAATAAAATATAAGTGCTATTGTGTTTGTGTGTGTGTGAGATTTAGTTCTTACCATTCCTAATGTACTGCTGCTGCATCTGCAGCTTGACACAGGTAATGAGTATTATGTACTATTTCCTGAATTAATAAAAATCAAGTTATCTAAAAAATTACACAACGTACACTCTCCTATGTGATGTAAAATGCTGTATTGAGTTGTAAATTAACATGTTTTAGTGATCAGACTTGCATCATTGTTTAAGAAATATGTGAAGTGGTATCAGTGGGAAACATGATTTAAATAAATGATTTTCTTGATGATTTAAATCATGATTTAATCAATTATTTAAATCGCCTTGATTTAACTCAATCTACCATATAATTAATTGGTCTATTTGCCACAAGCACACACATTCACCAAAAGCCTTAGAACGTTAAAATACTTGTAATGTACATTCACTTCCAGTACCTGCACAATGGGGACGGCACACAGGGCTACTCCAAAACCCATTCCCATCACTTTGTTCCATGGGCCACTCAGTCTGGAGAAACAGTGTCTCCTAGCATTAGCCAAAACAGGAAAGCCTTGTCTGGGAATGAGAGAAACTAAGATAAGTACACAGACAGCTGTAGAGGGAGATATAAATATTCTGGAGGAGTAGAACAAGGGGGAGCAGAGACTTTTTTTTTTTTTTTTTTTTGGCTATGTGCTTGCCTAGCACAGGGGTCCTGTCCATAACTGGGTTTCCTATGCACTACCACAATAAAAATAATACATTCACATTTGTTTTAAAGTTAATTACCTAACTGCACTCTCAAGGAAAGATACAAGCTAAACAATTTGTGTATTGTAACTTCAAAGGAAGGACTGGCTTTATTTTGTCTTGTTCACTAATAAGCATATTGTCAACACTTAATATAATAATCAAGCACCATGGATACAAAGCATTCAGATTATTAAAATAAAATACACTTTAACATGGCTAAGTAAGCAAAACAGCAGCTTTATAATCAAAGGTCCTGAACCTGGAATACTATGCACATGTTTAACTTCACACATAGGTAGTCCTATTGCAGTCAATGAGATTATTTCAGTGTAAATGTGTGCAGCATCTGGGCCTTATTGTTGAAATAAAATGGTATGGTAGTGTATCGAAACCGGAAGTGAAAAGCATCTATCCCCCCCTCCACACACTACATTTATATGGTTTCTAAGGCCAGATGCCTGAGAATGCATGATCAGTTTATTCTGTAGCTCATTCTCAAATTGTGGCCTACAGAGCTGTGGAGGGCTGGTTTATCAATTGCAGCAGCTAAATGGTAGTAAAAGACAAGTAAAGCAAGTTACATTCTTTTCTGTCCTATCACTTCTCCAGATAAACAATTGCTGTAGTTAGTGCAGGGATGTTATGTGATCACAAATGAGAGGGGGTTGTCCATAGAGCTGAAAAGGAAGGAAAGAGTACCATCATGTTAAAATACTATAAAAATATTAAATTAAATGAGTAGTGCATAGAGGACGAAATGTATGGGCCAACCCACTTCGCTTCCACAAGTTGCCACAAAGAAGTCAATGAGACTTATTTTGTTGTGTAAGGCAAACAATATTTGCCCCACATTAACATCTTTAGCACTTTAGAGCCTTAAAGGAACACTGTCAGAATTTAGGCCTAAACTTTAAAAAATAATAATAGAAATGATTTTATTACTTTTTCTTTTGATTATCCAAACAAAAACTGTTTTAGATGTAAACATTCTCCAGAACTATTTATGACTAACACTGCACTAGTTCATGGGAATCAAAACATGAGACCAGCCTAGTTTCACCATGTAAAGTGAGTGGATTACAAAAATGTAAAACATAATTTTAAAATCTCTTAATTTTCACTAACACTTTCCATATTTTTACTTAGATGGGACTGCTCATGTGCTAACAGTTAAGTAAGTGCATAAGTGTTTGAAGGTTCGTGGTATTAAGTAACCAAACAAGGAACCTAATCTGTTAAAATGTTAATTAAAACCTGAGACATGTCCCTTTAACAGGTGGATAGACACGATCTTAGAAATAGTTTTCCATTCGTTTTAGACCCCAGGCCAGACTTGGCGGATGCACTAACTCTATGAAAGTCCTGCAGCAACACGGACCGGGGAGGGGAGGGGGATAAAACAATTTCATTTTCAAATATCTGACGGGGCGGGGGGGGGGGGGGGTGTCTCACAAAAACAGGGGGCGGCCTGAAGTCCCAGCTCGAAGGCAGCCTGTGTAGCCACTGTAACTATCGACCCTCGCATTCAAAATGGGTGAGTCACAAAGGTCAGACTTTCAAACGGCCCTTTAGTTTCTCTAGCACGGGTGTGCCAAGGACCTCTGCGCGGGGCTCACCCCCGCCTTCCTGAGGGGAAACTGAGGCACGGAGAGGCGCTCGAAGTCTCGGGACAGGTGAAGGGGTGGGGGGGTATAACAGGGGTTTCAGGGGACCCCAGGTTTCAGACAGAGGCTCACAAGCGGGGGGGGGGGGGGATAGAGAGGAGGCGGCCTACAGAGCGCGGGGGGGAGGTTTACAGCCAAGTCGCAGCAGGGGGAAGCCCGGCGTTGCGGGGGTCCCAGATCTAGGGAGGAGGGGCGAGGGGGGTGGCCAGGCGATACCTGAGGAGGGTACAGCAGCTCCGCAGCCACCGGCTGCTCCCAGCGGCCGCCATCGCCGTGGAACTAGGGCTGACTGGGCGGCGCGCCGGAAATGACGTAATCCAACCCAAGGACACGCGCGCGGGGGCGGGCCGCGTGGGTGGATCCGCCTATTGGAAACTCCCTCTGCCCTGGTGACGTGTCGCGCGGGCGGGGCCCAGGATGGGGAAACCCGCCCCTCCCTCAGCGGGGCTGTGTGCCGCCTCCCGCCCCTCCCTCAGCCGAGCCTGGGCCGGGCTTGGCCGGTCGCCCTGGGAGCGGGGCAGCGCCTCCTGGCGGCGAGTGGAGGCGGAGAGTCGCGGAGCCTCCCCCTCCCCCCCGGCCCGGGCTCCTCGCCTCAGCCCTGAACGGCCCCGGGTTTTAGCCGCTCCTCACGGGCCGGGGGTCTCGCCCCGGAGCGGCTGGTGACAGGCGGTGCCGCTGGCACGGACTGACGTGGCCCGCACAGGGGGTGAGGTAAGCGCGGCTCACGTCGATCCTGGTTTCCTCACAGCCCGCGGGCGCTGGCGGTTACATCTCGCCCGCCAGGCGCGGTGGCTCCGACAGGTGCCGGCGAGCTGCGTCCGCGCAAGTGTTTGCTGCAGGGCTCCTGTTACTGCGGTACCGCGCGTGTAAACGCTCCCCTCCCCCACGGCCGTGCTGTCGAGCAAAGCCCCCTGCCGGCAGGAGCGCTGCCCTCCACACGCCGGCCTGTCACCGTCTCTCCAATTTGCCCCCATCTCGCCTGGCGGGTGGCGCCCAGACCTGACCCCAGGCTGGGGCCTGACCTGTGCCGAGTAGAGCGGGACCGTTGGCCCGGTGTGAGACAAGGCCACTCGTGGGAGCGGTGCGCCCCGTGGTGAGCTCAGGGCACCGCCACGCCAGCATCCCACGGCTGGCTCGCGGTCACGGGGCGACCCCCTGTAACCCAGCGCGGCCTTTTCCGCTGCTTCTCCCGCCAGCCACTTGGAACGTTTCCTTCCTACCTAGGGTACTTTGCACTTGTCTTGACTGAATTTCATCTGGTTGGTTGAAGGCCAAGGCTCCGGTTTGGCACGATATTTGAATTTGGGACTCTAAGGCGCCTGCCTGCCCTTCCAGCATGGGGTCAGCCACAGAGCTATACGCATATTTGTCACTCCGTTATCCAAGTCATTAATGGAAACCTTTTAGTAGGACCAGACCCAGGACTGAGCTGTGAGGCATCCTTCTAGATACATTCCCCAGTTTGAGAGCAAACCATTGATAATTACTCTGAGTAAGGCCGGTCAATCAGGCCGTACAGTAATTTAATTTAGACTAGGTGTCCTTAGTTTGCTTATGAGAATGTCGTGGGATTGTGTCAAAAGCCTTACTAAAAAAAAATCAAGAGAACTCACATGTATGGCTTCTATCTACTAGGCCAGTCAAAGAAGGAAATTGGTTTAGCATAATTTGTTTTTGGCAAATTCATGTTGGCTATTACGTATAACCCTATTCTCTTACAGGTGCTTAGAAATTGTTTAATAATCTGTGCCAGTATCTTTCCAGGTATCAAAATTAGGCTGACAGGGCTATGATTCCCCTGGTCTTCTTTGTTCCCTTTTTAAATATAGGTACTATTGTTTGCCCTTCTCCAATCCTCTGGGACCTCACTCTTTCTCCATGAGTTTTCAAAGATAATTGCTAATGGTTCTGAGATTTCTTTAGCTAGTTCCTTAAGAACCCGAGGGTGAATTTCAGCACACTCAGCTGACTTGAATGGACTTAACATAATTAAAATTTAGATAAGTTAAGTATTTGGTCACAATTAACCTTTTTAGTGAAGACTGAAGCAAAAGAGGCATTAAGCACATCGGCCTTCTTGATATCATCTGTTGTTTGCTCTTCTTTCCTGCTTAATTTTTACCCACATTTTTCTTTGTCTGTCTCCTGTGCCTAATGTATTTGTACAGCTGCTGTTTCTTTACGTCTCTTGCTAGGTGTAACTCATTTGTGCCTTAGCTGTTCTGATTTTGTCTGTACATGTTTATGCTGTTGTTTTGTGCTCAGCAATTTGTCCATGTTTTTACTTATTGTAGGATTTCTTTTTTATTTTTTTTAGGTAATTAAAAAATGCCTGATGGTGTCATATTGGCCTCTTTATTATCCTGTCTAGTTCTTCGCATTGGGATAGATAGTTTGCTGTTGTGCCTTTGATATTGTCTCATTGAGAAATTGTCAGCTCGCCTGAACACCTTTTTCTTGTTTGGTTTGGTAACAGCAATGTCTTCTGTCTATGATGATCACTTGGTTTTCTGACAAATAGATCTGTTTTTTCTCTTTTCTTTTTTTGTCAAGATGTATCAATGCAATAAAAATTATTTAGTAGGAATCAACAGAAACGAGGCCATTTTTCTTTCAAAAGGGAAATAATTTAGTCTTGCTCATCTGATTTAAAGTATACATATATTTAAAAAGAATTTAGGGGTTGAAACTGATAGCACACATATGGAATCTTCTCCATCCAATTAAAAAGTAGTGACAGGAGCTGTAGGAGAATGTGCTCCTAAATTAATCAGAGTGTCTCTGTGTGACCACCAGGTTTGTAGCAGAACTGAAGCCTAAGAAAGTAGATGAACACTCCATTAGCATGATGAGGATTATATTTAAGCCTGTCTCCTCAGACGTGACCATTCTTTGACTCTGCTTTTACATGCTGTGCTGTTCTAACAGAGTAGGTATGCAAGGGAATTGAAATTTGCTATCATTTAGTTCAGTGGACTATGCTTTGCACTTGATGCAAGCCTTGCATTGACTTTGGTGGGCTTTGGCTCAGGCCCTTATTGCTTAATTTTACTTGTGTTTGTTTGTATCTTTAACTCATACATGTGCTGGAGTGTAATGAGCTTCAGCTCACTTCTTTACGCCACATACGGGCTTGCAGGCTCAGGACCTTCGTGTGAATTTTGCCTAATGGATCTCTTTCTAATAATGGCCTTTATTTCCTTACATTATTGACACAGCTGTATCCCTTGAGGATGTTTCCAGTTTAAAAATCAGTCTACAATGAGCAACTTTTCTTGTTCTTTTCTGACTCTTAGTCTATAATTTTCCAACACAAACACCGATTGATTTTAATGGGGTTACTTTGCTATTTATAAAGTCAAGTGACTATATCTGTTCTTGGGAGTGAAGTTGCCAGTCTTTCACTAATGAACAATTTGAATGATCTGAAATCAAAGAGAGCAGCTAAAGTTTTTAAATTAGATGGACAAACTTTTAACTATGGGCTTCTAAATGTTTTCTGTTTGTGATAAAATGTTCTATTTTTTTATTCAGTTATTGTCACGTGCATCAACAAATGCCAAAGTGATCACTATTTTAGAAAGGTGTGCTAGGAATACATTCTGAGAGAGAAAAATTCTTCCCTCTGTCACAAATATTCTTAGTTATAGGGTACAACCTGCGAAGTGTCAGTGTATGACCAAAGACCCACATTCTTCTGATTACATTATAAAAGAGCAGGGACTGTGAAATAGGTGGTGGGGGAAATTCTTAAATTCACATGACATTTGCTTTAACTCTTCTTTTCTAGCATTTTTGTACAGAAATAAATTTTAAGTGGCATAAAATCAGGATAGAAGGACCTAGAAGTAGATTTCCCTAACATTATATCAGCTCAGTAGACTATCCTGTGACACAAATCCAGAGAGAAATTGCTTACGCAGTAGGACCCTGATCCTGTAAAGACTTACGTACATACTAAAGTTTACACAGTGTGACTAGTCTCAGACTCCCACTGAAGTTAGTAGGGCTATTTCCAGTGCATAAATTAAACATGTCTAAGCCTTTGCAGGCCTGGGACCTAGACATTGACATCCGTAAACCAAACAACATCTGAGTTTTGTTATAACACTGCAATTGGTGGAAACTTCTGTGGCCAGAAGAATTGCCCATATTTTACTTGTACATATTTTTAACTGTTCTCTTAAAATGTTTGTTAGACGTTGGAAACATGCCATGTAGGTCATGGAAGTTAAATGGTTGGCTTTTCTTGCTAAAAAGCATAGAATTATTTTTACAAACTCCCATGGACAGTTGTCCTTTTTATCTGCCTAAATAAAAGCATAAGAAATTAATAGAGTTTTGTGAAGGTGCAGATTTTCAGCACGTTTGAGATTTAAGGTTGATTTACACTGACTTCAATGGAGGATGCTGATTTACCAGTTACCTCTGTTTAGACTTACCACAGTTTTAAGATGAACAGTTCTGACCCATAGAAATTTCTAGCAGGTCACTTTATTCCCTCTCTCCCTGCGCAGGTTAGTCACACAGAATATTTGTAGTGCTTTCTTATACAATATGGTCCTAGTAAACCTCTTGCCTTGTTGATTTCAACTCTGCCAAATATGCTAATATCACTTTCTGCTGGGAAACTTAACCCCAAACTGGACACCAAAAATGTAGAAACAAAAACAGAGAAGACATGTGGGTTATGCTGATTTGAGTGGAGCATTTCCAGGACTGAATAAGAGGATAAGAAATAAAAGTTCAGCATCTCTGCCTTCACATCCATAACAGGGCTGATTGACGCAGACATGTCTGAACTTGATTACTCAGAGGACAGCTCACACTCTAATGGTTCTGCACTGCTTCTGGGCTCTCTCTCCCCCTTTCATCCACCACCCTCAACAAGCTGCTATTCTCAAGAGTGATGTCAAAAAGGAGAAAATGGATCAGAGGACAAATTGCCAGCAATCTTTCTGATCCTTCAGGCATGGATCCCAAAGATCGAGTATGGAAGAGTCACTGGGGGTCAGCAAGGTGTTTTTTAATCATTTTTTGTTCTTGTAGAAGAAAATAAGATTGTATTTAGCCAATAATAAAACAAAGAGATGCAAAGTTTGAGGAACTAAAAGGAACTGACATTCTATTTGTTGAGCAGACTCCACTGCAGGGCATGTGGCAGTGACTGTTGCACATTCTGGACTACTTTGTTGGCTCCCAGAGATAGAGGATAGCTGTCACTTAAGCACCAAAAAGTACGTTGTCCAGCCAGCCAGGAGCAGTGCCCCAATCAGCACCGTGTAACTGAACAGCACGAAGGCCAGGAGCTCCTTCAGCACTTTCAGGAAGTGGACAGCGAAGGACTCCTGCATGGTTCTTCCAAGCACTACAAGCCAGATGGGATTTCTGCAGTTGTCTCACACTCTGATCCACACCAAAGTATCCTGATCTGAAAGGAAGAGAAACAAAGGAGCAGGATGAGCCTTTCTGAGCAGGTGGTTGCAGAGTGGAAGAGGAGCCTGCTAAATACATGTAAAAAAGTCTGGATTCAGATAGCTTCTGGTGATGGTGTGTAAACAAAGTCCATGGACTACAGTCTGTCAAAAGCTTGTTAATTGCCAGGGGAGAGTATCAGGCTGGGCCAGTGTTTGTGTATTTGGAAAGTCTTTTTCAGAGTTTACAGGATGTGTAGTGCTGAAAGGGGCTGCAGGATCAGATCATAAACCAGGTCTTGATTTTTTTTTTTTTTGTGGGGGGTGGGGGGAGAATAAGCAAAGTTTATATGTGGGTGGACTAGGGCAAGGGCAGGCAACTATGGTCCCAGCCAGTTACTGGAATTCTTCCTTTCTATCAATTGACATGTGACCGGGGAGCTTTGTATTTAGAGCATTCACCGATGGTGCATTAGTACCAACAAAATGCTCTAATCAAAGCGGTCAATTCCTCCAGAGAAGCCCCCGTTAATATTTAATGTTATAATTGCTTCTAATGGCCAGACGGGCACAGAGCGTGCTTTTGTTTAGAATCAGGGGAAAATTTGGGATTAAAGATAAGTTTATTTAGCTGAAAGCTTCATAACTGCTTAAAATTGCATAAAAATAAACTTTTTTTAAAGGAGAAGGGATAAGAGGTTTTAAACTTCTTCCTCCGCACTTAAATATACATTTATAATTGTGTGTTGCCCAAGGAGTTATCCCAGTTAGTAAACTGGGTGTAAAATCTCAACACATTTGCAAAAATTGTTTGGTATTTAGACTTTTAAGCTGTAAAGATAGATGTCTAAAGAATCCTAC